>NC_134110.1:54931250-56215625 GCF_040939455.1 Microcebus murinus
ATGATTCTGTGAATGAGATTACAACTTTTAAAAAAGAGGTTTCATTTTGTCAAATGCTTTTTCTGCATGTATTGAAATGATCATATGGTCTTTGTTTTTGCTTCTGTTTATGTAGTGAATCACATTTATTGATTTATGTATGATGAGCCATCCTTGCATCCCTGGGATGAAGCCCACTTGGTCATGGTGGATTATTTTTTTAATGTGTGATTAAATTCAGTTTGCTAGTATTTTATTGAGGGGGTTTGCATCTATAATCATAAGGGATATTGGTCTGTAGTTTTCCTTTTTGTTATGTCCTTTCCTGGCTTTGGTATCAAGGTAATCATGGCTTCATAGAATGAATTGGGAGGATTCACTCCTTCTCGATGTACAGAATAATTTCTGGAGTATGGCTTCCAGTTTCTTCTTTGTAGATCTAGTAGAATTTGGCTGTGAATCCATTTGGTCTAAGCCTTTTATGTTTTTGTTGGAAGATTTTTTTTTTTTTTTTTTTTGAGACAGAGTCTCGCTTTGTTGCCTAGGCTAGAGTGAGTGCCATGGCGTCAGCCTAGCTCACAGCAACCTCAAACTCCTGGGCTTAAGCAATCCTCCTGCCTCAGCCTCCCGAGTAGCTGGGACTACAGGCATGCACCACTATGCCTGGCTAATTTTTTCTATATATATTAGTTGGCCTATTAATTTCTTTCTATTTATAGTAGAGATGGGGTCTCGCTCTTGTTCAGGCTAGTTTCGAACTCCTGACCTTGAGCAATCCGCCTGCCTCGGCCTCCCAGAGTGCTAGGATTACAGGCGTGAGCCACCGCGCCCGGCCGGAAGATTTTTTATTACTGCTTCAATCTTGCTGCTCATTATCTGTCTGTTCAGGAATTCTACTTCTTCATGCTTGAGTCTTGGGAGGTTGTTTCCAGGAATTTGTCCATTTCCTCTACATTTTTTAGTTTATGTGCATAGAGATTTTTATAGTATTCACAATATAGTATTCACAAATATTTTGTATTTCTGCGGTATCAGTGTAATATCATTTTTGATTTCTGATTGAACTTTTTGAGTCCTTTCTCTTCTATTCTTTGTTAATCTAGCAAGAGTCTTATTTTTGTTTATCTTTTCAAAAAACCAACTTTTTGTTTCATTGATCCTTTATTTTTTTTTTATTTTCCATTTCATTTAGTTAGGCTCTGAACTTTGTTATTTCTTTTCTTCTTTAGCATTGGGTTTGGTTTGCTCTTCCTTTTCTAATTCCTTGAGATGTATCATTAGGTTGTTAATTTGTGATACTTTTGTCTTTTTGATATAAGCATTTAAAGCTAAGAATTTTCCCCTTAGTACTTCTTTTGCTGAATCACATAGATTTTAATTACTTATGTCCCCTTTGTCATTCAATATGAGGAATCTTTTGATTTTCATCTTAATTTCATTATTGACCATTGTTTAGTGGCAGGCAGTTTAATTTGCATGACTTTGTGTAGATTTGAGTGTTTCTCTTAGAATTGATTTCTAGTTTTATTACACTGTGGTCTGACAAGATATATAGTATGATTTTGATTTTTTAAAACATTTTGAGACATGTTTTATGGCCTAAGGTATAATCAAACTTGGAGAATGTTCCATGTGCTAATGAGAAAAATGTATATTCAGTAGCTTTGGGCTAGAATTTTCTGTAAATATCCGTTAGGTTCATTTGTTCTAGAGTTCTGTTTAAGTCCAGTGTTTCCTTATTTATTTTCTGCTTTGATGATCTGTCTAGCACCCTTTCATGATAAAAACCCTCAACAAACTAGGCAAAGAAGGAGCATATCTCAAAATTATAAGGGCCATATATGACAAACCCACAGCCAACATCATACTGAATGGGAAAAAAGTTGAAAGCATTCCCCCTAAGAACTGGAATAAGACAAGCGTGCCCACTGTCACCACTTCTATTCAACATAGTACAAGTCCTAGTCAGAGCAATCAGAGAAGAGAAAGAAATGAAATATATTCAAAGCAGGAAAGAGGCAGAATTGTAATTGACAAATAAATATAGCAAAGTCTCAGCTTACAAAATCAATGTATACAAATAAGTAGCATTTCTATATACCAATAACCATCAAGCTGAGAGTCAAATCAAAGACTCAATACCATTCAAAATACCTACAAAGAAAATAGGATACTTAGGAATATATTTTACCAAGGAGGTGAAAGATGAGAACTATGAAACATTGAGAAAAGAAATCACACATGATACAAACAAATAAAAAAAAATCATGTTCATGGATTGGTATAATCAATTATATCATTAAAATGTCCATACTGCCCAAAGTGATTTACAGATTTAATGCAATCCCCATCAAGATACCAATGCCATATTTCACAGATCTAGAAAAAATAATTCTATGCTTTGTTTGGAACCAAAAAAGAGCTGGAATAGCCAAAGCAATCTTAAGTAAAAAGAACAAATCTGGAGACAGTACATTATCAGAAAGCTACAAAGCTATGGTATACTACAAAGCTATAGTAACCAAAGCAGCATGGTATTGACATAAAAATAGAGTCATAGACCAATGGAACAGAGCAGAGAACCCAGCTACAAAACCATCTACTAACAACCAACTGATCTTTGACAAAGCCAACAACATCATACATTGGGGAAAAGAAGCCCTATTCAATAAACGGTGCTGGGAAAATTGGTTAGCCACATGTAGAAGAATGAATCAGGAATCCTATCTTTTACCACTCACAAAAATTAATTCAAGATGGATAAAAGGTCCCCAAAGGCAATCACAGCAGCAACAAAAATAAATAAATGGGACATGATCAAACTACAAAGCTTCTGCACAGCCAAAGAAATAGTCATGAAAGTAAACAGACGACCTACAGAATGGGAGAAAATTTTTGCATCCTATGCATCCGATAAGGGACTGATAACTAGAATATACTTAGAACTCACGAAAATTAGGAAGAAAAAATCAAATAACCCCATTAAAAAGTGGGCAGAGGACTTGAACAGAAACTGTTCTAAAGAAGACAGAAGAATGGCCGACAAACATATGAAGAAATGCTCAACATCTCTAATCATCAGGGAAATGCAAATCAAAACCACAATGAGATATCACTTAACCCCAGTGAGAATGGCCTTTATCAAAAAATCTCCAAACAATAAATGCTGGCATGGATGCGGAGAGAGAGGAACACTCCTACACTGCTGGTGGGACTGCAAACTAGTTCAACCTCTGTGGAAAGCAATATGGAGATATCTTAAAGCGATACAAGTGATTCTACCATTTGATCCAGCAATCCCATTGCTGGGCATCTACCCAAAAGATCCAATGACACTCTACAAAAAAGACACCTGCACCCGAATGTTTATAGCAGCACAATTCATAATTGCAAGGCTGTGGAAACAGCCCAAGTGTCCATCAATCCAAGAATAGATTAATAAAATGTGGTATATGTATACCATGGAGTACTATTCAGCTCTAAGAAACAATGGTGACATAGCACATCTTACATTTTCCTGGTTAGAGCTGGAACCCATACTATTAAGTGAAGTTTCCCAAGAATGGAAAAACAAGCACCACATATACTCACCAGCAAATTGCTATTAACTGAACAGCACCTAAGTGGTCACATAGGTACTACAGTAATAGGGTATTGGGCAGGTGGGAGGGGGGCGGGGGGCGGGTATATACATACATAATGAGTGAGATGGGCACCATCTGGGGGATGGTCATGATGGAGACTCAGACTTGTGGGGGGGGAAATGGGCATTTATTAAAACCTTAAAATCTGTACCCCCATAATATGCCGAAATAAAAAAAAAAAGATGGATAAAAGACATAAATATAAGGAATGAAACCATAAAAATTCTAAAAGAAGATGTAGGAAAACTCTTCTAGACATTGGCCTAGGCAAAGAATTTATGACTAAGGCCCCAAAGGCAATTGTAGCAACAGCCAGAGTAAATAAACAGGACTTGACTAGATTAAAAAGCTTCTGCACAGCAAAAGAAATAATCAACAAATAGACAACCTACAGAATGGGAGAAATATTCTCAAACTATACATATGATAAAGAGCTAATATCCAGAATCTTCAAAGAACTGAAAAAAATCAGTAATAAAAAAACAACCCCATTAAAATAGGTAAAAGACATGAACAGAAGTTTTTCAAAACAAGATCGACAAATGGCCAACAAACATGAAAAAATGTTCAACATTACTAATCATCGGGGAAATATAAATTAAAACCACAATGAGATATCACCTTACCCCTGTTGGAATGGCTTTTATTATTATTATTCATTATTATTATTTTATTTTATACCATGGAGTACTACTCAGCCATAAAAAGAAATAAATTAATGTCTTTTGCAGCAATTTGGATGGAACTGGAGACCATTATCCTAAGTAAAGTATCCCAAGAGTAGAAAAAAAAATGCCACATGTACTCTCTAATACTTTGGAACTAACTGTTGGGCAAACTTGAGCACAGAAAGAAGTAAACATCATTGAAAATCAAGAAGGGAGAAGTGAGGAGGAAGGGAAGGGTAAAAACTTACCTAACTCTTATAATGAACAACACTATTCGGGTGATGGGCACACTTATAGCCCTGACTAAAGCATTATAAAAGCTATCAATGTAATAAAACATTTGTACACACTTAATATTTTTAAATTTAAAAATAAATAAAAGAGGGTCAGGCAGGGCTAGCTTGTCCTTTCTCCTTCTGCCTTGTGTAGACACCACAACAAAAAGGCCCTCACCAGATGGAACCTGTAGCACCTTGATCTTGGATTTCCTAGGCTCCAGAACTGTGAGAAATACAACTCTGTTCTTTATAAATTACCCAGTCTTGGGCACTGTGTTATAGTGGCACAAAATGGACTAAGACAATAAGGTGAAGTTTCTATGTTAAAAATGTAAACATCATCACTAAAATAATAGAAATAACATGGATAATATTCTAAACTATTTTAAGGCAAAAGGAAGAAAACATTAAACGTGACAAATTCCATAAAAACTAAAAAAGAAGATAAAAATGAAGTAAAAAATATAGTAAATAGAAAATATAAGAAAAAAATAACAAATAATCAATAATAATAAATATCAATAGAAGATGCTAAAAAGATCATTAGAAATCTTCTCTCACTATTTCTTCTATACTTCAACCTTAATCCATGTGATAGTTACTGCTGGAATAACTGGCAGGAGGCCAGGCTCAACTTTGTAGAGGTGGCATTTTATTTTTTAGGGAGTGAATTTAGGAAGACTTGGTTATATTTATGATTAAAAAGCTTCCATACTTCAGTGGTAGAAAGTAAAATGTATTTTTTTTGCCTATAGCTTAGATTTTAAGGGGATTGTATCAGTTTTTTTTATAATATCCTAGAGACTAAATCACACTCTAAAATATATGAGCATCATTTCACAAATGGTTATCATCCGTGAGACCTCTTTGCAGAACAAATATAATTGCCCTGATCTTCCAGATAGTCTCTCTAAATAGATCAGAGTGGAATCAGCATGCAAGATTTTTAGCTCCCCTGAAGAGACAAGTGGCTCCTGTATCACACGGATAAACATGCAGAGATCATTGGTGGCTTCATCGTACCTTTGTTTACTAACTGTATTTCCTATTTATCTGGAATCTACTCAAGTCCATAAAGCTTCAAAGTACCTGTTCACTTATATTACCCCATGCTGAAGGAAGAGGTCTCAAATTCTCTGCTGGTTCATATATGACTGTGCCTTGCAGGTCAAATGAAATCAGTCTTGCTACTCAGGCTCTTACTATTCTGACCAGATTTTGGTGCATGATCAGAAAGTATCTTTATAATGTCTTGACATAAGAGAAGCCAGGTGCCCCTGAGACTCCAGTTAGATGGCAACAAACTGGCCAATCATGTCATTTCTTCGTGTTGGTGTAAAGTTGATCGAAAAAGAAGTAATAGTGGGAGAAAAAGCAGTTGTTTTTCCGAACATGGCTTAGCTATTGTTCCGGTACTTGTCATGGCTGTTGTACATCTCAGTCTTGAATGCCCTTGGTGCAAATGTATCATTGCTGTCCATGCTACCCTATGGGGAGCATTCTTACCAGAAATCCTCACCACTAAGTGTAATCTGTGTACAATTGTTCCTTGTGACCCTAAAGATCCTGAAAATTCCAATCAAGAAAGTATATCCAAGGTAGGAATATCAATGAGGGAAATTCCAGTGAAGAGGCTTGAATATTGTAAACCAAGATTAGAGCGATTTTAGAATGCCAGGTGTTGGAGCAGGTGTCTCCAGGTCATCAAGTGCTGAACAAGGCTTGCAGCAAGATGGTCTTAAGGTAGAATTAAAGACCTTACCTCCTTCCTGTGCTTCTAATCAAGACATAGCTTAGAGGTACCACCTCATAGTGGAATTGTTTCAGAGACAAATGGACTTTGGGAGTAAAGAGCCAATGCAGAATATGCCCAAAATATTCTTTTTGATGTGGTTTTCCCTAATACTTTAGAGAGAATTTCAATATTCTCTACATTATTTTGCCTCTTTTCATAGCACTGACGCAGTTGCTAAATGTAATTTTTCCCTAGTTGCTAGAAATGAGTCATAAAACAAATGACTTGTATTTGACTTTCAAGTATTTCTATCACCAAGCATTAGCAGTAAATGAAATCCTTCTAATATTTTCTATGGGTGGGAATGTGTCAGGTTTCTGTGCCTTTTAGGTTAAACTGGAGTCAATTTAAATTTAGTATGTTTCATCACACATAAAGCAAGTTTACTCAGAAACGATCAAGCATGTGTCAAGGTGTTATCTGAAAGTCAAAAAATTCACTCTGTGCTTCACAAATAAATATAGGTGAATCACTTCCCTCCTATATCTCTTCAAAACAAATTTATTTTGTTGAATGCCTTGGGCATTCAGCCCAGAATGAGAGAACACAGAATGTTTTAACTGAAGGAAAAAAAAACCTTACAAGATCAACTAGTCTAATTTGTTAGTTTAACAAAGGAGGAAAGCAAGACCCAGAAGGTGGGTCTCTTGCTTCAGGTCACACAAAGGAAATAGCCTAAATACTGGTCTCGTGACAACCACTCCTGTGGTCTTCAAACCATGAAATGATTCTCCTGCTGTCAGTAGTATTAAATGTTTCTTTCCTCTCCACCCACACTCCACCCACGAGGATGCAAATTCCTTGCAAAAAAGGGAATCGATGTGATCTTTTCTTTGTATCAGAAATGTTTTCCAGGTTTGGCGTCCCACTTACCCCTTCATGTCACATTCCTTTCTCTGGATTTCTAGGAATCTGTCCAGTTTCCTGACAGTTGGGTGCAGTCTATTTGCCCAGTTCCCGTGGGAGAGTAGCTCCACTGGATGGGCTGCCCTGGCTTTGTGTTAGGTCTCTGCCTGCCCTGGGACCCTTCCATCTCAGTCTCACCCACGTCACCACTGACACAGGGGACATAACACCCTGCACCAGATTCTGCCCACTCTCAGGACCGTGAGTTCTGAGCTTGTTCCTAGACCTAGCTCAGCATAAATTCCTGGGATAGTCTGAGAAGCCTTAACCATATCCACATCAGTACTTGATGGACCATTTAAAAAACATGTACTGTTCATTTAGTAGAATAGTAACATAAGTTCTCTGTAGAAAATTTAGAATATGAATAAGTTCGAAAAGAAGTAAAAGCCATACTTTTTATCACCTGATCATAAACATTCTGAGTTCATTCATTTATACATTTATTCTTTCACATATTCATTGAGTCAATGCATGCTTTATTGAACACTCACTGTATGTTAGGGCTTAGTCTAGGTTTTCAAGATAATAGCAGAGAAAGGAAGGAAAAGTCCCTGCTTGTGGAATTTATAGTCTAAAAGACCCAGAGAGTAAACAGGCAATTACAATACTTGGTAACGGAAGAGAAGGGAAGGAGAGCATGCTATGAGACCATGGAAGAAGTCTCTTTTCCCTTTATCAGGTTAATGTGTAGATTTGTGTAATCTTTATATTTTTCTGATCTACTTCTGCCAGACATAGAAGAGGATATAAGCTGAGATGTAAAGTAGCAGCATGTAATCTCTCTGAAAATGTTCATGTTTATGGACAGGTGCTATCGATGATAGGATACCAAGAACTCTTCAAAAGCTAATGTAAGACATTCAAAGTCAACTTTTGGATGGAGGCTGAACTGGCAGGCCCTTTAAGCTCATCTTCTTGGGCTACGATTTGCTTCGTTGATGAAAAGGGATGCTTATATGCAAGCATAGTATTCTATATTTCAATGAGAAAAGTGGGGTTTTTTTTGTATGTGTGTGTATGTGCACATGTGAATGCTTAAATAAATGTTGATTAAAAGCATGTAGTTTTTGTACTTGAATATAGAGATCCAAGGCTTTGTTCTTATTATCAGGACAGGCATGAATTCATCAAAATTTTCCAAAGTTCTTAACTGGTTGCTCCACTCTTAGATGATTCTTAGGATTCCAAGGAGCCGTGGCTATAAAATAAAGGAGAATTCTGGTATGAGTGAACATTTTATTCCAAGTTGCTGTATTTTTCCATACTCAAAGCCGAAGGAGTTTAAAAATCATTTATAGTTTTTCATTAGCTTTGATTTAAAAAGTTAAAAAAAAACTACAGATATAGTTTTACAAATATTGTACCTACTAAGATTGATTTAAGTGCAAATGAATCATAGGGATTGTGAGAGCCTGGAAGCAGGGCAGGAGTGAGATGGAGTCCAGTAACGTCCTGCCTCGTGCCCCAGAACATCTCCACCACCATCACGAACAGTTGGAGTGAAGCTGTGACACCAGCTGCCTAGTTTTGAAAGTGATAAAGGAGGGTTTTGAATTCACTGTGGTGAAACTTAGGTTTTCATGCTAAATCCTCCTCTCCTCCTGCTTATTTCCCTTTTTAGGAAGGTTGTGGCTGACCACCTGGTGTTCTGAATCATTAATTCATGGAAGACATTCTGTCAGGAATAACATGTATCAGGCAGCCTGGCAACTGCCATCGAAACCTGTCTAGCTCCCCATTCACTTTAATTCATTTCAGTAATTATTTATTGTACACATACTATCAAGCCCAACCTACTGCTAGGCAATGAGGCTTTCAAAGGAAGTAGAGCACATGATTCTTGCCCCAGAGATTTTTAAAAATTTATTTCATGCTGTATTTATTTAGAAAGTAGATGAACTATCGCATGAAACAGAAAATTCATAAAATTTTATATAAGTGTCCAAGCACTATAGGAGTAACAAAGTAGGGGGAGAAATTAGCTTCAGTTCTTGAGTACCTGCCAAGCGACAGGTGCTGTATGTGTATAGACACCAAGTGCTTTTCATGTGTCATTTCATTTAATTGTCAAAGCTACCTTAGGAGAAAGGTATGAAAACTCCCACATTAAACATGAGGAAAATAGAGGTATGAGGAAAGATTGCTTATCTAATCTTTCTCAGTAGGTGATTATTAATTCAAGGAATTTTGAGTTTAATGTCTAGCAGAATCAGGTGTAAACTCTCATGTTTTACAACTGATTGTTAATAGATAAAGTGGTTGAGTGGGTTAGAGAAACTACAAGGATCTCCAGTGTAGAACAAAGTGTCACATGTATCTGGAGCATGTGTAGGAGTGGCAAGAAAGATCAAAAATATCAAAAGGCAGGTAGGATGGGTATCAGAAGACCAAAAGATGGAAAGGTTGCAGACACACAATCTGAAATCCAGATTAAATGATCAAAAAGATGGATCCTGTCAGTATTGAGGGAACATGGTGCCAATGAGCATAAGACAAATCACCACTAGGGATACTTCACCAGTAAGGCAGTTCTGGAACACAGCTCTGGTCATTCATGGTTCCCAGATGGTAGAAATCCATCCTGTAGGGAGGAATTAGGCAACTGGGAACAGGGGAGTTGGGGGAGTCAGGGGTGTGGTTTCTGGGAAGAAGAGTATTAACAGTGTTTGATGGACCAGGTTTTTTTTTGTTCAATTTGAAATGTTTATAAGCACTTCTTTTTTATTTATATTTTCTTCCTTAAGCCTTGAAAGAAATCATTTCCATTGCATTTCTCCATTAACTATATTAGCTAAAATTAACTGAAATCTTCCTTAAGTTATCAAATCTAAATATTTTGTGCTTTCATTTTATGAAGACATCTGGGGCCTAAAAACTTGGTTTTTTATGTGTCTGTTGCTGAACAAGAAAATTGGAAGCACAATTATTTAGCTCCACAGAGAATGGCATTATTAGGAATTTGCTCCTTGCTTAAATTTCTCCAGGTTGAAGTTTTGTGGTTATTCTCTTAATATAATTTTCCTTGTGTTGATGCATGCAATTAGAATGTGAGCTTCAATCTGGCAAAAAGAGATGTTTCTCCAATTAAGGTCATTATATTCTACTTAGAAATTGGGACCGGCCGCACAGGATGTACTAAAAGTTCCTGAGTGATGACTGTGAGTACTTCAAAGTACTGTTGTGTCTGCCAGGGTCACTGGAGTGCTGAGTGTACTAGGTCATTGTGTAGGAAACTGAAACAGATTCAAGTGCATTGCCAATTGACTTTAGCAATGTGGCTGTTTTCTAAAGGAATGACAATTAGTTGGGAATGAAAATAATCACAGACAACTTTAATATATAATTGAAAATGTTATGGCCTTATGCCCTTTCATTTGAGATTCCTTTTTATTTGGAAATAACCACATGTTATTTAATTCCAGGAAGGCAATTATGTAAAGCAAAAATATCGACAAGAAAGGTAGGAATTTGAACTACCTTTAATTTTATACTTTGCAGAACCTTTGCATAATTCTATATTTTAATGTATCCTATTATACCAGTTGCAGAAAAATTGGCTTTTTCTCCTAACCAGGTCTGTGTTCACCCTGATGTTTGAGAAAATTCTAAATCAGCAAAACTGTAGGGTAAACATTAATCACCCTGGGAGCTAGTTTAAAATGCTAATTCTCCCAGTTATTCTGATCAGGTAGGCCACAAAATACACACTAAGGATGAAACAAATGGCAATGTAGACTTGAATTAATAACAAAAATACTTGTGTTTTACTAAAAGTAATGTCAAAGTTTCTATCCCCTTCATGGAATGTGATATGGTGTGAGAGAAGTAGCGCTGTGTTTAGACCCAAACTTAGGTTCCATATACTTTATCAACTACCAGTTAAATAATTCAGGAGACCCTCATTTCACTTTTAAAATACAATTTCCTTATCTATAAAATAAAAACAAAAATCCATGTTGTGAAAGTACATGAAATAATATCCAAAAATCACTAATGCCTGTCACATGAAGTTATTCCCTAAATGCTTGGTTTATTTTATTTCTTGATTTTGTTATTTGTTATTTTTTCTTTGATTTTTTTATAAGTCATTTTCCTTCTACTTTTATCCACTGAGTTCTCATAGGAAGAAAGCTAAAAGCTGTACTCAGGGACAAACACCTTCCCAAACATTCTGTGACACTCTCACTGCCCTCCCTGGGGAGTCAGGACATCTCAGCACACACTGTAATCAGGTGGGCTGGGTTGTCTCTTACCGACTCAGCACTATTCATTGTGCCCTTCCAAGGCTGAGAACTACATTTCCCCAAATCCTGTTTCCTGAATGGTTCTGGCTTCAAGGCTGCTAAAAAGAGAAACTGTGAGACTTGGAAGGCTGAAGTGAAGAGGGAGCCATATTTCCAGAAGGCGTGGTGGAGAGGCTTGAGGCTTTCTGGGACTATTTCTGTGGGTTCCCTCTTTCCCTCTTTTGGATCATGGTGTCTAGATGCAGTGGCTTTGCAGAATCCTATATGAGTTCCAGCTTTGTGCACTCCAGTGTTTCAGGACTGTTGTCAGTGACTGTTTCCCAATTCTCCAGCCTGCCACACTCTTCACTTCCCTAGCTACTTCCACATTCGTGTAAACCTTAATCCTATTAGTTTTTTCATTCCAGTGATACTTATGGTAGTTATGTTTTTCCACCCAAACACTGGATAATAGATTAGAGTACCCTGGTAACTTACTCTTATTTTATAACTCTTGGCAAATATGTTTTCTAACAAATACTTATTTGATATAGGATACCCCCAACCCATATTTCAATTCTCTTAAAGTATCCCCAGGAAGATATATCTGCTTTCAAGCAGACCAGTTATATTTCACCTTAATATGTTGATCTCTATTACGTTTCATAAAAATTGAGTGTTAAGTGTGTCAGTATAATGACTTCTGGACCACACTAAAAGTGCAATCTAGATTGAAACAAGCCCTAGCGCCTCTTCTACCTTAAAATTTTAAGTGGAAGTTTTCCAAGAACAGCCAGCTAACTACTGGACATTTGATTCTAGCATTTTAATCATAATTTGCAATTTTATCTCATCAGTTTTGTATTTTCTTTGGCCATAGTATAGACCTTTGCTTTCAAGACTGGCTCTAAACTAAAACCTAAAATAAACCAAAATTCACTTGCCAGATGGTGAATCCAGTGTCTTCCAAAAACTCCTAAAGTTAGGCTGACTAAGGCTACTTCCTATCCACCAACTGGAGTGATTTGTTCTAGCTCTTGTCAATGCTAGATTAGCTGTCAGGTACATATCTTATTTCATACCATAAAAATGCTATATTTTGTCAGAGATGATTGATGATATGACTTATGATCAAATTAGGTAAAAGAATTTTACCATGGAGTAACAACAATTGTAGACACAAGATTGATGATTCTCATTAGTGGTATTCTGCCTTTGGTATTTGCTCATTTGCTTTGTTCTCATTTTAGCCTACAAGAGACCTAATTTATAGAATGCCTACTATGAGCCAAACACCTTATAAGATGGTATTCATATGTTTATTATTCAAATTAGGCATTATTTTCCTTATGTTATAGGTGAGCAAACTGCTGAGAAAGGTTAATGAACTTTCCCAAGGTAATTAGCTAGAAACTGGCAGAGGGGTATCCAATCTCTGGTCTGTTTGACGCCAAAATGACTGCGCTTCCTACTGTTCCAGCCTGCTTCATGCCATAGGTCTTTATTATTTTCTAAGATAAAAATACTCCAGGAAGAAGCATTTGTTCTGATCCAGCAAGCTGAATAAAGAATAAAATTTAGTGCTCAGTTGTTGTCCTCTTTTATCTCCTTAGGAGACTTTATTGAAAATGAAGTCCTATGTGACCAAGACCCTTCCTTCCACACACATCTTGAACAGTGGAGTCACAATAATTATTTTTTCTGCCAATCTGTAAGAAGCTTGAGCATTGCATGCCAGCAGGCACTCTGTGTAAGTGAGGCATTAGATGATTCCTGATGCCTATGGGACATGCTTCAGTGTTTCAGCTACAACATACTCATCTCACAGAGTTCCTCTCCATGTCTTAGTGTTTGGTCCCTTTTTAAAAGAAAATACTAATTACATAAAATATTGTTAAAATCTCTCTGTAAATTGCAAAGTTTATGTTTCACTGTAGTCAGAATAATACTATACAGATAGCTGTAATCCAGTATGTATGAATGAGTACATTTGTATTGACAGTCTTATGACCAACAGGGGATGCTGAAAACTCCCTATGTTGCCAGATCCCACTCCCCCAGATAGATGTGCAGGAGGGGAAGGGCTGGTCAAGGTTAAGCACCACTGTGCTTGTGGGTGGAGATTCAGTATGAGAAGCAATCCTTCAGGGCCCTTGTCTCTGTGTGAATGCCTTGGTACCTCTTTGGACACCGTGGGGACGTGATCTCAGCTCTACTTATGGAGGGTTTCTCACCATGCGTCATTCTTGTGGCTAAGATAGCTTTGGGACTACGTTGCTCTGGTAGACCTGGAAGGTTTCACGGTGGGCAACTTAGTTTGTTTATGTTATGCCTCTGCCCTCCTGAGTGGCACAACCTCAAGGGATAAGACAGGGGATGAGATTTGGGTAAAGGGCCCTAAGAGCCCAGAGTTTACTCAAAGTCAAAAACTCCCAACCACATTCCACTGGATATTTTACTCAGACATTAATGAGAATGACAGGGCTGAAAGTGTCTGAAAAGAAAGTATAATATATCAGTTGTGAGCATCTATAATGTACAATAGCATCTTAATGCACTGGGAAAATTTTAAGGAAACCTCCTTACCTTCGTTTAATACTGTTTCCCAAATTTATATGAATACTGAATACTATTATTCATATTTTTCTTGATAAATATTGCTTCCTGGGATACCAAGTTTGGAAAACCCTGATCTGGGTGTTAGACTAGAAGGCCAGCAGGTGATCTCAAGATTCATGCTTGACCAGGAGTCCCACATAGGAATATGAGTACAAAGTTCTGCTGTAACACATACCACACACACACACCACACACACACACACACACACACACACATACACACACAGTGGACCCAGTTTGTACTCTTTGCCTTTCTGTCAGGAACCTAAGTTAGTGACAGACAATTGGTGGTGGATTCACAATACTGATCATGGTCACAGATCTTTCATTGCAAAATAGCAAATTCTTCCCATTTGTATTGGGGTTATAGAGGCCATGTAAGTGCCAGAAGATTATAGCAAAAGTGGTACATCTATCTTTTAGCCTCTGGTTCTGTTTTGAAGATAAATCAATTCTAACTGGATTGCATGTATTTTATGCTTTCAATCCTGTTCATTTACTGTCTTTTGTTACATTCAGTCACATCTTGGCAAAACACTGATTTGTTTTGTCTAGCTTTCTTGTCTCCTGCAATATTAGTCTGGAAAAAAATTTTTGAGGGGGCAGGGACTACAGTAATTTTTCCTGGAATAGTCACTCAGCTCAAGCATGCAGCATTTGGCCAACTAGCCTTCATTACATGAATTATCCTGGGTATAACTGATTGATCCTTCCTGACAATTGGTGAGATAGCTTCCTCAGACTGAGGATGTTCTATTATGGGAAAGGATGAACAGATGATTAAAAATCATACACAGATATTAGATGCTGGGATATCCTGTTAACAAAGTGATTTCTTTTTTAAAATTGAGGTGGCTATTCTTTAACCAATGTGGATTTAAATATAAATCTTCTTTATAAACATGGAAATATAGTTATTATTAGATGCACAAATTGATTTTCTTTGTTTTATGGAAAGTAAATAATGTGTCAAGGTTTTAATGCAAGGGCAGGCAAATTATATCCCTTATATATTGAAATACATAGTAAAGTGCATTTTCTTAAGAGAGAAAACTAGTAAGGGAATGTTGATGGTCCTAAAGTGAAATACCTTCAAAACCGATGTGTCCTCTGAAAGTTTAGCTAATAAAGCAGATATACAGTATAAGAGTATGACATGGTAAGGGCTGAGGACCCATGTCTGACTTTGTAACCAAAGTAAACAGCAATCTAATCAGATACAAGAAACAGAATATGCTAGATTAATCACTATCAATTGTTATTTCTAGACTAAAGCAACATCAATTCAATTGTGTGCTTGTTTTTTCTGTGAATACATGCTATATATTGCCACACAGGGAAGCTGAAGTCTTGAAGAGAAGACACAAAAAACCATTTTCCATGTGGGAAGAGTCTTGGTTGACAAACCCAAGCACTGTTCTTGACAAGTTGTCACTGAAGTATGTGGTGTGAGGTATGTATATGGTGTGAGGTGTCACTTTTGTATATGGTGTGAGGTATGGGCCAAATTTTATTCTTTTGCTTGTGGCTATTCTATTGTTCAAGTGCAATTTGTTGAAAAGACTATTCTTTCCCCACTGAATGATCTTAGAATACTTGTTAAAAATCACTTAGCCGTAGACGTATTGCTTTTTTTCTGCACTTTCAATCTTATTCTATTGATCTATGTACCTATTCTTGTACCAGTACTACATACAGTGTTTTGAATCCCATTGCTTTGTAGCAAGTTTTGAAAATTGGAAAGCATGAATTCTCCCACACTATATTCTTCTTTTTCAGGATTGTTTTGGCTATTCTGAGTCTTTTATATTTCATATAAATTTTAGTATCAATTTATCAATTTCTATAAATAAGCCAGCTTGGACTCTAATAGGGATTGCATTGAATCTATAGTTCAGTTTGGGGAGTATTGCCATATTAACAATGCTGTTTTCGGATCCAGGAGTGTGTTATGTTTTTCTAATTATTTAGATTTTCTTTAATTTTTTTCAACAATATTTTGTAGTTTTCAGAGTATAAGTTTTACACTTCTTTGTTAAATTTATTTATAAGTATTTTTATACTTTGGTAGATGGAATAGTTTTCCAATTTATTTTATTTTTGGATTGTTCTTTGCTAGTAAATAGAAATGCAACTGACTTTTGTACATCAATATTGTATCCTGCAACCATAATAAACTCACTTGAAAGAATAAACTAAAAAGTATTAATTCATTCTTTAAGATTTTCTATGTACAAGATCTTCTCTATCCAAATATAGATAGTTTTATTTCTCCCTTTCCTATCTGTTGGCATTTTTTTTTTTGTCCTGCCTAATTATTCTGGCAAGAATCTCTAGTACAATGTTGAACAGAGGTTATGATAGGGGGCATTTTTGATGGTCTTATGATCTCTGTTTTAACGTTAATGTTGGTCAATTTTTATATCTAAACTCCAAAAGGGAGAGGCTATAAAGAGATGTGTCTAAATTCCTTCCCTTCATAGCCAGGAACTCATTTTAAGGCTTTTTTGGGGTTCCCATGGCAAAGGTGGGGGGTATATTTGGCAGGGGGACTTAGGATTTTATTTTAGTTCACAAATTGTTTGTGTTTTTTCTTTATAATCCTTTGTATTTCTGTGAAGTGGGCAGTAATGTTCCCTCTTTCATTTCTGATTCCAGTAATTTGAGTTATTTTTTGTTTCTTCCATCAAATTAGTTTAAAGTTTCTTAGTTTTGTTGCTCTTTTCTAACAACCAGTTTTGGATTTAATTGATTTTCTATTGATTTCCTATCCTATGTTTTATTAATTCAATCTCTAACCTTTATTAGTTCCTCATTTCTGCTTGCTTTAGCTTTAGTTTGCACTTCTTTTTTCAATGTCATAAGGTGAAAGTTAGGCTATTGATTTTGAGATCTTTCTTCATTTTTAATGCAGGTGTTTAAAGTTATGACTTTCCCTCTAAGCAGTACTTTATTTGTATATTGTAAGTTTTGGTGTGCTGTGTCTTCACGGTTATTCAAATCAGAGTATTCTGTATTCTTTCTGGATTTCATGGTACTATTGTTATATATATTAAATCTACTAATGTTATAAACTCAACAATACGTTGTTATAATTATTGCTTTACCATCTGTCATTGTTTCTTTAATTCATTACAGCTTTGCTCCCACCCACCTCCTTTATGCTGTTATTGGCAAACATATTACATATGCACTACTTTTCTATATATTATAGTTTGAACAGTACATTATATACATACTATTTTATGTAATTGTTTTTAAAATTAGACATGAGAGGAAAAGTAAAAATGAATTTATAATGTCTTTTATAATTTCATAGTTACTCTTACCAGTGCTCATGTTTGTTCATGCAGATTCAAATTATTGTTTGGGATCATTTAATTTCATCCTGAAAAATTCCTTTAGTATTTCTTATAAGGCTGGTCTAGTAGCAACAAACTCTCTCAGTTTTGGTTTATCTGGAAAAGTCTTTTTTTTAAATTTTATTTGTGATTGATAATTTTAATAGATATAGAATTCTTGGTTGACTTTTTTTTTTTCTTAGAGCCCTTTGAATATGTCATTCCACCACTTTCTGGACTCCATTGTTTCCTATGAAAGGTCAGCTGTTAATCTTATTAGGATTCTCTTGTAAATGATGTGTTTTACTCTTGCTGCTTTCAAGATATCCTCCTTGTCTTTGATTTTCAGCATTTTTACTATAATTTGTCTGTAGGTCTCTTTGTATTTACCCTACTTGAGTTTATTGAGCTTCCTCTATGGTGTAGTTATTGTTTTTCAATAAATTTGGGAAGTTTCATCAATTATTTCTTAGAATATTTTTCTTCTCTTTTTTCTCGTCTTCTTCAGGTCCTCCCATTATGCATACATGGTGTGCTTAATTGTTTCCCACATTTCTCTGAACCTCCCCACCCCCCAGCTTATATAATTTCTATCAGTTTATTTTCAAGTTTATTAATTCTTCGTTATGCCTGTTCAGATCTACTGTAGGGTCTCTCCAGTAAATTTTTTAAATTTCAGCTATTGTCCTTTTCAACTCCAGAGTTTCCATTTGGTACGTGTGTGTGTGTATGTGTATGTGTGTGTGGGTATTTGATATTTTTGTATTTGATGCAACATTATCAACTACTTTCTTTTACTTCTATAATCATGCTTTCCTTTAGTTCAGTGAGCATATTTATAATGGCCACTTTGAAAACATTTTCTGATACCTCTAACACGTGATCACTCTCATGAAAAGTTTTTGTTGCCTGCTCTTTTTTGGTGTATGGGTCATAATTTTTAATTCTTTGTAGTTTCATTTTTTGGTTGGTTATTGGATTTTAGGTAATAGATTATAGGACGTCTTTTTACTGGTTCTTCCCTTTCTGGGCTTGTTATTTTTAATTGCTTGTTCATTTGTTTAGTAACTGGATGGATTATCTTAATGAAGTATATCTTTCCCTTTACACATACAGTGTTAAGCTTCTGATGTTGCTTCTTAACTAGACACAGCTTTGGGTTTGTCCAATGTCAACCTGGGATAACAGTAGTACTACTAGACCTCTCTTCTAATTCTTTCCTTTGCCACATTCAGCTGTTAAACTCCATTGCTGGTGATTTATGCACTATTGCTTACAATAGTATCCTAGAAATACATTTCTCTACAAACTAATCTAATTACATTGTGATTCCTTTGAAAGAATAGTTTTGAAGATCAGTGTTTGATGTTTGTTCTGGCTCCATGAGAACTTCTATTTCCAGCTTCTTTCCTATACTAGCTGGCCTACTATCTTCATTAAATCCATAAATCTCCTCCCAATTGCCTTTTAGCGCAATCTGCACTATTCTTGAGAATGCCTTTAGGTTTAAATTTCTCCACTTCTCTCTTACAAATGGAGTTTACTGTTTTACTGCCTGCTTTGCCCCTAGGCAAAAATCTCAGAGCCAGAGCTCTGGAGCTGGGAGTGGGGATAATAGAAATCTTCTCTCTGAGTAAAGACCCTTATTTTAGAAAAACAGTGAGTGGAATAGCTGAAGGTCCTCTTGGGCTTACCCCTGGAATGGGGTGACAATCCCACAAGTCAGGAGGAAGGGACTGGGGCTCCAGTATTCTCAGCATGCCACACCCAAGGTAAAACCTCCACTTTGAGTATGGGCAGGGCAGAAAGTTCCACCTTTCAAACACATTCACCCAGGACTTAGCTTCAATAATAGGCAGCTGGGGGCAAGATAGAACTGCTGAAGCCTTGTTACTCTCAGGAAAAAGCACTTAAGGAGGTCAAGGTAGTGGGGAGTTGTTTTGTGCTAATACCAGAGACTCTCACCTTTCTTACTGAAATTTCATAGATTTTCTTGTAATATATATATATAATATTTTTCTTGTCTTTTATATATATTATATATATATAATATATATATTATATATATTTGTTGTTTGCTCTTATGAACATTTCCAGGGCTTTTAAAGGTTTTTTTTAAAAAATGGTTTTCACCAGTTTCAATGAAGAGCAGGTCAGCAGAGTTCCTCATGCTGTCATGCTAGAACAATTGATTTAATTTTGAATATGCAGAGTTTGGAATTTATCTGGGTCAAGAGTTCTAAAAGGCAGAAAAATATATGGTACTGGTAGTGCAGGAACAGACCTAATCTCAATATGTGGATTTGGAAGTCAACCTAGTAACAGAAGTAATGAGAGAAGAGTAACAGAAACAGAAGAGAGTCAAGATCAGAACTTAAAAGAACGTTAACATTTAAGGGAAGGAACCCAGGAAGAAGTGGTTAGAAAAGTAAGAATACACTTAGGAAAAAGCGTTTTCTATGGAAGAAAAGACTCTGTGAGGAATTTCACAGAGAAAATGGTAAGAGTATCAGAACCAGGAAGACTAAAACAAGAGCTAAAAAACCTTTCAAGGTTTTAAGATGTAAAAAAAAAACTTTACAATTTACTTTTTAAAAAATTCAAGATTTTATAGATGTAAAAAACATTACAAGATTGACACATGTTATTGGATTTGACAATTAGAAATACACTGTGAATTTTGCCAGAGTGTTTGGGGTATCCTGTGGGTGGTGAAGACAGATTGCAGTGGGTAGATATATAAGGAAATGGAGATGGGAGGTGAAAATTGTTAGGAGTTTGAAGTGGGGCTTATATCCTAATCCTACCACTTAACTGGCTTTCCCAGAGTCTGGGCAATGCTGTACATATGCAAAGCACAGGCAGCCAAATTGAGATCACAGTTTGAGCTTGACTCAGGGCTTCCTCAAAATGGCTGGATTGGAAAACACAGTGGGTCTCTGACCTCTTCCACATACAACCATGTCCACAAGTATTAGTCTGACCTGATTTATCCCATCTCTGGTAAACTGAGGAACAGGAACAGAGAGGGCATATACTTTGGCTGGGCCTACCAAGGTAGACTCTACCTGATCTGCTTAAACATTGAAAGAGAGAATGAGAGTCCCAGATCTTCAAAATTCATGAGAACTGCTGTGAGAAATAAAATGGAGTCAATTTCTTCTTTTAGGGCCATAGTAGTTACATATGCAGTTAATATAGATTTGCTAATTTACCATGGAGCATCGAGTAAGGATAAGGTAAAGGCTAAAGCACAAGTGTCATCAAAGAATTGGAAAATTCAAACAAGTGGGCATAATAGAAGGTCCAAGTCTGGAGAGGATGGGTTGAGATTTAGATAATTTGTACAAATGGGATCAGGAGAATTTTGGCCTCAATTTTCTCAAGAGAGAAGTGACACTATATACTGAGAGGTGGAGTGCATAGGTGGGCCAGCAACTGGAAGAGGGTAGAGAAGGTTAATGCCTGTGAATTTGAAGACATACAGTCTGGACATTTGCATGGTGAACCAAGTCTTGTTCTGTATTCCTTGGTACCACTGACAGGAGAGAATTCTAGGATATACAGAACATTAGCCTCATCAATATAAGAAGTATAATCTTCTTATATTTTATATTCACTTTTATTTTCCTACTGTCCTTTTGAGAAGAGTTTTTCAGGTATGTGTTTGTGGAACAAGATCTGCCCAAATTTTCAACAGTTTAATGAAATAGATAAAGACAATGTGATTTATATTTTATAGGATTCTTCAAATTAAAGTGTGTCTCTTATTTTAAAATTGTCCTTTTTACTTTTGGAGGACAAAATGTCCATTCTTTAATAAAACTAGGATAGTAGGTAATTATTTTTGTTTTTTGTCTTTACTTAGCAACAATAAAAGTGCACACACATGGATATTTTCCCCTAACGTTTAACGAGTTCTTCTGGTCTATAAAATCCCAAAGTCTGATCATCATCACTCTTGAGTATATTTTCATAAACAATATGCCATCCACTGCGAACATAATTGAAGCAAAAGAAGGAGGATAAAATAATGATTTACTAGTTGAAATATTAAAGCCAAATAAAGGGAATTAATGTAATGTAGACTTCATTCTCACAGGCACACACACATCAAGTTTCAGACCAAGGAGCAGTTAGAGATCCAAAATAAAAATATCTCATTGTGGAACTCTGCAGGGTAACTCTCAAATAGCTGCCATGGCAGAGACCACAGCTTATAATGTCATAGTCTATGTTGCCAAGGCAACAATGCAGCCAGCAACAGAGGCTGACATTTTGAAATGCGCATGTGATTTTATTATTTACAAGTTATAAAGAGAGAGCAGAGCCACTGTGGTGGCTCAGAAACATCTGTTCTAATACTGTCTACTTACTTTTGAAAAGCAGATCATATAATATTATGGGTCACCACACTCATAAAGAGGCATATGCAGACTCATTCATTCTTTCATCCATCCATTCATTCATTTATTCAATAAGCATTTTATCTACTGAGCACCTAGTATGTCCCTTACACTGGAAATAGAAGATCGAACAATATAGACACAACCTTTACTATTTTTGCCATATGTCTGATTATGATATAATGAAACTCTGTTAGAAATCAATATACAGGGTCTTAAGCTGAGGGGAAAAAGTGATACTCAAACCCCATTGTGAACATTTGGATGGTGACAATCTATGCTGTTGTTGTTTTTTTCTTCTTCTCACATTCTTTCTTCAAATGGCAATTCTAATAGGGCTTTTTATCTTTCAAGATATTTTGAGAAAAAAATGTTTCTTATTAAATAATTGTGAAAATGCAATAGAGCCTATTTTTCCTCTACCAATTCACAGGAGCATTTCTTGATAAGCTGTTTCCATAGAACCCTAGTATGTGGTATTAATGTTTCAAGGAATGTACTTTGGGAAAAGCTACCTTAGTGACCTTTATAAATAAAAAATAGTGGCGATGACACTGGCAATATACATATTAGTTATGGGCAATTGAAAGGTTGTAAGCAACATACAGAGCATGGGATCCACAGAAGACTGTATTCATAATTTATGAATCCAAAAGGTATTATTCAACATTTTATGACCTCTTCTTGTTGGAAATAAGAAGCGAGATTCCTGCAATTAGAAAATGTTTCTCACAACATGCCTCACTGATAGATCATTTATGTACCTTCCTGATGAGCTTGAATTTAGTAATTTGAAAGCCAAGGCTACTGGGTGTGCTTAGGAATATTTAAGTACGTGGAGGCAACACCCTGTTTTAAGGCAGCTATTTATTAATGCGTAAGTACAATTCAAAAATGCAGGAGGATAGCAACTCTACAGATTTGCAAGGGGACAAAGGTGGCATGGCATGGTTGCTTGGGGAGCCACCTCAGTTAAGTTGGCTGTTAGCAGGCAATGTGTGTTGCATGCCATCCCTGGCTTTAGACTTAGAATGCTTGTATGACAGTGGGGCTCACGCCTCATTGAATCACTGCCTTTGAAACAAAATCTCTCTCCCTTGAAGTCAGCTGAGGACTTTGGAATTCTTCTGTCTCCTTTTGCCATCAATTTTATTCAGCTGGCACTGCCCCACTGCTACCTGGTAATACAATTTCATTTGTGAGGGGAAGAGAAATCATAGTTCTTACTTCCTACAGAGGGCAAGAAGATTAAAAGAGCTGTGCAGAGCCCCTGCTGTGGAGAGACTGCAAAGGCGTTATTAAATGGAGACAGTGCATAATTCTGATGCTCCTTGCAGCATCAGTGAGCAAATTGTATTTGCAGGCAGGTGCTTCTGAATAGCAGAATTGCCACAACTATGTGTGGAGAACAAGGTCTGCATGATGGGTTGGCTTAAAGCCTTTCTCTGAGACAGCTTGGTGTGGGCACAGATGTCCCAAGTAGTAATGCGACAGAGCAGCCCTCATGCTGAGAAACACTGTATTGTCTGCCTCTTTTCAGCACCCTCTGCATATGTTCTTGTATTTTTATATCCATTTCACTCTCACACTTCACTGATCTTTTAGATTTGTAAATTAACAAAAGAGATGATTCTGTTTCAAATGAACCTAAACTGAGCTACCTACTAAAAAGAAGGCTGCTATCTGAAGGGTGCATGTGTGGGAAGAAGACTACCAGTTTATCCTGGCTTTGGTTGAAATGCCAATTGGATATTTTAAAAATGCACATGAATATTCTTTTCTGTGATGTTAGAAAATCACTTCAAATGGGAGAGAGCCAAAAGCAAAAAATGTTGGCCTTGTAGCTCTGTTTTGAAGTGAGGCATTTCCAAACACTTTCAGACATTCTAGGACCTTCCTTCTTTGCTCCTCTAGACCAGATCCTTTGATATATGCTAGGCGATATACAAAAATGAGGAAGACTAGATCACAGTATGCAGCATCAGATATGTCTGGGTTTGAAACCAAGCCTTTCAATGTAAGACCTATATGCAAGCACTTAACCTCTCTAAACTTCCATTTCCTCAATTATGTAATGGGAATAATAGTGGAATCTATTCCATAAGAATATTGTGAAGATCAAGCAATGTATATAAATGCTTATGGAGAGTTTAGCATATAGTATGTGCTGATTAAATAATATCAATTATTATTTTTCTATAAAAGTGAATAATCTGTGAAGTACTTAAAAATGTGAAGTACTGGCCATGAGCAGTGGCTCATGCCTGTAATCCTAGTACTTTGGGAGGCCAAGGCAGGAGGATCACTGGAGCCCATGAGTCAGAGGCTGTAATGAGCTATGATGATACCACTGTACTCTAGCCTGAGCAACAGAGCAAGACCCTGTTTCAAAAAAAAAAAATGTGAAGTACTGATCTCATTCTTATGGATGCGTGTGTGTGCTTGTGTGCTTGTACCTGTGTATTTTCTTTCATAATTGAAAGTGAAGATGTGTAAGCACATTAACCAGCTTATACTTGTTTGGTCTGGAAATTCTACCCCTTTGTGCCATTAGAGACAACTTAGGATAAGTGTGAACAATGTTTGCAGTAGTGTTTATAAGTCATTAAAACATTGTATAGAATGGTAAGAAAATCTGAACATAAAATTCTGTTTTTCCCACCAAGTTACTTTGAAGTGAGAAAAGTCTAAACAACACAGACATTTAAAGAGATATCAGAAAATATAAATAATGCGGAATCTTACTGTGTAGAGGCACTTATATTTATTCATTCATGGATCCATTCACTAAATAGACATTAATAGCACATATCCTATGAGAGTTATGGAGGTATAAAAAATAGATGTGTAAAGGGTGAGATCCTTGCCCTAAGTAACTTATTTGTCTTTCAGGAGAGACAAAAAAGTAAAGAAATACTGTAACTTCAATGCAATATAAAAGAAATTTCAATAAGCACAAATTACGATACTTGATTTGCAGAAGTGAGTTTAGCATTTCTCCCCTACTCAAAATAAAGTGGAAGTCAATTCATAAATATATTGCAATAGTCCTTGACATTCTTAGATAACTTTCTTTCAAGTTATATTTTTACTTTTGCTTTAGACATATTCTCTCCACCAAGAATGTCCAACCTGGGACATTTTTTTGAGTTTACATTAGCTTTTCATTTTCTTTCTTTTAAAAAAAACTTGCCATTTAGTTTTTTAAATGTCATTACACACATAGAAGAGAACACACAGAATTTAAAAGTAAAAGAATTACAATCCATTTTAAAGCAGGTATCATCAAATGTTTATTTTCTATATGGTATTAAGTAAAAGGAATTTTCACATTTTAATGGTGGCTTCATGTAAAACACAGACTTGGAATTTTCAGACTGAAATGTAGCCATATTGATAAAAACAGATACTTACCATTTTTCTTTCTTCTTCATTTCTCTCTCTTACTTCCTTCCTTTATTTCCTTCCTCCTACTTCCTCCTTCTTTTCTCCCTCCCTTTGTTCTTTTCTCCTTACCTTCCTTTCTTTCTTCCTTTATGCATTTTTTTTTCTTTTCAAACTTGCTATACTACTCAAATTTACCAAAGTGGCCAAGTATAATATTTCTGCATTCTGAAACAACTAATATTTATACATAAAATCTAAACCTAAATATGGAAGTTTCACCATTTCTTTTTCTTCAACGGGGCTTTAAAATGTAAAACAACAACAACAACAACAAAAAAATAAACTATAAACACTTTCAAGCAGGAGGTATTTTCATAAATTCTGTAGAGAAAAAGTGCCACACTTGAGTACAAAGGACATTGGCACCTGGCTCTACTACCAAAACAGTGTCTTCATGCTGAAGTCATTTCATGGCATGGGATCCTATGTAATTATTATTGGTAAAATTAGGGAGTACAGGGACTATTTGACTATTTTTAGTAGCAGAATTCTTTTTTGAAGTGAAACCTAACAAGTCATACCATTACACAAAACTGTCAAAAATATCTCATAACTGGTCTGGCCAAAGTGTAAGTAAGGAGCTGAGTGGGCAGGACCCTGGCACATCTGAGCAGCTCCTGGACTCCAAAGAATGTGTTTTGACAGCCTCTGAACTAGGAAATCCCTAAGGTTCCTTCTCATGCTAACAGTGTATGACTATAGGTACTAAATAATTTACACTGAATTACAGTTCTCTAGATAAATGGATGCCTTCCATTTTCAAGGAAGAAACAGTTGAGGTTCTCTTTATGCTTGTGATATTTACTTCCTTTTTTAATCAACAGAACTCAGTAACCTAGAATTAATCTCCCTGAAACTTATTCATGACCAGAAATAAATTTAGGCACAAAATATACTGCCGTTGCTTGACTTTATGAGGACTATAGAAATAATAATAATATTTTCATATATAATTCATGAAGAAACCTCTGTATACAGTGATCTTGTAATTCTTTAACTCCTTGATTACAGTATAATTTCCCTTACTTACAGCCTCTACTAAAATACAGTTGATTTTACTTTTAGTTACATTTTTCTACTCATCTATGATAATCAATTATCTATAAGCCAGAAATGATATATAGCATTAGAAACTTAATAAATCAATATTTGGTTTTAGCATTACTTATTCCAAAGAAGTTTCACACATTTATTTTTAAACAAACATCATTTACTATCAGTTATTTACTTTGTAAACAGTTTATTAATCTACTCACATTAAAGGTGGAAAGGATTCCATTTAAAGTCAGTAATAGAATATATGTTTTCCTTTCTATGTCTTACCATGACAACAATCAGAGCTGCTTTTTGAGCAATAGCAACTCATTATATTTCCAGTATTAGGGATGGGGCATGGATAACATATGAGATTTTCGTTTCATGGAAGAGGTCCTGCCATAATATTATTGGATGAAAAATGGTAAAATGATCTAGGAAGGGTTTTATCCTGTTGTTACTTTTGTTACAACTGTAGATCTAGTTTTGTTTTTACCAATCACATTTGCAAGAATGCTAAGTGCCTGGTCCACACTAACCTGTAACTAGGATGCTGGGGAGGGTTGAGATGAGGATGGTGAGGAGAATAGGTAGAAATGTCCTTTAGAAGGGAAGGTATGTTGTGTCATGCTGTCTTCTTTTTATCGAAGAAATGAAAGCTATCATCTTGCTTAGTAGACATTTAGATCTATGGTTGTGGCTTTTATCTTTTTGGCAAAGTGATTCATTCAGGTAAAGAATCTCCCTTTACCTCTAATTTGTCTCATATGCCTACATATGAATATTTTCTAAGACAGATGAAAAAACTTACCTCTGTGATTCTTAAGTGTCTTAGGTTGGAATCTCACTCCACTTTCACACATTATAAGTTCTTAGCATTGAACATAGGGAACAAATTCTATCTTGTGTCCCAAGAGTAGCCTGAAGAAGCTATGAGAGTTGTGGTCCATTTAGTGTGAATAAGGAAAACTAACCATTTATTATTCTAAATCAAAAATCATTTTTGGTAGGCATATTTTCTCACCCAGGTGGTTAAAACATACAAATGATAACCAGTAGTGTTCAACTGATCTGCATTATCTCATTCTGTTCAGTGTCTGGGGTACTGTGTTAAGAAGCTCAGAGGCTGCTTCTGGAAGGAAAAATGCCAACAGGAAGTCTGCCATAAGTACAGGAGACAGGAGAGACATTTGCAATAAATTTGTCATACTTGCATAATTTTAAAAAAGTGTTTAACATGTTAATTTATTTAATTATCTGGGAATGCAATATGGAACTATCTTATCTTGCTCAAAGTTCATCAGGATGCAGCTTTGTTCAAAATTTATTATTGAAACCATATTCTAATTCCACTATAGTGAGTCAAGTGTTGATCTCTGATTTTTCAAGTAATGGTTATTTCTTTCTCCAATCAGTTGGCATTTAAACATATTTTTGTGCATTTTAAACAACCCAGAGCTTCTCAGTCCTCCCTGCCCCCTCCCCAGGCTTTTTCCCTGAGAGGGACAAGGCTGCAGCATTTCTTATCCTGCCCCCAGATGCCTATTGTTGAAGTTAAGTTCTAGATGAGTGTGGTTGAAAGTTGAGGCTTTCTTCTTCTGCCCAACCCCTACTCATAGAGTGGAGGCTAGAAAAGCTCTAGAATTTTAGATATTATGTGTTTGGCACCAATGAAAAGCTAATACATGAAGCAGCCCAATGGGATACCTCTAATTTTTATAACTCTGTAATTAAGTACACCATTTATTACATTATCCAATGTCCCATTTATAAAAAAAATAGTTAATAAAATTTATCCTGAAGTTCAGCATCCAGAACGAACTAACTTTTACTGATTATTCAGTTCACTTTCAACTAATCAACAATGAGAGGTATATGTTTCCATTTTTGCCGTGACTGCTAGGAAACTCAGATATGGAGGTTCCATTCAGTTGTGCAATTCTATGCAAATTTGGGAACTTGATGTAAATGTCTTCTGATTTACAATCCAACTTTGCCTTTCTGATTGTGTGAATGCTTTTTGGTTTATTACAACAATTCCATTATCATAAACCATCTCAAATCATTTTTTGGATACATTTTAAGGTAAGGTAAATATGTATACACCGTGAAACAAAATTTTAGGAAAGTCATCATTGTTTTGGACTAGCCTCCCACACTAGGCCCCCAAAGACCCGATCAAACCAAAATAGACTCACTCATGCTAAATGCCACATAATCAAACTGAAACTTAAAGGACGCAGGTAAACCTCAGACTACTTTTTCCTAAAAACGGGAGATTCACAGCAACCAATTATACAGAGTCCAGTCTACCTGAGTCAAAATACTGAACATATTCCCTGGGCTTTAACCCTTTCAAGAAAAGTGACCTCATGTTAACCTCAAGTAAACTCATGTTAACCGATCCATTTTTTTGTGTGTATGTTATGTTTTCTTGTTTCTATTTTCCAAAAACCAACCATTCTGTCATGCCCAGCAGAACACTCATTGTAACTTATAGAATGAGGTGTTCCCTGATTCTAGAATTACAAATAAAAGGCAACTAGATCTTTAAACTAAATTTGTTATAATTTTGTCTTTTGACAACTTTATTTTTCTTATTCACACTCTTTCTTCTTTCTACCTTTCCATTTTCTCTACTTTTGCTTTTGTGTTAGCCTAAGATATGCACCCCCTCCTGTTCTCTTCCCTGGAAGTATAAACTGAGACATAGGCTTTGTGAAGATAGTTTATTGAGGAAGTGAGATAAGAGAACCAGAAGGAAGGACTAGAGAAAGTGAAACAGAGAAGGAGGGGGAGGCAATTCACTGATAATATACCTCATTGGTCTCTGTAGTGGACAATTGAAGCTCAATCCAGCCAAGACCTTCTGAGGTGTCATAGAGAATATGCCTCAGAATGTCTACCTCAGGGAGAGGAAGAACCAGACTCTTTCCACCATTAGTCAAAATGGGTCACATGGAGTGTTAATAAGCACTCATATCCATCCCATGCTACTACATCCAAGAATCCTCAGGCCAAAAACGAGAGAAATATAGTGCTGTCAGGTTACACCTGCGAAAATTCATTGCTACAGCAGTGCCTAGAGAGAAAGTGAGCCAAGAGGATATGAGGTAGAGTACAAGAAATATCCTATATAATTTTCATCATGGTTTGGACACCCCCAGTGGCATTGCCTGCATTTTTACCTTTCCACTGAGACCTGTATGTTACAATCAGTACCAGGACAGCATTCATCACATCTCTTCCTTAGTAGAAAGAGATCAGTGACAAACTTTTATATTTATTGAGCACTTCTTTTTCTTGAAGCAATTTATTTAATGGATATAACCAAGGAGTCCAGAAACATGTCCCAGAGGTAGAAACTTAGAATTGCTTCAGTAGTTTTAGTGAGACTTTCAGCGAAAATGACTCTTCTTCTGACCTCACATGTGTCAGACACATCTAGGGTCTGTGTGATAGGGATTGTAGCTTGTAGTAGACTTTGGAATCATAGGAGCTGCCAATTATGTAGAAAGAACACAAAATTCCCTATTGTTTCCCTATTTCTTTCTGCTTGTCTTCACCTCCTTCCCAACTCTCAACATCCACTAACTACACCCCTTCCTCCATCTGGTGAACTCCTAACAGATACAAAGAAAGAGCACAAAGGCATCCTTTACTCTCTCACAGTTCCCAAAGAAGGATCTGGTATTTCCATTGGTAAATGGGGATCTGTTGTCACCCATGAAATTAGTTTACTGGTTCCTTCATAAAATGTGGAATCATATACATCAGTTGTTCCTTTTCTTGGGAGAGCAAACCAGTGGGTGTTTCAGGATGGGAAGGTGAAAGTCATTCCCTAAGCAATAGACGTTAGTGGTTAGCGGCAGTACCTATGTCACTCGTCTGGCTTCAACATGCATTGGCTCTTTGACATTTAGAAAATTTAATTAACCTCTGTAGGCCTCAGTTTCCCCATCAGTAAAATGTAAATAATGATTTAAATCATACAGGACTATTGTGGGGATCAAGTGAGGTTATGCATGAAAATTAATATAGTCCCTGGCACAGGGAAAGTGATCAGTTGTCTAGCCAGCAGTATGCTACTATAGTAAGAGAGTAGAAAAGATAGACCCAGAGATCCAAGGGATCAGGGAGTGAAGGAAATTAAAATGTAGTGGATACTGGGACAGAGACAAATAAATAAATAAGAGAAATCCCATGATCTTTCTGCCCAACCCATTCATTATTCCTATAGCTGTGCTCATTCACAAGACCTAGTTTCCTCTCTTAATGGCAATACCAACGCTCTCATTTAGTTCCAGTAGCTAGAGTATCTCAGCAACCTCAAAGGAATTTCTCTTACGAATTTGGTTCTTTGTCTTCCCTGCTTTAGTTCTTCCAGCTGCCATCTTAATGCTTATGGACCTGCAGATGTTGTTCCAGCAAGGGCTATGCAAAACAGATATTACCACACATGCTTGTCAAATGAAATCAAAGCTCTGATCTCTCCAAGGAGCACAGGAGAAATGGTTTACCAAATAGGATCCAGAAACCAAGAGAAAAATATTACATTGATAATAATTAAAAGACATTAGGTAAATACTCATTGACCAGAGATTTTCATTTCATCAACTTTAGAACACAATGATTTGCTTGAAAATCTTAGTTTCTAAGTCCATAAAACGTATCATTTTTAGTTTGAAAAGCTATTTTAAGACTATTTTATATTGTTATTGACACCAAACCCATAGTGGATGAGGTCATCTCCTGTGCAACTGTCAATGTTTGAGAAAATTTGTTAAACAAATGGAAAGTCATGCATTTGCAGAGGATGAGGTTCTAAGCTATTGCTAGTCTCTGCCTGTTATAATATTTCATTTTTTGTTAGTTCCTTTTCAATCTAGCTAATTCTATGATCTGTGGGTAAGGAGCCATATTGTCATGAATGTTAAGCAGCAAACATTGTTCTATGTTTTCTTCATATTCTTTGATATTATATTGATACTGATAATCTCTATTGTTGATTTAATAAGATTCCCTATGGATTAAAAAGGGCACAAGTCATATCTTTACATTGATGTAATTTTAAAAACTGAACCCATCCTTTTAACCAGCACCATATCAAGAAATAAACTATTGCAAGCACCCGTCTGGGATCTCTTCCAATTCTTACTGCCCAAGGATAATTGTATACTGACTTCTAAGAGCACGAATTAATTTTGCCTGTTCAGGTACTCTATACATCCTGTATGTACTTTATTTGTTCAATGTTATGTTTGTGAGACTTATTCATGCCGTTGTGTATAATTATAGATTTTCCTGTATTTTACGTGTTTTCTCCTAGAATTCCTATAGTTTCAGGTCTTACATTTAAGTCTTTCATCCATCTTATTTTTTGTACATGGTGACAGACAAAAATCCTGTTTCATTCTTCTGAATGTGGCTATCCAATTTTCCCAACAGTATTTATTGAATAGAGAGTCCTTTTTCCAGTGTATGCTTTTCCCTGTTTTGCTAAAAGATCAGTTGGTTGTAGGTATTGGGCTTTATTTCTGGATTCTCTATTCTGTTCCACTGGTCTGTGTATCTACCTTTATACCAGTACAATGCTATATTGGTTACTACAGCCTTGTAGTATAATTTGAAGTCAGGTAATGTGATGCTTCCAGATTTATTCTTTTTGCTTAGAATTGCTTTGGCTATTTGGGCTCTTTTTTGTGAAGTTTAGGATTGTTTTTTCTATATTGGTGAAAAATTATGTTGGTATTTTGATGGAAATTGTGTTGAATTTATAAATCACTTTGGGCAAGATGAACATTTTAACAATGTTGATTCTTTTAGTCCCTGAGCATGAGATGTTTTTCCATTTGTTTGTGTCATCTATGATTACTTTCATCAGTGTTGTGTAGATCTCTCTGTAGATCTTTAACCTCTTTGGTTAAGTATAATATATTTCTAGATATTTTATTTTCCTTGCAGCTGTTGTAAATGGCATTGAGTTCTTGATTTCACTCTCATCTTGGCTATTATTAATATATAGAAATGCTACTGATTTGTGCATATAAATTTTGTAATCTGAGACTTTACTGAATTTATTTATCAATTCTAGAAGTATTTTGGTGGAGTCCTTAGAGTTTTCTAGATAGGAGACAATATTGTTGGCAAACAGGGATAGTTTGATCTCCTCTTTCCCAATTTGGATGCTCTTTATTTCTTTCTCTTGCCTCATTTCTCTGGTTAGGATTTCCAGTACTATGTTGAATATAATTAGTGACATTGGGCATCATTGTCTTTTTATACTTCTTAGGGGAAATGCTTTTAAATTTTCCCCATTAAGTATGATGTTGGCTATGGGTTTATTATGTTTGTCTTTTATTATTTTGAGATATAATCCTTTTATACCTAGGTTTTTAGGGTTTTTATCATGAAGGGGTGCTAGATTTTATCAAATGATTTTTCTGTATCTATTGATATAATCATGTGGTTTTTGTTTTTAATTCTGCTTATGTGGTGGATCACATTTATTGACTTGCATATCTTGAACCATGCTTGTATCCCTGGGATGAAACCCACTTGATTATGATGAATTACCTTTCCATGTGCTGTTGGATTCAGTTTACTAGTATCTTGTTGAGGATTTTTACATCTATGTTCATGAGGGATATTGGTCTGTAGTAGTTTTCTTTTTTTGCTGTGTCCTTTCCTGGACAAAGTATCAGCAGGATACTGGCTCCATAGAATGAGTTTGGGAGGATTCTTTCTTTCTTGATGTTATGAAAAGTTTCAGTAGTGTAAATGCTAGTTTTTTCTGTTTTTTTTTTTCCCTTTGGTTTTGAGGAAAATCGTGTTTATGTATTTTTATAATTCCTGCATTTTTGTGAGCTTCTTACGTATTCCATGTAGTCAATCCATTTGTTTTCATTGTTTTATGGTATTCTAGTACATTAATGCATTAATACTAAAATTATGTATCCATTCTGCTATGATGTACATTTTGGTCATGGCCAGTTGTTAGCTGTTATAATGAAAATTCATAAGTATTCTGTTTACACGTGGATAAGTTTATAGTATATACCTAGGGGTATGGAATAGTCATAGGACTACATATCTTCACCTTTAATAGATAATGCCTAAATGTTTTCTGAAGTGGCTGCACTAATTTACACTTCTAACAGTTTACATGAGGCAAGCTGTTTACATTTTGTTCCAAATTCTTACCTACATTTGCTATTTTCAGCCTTTAATAATAAAATCTGGTCATTATTTAGTGGTATTTTACTGTGTAGTTCCCTGACAATTAAAGAAGTTGAACACCTTTGCATGGTTATTAGCTCTTTGGTTTCCTTCTTTATGAAAGATCTGTTCAAGTCCTTTGTTCATTTTTCTATTGGGGATTCTATCTTATTAATTTGATTTTCACAAATACTTTATATAGTATGGATACTAGTCCTTTTTAATACATTTTTACTACAAATATATCATCTTCCATGGTGGGTGCTTTAATTTTCATTTCCCTGATGGCTCATGATATTTACTGGCCTTTTGGACATTCTCTCTTAAAAAGGGTTTAAGTCTTTTGGCCATTTTTCAATTGAGTTATCAAATTTGCAAGAGATTATTTATTTATAGGAGTTTTGAAAAATATATTAGGAAGACAAGTCCTTTGTCAGATAAATATATTATGAATATTTTTCTCTGTATGTATGTTGCTTTTAGACATCATTAGCAGTGTCTTTTAATACACAGAAATTCTTAATTTTAATATAATTATATTTAAATTCTCTTAAATTTAGGTAGAACTTTTTGTTTCCTGCTTAAGAAATCTGTGTCTTTGCCGAGGTCATGAAGATGGTGTTTTATAAACTATTTTTCCCTTTCACATCATTAATTTACCTGGAATGGACTTTGTTATAGCACATGGTAGGAGTTAAGATTTTTTTTTTTCTAAATAGATATTGAATCGATGCAGCACTATTTAATGAGACCATCCCTTTACCATTGCACTGTACTGACATTTTTATTGTATTTCAGGTGACCAAATATATGAAAATCTGTTTCTGTAACTGAATTTTATTCCATTGATCAGTTCGTCTATCATTGCCCCAATATACCAATCTCTTGATTAGCATAGCTTTATAATAGTCAGTGAAAAGCTCCCAAATTGGTTCAGCTTCTTCAAAATTGCCTTGGCTAGTTTCCAGATAAATGCCTTGCATTTTCATATAAACTTTAAAATCAGGCTGTCAATTTTCTCAGAATAAAAAAATTCTATGGGGATTTTGACTAGAGAAACATAGAATCTATAGATCCATTTGAGGAGAACTCAAAGGAGACATCTTTCTCTCATTTAATTTTCACTAAAATCCTCTGAGATAGGAATTGAAGTTATCTACATTTTATTGATGAAATAACTAATGAAAAGAGTGGTTAATAAACTTGTCTTATGCCATCTAGATAATTAGTATTTGACTCTGGATCCTTATCCAGAGTATGCAGGGCAGAATGTAGCTGAATTTTAATAACAGTGTCTTGTTTTCATAATATTTAATTTTGTGATTATTTTCTACTTACAGCCTATTTATTACAAAAATATAGTAATAGTAAATTTATATTTGAAATTAAAAATGAGATTATTTAATAACACCCTTAAATAGTTTAGATAGTAGGCAGTTAGTAGAAATTGTGTATATGAAAGGTTAATTGTGTTTGAGGAAACTCTGACCAATTAAAAGTACTTGGTTGGTGGTTACTAAATTAATATTAAGCTTTTTTGAAACAAAAATGGCTGGGGAACTTACAGCCTCAAGGCCACACATGCCTCTTCAGATCTCTAAGTGCGGCCCCTCAACCAAATCCAAACTTCACAGAACAAATCCCTTTATTAAAAGGATTTGTTCTGTGAAGTTTGAATGCAGTCAAAAGGCTGCACCTAAAGATTCAGAAGGCCACATGTAGCCCCAAGGCTACAGGTTTGACATTGATGCAGGTAGTTTCCTTGACTTTACTCTGCTAATTAAAAGACATGAAACTCTAAAATCATTAGCTACACCAAAATGTTTAGGAAATAAGAAGTAAAACTAGTACACACAGCCCTATTGCAAGTGGTTTAGAATTCATATCTCATCAATCAAAAACCAATTTTTAATCACTTTCATTATGTTAATAATACTAACTTTTCAAAAGCTAGATCAATCTGGGATCCACAATAAAATTATTTCACTTGGGCAACAAGACATTTAGTTATGGGTGGACTGAGCATATAATGCTAAAGTTTCCTGCAAGGCATAAAATTCTATCATTCTATGAAATCTAAGAGCTGGAAAAGGTTATCAAACACCACAATTTTTTTTTATCTTACACCGTTTAATTGGCAAGTATGAAACAAGTCATTTTGTGTAGCTGTGGCTTTTACATGCATAGTCAACAAATAGCTACTGAGCTGCAGGCACAGAACTAGGTACTATGTATACACCATCAAGTCAAACACACACAGCTTCTGCCTATACAAAGCTTACAATCTAAGGAATTAGTCTCCATGGAATAGTATAATGAGAAACAAGCCCTAAAATTTGTGAAGACATTTAGAAAATGGTTTAACTCTATAAAGCCTCATGTACTAGTTTTTAAAAATAGGGCAATATATAAAAGTAACTAATTTTGGTTTTTCTAGAATCAAACATATCCTGTATTGAAAGTTGGTATTAAATTTTATGATAAAATTGAGTAGATTAATAGGTTTATAATTTGAGTATACAAGGAGAATTCTCCTTTGAAGACAAAGAAGAGTTTATACTTGTCTGGATAGAACTATGCTCAATGTATTAAAATAATTAGTAAAGATTTGCATATACCACTAAGGATAAATTTCAAAACTATTCCTAATGCAATAACGCTAATAGTGGGTCTTTTAAACTTGTACATAACTGATCTTATCTTGGAAAATAAGTATGTTTGATGCCTAATATATACAGCATTATCATTTATGAAATGGAAAAGAAATTGGGGTAAATATCTTGTCTGATCATCAAAAGAGATTTGTGCTTATACAGAATTTTCAGAGAAGTGAAAATGCTAGATAACAATTTTATATTGCCTAATTTTAATTTCATATTGACCTTTATACCAGAGTCAAAATTTCCTTTGGCTCCTAGTAAAGTCATTTATTAAATAATAAGATATTAAATCTAATTTTATCTAAGATCATTTCTTAGGTCTGCTTTCACAAATTTACTAGTACTTTTTTCCTTTTCTTTCTGTTATCTTTGAGCTTTTGGTTGTCTATATATTGGGTTATTCTGTAGGTTGTACATATTGATATGTATTTAGAGGGAAAAAGCTCTCTCAGAAAAATTCTGAGCAGAGTGTTGGGCATTTTTTAGCTTCCCGAGGTCACTTGTGCAATTGTAAAGAATCTCATTTTACTTTCACTGTTCCAGAATTTTACATTATCAGATCAGGTGCAATATTGAAGCCAGAGTAAATTTAATGTAGAAATGATGATTCACCTGAATCCAAAATATCTTCTTTAAAGAGAAAAACAAAGTATTGATTATTAAATAATCAAATATACTTCTCCCTTAATCATAAATGTAAGTAAAAGTCCCTTTGGTCTTAACCAGAGCCAAGTTAGTAGTTAAATATTATAATTATACATAAGTATAACCAAGAATTTTCATCTTTTATTAACATGCTTGCAGTACTCCTGTTACCATAGCCAATAGAAAACACTTTTTCCAAGTGAGATTTTCAATGTATAAATCCTTTTCAGAATCACTGCCAGGTCTATAATTTTGATCTCCTAATATCATGATGTCAACTAACAAATTATGTTTGGTTCAGGAAATCTGTATACACATTAGCATCAGGGCTTGTATGTGTTAAAATGTACCAGGCTAGCCTTGTCAGGAAGCTTGGCATCAAGGTGGAGCACATTTCATTATACAAATTAACTATCTCAAATGTTGATGTTCAGAAGTTGCCTAGATAAATGTGGTTGACCTAGTCTTGTCTCTATCAAAATTACTTTGTTGAAAGGCAGGATAAGAAAAGGGGATGAAATCTCATTTTCTAAAAGTCAGATCTCTTGTATTCAATTCATCTTGTAATTGAAGCCCATGGCAGGCAGACGAGGGAAATAAATATCACTAGGATATAGGGAATGTTCAACCACTCAGCTCTTATTTTGTTTTTGTTTTCTTTGTCTCGTTTGTGTTTTTAATGCCCAGAAGAAAGAGCCTCAGATCACAAAAAGCTGGATCTAATGCTGGTAAAAAGAAAATTGAATCCCAAGATGAGTGAGTTGTTTGCAATACCACATAATCTTGAAATGAGTTTGTCTACTGACATAGTCAAATTATAACCTAGGGTACCAAAAGAAACTACAAATTAGATTATTGATTCTCTGTTAGTAATTTTTGAATAACAACAAATAATGAAAGTGAAATCATGAAATTGGAGGTAATGTGAATGTCCTGATTTTTTTTTTAAGGAAAAATATTATGTGAACCAAGTGTAAGATTTATTCATCTGATTCCAGAAAAGAAATGGGCTACATATTATTAGATTAGTAAATGATGATTATCTTAGTCTGTTTGAACTGCTATACCAAAAATACCACCGACTGGATAGCTTATAAGCAAATTTATTTCTCACAGTTCTGAAGGCTGGGAAGTCCATGATGAAGGCGCTGGAAGATTTCATGTCTGGTGAGGGCCACTTCCTGGTTCATAGAAGACAATCTTTTCTCTGTGTGATCACATGGGGGAAGGCCGAGGGAGCTCTCTGGGGGTCTCTTTAATAAGTGCACTGGTCCCATTCATGAGGGCTCTGCCTCAAAATGCCCTCACATTAGGGATTAGATTTCAACATATGAATTTCGGAGAGACACAAACATTCAGTCTCTAGCAATGATCCTAAGAGCAAACATAAGTCGTTTTTCTTTTTATATGTGTTTACTAATCTGTCAGAGAGGAAAAATACTGTGGATACACTTCATCTCATTTTCCAATATGGCCATATGACCCAGGCAGAAATAAGTTCTTCTACTGTTCGGTCCATAGCAATACATGTGTATAGTAGGTTTTATACCATTTTCAGTCAATGTTTTATTTAACAAATCTCATTCGAATATATACTTCAGTGGCTTGCTTAAAAAATATAATTTAAGAATTTTTCAGAACAATATTTTTACTTATTTTTTAGAATAAGATATATGTGAATAATCGAATTACTTAATGCTCAACTAGAATCTTTCTTAGCATTTTTTCTAGATAATTTCTTTAATATTCCCTCTGAGACATGTAAGGGTCTTATTGACCAGATTTTGCAGGTGAAACATTCTGAGTTTCTCTCTGTTTCTACCTCTACAGGAATGGGAAAGCATCTCAGTTTGCCCTAAAATTAAACTCTTCAACAATCACAGCTTGAGCTTTTCATTTAGCTAATTAGTACTTATTCTTTCAGTTGCATTGTTGTCACCCATACGGGAGAGGAACAGCAGATTGCCTGTCTGTTCCTTTTGATTTTCCTACTAAACTGTAAAACATAATGTTTCCTTTCTGGTTTCTTGTCACTATTCTGTACAATCAAAAGAAATTGTGAGGCAAGGAGTAAGAATAAAGCAATCTCTTATGGAAGAGGCCTCAATGTTCCTGCCCAGACATGTTTGGGCATGTAGGGCTACTTATACCAAATAACCTGTAACTTAATTAAAAATCTCAGGGCAATGAAACCTAGCAGGCAAGTCATTGCCTGCAGGTCACTGATGGCCAATGCTCTATGTATACATCCCTAGAAATGTGTATATAGATATGAACTAAAACAACAGCTATGTAAGTAGTTTCACCTTATGATGCTCAGTGGTAAAGCTACCTATTTTGAAATATTAAAACAGTTTTAGGTAGTTTGTCTTTTTTATTATATTGTTAACAAATAAATTCTTAGCTCTTTAAGTTCATATTTTCTGCTTTCAAACCAGAGTCCATAATTCATATCAACCAGGTTCGCCTTAATAGAAGCTGGAGGAATCCAATCTCATCCTTGAACCCCAAGGAGGGAGACAAAATGACATTAATAATGCATCCTAAATCAAGCATTCTACATTCTGTTTTCTCTCAGTTTTATTCCAAAAAAGGACCAAATACTTTAAATTAGAAAATGGCCTTGTCTCAAGGTGAAGATAGTCGTTTTCTATGTTTAAAATATAGTTATGAACTTTGAATGATTCTTTTGAATAAAATTTTTAAAAATAAACTATAATGAAATGTAAGGGTGAGAGGGAATTTTAGTGCAGTGAGGATGAAGGTGGCCTTATTGAATAGATTCTAAACTGCTGCTTAGGCTGTTCTGCACATAGCATTTCATGACACTAATAATATATCAATCATGATAAGAGTAATGGCCTTGGAGTGAGTGCTCACCATGTTTGGTTCAGGACCTGAAATGATTTCAGTAAGCTCTTTCTCCCCTACCATTTGAACCCTGCAAGTGTTGACCATTTTTCATGATAAAAATACTATTAGTATCAGTAAGAATAATGCCAACATCTATTAGGTGCCTACTATGCACAAGCCTCATTTGGATTCTCCAACTCAATTCTGCAAACAATTTTATGAAGTTGAAATGAGTATAAGGTTTTACTGATCAGATAACTTTGCTCAAGGTTTCATAGACAGAACCCTGGACACATAACAGATAAGTAGTAGAGGTGGTTAGAGCCCAGGTTACCCGAACAAAACCTTTGCTTTTGACCAATACAGTGACAACTCTCTTGACTCCCATTTGATTTAATGTATTTTTGGTTGAAATTGAAAAAGTTCATGTCTCCCACTTGGTTCTGGTGGCTGCTATTAAAATGCCTCTGAGAAGAGAAAGTCAGAAATTTCTGCCAGGTGTGCCAAACGGGAGGAAAATTTAGGTGAGTTTATTGAGAGTGACTATGATGAGAGAAGAAAGATCAAGAAAATGTACAGTGAGAAGAGTGAATTTTTGAAGGTAAAACTATAACAGTTGACTAAAGGAGAGCTTATTGTCATTCTGCTCCAAGTTCTCCTTCCATGTGTATATATTTTCCAAATGGAGCCTGGAATATTCAACTTGACCTGTTGCTGCCCTTTAGATAGTCAGCTCTCCCAGAAAACTCTCATAGCAGCAGTCACATGCAAGCATGGGCAACAGACTAACTGGTCCAGACAATTCCTCCCACCTTGACTGTGCTTCTTGCTAATCACCATCACACTGGATCCTCATTTTCCATATTACTTTCTAATCTCCAGTCTGGTGGCTTGTATTAGGCCTTCCTTCTCTGCCTTAATGAAATGGACTGTGAACTATCAGAGTTGATTTTTTTTGAGGTGTGTTGCTTTGGTTCTTTGGCTTCTGGCTTGGAAGAATCACAAGCCGTGCGATAGAGTGATGACAGACGGGAGCAACTCACACACACACGCAGCTTTAACTGCAGGATTTTCAGCATAGAATAGAAAGCAAAAGTACATTTCCTGAGGGGAAATGGGTCTATCTCCACGAGTGGAGAAGATGCTGGGGTCTTACCACATTTCTACTTTTACGTCTATGCCTTACGATATGTTAAATGGTAGGTGAAATAGTTATTATTTTCCTGGGGAAAGGATGGGGAATTCTTAGAGCTAAGGGCTCTCCCTAATTTTATCCTTATAGGGTAACTTCCAGGGTTTGCCATGACATTTGTAAACTGTCATAGCACCGGTGGGTGTGAATTTTTACTATGCTAATATATGTTAATAGGGAAAAGGTCACCTTTGGACATGAGCTGCTAGTTTCTGTGCATGCACCTAGCTGGGAAATGTCTCTAACCTTAAGTTCCTGCTGCTGTGGGTTAGATTCTAAATGCTCATTGGCCTCCTCATTTTTGTCCTCCTCCTCTTTTCCTGTGGTGAGTGCGGCCAACCTGCACCTGTCCCTAACCTGAACTTCCCTCTGAACCTTTGGCTCCTGTCTCATCTTCAAATGCCATCAGTGGCCCCAGCTTTGAGGCAAGAGATGCTCCTTTGAGTCTTGGTCCACTCAGACACTTCCAGCCCAAGCCCCCAGCACTCCCTGTCACGGGGGGAAAGTTAAGCCTAAATGTTTTAAAAGGAAAAGATAACCTTTACAGAATTAGATATATTTAGGTATGGCAATTTCCACCTGCTCTTATCAGAAAGAGTTTAACATTTATTCTTGTGTATTTAGTTCTATAATAAGTACCTTCAATCTGTAAGTTTCTACCTAGGGTTTCATTTTACATATGTAAGAGAGGGAGAGGGCTCTGTGGTAAAGAAGCTTCTTTGAAGCCAATTTCCAATGCTGCTTCTACTCTGCATACTCACTCAGAAAAACAGAAAAACGGATGTGGGACTTACAATAGAGATAGGGTAGTACAGTGGTTAGACACACAGGCTGTTGGTCAAATCTCCTAGGCTCAGATCCCAACTTTAACACTTATTAGTGGTATGACCTTAGACTAATTTCTGAACACTTTTCTGGCTCTGTTTTCTTATCCGTAAAATAAGAATTATTGCAATGATAGAACCTAATACATAGGATTTTTATGAGAATTTAATGATGTGGTATTAAATCATGGAAAACACTTAGAACAGTACCTGGCATAAAAGGTGCTTGATAAATGGCAACTGTCATCACAGCCAGCAGCTCACTCTGTGACCAATGCAATCCATAGACTTTTTCAAGAGCTCACTACCTTCCTCCCTAAACAGCCTTGGCCTGGGATCCACAAGTCCTTTCTGTCTCTGATAATATATTCGCTCACTAGAAATAAGCTCCCTTGACCAAATGGCAATCAGTTAAATTCTGACTGTTGGCATTTCACACATTTTAATATTTCAAAGCTCTAGTATAAATCCCCTCCCACACCTCCTGCACAATATGTCAAACTAAAGTAGGGGACAGTGAGAACAGAAATCTCATCGCCATTATTATTCCCCTTGCATGATTCAAAATGTACTATCGTTTGTCTGGTATCTGCAATAACTCCCAAGAAACCTCATTCTGTCACCAGAGATATAGCCTTTGAGGATTTGCCTGTGTTGTTTGTCAAGCTTTGCAGCCTTCACTTTATTCTCTCAACCAGAGTGGTTGTCTTCTAAAGAAACGTTTTCCCAAAGATTGTGTAGGTAACTTATTTTTCTCTCTGCTGTATTCTCCTTTATGGATCCCTTCTTGTTCAGGATTAGAGGCAAGAATTATAGACAAGATTCATTGAAAAACCCATGCCCTTCTCCTCTCAGTGTCAGGAGAATGTAGCATTTGAGGTTAGCTCAGCAGACAGGCAGACAATATCCTGACTCCACCACTTACTAGCTGTGTGATGCAAGGCAAATGTCTTGATATCTCTGAGCGTCAGTAAAGAGGGGTTACTGAGAAAGCAAATTAAATGAGGAGATGCATTTAATTGCATATAGTAACCTTTCAGTAGTGGTATCAGTTATTACTGTACTTTCCCCTCTCAAATATCCGACATGCTGTTTCCTCTCTGCAACTATGTCAAGATCATGATGCTTTACGGTCTATTCTCCCTCCCTCCCCCACCCTGCAAGTATATTCTCTTCATAATCTCCTCTGAATCCTTCTTCACCATCTGATCAAAACACATCTGGTTTGATGATCATCCACATTCTTTTCGAAACACTTACTCTGATTCCCATGTTTAATTGTCTGCAGCACCACACAATATAAAGCAATTATCATTCCACTTTTGCTAATGTAAGGTTAAAGCTTCAATAATTCCTCTCACTTTCCATAAAGGCCACTTTTCTGAAACCCTAGAGGACTCAGGAGGAGACCTCCTAGGGCTGCTGGTGATATTGATATCGGAGCAGATTTGAAACTGGCTGCGGCTGCCTCAGAAGGCTGCTCCTGCCGTATTCGCCTTCTCTCTAGTCACTCCAAAGGAATCATTGGTGCCAGTGCAGAGGGGAATCATCTAGACTCATTCTCTAGATCAGGTGGCAGACACAGAATAGAATAGTGCTCAAAGGTATGGACTCCAGAATCAAGCCAGATATAAAGTCAGGTTTCAGCAACACTGCTTTCTACCTCTATGACCTTGAGCAAGTTATATTAACTTTTTCTAACTTTTGTTTTATTGATTTAAAAACAGGAGGGTACATATAGCAGTATCTAGCATAAATATGTATGTATATGAAATATGCATTCATCTCCTTCTCTACTGCCATGAGACTACTACATTCTCCCTGGAATAATATAATAGCTTTTAACTGGTCATCCTGTTCTGCTCTGCATCTCTGTCTCTACACTATTATCCACAAACTGTTTCTTAAAAAATGTAGACTTGATTATATGTCACTCTTCTATTCAAAATGAATTTTCATTGCATTTAGGGAAAAAACATTTCCATCTTTAACAAGTTGGATCTGGCCTCGTCTATATCTCTCTCTTTATATCTTACCACTTTTCTCCCCCCCCCCCAGTGAAATTTCAGCCACATGGTTTTCTTGCAGTTCAAGTGCACACATTTCTTCCCTACTCAAGGGACTTTGCACCTGCCATCCCTCTGACTGGAAGGCCGCCCACCTGCTTGTTTGCCTGTTCTCTCATTCTGCGTTGTCAAGTCTCAGCAGTGTGTCCTCAGAGAGGCCATTCTTCACCCTTCAGTTAAATTTCACTCCGTCTTTATATTCTCCCATGGAACTGTGAATTTTCCTTTAGAGAGCTTATCCCTATTTGCATTTCTATATTTATGTTTATGATCTCAGTTTAATATTTGCCTCATGACTAATCTCTGAGCACAATAAACACAGGAGTTATACCTGTTTTGTTTGTTCCTTTACACCCAGCATCTAAGCCCATGTGGGATACATGGTAGATACTTTATGAACATCTGCAGAATTAATGTTTGGTGAATATGACAAACATAGGAAGGAAGCTCTTTCTACTCTTGCTTTAGCATACTTGTCACCATCGGTGGCATCAGCAGAGCTTTCACAATAGCAGTAGCTGTAATTTATCAAGATTGCTGGGCCCTGTGTTAAACTCTATGTCTCTTCTCATTTAATCCTCACTATCGTCCTCCTATACTTTGCAGATAAGAGAAAAAAGCACAGAGCTATTGTGGGGACCAGAATTAAACTCAGATCTGTATTCCTTGACATCTATGACCTTGCTATAGGAAGAGAGACCTGAGCAGATTGCAGTTTATCCAGAAGAATGAATTAGTGCTTTTCTTCAAAAAAAAAAAAAAAAAAAAACGAATTTTCAAAACCTCCTTCAAAAGGTACATTCCAGTGCTTAAATTTTCCAAACAACCAAGAAATTAGGTTTGAATCAAAATTGCCTTCTCCCAGTGCTAACTAGAAATGAATAATAAATTGTCTGTGTCCTAAGCTCAGTGAATTTTTTCATGATGTTTCTATTCTTTTATTCCATTGCAAAGGTAAGAGGTAGAGAATTAGAAAGTAATGTTCCTTGGATATCACTGAACCTTTGTAATGATGCTGGAAGGGTTATTTTACCCTGTCACTCCATTTGACTACCTAATCACCAATTGTACTCTTTTTAACTAGTAAATAAAGACAATAAGTGTCTATCTTAATTTACAAAGAAGAAAACATAGACATTTAATAAAATTTTATATATGGCTTTCCAGAGCAAAAAAACTATATCACCTTAAATGGTCATAGGTGATGTGTTTTAGTTATTTAATCATCTCAGAATTGAATTAGAGACCACTAATTCCAATAGACTTTTATTCCATTTTCCATTCCTTGAAAAACAACAACATTAACAAAAGATGTTGACATAACTTGTCATGCATGAATGTCAACACAGAGAGATGTGGATTCTTAAAAATAGTTTCAAGACGTTGTATAGGCAATATATTTAAACTCCAGAGAAGAAAATCTACCTTTTTCTGGCTAGCCTTTATAATGTCATCAGTTAGCCTAGAGTAATAGATAGCCAACTATATCCAATAGTAAGCTGACCTTGAATATCAAAGTTACCAGTACTCAGAATTTTTCTTTAAAATTCTTACTTCTATTTGGCTTCCATATTAATATCTGGGAGCATTATGAATAGCTTTCTAGTTTTATGCTTGTGGTATTACATGCATCTGCTCTCATTCAACCGCCATATATAACCAAGAAAAAAGTTTTTCATTTTTTTGATGTGACTATTATAATATGTTTCATTAGCTTGGAGTACAAGTATAGTCATTGCATTAGTCTGCTCAGGCTGCATAACAAAATATCATAGACTGGGTGGTTTAAACAAATGAAATTTATTTTTTCACTGTTATGGAGGCTAGAAGTCCAAGATCAAGGTGCCAGCCAATCTGATTTATGGTGAGGGCCCTTTTCCTGGCTTGCAGATGGCCACTTTTTTGTTGTATCCTCACATGGTATAGAAGAAGAGAGAAGAGGAGGGAGGAAGGGAGAGTAGGAGAGAGAGAAAGAGAGAGAGAGAGAGTGAGCTCAGGCTCTGGTGTCTCATCTCTTCTTTTTAGGATACTAATCCTATCAGATCAGAGCCCCATCCTTATGATCTGTCCTTTAACCTTAATTACTTTCTCAGAGGCCACATCTCCAAATACAATCACACTGAAGGTTAAGGCTCCAACCTATAAATTTGGGAAAGATACGAACTTTCATTCTGTAACAGTCACATTTATTTTATTTTGTAAACAATTAATCCAGTACCCATATAGTTAAATAAGTAGGAAGTTCAGAATCCCCTTTTTGAGACCACCTTATATCCCTACATTATTTAAGAACTCCTGAGCTTTAATTGTTGCAAAAGGTCAGTTCTGCTTTCTAACACTAGGAATAGAAAAATTAAAAATCAGACTAATTTGCTAGTGGAACCTAGGTTTTGCCTACATTTCTTCCATCTCTACCACAATGATGGAGCTGAACATAGGTCCCGCAGAGTCCTATACTTCAGTGATTGCCTAATTGGCCCCAGTTATGAACAGGTCACAGTGGTACCCATGGTCTGGATCTCCAGATGACAGTTCAACCAATAGAACATTGAACTGGACACCACTCTGGCCATCAACACTGCTCAGGCTGCATAACAAAATATCATAGACTGGGTGGTTTAAACAAATGAAATTTATTTTTTCACTGTTATGGAGGCTAGAAGTCCAAGATCAAGGTGCCAGCCAATCTGATTTATGGTGAGGGCCCTTTTCCTGGCTTGCAGATGGCCACTTTTTTTTGAGTCTAGGCATTGATCCCAGGTTAGTATCCCTGATTTCCCTCTCTCTCAAGATGTGTTTTCTTTCAGAGCCCTGATTTTCTTTCCACACATTAAACATTAGTGAGACCATCCCTGTCCATCAGAGCAGTGCTTGAACTTTGAAAGAAAAGGGTCCTTAGACCTTATGCACATTTGTTTATCTCTGCTCTTGCAATGGGAAACACATATCGTTAAGGCTGGGCACGGTGGCTCACTCCTGTAATCCTAGCACTCTGGGAGGCCAAGGTGGGAGGATCACTCAAGGTCAGGAGTTCAAAACCAGCCTGAGCAATAGCAAGACCCCATCTCTACTAACAATAGAAAGAAATTAATTGGCCAACTAAAAATATATAGAAAAATTAGCCGGGCATGGTGGCACATGCCTGTAGTCCCAGCTACTCAGGAGGCTGAGGCAGAAGAATTGCTTGAGCCTAGGAGTTTGACGTTGCTATGAGCTAGGCTGATGCCATGGCACTCTAGCCCAGGCAACAGAGTGAAACTCTGTCTCAAAAAAAACCCAAAAAACAAAAAAACAAAAAACTTCAGCTATTTAGACCCCAAGTTGGACAACTCTGATGAACTATTTTAGCTCCCAACTATTTTAGCTCCCTACAGGACTGGCCTATGCTCTCATTCAGCCTCCATCACAGTGTGACTTATCCCTATGCCCACTCCTGATTTCTCCTTCTCCCTCCCAAAGATGCTGATTATACCTCACAATATCCATTATACACATTGTACTTAGTAATATAATTCCATATTTTAGATGGGACTATTTCAGCTCAGGTAAAAGAACTTATTTTCCAAACTCCCTTTCAAGTTGGTATAGCCAAAGAACTATATTTTGGCCAAGGAAATGTATGAAAATTATTTTTAAAAGATGAGGTATACCTTTTTTCACCCTTCCTTCTCAATACTTGTTGGAATGAAAACATGATGTCTGAAGATTGAACAACTCTCTTAGCTCATGAGGCAACATGGTAAGTATGACAGAGAAGAAAATAGGAGCCTCAGTACCTGATACTTGTAAAGCCACATCATCAGCTCAAGGTTACTACTAGATTCTTTTTGCATGAAAATAAATAAATTTCCATTATTTACATGTATATTTGGGGAGGTTTGTTTTTACTTACAGTTGAGTCATAATGTCAAAATATATACAAGAGATTCAGAGGGAAGAAAAAATCAACAAAGAGTAGAAGTAAGGGCAATTCCCAAAATAAAATTAAACAGCAATTAAAAAAAAAAACTAAAACATGTCTATCTAGCCTAGATAGCAACCTGTTAGGTCAGAGCATGAAAGGTATTTTCAGAAAAATATACCTGGAATTAATAACTCATCTGATATGTTTGATCTGATATGTCAGGAAAATTGTACTGAGAAATATTTAAAGAGCTATTGGAGAGGGGAAAGACTTAGATGTTCAAAGAAGCTAAGTGAAAAGCAAACAAACAAAATAAGGGCTTTAGTAACTATAGAGGAAATATATAAAAAATAAAATAAAAATCATAATATTTTCCTGGTTCTACATGAACAATATTTATGTAGTCATAGTAATGAAAACCTGAGTCTTCTTTTGACTAAAAATTGACATATATACTGAGAAGATGTGAGGGATCAGGAAAGAGAAGAGGAATTATAAGTTAAATCCTTATATCCCATGTTAAAAGAAAAACTTTAGAGAAATTAAACTTGACTGAGTTTATTTGAACAAATAATTCTTCATGAATTGAGCAGCACTCAGGACCAGAAGAGGTTCAGAGAGCTCCACCCAGCAGCATGGGAAGCAAAACATGAAGCAAAGTAGAGAAATCGCCTGATTGGCTACAGCTAATCATTTGCCTTATTTGGGCATGCTGTGATATGGTCTGTTGGGAGGCCACCAGTTGTATAACCAATTGGCAAGTTGACTGTTTGTGATTTGCTGAGTCTTTTTGTTGTTGTTGTTTCGATTTCTGAGTCAGTTACAAAAATGTTTCTAAGTTAATTTCCAGTGTGCTGACATACAAACTCTGGGTACAGAAACAGCCCCAGGCTTATGGCCACCTGCTCCTTTTGCTTTGTTATCCACAATAGAAAATTTTCATTGGTGAATAAAGGAAATGCAGTATATGCATATTGTTTAAAATTATGGAAATAAATTCCTAGAAAACAAACTAAAGGAGTTCAAAGTAGTTGTCTCTGGGGATCAAGTAGGTATGTTTTTGCAAGTAGGTATTTTAGTGTTTTAACACTATTTGCATTTGAATTTTGCAAATATTTCTTTGTATGTAATACTTTCATAAAAATAACATTTTATTTGTAAGAAATCAGGAAATGAAACTGAAAAGCTTTCACAAGAAGGCACAAAGAAACATGAGAAATGGATAATAAGAAAGGCTGAAGCAAAAGCCTGAGTAACTGGGAGTACTTTAGATTTTAATCTTTGCAATGTCATTTCTTCTCACAGGATATGTATAAAAGCTGAATTATGATAATCATAATTATTGCCCATATTCTCTGCCAATTCACACAAGCTAAATGTCCTGAACTTTCATTTTCAGAATTAATATTCTTCCCAGAGGGAGAGATCTGTGTTACATTCATTTTTAGACTTTGCCATATTGTGAGCTGCTTGAAACTACAAAAGACATTTAAAATCCAGAATGTCTAATACACTTTTCAATATGTATTGATTATCACAAACTTCACATAAAATTGGTATACAATAAAATAAAAAAGCTTCAGCTATTCTGAAGATGACTTAAAGACTTTGTAGGGGTTAAAATACATTAGTAGAGTCTTTTTTGGGTGGTTAATATTTTTTTCTCTTTTTTTTCTCTCTGGCCATAGGTGATCTCTTTTAAATATCTATCTCAGAATTCTTCCTCAATAATTATTTTCAGGAATCTTTGTATTATGTTACTTATATAATCTCTGCTTGATAGATGAACTAACACTTTTACTGACTTTTGTCTATCATATTACCTGCTTTTTTAATGTAAGTTTTCCCTATATTTTCCATTGTTTATTCATCACACATATCTCAAATGTAACTGTCATTATGAGCTATACAAATGTTGAAAGATGAGATATGTAATTTAGCCAACCTAACCAAAAGTTTATCCAAGTTTGCTTTCTGAACTATTTCAAACTTTTTAAATAATGCAGTTGTGACACTATTCTACTTGATACAACTATTCTTCTTCACCAATCAAAATAAAATTAGATTCATTTCCTCCAAAAAAAAAATTTAAAGCAAAATCCTTTTAAATTTGCTTTTTGTACTTGAAAAATTCTATTAAGTACAGTCTTACTGACCCACTAACTACTTTAAGTAGATTTTGATTACAGGCTTCATAAATGTAAGTATTCTTGCTAATATTGCTGCATGACAATTTACTCCCAAAATTTAGCAGATAAAAGCTCTATTATATTGGTCTGGGCAATGGTTTTTTGGATATGACCCCAAAAGCATAGGCAACAAAAGCAAAAGTAGGCAAATTTGATTTGTCAATTTAGATCAAACCTAAAAAGCTTCTGTCAGCAAAGGAATCAATCAACAGAGTGAAGAGATAACTTGTAGAATGGTAGAAAATATTTTCAAACCATGCATCTGATAAGGACTTAAAATCCAAAATATATAAGGAATTCATACAACTCAATATCAAGAAAACAAAACCTGCACACTGTCTGAGGGATGGACACGTTTCAAGCTCTGACTCAGGGGGGTAGGCAGGAGCAAGGGCAATATCTATAACCTAAACATTTGAACCCCCTTAATATGCTGAAATTTTAAAAAAATTGGCAAAGGATTGAAACAGACATTTCTCCAAACAAGACATACAGATGGCCAACTGGTATATATATTAAAAAAAATGCTCAACACCACTTACCAGGAAATTCAAATGGAAACCACAAGGTGATATCACCTCACCTGCATTAGAATGGCTATCATCAAGAAGGCAAAAGATAACAAGTATTGGAGAGAAAGTGGAGAAATGAGAACACTTGCACATTGTTAGTGGAAATGTAATTAGTATAGCCATTATAGAAAATAATATAGAGGCTCCTCAAAAACTTAAAAATAGAACTACAATATAATCCAGCAATCCCATTATTGGTTATATATCCAAAGGAAATGAAACAAGTATGTCAAAAAGATATCTGCATTCCCTTGTTCACTACAGCATTGTTTTACAATGTCCAAGATGTGGAATCAACCTAAATGTTCATTAATGGATGACTGGATTTAAAAAATGCGGTTTATACACAGTGAAATGCTATTGAGACTTTTTAAAAAGGGGGAAAATTCTGTCATTTGTGACAACATAGATGAACCTGGAAAATATTAAGTTAAATAAGCCAGGCAAAGAAAGAAAAATACCAAATGATCTTACTCATATGTGGAATCAAAGTTGAATTCATAGAAACAGAGAGTAGGGTGGTGGTTACCAAAGGCTAGGGCGGGGACTGTGGGGGTGGGGAGATGTTAGTCCAAGGATACAAAATTTTGGTTAGATAGGAAGAATAAGTTTAAGAGATCTATGGTATAATATGGTGACTATATTATATACCAGTATCAAAAGATAAAATCACCACAAATTAAAGATCTATTTGGTTTTTATTTGCAATTCTAGAATTGGGCAACACTTTATTCTATAACATAGAATGAATGCTCTGATGAGCTGAGCAAAAAGGTGTGGCTTTATAGACAAAAAGAATTGAAGAAAGCAAAAATAGGAAGCAAAAAACAGATTGGTCTTTTCAAAACTGTTTTCCTTGTAAGGTTAAAACAGACGAAACTGCTTTATTACCCTGACTCATGTTCACTGAAATCTCCTGTTTGTTTGAAAAACCTTAAGATTTCAAGTTACTGAAGAAAACTTCTGAAATTATAAGAAGGTGATTTATAAACTTTTATTCCATTGTCACTCACCTAATTTTCTCATTCTTAACTATACCCTTGAATTGCTCATTAAACAAAGGTAGCTCTTGAAGGAATTCAGGAAATGTCACTCTAAAATATGTCACTTTGGTTTATTGGTTACTTTGAGCTGAAGGTACTTGGAAAATGGCAAAATGCATGGAGACACGTTCTGTGAATTTCTGTCATCTTGCTAAAGACAGCTCCTTCAAAAGGAACTTTGAAAAGGAAGAGGATTGTCACCAATCCTTTCCCAGGGGAGTTTCATCAACCAGGAAAGATGAACTGCTATCCTAGGAGAGGAAGCCAGACACCACACCCAGACACACTTTGTCAAAAACCATCATCTGTTTTTCCAAGGACCTATTCATCGTTCCCCAAAATCATTTCCCCCAAGGATATCTCTCTTCTTCACCTCCTGACCATTTTACTCACGTTAGCAGGGGGCTGAGTCATGGAACCCTTGCCTCTTCTTGATTGACCTGCCTGATTATTGCCCTAAGTGACCATTAGCTGGGTTGCTTGTTATAAAACCTTGCCTTCCATTTTAGTTTTTAGATTTTTAGATTTCTCCAAACTGGGACAAATAGAATGAACTGGTTTGAGGTCTGAAATGTTAGAGGACCAGCAGGTGATTCCTCTGACCCATTCAACATTTGGTAGATTAAACCTTTATTTTAAACCCATTCCTGTGCATTTTATTTATCCCATTTTTAATGATCATCTAAAAATTTTCAACCTTAAATTTGCATTTCCAAAGAGAGGGCTGTAGTTGCAACAAGGTAGAAAATTTACATCTCAAAAGCACAGACCTTAGATTTCAGACCTAAACACCATTATCTGCCCAAACAAAGAAGGGTATAGGTAGAAAGCCTAGTTAAGACAAAAATGATCAAAAATGAGGGTTGTTTAGACCAATGCTTTCTCCCACTATAAACATTTCTAATGATTTTTCTTTATAGAAGTGAATATTTTACAAGAGTTTCAAAATAATCAGCTAAATTCCAGAAAGGTGGCTTTTCAGTTAGCTTCTGTTTCTTGACCAGATTATTGAATTCAGAGCAGAGCCCATTAGTGAATAGGGGTAGATGAAGCATTTTCTATGCCTGGAGTTAGCATGGTTAACTCTGAAAAAGAAGCAAGCTGCTCAACCTGAAGGCCTTTTATAAACACTTTAACTTTCTTTTGCCTTCTGGGTGAGATAATAACTATTAAAAAGGTTGGCAGATTCAATTTTCATTACCAATTAGTTGCTTATGCTTTTTATTTGCCTCTGTAAGGAGTCTTTTAGAGGGAAAAATATTTTTTACATCTTTTTAGAAACTTCTGCACATCAACAGGTATTCCTGGGTGGGTCTAATTTGGGAGCCCTCATTTTTAAATGCACTGCTTACATGAGCAGTCTTGTTCATCTGGAACATTCCACATGTGAGTATCATAATTTTAAATTATCTTTAGTAAGATTTCACAATTTATGTAAGTATTTGCAGCTTCTGGAACCTAATACTTGCACATGTAAAAGGCAGGTGTAGCTGGAAGTTGGAGTGCCCACTTTTTTTCGAAATTAAGAATCCCATTTTTTATATTGAATCTTGGGTCTCTGAGAGCCAAGATAAAACCTAAAAGGGCGACACTGTGAGGTTGGGTTGTGTAGTATTTTCACAGTGTTCTTTCTCTGCACAGAAATCGTCTTGAGGCTGGTAGGTAACCTAGTGTTAAAGATGAATCCATTCCATGATCCAGCTACGCCAACATGGCAATCTTATTCTTAGGTGGCAAGCACTCAAAGCAGCTTTGGGGTACCCACCCCATGCCACCAGTTAAACTGTGATTTTGGCTCTGAGATTTCTCTTGACCAATTTAGCCAATGATTTTCCCCTATCTATGCACACAAGAAGCAGAAGAAACAAAGAGGAGAAAACTCACATCTCTGGGTGTTTCTGAAAGCCAGAGTTGTATACCTCATGCAATAACAGCCACTGACTGCAACTGCTGTCAGTTGCCTTAAATACTGAAGCCCTTTCCACTGATCAGTCGCAGAAAACTCCAAAAGGTTGTGTGCTTTCTCACAGCACAAACTAACCGTGGATTCGAAAGCCACAAGCATCAAGGGCTCAAAGCAAAAAGAGCAGAGTCCAACCTTTGGGGCTCCATGAGTGAAGACAGGACCTTAAAAGGGGTCAGGGTGCCTCTTCCACATCCCTCAAAGAGTCTCAGGAGTCATCAGCAGCGTCCCTTGGGTCCCTTCCTGGTCACCAAAAACTGTCAAAAAACAAAATCACCACAAATACAGTTTAAAAATGTAATTGGCTTTTATTTGCAATTCTAGAATTGGGCAACACCCTGTTCTGTAAAATAGAATGAGTGTCCCTATGAGCTGAGCAGAGGAGTTTGGTTTTATAGACAGAAGAGGGCTGAAGAAATCAGAAACAGGGAACAAAAAGCAGACTAGGGAACTTACTTTCCTTATAAGGTTGAAAGAGAGGAAACTTCCTAATTATGCTGACTCTGGTTGACTAGAATCTCCTGTTTCTTTTGGACAACTGGCCCATTTCCAAGTTCATTTTGATCACCTTGCACTTAGCACAAGTGACTCCATTCTGGTTTGGTCTGGTCTGCTGGGGCCGGGTGCAGGAAGCTAGTCCAAAATAATAGTCTCCCATAAAATTTGTTTAACACTTGAAAATCACTAGTAGAGTGGATCTCAAGAGTACTCACTACACACACACACACACACACACACAAAGAAAGATATGTGAGATAATACATATGTTAATTAGCTCACTTTAGCCATTCCACAATATATATATATATATATATTTCAAAACATTCCATTGTACACCATAAATATTTATACCATTTTTATTTGTCAAGGAAAATACAAATTAATTAAATAATTTTTTTAAAATAATTTTTTATTTTGCTCACGATTTTATGATCATAGATTCAAGAAGGGTTCAGCTGGATATTTATTGCCAGAAATTTCTCATACAGTTGATTCTAGTCTATTGCATGACTGGAGCTGTGTTTATGTGAAGGCACAATGGGATGGAAAGTCCCAGGTGGCTCACTCAAATAGTAAGCAGTTGATGAAAGCTATTTGTGGGAGGTCATCTAGGATGTCCACTAAGCACCTCCACATGGCCTCCCTGGTTTCAGAGCAGTCAGGCTTCTCCCATTTAGGCTCCAGCTCCAAGTGATCCAGTAAAGATGATGGCAGCTGCATTGTCATTTTGGACCTACCCTTAGAGGTCACTCAGCTCACTTCTGCTGCCTTCTATTGGTTAATAACAAAAAACAGCCCCACTACAATTAAAGGAGAAGAACACAGATATTCCACTTTTTGATCCAAAAACTTATAATTATTTTTATATTATTCATTAAACAGTCCTGTATTTGTGACTGTCATGTGCCAAACATCATATTAGGGACTGATCATTTATCATCAGTGGACAAAATATTCAAACAAGACAGAAGTAGATAGAGTAAAAGTGTAAATTCTCTTTAAACTCATATTTCTCTCAAGTTTTACTCCTCTAAAGGACATTACTCTTTTCAGTTTTTTAAGTGCATTTTGTTTTGGTAAGAACACTTAATATGACCTCTACCCTCTTAACACATTTTAAGTGTACAGTATAGTATTGTTAGCTATAGGGACAACATTGTGCAATAGACCTCTAAAACTTACTCATCTTGCATAATTGAGAGTTTGTCTCTTGATTAGCAATTTCACATTTCACACCCCCCTTACTCCAGCCCCTGACAACCACCATTCTACTCTCCGCTTCTATGAGTGTGACTATTTTGGATACCTCATATAGGTGGAATCCAAAGTATCTGTCCTTCTGTCACTGGCCCATTTCACTCAGCATAATGTCTTCAAGGTTCATCCATGATGTCTCATACTGCACCATTCCTTCTCTTTCAAGGCTGAGTAATAATAGTCCATTGTATGTATGTACCACATTTTCATTATCTATCTCTGGATATTTAGGTTGCTTCCAAATCTTGACTATTGTGAATTGTGCTTCCATGGACAAGCTCATATTGTTATTTTTGTGGTATTTTTGAGATTTCCTAATAAAGTAGCCATTTTGAGCTCCCGTGCTTTTTAAAAGTTTACCATAGTTAGCCTCATCCTATTATTATGTTTAAAGTTATCTTCTGTTCCTGAGTGTTTTCTCCTCTTTGATAAATATATCATATTAAGCTTTTAACAAACATGAAGGTTTTGTCAAGTATGTTTGACAATGGAGAGTTTCTAACCATCTCCTACCACGTTGATTAAAAGAGTTTTCCACATATTGATTGCTACATTTCTTCATCTTCCTTTCCTTCCATCTTCCCTACTTCTCTTTCTTCCTTTTCTATCCAATATGCTTTGACTTTTTGGTTCCGCACTCTGCTAGGTACTGGGGTACTGAGATGAATAAACCATATTCCTTGCTCTGCAAGTGCTTGCATTTTGATGGGGGAGATGGGAACTAAAAATGACAAATAGTGTGGTAAATGTGATTGCAGAAATATGTTCAGAGGATATGAGAGTGCTGAAGCAAGACTAAAGCTCTTCAAAACCTAAGTTATTCAAGAAATAGCAGTAAAAATTCATAATCAATTTACTTTTTAAGAGTGCAAGGGAAATTCAAGGTCTGAGATTCCTGACTATAATATCCACATCTTTCTGGGTCATACATTTCTGAATATAAACGGTTTTATAAATGATACATCCAGAAAATAGGATTCTTTTAAAAACAATATTATTCACATTTACACAAACATCTGAAAATGGACACTAATTTGAAATCATCATATACCCACATCATCAAACCAGTAAAGGTCATCTTCTTCAGGGCTAAGAGAAATGGCAGAAAAAAACCTTTGAGATAATTGGAAGTTCTAGCCCACTCCAGTGTTTGAATTCTCACAGCTCAATTAAAAGAGAAACAGCAAGCACATCTGATCATGATATTTAAAATATTTATGAGGATAAAAGGCCTGTAATAGTGTGTTTCACTATTCATTTATCGCTAGATGGAAGGAGAATTACTTTGGATTCTTTTATCTTCATTATAATTTCTATGACAAAGTATGCCAACTATTTCCCTTTTGGTTTAGCTTGAGAATCAAACCAGTATTTGCATTTCTGATGATTTTTAGGGTAGTTTCTTCCCATCTTACCCAAAGAGAACTTGGCTGCTCACTGTCATTGACAGAAGACAAAGGAAAGATAACTTTCTAGTTTATGGAAGACATCAGCACCTTACTCAGGAGAATGCCAGGTATTTAAACTGGTTCAGTCAAGCAATTGGGCTAAGTTTGGGAGATATTTAGAGTATCTTTCAGGTAGATAAATGGGCTGCAAGACATTTAATACACAGGAAAAATTGCTTGTAGTCTAAAACACTGGAACTTTTCTGACACTTTTAGGAAGACGGAAAAGGTAAGGGGAGTATTTCTTCTACAAGCTAGCCTGTACTACAATAGGAAAACTTGAAAGTAGATACATTAATCATGTGTTCCTCTGTCTCTGAATTCCCAGCAACTAGCTAGCACCGGACCAGAGTGTGTGCTCAATAAATTTTACTAAATGTATAAAGCAATAAATGTGCAGACTGCAACATCATCATAAAAAAAATTCACCAACTATAACTAGGCAAAGGGTGGACAAATGAAGTTGGCTTGTACTTGAAATTTGCAATTTCATTTTCCTTGGTATCGTTCAAAGACAGTGTCCGAACATGCTTGTCATCCTAGGTCTTGAAGAAATGCATATGATATTCTCATGTGTTATGACTATATAAGATTTTAATAGATTCATAAAAATAGAAGTGAGGACTGCTGGGTTAAGAGAATTTGGTAATGAATTACATAGTCTGCCCCCACAGTGAAGGGCAGATAGAGTAATACTGTAATGATCCACTTAATTATTTCTAAAGTATTTTTGAAAGATGGATGTCATAGCTTAGCAGATGTAACAGTGACATTGATTCTGCACAGTGACAGACTCTTCCATTACATATTTTACAGTTCGTTATAGTGTTTTTCCCAATATTTAGCCTTCCTTTCTATTGCTTCTTAAAATTGCCCTGTCTTGATTTTTAAAAGGAAAAGCTTTATCTTGCAGGTTAAGACATACATTACATTCTAATTCTCAGAAGATCAAAGAAAGAATTCTTACCACTTAAGAGCTCTGTCTCTGTTTCACAGAACTAACACTCTACATTGCTATTTGATTCCCCTTTTTGCAAAGCATCCGTTCTAGTTAATTTCTGCAACAGCCACTGCCAAATAACCAAATTCCCTTTTCCTAGGAACACTGAAATCAAAATGTTTATAAGGACTTAGGGAATTAGCCTCAGCTTGCTTGTACATTTTACAGAATGAGAATGCTGTTTGTCTCATTGCCATGTTCATGACCATCACTATGAACTTGATCTTCTACTCTCCTGTGGCTTATCTTCCTTTTCTTATTCTCTTATTCTAAAACTCATTATCCATAAATAAAAGATTGGATTGCCCTTTCTAGAATAATTCCATTTTTTTTAGGGACATTTTTAGTTTTCAGGGTTTTTTTTCTTTCTTTCTTTAAACCGAAAACATTAACTTGTAGCTGCTGTTTTAGCTATGATTCTAGCAAAATAGACCTATATGGAATGTTAGATTTTAGGTTTAAGTTCTTAATTTATCAGTTAATTTACACATTTATTCTATAAATATCAACAGCTGAGCCTTATGAATTGGAGTCTGCTTACTGTTTCTTGTTTTTTAAAAATTTATAGATATTGCTTCTACTTTATTTACACAGGAGAGCTATATTACAGCAGGTTTCAGGTTATACAGCACCCTTAAACACTTATTTTGCACCTATGATGAACTAAGCACTAGGCTAAAGCTGGGGAGGGAGATAAATTAAACCTAGCACTGCCTCAAAGAGTCTGATGAGATAGAAATGTATGACGTTTGGATGCTTTCACAGGTATTAGAAAATCCAACTCCAGCTGGTGATTTGTTGACTTATTAAGAATATCAAAGGCAAGAAGAACTTCTGCACAGCTTAACCTTGACTTTATTCTGTTTCTTTGTGATTCCTTAGTTTCTTTCCTCCTCCTCTGTGTCAGCTTGATCCTTAGGCTAACTTACCTTATGGTTACAAGCAGAAACTGTATGCATCCTCTATCTTCAACCATTGGTCAAAATTTTGAATTTTATCTTGATTGGACTATTTTTGAGCCAACTATGGCTAAAGTTCCATATTTAATTTGGTTTAGGACTTTTTCCTTCCTTTCCCTGAACCAATCACTGTAGCATGGGGAATGGGATTAGCTTTATTAATTTGTGCCTTTCAGCAAAGAGTAAAGTCACTTTCCCCCAAACCACAGTTGCTACACAAAAGAGGAAGATCATTACCTCAAGAGAAATCCACAGCACTGTTACAAAAGAGAATGGGGGAAATTGATTTTGGTAAGGCAACCAGTGATTATATGACTGGTGCTCCACAGATAGCATTGGTTCTCCACCGATTCCCACTTCATGTTCAGACTCAGCACTTTATTATTTAATATTACAGTAGACTGATGGCAAAAATGGCCCTACTTATTGTACATCCCTGGTAATATGACTTCATAGGTCATCCCATTAAGAGGTAGAGTCTATTCCCCCATCCCTTGAATCTGGGCTGGTGATTTGATTTGACAAAATTATGTGTTGGAAATGACCATGTGCAAGTTTTAAGCCTAGCCCCTAAGAGGCCTTGTGTGCTTTCACTCACTCTCTTGGACTCCTGCTGCCATCCTGTGAGCTAGCCTGGTCTAGTCAGCTGGAGGATGAAAAACCACACAGAAGAGAGACAAGCGTCCCAGCTCAGGCCATCCTCAACCAATCAATGACCCAACATTTGACCACAGATATATAACTGAGTCCAGTCAAGACAAAGAGGATCTGGCAGGGAGGTGAAAGCAAGGGTTATATAGGGACACTGCTTAGTCATTCTGAAATCCAATAAACCCTTAAAACCAAAGGATTTTTATTAATTTTTAGTAAACTCATTTGATAGCAAAACCAAATTTAAATGTACATAAGGCTACTTGCACTCTTTGTTTATCCGGACTTTTTGTGTAAATATCCATACTTTTTGCTGAAGATAATATTAATTTGTTTGATCACAGAGTGCTGCCCAAGACTTCACTGGGGATTTTACAAAATATATTGTATATGTAAAGTTTTAGCTTTCTAAATTAAAAACAACAACAATAAAAAACCCAAAACCAAAACAAAAAAACCTACCCAAATCTTGAAATATATGTGGCTCAAAAATTGGGGAACATGAAAATCCATTTTGCACAGAAAAATCTTTAGCCATCCCTTTTTCTTTTTGCCTTTTCCCATCCTACTCACAAAGAATCTTCCCTAATCTCCTTTCACTGTTGTTGTTTTTTTTTGTTTGTTTGTTTTGTTTTTGTCTTTTTCTTCCTCCTCCAAAGTCTCTCTTTTCCAGCCTTTCACTGTCTAGTTTCAGCTTCCTTCCCACTCTGGGATTTGCTTCCCTCCACCTCTTTCCTTATATAATGCTATTTAAATCTTTCTTGGTTTCCTGGTTTGCACTTTTATATATTACCAAGCTCAGCAACCTGAAAGACCTTCTTGACATCTGCCTTATCTGTAAGGGAAGTGGAAGTTAGAGATCAAGGATTAAATTATGATGAAAGTTCTCCCCTTTTATACAGACAAATAAAGATAATAATATATTGTTGGTGCTCTGACAGGAGTGTAATAACTAGGTTAGGCTGAGGTATAGTGAGAGTAGTTGCTAATTCTAGCCAGGGAGGGGAGGGTTGTTAAAGGAACAGCTTATAGAGGAAACCATAGGCTAAGCAGAGTTGACTCCTATGTAGGTGCTCACTGGACCTATAAGTTGGGGCAGTAAAATTCAGAACTAGCTAGTCTAAGTAGAGGAGGAAGCTTGGGGAATGGGATATTGTGGACACAGCTGGGAAACTTTGTTCAATTTCACATAGTTTATGAGACTAGAACCTACACTGGAAAAAAGGGAAGAGACCAGTCATGAAGAAATTTCTCTGAAAGAACAAGCTGCTCTCAAAAATGTGTAGGACTGTCAGTGGGGAAGAAATCATGAGGAATTTTTCTAAAATATTAAAAGCAAATGAGATGTGATTAAAGAAATATGATGCCACTACAATGAAGCTACCAAAATAGACTAAGCAGCAAATCCAGCAGAAAATCTCTGTGATGAAGATGAGTATAATAAAAAAAATAGCAAACTACCTGAAAAAAGACATCCTATGAAAGAGAGACTAAATGAAAGATTTTGTACCCAAGAAATAGTTAACAGAGCAAGCAATCAAGAGAGATACTGGTTATACATTTGAAGATGTGTATAATTAATATGCATGAAGAGTTAAGAGAGGGCATCACATTTATAAAATAAGAAATAGCACAGATGGTTACAAACAAGAAAACATTAAATAGTTTGTGAAAAACAACATAATCAAAACAATGGAAAAACAATATCTAAAAAATAATATAACATGTATCAGATCATTTATTATGTCAGACACTGTTCTAAGTGCTTTGCATATTTTATTTAATTATTTTTCATAGTAGCCAAATAAGCAGTAATATTATCATCCCTATTTTACAGACAAGGAAATTGAACTATAATTCTTTTATAAAACATACTCAAAGCCACATGGCTAATAAGTGGTGGGCATTGGATTTGACCCAAGTCAGTTAACGCAAAAGCACACTTACTAAAACACTGTACCACAGACAGAAGATTTTGAACCCAGAAATTCCTTTTAACTACAACACAAGTGAGTAAAAAAATAGGTATGAGGAAATAAAGGATGAGGACAAGGAAAATAGACCTAGAAGTTTCAGCATCTGAGGAAGTTCTACCTGGAAAGTGTAACAATAACAAAAGAGAAGCAATATTTAAATTCATGATAATTGAGAATTTCTTAGACTAGAAGAAAGATGAGCTTCTTCACTTTGAAAGGAGATACTAAGTGCTAAACAAGACAAGTTTAAGCAATGGAAATTAGGTATAGGGTTTTAGGATATGGACTACCATGATCAGATTCTTTGTCATAAGATCAATACGTGTTTAGTATGAATTAGAAGCTCAAAATTAAAGGCAGGATAGTAACTAGGGGATGATTTCAGTAGTCCAGATAAGAGATGAGAACCTACACTAAGAAAGTAGAAATAAGGTCAGATACTGAGACTAACAATAATGGTGAAAAATAAAGTCAAATTATATACCATAAAGTATAATGGCATTAAAAAAATAAACCTAGTGAAGCATAATCACCACCTATAACGAGTGTTAATGTCAGGCTCCCCCAGGAATGTAACAGATGACATAACACATAACAGATGAAAATAACAGAATAGAACAGCAGAGTTCAACCATAAAAAGCCCTGAAAAATGTGAACGAAAATATGAAATATTCTTATCTGACATGACTATGAAAAACATCATTCTTCTATACCAATCCTGAAGTTTATTTTATACAACACCAATTCTGCAAGATGTTTAATGCAAAATAAAAGATTCATAATCCTGTAGGTTGTGAAAAACTCTAAAAACATGTCTTGCCCTTATAGCTTCAAATCATACATTAGCAAATCAAAGGGTCTCAGAAGCCCTCAAGTAATAAAACCTGCTGAATTTTTAAAATGTGGAACCCTTTCTTCCAGGATTATTTAGTTATATGCCATGAAACTAATATTTATATTTATGGTATAATTGGGGATACATTGCTCTTGAGACATATGTTTATACATTTATAAGAATCCAACTTAATTATTCCTCTGATGTACATTTGAAAAGTATAAAATATAGCTAGAAAGTGTTATTATGCTTTTCAAACATGTCTATTTTATAGGAAAGGAAAAAGTGAGGACAGGAGAGGAAAATTCAAATAGAAAGAGAACTTAGTTTAAGTATTGAATAATATCAGTCAAAAGATTAATAGTAATATTATTAATAATATTATGTGAAAAATCTAAGGCTGTTGAACTGAATACACCCCATCTCACTGCCACAAGAGAAGCTGGTTTTATGCTCACTTCTGACTCTCAGATGGACCAGGTAACTCTCCCTGTCGTTGTGATTCAGTGACCTAGGCTACTTCCATTTTGTGGCTGCAAGGTCATTTTAGCACCACATAGAGATAGAAGATGGTGTGAAAAGTGCAAGGGCAGAAACACCAGACACATAACTAACAGAGCCTAGAAGTTACACATCATTGCCACACATATTCCATTGACCAGAACTGGAAGTGTGGTCACACAGAGATTCAGAGAGTGTATTCACTGTCAGCATTGTTGTGTCTTCTTGACATATTGACCCTTTTATCATTATTCTATCTCTTTATCTCTGGTAATAGTCTTTGTCCTGAAACCCATTAAGTATGGCCACTTTAGCTTCCTTTTCATTAATGTTTGCAGGAGATATCTTTTATCTTATAACTTACCTATATCTTTGTATTCAAATCTTATTGTCATTATCTCTCTCTGAGATGATTACTATAAGCTATTTGATGGCACTTGGTTAGCTCATCTTCAATCTATTCCCCAGAATGATCTTTTCCCAATTCAAATATGATCCAATTATTTTCCTGTTTAAAAGCTATCTTTAGCACTTTCCTGTTTTGAGATGTCCAAGGATGATCTGTCCTCTACTGACATTTCCACTATCATTATTTGACATTCCTACCCTCACACTTCACACTGCAGATATACTGACCATTTTTTAGTTTCTATAATGCACTTATGGATTGTCATCCACTGTTCATCTTCATCCTGCTTTATTCTTCTATTGGCTGGTTTATTTCTATATTTGTCTCACTTAGATTTTACATTGTCTAGGAACCTACTTTGACCGCCCCCCATTCTGAATTAGGTGCTCTTCCTATATGTTCCCATCGTATTATCTATTTGCATTATCATAACACTTATGAAATGGTGTTATACTTGCCTGTTAAATTGGCACATCCCTCACCAGATAGTAACCTACTTAAAAGTTGGGATGTGTCTATTCAGTTCACTGTTATACTTCCAGTACCTAGCATAGAAGCTGCTGACAATACTTATTGAGTGAATGGCTGAATTATTAAATGTTGTTAATGACCTTAGAAAGGACATAGAGTGCAGAGATGGTCCCATAAATTAAGCCATGTCTCTAGAAAGTAATGTAACAAAAGACAGAGAGAGAGTTAAAGGATTTGGAACATTTCTTGAGATCATATCCAGTATTCTCCCCACATTGTGCTTTCTAAATGTGTCATAAAGTTTATGATGCAATAATATAAAATATTTCTATATTTTTACTTTGGAAATATCAGTGTTCTAATTTCTTTAAATCCTAACGTTCTGCAAAACATAATATTAAGAGATGTGCAGAAAGTAATTTAAATGGATAAATGGAAGGGTGCTCAGAACATACAGAGCAGGTACCAAAAATTCTAAGCCAAAGAGTGCTGAACTAATATATATGTGTATATATATATATTATATATATATTATATATATGTATGTATATATATATTAGTTCAGCACTCTTTGGCTTAGAATTATATATATATATGTATATATATATATATATATATGAGTGAAGATGGAACAAAAGCACTGGGAAAGAGTTGGAAATAAGATAGCAGGTGCAAGTCAACTCAAGACATTTTCTACAGATATATTTCTAGTGGAAAGAAGGCTGCCTATTATTAATCTTGCTTCATATGAGATACATCTCTCTATAGATCTACCTTTAAGGCACCAATAGCAAACCCAAATATCTACAAGAGCTAAGTAGGTAGGAGAACTGAGCCATTGACAAGTTGAAGATGAGAATGATGGGAATCTGGAGAGCATATGTACCCTCCAGAGAGCACAAAACCTATTAAGCTCTAGTTAATTGTTAACACACAAAAGTGAGGCAGATTATTTCAGCATCTTACATATAATTTAAGAGAAACCAGAAATCCAAATAGCTGTATCCAATCTTCCAATTTTCCAAATTGGATAAATACCTAAGTAAATATTAACAACTCAATGCGCCAATAAAAACATGTATTCAGATGAGATCCAACACATAGCCACCAATTTTTGATTTCTATTTAGTGGAGTTAATATGGACCCTAACAGCAATAGTAGATTAAAAAGGAAATGAAAGTAAATGATTAGGACCAGTGAATGCAAGTTTGTTTTCAGTAAGTTTGATTATAAGGAAAACCCATGGCCTGAAAACAGAACAGGGCCTCTTTGCAACCCACAGACCCAACTCCTCCCATCAATACCCAGTATTCTCCCCACATTGTCCTTTCTAAATGTGTCATACAGTTTATATACAAAATATTAGACATTAAATATTTCTATATTTTTACTTTAGAAATATCAATGTTCAAATCTCTTTAAATTTTTATGTTGTAAAGATTTTGAGAAAATCTGAATACCCTACCTTTATATACTCTCCCACCCTGCCGTGCATAACAATATGCCAGGTGAAGATAAGCTAGAGGAAATTATCTTTAGGTTCTCCTTAAGACAGAAGAACAAAATCCTTAGAAATAAACCCTTAATGCAGAGATTGTAAATCAGGAGCTTGCAACCTGAATCCACTCCAAAAGATTATTGATCTTTCTATTATGAACTACTACTTACAGAACAATGCATGAAATAAAGAGGGTCACCTCCAGTAATTTAGCCCAAAGAGAACACCCACGCAAACACCATCTAGTCAAGAAATAGAACAATGTAGATGTCCAGAAACCTCCCATTTGCCTCCTCTAAACCACTGTACTCTCCCTCCTTACAAAGGCATTCTCTCTCGACATGGTAACTGCGTTCTTGCTTTTCGTCATAGTTTCACTAATATCCCAAAACACTTTGATATAGTTTTACCTCTAAATTAATATAAATAAAATTATACAATGGAATTACACGTTACGTAGTTTTTAGTGACTATCTTCTTTTTCTTCAACCTTACTGTTGAGTGTTTTTAAATATTCATACTTATTAATTTTATCCTCAATGTGTATATGGTGTTTAGATCAGAAATGGATTATCATTATTTACTTAAAAAGCAAATAATGACCACATAATCCTCTACACTTCAATTCTTAACCCTAGGACAACACAAAGAAAGCCAGGTCAGATGTCTCAGGCATACAAACTTCAAAGTCTGTATCACAGGTGAGAGACAGAGAAAAACTGATTTTGTCTGTTTACATTTAGAAGCAAGAGAGAGCTGCCTTCTACTCTCCTCCCAAAAAGATTGAGAAAAACTTTGCTCCGTGGACACAAAAATCTTGGGTTCTCTAAACTTTTAAAATATAAATACATCTCTCTAAGGCTAAATATACCCAGGTGTGTCCAGCTTTTTCAATGCAGAAATGTTTCCAAAGTCCTAGGCCTCATTCCCCCTTGAATACCTACCTCTAGACTATCTACCTCTAAAGTTAGATAAATCTCTTTGCAGTTCTCTCATTATTTATGTGGTTGTAAATTACCCTTGCTCTTAGCCCAGGATCCCAAGTTTCAGCAAAATTTACTTAGAAAGCCCCACAAATAGAAAAAACATTTTCTCTATACCCAACAATTATCTTTGTGAGATTTATCTACTTTTTTTTGCAAACAACTGTGGTTTATTTCTTACATATTATTCCAATGTGTTAGTCTTCTACATTTTTTTTTAATCTATCCTATTGTCGGGCATTTTCTAGCACATTTTGTGCTTATGTGCATGTCTCTCTGTTGAGTATATATCTAGAAGTAGAATTGCTGCCACACAGTTAACTTTTGTAGACAATGCAAAAAATAGTTTTCCAAAGTAGTATCAATTTACATTCTCATTATATGAGACTCTAGTTGCTCTATACTGTACCAAAACTTGGGATTGCCAATTGTTTTACCACTTCATCTATTCTGGTGGATGTGATGTGGTGTGGTTTTAAACTGCATTCCCCTTATGATTAATGATGCTGTGCCCCTTTCCATGTACATATTGAACTTTTGGATATCCCTTGTACATTTTTAATTCAAGATACAGAACTTTTCCATCACCACAAAAATTCTCCCTGATGTTCTGCCTTTGTTATACCTACACCTTTATCCTCCACTATCTCTATCTCCTGGCAACCACTAATCTGTTCTTCATCTCTATAATCTTGTCCTTTTGAAAATGTTTGTGTGTGTGTGTGTGTGTGTGTGTGTAATCATACAATATGTGACCTCTAGAGATTAGCTTTTGTCATGATTATTTTTTATGTTGCTGTACTTGCAAAATTGTTGGTAAAATTGGTTTGTGATGATGCTGTATTTTTTCAGAGACTGCTTATACTTTCTCCTGCCAGGTACCTGGTGTTCTAGCACTGTGAAGTCACCTTGGTTAAATTTTAGGAATTGAGATATTCACAAACTGAGGTGCATTCCCTGTGAGGAGCTATCCCACTCCTGGTTTGCCCTGCTAGGATGCAACCTTTCAGGATTCCAACCCAAAGTTTAGGGAATGGAGCAGATTCACTATGCCTCCTTCCCTTGGTGGGTTCAGGACCCCAAACTCCATTCTCCTTAGCCTCATTGCCTCTAAACTGTTCTCTCTGGAATCATCTAATATTCCCAAGTAAAAAGAAGCTCCAAGCTCCTGACTTGCCTCTCTGAGCCTCTCTCCTTCTCTGGATCCTAGCCCAGTAATTTTTTTCTCTATCTTAACTTTTCATGTCTTCAGTCAAGTGACTTGTACAAATTTGGTCCAGATTTTCTAGCTGTCTTAAGCAGTGGGTGGATCTAAATTACTTAGCCTGCTATTACTGGAAGCCAATGTTTCCCATAATTATATGTTCTTTGACCCATACAGAGTTTAAAATTTTTTGAAAATAAAAAACCAAAATTAGCTGAGTGTGGTGGTGTACACCTGGTGCCCTATCTACTTGGGAGGCTGAGGCAGAAGGATCACTTGAACCCAGGAGTTCAAGACTGCAGTGAGCTATGATAGCACCACTCATTCCAGCCTGGGTGACAGAGTAAGACCCTGCCTCTTAAAAAATACTGACTTTTGAGTAAAAATTGTGATATCTGACTCTTATTGATATCTAAATTTGCTTAAGACAAAAATTGAGTAGAATGGTTAGGGGATACTTTCCCCTTATAGGAAAGAGACTTGCTCTTAACTTGGGTAGTCTTCTCCCTACTCCTGTTGTCTGTATCCAGCCACTTTATTTATTTAAGTAATATGACTGCTTGGCCACTGTAAGCATTCTTATTAAAAGGAAATCTTTTAAGTTTAATATGACATCTTTGTTCCTAGAATCTTGTTAATTAACAAGTTTTCCATTTTCTAAATTATGGTCATTTTCATTCTTCTCTTTCATAGTTTAGAAGCTCCAGCTGGGGTGCAAGGCCATATTCCTTGTACTATTTTCATTAAATGGTCTGCTATTCAGCCTATTCCAAAAATGTCTTTTTTTTATTATATAATTCCTCCCTAGGCCCCAACCTCTCATGCTAATAACTCCAAGTTCACTAAAGATATTTATATATAATCAGCCCTTATTATTATTGTTGAAAAAAACTGGAAAGCATTCTTAGTAATTATTAATGAGACTGATTGTTAGAAGTCTTTGCACTACCCTTGATTCACATGGTAAGTTTACTTCTCAGAATCTATTTTCTGGTTAACTTAGTATAATATGATTGCTCCTCCCATAACAGAGTGTAAGTAAACAGGAAAACATGAGACATAATCAAAATTTTTGTAATATCAAAATCATTATGTAGATTTTTAAGTGTGATTTTACTACTGTCAATTATTTCATAAACATATATCAAGGAACTACTGTTGCCCATGCCTTGCACTTATTTCATGCCCATGTATAGTTTCAAAGTAATAAAAACAATATGTTCGTTCTCAAGGAGCTTAAATTTTATCTTGGAAGACAGGTCACATAGAAAGCAGTATGAAATATACATGAAATACTTTCTTATATGTAAAATGACAGTATAAAAGGAAGTTTATTATACCACTAGAAAGCCAATTAGAAGGGTCACAAGAAGTTGAGGATGTTGAACAAGAAAGGTTCTTGGAAAAGGTTCTCAGGTTGGATTTTCAGGGAAGTTGTAGGCGTGAACTTATAGGAGAGGGGATGTTATTCCAGCAAGAGGCAATTTTCACAGAGCTTTTTTATCCAAGAGCTCAGTGATTCCACCTTTATTTTTTTTTCTGTAGAATTTTAAAGGGGATTTTGTAGTGTGTTCGTGCAGAGTTGATATATTTTTAGTGCTTAAGAATATGTCAACAGTCAAGGATACTATATATAGAAATATGAAATGGGAGAGAATAGCATGGATAGATAATCATCTCAAGACTCAGTTCAGTATTGTCATCTTCCCCCACTGTATTCAACAGAAATATTGCACTTTCTGCAGGAAGTATTAAGATGTTCAGCATGCAGACACTAACCTTGAGGTGCTTACTTACAATTGCCATTTGAAGTTTAGGTACCTAAGTGAGAAGTTAAACCACAAGCACTAATTAGCTAACCATTCAAGAAATGTCACAACAGATGATAAATATCAAAAATATCACTGTGACGAGTCCATAGGAGGTAGAATCCTTGGGGACAGACTTGGAAGAAAAAGACTTCATGAAAGAGATGTAAGTTAGAATCAGTTCAGTGTGGAGAACACAGAAATCCTCTAATCCTACTAGATGAATCCCTTCTACAACATCACTAATAAATGGCTCTTCTTTTTTTATCCTCACCAGCAATAGAGAATTCACTTTCACGAGACATCCATTTCAAATTCTCAGAAATAATGTCCTTCCTCATGCTAAGCCCCAAATCAGTCTCCTTATTAAATCTAATAGTGCTATCCAGAGCTTCCCAGACCTCAGTGTATCACAGGTGTGCTGGCTTATTTATTTCCTTAGCCCTCCAACCTGTCCTGCAGGGACTGACGTAGCCATAGCCTCAGGACTATGGCCATGAGAAACTTCCTGTGTTTATCCTAGAGCCATAAATACTATCATCTTTTACATATGTTCTGCCATGAAAAAGATTGTGAAGCACAGCTCAGTATGGCATAGTGGTGAAGAGGTCAGTCTCTGGAATCAGACAGACTCAAGTTAGAATCTTGGCTCTGCCAATTACTAGTTCTCAGACCTTGAGAAAGAGATTACACTTTTCAAACCTCAATTTCTACATTGTAAAATGGATGCAATGATACTGCCTCTTTTATAGAGTTGGTGTAAGAATTAAAGATGATAGCACAAGAGCACCAGAAAAATCATATTATTGTCATTAGTTTTCCTTTTGCCCTTTTAAAAACGATATAGAATTCCTGCTCTATTTACAAATTTTAAATTATTAAAAAATAGTTTTGTTTCCTCTAAGTCTTCCCCTCTGGCTAAATACCCCACGTTCCTTCAGCATCTCCTTGTCAACTTGAGTTCAAGTTCCTTCAATATCTTACTTGCTCCCTTCTAGACACCCCAGGATGCCTCTTTTGAATCTATAGTACTAAGTGCAGAACGGATCCCTATAAAATGTGCCTTGACAAGCTAGTCCTCTAGAAATGTGATTTTATGGGAAAGGCAATGACTTTGGAATCTGACTCCTGGATGCAGTTTTAGAAGCTGCTATTTGTCTTTGCAACCTTGGATGAGGCACTTAATCACTCTGAACCAGTTTCTTCATCTATAAAATGAGGATTAATAAAATCTACTTTGAAGATGTGTTTTGTCTGTTAGAAAAGACAAAGTATGCAAATTGCCTGGCACATACTTGAAACTAAATATACACTTTTTCCTTCCTGTCCTTCCCCCACAATCCTGTGGCCACGCCTGAGGCAAGGGCACCCCACTCTGAGCTTAGAAGCCAGGGCTTTTTTCTGAAGTGCCAGGCAAGAGTGTGAGGGGATATAGGGGGAACTCACCTGCAGGAAGGGGAGACCGGGAAGGGAGGGACGCAGGGACCGCCCTGGACTACAACTCCCGGAATGCTCAGCGAGAGAGAGAGAGAGAGAGAGAGAGAGACAGAGAGACAGAGAGACAGAGAGAGAGGGAAAGAGCGCCCCGCCCCGCCCCGCCCCGCCCCGCCCAGCCCGGCACGGCGGGCGCTGCCCACCCCGCGGAGCCCAGAGCCGCGCGCAGAGGCTACAAGTGCCGCGGCTGGTGATTGGGGGACTTTCAGCGGGAGCCGTGCCGGGGCGAGCGCGCGGGGCTCGAGCCGCGCGGGGTGGCCGAGGCAAGAAGGTGAGTAGCGGAGAGTGGGACAGGGAGGAGGCGCTGGACGCGAGGGAGAGAGCCCGGGAGCCCGGTGGAGCAGGGGCGCACATCCCCACTCCCTGCCCAAGGTGCCTGCTCCGAGTACTAGGGGGACCCAGCCGGCCCCCCGGTGCCTCGGGTGGGCGCACAGCTCCCCAGAAATGGATTGATGGATCCCGCAGCGCCCGCGCAGGGCTCGGCTGCCCGGGGCTTGCGCCTTGCCCTCCCGGCACAGCGCGCACAGGACGCGTCCCGAGGTCGCCTCCCCCAGACCAGCCTCGCCCTTGTCAGTTCCTACGCAAATATTAATGCTGTTAATTGCCGACAGACAGACGAGAGAAAGTGCTGTCCCCTCTCCTCCCCTGAAGTGCAATATCGTTAACTGGGCTTTTAGCAGACCAGAGAAAAAAGAGCGAGAGTACGGAAGCAAAGAGCCTTTAGCTGGTCCCCTGGGATTATCCGTTCTCCACTGAGGATGGAAGCCCCGGATTACGGAGCTGCAAAGGAAATCGGCTGTGCAGCTCGGATAGAACAAGCGGGAGCTTCTCTTTTATTTAAAGAGAGGTACAGGCTGGAGTAGAGAATTAAGTGGGGATTTCTCTCCTCCTCTATTATAAATTGGAAGTCCCGTAAGGAACCCTGCCGATTTTATCCAAAGTAATCTAATGTGATGAGTTAATTGTGCCAAAGGTTAATCAGAGCGCATAATGCCTGAGGGAACTGCGAGGCGATTTCTCATTTCTGTAATTGAAGAATCCCGCTAAGATCCTTTCATTCACTGAGGGATCCTTCGGTAGGCGGTTGCTCACTTGCTGAAGGAAAGCTCAAGTTCAGTTATGGTTTTCTTTCACTTGGTGTTTTTTGCTGTTTTCGTTACAGAGAAACTCCAATAATAGGAGAAAAGTGTTTTTTGTGTTTATTTGTTTGTTTGTTTTTAACAATCTCTGATGTATAGCAGAAAACGTGTCAGTTCCCTCTCCCATGTTTTGCGTTGCCAGGTTGACCTTAGGTGACCCTTGCCTGTGCTTCTGTTACCTGCTTTGGAGCTGTGGGTTTTGAAGCATAATAAGCCTCAAGCCCTGAGTTAAATCAATTATCACCCTGGATTTAGAAGCAAAGTAAAAGGGGTTCCGTGGTTAAAAGCCCCATATTTAGTAATAGTGGAAAGTGAATTTTTATTCCTTGGAAAAATGGCAGAAGCGGAGAAAGATGGGGTGATTGTTTTCTGCTCAGCCCAAAGTTCTATTCCAGAAAGGCCCCTGCTGCAGTAGGGGTGACGGAGTGTCAGGGATATAAAATCCCAGAGGTAACCTTGAAAATAGCTTCTCACCAATTTGCCTCAACAGAACTCTGACTCTGTGGGTTTATGGTTTGTCTCTTATTGTCAGTCTACATCTAGATTGGTTTCGTAAAAATTTCTGGATGGTCAATTTCTTGTGCACGTTTGTTAGCAAACAGTACAGAGGGGAATGACCTCAGACCCACCCAGACCAGCTGGAACAGGCAGCAGTGTGTGGGGGGAGCGTGGGGCGGGAGTGGGCTGGCTCCTTGTACTTAGCAGGGATCACAGCGAGGTGTGTTGTCTCCACTCTTTGGTGTCCAGAACATGTGGTGAGGGAATGGGGCCAGTGGTAGCACAGCGAACAAGGAGCATGTGGTCTTGTAAATACAGGGCCCTGTGTCTAGGGTCATTGGATGTTTGAGGTGTGAGGTTAGGAGAGGTGGCTGATTACACCAGCTTTTTTCACCCACTTCCAAGCTACAGATTCAAAATGCTGAGCCCCTGCTCCAGTGGAGCCCAACTGACAAGGGGCATTCGCTCATGGTGACACTCTGAAGCTAATCTGTGTTAGAATCTGTTGTGAACTACAGAGAGTAGAAACACTCACAATCTAATTGCATTAGGAAATCTGTGCTTTCCCAAGTCCCCTTGAATGTTAGCAGCTCTGCTAAAAACGGCCCCTGCCTTTCTCATTTGTGTCTTTATACAGGAAACCTGCCTTCTCATTTGAGGGATCCTGTCGCAGGAATGTGTGAGTCCTTGGATAAATTTGGCTTGGTGACGGCAGTGTGCTTTCTCCAGAGACACTGCCACTTCCTCCGTGCACCTTTTCTACCCTGACCTAAGTTTCTCAGTGTAAATCCCTGTGACAAGTCAGAGCATTTGTCCTTTCCACACTTCTTTACCGTCGCTAGAAATCCCCTCCCTTCTTTTCCCCTCTTTAGGAGAAACGGGCTGAGGTGCCGACAGCTGTGGCTGCAGAGGAAATGGGGACCTCAGGAGCAGCACTCCTGGCAGTGCAGCCTTAGCTTCTGTCGGGTTCTTATCTAACTGCGTTGTTATTGGTAGGCTTTCTGAAAGCTGCTAGGGGCTGTCTGACTAGCTCCCATGGAGCTCCACTACCTTGCAGAGAAGAGCAGCCAGGCAGACCTGTGTGATGCCATGAACTGGAGTTCACGAGGGCTTCCCAGTGACCAGGCAGACGCAGCCACCAGAGCTGCCCTCTGCTGCCAAAGACACTGTACGTCCACACCAAGAGCAACTGAGATGGAAGGGTCTAAACTCAGTCCTTCTCCAGCATCTCCCTGCTCCTCTCCGAGAGACCATGCTATTCAGCCAGACTCCTTCCCACCGGGACCTCTCCACTCAGGGAACAGCCCAGTAGCAGTGGAACGGAAAGTCTGCAACTGCTGCAGCCAGGAATTAGAAACTTCTTTTACCTATGTGGACGAGAATGTGAACTTGGAGCAGCAGAACCGAAGTTCTCCTTCAAGTAAAGGGCGTAATCACCCTGGAGACCTGGGCTGGGAAAATCCAAGTGAATGGTCCCAAGAGGCTGCCATATCCTTGATATCTGAAGAGGAAGATGATACAAGTTCAGAAGCCACATCTTCAGGGAAGTCAGTAGATTACGGTTTCATCAGCGCCATCTTGTTCTTGGTCACTGGCATCCTGCTGGTGATCATCTCTTACATTGTGCCACGGGAAGTCACTGTGGATCCCAACACCGTGGCAGCCCGGGAGATGGAGCGCCTGGAGAAGGAAAGTGCGAGGCTGGGGGCCCACCTGGACCGCTGTGTGATTGCCGGGCTCTGCCTCCTCACTCTGGGAGGGGTCGTCCTGTCCTGTTTGCTGATGATGTCTATGTGGAAGGGGGAGCTTTATCGTCGAAACAGATTTGCCTCTTCCAAAGAGTCTGCAAAACTCTATGGTTCTTTCAACTTCAGGATGAAAACCAGTGCTAATGAAAACACCCTGGAACTGTCCTTGGTAGAGGAAGATGTTCTCGCTGTACAGAGTTAATTCTCGTTGTGAGCTTCTTGAGAATCTGCCTTGGCGTTTGATATGAAAACAAAATGTTAACAAATGTTAACAAAATGTTAATTTATAAAATGTGAATTTATTTGCCTGGCAAGAAAAGTTTATTTCACAAACCAACAGCCAGTGAGTGTTTTTGTTCTCCATGTGTCTTCTATTTCGAAGGAAAGTCATGTAAGATGCATAAGAAACCACAACCAGCCACACCTGTCCTTTCAAAGAGCTGAACACTAATTAATCTGGGATGGCCATGAGCTTCTACTTACATAGCAAAATATTTCTAATGACCCGGTACACAAATGATTTCTTTTACATGAATATGGGATATTTATTCTTTGGATACATGGGGTCCTACAGACTAGGATCAATTGCTAATCTATTTTGTGAAAAGTTTACTAAGCATTAATCACATAATATATTTAATTCTCAAAGGTGCTTGTCCATTTTCTTGCTTAATTTTTCTTCCTGTAATTTGGCTAAATGCTAAAATATAGAATTTTGAGTTTGAACATTTTGAAGCTTGAGGATGTTGGTTATTTTTAAAGTAACTGTAAAAAATGTTATATTTAAAATCATTCAGAAATAGTAACTAAGTCATTAGGATAAATTTTCTAATGAAAGAAAATTGTATAAATCATTATAAGACCAATGTGAATTTAACCCACAATGTTAAATGTGCCCAATAATAGCTAGGGTTACATGCCTCTGTTTGTAAATGAAGTGAAATTCGTTGCTGATATAAATTTTATTTTTTGTTTGTAGTTTTGTCATCATACTGGTTACCTGTGCTCTTGAAGTCTTTGCTGGTTCTCACACCACTTTCATGCTCTCAAAGCATGAAAGTTTTAAAATATGTTTCCAGACATCTAAACATCTCGGCAGGTCTGAGTCACATTGGCTCTGGCATGCTCCCAAGTGACATGTTGTTTGGGGAAAATCTCCAATACAATTGCGGCTACACTCTGGGGAACTGTGCCTAACCGGCTGTCTCACTGCTCTAGGCCAAACAACAAGTCCTTGCCTCAGGATGGCAGCAGTCCTTAAGCCCACAGCCAAAAAAATTAAAATGGAAAGAGAGAGAGAGAGAGAAATATTAAACACACTGATTCAGTGGGAGCTGCACCGAGCACCAGAACTCCCCTCCCACCCGCAGTGGTCTAGGCGTCATTCAGCAACTCTGAGCTCTCGCTTTGTAAAGTGCAAACTCTCGCTCTGTGCGAAGCATGATAGTCAGTGTGGTCACAACTTGACAAAACACACACCTAGTGTCCATAATGACACGCCTCGGTATGGCAGTGGTTCAGGAAGGGGACAGGGAACGTGGCCGCAGAAACATTTTGCATTCTGCAATGTTTCCTTGAGGTGTTTCCAGCCTCCCATTTTAATAGTTGTTTTAGCTGCCATGACTGTGTTACCAGGATCAGGGGGATCATTCTTAAAAATGACTAGAGCTAGGACTTGGTGTGAGAAGGCAGGGAGGAAGAAGTGAGAAAGTGATTTATTTATAGATTGGAAAGCCTGGTTCTAATGTCTAAAGTTTGTGTTGTTACGGAAATCTGTGGGATGTACGGGTGACTTGGCTGGCAAAGTGTGTGGATCAAGATATTTAGGGGAATGAGCTCTCATATGTGTCAAGATTGATTTGATGAGCAAGGTATGCTGTGTGTCACCAAGGGTTAAGGTGAAATGCAAAAAAGGAGGATCAGAGGATAGTAAAGAGAGAGGACAAGTATTGTGAAAGAATTATTAGGTAAAAATGAGAAGTGATATGGACATCAGAGGAAGGTAGATGTGGTTCAATTGCTTTACCCTACAGAACAGTACTGATGTATTGATTCAGAAAGAATTGAGACAATGTAAGCATAACTTTTGTTTTTTATTGATGGTTCTTTGTGCTTTATGAACCAAACTTTGTTTTTCTGTGACTTGTGTCATAGTTTATACTGAGGCTGTCTTACCACTAGTATAAGTTTTATATTCTAAAGGTTTATAAGTCTGGCTCTAGCTTGCCTGAGGATCCACTTTGGATAATATTGAAGCAGAAAGGGAGTAATCTACTGTTTGGCTGAGTGAGTAGGTCTGAGCAAGCAGGTCTGAGCTTTTTTTTAAATGTGTTTACAAAAACTACATGTTTATTCATAGAATCTAAGTAAGATTGACTGAGTTTGTTTTTGTTTATTGGTGAAACAAGATTAATTAGCCAAATGGTAGACTAAACTGAATTAATATGCAGCTGATTTTCAGTTTATGAAGGAAGAGGAGTTTGAGAATCAAATGTTAGGAAGTTTTCTTCAATTGATAATAAGGGAGAAAAAGCCAAAGCTTTTCATGTGGAAGTATTTAGTGAATCTTGCAGTGGTACCAAATTATATAGATGTGGTCTAAAGGCAACATAAAAAAGAATGCCATTTAGGAAAAGAAAATATTCAAGAACTAACAAGTCATAATATATTTACTTTTTTTCCAAGAAGTCCATAAAGTTTTCCTTAAAATTGAAAATTGAAATTTAGTAAGCAAATGCTTATTTCAACATTGTTTGAACCTGCTCAGATATAGAGCACATCTCTTTTGACATTCAACTTAGGTGAGGGCAGATCATTATACCAAAAGGAACCGATTTAGAGAATCATCTGGATGACACCTTTTGTGCTGGATTGATGTCATTCAGATACTTGCCTTAATCAACTTTTCCCTGGATAATTGGTGTGTGTAGCCCTGATCTACCCTGTCAGTGCCTGCATTCAAGATGGGGATTACTTGAACTTAAAATAATGGCATCACAGGCAAAGAAAAGCCATGTGCTTTATACACTGTTGTTTCCAATCTGATAAAGAGTGTTTTTGGCTCTAGAAGTATTAGGCAAGACCAGGTGATAAATGTTACAGACATTGGGCAGACAATAGCTGTGGTATTGGTCTTGGATCCTTCCTGGAGATTTATGACCTTACATCTATCTCTTCAACACGGGTGCTGGTTGTTATCTATGAAAGTTTTTATTGCTAAGCCTAAAGAAGCAAAACTCTTTTTTTTCAGAGATCCTAGGTCTTTAGCTTATCTATCTGGTTTTAGAAGTCTAAACTCATAGTTTCATTCCTAGTCTTAACCAGAAGGCAGCTCATCCGTCAGAAATGTGGTCCAACGGGGTGAGTTCCAGAAAGAAAGCTGCTTTTCTCCTTTACTACTGGGAACTACATGCTGCTAATAGACAGCTTAAGCCTATTAATGTCTTTAATAAACCATTTCCTTTTAAGGCACCTTGAAGTGTTTGTGGCAGAGTTTGCAGAGGGTTTTCTTTGCAATGCTGTTTGTCCTTCCCAGCCATTTGGAGCTCCTAAAACAGACCATACAATATGATGCACTGGCCCTCATACAATGAATGTCTTTCCTCTGTGTTCCCTATCACGTCGCTGGTTTATAGTTTGGAGAACAGGACTGCTTGGAACCGTAAGTTCTTGGAGGCTGTGGATACTTTAGCCCACATGACTACTATGGCCCTTGATTCTGTATTACCTAGATACTTGCCTTGATATCACATGCCTTTCTGTCTACTCAAAATATTTGAGTCCATACCCCTGATACATATTTGCTTTAGGAACCCAATTGGACCAGTGCTGGCACATGCCCTTTGAGGTGCAACTTTGGACAAAAAGACTTCCCTACCAAATTTATTTGCGCCTTCCCTTTGCTCCCTAGGGTAAGGTTAAATGAGTGAGTGAGCACCACTTGGATATTAAGAATTAAGAGTCTGAACTCAAGTGACTCTACTTTTTTTTACTTGCTTCTTTAAGACAAGCAAAATTCTAGGCAGGAGCACATCTTTCACATGTACAATAGTTGGCTCACACAAAACCTTGCCTGAATTATTCTACAGTTAAAGGATTCTATATATCTATCAATAAGGAGAAGATTTTTCAATCTGAAGGTCAGATTTCACTCTAGCAATTAATGTCACCACAAAAATGTGATCTGACAAAGAAGATTCACAACCTTTGCCAAATCTACAGCAAGATTTAATGCTGTCAACTAAATTCCACTGCAACAAAGGAATAAAACAGATCCCCACTGCTCTCTGTAATGGGTTTAACCTTTCCCAGAATTGGACATAAAGAATGACTACAGTGAGAATTATAATGAAGTCTCACTGGCTTTTACCAGTGTAAAATAGTTCATAAGAAAGAGAATTAATACATCATTGTATTTCAGCTGATTTTCAGCTGTATTATTTTATGGTTCATAGTATTCTACAATATTCTTTCCTTCTGACTTTTATAAGTCTAGGGAAATAATTTGCCTGCCTAGTGCATTGACACTGTAAAAAGTAAGACATTATTTTAGACACATAAAACTGATTTTAAAAATCCGTGGCTTACACTTAAGAGTGTACTTGTGGTTTAAGTGTGTTGGTGTGCAAGTTTATGCGCACTCAGGTCTATGTATTAGGAGTACATTTTATAGTTATAGATCTTTCTATATCCAAAGCTATTGTTAGAATAATTTTCTTATAGGAATTTGGCATGCCTTAATGTTGACTTTAAGAACAAGAGAAGTGTTTCACAGATCATGAATGAAGGATTTGGAATCAACCTCAGAATGAGATGCCATAATTATATAAATCTGTTTCGGTGGTTCAGCATCCCACAAATGTTTATTGATTTATTTTTTTAGCCTCTCAATTTCGGGCTCATAAGAATATGGCATATTTAGAAATTATTTTACTGTGGATTGTTATTTTATTTCAGGGAACTATGGGCAGCATATTCCTTTATTCCAACTTCTCATATTTCTCCTATGTTTCAGGAAAAGCCGTCGTTATTTTCTCACTGTCATTTTTACGCTTCTTAGCCAGGTTCCAAAAAAATGTCATGTAAGAAAGAAAGAAAAGATGGGTTATTACTATATAGTATATTTAGAGTTTGCACTCAGTGGCTCTCATCGTGCTTTTGATTTTTACTTTTCTTGCCAAACAAAAATAATTTGATGTTTATTATGTGCTTTTTATATTATAATGGGAAATTATTAAGGCTATGAGCTTTTTTAAAGGGCATTTGACACCTTATAGCAAGTATATCATATCATTTTAAAATAAAGTATTTATTAATATGTTTTATTCTATTTGTTAATTTTTATTTAAACCTGAATCTGTGATGCTGTTTTAGTCTTTTAAAATTATATTTGAAATTATTTGTCAAAATTTAAAACTAATATTTACCCCTAACCTGTGTATCATTTTTCTTGCCACCATACCATTAAATAATGTAAACTGTGCCTTTTTTTCTTTTTTTGCTTTATATGAGATAGTCCAGGTTATTTGGATTTCTCTAGTCAGTATTCAACTAAGAGTATGAATGGTATGATGTGGGGAAAAAAATACATGAATAGATATTTTTTAAAAGCACTTATCTAAAAAACTAGAAAGCTTTTAGGTGAGAAACAAATACTGAATTAGCTTATGCCCCTGCTCTTAATCTTCTCTTAATCTAATTTTGATCTCCATTTTCATATGAAGGATGAATCACAATCTATGTTATTAAGTAGAATTTTATCCTTATTATGTATAAGTGAGGTCAAGGTCAAGAGACAATTGGAAGTGAGGCCTCATATCTTGCACCACCTGTTTAAAATAAAAATTGGATCAAGATTCTTATTTACTTCCTTATGGGAAGAAACTCTAGTTATCTCTTCATATATATTTTTTTTCAAAATATAAAATCAAATTAAATCCTACTCACTGTCCCCACTGAGGTTCAGATAACCTATACTGACTGACACTTTTCCTTGGAGCTAAATAAAAAATGTAGTTACTCTTCCTACGTATCCAGTAGTCCACATAAGTTTCACTTAGTCTCCAGTAAGGAATCCAATGAAGGCAATAAAGTCATATTCGAGTGCTTACTACGTGCCAGGAATTTTACAGTCATGTACAATGTCTTGTGTCTCCACAACATATGATATAATAAGAGCTTCAGAACCAGGAAAACAAATGACCTGAAGTTTGAATGCCTGTTCCTCTACTCTTGTCAAGACATCTGAGCCATGGTTTCTTCATTTGTAAAATGAGCATAATACCGTTTGCCTTGAGCAACACTGATAAAATAAGAGGAAGATCTGAGACAGAATCCTATCTGCTTTCCATAGTTGGATTCACCATTATCTTAGGTGAGACGCTGTGTAACAGCAGAATCTGAGTTTTTGGAGACAATTGGGATCCTATGTTTATTTTGATTACTGGCTGATGAAAAACTGAATTGTGATGATTACTCATCACCATGACACAACATAATCTTTTCTTTCTCCTTGTCCCCCCTCTCCATAATCTTCTGAATTTCCTCTTCCTCCTCCTCTATTTCCCACCCCTTCTCTCTCCCTTTCCTTCATCTTCATCATCATCACCATCTTCTGGAAACTGCTCATTTGGAAGTCTCTTATATCCACGATGAAAAATATATTTCTCCAGGAAAGAAATTTATATTTCCCTTCGTAAGACAAAAACAATTTGGAAAGTTGTCTTTTGCTTAGTTGTGGGGTACAATGTATGAGTACCTTGTACCATAATCCTCCAGACCTTGAATAGTTATAGCTTCAATCATCAGCATGCTATGTGGCCAAAAAAACTCAGTTATCTTTTGAATAGGAGAGTTTTGCCATAGAAAAATCCAATAAAATCCTCTGGTGTGGTTGGATCTTTTTTATAATATTCATATTATTAAAACTTAAAGGATTTTATTCAGTGAGCACACTGGCAAAAGATTCTCCTTCACTGTCATTTATCCAGACCACAGAGTTCATATGCTTGTATTTATCTTTGAATTTTATTTAATCTTGCCCACATTTTGCCAAATTAGTAAAACTAAATGCTTTGAAATATAAATGACATTAAGAACAGTTGCTAAAAATTGAACTAATTTTCCCTTGTTAAATGGCAGAATCAGTGATGTCACCTATATTTGAATGGATCCATAGCAGGGAAACCAGGAGAACCAGAGCAGCAAGAGGGTAGAGCCAGGACCGGCCTTAAATCATACCTTACACATGTGATGAACTCAGGAAAACAAACATTTCCTGGTTGTGAACAACAAAAGGGGGTAAGAGAGAGAGAGGTTCCTAAAGATAAAAGATGAGGCCGACAGAGACTTTGAGCACAAAAAGTTCAGTAGTGATGCAGCCTTATGTCAAAGATCGTATTAAGGGCAAAGCTGTTTTTGGATAATCTCAAAAGAGCGTCCTTAAGCTGTGAAAGAAAAGTATGTGGTCAGGAAGCAAGGAAACAATTCAGGCTGGAGGCAGGAAAATTTGCCTATGGTTATTTGCACATGGTAACACAAAAGCCTGTTTCTCAGGGAAATTTATTGCCAAAGAAGCCATGAGCTTTTGACTATTTGAGCCTTTAAAAACTCTTCGGGCCAGGTGCGGTGGCTCATGCGTGTAATGCTAGCACTCTGAGAGGCAGAGGCAGGAGGATCACTTGAGGTCAGGAGTTCAAGACCAGCCCGAACAATAGCAAGATCCTGTCTCTACTAAAACTAGAAAAAAAAATTAGCCAGTCAACTACAAATAGAAACCAAAAATTAGCTGGGCGTCGTGGCTTATGCCTGTAGTCCCAGCTACTTGGGAGGCTGAGGCAGGAGGATCACGTGAGCCCAGAAGTTTGAGGTTGCTATGAGCTAGGCTGATGCCATGGCACTCACTCTAGCCCGGGCAACAAAGCAAGACTCTGTCTGAAAGCAAACAAACAAACAAACAAACAAAAAAAACACTTTGGTTTCCAAACTTGTAGGAAACAAGCTGGAAAATTTATACAGCCCCCCAAAAGGGCATGCTCTTTAATATCCATTTTAGATGTGGCCATAAATAATAAAAGGCAAGGAAGAAAATCCTAGAGGGTTGAATGGGGGAGGGGGGTTGCTTCTAGAATAGTGGGCAAATGAGTTCCTTCCAGAAAACGGAACAAGACACAGCCAACGAATTTACCCCATCCACAGTTCAGAAAGACTGCACAATGCCTGCATGACAAAGTTTCAGCATTTTTATGGACCAACAATTACTGTCAGAGGGTTTCTTATAGTTATCATGTCCCTGTTCCATCATTGTGTCTTTTATATGAGGTATACCTTATCTTTTTTGTTTATAGTTTGTCACATCACAAGAGGCATCTTACATTTATGAAGAAGACTATGTACATTTTAGGGATCTGGAGGCAATATCTAGATGACTCTTTGCATCCTCCTCCTTGGGAGTTGAGTCCTCTCTCTGTGTGAGGAGGGATAGACTATGGTAGATCCACCAAAGATCCATGCTCATCTCCTTTGTGTAGAGTAGTTACTGGAAAGCAAGGGCTGTATTTCCCAAGTCTCTTTTCATTTAGGTAGAGCCAAATGACTAGTTTGCACCAATAGAATGTGAGCAAAGTGATGTGGGTCACTTCCTGGCTAAAGTGACACTTCTAGGCTTAAGAAACCAGCCTGCCTTGATTCTCTTCCCTCCATAATCTGGTGGCTAGATGAGGCTGTCTCAGAACATAAAAGCCACAGTGAAGATGGAAAATCCTCCATCAGCATGGGTTGGGGGACTGTCTGCTCCCCAATCCTTAGGAAATTGGGCTGATAGAAGCTCTATCATTTTCTAAGATTGCTCTGGTTTTTCATATCTAGCTGGCAGACAGAAAAAGAGAAAACATGGAAGATTTTGTGGGATGTTTTCACCTTCAGATGGTGAGCACTCTATATTATTGTCACGTCTAACTGCAAGGGAGGCTGGGAAACGTAGTCCAGCGATACATCCAGGAAACAGATGAAACGGGCTTGGTGAACTTCCACAAGGTATGACCTACTTATAGTTAATTTCCTGTTTAATGTTTGCTTTTTCTAATTATTTTCTTCATTTCTGCTTGACCAAAATTTTCCTCCAGTTCACTATGCATATGTGGCTTCTTTTATTTTTCCTCAAGTGAATTAGGTTAAGTATCTGATGGTAAAATCTCAATTTATATTCATGTTCAGTGTATGTAAGTTATGTATCGCTACATAAAAAATTACCCCTAAAATTTAGCGGCTTAAAAAAATTAAACCTTTATTATCCCACACAGTTTCAGTTGGTCAGGAATTTTGTGACCAGCTTAGCCTTGTGGTTTTGGCTCAGGGTTCTCTCAGAAGGTTTCAGTCAAGATGTTGGCTGGGGCTGTAGTCGTTTGAGGCTTGACTGTGACTGGAGGGTTTTATTCCAAAATGGCTCGCTGGCGCGGCTGGCGTGTCTGAGCTGGCTGTTGGCAGGGGGGTTTGATTTGATTCCTTATGACGCGGACCTCACCGTGGGGCTTCTTGAGTTTCCTCACGACAAGGCTTCTGGGTTCTCCTAATGAGACTGATCCAAGAGAGAAAGGAGGAAGCTGTGAAGTTTCTTATGGCCAAGTTTTGGAAGTCAAATACTTTCACTTCCATCTCATTCTATTAATTAAAAATAGTGACTAAGTCCAGCTCACAATCCAGGAGAGCAGAACTAGGCTCCAGCTTTGGAAGGAAGAATGTCAAGAAAGGGAGTATACATATTTTAAAACCTCTATTCTCAGTATTTTGATTTTTCTAAATCCCTCCATTCTCTTTAGTGTTGTTAATATCGTACCTCTTTACTTAATTAGTATTGTAATTATATTCCTATTTTAGGAATGTTAACTATATCTTTTATTAGGATATATTAATTTGATCTTCAAAATTCAGTATTGAATTTGATCTTCAAAAATATCAGAGCTGACTTGGACCTTCCAGAGAAAAATCAGACTCTCAAGCTAAATGGAGGGAAACAGGTCTGTGCGTGCAGGTTGTAATGAGCAATACTGACCTGAGTGAAGAGCTGAGCACTCCACTTCAAAATACAGACCAGGCATGGTGGCTCATGCCTGTAATCCCAGCATGTTGGGAGGTCAAGGTGGGAGGATCACTTGAGCCTAGGAGTTTGAGACCAGCCTGGGTGACATAGTGAGATTCTATCTCTACCAAAAGAAAATTGAAAAATTAGTTGAGTGTGGTGGTGTGTGCCTATAATCCTAGCCATGCAGGGGGCTGAGGCAGGAAGCTCACTTGAGCCCAGAAGTTCAAGGCTTCAGTGAGCTATGATCATGCCACCAGTGCACTCCAGCCTGGACGATAGAGCAAGACCCTGTCTTCAAAACAAACACACACACACAAACACAAACACAAAATATATGATGTGTATCATGATTTGGGAGGTAACCTTCAGGTTCCAGTCTCTTTCTCTTTTTTTCAAAGCCAAATCTGTCCAATTCTTTGTCAGAACACCCATACTTATCTATTATGATGGAGAATCATTAGTATATCATATTAACAAGTAACTTACTAAATTTACTAAATGAATGCTTAACTAGGTTAATAATAAAACTTATTGCTATTGAGTGCTTATAATATGCCAAGCCCTAATTTTTGAATTTACTCATTTAATCCCTGCGACAATCCTGTAAGGTAGGTACTCTATTCTTATTACCCTAATGCTATGCCTGAGCAAATTTAGATTTCATAGAAATTAGTAGCTTGCCAAGGTTACTCACTCATGAGTGGCAGAATTGGGATTAAAACCCAATTAATACACTTGCTTAAGGTTAGAGCTAATAAGTGGTATAGCTGAGGCTTCCTACCCAGGTCTGACACAAAAATCCAAGCTCTTTCAATCTGTGAAAGATGCCATTTACCTCTGTAGCTATTTTCACCTACACTTCCTGCCCTTCCCTCTGCCAAGGACATCCTCATTGATGATCATTCACATTACCATTGATCGCTCCCTTCTTTAAATGATCTTAGCACTTTGTATGTATTCCACAGTTTGCTCACGGGAGGATGCCTTATATTGACCACTAATTGTTTCTTTTCTTTCCAACTAGACTTTAAACTTCGGAAGGGTAAGGACCCTCTCTTATCTCCACAGTACCTAGATAAGTACTAACTCATACTGGTCACTAGATAATTGTTCATGACTTGCATAAATAGAAACAAGATAAATTCTCCCAGTATGTCAAATACAATTTAGTCTTCCCCCAATGCTAAAATAGTCTCTTATCCTGGTTTCTAGTATAAGAAAATATTCCAAAGAGGAAAAACTTCTCTAGAGGAGAATTACACGTCAATTAAAGTTAGAAAGCATGACACAATGGAAAACATAAAAGAACAATGAATTCCACTTGAAAAACCAAGGTTAAGGCATGACTTAAACCAATTTACTGTTTTATGATAGTTACTATGCAGAAATATTCACTCTAACCAGAAAACAAGAAAAAAATATTAAAATATTAAACTGATATAGTTTTAACCATCGAGTTAGGAACATTTTCTTTCCTTTTTTTAAAACAATATTACATGTTGCTATGAAAGATGTTATCTCATATATTACCTCATAGGAGCATGAATTAATACATTTCTCACATAATTTAACAGTATGTATCTGGAGTCTTCAAAATATCCTCTCTCCCAGTATCCTACTTCATGAAAATTTAGAATACAAATATTCAAAAAAGATGGATAAAAGTTTATTTACAAATATATTTCTTACTGCATTGGCTGGAAGAGATAAATATTAAAAACGATCCCATAGCTCAATAATAGAGGGCTTGCTGAGGGGGTGGATTGCCATAAAATCACTAAGAGCAATCCAAAGTGACTTTGGATTGTAAACTATGGTCAGAATGTCCTGGTGTTCCCTTTTGGACAACTGTTTTTGAACTTAGATCTGATTTATAAAGTCATCTAGCAGGCACAAACAAAAAAAAAATCACTAAGCATGATTTTCAAAGATTTTTAAGGATATGGAGAAATACTCAATGATGTTAGGTGAAGAAGTTGATGACATAGAGCTTTTTCTCAAATTAGCATCCTCCCAATTATGTGCTATATATGTGACACATATACACATAAGGCCAGATGAAATCATATTAAAATAAAAACAGTATTATCTCTATAATCAGGTTATTGGTAGTTTTTTCTTTTGTTGTATTTTCTAAATTTTTATTTCCTTTTTATTTTCAAAATATGCTTTAACTTTTTAAAAAACATTTATGTACCACGCTCTATATGCCAGCATTGATTTAATGGACTTACAAATATTAACTCATTTAATTTAATGCTCGTAAGAACCCTATGAGGTAGGTACTCTCATTACCTCAATTTTATTAATGATGACAATGAAGTACAGAGAGGTTAAACATTTTTTCCAAGGTCACACAGCTAACAAATGGTGGAAGCAAGATTTGAGTCTATGTACTCACTTAAGTATACTATGATGATGAAAAACCTTGAAATCAGAAAACAAAATAAACTTTAATTGGTGAAAATGGTAAATTATGAATTAATTATCTTGACCTCCCTGGGCTAATGTAAGAGGATAAAAAATCAATCAGACGAATTCCATCAGGAAGACTATTCTGACGTCCAGGAGTGCGACACCACAATGAGTAACAAGGAAAGATGTAGGAAGTGCTCAGTGAGACCATAAAAATGGGATTGGTTCTCTTCTGTATAGTTCATGTCTTCATGCTGAGGGTAGGAAGGTGGCATTTCAGGTCCCTGCCAGCCTGGGAGTCAGTGATTTATGAAATAATTAAGCACAGTCGGATAACTTGGTTTGTCCTTTAATTACATTTATATTCTTCTTTAAAGGAGCCAACAGATAAGACTCTGCTTCCCTTAAATATAATAACTTACTATTTTTTGTCTACACAAAATAACTTAGAATAACAAACATAATCTAAATACTTTCTAAGAAGAGAGAGAGAATCCACTGTTCTCTTCCCTTTCTTGTCAGACTTGAATAAGCCAACTGAGGAAGATACAGTAGAGAGAAGAACTTGTCAGCATATTGTCAGGTAAGTATAGGAATTACACCATATAAATAGCTACCATGAATAATTTATTTGGAAGCTAGATGGTATTATTTGTGCTGAACTGTACTTCATCCGTTTTCCTTCCTCTTCTTTTGGGTTTTTTACAAGTTTGGGGTTTGTGTCATGATATACGTCAGAGGAAAAAGAAATATCTGTTTAACAATGAAAAAAACATTCTAATTTGCCAAGACGCCCATAATCATTTGGAGAAGTTAGTTTTTTGTTGCTGACCTCTCTCCAGTTGCAGCCAAAAATAATTTAGTAGAATGATTACTGATTTTTTTCTCACTCTGCTAAACCATACCAATTTTTCAAAAGGAATTTTTCCATTTTATAACAGTGGACTTACCTTGTAGCTTTTTACTCACAGATTAAACTTCTTCCTCCTTCTCCTACCTGTATACAGGCATATTCACAGTCTGTCTATGAGCTGCTTAGTAGATGGAAACATTTCTGACAAGATCTATTTTTAGATAAAGTCTAATGAAAGAAGGACTAAGTATGTAATTAAAAACTTTACCTGAGAAACAACATTAAAAAACTATGATATGATGTAATAAAGCTCCATAAAAGGTATGTATAGGGCACTGTGATAATGCGCAAGTTAAAAAAAAAAATTTAAAAAATAAAGAAAAGATGCCAGAAAGGAAATTGGAAACTGGCCCCAAGAAATACTGTATAGATAACCAGTAAGCATGTTTCTTTCTTGTGAGAATGTTGAAGGGAAAACTCAGACACCTTAGAATGAAATTCACACATACCTTAAGATTGAATCTTTATGAGAACAAAATGACCATCGTGCACTTGTTCTAGAAAAGTAGAGAAATTTAAAAAACAATTGCTCCCCTTTGGCTTACAGAAAGTGGTAGATGGAGAGACACAGATCAGGAATATAATCCGGATATGAAAAAGGGAAAAAATGGAATTCTAATGTCTCTGCCAAAGTACTTGGCCCTTTTATGTAGTCAAAAAAATTTAAAAAGATAAACCTGGAGCCTAGTTTGGGGTTGGAGAGAGTGAGTAGAAAATCAAACCACTGTGTAAAATAAATACTGAAGTAGCAATCCCTATTTCAGAATACAAAAAATATGTATATGGCATCTAGGAATTGACTTTGTTTTTTGAATTCTCAATTTTATTTTATTTTTTCATCATTACCATACTATTTTATTTTATTTTTTATTTCAACATATTATGGGGGTACAAGTGTTTAGGTAATGCGTATTGCCTTTGCCCATCTGAGTCAGAGCTTCAAGCGTGTCCATCCCCCAGACGATGTGCACCGCACCCATTACGCACCTATCCTCTCCTCCCAACAACCCCAGTGCCCATCAATACATGAGTGAATTTACTTTTTTATTTAACCTCCATTCTTCTGCCCTTCAGTCATAATGGGAACCTTATTCTCTCCTTTTCAACCCTTATCTTCCCTTTATCCCTCTAGGGAAAAATAAGTGTTTTTGTTAGCCAAATGTTTGAGCTTTTTTGTTTATCTGGTTGGTTTTTTGTTGTTGTTGTTTAGTCTTGATTACAGAAATGTGAAGCCTACTGAAATTCAAAAAAATCTCTAAGGCTTATAGATGCCACCTGTGCTGTTAAGTTAGTCTTTCTTCTCCCATTGTTTGCAGTTGATATGCCAGGTTGTTGTCACCCAGAATTAACCTGCCATTTAGACACCCTCTCCTTTATCTCAGTTGTGTTGTAGAGACAAGAAAGAAACTGAATACTCCATAAGATGCTATCAGGTTTCCCTCTACAAACAGAAATAGCAGTTTCTGAAGACTCACTTATTCATAGCACTTCCACTCTCTAGAGAGGCTACAAAAGGAAAAATGTAGGTTAAAAATCCATGTCTTACCAGTTGTTTTCCCCCAGGGAACCCTTTCAAGAACTCTTTTACTTTCTTTTCCTAAATACTGTCATGTTAAATTGTGTGCATGAAAGGGTAATTAAATAATCAGAAACCTGTATTGTTAATAGATAAAAGAATTATTGTTTCATTCTGTGACTATGCAAATAGTCAGTACATCTATACCTGCCTGGGGAATAACTCTGGAGATTGTTATAATTTCCCAAATCAGGAATGCTTTTAGTTCTGATACAGATTTAATTAAAATAAAGATTTTAATCTTTTAATTAAAAGTCTAAAAACAAAGAATTAGACCTTTTACTAGAGAAGTGCTATGAACATCTGCTTTAGTGCTAAGTGCTATGTTTACTTATTCCTCTAAACACCATAGGTATAGACATTATAACCCCAGTATAAATACTTTCTGATGGCCTTCATGGTCCTCCCCATATTTAAACCACAGATACCAAATTCAAATATCAAGGGTCAATTGTTTCTTTATGTTATTTATAATATCTCCAAAGTTAGTGAATTTTAGAGTTGAATTATATTTTTATTTAAAACATCCTAATACTATGTAAACCCTCATACACATAAACACAAATACTATGCAAAATCTCATGCCTATATTTGTGTTTATATGGCTAAATTTCAGGAAAGGATTAAGTGCTTTGGAGACACAGTTAACATTTTTCAGAATTTCCTAAAATGCAACTCTTTGCCTTTAACTACTTGGGGTTTTTGTTCCTTTGTGTCTGACTCACAACACCTACTTTATCTGGGCTGATTTGAGACATACCAGATGGGAGTGTTAAGATGGAGAAAAGCATTGGTTTTCTAGAATTATCAATGGGAGGAGAGAAAGAGGGTTTAATTGGGATTCAGCCAGAGGCATGGGACAGTTCATTCCATGAGAAATATGGATTAGACAAACATGAAGAAACATGGAAAACACTGTGGCAAGGAAAGATAAAACAATTTGGAGGAAATTTATTCTTATGTATTTTTTCATTTATTTCATAATCTTTATTGACTGACTGCTATATACTAGGGATTTTTGCTAGGCAATGGAATATGAGGTAAGCAAAGCAAAACTAGAAGCTACTTATTCTCAAGAGTTTTTGTTTTGTTTTAAGATGGAGGTCTTGCTATATTGCCCAGGCTGGTCTCGAATCCGGGCTTCAGTGATACTCCCGTCTCAGCCTCCTGACTAGCTGGGATTACAGTCATGTGCCACTGTGCCTGACAGTGAGTTTTAATCTAGTAGAAGACATAGGTATGAATCAAAAAATTACATAAGAAAATTGTCCCAACTGATGTTAAATACAACAAAGGAAAAGGGTGGGAAGAAATGAGAGTGTAGTATGGGGAAGGAAGTGTACATAAGGAGATCATGGGGGAACTGAGGCCTGAAGCTTGACTGGTGGGAAAATAAATACTGTTGATCATTGAAAGTATCAAGGTAGGTTCTACCCACGAGACTGAGTACAGAATCACTGAATACTCATGACAAATGAACAGAGGAACTGAAAAGAAGAACAAATTAAGAAATTAAAGAGAATAAAGAACTTGTATTAAGAACTGATCGTGCAGATTACTAAGTGTGCTATCTATGAGAGTCAGCGGTTTGTCCTTAGAAGAATGTATGAAATAATTCAGGATATTTTCTTTCATGCCAGAGGAAGCCCAGTATATTGGAGGCAGGAATCCATCATGTAGAGGTGTGTCATGTACTTTTATTCTTTGAATCTCTGAAATTTGCGTCAGGTGTGATTGAGAGATGGTGGAGATTACAGTCTATGCCAGGGCTATTTGTGTGCTAAAAGACTTTCCTTCATGACGCACAGCTACCTTCTGCCTCAAAACTCAATTGGAGATGATGTCTATTCTGTTAACTTTGGTCTTTGGTATTAATATCAGGAAGAATGAAACACTAGTGAATTATTTCTGAACTTTACTGGCTTGAATTCTGATCAGTTCAGAAGTGCAAGCAGGTAAAGCATAAGTAGGTAATTGGGTAAAGAAAGATTCTTCATGGGATTTTCTTCTCAAAGCCTCATAGTAAGGCTCTAAGCCCTATGGCTAGGTCTGCTTTGTGTTGTGACTTGATGGCAAATAATAGTGGATGACTAATTTTTTTGGAAGAGAGAGCTGTATGTATAATTTTGAATATAGATATTCCAAATACATTGAAATGTCTTTCATAAAAAAATTGCCTAACTTTTGGAAGGCTTCATTGATGTTGTAAGTGTCCTCACATAAGGACTAAATAGAAAGTAAGAACTCAGTTACACTACCCAGAAGAGTTTTAGAGCTGAATTTTATTTGGATAGCTAAGGAAAAAGGAAGAGGTAACATATTTTGCCTGTGGCTTCTGTGAACAAAGACCTTGGATATGAGACTATTTGTCTCCAGGTCCCAGTAATTTTTCTAGACAAAAAGAAGAGGGTCAGTTTAGAGACTGTTAAAATATCCTCTCTAGTAAGATGGAAAAGGCATCTTTGTTTCAGGGATGGCCTAGAAATAGAACTATACTTATGGCTCTCATTTTAGAGGATAAGATAAATAATTTTCATAAATCATTATTATGAGTTTAAATCATTATTGTGAGAGTTTATATGAATTCTACTGTGTCCCATACCACATGCAGATCTCTTTATATTCATTATCTCATTTAATTTTTTAACCACTCTATGAGGTTGGTTCTCTTTAAATGTTGGGGAAACTGAGGTATAGAGAGAGATTAGAAAACCCAATGTAAGATCAAGTAAGTGGATAATCCTGGACTGGAGCCTGGGTTTCTGACTCCTGGAGCCATGCTGTGAATCACTGTAGTAGCATACTGTCTTTCGTCCCCAGAGTCTGGTGTTGTCTCAGTTATGCTATAGATGTTTATTGTATTGATGGAGGAATGAACTGATGAATGAAAAGAAACCAAAATAAGGTAAATGAATTCAATTAAATTCTCTTGCAAAGGAAAAAAATAAAATAGAAAAAAAATCAGTAAAAATAAAATAATAAAATTTAACAGACACACACACACACACTCTCCCCTCAAAACCACTTACAAAAGACCCTATACAAGTACAGAGTGGCTAAAAAGCTTTTTGGAAGGGTGTTAGGCAGATGGGTTTCTTCTCAAAGAAGAGTGTCTTTATATGGGTGTATGTGTGTGTGTCTGTGTGTGTGTGCATATATATATATATGTATGTATGTATATATAGAGAGAGAGAAAGGGAAAGAGAGAGTGTGTGTGCATGCCCTGGGTATTTATTTAATCCAGGAATCCAGTAGCTTTTTAATCAGAGGTACAAGGAAGAAAACACTGCATTCAGAGGAGGCCCCTGTAATTGACATAGTCAGCTAGCTATGACCCAGTCTCAGAGCAAACAAATCATCTCTTTTCCATTCTGACCTGCAGCTTGGCTTGAGTGTTGAACCGGTAAAAGCTTTTGGGGTTGTAGCACTCACAGAATAGTTCACTATAGATCATGGTGTAGGGTTGGCTAGGGCTCATATCAGACACCAGCTATCAAGCATGACATTGTTGCAGCCAGACTACAAAGTGACATGGAGAGAATTTTGAAAAAGGGCAAGGGGATAATTGCATCTCTTCTAAGGAGAGCTTCAGGCACTCAGCCAAGTAAAGGCTAAGATAAGTTAATGTTGCAGTCAGAGCAAGAACAAGCCACAAGCATTTGCAGCCTCTCACGCTCTTGCCAACAGACGCATTCTGTCAAAACTGCACTCAGAATAGGCTTGCTAATAATCATAGAGCTCTGCCATTGGCAACTCATGTCCTAAGATAGTATCTGTAACCAGTACAGCCTTTGTGACCCAGCATGGCTTTCCCGGTGCACTTGGCTTTTCAACCCAGACCACCAGTCCTAACAAACTAGCTGATCCTTTTCTGCTTTACCTGAGCTTCTTGGAGGTGCCATGTGGAATCAAGCAAAGGGCTATCAGACCCATTGTGAGGTCTGTATGTCAATGTGTTCCAAATGTCATAGTAGAAGCCTTCTAAGCAGTGCTTTACATCATGCACGCTAGGTGGTTGACCCATATTACGTTGTTCTTATTGTAGGTCAATATATATGATGGTTCAACCCAGCATGTTTATCTTACCCAGTTTTGACTGTACCAAGCATATACCATGAAAAATGAGTCTCCCAGTTCTCCTCCATAGAAGCATCTATTTTCAGCAATTTATGTAAACTTCCAAATATTTTTATGTGTATGCTTAACACAGATTTGTTTCTAAGTATATATATGTTTCTTACACAGATAGGAACACATCTATGTGAGTATGGTTCCATTCTCCTGTGTCTCGCTTTTTTCATTCAGTTTACATCAGGGATCTTTTCTTCTCAACCATTAGAGAGCTGCCTCCTTCTTTTAAGGATTTTATGTTTTCCATTGTATAGACATACTATTATTTATTTAACTAGTCCCCTTTAAGTTATTTCAAAATTGTTGCTATTATATTGTTGCAATAAACATCTTTATATATGTGACTTTTCATATGTGTCAAATATACCTATAGAATAAATTACTAGAAATATAATTGTTGAATAATAGGTACATGCATTTTAAATTTTGATAGATATTGTCAAATGGCCTTCCAAAGATATTGCAATTTACCTTTCCACCAATAGCACGTGAATTCACTTTTCTTGATACTTAATCCATTTTCCCCAACTTTTATAGGAAATTGTATTTTAAAATAAACAAGACATTACAAATTAGAATTACAGTTCTCTTTTAGCCCTCTCCAATCTCATACATCTTTTTACTTCCATTGAGATGACAACTATCGTTGATGTTTATCATTCCCATGGTTTTTTTTATGCTTCTAGTACATAGCATTTTTTATGCTTCTAGTACACATGATTTTATGCATGTGTTTTAAAAATGTTACAAATATTTTATATGTTTACTTTAAATAGATACTACATATATATTGTTTGGAAATGTCTTTTTAAGCATTATATAAATCATGTAGTATAGTTTTATCATTTGGCAGTTGGCTTTTTTAAAATCGCATTTTATTCTTGGAATTTATCCATGTTTATCTACATGGCTTTGATTTATTATTTCACATTTTTTTTACGGCTATATAGTAGTAAGTACCCATTGTAATGGTGGAATATGTCACTATTTATTTCTCCAACATCCTTTTGATGGAAACTTATATTATTTTATATTGTTTTCAGGGGAGTTGGATTTTCTTTGTGACTACAAAAAATATTGCAATGAACATTTTCTTTTTCTTAGGTCTGAAAATTTCTCTAAGGGGTCAGAGGTTGTGAGCATCTTCAGGTTAAGTAAAAAATATTACTTTGAGCCTATTTATCCTCCCAGCAGCAGTGTTTTAGCACTGTCATTACTCAACACCCTCCACAACATTTAACAGTGTCCAGCTATAAAAGGTTTGCTAATCTAATGGGAGCAAAATTGTATTTGTTATTGTCTCAATTTGCTTTTCCTCCATTACTGAGGTGATTGCACACGTCTTCATACATTTATTGACCATTTGCATTTTCTGTTTTATGAATGGCCTTTACATGTAGCCTTCACCCCACTCAGGTCAAGGGAGGTAAGCCTCCTGGCTGTCTTCTGTGCTGATGGGCAGGCTTTGTTGTAATGCATTCCTTCACAGAGGATGTAAACCTTCGGGACCCCTGGTATAAGCAAGCCTCAGCTCACATGCTTCCCTACTTGTTTTCAGCATTCTCTTTGTTTCTGCTGCATGTTTAAAAATACATTTTTAAAAAATTTGTGGTGATATTTACTTATTTATTTATTTATTGTAAGGAGAGTCTTAGGGTAATTTCTCCAAAGCTATTCCTGGAACTGGAAGTCTGTTAAATTTACTTGTAGGTTGTTATAAAATTCTTATGGAATTCATTAAATGCTAGAGCCTAGTTACTGATATCTCTAAGAAAGCAGCTGCATAGCTGTCTGAAAGATGTTCTGCCTTTAAAACTTCCATTTTTAAATTTTGAGAATTTAAAAGAGAGATAAGAGTTTAACTCCTTTCTTGATAGCACAAGGGAGAAAAAAAGCACCATCCAACAGAAAAGTGAAATATGCAGAGTTCAGTGCAGAAATGATTCAGTGCCAAATGAGTAAGAGTATAGATTCGAGAGTAAGCTTCAACATGTTTACTAAGAGTAAATTTCTCCTGATTAGATGGGGTGGAGTGAGGAAGGATGAAGACTTGACCAAGGAAGACATGGGGTGTTCAACACATATATATATATATATATATATATATATATATATATATACACATATATATATATGTATATATATATATTATTAATTCTAGTGTCATTAGGCTTATTTTCTCAGAAGTAGCTATATAAATATTGCAATTACATATATGGCTACTTCTTGGAGGCATTAAAAGCAATATATTCATTTTAAAAACCAGGCAATTTATAGCAGCAGTCACTTAAATTGACTTTGTTAAGATCCTTTCTCTGATAAAAGTTAACTAATTAACTCACCTCACTCCGTGTGTAAGTATGTGAATATTTTTAAAAGGACAGCAAAAGAATAAATCTTCAGAATATTATAATATTTGAAAACCAAACATCATTTATTTTCTTACTAAGAGCAGTCTGTGCTGCGATAAATATTGGTATATACAATCTGCTGGAAAATAGTAACAAAGAGAATGTTACATACTTCTTTTAAAAAGATTTTACTAAATTAAGGTTACATACTTATTATCATTAAATTATCCACATTGGTGATGATCCTAATCATTTAGCCTGCATAGTCCTAATTGGACATTACTATCTCTTATTGCAAACAGTAAGAAACACCTGGGTGAGTTGTTTTAGCTGCCAAATTAGGGCTTAAAGGGTAGTTTGCACACCCCAAATTAGGAAATGTAAGAACACAATATATTCTTATACTTTTTTAGGACTATATTGCTATACCTATACCTTATACTATACCTATACCTATACCTTATACCTATACCTTTGGGTATAGTTCCCTAGCTCCTAAGGAAATAAAAATGATTAATGGAATTACTGATGTCTGTGGTCAGAGCAGATGTCTGTTGGGAATAATCAGTGTTGGCACCATAACATTAGAACTTATGCTATTACCACGTGAGAGGAACCTTTCCCCAGTTCGACTTCATTCTTGCAGTTCCCACAGCATGAACTGACCCAGCCAATATGAACATAGCAACAAGATGGCAAGTCTATCCTCATGGGGAAAAATTTGATTTTATTTTATGCGATGATTCAGTCTGTTCCTCTAAATTTGCCAGTATCCATATTAGATTGCAAAGAATGACAGGAATGATTTGGTCTGAAATGAAAGAAGGTGAGATATGCGGGAACATAACAGACACTGATGTTAACTGTATTGAGAATTCACTTACTGGAACAGATTCAGAATTTTAGTAACCGCCACCTATTTCTAAGCTAGAAAGGAAAACATAACATAATTTTACATATGCTATTAACTGAAAAGACAAGTTGGGAGATGGTGTCCAAAAATTTTATAGAATCAGATACTTTGTGTCATATAAGAGTTTCCTGATTTATAAACATAGCAAAACCTAATTTCTGTATCATCAAATGGATTTATACTTCCAAATTCTGGAATGCTGCCTTCCATTTAGTTGGAAGTGGATAAAACCAAATAGTTTGAAATTTTAATGATAGAATTAAACAATTGTTAAAGATCCAAACCAAATTCATTCCAAACACATTCTTTAATTTTCAATTTTACTTTACTTTCTTCCTTCCCAGTATTTTGTTGTTTGTTTCTTTCAAGTAATTAAAATGTAATTTCTTGATCCCAGGACCCTTTTTAAGCATTGAATGAAAGGCAAACAGAAAAAAAGAAAAAATTACATTTTATTTCCTTCCATTCCTATATTCCTTAATTCCTGGAAATATGTTTTTTCTTCCCCTATTTTCTCTTTTTCTTTGCCTATACTCTGTCATCCAAACCCTGAATTCATTTTAATTTGGTAATAAATTTATGTTGCTATTAATATGGAACTTCTTTTCTAAACTTTGTTCTAGTCTGACTTTTATGCAAATATAGTACTTTTTTGCATGAATCTCCATTTTAAAAAAATTTATTTGACATCTAGTTGCTAATTAAGCCAACCATTATCTGAATTCACAATGGCTTATTTTCTTAAACTCCCATAAAACAGCAATTTGTGAAGTATAGAATCAAAAGTAAGATTGATTTGGATTGGATTGGTTATTTAAGTACAAAATAGTTAGGATTGGGCCCTTGAGAGGTAAAAGTCAATGGTAACAAACAACTATTTTATTATGAAGTAAAATGTCCTCTTTAGACTTGAACTTTGAAAGACATTACATAGTTTTCAGTGGGCCTACTAGCCTTATTTTCTTATGCTATATTTTAAAAAATATTTTATAGTAATGTCTATTCATCATCTTTCACAAAAATATTGTTATGGAAATTTCATGGTACCTTTAAAATAATTGGAGGCAATCTGAACATTTCACAGCCAAAGCCAGGACACATGGATATAAAGCAGACTTAAGAAATATAAAAAACTGCTGATTTTCACTTCTGGCCGTGATAGAGTCACTGATGTAAGACTTATTATCTCTCTTTAAACAGCAGGAAAATATATATGAGGCAACTTTTTTTTCAGGGATTGCATAACAGCCACTGCAGAAATGTGATCCTTAATAGAAGGCAAATACACAAGGTGAGATTCACACCTGGGGACACTTTCCTAACTTCAGTATAAGATGGACTGTATGCGGAGCAGTAGTCTCGCTGATGTGAAAAGGCAGAGATTGGGGTTCAGGGATGCTGAGATGGCTTGAATCCGAAGGGCTATTGAGCAGAGAGGAGGGAAGTGTACGAAAGAATCTCTAGAATTCTACATAAGGGTTCCCTTTAATACTTTGACTGGGAGCTGGGATAAGTACATGCAGAGCAAGACTCTATGAAAAGTAACAAAGAAGTTGCTGTGGATATGAGAAGTAAATGGAGATAGGAGACAGCTATGAGAAGGTGGGGTTCAATCTTAAAGTGGAGGAACTGCATTTCAAGGCATTCAGTTGACCCTAGCAAGGCCAGAGTTTGGTAAGTAGTAAGGCTCAAATCCTAGAGTAAGGGCCATGTTGTTGGACTGAGAACATATTTCTACCTTCCAATGCATAAAATCAGTCCTAACAGGATCAAGCAGTCAGGAAAAACATTCACAGAATTAGCAGCCCAGACACTGGAATTAGCAGCCAAGAACTTAAAAACAGAATATAAAGCTGTTTATTTAAATACAGGTTTAAATAAAAAGAAACAGATGTAGTGAAGAAATAGGAAAACTCAGCAGAGTAATTGAAAATATAAAATGGAACCAAATGGAGATTGCAAAATGAAAAGCACATCATATTAAATGAAAAACTCACTGGGTGAACTTAATAGCCAATGCAACTCTGAAGAGGAAAGACTGATGAACTGTAAGCAAGATCAATCACAATTATCCACCCTGAATACCAGAGATGGAAAAGAAAAGACAGAAAAAAATAACAAAACATTCAGAAATTTGTGAAACAATATCCTAGCTATGGCCCAATATACAAAGAGAGTCACAGTAAAAGAGGAGAGATTACAATGGAGGGAAAATATTTCGAAAAAGGGTGAAAAATGCTTAGATCTCAAGCCTGGCTGAGGAGAAAGTTCTGATACTCTCCTCAGAGCATTTGACATCTGTGGTGAGCTACATATAACTGAAGCTGCAAAAAAGTGCAGGCCCAACTCAGATAAAGATTAGATCTTCTCAACATGCACCCCCAACCAAATGGTGGCCTGACAGGATAGACATATGCTTTTGCGAAGGTAAATGTTGTATATTTCATGCTATTGTTCTTGTAACCCAATATCCAGACTTGGTGTACAAGTCTCCAAAATAATAATACTTGAAAAAAAAAAAAAACAAGAAAATGTGACCCATGATTAGAAGAGGAAATTGAGACTGACCCAGAGGTGATGCAAATGTTCATTATCTGAAAGGGTCTGTAAAAGAACCATTTTGAAAAATATGACATGGGAGAAAATGGACAACGTGCATGAAGAGATGAGAAATTTCAGCATAGAGATGCAAGCATAAAAAAGAACCAAATGGAAATGCTGTAGATGAGAAATACAATCTCTAAATGATCTAAGATGTTTAAAATGAAGAGGCCATTCTGTGTTCTTAATAGCAGACTAGATATAAAAAGGAAAGGATAATTGAACTTGAAGACATGTCAATAGAATTTATCCAAACTGAAACACAAATAGAAATAAAAAGTAAAAATTAAAACAGAACAAAGGGTCCAAGATTTGTGAAACAATAGTAATAGCAGTTGATCTAAAGTACTTATAATTGGAGTCCCAAAGTGAAGTGAAAGAGAGAATTCAGGGGAAGAAATATTTAAAGAAATAATGGCTGAAAATTTTCCAAGATCAATGAAAAACATCCATCACAGATCCAAGGATTAGCAAACCCCAAGAAGGATAAAGAGAAAGATAACTCTTATTTAAAATTATATAAACAAAGATAAAAAGTAAATATTAAAATCACCTGGGGGGTGGGGGAAAGCCACATTATATGTAGGTAAACAATCATAAAAATGATACCTGATTTCTGATGAGAAACAGTGGAGGCCAGAAAATAATGAATATCCTTATAGTGCTGGAGGAAGAAAGATTGTTAACCTAGAAGTCTGTAATAAGTGAAAATATCCTTCAAAAATGAAAGCTCAATAAAAACATGTTCAAATGGACAAAAGATTCAAATAGACAAAAATAAGATTTTTATCTTCAACCATTCTGTGCTATAAGAAATGTTAAAGGAAGTTCTTCAGACAGAAGGAAAATGGTATAAGAGGGAAGCCCGATTTATAGAAAGGAAAAAAAGTGTTAGAAAGGGTAAGTATGTAGGTCATGTTAATTTTCTATGCTGTGTAGCAAATTATCACAACCTTAGCAGCTCAAAAGAACACACATTTATTATTTCAGTTTCTGTGTATCAGGCATCCAGGCTCAGTTTAACTGTGTTCTCTAATGAGGATCTCATAAGGCTGCAATCAAGGTGTCAACCAGGCTACCTTCTCATTTGATGCCATGCAGGGAGGAATCAGTTCCAGCCTAGCTTTGGTAGTTGGCAGAATTCATTTCCTTGAGGTTGTAGGACTAAAGGCTGGCTGTTGGTTGGAAGCTTCCCACTGTTCCTCAAGGCAGCCTTTAATTTCTTGGTACATAGCCCCTGTGCTGGTTAATTTTAGGTGTCAACTTGACTAGATCAGAAGGTGCCCAGATATCTTGGCTAAACATTATTTCTGGGTATGTCTGTGAGGGTACTTCTGCATGAAATTAGCATCTGAATCAGTGGGCTGAGAAAGCAGATTGCCCTTTCCAATGTGAGTGGGCTGCAACAAAGCCACTGAATATAGAACAAAAAGTTGGAGGAAGAAAGAGATTCAGACCCTCTCTCTGCCTGACTGCTGAGCTGAAACATCCATCTTTTCCTGCCTTTGGATTGAAGCTTACACCATCAGCTCCTCTGGTTCAGGTCTTCAGACTTCGACTAAATTATACCACCAACTTTCCTGGGTCTCTAGTTTGCAGATGGCAAATTGTGGGACTTAGCCTCCATAATTACATGAACCAGTGTTTTGTAATAAATCTCTATCTATCTATTTGTTTATCTTACTGATTCTGTTTCCTGGAGAACCCTGAATAATATAGCCTCTAACTTCTTAGAGTTAGCAAGAAGAGGCTCTAGAATAGGCTGTTAGCATGGTGGAGTCTTATATAACATAACAACCACAGAAGTGACATTCTATCATGTTTGCCATTTCAGTTGGCTAGAAGCAAATCATAGCTTCTGCACCCTCTCAAGTGGAAGGGGTCTTACAGGAGCATGAAGACTGGAGTCAGGGATATGGTGAAGGCCCCTTGGGCCTGTCTGCCACATACATAAATATATGAGATGTTTTTTATTATCTTTATTTTGAATATATTTTAAAATTTATTCAGCCACTTTGGTATCGCGCTCACTGGCCACGAAACCTTGCCCACAGCCAGCACTCATAGTCCGCACATATAGTTTGTGCTGTGCATTGATGACGAATCCGTTTTGCTCCTGTGTGATGAGGAAAACTTTAAAGCACTGAAAGCTTGTTTTACTTTACAGACAGCTTTACTTGTAATGTAAATCAGGATAGGTAACATATACATATATGTTTTTATTACGTTATTTTTAAATATTCCCAATTTTATTTTGATAAATGAAAAATTAGAAAGTCAATTCAGAATTATAGTTTTATTTCATTCATATCATAAAGAAATAAGGCAAGTTTCTGAATGTTACAATAAATTTTATTCTTTGGTATGATAAATTTTGAAGCATGGGACTACACATAGGCCAACATTACATTGTTTACAATAGTAGCTAGTACTATGCCTTTTATTATTTTTTGAGCATACAATACATCTTCTTAATGGATTTTTTTCCTTTTTGTTTTATCACTATTGTAAAGTGCTGGAAAATGTCTTTCTCTAATACGCATGAGATTTTCTGATGCAGTCCAAGGGTTGCATGGCCTCAATTTGGAGTACTGTTGTAGAAGTTTTGTTATTAACACTAAAGTCGATGCTTGGCTGTGTACCTTCATAATACTGCTGTTGGCTAAAGTCGACGCTTGGCTGTGTGCATTCATCTGTGGCTGTCGACTATAGTCGACGCTCGTATGAAGTGGTTAAAAACCTATTAGCAGTATAAGATAAATAATAACTATATGATGGAATTTCAGCATATGTAGAAGTAAAATATGTGTCAATAAGAACAAAAGGGATACAATGAATTGTGTTTGGGGTTTCTTACATTGTTCACAAGGTAGAATAAGATTATTTGATAGCACCCTGTGATAAGTTAAAGATGCATATTGTATTCCCTAGAGAAGTAGTTCACAAAGTATGAGCTTCAGAACTTGCTACATATACAAATTCTCAGCTCCTACCTCCTACTTTTTGAATCAGAAACCCTGGGGTTGGGCTTAGCATTATGTGTTTTAACAAGTGCTCCAAGTAATTTTTATTCATGCTGAAGTTTGAGATCCACTAAAAAGTAATATAATGAGGTACGTCTAAAAACATCAGTAAAAGAAGTAAAGTAAAATACTAAAATACACGTAATTCACAGAAATGAATATTGTAAAACAGGATTGAGGGAACAAAAAGGAGATGAAACACATAAAAATAAATTCCAAGATGATAAACTCATACATAAATTTAAAGCAGTACAAAACAGAGTAGGCATACTTGAAAATTGAAGTGCTGATATAGATAAAGGCTTGGAATAACCTCATAAATGGAGACAAAAAAGGACAAAGAGATTAAAGCAGTCAGAGTAAATCTGGTAGCTCTAGTAGGCAAACTGGATCCTTAGTAGTATAATTGGTATTCCTGAAGTATGGAACTCAACAGAAGAAACAGAAAATATTGAAAGATAAAATAAGAAAATTCTTTCAAATGGAGAAGCACCTGAAGTTGCCGTTCAGAAGGCACATAGGCTCTTGGAAAATATGATTCCAAACAGCACTAACCATATCAGGAAAATTTGAAGGCAAATGCTCAATATCAAAGACATGTCATGAAGCTATTTAATTTCAAGCATCCAGGCATAATAAAAAAATTCTAGAGGTAAAAATTAGGCTGGCATCAAATTTCAGTACACAAACATTTAACGCCAGAAGATAGTGATGCTATGTTCATTAAGTTCTGACTATACGAACTCATAACCTAAGAATATTATATCCAGTCAATATATTTTTCAAATAGAAGCATTCTTAAACATGAAAGGGGTCCAGAAATAAAATATCTGTAAGTCACTCTTTTTTTTTTTTTTTTTTTTGAGACAGAGTCTCACTTTGTTGTCCAGGCTAGAGTGAGTGCCGCGGCGTCAGCCTAGCTCACAGCAACCTCAAATTCCTGGGCTCGAGTGATCCTCCTGCCTCAGCCTCCCAAGTAGCTGGGACTACAGGCATGCGCCACCATGCCCAGCTAATTTTTTCTATATATATCAGTTGGCCAATTAATTTCTTTCTATTTATAGTAGAGACGGGGTCTCGCTCTTGCTCAGGCTGGTTTTGAACTCCTGACCTTGAGCAATCCGCCCGCCTTGGCCTCCCAAGAGCTAGGATTACAGGCGTGAGCCACAGCGCCCGGCCTGTAAGTCACTCTTGAAAACTACTCCACCAAACATCCAGCCAATTAAGAGATAAATCAAAATGTTTAAAAATTTTTTAGAAATGAGGAAGCTTAGAAAAATGAACACAAACTGAAATCTGTGGGGGAATTGAAGAGAAAAGGATGTGGTAAAAGAATGACTGTATGTTACCAGAAGGCAAGCTGAGGTTGGAGAGTAATGAATTTTTGATGACACTAATATCTCCTACCTTCAGCTGCCCAATTATAGGATTTTCATAACACGTGCAAGAGAAATAAAGAGGGAGAAATAAACCTGGTTGTACTTACAAGGAAGACATTGTGACTAAGCTGGATAAGAAAGGAAGCAAATTCCTGAGGAGGTGATGAACTTGTAGAATGGAAGATATAGGTGCATGGAAAAGTGCCAGAACAGTTAGAGTAGGAACAAGAGTGAACACAGTGAAAGAATATAAGGTTATGGGCTGAGATTAATATATTTGAAAGGACAGAAATTGTTTTATAAGACTCCAGAGCAGGACCAGTTTGAAATGACAACAGGTTTGGTTAAGCTCATGCAAGTAGGTTGGTAGTTTACGGAAGAAAAGCTGGGATGGAAGGAGGTAGAAGATTTTGTTAGAAGGGTCATTCATGCGGACCGTGAAGAAGCTGCCTGTAGTGACAGCAAGTGTTTGGACGTGAGATACCATATCATTGACCTTACACCGAGGGCTATATTTATGAATTTCTATCTTTTTTTATGTTTTCATTCAATAAATATTTCCTGAGACCTTATTTTGTGCTGGGCACTCTTCACAGGCTTTAGATGGCTAATGTATTTACTCTCAACAACCCTAGGAAGTGAGTACTGTTGTTATCCCTATTTTAGAGACGAGGAAACTTAGGCACTGACAGTTTAAGAAATTCAACCAAGGCCACTGAGCTGGCAAGTAACGGGACTAGGATTCAAATGCAGAGAGTTCAACTTCAGATTCAGTGCTCCTTGCCACTACCGCTTTAATATCGCCCTATCCTTTATATCATTTACCTATGTTTTCCTATAAGGTAGGCTTTGTCATTCATTCATTCATTCATTCATTCAACAACATTCTTTGACTGCTTAGGCACTTCTGTAGGCTGGGACCACAGTGGTGAACAGGACGAGAGCCCTCACCCACGCAGCTGCCCCTTTCTCTTCTATTAAATATTAATACCTAATAAAGTTTCCTAATAGCATCTGGTAGCACAAGTTTCCCCTCTTTCCTCTTTCTTTTTAAAATTGTTCTATTTTCATATTTTAGAATACATTATTGTATGTTCTCCAAAATCCTGTTGTAATTCTGATTGGGAGTATATCATACATAGAGATGAATTTAGGGAAAATTTCTAGTGCTTGCTTCCTAAGAGCAAAGCATTTCATTCCATTTAGTAGGTTTGTTTTTGTTGTTGTTATGGTTTTTTTAACGTCCCTCAATAGAAAGATTTTTAGGGTTGTTTTTTTTTTCATTTCTTTATTTTAGTTCCAAACATTTCTTGTTGCATTTAGCTCTAGTTTATGTTTTTTGTTGCTACTATAAAGGAGAGCTTTTCTCCTATTTAATTTTCTAACCAGTTATTGTCAGTATATAGCAGCTATTGACTTTTACATATAAATTTTGTAATCAATGACCATACTGGATTCTTTTATGGTTTTTAGTAGTTTGGGGTGTACTCTCTTGAGTTTTCTAGATATATTACCGTGACATCATTCGGCTCTAGGGTAAAAACGAATGGGTGACAAAGCTGGGATTCAAATTCCATCTCCTGTTCCAAGTTCAATGGCATTTCTACTGTACTACAAATTGTACATACAGGTATATGGAATGAGCTGCATAATGCACAGTATGGTCTAAGGAACACTGGACCTGGGCCCTTCCCTAAAAATTTCTTTTCTTCCTTGCTGCCCACCATGGAGACTAAAACATTCTAACCCTAATGAATCATTTCTTTGGGTCACAAAGACAGTTTAATCCTCTAAAGCAATTCTGTTAAAGTTCGCATACTGTAAGTAACAATATTGTAAGGCATCTGTCCCCAAAATGAGTCATTTTTTACTAAACTCTAAGCACCAAAAGGCAAGAGTCACTGCTCTCACTTATGAAGCCCTTGATGCACAAAGTAGTTTCTCTAAGTGTATTTGTTCTATTGAAGTGAATTAAAACATTTAGAAGACAAATTCATAAAAAGGTTGATAGGTATTATCTGAAAAGAATTTCCATAATCAAATACATTTGAGCAATATTTGGTGAAACGATGTTGACACAAGTTGATTTCCTGTGAAATTCTCTGAGGGTGTATACATCTGCAGGTGACTTCTGTGATTCTCAGAGCAGGAGTTAGATTTTCAAAATGTTCCAACTTATTTTGCCATAGAGATTTTTCATTTCCCTCAGAGCAGTTTAGGACATTGAAAATGCTGCTGAAACAGATGATAAGTTAACAGATAGGAATAGTAATTAGTGAATGGAGAGCTAAGATCAGAGGCCTATGGGGTGTGGAATAGAGTGGAAATATGAGCAGAAGAGAGCTCATGAAAGAAGAAGGAGGGGCAGGGACTCTGAGGACAGACTTTGCCTACTTTTCAGCTCTAGACCCAAGAGGTCATCTTGCAAGGCCAGAAAATATAGGTATATGTGGTTACTAGTCTGACATCATCTCCCAAATGCTTCACCGACCTCCTAATACTGTCGAGAGGCCAATCGAGGTACTGCAAGCGTGTCTTCAGATCATGGGCACGTGTGCTACAGCTCCGTGTGGAGAAGTGTGCTTCTGCCGCTGGCCATCAAGGGCAGGCCGGCTGGCCACACGCAGGACCAAGTGAGATGCACTTCTCGGTGATGCTCTCACCCATAGCTTCATTATTTTTAGCACCCATATTTTTCCTTTACCTTGATTTCCTTATCTATTTTGTTTATCAGTTTTTTTTTTTCTGGGGTTTTGCCAGCTCTGCATATTCTTCATTAGCTAGAATGAGATATTGTAGAGAAAACTCCTGTTTTATTCACTCCACTCTCACACAAAACACTTCTGGCACCAGATGTCTGGGGTTTTTTTCTCCCACAAGGACCAATTCTCTGACATCAGCTGCATGTCCCACAATTTAACTTAATTCTACCACTATCTACCTAGAGATAGCATCAGACCCCACAGGTTAAGGGCTCAGTCCCACAAAACTTCCCCCACTACAGGGACCAATTCAAATTCTAGGTTATTGTCTGTGCTTCTATGGCTATAAATCGGAGGTTTGCCTAACCTCCTCCTAGAACTTGATAATTTGCTGAAATGGCTTGTAGAACTCAGGAAAACAATTTATTTACTAGATCAGCAGTTTATTATAAAAGGATATAACTCAGGAACAGCCATATGGGGAGATGCACAGGGCAAGGTTTAAGGAAAGGGGCACAGAGCTTCCATGTCCTCTCCAGGTTTGCCACCTGCCCAGCATCTCCAGGGGTTCAGCAGCCCAGAAACTCTCTAAACCCTGTCTTGGGGGTTTTTATTGAAGTTTCATTGCGTAGACATGGCTGATTAAATCTTGGCTGTTAGTGATTAGTTCAACCTCCAGCCCCTCTCCCTTCCCCAGAGGTGGGGGCATGAAGGGAGCTGAAATTTCCCACACTAATCACATGGTTGGTTCCCTGGCAACCAGCCCCCACTCCAAAACTATCTAGAATCCTCCTCCCACCTCCCCAGCCACTAGTCATTTCATTAGCATACAAAAAGACACCACTTTGGAAATTCTAAGGGTTTTAGGTGCTCTGTGCCAGTAGCTGAAGAACAAATATATATATATTTTTTATGATAAATTATAATATTAAAGCTATAAATAAACAAATGAATAATATTGCCATGCACTCTAGGAGGCACTGGAACTTAATCTCTGCCCTTGTAACTCTCCTAATCCATTGGAAGACCAACACCTAAGCACACAATCACAACTTAATGCGAGAGGTTCTGTAACAGTACATGCAAGATGTAAAAGGAATGTCTACATCATCCAGGGAAATCCAGGATGCTTCATTTTGAGACATTTCAACAGTTCATCTAATTGCAAATGCCGAGGGACTCTCTACCCATTTCTCTTTGGATGGGAAATGCATCTGGAATCTTTACAGTCAAAAGAGCCTCCCCTTTTAAATGATTTTCCTTAGAACAACATTGAAATATTGCAGAGAGGGCAAGCAGGAATCTCAGCAAATCTGGGGTGACAAAGGGAAATCAATATGGAATTAAATGTACCACAGATATTCCATGTTGACCTTAACACAATGTAGTAACTATTTACATATATGTAAGTTTATTATATTAAGTGATTTAGTATATACAATAGGGTCAGCAAATTATAGCCTATGAGTCAAATCCAGCCCAGTACCTGTTTTTGCACAACCAGGAGCTAAGAATGATTTTTACATATTTAAATGTTAAGGGGAAAAATCAAAAGAAGAATAGCATTTTTTGAAATGTAAAGTCTATACAAAATACAAAGTTTAGTGTTCATAAATAAAGTTTTATTAGAACACAGACACACATCTTTATTCATATATTATCTATGGCTGGTTTTGCCTCCAACAGCCGAGTTGAGTGGTTGCAACATAGATCATAATGATGAACAAAGCCTAAATATTTACTCTCTTGCCCTTCATGGAAAAAGTTTGTTAACCACTGAAATCCACCATTGTTTAGTCTGCACAGGAAGCTATTAGGAAGTTAGGGGAGTAATCCCTCCAACTGAACAGATGAAGAAAGAAATTAAAGCACTTCAGGTCACATGGCTCGTGAGTGCTTATTCTAGAAAATTAAATGAAGATTTCCTGACCTAAATGAAGATTCTTTGTATTACAGGTCAACATACATTTTGACCGTTTTGCTCTAATTGTTGTTACTATTGTTCAAAATTTTGTCTTATTTATTTGGGGTATGGTAAAATTCTCATCACTTCTGCTGAGGCAGTCAAATTACCTGGCCTGAAAGTACTCAATGAATCTCAGGGTCAGGTTGACTCCAAAACCCACATTCAGAATTCACTGCCCAGCAGGCTCTTGCTATTGATGCTGTGAGCCCTCGATAGAGGATAGCAGTAAAATCATAAACCATAAAATAAGAAGCAATGTTGAATCCCTCCCAGGATGCAGGTGTACTAAACACTGCCTACTTCTTCCTTTATTCTCTTGCTTTTGTTAAGAAAATAGCATTGAGTACCTTGGGTGGCATTTTTTAAATCGCTAGATAAAAACTATCTAAATAAAGACATTCATGTAGGTTGCAGTTCACATCTTCCTTCACATTTTCAAACATTCTTTCTCCCCTTGGAAAGCTACTCAGCAGCATGCCCCTGGAGGGAGGTGAAAGGCTCTGAAGGAGAGGGGGAGGATGGGACGCTATTGGGAGAAAAATAAAATCCTGTGCAAAAATAAACTGAGCTGTCTGAGCCTATTGATATTATGAATTGATTTTTTTTTTTAAATCACCAATTAGATAAAGCTCTCTAGAAGACTTTCCTGGGTTTCTGCTATTACAAGAGCCAAGAAAAACTAAAATAAACCAAACCATAGGCACATCTGCCAGGTAACTTTACAAAGCTATAAAAACAAGAAAGCTATATATTTTGCCTTTCCCCTCATTTCCCAAAGTGTTCCCTCAGTATAGATATTGCATTTTGAAAGATTTTTAGTTTGATAAGTCTTCTAGGACACTTTGCACGTATTTTTCATGGATGCTATTTTTTCTAATCAATAAAATTAAATTCTTCCATTGTTTTTCCTATTTAATTTCTGGTAAGGCCTTTGTGTTGTTGTTGTTGTTATTAGCAGTATTTTACTTAGTTGTTTTGTTCCAAGAAGAAGGAGAGGAAAATGCAGCTTCTAAATTATACAAAAGAAGAGAGCTAAGCTAAATAAACTCTGTGGCAATACTGCCAGGATACTTTCTTAAGAGAAAAGGCCACAAATTCAACTTACATTACCATTTTATAACTAAATTTTGAATTTTTTCATGTACAGTAAACAACATGAGGTTGTTTGCTTTCTTTGCAACTAAGAAAACCACCTCCTGAATTAATTGAGGCTTAGCCCGTAACAAGAGGCAGATCATTTAACATTTCCTGCTTAAAGTATGTTCATTATGTTCTGGCTGATCCGTTTCAAGGCTGTTGCTATGCATAAAACTATCAACTATATAAAGCAACAAGCAATGAGGAAATGCCACTTGTGCTGAAAGCAAAAATAGTCTTCAAGTTGTTTTCAGTTACAACCTCTACTGATTTATGGCTTTCCTGGTTGAAACGTTACTCCAGGTCATTAATAATAATAGTAACTCATATTTGTGTGATGCATTCTGCTTCTCAACCTACTTCCACTTTATGCCTTCATTTGATTCCCACAAAAGCTTGTAAAATCAGAAGATGTGTTGTTCCTTTTCTTATAGTGAGAAATCCAGGTTGTCTCAGAGAGGCAAAGCAGCTTGCTCAGGTTTATATAGGTAGTAAGTATCTGAGCAAGAAAGAGCACGTAGGACTTCTAATCCAGAACACTTTCTACTATCGTTCCTGACTTAGGAAACATTTAACAGTTAGCAAGTATGACATCAGAGAATGAGCAGAAATAAGAATAGTATAAATAGAATAGATTAAGAATCCTTTTACAGAAAAAATAAGTCCTACAGCTAGTAGTAGTGCTACTTACCTCTTAGATATGCTATAAGAATTGACTGGATCTACAATGTTTAAAAATGTTTCTCACACAAAGTAAGATTCTAATACATGAAAGCTAGTAATAGTTATCACGGCATGGATCACACTGCATTGAAAATGAATTTTGTTGTTTCAAATTTTCTTCCCATATAGGTAATACATGCACAGAGCACAAAATTCTATTAGGCCAAGGGGGTTTGCAGAGAAAAGTCTCCCACCCCTGTCTTCCAACCACCTGATACCCGATCCACAGACTTTCACTGTATCCATTTGTAAAGTGTCCTTATTTCCCTGTACTTAGTTTTCACAAGTCTTCCTTTTCAAATGTTGGCTATAATTAATTCTTTTGTTTCTTCCTTAAATTTAAATTTATGTGCTTTTGAACAGGCCATATTACATGAGCTGAAGCAGAATATAAACACTATTGTGCATCTTGTGTCTTTTTACTGAACAATGATTGAGGGCGAAAAATGCTCCAGTTAGCAATTATGCCACTTGTAAACCATGGCTGTCCCATGTAAACCAGGATAGCTATCTTACTTAACGGTCTATCTTAGCCCTCATTCATATGATACATAAAGCATGCCATTTTTAGAAGATATTTTATTATGTAATGCTTGAGACATACAAAAGAGTTCAGACATATGTGTAAGTTTAAAGCATAAGCCTAAATCCCTCACCTTAAGAACTTGAATCTCGCCTTTCTATGAAAGTCACTTGTGTGTTCCTGCTGTTCCATTCTTTTCTCCTCCTCCTAGAGGTTAGCAGCCACCTGTAGTTTATGTTAATAATGTCACTGCTTTTTTAAAAATAGTTTTATCACATAGGTATACCTAAACAACGTATGTATAATTTTGCTTGCTTTTTGTATTATAACAATAGTATCATAGAGTAATGAGGTCTTCAGCAACTTGCTTCTTTTTAACCCAACATTCTATTTTAAAAAGTATATCTGTATTGTTTCACACAGCTGTAGTTCACTGACTTTCACTGATGGGTGATTTTCCATTGTATGAAAACTTATTAGGTTTCTGGTCTGTCAACTTCATGTATATGAAACAAGAGCCAAAGGTCTTGCCTATATAGCATCTTTCAGCCTGAAGAGGCCTTTCTTTTGCCAGCTGATACCTGTTCTGCACATGCTGTCAGCCCTTGGTTTATTGACACTAGCTTGAATTGACACTAGCAATTTGAAACAATTTGTTTGGATGGCAACAGTATTCATTTCATAGATTAGAATAGATTATCAAAACCTTTGATAGAGGATTCTTGTGAAAAGTTGCTCTTGCTAAGGTTGCCACGGCCAACTGCCTCTGTTTAGAATGCAAAAGCAATTGTCTTTACAACACTTCAGGCTCCAAATTATGGAACTCCTCAATTAATGTAGATTTCAGGATGCAATTATAATGCAACTTTGTTGGCAAGTTTGTCCTCTCTTTCCAAAGATAGCACCCCAACCCTTAAACAACTATACCTCAGAGATATTTCAGGTTCAGTTCCAGACCACTGAAATAAAGTGAATAGAACAATAGAGTTGGCCACACAAATTTTTTGGTTTCCCAGTGCATAAAAAGTACATTTACACCATATTATAGTCTCTTAACTGTGTAATAGAGTTATGTCTAAAAAAATGGATATACCTTAATTTAAAAACTTTATCACTAGAAAATGCTGATGATCATCTGAACCTTCAGCAAGTTGTAATCCTTTTGCTGGTGAAGAGTCTTGCCTTGATGCTGCTGGCTGCTGGCTGAGCAGGGTGGTGGTGGCTGAAGATTAAGGTGGCTGTGGCAATTTCTTAAAATAAGACAACAATGAAGTTTGCAGCATCAATTCACCTTTCCTTCATGAAAAAATTTTTTGTAGCATGCAATATGGTTTGATAGCATTTTACTCACATGAAAACTTCTTTCAAAATTGGAGTAAATCCTCTCAAACCTTGCCACTGCTTTATCAACTAAGTTTTTGCAATATCCTTTATAATCCTTTCTTGTCCTTTCAACAACAATCACAGCATCTTCACCAAGAGAAGATTCCATCTCAAGAAACCACTTTTTTTGCTCACCCATAAGAAGCAACTCCTCATCCATTCAGGTTTTATCCTTAGATTGTGGCAATTAAGTCACATCTTCAGGCTTCACTTCTAATTCTAGTTCTCTGGCTATTTCTACCATATCTGTAGTTATTTCCTCAACTGAAGTTGTGAACTCCTCAAAGTTACCCATGAATGCTTGAATCCAAACTTTTGTTAATGTTGATATTTTGATGTATTTTGACCTCCCATGAATCACAAATGTTCTAAATGATATCTACAATGATGAATCCCTTCCAGAAAGTTTTCAACTTATAATACGTTGTCACATTGATCAGAGGAATCACTATCTCTGACAGCTATAGCCTTACAGAATGTATTTCTTAAATAACAAGACTTGAGGGTTGAAATTACTCCCTGATCCTTGAGTTGCAGAATGAATTTTGTATTAGCAGGCATGAAAACAACATTAAGTTCCTTGTACATCTCAGAGGTTTTAGGTGGCCAGGTGCATTGTCAATGAACGGTAATATTTTAAAAGGAATCTTTTTGTTCTGAGCAGTAGATCTCAACAGTGGGCTTGAAATATTCAGTAAACCATGCTGCCAACAAATGTGCTGTCATCCAGGCTCTGTTGTCCCATTCATACGGCATAGGCAGAGTAGATTTAGCATAATTCTTAAGGGTCCCCCGGATTTTTTAAGTGGTAATGAGCATTGGCTTCAACTTAATGTCACCAGCTCCAATACCCCCTAATAAGAGAGTCAGCCTGTCCTTTGAAGCTTTGAAGCCAGCTTTGACTTCTTCTCTCTAGCTATGAAAGTTGTGGATGGTGCTTCTCCTAATATAAGGCTGTTTTGTATAAATTGAAAATCCATTGTTCAGTATAGCCACCTGTATCAATTATCTTAGCTAGATCTTCTGAATAACTTCCTTCAGCTTCTGAATGTATTTGTTGCATCACTTCATACTTTTATGTTGTAGAGACTGCTTCTTTCCTTAAACTTCATGAATCAACCTCTGCTAGCTTCCAACTTTTTCTTGTTGTCCAGTGGCTTCTCTTTTCTTTCTTCAGTCAATTCCACATTTTATCTTCTGTTACTTTTAGCGCCTCTTTTAGGATCCAAATTCTTAATTAACTAGGGATTGCCTTTGGCTGCATGTAATGGAATCCTAGTTAAAAATGTTTAGCCAAATAGGAAATTATCTTTTTAATGTATCAAGAAGTCAAAGACGAGTAGTCAGGGCAGAGATAGCTACTTACGGCCCCCAATTTCTTTGCCTTCTTTGTTTGCAATAAGATTCATTATTTTTAGCTGAACACATGTCTACCTTATAGTTAAGTATGACAGTATGACTAATTCCTGGCTGAAGGATGTAAATAGAAGTGTCCTATGTGACTTCTGGAAAGTATATTTTTAAAGAGAAACAGTATGTCCTTCTTTCGTCCTTCTTGCTTAGTCACGAATTAAATGTGAATTTAATGGCCAGATTATATGGTTTATAAGTCTTCTTATGAAATACAAAAAATCCAAGTGCCTAATGACTGAGGAGTTGATATACCAGTCCTGGGCTGTCCATCCCTGGACTTTGTTTACATGAAAGAGAAATGAATTTTTATTTTGTTATGCTACCATTATTTTGAGATTTTACTTTTCTCACAGCTGAAATTAATTTTAATATAGGAGTGCAGGGCTGATAAAGAAGCTCCAACGATGGTCCAGGCTGCTTCTGTCTTTCTCATTACCACCTGCTCAGTGCATGACTGTCATCCTTAGGGCCACTTCATTGTATCTAGATGACTGTTGCTCCCTCAGCTTTCGTTCTATGTATAAAGAAAAAGACGGAAGAAACAAGGAGAAATAGGTGATGCCTATATCAGAAAAGTAAAGCTTTCTAGAATTTGCAGGAGGCTTCACATATCATATTGGCCAAATATTGATATTTAATTTAATAACTAGGCACACTGACACCCCAAATGAAATGAACAGTCTATTAGTGAGATACAGGGAGAAATAGAGATTAAGGAGACCACTAGCAGGGGCTGCCAGCCACATCAGTGTGTTAGGAGAAGCACTCAGAAAGAATGTTTTCTGAACTATGCGGAAATCCCAAAAAGTGTCTATTGTAGGCTCCTATCATACGTCCTAGGTGGATATGTGCAATTAAGATTAATTAGCAAACATTTATTAAGCATAGTGGATAGGTAGGATGGGATACATGAGTAAGGTAGCCACACAGACCATAGTTAAAACTAGAGTCATCTCAAGAGAGAGCACATACATTTTTTAAAAATGGTGAGCTGAAGATAAAACTCTGGGAAACTAATGAAGCTAAGAGCCTAGGGAAAGAAACTCCTAAAAACATCAAGAGAGATCAGTTAAAGAGATGGTAAAAACCAGAGAGAGTAGTTTACGAAAATTATGACAGAAAATTTCAAGTATCGCAGTGTGAAATGCAGCAGGTGGGTACAGCACTGAAAGATTCTTCTAGTATCATTTGGAGAATATATGCTACTTTTCAGAAATGGCTTCAATAAAGTAGAGAGTACCAAGATCAATTTACAGGGAATTGAGGACTGAAGAAAAAATAAGAAATTGGATATGAGTGGTAGACTATACTATACCAGCCTTTTCTACCCAAGCTTGACATCTATGTGATTTCATATCTTCTGACAAATGTAAAGGAAAAAAGGTTTTAAGTATTTGGAGGAGAGGAAAGAGTAATGAAAAAGAAATTCATTGCTTTGAGTAAATCTTATTCAGAACATTTTCCCTCTGCCGAATTTGTATTGTATTGTGCTGTATTACATTGTATTGTGCTGTACCCTCTGTATTGAAGTTGTATTGACTTGCAGCTGCAGAGCTCTAAGGACATCCTTCACTCAGACAGGTGGAACCTGTCCCCACTGGTGCTACAGGGGTAAATATGGCTTAGTGTCTCTCTGTCAATACTGGAAGACAATTTCAAAGTCAGACTACTTTTGATATAAAATGATAAATTTGAATATGTTCTAATATTTAGATTCCACACACATTTAATCTCATCAACAAATTATGCTTGTTCTTTAAATAGAGCATGAACCAGATCCAAAGGACAAATGTTCAAAGTGATATTGTATCTGGAGCACATGAAAGTTTTGCCAAGTTAATTGGATATGCAAGTTGTTGAGAAATCATGTTAATCCAATCAAGAAGAAATCAGGCTAGACACAAAGGAAATAAAGGAACAAGAAGAAACTGTATGCCAGTATCTTTATATATATCAGCTCCTCATCAGTACCCTAAGAAGTTTTCATTTTGAGAGTGAGAAAAAAATAAGGCTTAGGGTGGTAGTTTACTCAGGAGTCCGTATAGATAGTATGTAGCAGAGCCAGAGTATGAACTCACAGTTTCTGGAATTTAGGTCAATATATTTTTCTTTTTTTTTTTAAACGCATAAAGTAGAACAGAAAGCATATTTTTCTACTATATGATTCTGCCTTCTGGAGTGAACACTTCAAAGAAAATAAGTAGAAGAGCAAAAGGGCTCTTAATACATTGTTGGTGTTCCTATTCTACTTTTATAAAATTAAGCATTTGTTTTTAGAGGAAAGATTTGAAATAATCTGACCAAAAGGCATCTGTAGTGCAGTATACTATTAAATTCTATAGAAAGAAATTGGCCCCTGCTGCAGTGAGGCCATCTACACATTTATGTCCTTGTTTATAATGAATGTGATATCAAGGTAGATTTATCATTTCTTCTAGAAAAGTAACCCAAGATTCTACTCACACAGTCCAGTAGTGTGACCTCCTACATAGCAAACTGGGTATATGGTAAATAGAGATCTGCTGAAAGTTTCACAAGACTTAAAATGTCAAGGTTATGTAACTGGTAGGTACGTAAAGCAATGAAAACATTTATCCTGAATCAAGATCTCTTTTGATAGTTACTTAGATCATGCCACTCATCAATTTGCTATTTTTCTTAGATTGAAGGTTTTATATGTATATGTGTGGACAGAAACTCCATTTCTCTGGAGTTGCAAATTGTAGCTTCTATGATACTAATGGGAAAGGAGAAATAATATTCTAAGAGTGGCATGTAGGCTAATAATATCTAATTATCACTAGAGTTGTCATATCTACTAATTTATGTAGGAGAACCATCAGGGAGAACAAGCTATCTATGACATTAATTCCAAGAATCATGCAATTTCCTATTTTTAAAATAATTTGCAAACCACACTTCAAGTAAAAAGAAAAAAGAAAGAAAAAAAATCCCTGTATAATTTAAGGTAAGCAAATTGTATAACAAGTAGACTTCAACTATAAAAGGGTTCACAACACAACAGAAGTTACTCTCATGTGTTAACAGTCCACAGTGGTGCCAGGTTGGAGATGGGGATTAGGGTGGAGCAAAGATCTTTTTATGTAGTTTTTTTTTTTTTATTTCAATAGATTTAGGGGTGCAAGTGGTTTTTGGTTACATGGATGAATTGCTATAGTGGTGAAGTCTAGACTTTGAGTGTCCTTGTCACCTAAATAGTGTACATTGTACCCAAAAGGTAACTTTTCTTCCCTTGCCCCCTCTCACCCTGTAAGTCTCTGATGTCCATCATACCACTTTTTACACCCCTGGGTACACAAGCCCAGCTGACATTAGAGACTAGAAATATTCAATGATGCCAAACCGGGAAGTTGTTTAAGAGTAGAACATGTTTAGATTAATCTAAAGCTAAAGATAGGGCTTCTTTTTTTTGAAATAACAGAGCAAAAAGAAGGCAAGTGATTTGATAGTTGTGTCAAGTGAGTAATTCAGGCAATAGGCCATGGGGCATATAGGCAAAAGAATAAAGTTAGAAGAGATCACATAGTTTAGGGGAAAATGAAATTGGGTCCTTATACAGTTGAATAGGTTTATAAGGGAGAGAAAAATGACTAAGCCTGACTTGTGGCCAGAGAGTGAGGTATTGGATATTAAGAAATGGGCTATATATAAAGATACCACATGACCCAGCTACTCCACTTCTAAGTATATGGCCAAGAGAAATGAAAGCATATGTCCACATATAAACTTGTTCAAGAATGTTTATAGCTGCATCATTCATAATATCCAAAATGTAGAAACAACCCCAATTTCCATCAATGGACAAGTGGATAAACAAAATGTAGTATGTATATCTGTACAGTGGAATATTATTTGGTCATGAAAAAGAATGAAGTACTCATACATTCCACAACATGTATAAGCCTTGAAAAAATTATGCTAAGTGAAAGAAGCTAGTCCTGAAAGACCATATACTACATGATTATATTCATATGAGTCCAGAATAGAGAAATCTATAGAAACTGAACATAGATTAGTAGTTGCTCAGAGCTGAGAGGTGAGGAAATGGGGAGATAGAAGGATGATAGCTAAAAGATATAGATTACTTCTCAAAGGAATGAAAATGTTTCAAAATTGACTGCTATTATGGTTCATATACCTGTGAATATATTAAAATCCATTGCATTGTATACTTAAAATAGGTGAATTTTATAGTATATGAATTATATCTCCATAAAGTTGTTAATAAAGTGGGCAAAGACTGGGTCCATTAAAAAGACATAGAAGTGGGCTGCTCAAATAGGGTGGAAATGAAAGCCAAGTAACTTAAAAACTAAGGTTCAATGAGACATCTACATGGTCATTGACATAGAATGACGATGGGGGTAGAGGCCAACATACAAAGTCAGATGTCAGAGTTCTTAGTGAATGTGTGTGTGGGGGGGTGTTAATTAGGATATCAATAGGTCACAGTGATAAGCAGAGAAGGTGGTGGTTAACTATGCCATTGAACTACAAGTGATGTTTGTTGTTTGTGTCATTGTTAAAATTTTTAAAAAATATATGTCTGGATAGCTTAATTGAAAGTAGTAAGAATGCCTAGTCCCATGCACAGGCCTCAAAATGTGATATTAAACAGCCTCCACTTGAGATTGCTGCAAGGTCATAAGTGTCCCAGGTTCAACTGATGCAAGGATGAACCTAAGGCATTTTGGGAAGAAGTTCAAGCTCCTTAGGGAGTTTTTTTTCCTTTCCTTAATTTCTTTCCTTCTTTCTTTCTGAACAACAAATAGTGTTCCAAAATGTATAAGAAAACTCAGCAGAAAGAAAAAGAGTGCAAATATGAGTTGGAGTTGGAGGGAGGAGGAAACAAATCATTGAACATAATAAAGATGATGATTTAGAGAAAAAAAATAATTGAAGTAACTTGTATTTTGAATAGTGCCAAAGGATGAAATGAATGAGAAATATATGAGTGTTCTCCAGAGAGTCAGAATCAACAGGATAAATAGGTAGGTAGATAGGTTGGTAGGTAGATGGATAGGTAAGAGGGGGTTCATCAGGGGACTTGGCTCATGCAATTATGAAGGCTGAGGAATAATACGATAGGCCATCTGCGATATGGAGAAACAGGGAAGTTGGTAGTTTATCTCTCAGTCCCAGGCTGGAGGCCTGAGGACCCAGGAGCAGCACTGAAGTCCAATGGCTAGAGAACCTGCAGTTCTGAAATCTAAGCAGGAGAAGGGCGTCCCAGCTCCAGGGGAGGAAGTGCATGAATTCACTTTTCCTCTACCTTTTCTGTTCAAGCCCCCAGCAGACTGGACCGTACCTGCCCACACTGAGGGCAGATCTTTCCCACTCAGTCTACCAACTCACATGCCAATCTTCTCCAGAAACACCCAGAAATAATGCTTTCCCAGCTTTCTAGGTATCCCTTAATTTAGTCAAGTTGACACCTAAAATTAATTCTCACAAGAGAAATGAAAGGATTCACTGGTTTTGAAATGCCTTGAAATTCTGGAATGAGGAGACTAGATGATGATTGATGTTTGTGAAAGAGCTAAGCCAGACCCAGGATTCAGAAACTGGCTTGTACCTGGCCTGCCAATATGGTGCAAAATAGGCCACACGCTGGGCTATTCACTGGGCTATGAACAGTCCTTTTCTAGGACAAAATACAGTTCTGTATTTAATGAACTCCCTTGTTTTTACAGAAAAATAAATGTGGAATATTCATAGCCTGAAATAAAGTGATAAGCAGTAATGGCACATCTGCAAGACATTTTCAAATTTTTTTTTATTAAGGTCTACTTTACATTCAACAAAAGCACAGATCTTAAGTTTGTTCAGTTTGATAAATGAGTACACTTATGTAAACCACATTGTTATCAAGACATGCAATGTTTCTATTACTCCAGAAAGTTCCCTCCCACCCTTTTCCAGTAAGTTCTCTCCCTCATTCCCCAGAAGCCACCACTCATCTGATTTCTATTATCATAGATTATTTTGGCTTATTCTAACTTCTTATAAACAGAATCATAAATTATATACTACTTGGTTTCTGGCTTCTTTTACTCAACGTAATGTTTCTGAGATTATTCATGTTGTTATGGGTAACAGTAGCTCATTTCTTTTCATTGCTGTTCCATTATATGAGTATGTCATAGTTTATAACACATCTTGAAACAGGTGCCTCTAACTTTGTTAAAAGATTTCTTTTTGGCTATTCTAAGTCCTTTGCCTTTCCAAATACATTTTAGAAACATCTTGTTTATTATATTCCTAAAAAGCTCACAGGGAATTTAGAGTATCTGTGATTATATTGAACACACACACACACACACACACACACACACACACACACATTTGGGAAGAATAGATGTCTTAAGAACATTAAATCTTCCAACTAAGAAATATGCTATTTTTTAAATTTGCTTTTAAAATTTCTCTAAGCACTGTCTTGTAGTTTTCAGTAAAGTGGTATTGCATAGCTTTTGTTAAATCAACCTCTTAGTATTTTATGGTTTCAAATACTATTGTAAATGTTATTAATTTTTAAATTTCCAATTGTTCATTGTCTAAGATACTTCAAAGGAAATATTAGAAATATTAGGGCTTAGAACCACTGTGTACAGCAGTTGGAAATGGGATTGAAGGCAACTGGAAGAAGAGGATTAAACACTAAGTTGAAGGCTAGAAATCTGGGGAATCAGAAAAATCTGCTGTTAAGTTCTGAAACAAAGAAGCTGGCTTAGGAGAAAAAGTGGCTGGCTTTTCTTTTTTCACACATGCCTTCATCTGTTTTTGTGTGGTGTAGATTCTTAGGAATAGCTATAGATCCTTTTGTGAAAATTGAGAAGAGCCATTTTTCTTGTAGGAAATAATGGTTACACTGAAATTCTTCTATAAAACAACAATCTGAAGTTGAGAAAATATTAAGGCATGGCATGACTAAGAACATTCTTTTGTATGTCAGACCAAACTGACCTGGTTGCTCCATTCACCCGGAATGTACGGCTGGCAACCTGTGCTGAGAATATTGGCAATGCTGAGAGGCTCAGCATAAGGACAGAAAATTATTAGCAGGCAGAGTCTGGCAGATGCCACGTCCTATTCCGAGTGTGTATGTGTGCTCTCTATCACCTAATCCTCCCAGTAATTTAGCATGTCCTACAGAAGAAATTTTTATTTGAAAACTCAGTGCCATCCTTATCATAAACAACTAGAACTACATTAAATGCTTTGGCAGGCAGAAATGAGCATAGAGATTTTATGCTCTGAGTGCAATGAGTAATTTTTACTAAATATAAATTGCCTTGTTAAATCAATATGCTGAGTTTCCAAGTATTGAGAACATGTATCCTATTAATTGATCATAAGATTGTACATTTCCCCAGAAATTTCTGACCATCATTTTTGAGAACTCTGCTCTCTGCAATTTTAATGACCTTTCACTGTGTCCATGTTCTTTGGACAATGATGTGAGATAGCAATTTATTCAACTCCCTAAATCTGGGTAGAAAAGCAGGGAATATAGGGTTAACAGATAAGTTCTAGGACACAAAAAAGGTTTGTAATAAGGCAAATAGATTTAAGGAAGAAATGAAAAAGGTGTGAAAATAGAAAAGAATTAAAAAAGCAAGATAATTTCAAAGTGAAGGAAAATTTTAGGTAGTAAGATTCCACCATTAACTAGGGTCAAAACATCAAGCATGACTATATTGTTCAAGCAAAGACCTTTATAATAACACATGATTATGTTATTATCCACACTCTCCTTTCTCTGGTAAATTAGTTCTGGATCACATTAGAACTTTTTAAAAATTCAGATTTCCAAGCCCAACATAGATCTTAATCAGATTCCAGCAAGGAGGGATCTGGTAATCTATATATTTTCAAAAGTTCTCCCCAATTAAATGAATGCTATTTAAAGTTGTTCATGGCCGGACGCAGTGGCTCACACCTGTAATCCTAGCACTCTGGGAGGCCGAGGTGGGCGAATTGCTCGAGGTCAGGAGTTCGAAACCACTCTGAGCAAGAGAGAGAGACCACATCTCTACTATAAATAGAAAGAAATTAATTGGCCAACTAATATATATAGAAAAAATTAGCCAGATATGGTGGCACATGCCTGTAGTCCCAGCTACTTGGGAGGCTGAGGCAGCTGGATTGCTTGAGCCCAGGAGTTTGAGGTTGCTGTAAGCTAGGCTGATGCCATGGCACTCACTCTAGCCTGGGCAACAAAGCAAGACTCTGTCTCAAAAAAAAATAAAAAATAAAGTTCTTCATAATTATAGATACAAAACCATTGTGTTTAGTTTGTAGGCAACCACTGGAAGAACAAAATACTGAAATAATTGAAAGTGAATCCTTTTCAGGTATGATTCTACAAGTAGAAGTGTAAGGCAAGAGATTTAACGTTTCATTTCCCACATCTGTATATAGTTTGATTTTCTTTTAACCATACATACATGTCTTATTCTAAATAATTTTAAAAACCAGTAAAATTAAAAATAAAGTTTACCAAGTGACTCTGAAAATGAGGGAGGTTTGGGAAGCACTGCTTGCTCTAGGATGCAGTTTTAGAGACATGAATGGGTCAAAATAAATAACACAAAGATTTTGCCCATGGCAAACTTAGCTGTTAATTCACAAAGGTACTATCCCTCAGGATTTATATTGGCTTGTCATGACCAAAATGGCCATACCAATTGTTTAAAATTTTTCCTACCAATTGGTAATATATTCTCTCTTCTGACACCTAGAACCCCTGGAATCTCCACCCACTTTCAAAAACTGAAGAGTTAATATCATATCAGGTATAAGGAGGGGTCTCTGGAACATTCCCCAAAGCCTTTGGCTGATGTTCGTTTGGATGCTTAAAAATTTGAATAATACCCCTGCTTTCCTCTTATCCCCACAGACTTCTGGTTAATTTAACTGTAGATCTTAAGCCAACCTAATTTTTTCTTTCCCTTAAAAAACACTGGGAGAATTCTGCATACATTTAAAGCTAAAGTTTATGCAGTTTTATGTTCTGGAGAGGCACAATAACAGGAAGGAATGAAGAACACATGGAGACATTATTTAATGAACAATATAAAAGAGCTTTAGCTGAATATAGGAAACCACATTTTCTCTGAAATACTGGTATCCAGAAGTGCAACAAAAGGCAATACAAAGGTGTAGCCAGTTGTTTTGATTGTGTAGATAAAAGACTAAGTCTTTTTTTTGTTTGTTTTAGTCTGTGAAGGACAGTGCCAGGGTCTATATAACAAATTGCTACTGTTTAAATTATCAGAGCCCTGCCAATGAGCGCTTCAGCAGTCTTCCACAATGCGCAGCAAGAGCGATTGCCAAAAGGTCAGATCGAGAGCATCCCAGGCGGATTTAGACACACATGCTGGCCCCAGCCCAGCCTGCCAGCTTGACTCCCTGGCCCCACTCCATTGATCATGATGGGGAGTCTTGATTTTTATAGGTTTTTATTTGACCTTGAAAAGTTAAGTTATAGAAAGACTAGCAGGCTCATGCCAACTCTGAAATGTTTTAGTCACAAGGCAATGCCCAAAAGGGTTTTTATTCAAGCAGTTGAAGATACAGGTGAAGGAGAAAAGTGTTTTTGAAAGACTGCGGGGACTCTGAAAATCTAGTTACTTTGGAAGTATTTCCCGTGATACAATATGGCCTTGGGGGTTATGGGGTTTATAAGGTAACTCCAAGCAGTTCTGACTCAATTTCTTTTTCCACGAATGAACTAGTGGTATGAACTAGAATGTTCATTTAACACAAACTATTGCTGCAAATTAAGCTTATGAGATTTCCCCAGCTAAGCTGTGAGCACCTTGCAAGCTATGAAAATGACTTCCATCTTTATAAAATGACTTCTATGCTTCCATTGCACATTGCATGGTGTCTGGCACATAGAAGTTGTTCAACTAAAGCTTTTCAGATTGAATAGAATGAGATGGGTTGTAATGGAAAGGAAAAGGAAGGGAAGGAAAAGAATGATATTTAGGAAAATAATTCAATTTAGGAAATTACAATTAATTTTTGCTTCTCTTCTTGATTCTCTAAGTAGGGTGATAATTTCTGCAATGCCTTATCACATGGACAAAGCATAATTTTATAGGAATATCTTTTGGAAAAATGCCTTGAATCTTTTAAGTGAAATATTTTAGTGCGCAGAATGGCCCCCCCAAAGATGTTCATGCTCTAATTCTTGGGACTTCTGCATAAATTACAGGGCAAAGGAATTTTTCAGATGTGATTAACATTCTAAGAAATTACACTGGATTATCTACATTGGCCAAATCTAATCATATGAGCCCTTAATCACATGGCTGAAGTCAAAGAGATTCAAAGTGTGAGAGGGCCTTGACCTACCATTGCTGGAAGGAGCAAAGACCAGCCCGTGGCTGACAGCCAGCAAGGAAACAGGAACCTCAGTCCTACAACCATAAGAAACTGAATTAAACTGACAGCCTGAATGAGCCCAAGAATGGAAGTGATTTCTGCCCCATAGCCTTCAGTCAGAAACACAGTCATGTTGACAACTTGATTTTAGCCCAGTGAAACATGTGTCAGACTTCTAGCCCCCAAAATAAATAGGTCTTATTTTGAGTTTCAAATGTTCTAGTAATTTATTACCACAGCAAGAGGAAATTAATATAATGGTACAGTGGCTGTATAATTTTCACATATCTAAATAATTTGGAACTTAAAAGTTTAATTGCCTTTAATTTAATATAATGAATGAAAAAAGTGCATTGCCATATTTTTCCTCCTGTTTTGTTTGGGAAAATACATGGCTTATTAATGCATGTATTCATTCAACATATATGTGTTGAGAATCTGTATGTATTGGGTACTGAGGAATGGCCTATGAATGATAACATCAATACAGGTTACACTGATGACTTTAGGTGGAAATTTCATCGGAAGTGATTAGATCATTTGCTACTTAACTATTTTAGCTGTGGAAAAGGAAAATGCTACCAACACTAATCATATAAGTGAATCGGGAGAGGCCTCTCTAATATAGTTTATACTTTGCTAAAATGAAGGCGTAGCAGTAAATCACAGTTTTCCAGTGTGCTGTGGCATACGGTGCAACAGGGAATATTAGTGAGTGTTTGGGTTGGAGTTGGGGAGTGAGGAAAAGAGCTCCATGACCAGAAAATGATTTTTATAGACTCCCACCACCCCTCCTACTTATATACCAAAATCTACCCCCACATAATCTATCTTCCTACCACTTACGGCAAATGAACTCTTCATGCTGATGCCTAAAGCCTCTGGATATCTAAAGCTGGTATCTATAATCTCACTTGTGCCTATAGGAAAATGCTCTAGCAAGTGTCCCCTCTCTGTCCTATGTTATTATTTCTTCACTCTCTTCTGGATCACCATCATAGCTATACAAGCATATGACTATTCTACCTTAAAAGAAAAAAAAAATGCTTGGCATTGCTTTGCTCCCATCTTTTCTTTGATCTTATTTGCAGCCAAATTCTTTGGAAAAGTTGCTATACTGATTCTCTCCAATTATCACTCTCTTCTAATTCTCTCCTAAACACACTTCATCAGGGCCTTGACTCCACCACTTTTCTAGGTCCCCAGTGACTCTGCATTGCTAACTCCAATATGTAGTTCTCAGTCCTAATTTGACTCGACCTGTCAGGAGCATCTGACACAGTTGTCACTAGCACTTCCTTGATCCAGGCTCATCATTTGTCTGCCAGGACACCACACTGCCCTGGATTACTTCCTGTCTTGTGGGCCACTTCTCAAGTCTCCTTTCCTTGTTTCCTGTCCTCCTCCCCAGGCTCTTTGGTGATGGAGGCTCCAGGGTTTATTCTTTGGTCTACTTCTATTTCTCTCGACATAGTCTTGCTTGGTGATCTCTTCAAGTTTCGTGCCTTTAAATATAGGTGATATGTTCATTGCTTCCACAGTTGTACTTCCAGCTCAGACCTCCCGCCTGAACTTCTGACTCATGCTTCACTGCCTTCCCAGCATCTCTATTTCTATGTCTATAAAGATCAAAAGCCCAAAACTGAATTCTCTATATTTCCCCCAGGAAACTGGCCCTACACACAGCTTCCCCATCTCAGTTGATGGCAATTCCATACTGTCATTTCCTCAGGCCAAAATCCTGAACAATATCCTTAACACATCTCTTTCTTTCATATCCCCATACCTAACTGTAAATTCTCTGACTCTATATCCAAAAATCTCACCACTTTTCACCATCTCCACTGCTATCCCCCTAATCAAGATCATAAATATCTTTCACATGGATTCCTACGATGAACCCCTAATAGGTTCCTTGCTTTTGTCCTTGCACTTGTACAGTCTGTTCTCAGCACAGCACCTGCAGTGATCTTTTTATAACTCAAATAGATCATTTTTTTCTCTACTCGAAACCTTACAGTGGCTCCCCATTTCACTCAGAGAAAAAGTCAAAAACCTTAAATAGCCCACAAAAATCTTCATGAGATACTCTCCTCTCTAGTGATGGTCCTTCTTGCTCAGTTTGCTTCAGCCACAATGATCCCTTTCCTCTTACCTAAACATCAGACTTGCTTTTGCCTTAGTATTGCTTATTACCACTGCATGAAAGGCTATTCCCCCAGGTACCTACTTGTATAATTCCTTCCCCTTCTTCAAATCTTTGTTCGGATGTTGTCTTCTCCACAGGCCTCTCTTAACCACTCGTTGCACTGCTGATGGAAGCCCGTCCCCACCCCTGCACCGGTCTTCCTAATTCCCCTAACACTCCTCTAATTTTTGTCATGGCATTTATCATTTTCTATCATATTTTTAAAATCACTTATTTTTATGTTTATTATTTATTCTCCACCTCAACCCTTTAGCAAGTGTGCCTTGAAAGAACAAGGTCTTTTGTTTATTTTGGCACTGATATTATATATCAGCACCTGGAACAGAGCCTGATACATAGTAGGAACCTAATAAATATTTGCTCAATGAATGAATGAATAAAATCTATGATAAGAATTAATCAGCTTTATGTACTGATGAATTTCTCAGGAGCTTTAATATATTGATAATATTTCTGAATCTCCTAATCAAATAGAGTGTGTAATGTTTTCCACACTTATTTGAGCACCGAATTCAGTTGTTACATCACCCTATTGACATCCCATAAAACTTGCATTCCACAGTTTAGAAAATGCTACATCAAATCATACTTTAGGTCCCTTCAAACTATGAAATGTATAATTTCATCAGGAAATGTTTTGCGATCTTAAATTGCTAGGCATGACCTATTCATGGTATTTGATAATTGATTTACTCTCCTTTGAAAGAAGTAATTCACTTTCCCAGTGACACATAAGGTCATCAGGCAGAGTTTTGAAGTAGGTGAATTAATTTTAGTTCCCCTGGTCTCATTTGTACACTTTCGTCCTGAGTACAATGTACTCCCCTTCTGAAACCTTCACCATTCCCATTAGTTACAGATTTTTTTTAGACCTATTAGAGAAATTAGAGATGATGCTTCGATATTCTTACCATTTCAAAAATAAAGAAAACTATACAGTGAAGGAATTTTTCCCAGAGTCTCCCTTGGTGCCCCATGAAGCAGGCCCAGTGAATATGGTCCACTGTGTCCACAATAAATATGATGATGTATTATGTATTATTATACTCTATACTTACCCAGATATAGTTTTCACTTGTTATCACTTGTTATACTGAAATCCTTTTCTAATCCCTTCCTCCTTAAATATTCAAGAACCTCACCCTAATTATGTCAATAATTACATATTAGTATCTCCTGCTGCAGATTGCATTTTTCTTTGAGCAATTTATAGTACCTTAGATGTGAAAAAAATAAATCTCAAATTTTGGCAATAATACATATCCTGATTACTTAATATGATCCTTGCCACTATCTCATTTTAAAAGATGTATTATTTCTTCCATTTTAAAAAGAAAAACAAAAAATTTCTCTTGGCCCTACTTCCCTCTTCTTTGATCCCATTTTCAGCAAATCTCCTAGATGTCTGCTTAGGTGTAGCAGACCCTGTCTTTGAACATCTCAGGAAGAGTATTTTCACCGTTTACATCTCAAGGTACAGATCCTTTTTATTAATCTACTAATTTTCTAGACATTTAAGATAATTTAGCTGAATATATTCTTAGCCCTAACTCCCTCAAGAAATATTGTCAAATAATATCAAGGGGAAAGACTAAGAGGAATGAATAGTTGTGTTCCCTGTAATACTTTTATCTATTCATTTGTTTAAGAAATGCTTTAAGGCCTTATTTGCCTTTTGCGGAGTCTGGGACACAGAGATGAACAGTGTCTGCTCTTATGGATTGTACCATTTAGTGGAGAAGGACACAAAGATAAACAAAAAGCAAGAATAGGTTGGGCAGTGCTAAGTGCTGTAATAAGCATAAAAGATGATATTCTTGAAAGATGTGGGAAGCTATTTAGATTAGGCAATCAGGTAAGACTAGGGAATTCTCTTTAATGTGAGACCCACATGGCAAAGAGGAGCAAGTCTCTTAAAGAGGTGAGGGAAGGACATTCCAGGGCAGAGAGCTAAACGTGGGACTAAACTCAGAGTCTTCAACAAAGGGAAGAAAGGAATATTTGTTGGAGCTTGTGAATGAAGCAAAACACAGTGAGAAATGGCCCAAGTGTTGGCAGAGGCCAGACTGTGCAGGTAGAGGCTAAAGAAAAGAGTTTTGAGTTTTTTTCTAAGTGGATTGGGAAGCCATTAGAGGCCTAGGCAGGTAAATGATATGGTCTAATGTCTTCTTTAAACAAATAAAATCACTCCAGCTTTTGCATGGAGACTAAATAGTAAACTAAAAAAGATAAGAGGAAGATTTAGCCATTGGATTCTGTCTAGTGTACCTCAAAATACACTATGAAGGTCTATTTTCTCTCTGTACCTAAGGCTTCCCTGCATATGCTTTATGAGGAGCTTAAGTCTAGGTATAAGTAATTTTAACTTGTTCTTCTTTTGCCTAAGACATTAATAAACATGTTTAAAAAATGGACTTGCTTATAATGAATATAATAATGAGTAACTATTTCTGAAAAGAGAAGAAAGAATATAATTGTCCCTTAATTTTGTATATGAGGTTCCTCATGTACTTTAATTACCATCATTATCATCATTGGCATCATCTCACAGACTAAGAGATGACCACGGATACACAGCACGGTGAGTCTCTAGCCATACAAAATCCAACTTGATTTCATAACATTTTCGTGTATCTATGATGTTCTGCATCCTGGGAGGTTCCAACAATATTGAATTAAATAAGGCACAGTCACTGTTCACACAAAGCAGAGAGTTTAGTCATGAAGACAAGACTATAAACCAATACCTGGAATAGAATATGTCTTTTGGGAAACATGATGAGGAAATAAACAACTCTGCATGGAGTTGGGGAGGTGTGGAAAGAGTGTTTGGGGAGGGTTATTGAGAAAACTAGAGTGGAGATTTGGCAGCAAACAAGGGTAGGGAGAATGAAATCCTCACCAGAGGCAATTACCAAGCAAATCATGGAGACTGTGAAGTGCAGAGTGTGTCAGGGAGTCAGAAAAGCATGACTTTGGGGCTCAAACTCAGGACCATGTTTTGTCATGCTAAGGAAACATAATCAAACTATTGTAAATATAAGTTCACAGGAAAATAAAGTTTCACCATGTCTAATACAGAAAATTCTTTCCTTCCTTCCCTTTAGAAAAGAGTTCATATACAGTCACTTTAAAATTTGAATTTAATTAATTCATTGGGAGAAACATTTTTAAACTACATTATCTTTTTCTTGCCATGTGAGGAGTAAATTTCACAATAATTCCCTCTTATTTTTATTTTTTTTTAATTTTCTAACAGCCTTTCTGAAGACATAATTCCCCCTTTAAGGTGTCCTTTCTTAAATGTATTTATCTTGGAGCCTGGATTTAATGTTGAGTGTGACATCTTTCTTGATTTATATTTTCACTTTTTCAATAAGCTGAAAATAAATTTAGGACTTCTCTGGGTTATCCTGAGCCTTGATGTTAATTGTAACTCTCCTCTATTTGGACTTGCTTCCGTAAAAGCCATTTATAGTTGATTGCCTCAGCAATCTTTGTCACAGGAAGAATTAATTTCTTTGAAAGGTTGTGGTTTGAAAGACTCAAAATGATTGCTGCCTTGCCTATTTTAGTGTAATCATATTCACATTCATATATATATATATATATATGCACACAAAATATATATATTTCGTAAGTTATGGGATTTACAAAGTTGGTCAGCCACTGAAGGTTACTCTGGTATGTGAAACTATTTGAATTTTCTGATCTTGCCAAGAACATTGAGAGCATTTAGTGAAATAATGCAAATTATTGTTACCTCAGACTGAACCTAAATTAATGTTCTGCTTCAGAATTTAACAAATACATATGTAATGTCACATGGCAGTGAGTCTGTGCAATTTAAATCACCCCTTAATCAGTTTTGCTAAAAACAGAATCCAGGGAAAAAAGCACCACATCTCTCATCTGCTTCACAGGATTCTCACTCACATGGAGCTCCCTCTAAGGGTCAAGTGAGCTCACTGCAGCTCAGATTCTACCCAGCCCAGGAAAGGGGAGGAACTCCCTGCCTGCACCTTTGACATCCTCACCACAACATTGTGAAGTAGGTCAGTCCTATCACTCTTCCCATTTAGGAGATATGAACAGTGAGGAGTAAACAAGTGACCTGATACCCTACAGCTTGAACATACAGCAATCGAGGTTTAGACCTAGGGCTCTATGATTCTTAACTTCTATATTAATGTGCTCTTAGCCATGATATTAATATAAAGATTAATGATTTCAGTGTAGATAAACCAATAGTATAAGCATCAGCAACAAGTAAAGTATGTTTTTTGTATGGTAAAATACAGCTAAGTGGAAGCAAAGGTTTCTGGGAGATATATGTAAATTAGCATCATACATTTTATGTGCCAAGTGTTATCTAGACATTTTAACATACATTATCTCTTTAGTCCTCAAAATAGCCCACAGGTAACCATTATTACCCTATTATTGAAATAGAAGTCTAAATGTAGAGAATAAATGAACTTGTCCAAGGTCACAGAGCAAAAATTGAAAACGTTGTAATTTAAATCTAAATCCCACTGATTCCAAAGCTCATGGTCTTTCCACTACAAATTGGGTGAGTTTTAGTGGCAAAACTTTGGTCAGTGTTCAGTCTTTCCACTCCTGTCTTCATGTTGTTTGCCATATTAAGCCACTTTAGAGCAACATGAAGTTCATTTGCGTAATATGAAAAATCCAGGGATATTTGCTTATAAGAATCCATTTATAATAGGCCAGAATAATGACCTCTCCCCCAAAGATAACTATGTCCTAATACCTGGAACCTATAAATATATTAATAGGCAAAATAGACTTTGTAGATGTTTATTATGTTAAGGATCTTAAGACGGGGAGATTATGCTGGATCATCCAAATAAATTCAATATAATCATAAAGGTGTACTACAACTCAAATTTGATTATAACCCTAAATGTGAAATCTAAAACTACAAAATATCTAGAACAACACATAGGAAAAAACATTTTTTTTGCCTTGAGTTAGAGAAAGATTTCTTAGATTCAACACCAAAACCATGATCCATCAAACAACAAATTGTTATCCACTATATATCAAAGAATCTCAGAATAGTGATGCTGAGTGAAAGATGTCAAGAAAAAAGGAGTGCATACTATATGCTTCCATTTGTATGAAATTCTAGGGAATGTAAACTAAGGTAAGGTAACAGAAAGCAGATCAATGGTTGCTTGGGGATCAGAGGAGGGGGCAAGGAGGGACAGTAAGGAAGTATTACAAAGGGACCTGCATGTCCCCTTTACATACGGGATATGGTGGTGAACAAGATAGATTTACTTTCATGGACAGTTTTTGTTTTCCTGGAATTTATATTCTGTGTGGAGGAAATCATAGACAAATAAACAATATAATTTCAAAAGTGATCATCGCAATGATGAGAATAAAACAGTCTGATGTCATAGAAAGACTGGAGTGGGGATGGCTAGTTGAGACTGGGGAGGGGAAAATAGGACAGACCTCTCTATGGAGATGACATTCAACCCAAACCCTGAATGAGAAGGTTGCAATGCAGAGCATTCCAGATGGATGGAACAGCAAAGGCAAGATCCCTAAGCATGAAAAGTGCTTAGAGAATGCATGGACAGAGTGAGATGACCAGAATCGCTGGAGAAAAGAAAGGGAGGAAGAGAAAAAGTGGAGCTATTGTAATTATTGATTTTTAGTATAATTCTATGTGTTTCCCAGCTGGAATCTGGTAAGATTCGAGTGAGACAGACTAGCTTTCTTGATAGGGTGAGATGGGATTTGGGGAGTGTGCTTAGTCTCATGAGCAGCACAAAGGCAATAAATTTCTTATATACGGAGACTGGGGACCCTGTCTGGCTAATTCACCACCATCTCTCCAGCACTTCACGCATAGTAAACATTCAGTTAATGTTGATTAAATTAGTGGATTTGGTAAATCATCTCTAAAATTGGCATTTTAATTTTATATCTTAATTCAAGGGTGATATTCTTCATTTAACTTATTCAAGAACCTTATATTGGGTTTCTTCTTTACAACAGATACTGTACTGAGCACTAAAGATACAAAGACAAGAGTCTGTCCTACTTTCAGAGAGTTTATAGTCTACCTAATTTGTTAGAGTTTACATCATAATTGTAGCTTTCAGACATGTCTACAACGATTACAGGTACCATGAGACCAATTATTCATGAAGTATAAAAAGTTATAGTGATATTAGAAATGCATTCTACTGAATTACAAAAGTGGGGTCTCATAATAGGTATAATACCCATATCTTTTCTAATTCAGGATGGAATCTGGACCATTATTTAATCATTTCCCACAGTGCTGCCCCATCAGCAGTTCTCATTGCCATGCTCACAGAACAAAATTCTCTTCCAATTGAAGTTGGGCTGACAGATGTCTAAAAAGCTAGGATTGTTTTGTTTTTGTTAATCAAAGTTAATGCAGAATTTAATTATTTTATTTTAAAATGTATTTGGATAGCTGTAAATACCTTCTACAAAATTCAAGTAACAGCTGGTCTGACCACCTTTGTAGAGTGATTTTAAAATTCACTTTAATTCTTGTCTATTTATGGAAGGTGGAGAATTAAGAACAAAATTGCAATCATTGAAATTTAGCTAAGGTTCCAAAACAGTTGTTTACATGAACAACATCTCAAGATGATGAAATAATTAGCATGGGAATAAAGAAAAATAATAAATAATTATTTGATAATTATAGAATAAATGAATTTTCAATTATTAATAGTAGACATTTGTGCACATGATGTTTTTATTTTTTAAATATGCTTTAAATATCCTACTCAATGGAAGATTGTACTACCCTCTAATAAAATGAAATAGCTTTGACACACATAAGGTAAAGTGGTATAACCTGTTTAGGGGAAAATTTTGAAATACGGATCAAAAGTCATAATAATATATATGCTATTTGATCTAGAAATTCTGCTTTGAGAAACATATCCTAAATGCTTCTCAAATTTATCTGCCAAAGAAACTTTGATGATGCAAATAAATCTGATTTCTCCTATCTATACCCCCCTAGTAGCCTCCCCACTCTCAAAGAACCCTCCCAGTGGCTTGAAATTTCTTGAAAATTCCAGTTTCATATTTAAAATGTATGCATATTTTACATTCTATTTCATTACAGAACTGTATATTAAAAACAAAAACAATAAGTTTATTCTGTGACTTCTTGTGGAAAAAATGAAACCTGGAAAAATGTAGCTTCCATTTGATTAGAATCAGATTAAGAAAGAAATTAGGCAAGTAAGCAAAGATGTGCCAATGATAGCAGTGGCTCTTTAAAATTGAGATAAATCCAAACGACGCAAATCTGCTAAAATTGAAGATTGCTCTGATAAAGTATCATATTGTGGAAAACTACACTGCTATTTAAAATTGTTGTGAAGATATATATTAACAAAAATAACTTTTTAAAATATTAATTAACAAAAATAGATGACCGTGATATAGTATCTAAATAAAAAATAAGTAAGACAATATAAAGAGCTGGCCTCATTTTTGTAAATATTTGTGTTTGTATATCTCCCCAATTTAAAAGATATGTGTTTATTGTCACCAGGATATGTCAACCGAATGTATATCAATAGAATCAGAGTAAAAGTATATTAAAGTAATATATTTTAATATATTTAAGGTAAGCAAACTAGGACCTGTTTATCTATAACTGAATGTATTTTCAAAATATGCATTAATGATTTATATAATTTTTATTAGGACATTTTGCATATATACCTATAGGGATATAAATATCTGTTCAAAATGTTATCAATAGCTATCTTTATAGTATGACATATGGGTACATTTCATCCATTTTCTTTTTTTGCTTCTTTCTAATTCTTTCTAAAATGAGTAAATATAAATTTCGTGAATATAAATTGTACCTGTAAATAAGAATGGAAAAGATACAATTTTTATATCAATGCCATATTTCAAACTTCATACATATTAAATGTTGATTGTCTCGATGTTGTTTTAAAACATCCACGCAAATGAAGAACATCGAGTTTTCATGTATAATCGAACATTATACATATCCTAATATTTAGCTTCCAAATCTTTACACAGAGCTACCCGACAAAGTTTAGGACTTAGGTCCCAGCCACGTTTCTCTCTCTGTCAATGTCATAAAAAAAAAACCTTAGTGTATCATAGCTGTTTTGTTTCTAGCAGGTGTTATCACTAATTTGCTCTTTGAAACTAAACACCAGAGGAGACTACCCTCTTCCCAAGTAATACCAGTCACCGGCTGGCTGTCTTGCTGCTATGTTGTGAGCAGTGGTTTTCAGGCATTTTTAATCATGTACCACTGTAGGTAATAAAATTTTAGCATATTCCAATGTATGTACATTTATTTATTTATAGTATATCCACATACTGCATAAAACATACTGTGTTAATATATTTCTTACTGTGCCTCTCTTTCATCTATTCACAGTATAGCTGCCAGAGGTATCCTTTCAAAGTCAAATCATGTCACTAGATACCTCCAGTGAGTCCCCATCTCACTTAGAACAAAACTCAAAACCCTTAAAATGGCCTCAAAGGCCTTGTACTTTTTAATAATCTGGTCACCGCCTCTTGGTCTACCACCCCCACTCAAGGCACACTGGCCTCCTTGCTACCCCATGGGCATACTTCCAAGGCATATTTCTGACTCAGGGCCCCACTCCCTCTACCTGGAGTCCTTTTCCTCATCCCTTCCAGTCCCTGTTCTGATGGCATCTTCCCAGGAAAGCCACCCTGACTGATGTATTTACAATGCAACTCACTCTGCCCATCCATAGCATTCCCATCTGCCCTCTCCATTTACTTCTTTCTAGAGCACTTATTACCTTTCGTATACTATGTAAATAACTTACTTTTCAGATTATCTGATTCTCCCACTAGGATATCAGCTCCATATGGGCCGAGATTTTTGTCTTTTGGTCCCTGCTGTATCCCCAGGACTAAAAACAAGAACTTCCATCTGGTAGATGTTTAATAACTATATTCTGAATAAATATCCGAAGATTTAGGGACTCTTTAATAGTTGAGTATTTCATATGTTTTAAAATCACTTAAAAAACAAAACAAAAAAAATAAAATCACTTATTTAAATGATTACATTTATTTTATTGGATCTACTGAGGGGATATAATACCTTAGTTGCTTTTCTTATGTTAAATGAGCTTTGATTTTTATTTTTTGAGTTAACTCTTTTATTATTTTATTTTATGCTTGGTGCAATTCAATGCTATTGTAGTTATTTAGGATATTTATGCACAGAAATGATGTCAATATGGAAATTCTTTTCTTATGCTCATTTTGTCAGATTTTTTTCAAGTCCATGCTGCTTTCATATGACGCAGGGTCAGTGGAAGTTCTTTTGGCAACAGACGGCCAGTTTTAGTTGACATGGTTGTTAGGAGTTTTAATCTTATATTTTACATATATACACACACACATATGTGTACCAAGATACACATACATGCATGCTTATATGGTATGATAGCATGACAGGGTATGCCAGAAGGAAATCAGTTTGAACCATAATTCTGTTTATGTGATAATGCTTAGCATGGAGTGCCAAAAGTGGAGTAGGGTGAGCAGGGCCTTCTTCCAGGGAGTACCTGGTGTGGGGATTCAGAGCTGGATCAGGATGAGGAGGGTGTCCACAAAGAAAGGAGCCTGCCATGTGTGCCACTGCCCGAGCTGCATGGGCAGGGTGCTGCTGGGTGGGGGCAGCAGCCGGAACCCAAGTAGAGCCTGAGCCAGGTAAGGAGGGCCTGTGTGTGGACAAGTGGCTTGGCATGGGCAGTTGAAATTGACGCAGACTAAGGAAGAGTAACTTCAAGCAGGGGGAGGTGGGGCTTGTGCAGGGGAAGGGATGGCAGTGGAGATGGGAGGTTAGTTGCATACCCAGATTTATTTAAAAAGTAAAGTAAAGGATATTTTTAAACTAGTTTTTTCACTGTAGGAAAAGGAAGGTACAAATATGGAAAAAAAGAAAACTAGGGTGCATATATGTGTGTATCTGCATGTATTTCTTTCTCAATCTATACATATTAAAAATCTCAAGTTTACATTGATACCTCCAGTTCCAATCCAACACCACGGAGTTCATTTTAGGGTATGTGTGTGTATATGTATAATGTGTATACATACAAATAGATATACATACATGAGTGCAGTGCTAGCTCTCTCCACTGTTAGGGCTAAAACAGTGACACTTCAGTAGAATATTGAGCACTCCCAGTGCCTTTATCTTATTTTCCAAATATACTATTCTCCACTAAAAATTCAGTATCCTTAAAGAAATGGCTGATTTCAGCATTGGTTATGGGAAAGTACAGGAGAGACTAGAAAGCAAGCGAGTGTCCATAGCATGAAGGTGGCTCCCAAGTTAGCTTAAAGGGGCTCCCATGGCCAAATTTGTAGGGGGGACAATTTCAACATCTAAATAAATATATTAACAAGTTATAATTCATTGAATAAAACATGAAAATTAAAAATATGAGTCAATAGCAATATAAATTAATACATTAATCTATTGATATTTTGAAAAAGAATGAGATATTTACATAGTTTCAAAATGTCACTCAAAATTGTTTCAGAAAAAATAAAAAGCTTTTTTTCCTTTACTTACAACTTTTCTGTAAGTTTGCTCTTGTTTCAGAATTTTAAAAAATTATTGAAAAACTAAAATGCAGTTTATATCATCTCATTCTTTTGCTTAGAAATCCCTTAATTTCTCTCACTGCCCTCAGATACAGTTGTTTTATAGCCAGGGTATTAACATTCCAGCCTTTCTTTTCAGTTCTTGGAACGTACCATGTTCTTTTCTGTCTCAGAGTCTAAGCACCTGCCATTCCCTTTGCCTGAGACACTTTTCTTCTGCTCGTTGCAAAGCTTCAAGGTTTGAACTTAAATGCACTTTTCCAGCCTAGTGAGCTTCCCCTGTTTCCTGCTCACATGGGCCCCACATTCATCCTTAGCAGGACTTCCCATGGTTGTAATTAATTGTTCCACATATGATTACTCTGCTAATGAACTACATGAGTATCAGGACCTTCCCTGTCTTATTTATAGCCTCTCCCAGATTTCATGACGTGCTTAGCACACGGCTATATATTAAATAAATTAAACTTCAGGACATTGTTTTGAAAGAGGTGTTGTTCCACATTTTAGTTATGAGGGTACTGAAGCTCAGAAAGATTAAGTAAAATGTGCAAAGTCATATAGTTAATACATTAAAAATCACAATGAAAACGCAGGTCTTTCTGACTGTAAACCCCATGCTGTTAACTACGAGGCGAGCCAAGGTTGGTAGGTCCAGTGCTTAGGTTTATAGGGTTCCCAGAAGGCAAGGGGATCCAGAGTCACAGGCCCAGGTCCAGAACCAAATGCTGACATCTCTCAGCCCTCCTGGTTTCCTTCTCTTACCCTTTTCTGTTTCACAGAATTCACTGGACCAGGCTGTAGCCCCAAAGGTGAACAATTGTGGGTTGGGCGCCTTTTTCTGATGATTCCACTTTCCTCCATTACATATAACTTAAAAGAGTGGATGTATATACAGCCCCTATTCCAGGGATGGTCACAAAACAGACACTGAATAAATGGCTGGATATTTTATTCCCTTTGTCAATCTATTTATATTATAAATAAAAGGAGTAGTGACTATTGGTAGCTTTGGAGAAGTTTTGTTTTTTTTTGTTTTTTTTTTCCTGGAAATAATCATGCTTGCTTTATATGTATTATTCCAGTCTCCTTAGTGCCTATAACAGTGTTATGCACATAATAGCTCATACCCCTAAGGTGTTGCCTCACACAGTGCTAGATGTTCAACCATCCTGCAAGATGATCTGCTGCAGCGTGGTAAGGGAGATGGGGAACATACGGGCACAGTGAGGAGGAAGGAGAAGCCAGATAACTAGTCCCAGATGATGGGTTTACATGGGAGCAGCCAGTCACAAAGCTGGCTAAGATCATATGGTGGAGCGTCTGGGAACTCCAGACTGCTGGAATGATTTCAGTGCTTTTAAAATTCAGTAACTAGACCCAAAATAGGGGTGATCACCACCAAGCTTCCACTCCATCTCCTTAACTTGTCTTTACCTCAGTAACTGTTCTGACTTGTCTCCTTTCTTTTTCGATTCTGTTTCTGAATCTGTGGTAAGAGCGTTTAGTTTTAAAATCTATAGTGTACAATTCAGGCTGGAAAACACTAATTTGAACGATAGGAAAACCATGTGTGGCTTCTCCCTGAAGTGTTGGCACTGGATTGGTAATATTTTCTGGTCCAGCTCCTGGTTTTCAATATTTGATACCACCACTGGTTTTCAAACTTGAGTGTACATCAGAATCACCTGGAAGACTTGTTAAAATACAGATTTCTGATCCCCATTTCCTCAAGTTTTTGACTGAGTAATCTGGGGTAAGGCCCCAGAATTTGCAATTTGCATTTCCAAAAAGTTCCCAGGTGATATTGATTCTAACAGTCCAGAAACCACACTTTGAGAATTAGTCTCAAATTACCAACCTTCTCTCCCACTCCAGATATATATATATATATATTATGTGATTTTCCCATCCTCCAACATACCCTTATCCATACTCTAGTCTTGGGTCATGCTAGAACGCTGGACAAATTTCCTGCTACCTTCTGAAATCCATCACCTCTGGATGGTTGCCACGTCTGCCTGGGCTGGTACCAGCCAGTGATCGAGCACAGCAGGGGCACTGAGGCAGGTCCACGCCTGAGAGACTTTGACTCAAGGACTCCCCAGAAGTCTTGCCAAACACTCCCTAGACTGCAGGGTGGCCTGGGACAATTCCACCGACCTTCCTTCCTTTTCTTCTTCACAGGGTCACATTTAAACCACAATCTGAGGGCTCTTCTAACCTCTCATGTCTCTTTTACCACAAATTTTTCTTGCTCTTAAACAAAAATTGGTGGGAAAGAAAAAAAGGAATCATGGAGGGTTGTATCAGTTAAGAAGGGACTGGAGAGGCACTTGTGCTGACTAGGGCCATGATGAGTAGAAGACGGGGAGAGTGCTTTGGAGGAGCCATTAGCAGTCTCCTTGGAACTGAGATTAAAGTCCTCTCTTTTGGCCCTTTAGAGAATAGCTTTTTTCATTACAGAGAGTGGGAGTCTTTAGAACAAGAGGGACCCGGAATGGAACCTCCAACCAGCCACTTCATAACTTGACAGCTTTGGATAAATCACTTAACCTCTCCACCTTCATTTATCATTTGTAAAATGGGGGTGAAAAGGGCTGTGGTGAACTGGAAGTCATTGGCTCAATCAATGTCCAGCATAGAGTAGGTGTCAAATAAATGTTGATTCTCCTTTGCTCTTGAGTAGCTGATATTTTGAAAGGTAAAAAAACAACAACTAAAGGGAAGAAATGGAGTTAAGAACACCAGGGATCATATGCAGTTCCATATGGCAGAGAGTGGCAGCAGACTCCGCAGCAGCATGGCAAGGCTTGGCCTGGTTTCAGACAATGTACTGAAATTCTGGCACAGGTCACCAGTTACACCACCCGCTCCTCTCCTCACACGTTAACATAAGAATCTGCAGGTCTAATCATAGTCTTAACAACCCTCCTCTGGCGATCCACAAATGAAGTGGCTTCAGCAGGATTGCCAGGTCACCGTTCTAGATAGAAAGGTAAAGCAGACAGTGCTAAGCAAAGAAGCATTGCAGAAGAAATAGTGAAGGCCACACTACATACATCCTATACTAAAATATAATTATAGCTAACATTTATTAAGTTTTTACTGCATGCCAGGCACTGCGCTTGGCACCTTTATAATGCAATCTCATTAACTCTTCTCAATAACTCTAGGCAGAAATACTGTTATTATCCCAATTTTACAGACGAAAACCTAAAACCCAGAGTGTTTATGTAATTTGCCTAAAGTCACCCTCTTGGCAAGTTGTAAATCTGAGGTACGGCCCTGATGGTGTGACTAGACTCATAGTCATAATGTTATATTGTTAAGAAAAATCAAAATACAAAAGCAGTTTTATTTTTAACAGCATTATTAAGGTATAATTAATATGCAAAGAACTACATAGATTTAATATGTTCTATTTGAAGAGTTTGAACATATATAAACACCCATGATACTGTCACCACATCAAGGTATTAGACATATCTAACACCTCCCCAAGTATCCTTGTTTCCCTTTGTTTTTGTGTTTTTGGGGGCACTTTTGTTTAGTTTTGTTGTTTTGTTTTGGCAGTAAGAACACTTAATATGAAATCTACACGCTTAACAAATTTGTCAGTGTGTAATACTGTATTGTTAACTATAAGGCATCATGCTTTACAGCAGATTTCTAGAATTTATTCATCTAACATAACTGGAACTTTATACTCATTGAACAACAGCTCCCAATTTCCTCTGCCCCTTAGCCCCTGGCAACCACTACTGTATTCTGTGCTTCTAAGAGTTTGACTACATTAGATACCTCATGTAAGTGGAATCAATCAGCCTTTGTCCTTCTGTGACTGGCTTATCTCACTTAGCATAATGTCTTTCAGCTTTATCCATGTTGTCACAAATAGCAGGATTTCCTTCTTTTCTAAAGCCAAATAATATTTCATTGTATGGATATACTACATTTTCTTTATCCATATAGCTGTTGTTGGACACTTGGGCTGTTTCCATATCTTGGCTATTGTAAATAATGCTGCAATGAATATGGGAGTGCAGACATCTCTTCGAGATCCTGATTTCAATTCTTCTGGGTCTGTATCCAGAAATGAGATTTCTGGAGCATATATAGTAGTTCTATTTTTAAATTTTTGAGGAGCCTCCACACTGTTCTTTTTTTTTTTTTTTTTTTTTTTTTTTGAGACAGAGTCTCACTTTGTTGCCCAGACTAGAGTGAGTGCCGTGGCGTCAGCCTGGCTCACAGCAACCTCAAACTCCTGGGCTCAAGCAATCCTGCTGCCTCAGCTTCCCGAGTAGCTGGGACTATAGGCATCCGCCACCATGCCTGGGTAACTTTTTCTATATATATTAGTTGGCCAATTAATTTCTTTCTATTTATAGTAGAGACAGGATCTCGCTCTTACTCAGGCTGGTTTCGAACTCCTGACCTCAAGCAATCCGCCTGCCTCAGCCTCCCAGAGTTCCACACTATTCTTTATAGCTGCTGTACCATTTTACACTCCCCCCAACAGTGTACACAGATTCCAAGTTCTCCACATCTTCCCTAACACTTGCTCTCTTTTGTCTTTTGTTTTTTATAATAACTATCCTAACAAGAATGAGGCTATATCTCATTGTAGTTTTGATTTGCATTTTCCTGATAATTAATGATGTTGATCATCTTTTAATATATCTATTGGCCATTTGTATGTCTTTTTTGGAGAAAAGTCTGTTAAAGTTCTTTGCCTATTTTTTATTTAATATTTGTGTTATTTTGGTTGTTCTTTTTTTTCCTGCCATTGAGTTGTACAGTTTCTTATATATTTTGGAAGTTAACCTCTTACTAGATACATGGCTTGCAAATATTTTCTCCCATTCCATAGGTTGCCTTTACATTCTGTTAATTCTTACCTTTGCTGTGCAGAAACTTTTTACTTTGATGGAATCCCACTTGTCTATTTTTACTTTCATTGCTGGTACTTTTGGTGCCATATCCAAAAAAAATCATTTCCAAGACCAATGACAAGAAGCTTTTCCCCTACATTTTCTTCTAGGATTTTTACAGTTTCTATTCTGACATTTAAGTCTTCAATCAATTTTGAGTGTATATTTGTTTATGATGTAAAGTAAGGGTCTATTTTCATTCTTTTGTATGTGGATATCTAGTTCTCCCAATTTGTTGAAGAGGCTGTCCTTTTCCCATTGTGTATTCTTGGCATTCTTGAAAAGATCAGTTAACCATATATATGTGGGTTTATTTTAAAATGTAGACATTACAGATGCAGCCACAGGCTTTAAAACCACATTATGGTTGACTAAAGACACATGAGATTGTCCATGTAAACTTTAAACCCAGTGCTAATATTTTAGTGTGTTTGGTTTTTTTAAATGTGATTTCCACCATGATTTGGCCAACCCAAGTAATTTGGAAGATTTCTTTGGAAAGCGTTGGGATTGGGTATTAATTAAAGAGTATGAGGTACATGAGAAAGCAGTACTGCAAGGCTACAAGGAGAATGGCTGTCCAAAGCTTCCATCTATTGCCCCATGTGCATTTTATATATAACACTTCTATCTTAATGTGTTGGATGTCACTAAGAATTCCAGGTATTCTTTCATATCCATGTACATTCACACATACACTCCTATGGACACACGCGTGCACACACACACACACACACACACACACCTGGTAACTCTAGAAGTTAATGCCAAGCATAGAGGTTGGCTTGTCTGCCAGATTATTGGTGAGCATATGGACTCGGAAAAAATACTGATAATCCTATTTCAAGCTACTTATGAATAATGTAATATAATAAATATCATCTTTAAATAGAAGCCATAATTATCAAGAGATCTTTTAAAGTGATTTTCAAAAAAAAATAATAGGTCCAAAATAACCTATTAAGTGTCAATGATTCTCATCATTGTCAATGTTCAATTCAATTCAATAAATATTTATTGCACAGCAACATCATTAAACCAAATCTCAAAGACTTTAAATAGGTAGATATTTATATGTATATGTAGAGAACATTCCAAGTAAATGCACAATAAGTGCAAAGACCATATGTGGGAGCATACCTAGTGTGTTTGAGTGTGTGGGGGTAGGTGTAAAATCAGAGTACATCGTCTGGGGATGAAAACTTAATTGCTTTACTATAGTAATTTGAATTTTTATAAATTAAACAGAACCATACAAGTTAAAACCTAGGTGTTGGAAATATTTTTAGAACAGATACATGTTCAGCTAATTCTTGTAGAAGAAATAGAAAATATTTGGAAAGTGATGGAATACAAAAGGAAGAAGAGAGTCCTGGCTTAGCTGGTGCCTCTGGTGTGCTTAGTAGATCAGCGATGGCTCTCAGCGTCTGCTGCCATCGGCTGCCAGCTTAGTCCTCTGCCCACAGCCACCTGTGAATTAGGCAACAAGATTCAGAACCCTCTGAAAAGGCTGTGGCTTTGCTGTTTGAAATTTTGGTCACAGCAAGAGAAGCCTTCCAAGAAATCCATGTTGCTGTGCTCCACAGAACGTGACCATCCTTAGGCCATTCCGAATGGCATTTACAGCAGGTGTCTAATTAGCAACTGTAAGCTCATCTCTGGTGAGAGTGTCTGTGATCACTGCTATAACACTCTCCCTGAACACCCTCTTCCAAACATGGAGCATTAGCTTCTGTATAATGAAGCTCATGTATGGTATGTATTACATTTATTTTCATGACATCCCTGCAGCAACCTTGTGAGGTACATAAAACATATATGAGTTCCATTTCACTGTTAAGGTGTCTGCCCAGGGCCTCTGCATATACTTGGGCAGGTTATTCACTACACAAGGAGACCTGACTAAGCAGCAGGAGAGGGCTGATATTCATCCCATATTCCATTCATCAAGCACAGTGCCTACGGGGCCACACCCACCCAGAGGGGAAGCCTTTTTCTAATTTGTATATAAGAACCATATGGGCTAGAAGCAGCTGTATATTTGGGTCTTGGGATTAAATGACTTGCCCAAGATCCATCCAGAAATTAACTCCTCTCTTTCTCTCCTAATCAAATTTATCTTAATTAAATTTGTATTTCACTACAATACACTCACTAAAACAGATTTCAAGGCATTGTTAACACAAATAAATAGGCTTCATTGTCAGGACACCTTGGAAGCATCGAGTTGACTTCCATCCCACTTTTAGGTTGCTTTCCAATTTCATTTTGACTTTTTCTTTACTATACACCCTACTGAGTCTGCTAATCACAAGTTGACACAGATCCTCAGTAAAAGCAAAGGGCTTTACAAACCATGGGACTAATTTAAGCCGTATAAATATGTGAATATCAATTACAGAAGCAGATGAAAAGAAAATGAGATACTATCACAATTTTATTAAAATTGATGTTTTTAAATGATTTATTTGACATAGAAAATTTGATTTCATACATTATTATATCAGATGTTTACATCCTTGAATTTCAGAGATCACTGAGTAGATATTTTCACTTTGAGATATACAAATCTCTGAGGCCTCTCAAGGAGTGAAGAGTGGAATAGGAATGTTATACAATTTTGCTTACAGTTTGACATTTGCACTCCCCTTTATTTTACATGTAATCCTCAGAAATCTGGAAGGTAAGATGTCACCTCCTCCAGGCAGCCTCCCTCCCTCCTTCAGTCTGAGTTAAATGCCTCCTTCCATGCTCTGAGAGTCCCTCTGGGAGGGCCTCGTTATTACTGCTGCCTCTGATCATATTTACTTTTCTATCACCCCTAATAAATGATATTTCCTGAAGAACAGAGACCATGTCTTTTTTGTATTCACAACATATGACACATAGTAGATTAAGAAATGTTTGCTGAATTATTGAGTGGAAGAGAAGATAATGTTAGGTTTGTTCCTAAAGATCTAAATTAATAAATAGAGTGTACTTTCATGCTTCCCTCCCCCAAAATCTGTAGAAGATATCAGTGAGTCAGATAGACAAAAATTTAGAAGACACACAGGTACACAAACAAAGACATTCCTAGAGACACCTCTTAACCTCCTTTGGGTCCTCAAGGTGAGCCTGTCCATCACCATGCTCTGGAACAGTAAATGGGGAAGAGATGAAAGCATGGGCTAAGTATAAGGAAAATGAGGGGGAAATGTGTACACAAATACATGCATAGGAGCAATAAAAACATCTATAACCATGTCACCAATCTAGCAAACTTGAAAGGAAGTACCATGAACTAATAGAAAGCATAGGTTTCAGTCCCCTCTCGCATTGTTACTCTCTTATCTTCCAAAATATATACAGGCAAGTTGACCTTTCCAAGCATCAAACTCACCATTGATAAAACAATGAGATTTAACTAAAGTTTTTTTTAACCCTAACTTTCCATGAACTGTAAGAATTTTCACTGCAAGTCAATATCTCACACTTCTACCAACATTCCAGAAGGGGGCAGCATTTATTCACAGTAGGGAAACCCAGAAAAAGTTTTTACGTTTGCTAGCCTTCAAAGCAGTGAAGACTGGAAAGATAACGGAAAGGGGTATTTGAACTCATTCTTGAATTTGGTGAGAGTATATAAGGGTGTCAAAAGTGGAAAAGTGGGCATAAATCCTGTTATCCTCTGTGCTGTGTGGGCATTTAGTGAGGAACCAGGCCAATAGCTCATGAGAAAGAGATTCAGGCCCTCTTGTTCACTCACCATTGAATTCCTGATGCTGAGCACAGTTACTGGCATATAGCAGGTGCTCAATGGATGAAAGGTACATGAAGAAGAGGGACGGAATGGATTCCCAGGGTTAGCTCCTTGCATAAGTGCAAAATAGGTAAGTCTATCTGTGCAGCTTTTCTCCTTGCACCTCCTTCCACAGCCCATTCCTTCTCCCATGACCCTACACAGTTCCCGCATCTGCCACTCTCCTTACCCCCGAACCCTTCCTCTTTACAATGATTGATTCTGCTACATATTTACTTAACAAATATTTCAAACACATGTTGTATACCAGGTTTTGCCCTGCCTCCCCTGCCCTGACAAAATACAGGCTAATTAACCTTACCCCTTAAGATATAATAGTTCCTAAGGGTGATTGTATTGGGAAGCAGGGCTAGAGCTGGGATTGGTCTACATTTTAATATATTCTGGGAAATGGGCTTTATAACACAAAAATGCGAGTGGGCATATAAGGAAGTGAAGGAGATAATTTGTGGCAAGAGGATGTGTTTAGCTCCCCTTCAATCCCACCTCCTATGTGAGCTACCCCAAGAGTAGCCTTGATTGCTTTGTTCCCAAACTGAGAAAATGAGAAGGCAATTTAAAGGTCACTTATTCCACCTGCTTCTTTTTGTATATGAGGAGTGAAGCCTAGAAGGAGGGTTACTTTCCCAGGGTTACACTGATGACTAGTTGCAGAGCACAGTCTAGATCCAATTATCCATGATCCCTGTCCAGCGTACTCTCTAAAGGGGTGATACTCTTTTTTTTTTTTTTCAAACACTCCCATCCACTCACTGTTTATTATAGTTTTTTTTTTTAAATAGACTTCATTATTTTAGGAAAGTTTTAGGTTCATAAAATAGTTAAACTTACCAATTAGTTATTTCATGGATCGTGTCTTTCGTATTTTATCTTTTGTCATCACCAAACCCAAGGCCATTTATACTTTCTCTTATACTATCTTCTAAGGCATCTTTTTGCATTTTATCTCTGAATACATCAATTTTTTTTATTTCAGCATAATACGGGCATACAAATGTTAAGGTTACATACATTGCTCTTGCCTTCCCTCCCTCATTGAGTCAGAGATTCAAGCGTGTCCATCCCCTGACAATGCATATGGCACTTATAACATATATATATATACTCATCCCCTCCTACCCCCTCCCACCTGCCTGACACCTGATAAATGGTTTTTATTTTTTCTTAACACTTTGGTTAGATTTTATAACTTTGCCTTTACCTAGCAAAGGTTACAGGTATGCCCTTCCCCTCCACACTGTTCGCCACATCCCTCAGATGTGGGTCTCTCCCCCCACGCCCGAATCTCTGGTGAACACCACCACCCTTTGAGCACCATGTTGATAATTAGTCAGTACCAATTTGACAGTATCTTCTAAGGGCTTTATAGTTTTATGTTGTACAGCCATTTTGAGTTAATTTTTGTGATGGGTGTAAAGTCTGTGTCCAGATTCATTTTTTGCATGTGGATGTCCAGCTGTCTGGCACCATTTGTTGAAAAGATTAAATTTGTTCCAGTTTTTAGCCTTTGCTACTTTTCAGAGATCAGTTCACTAAGTTTGTGTTGGCCTATCTGGGGACTCTTTATTGACCTATTTGTCTGTTCTTTTGTCAATACCATGCTATCTTGATTACTATAGCTTTATAGTAAATCTTGATGTAGGATAGTGTCAAATGATTGATTTTATTTTTCTCACTCATTATTTGGTTATTTATTTTAGGTCTTTTGCCTCTCCATATGAATGTTAGAATTGATGTGTCAATATCCACAAAATAACTTTTTGGGGTTATGATTGGGACTGCATTGAGTCTACAGATCAAGTTGGGAAGAACAGACATATCTTGACAATACTGACTTTTTCTATTCATGAACATGTAATATCTCTCCATTTATCTAACTAGTTGTTCTTTGATTTCTTTAATCAGACTTTGCAGTTTTCCTCATATAGATTTTATACATATTTTGTTACATTTATATCTAAGTATTTTACTTTGGGAGGTGCTGATGTAAATGATATTGTGTTTTTAATTTCAAATTCCAATTGTTCATTGCTGCATATAGGAAAACAATTGACTTTTATATGTTAATATTGTATCCTATATACTTTCTGCAATTACTTATTAGTTCCAGAAGTTTTTTTGCTGATTCTTTTAAATTTTCTAGGTGGGCAATCATGCTACCTGTGAATAAAGACAATTCCCGATTTATATACCTTTTATGTCCTCTTCTTGCCTTATTGCATTAGCTAGGACTTCTAGTATGATGTTGAAAAGGAGTGATGCAGAAGGAATGCCTTGCTCCTGATCTTAGCAGGAAATCTTCTAGCTTCTTATCATTGAGTATGATGTTAGCTGTAGATTTTTTTTTTTTTTTTTTTTTTTTTTTGAGACAGAGTCTCCCTTTGTTGCCTAGGCTAGAGTGAGTGCCATGGCGTCAGCCTAGCTCACAGCAACCTCAATCTCCTGGCTCAAGCAATCCTTCTGCCTCAGCCTCCCGAGTAGCTGGGACTACAGGCATGCGCCACCATGCCCAGCTAATTTTTTTATATATATATATTAGCTGGCCAATTAATTTCTTTCTATTTTTATAGTAGAGACGGGGTCTCGCTCTTGTTCAGGCTGGTTTCGAACTCCTGACCTCGAGCAATCCGCCCGCCTCGGCCTCCCAGAGAGCTAGGATTACAGGCGTGAGCCACCACGCCCGGCAGATTTTTTGTAGATGTTCTTTATCTAGTTGAGGAAATTCTCCTTTATTTCTAGTTTGCTGAGTGAGAGTTTTTATCACAAATGGGTGTTGGATTTTGTCAATTCAGTGTCTATTATGATCATATGTTGTTTTCTTCTATAGCATGTTGATGTGATGGACTACATTAACCAATTTTCAAATGTTAACTCAGCTTTATATGCTTGGAATAAATCCCACTTGGCGGAGGCATATAATTCTTTTTATACATTGTGGGTTTGATTTGCCAATTTGTTTCTAGAGAGATTATTAGGCTCTCCAATGTATCTGCTCCCTCTTTCTCCAAACCTAGAATAATAACCCTGGTGTCTGATTCTTCTCAAAAAGGTCTGTGCTGCTAATCTGCAGCAATGGTGGAAGCCCATTAGCTCAAGAGTCCCAGCTACATAAGCCTGGGCCAGTCATTTACCCTCCTAAGCACAGTCATTCACTTATCATGTAAATGCTAAGGACATAAAAACTAGCATCTAAAAGCAGCTTCTTAAAATTTCAACTACATTACTAATTCATTACATTTTAGTTGAGATGATGAAATGCACTATGTATGTAAAAGTACTTATTTTTCCCTCTCTTTTCACTATCCTAAGATTGCACTTCTCCCTAAAGCATGTAACCAATCGAGACTTGCCATGCACCCTGTTTTCTGGAAAACTTGAGCCATGATGTTCCTCTAAAGTATCATCATTATTAGTAACATCATCACAGCATGTTTTCTTTTCATGCATATACTCTTTTAAGTTGTCAGATGCTCATGAAGGCCATTCCTAGTTGAAAATTTTTATTCAGGTGAAATCAGATTTAAAAAGACACCAATAGCAGCCAGAGGAAGAAAATACATCCCCAAAGGGCAAAGTGAAGATTAAAGGTTGGCCCGCAAGTATGGAGTAGCTGCCCCTTCGATTCTAGGAACTCCTTTGCATTAGTAGCCATCTGACTGGTGCTAACACTCCCCACCAAGTTCCTTATTCTATAAAAGCTTCCTTTTGAGACTGTCGAGTCACATGGTCCCTTGAGGTGGCATATGGCAATAAACACACACACACACACACACACACACACACACACACCATTTGTGGCCTAGAACAGTTTATCCATTTCTTATTTCCCAAAATCTAAGACCATGGCTCCCTGGCTTTCATTTTCTGCAGATCCTTTCATAAAAGAAAGGCCTCTTTGTCACAAAAATATAGGAATTACATAATTCAGAGTAAATGGCCTTCCTTTCAATTAAATAAATTTAGCCAGAAGAAAAAGTCCCTACATTATCCTTATTTTTCTCATTTTACCTCATACCAGTGAAATTTTGTCACAAATCTGTGTCTGGAAACCACTGGCGGAGGGACAGCTCAGTTAATGAGCTATATAGAGGACTGGGAAAGGCTGACTCACCTCACTAAGGTGGTCAATGTTCCAGTGTAGACAAACACCAGGAAATACTCAATTCTGAAAAGGACGGTTAGGATCAACCTCAATATTTTAAGTGGTTAAGACCACTGTGCATTGTATAGGCATTGTACAGCAAAGCAGAGGGAAGAATGTTGGTCAAGGCACCCAGGCCCCTTCTCCTCCTGTTGCAGAGATCATTCTTACAACCAGAACAGAAGGCCCAATGTTTCATTACGTTTATGTCAATTATTTCAATATAATTTTTCTCCAAATATATCTGGGGTATCTGGCCAGTATCATAGAGTACCAAGTGATATTAATACCCATGAATGTTTGTTTTGAGAACAAGACACAACTGAGAAACTCTGTGGCCTTGATGTAGAGTGTGACCTCTCAGTGTTTTAGGTGTTTTTCAGAGCAGGGCCACACATAGTATCTGCTCTTGAGGTCCTAACTTTCCAAGTTTAAATACATATAAACACACCACACACATAATATTAAAGACACTGGGTATACAAAAGGCTTAGTCTTGTAATTTGGTTTTGATGTCTGCTTTAATTCCTTGAACGGAAGGAAGGAAGGAAGGAAGGAAGGAAGGAAGGAAGGAAGGAAGGAAGGAAGGAAGGAAGGAAGGAAGGAAGGAAGGAAGGAAGGAAGGAAGGAAGGAAGGAAGGAAAAGAGGGAGGGAGGGAGGGAGGGAGGGAAGAAGGAAGGAAGGATGGAAAAAGGGAAGGAGGGAGGGAAGAAGGGAGGGGGAGAAGGAGGGAAGAAAGGATGGGGAGAGGGATGGAGGGAGAGAAAGAAAATGGAAAGCAATGGTGGTAGTTCCCAGAAAGAAGGGTAATGGCTGGTCAGAGATTTATGGGAAGTGAGAGTCCTGATCCTGCCCAGCATGTCCGGGAATTTTTCCTGCTAGAGGGTGATTTGTTAACTGCTGTCTGGTCAGCCTTTCCAGGGAGTCAATTTTGGACTCTAATCCTCACATTCAAAGACACCAAAGCCAAGCCAAAGATTGTTTTCCAAGAATAGGGTTTTATAGGATGAGGCTACTTTAGGCATTGTGTAGTAATTGGTGAGCATTCCACTTCATAGTTAAGAGCAGAGTCAATACAGAAAAAAAAGGTGATAATATTACCATAGCTTGGAAAGCACTAATTTTAAAAAGAGTTTCTTCCTTTCCAGCATAGATATGGCCCCATATGACACTGGGTATGAAATGGTTAAACAGTCAAATCTCTGAACTCCTACAGGCATGAAGAACTTTCACTGATGTTTCAGAGTAAACATTGTGACACCATGTTTCTATATAATAGAAGACTTCTTCTCAGTTAGAAAATAACAATAATGGCAACAATAGTAATAACAGCTAACATTTAATGAACTATTCCTATGTGCCAGCTGCTGCCCTAAGCATACCACAGGTGACATAATCATATCCATTCTACAGGTGAGGAAACTGGGTCTCAGAGGGTTCAAGTGACTTATTCAAAGTTAATTAGATAGTAAAGGTGGAGTCAGGGTTTGAACCCAAGCCTGATGCCTTACACCCATCATATATTTCCTATCAGTCTAATAGTTAATTTTATTACTCAAATAAAAAAAATGGATAAAGGACCCTTAGTTACTTTGAGCTCTAAAGTCAGACAGATATAAATTTATGTCTTGATTGTGTGACCTTATAAAAGTCACTGAATTTCTCTGAGCCTCAGTTTTTATTTGTGAAATGGAAATAATCATACCATTCTGCAAGATTACTGTGAAAGAGAGAGGTAATACATGGTAATCATTCAATACATGGAAAGTCTCACCGCGGCACAGACAGGACACAGACTGTCATGATTAAGGAGAGTAAACAAGCACACAAACAAGAGACACAGAGTCCCGGCACTCAAGACAGGATCTCCAGGATAAGTGGTGACCAGTAGTAGATCATCTTGAGAACCACTGAAGGAAGCAACTTTCCCTTAATCAACTCAATTGATAAAGTAAACTTTGAGTAAACTTGCAAAATAAGAAGAGACTGCATGAAACCAAAGCAAAATTGGATAAATGGTAACACAGCAAGCGAAAAAGCTTCTGCACAGCAACAGAAACAATTGAAAAAGTGAAGACACAGCCACAGAATGGGAAAATATTTGCAAACTACTTATAAAACAATGAATTAGTAACTAGAATATATAAGGAGCTCCGACAACTTGATAGGAAAAAAATCAAATAATCCAATTTAGAAATGGGCAAATGATCTGAATAGACATTTCTGAAACAAAGGCATACAAATGGTGCTTGTTTTTGTTTGTGTCTTTTGAGAAAGGAGAATTGTCTATTCAGATATATGAAAAAATGCTCAGCATCATTAGTCATCAGGGAAATGCAAATCAAAACTATAATCATCTCACCTCAGTTAAAATAGCTTTTATCAAAAAGATGGGCAATAACAAACGCTGGTGAGAATGTAGAGAAAGGGAAACCCTTGTACACTGTTGGTGGGAATGTAAATTTGTGCAACCACTACGGAGGTTCCTCAAAAAAATTGAAAATAGAGCTACCATATGACCCAGCAATCCCACTGCTGGGTATATATACAAAGGATGGGAATTTGGTATATCAAAAAGATACCTGATTCACCACGTTTATTGCAGCACTATTCGCAATAGCCAAGATATGTAATCAACCTAAGTGTCCATCAATGGATAAAGAAGTTGTGATACATGTACACAATGGAATATTATATAGCCACAAAAAGAATGAAATCTTACCATTTGCAAAAAACAGCGTGAATGGAACTGGAGAACATTATGTTAGATTAAATAAGCTAAGCACAGAAAGACAAATTTCACACGTTCTCACTCATGTATGGGAACTAAATATTAAAAACAATTGATCTCATGGTCCCAGAGAGTAGAACAGTAGTTCATAGAGGTTGGGAAGTGTAGTGAGGAGAGCGAGATAGAGTGGGGATAGTTTTAAAAAAAAATAAGAGACAGCAGATAATAACACCAAAAAAAAAAAAAAAAGCAAGTAAAGACAATCAATCAGTAGACCCTGTATAAAGAAAGAAAATAAACCTCAAACCATTAGGAAAGATTACTCCCTGAGCCATATCCAGCTGAATTAATTTACGTAGTAAGAAGTAATTGAAGCTTGTATCAGAACCCACCTGCCTATTCTCATCCTATGTTGTGGAGGAGTCATCTCTGTGAATATGTTGCCACTGAGCTCTACTGAAGATCCTTCTCATAAAACTCTGGTCTAAACAGACATCCACTGACTATTGCAGTCAAGAATATAGTGTCAGAAAAGAAGGAGATAGATGATCTTCCAGAAGATCACCTTGGCGTGGTCTCCTGCCTTCTAGGACTCTGCCTTCCCTAAGGAATGTCATTCTTCAGTACTGTCCGGTTTCAGTCTTTCTAATGTGGAGATACTAAAACTCAAAGGAAAAAAGCAAAAAACGTTAGGAAGAGTGGAAATGATAAGACCAGTAGCAAAAGCAAAATCTAAAATAGCCTGAGAAGGGACCTGCTGTAGTAGCAGCAGAAATCACCATGAACATTTTACTACCTCAAGTTGGATTCTTCCATTCATAGGTCCTTATGTTCCGCAGTGTATATAATGAAAATATAAAAAGGAATGAAAATAAGACCTATTCTTTGCTATTTTGTTTTGTATGCATAAATTGTGCAGACAAAAACTGAAATTTAATAAATTTGGTCAATTAAACTTGCAGCTATGTGATTTACTTAATTCCTGTCTACTAAAACAAAATCAACAATTTTAATGTCTTTGGTGAGAGAGAGTTTGGAGGGGGCTAAAGAGAATTACTGCCTTCCCAGCCTTTGAGAGAGACCCTTCAAAGACTATGCTTTCATCTGTCAAATGTTAGCACAGTATATCATTCAGAAATTGGCTTTGAAGACAATTATTGGAACACAAAAAATATGATTGTAATTATATTCCTCATTTTATCCTGCGCCATGTTGTTTTAATTTCGTATCATTATTTGCACACCTAGGAAGCAATCAATGGATATTTGTTAAATAATGGGAAGAATTTGCTAACAAATTTCAAATGATATCTAATAAAAATTAAGACCAAGTGCTCTGAGAACAAACCTAAATGATTAGTTCACTACCTATGTCTTTGAGTAAGTTTTTTAACTTCTCCAAGCCTCAGGTTTTTCATTGGCAATATTTAATTATCTCCTCCATTAGGCAGTCATTTAGATTAATGAGATAATTCATATAAAACTTTTTAGCTCAAAACTATGCACATACTAAGTGCTACAAAATGTTAGCTATAATCACTTTGATGCCTCGTCTTAGGCAAATAATATATACAAATCATTAATCTGCCTCATTGGATATATAAAAGTTAAATATTAACCCTTTTGTGATAGTGTCAAGCATTTTGTCATTGCAAAATGATGCACTTTTTGATGGAGATTTGTGGGATTCACAAACAAGCAGGTGAATAAAAAATGACTTAGAATTTGACTTATCCATGGCTTCAGAGTAGCAGGTGATGGAAATGGATTTAACAGCAGAGGACAGAGCACAGGGACCAGGAGGGAGAGAATAATTTGCTATTATGAGAGAAGAAACAAGAAGGCCCTATTTTATAACCCTGAACTTCCACCATCTCTGATGAGTACTGCTGAAAAAGCACAAATTTCAGAGCTGGGTCATCTATGATAGCAGTTACATGGGAAGAAAAGGATGCCCTCCTCATTTGTTTTCCTTAGAAAAAGAGAAAGATGAAGAGAAGCAGAAAACTTCACTATACACAAAATGGAGAAGATCAAGGTAGGAGTGTGGAGAATGTAGTGGATAAAGCATGGGCTTTGAAATGGGATAAATCTAAATTCGGTTCTCTAGCTCAGCTACCCAGGGTAAGTGCCTATTGCTACTTACCTACTTACTATGTCTCTCTGCTTCATCTCTGTAGTGGCAATAATAATTGTAACTATGTTATAGAGTGGTTTGAAGATATAATGAAGTAACTAACAATGCTGGTAAATGCCCAATCCATTTTCTCATCTATGTAAGGTACTTGTAAAATACAGTATCTCTGTAGGCAAGGAAAGTACCAGAATGCTTGCCAAAACATTGCTTCTTGCAGTTGCTTACTCATTTCTTTCTCATAAGCATCCCTTGTGGTTGAAAGAGATTTGTATTGCATCAGTTTAGCTAAGCTGGAATTACATTTCCCAGATCCACCTTTATTAATGTGATCAGTTAAAGCCCAGATATGGAAGCAGAAGGGAAGCCCCCTGCTGTCCTCTTCTGGTACTGAGAAGTTGGCGCAGCACAAGGCACTGCTGCTGTTGCAGCTCATGCCAGTTGGTGCTGACACCCTGGCTTCCCAGTTTGAGGGTGGCTGCAGCCAGGCCCCCACCTCTTCCAAATCCTGCTGCATCTCCTGCTCGGAATTCTCTGACTCTTGGCCTGGGTGCGTGTGTGATTAGCTCCATGACAAAAGGACACCAGCTCCCCCTGCAGAAAACCTTCATTATCAAAGTTGGCAACTTGGAGGCGATGAGAAAGGCTCCAGCTCATTCTCACAGGTCCAGTTTGTCCTTGCTCCCCCCACCCCACAACCATCTTTCTTTCCCAGCCACCTCCTTGTGTGCATCAAGTTTCAGTACCAAACTCAGAAACGAAACTTCACATACATTGTTTCTCCTGCTTCCACGGTTGTATAAAGTCAAATCCTCATAATAAATCCCTATAAATATATGTGTGTGTGTGTGTGTGTGTGTTCTGTCAGTTCTATTCTCTGATAAGAACTCTGACTTATACCATGGGCCTTCTCTATGTGCCAGGAACTATATGTTATGGGCGGAGACACAGAAGAATAAGGCACAGTTCCTACATTCACACAATTTCACAGTTCTTAAAGGAGAATTCAGCATCACGCATCATGTAAGAACTTAGAAATTTCTATGAATTTACCTATTCTGGACATTTTATACAAATGGAATTATACAATATGTGATCTTTTGTGTCTGTTTTTTTTTTTTTTTAAGCATGTTTTTGAAGTTTGTGCACATTGAAGCTTGTATCAGTACTTCATACCTTTTTTCCGGCTAAATAATATTCAATTTTACAGATATATCACATTTTGTTTATTTATTCATCTGTTGATGGGCATGTGTGTTGTTTCCACTTTGGGGAACTAGATAGAGGTGATAGTTGCACAACCTGTGAAAGCACTAAATCCCAATGATTATGCTATAAGATTGTTAATTTTGTATTGCATGATTTTCACTTAAATAAAAAATTTTTGTAAAGGTTATGAGTTACAAAGTTCATTTCCTCTTGCAAAAAAGAATACGTGCATTTATAAGTGTTCAGAGTGAAATCAAGAAGATTCCATTGAAGTTTATAGGTGCCAAACTGTCAAAAAGAACAGCTGTGTGGTCATTAAACTAGACATTTGCAGTGATAAGATCAGATGCTTTCCATATTTGACTAGAATCTGCTTTGTATATTATTTTTTGCTCTGCTATTTTGCTGCAAGTCTACCATTGATTGACTTCTTAACGTGCACATAAAATCAATTAGCATCCACTCTGTGAGGATGATTCTCATAATAGTTTGCTGCTTTCACTATTTAGCCAACAGAGAAACATGTCTTTCCACACTACCCCATACTTATTTAAGAAGGCATTTGGTAACACTTATCAGCCCGCACATGCCAACAATTAGACGTCAATAGAATTTCTATGTTCAACCTTTTGTATACAAGGAACATATTAGCCAACATTTCCAATCCTCTCACAATTTTCTGAACTCATCAGCTTTTGATCTTTCATTACGGAGTGACTTTCAAGACATCAGTTAAAGTTCCAACACGTCTTGCCTCCAATCTTTCCCTAAAAGGAAGACAGTATGAAAGTAGATATAAAAATTGAGTATGTGCCAGGCCAGTTCCGTTATTTGGAGCTTTTCCATTATTTGTTTAACTTTTTAAATAAATGTAACTTTTTCTTCAACTGCTAACTAAGCTTTCCTTTTTGTGTTGTTTTTATTTCTTTCTTACTCCAAAGATCTGATGTGAGTATCCTGATGTCCTTGTCTTATGCAACTTTCTGACTCCATCTCCCTCTACTATCCTCCTGTACCCTCCAGCCACACTGGTTTACATTTAGCTCCTAGAATATGTACAACTTATCTCTATCTCAGGACCTTTACAGCTGCCGTGCCGCCCACTTGGAATATTCTTCCTCAACAGTGTCATGTGGCTGCCCCTTCATCATCATCCAAGTCTCAAAGTATTGGGCACCTCCTCAGCAGTGGTTTTCCCTTGCAAAAGCAGTCCTCTCAGCCACAGTATACCACATTACCCTCTTTGTTTTTGTAGTCTGTGTCCCTTTCCTAGATTGTATGGTCCTTGACAATAGGGACTCTTCCTGTCTAGTTTATAGCTGTTTACCCACTGTTTTTAGCAAAGCTAGAACAGATAGGAGATGCACCATTAATATTTTGGCCAACTAACAGGCATTATTCATGCAAATAAACGTAAAATTGCAAATGTGGTTCATGGTGGTATCATTCCTTGTAAGAGGGTGCTGGAAAAGATCATGTATTATTCATTTATTTCTTTTTTTTTTTTTTTTTTTTGAGACAGAGTCTCGCTTTGTTGCCCAGGCTAGAGTGAGTGCCGTGGCATCAGCCTAGCTCACAGCAACCTCAAACTCCTGGGCTCGAGCGATCCTTCTGTCTCAGCCTCCCGAGTAGCTGGGACTACAGGCATGCGCCACCATGCCCGGCTAATTTTTTATATATATATCAGTTGGCCAATTAGTTTCTTTCTATTTATAGTAGAGACGGGGTCTCGCTCTTGCTCAGGCTGGTTTTGAACTCCTGACCTTGAGCAATCCGCCCGCCTCGGCCTCCCAAAAGCTAGGATTACAGGCGTGAGCCACCGCGCCCGGCCTATTTCTTTATTTATGTTTGTTAGTTGGGTTTATTTTGTGGAGGGAGGGGCATTTTATAAGTTCGGTTTTGAAATTTTAATTTTGAGTATTGTTGATATTCCAAAAAGTGGTACCCAATGGGTCATTTTGTATATTTGACTGGACTTAAGAGTTAGAGATCTGATCTAGGATGCATTCATTAAGATACCCGCTTCTTGGTGGTTATTATAGGTGGGCCTGGATAAGATCATCCAGGAACAGCAAAAAGAATAAGAAGAGAGGAATGCAGGTCAGAGCGGCCAACACTGGAGAGGGAACAGAACAACAGTGGTTGAGGGGGAGGAGGATGACCAATCTTGTGTTGTGACACCTTACGAAAGGCAATGTTTCAAGGAGAAAATTATACCATGAATGAGATGCTGCTGAGTCTGAAGTTAAATGAGGACTGAAAAGTGTCCATTGGATTTAGTCACCTTGAAGTTGCTGTTAACTGTTGGAGCTGTTTTACTGAAGTGATAGGGCCAGAAGTCAGACTGGATAGTAGGAAATGAGGACATAAGGACTATGACTACATGTGACTCTTTACATATACATCCTCTCATAGTCGGTTTTCACTTTATGTGACCTTGGACAAGACCCAGACATTACTCTGAATCTTGACACTGTTATCCTGTTATCTGTAATGTGAGCAGCTCTTAGCTATCTTGAAGGTCTATTGTGAGAGTTAAATGAGATGACATGAAAAAATGCTTAGAAAACCATGAGCACTCAATAAATGAAGATTCCTCTCACTTCTCCCACTTGGGAGTTTTTAAAATAAATCTATTGCTCAGAATCAAACATACTGCCCTAAACAAGGACTACATGTCAGGAGCAAATGAGTTGTTTGGTAAAATGCGATATAAAAAGAGTACCTTCCATATATGTGTAGAAATTGTGTAAATATCTCCTAAGGCCATTTGGTGGATATACCTCACTACAACTGTTGAACCCAGTGAATTTATGTCCTGTTTATATTTAGATTTCAAATTTATAGGAATACTGAACACAGATGATCATATACTCATTGTTGCTTCCAGTGTCTTGTGTGTACCACAAGTTCTGGGCACCTTGGGCACATGTTGACCCCTTCAAAACCAGCCTCTCTGGCAGTTTTCATTCACAACCTCGCAGTTTGGGTGCCCCTCCTCTGACTGTAGATGACATTGTCACATGGGGCATTGCCCCAAAAACTTCCCTATCCTTGTGGGGAGAAACCAAAGAGATTGTGTCCTTACTCTTTGGAGCACTGTCAGCCAGAGGAGAAGCAAATGTCCCAGCCCCCCTGCCCCCATCCATATAGGACTGAGACTCTCTAGCAAGAAACACAGAGACAAAAGAAAACATTCAAGTTTTCTCATGGCAGCAGCAGCAGCCGCCATAGTGTCCTGCTTGCAGTGCTATCTCTAGTTAGGGCTAAAATACCTTGGATTCCCCCCTCTTGGCATGTTAGTGCCTCGGTTTAAACCCAGTCTCTATGCCTGCTTCTCTGTCCTTCCATTGTTTCTGTGAGCTCCTAGTATCCTTGCAAAGGAAGGTCTTCACACAGCAGAGGCAAATAAGAACCCAGTAACCATGCTTCATGGCTGAGCTGGCACTTCCTAACAAAATTATTTGTTACTCTTGGCAGATTTCAGGGAGAAAAAAAACTACCTTACCAGAGCTTCTGTTGCCAATGACTATCACTCTGAGAGTATTCTCCTGAGAAAGAGAACATTAGGGGGGAAAAAATAAAACAGCATTGCAATTTAGATTGTCACTCCATTTAATAATGGGGAAATGGTATTACTTTACTGGTAATTATCATTTTTTTAAAAAATAGCCCTATGTGAAGTGTGAGCTGAACTCTGTTTATTGGAATATATCAACACATTAAACAAACTTAGCCTTGTTGGTTTATCCAAGACAGCTAAACTGTTGAATTTCAATTGAGCCTGTTACAAACCTGGCTCTGATTTGTAAAAACGTCTATTTTGAGTCAAGAGTGAGTAGGACTATATAAGTATGTATGCATTTGTCTGCCCCTGATGAGAGACACAGACACATGAGAAAGTTGTTTATCCTTTGAGCACCAAACATCATACAGAGTCCCTTTGAAATGTTAAAATTTGGAGCCATTGGTCTGTTATCTGCATGAGAGAAAAACAATACTGTAGCTTCAGGAGAAATGGAGAGGAGGGGGTGAAATGCGGAGAAAAACACCAACAGGAATGATAAACTGGGCTTTAATGACAAAGTCACTTTGCCAACTGTAACTCGGGTGCTGGGTAAGCTGATCTGACTTCATTAGGTGATAGCCAGCCTCCCAAAGCCATCATCAGTCTGGAAGAAAGCCATATGTGTTGGTCGCACAAATGGACATTGATTTTTCAATAAACTGGAACCCAAAGCCAACATCACTCCAATGATATCTTTTCTCAGGAGAAAGGATTTCTCGCTCACGCCTGGCACCATGTCTCAGCTCTTATATTACAAGAATTACATGGGTGAAGCAGAGTAGAAAACATCAGCTCACTTAAGTCATGTGATAAATGAGGCAATTAAGTCAATTAGATGCACAGTTACTGAGTTATATCTGTTTTGCTTTGTAAAATATAATTTTAAATAGGATCATCCGTCTTACCGTACTTGACAGCATTAAAATTCTGGAGGGCAGAAAAATTGCGGTTCATTACTCTATGAAAACACTGCTACTCTCCTAACTGGATAAAGTAACCTTGGTCTTTAAGTTGAAGGTTGTGGTTCCTTAACTCTTCCTCTGTAAGAATGCAGAACACATTTTGGATTTACTATTTGTCCACATTTCTTTAAATATATAGCTTTTCTACTAGGCATCATGTGATTGGGAAATTAGTAGATAGAACTTTAATTTTTTTCCCAATGCATATTTGCCAGATATATCTCTTTCTAGAGGAAGAGAGAAGTGACATTGTAACAGATTTACATTATTCTAGGAAGAGTCACTTAAGTGACTTTGTAATGAAAGGGTGAGCAGGTACACTTGTCTGAGGGAAGAGTATGAGGCTCTTTAGTGGCTTAATCTTGTTCATCATCACCCACTTCCCCTTGGTGTGCAGACTTGGCACTGGGAAAGAGGTGTGTACACCTGCAGAGGAAACAAGGAGCCTTCTAGGACAGGAAACCTTAATGCAACCCTTTGCTTTTGGAGATTCAATGTCATTAGAGCCTCAAGTGGATTGCAGGGGTCCTACATAAGGTGAGTGGGCAGGTAGAGACACCAGGAATCATTAGGAGAAACTAACCACAAATGAAGGTGGTATTGGACTGGTGGTGCTCAAGGCTTGATTAGAGGAACATCAAAAAATTGCCTATAAGTCAAATTATGTTTCCCTTGCTCCTGATAAATTTCATTTCCTTTGTTTAAAAGTAGTGAACCAATGTTCAAAAGTCAGGAGATTTCTTATATAAATAAAGGGATTTCTTTAGCCAGGGCACATGCTCTGCAGTTTGTTCCAAAGCCCACCTTTATGTAACATGCTCTATTCTCCCTGCTTCATTCATGCCTATTGCTTTCTGGAATTCAGAAGGCAGTTGAATTCTTGACCTTTTCCCTGAATGGTTATGGGGAGAGGGTACCAACACTAATGGAATGGGGCTGAGACTGAAGCCCCTGCGAACCCAGCCCCCTGGGAGTATGACTGAGAAAGGTTAGCAAAACATGTGAGGAAAAACTAAGAGTTGTGGCGTTGGGAACATGCGTGGTTGGACTGAGCAGGAATCTGAGTCGTAATCTTACACACTAAAGGGTGGGACCTAGGAAGGGCCTCATTGTGGCAAAAAAACAAAGATATCAAAGAATATGTAAATCTTAAATTTGATAGGCAAGGTTAAATTGACTTCAGAAAGGTGGAACCAGTTAAATGCTGACCAGTATTCATAAGAGCACCAGTTTGCATGCGAGTAGTCAGCACTGACCATTATTGATTTTTTTGAGTTCTGCTAATCTGATGGAGAAAAATAATGCATTGCTACTTTGGTTTGAATTCTCCTGAATACTCGTGAGTTTAAGCACATTTTCAAATGTTTGCTAGTCACCTGTCTTTTTTCAAAGAACTTCCAGTTTATAACTATTGCTCAATTTTCTTACTAGGTTATTTGCTTTTCCTTATAGAACAATAGGAACACTTAGAGGATTTTCCTTTCTCTGCTGTGTTTGCTGCAAATATTCTACCCCAGTCTGTTACTTGCTTTTTAATTTTGCTGATGGATCTCATATTATGCAGAAATTTTTAATTTTTATTTAGATAAATCCATTTTTAATGTTTTTAGGGTTTTATGTTTTTCATAGATTCCTTCCATTCCATGATTGTCAAAATAATCTCCTATTCTTATACTTTCTTTCTTTTTTTTTTGTTTTTTTGAGACAGAGTCTCACTGTGTTGCCCAGGCTAGAGTAAGTACCCTGCTGTCAGCCTAGCTCACAACAACCTCAAACTCCTGGGCTCAAGCAATCCTTCTGTCTTAGCCTCCCTAGTAGCTGGGACTACAGACATGGACCACCATGCCCAGCTAATTTTTTCTATATATATTTTTAGTTGGCCAATTAATTTCTTTCTATTTTTAGTAGAGAAGGGGTCTCACTCTTGCTCAGGATGGTCTTGAGCTCCTGACCTTGAATGATCCGCCTGCCTCAGCCTCCCAGAGTGCTAGGATTACAGGCCACCATGCCCAGCCGGTCTCCTATACTTTCCTTTAATAATTCTGTAGGGTTTCATGTTTATAATTGATTATTTAATATCTGGAAGTTATTTTACATGAAATAGAGATGTAATTCTTTTTAAATTGAGGGCTGATTACTTTAACCTCATTTTCTCATTATTTTAAAATTCAAATTAAATTTGAATTTAAAATCGAAATATTTAAAATTGAATTTGAAATTGAAATATTTGAAAATTTGAAATTGAATTAAAGTACAATTTTAAACTTATATTTTAAATTAACAGGTGTCTTTTTGCTTTTTTTGGTTTGTTTTGAGATTTCATAAGCAACTTCTTTATTGGAGATATGGGAGTACTGATCACTCATCATCCTTCTCCCTGGATTCCTCAAAAATTGATAATAGACAGAGTCTAATAAGAATAAAAATGTGCAGCATCAGGTCTGTGCTGGCTAATTAGTGTCTAGTAATCTCTTTGAAATATAGAACTTCAAATATATTGTGTAAGAGGATGTAGTTTGGCCTGGGACCTAAGTGAGGTTTTCTATTTCTTTGCTACAAATCCTAGTCTTAGACTCTACCTGTGGAAAAAGTGAGATCTGCAAAGCAATTACTCAACCAGCTCATAGAAGAGAACATCAGCTCCCAAACCAAACCCAGTTTTCTTGGAGTATTTGCTCCAATACTACCTCCCTCCAAGAGAGAGCAGAAATCTCTCTGCTCTAAGAAAAAATATGAAACACAAGAGTGACCATCCCTCCCCAACTTATACTCACATTGTTTATCTCGCTCATTTGTTTTAGGATATTTTTGCATGTTTTCTCTTTCAGTTGAATTTTAAAAGAAACTCATAACTTTCATTTTAAAAATCTTGTTGGGATTTTAATTATAATTGCATTGAATTTATGGGTTTATTTTGGGTTTAATAAACATGTTTAACTATTGAGTTTTCTTATCCTAAAGCTTGTTTATTCAGGTTTTGTTCTATGTACATCAGTAAAATTATATAATTTCCCCCATAAAAGTCTTGTGTATTCTGCTAAGTTTATTTATGGGTATGTTTAATAATTTTTGTTGCTATTGAGTTGGATTTTTTTTCTTTCTTTTTTTTTTAATTGATCAGCAGTTGAACATGGATCATGTTCCTTTTTTTCAAATTAATTTTTTACTGTGTAAAGAAAAGTGATTGATTTTTGTATTTTGACATTTTATCAACCTGTTTTACTAAATATTGCTCCGTACCTTCTCTCAGACAATTCTATTATGTGAAAATAGGAAAAGTTGAGCCTCTTATTCGGTATCTCTAACTCATTTCCTTTTTTTGCCTTGTTGTCAGGACTAGTTGCATTCTAGTTGCTGTTATAGGATTAGGCATTTTTATTTTGGTCAAGACTTCAATGAACATACTTCTAATGTCTCCCCATTAAGTGTGATGTTTGCTAAGATTTTCTAACAACTTTTTTACTAAATTAAGGAATAACCTATTTATTTCTAGCTTGACTTTATTAAAAATGGTATTGATTTATGAGAAATGTCTTTTTGTAATAAGTTAATTGTATAATGTTCTCTAAATCTGTTAATTTAGTGAATTATATTAATAAATTTCTCAATGCTATACCATTGTTACTTCTAGAATAAATCCTGCTTGATCATTTATACTATTTTCTGCAAAAATTACTGATTTTAACTTTTAAATATTTTATTTCATATATTTGTACTATATATGTATGTTTGTAAATATTAATCTATAGTTTCTGCATATTTTTTCTTTCATTTTCTGTTTTTTTAAATATAATTATGCAACTTAATGGAATGAGTTTTGAAGTTTTTCAATAGTTTTAACGCTTTGGAAAATTTAACAGAGTAATTATCTGTTCCTTAATGGTTGAATGGAACTGGCTTATAAATTCATTTTGAGCTGGTATGTTTTATATGGATGGATTTTTAATATGGTTATTTATGTATTCAATTTTTACCTCTTTCTGCATCATTTAAAGTAATTTATACCTTCTTAGAAAATCTTGCACTTCTTTGTTTTATTACTTTTTTTGCAAGTTATTTATACAATTCTGTCAAGATTTCTTGAATTCCCTGTCCCTGGTTATATCTTTTTTCTTATTTCAATTTTTTCTATTTTTTCTTTAGCACACTTACTAAAGAAAACAAAAAGCTAACTTCTGATTTTATTGATTGAGTCTATTGTGTACTCTATTTTATTAATGTCCACTGATCTCTTTATTGAGTCCTATTCCTGTTTCAACTAGACTTGGTCCTTAGTGTGTGCTTTACTGGGAGTTTTTAAGAGCCATAGTAGAGGACTGTGAGATTATTTGTGTGATATTCTGTCAGTATTTGTGAGCTTTTAAGCAATCATTGAAATTAAGGAAAATAAGGTAAATTTTATTACAAACTCCATAATCTCTAGGTTGAAATATTCTAATTTTCTTTACCCTAAAAGGAGGACCCATAATCATTTAGTATTTATTCCCTGTAATGGGCTGAATTTGTCCTTCTCAAAATTTATGTTTTGAAGTCCTAACCCTTGGTACCTCCGAATGTGACTTTATTTGGAGATAGGACTCTTAAAGAGGTAGTTGAAGTAAAATGAGGTATTCTGGGTGGTCCATAATCCACTATGACTGGTGTTCTGATACAAAGAGGAGATTAGGTCACAGACATCACAAACCAAAGACTATGTGAAGACACAATGAGAACACAACCATCTATAGCCAAGGAGAGAGGCCTCAGAAGACATCAGCCCTGCTGATATCTTGGTCTCAGACTTCTAGCCTCCAGAACCCTGAGAAAATAAATTTCTGTTATTTAAAACCCCCATATCTAGTTCTCTGTTAGGGCGGCCCTAGCAAACTAATACATTTCCCCATTCCTTCCTCCCCCAAGCCCAAGGCAACCACTAATTTGCTTCTGTCTCTCGAGATTTGCCTATTCTGTATATTTCATATAAATGGAATCATACACTATGTGGCTTTTTGTGTCTTCCTTCTTTCATGTAGCATGACGTTTTCAAGGCTCATCCATGCTGTGATGTGTACTAATACTTTATTCCTTTTTATGGCTGAGTAATAGTTCATGATATGGTATACCACATTTTGTTCACCTGCTAATTAGTCAATTGTTGATGATGACTTCGATTAAAGGAATGAGTGAGAAGGAAGCGTCAAGAATGACTTCTACATTTCCAGCTGAAGAGTATAGGTGAATGGATGCTATTTATTGAGATGGGAATGAATGGAGGAAGAGTATGTTAGAGGCGAGATTTGGGAAGTTTAGGTTTACAGAGGTTAACTAGTAATCACTAGTTACCTGGTCCAGGCTGATCTGGTTCATTCTCACTCCCTTCTCCTCTTGCTTCTTCTAAGCAACCAGCATAGGTGATACAATCCAAGCCATCTTAGTGGCTTCACCTATTTGCCTTTTGGCCTCCACCAAAATAAATTATTCTTGGTCATTTTCTAGCCCAGGAATATACCCTATTGTCAACCAAGAAATTCCTAAAACAAAAACTAACTAACAAGAACTACAAGCAAGGACTTTCAACATACAAACATATGACTGAGTTTAAGTATTAATCCATCCATAGTATTAAAATTCTGTCAGCTAACCAAGTGATCTCTTAGTCTCCTAGAAACTTCCAGTTATTTTTAAACAGTATTTTTTTCTGATTATGAAAATAATAAGTACACATTTTAGGACATTTAGAATATATTGAAAAAAATAAAAGAAAATAGAAACTACTTATGATCTCCATGCCCATATATAAGAACTATTAACATTTTGCAATATTTCTTTTTTTCTATAGATTTTACAGGAATATCTCTTCTAATCTCAGGAGTTGTGTTCCTAAAAGAATCGTGTTTGGTAAAACAATGATCGTTGTGCTCAACGTGCTATAAAAAATATAGATTTATGAATAAAATATTAAATTGCATTGAATTTGTTTTAAAACATAATAAATAGAGAAATTCTAGAACACAACTACTTAAACAAGATGTGTTTTGTTAGAAGGTCCTTTTCTAAATCACCTTCCATTGTGTAATAAATATTGCTCCAGTGTCATCACCCACTGGGGTTTTATTTTATGCAGACTATCACATTTTAGTTTTTGAACAAGTTTTTACTGCATTGAAATGTCTTTTGTATTCATGGTCTTCATCATTAGTTTTTGCAATTAGTGGAGAAATGCTTGAATACTTCATCACCTACACTGCACCCCTTACCTTGTCCCAAACACTTCACAATTTATCACTGGGCTTAAGAACACATTTCTTTGGGTGTGGCCTTTCATTTCTCTAGTAAGAGTGTGGGCTCTCTTTTCCTTGTAGTATTCCATAGACCAACTTACATTGTCTATAGGAGGAGCTAACAATGATTATGACCTTTTTTTTTTAAAAAAAAAAAAGAACCTAACAAAACTGAGCATGATAATAAAAATAACAATAATGGCAGTATAGGCTATTTTCTGGATTTTTTAAATTAAGACATCCTAATATAAAATTAAGTTATCACAGCCAAAATTTTCAAATTTTATGTATTTTTTGTACAATTGGAATCTATTGTTTTTGCTATCTACACTCTTCACATAGTATTCTATAAGAATGTCTCCTGTGTGATCAAAAGTTATAAAAGGATATAGTCTGTTGAAAAAATGTAAGTAAGTATTGATGCATTTGATGGTATGGTGTTTTGTTTGGAAGGAAAATAGACATCACTATTAAATAACATCCCCTGCAGGAGCAAAGCAGCGTGGAATTGGCTTTCTACTTGAAATCTACATGTGGCCATGGTCAAAGCATAATCTACCTGGATCTCTTTCAAGTATATGGTAAATTGGAGTATTACCGCAGGCTAGTGATAGAAAGAATAAAAATAAAATATCAAAATTTGGGTCACTGTAGCTGGTCACAATGCTTCTGTAAGAAGTTACCCTTAAATGTAAATCTTATTTAAAAAGACCTAGGAAGACCTGGGCTGATGCAATCTCACAAGTTCAAAGCCAATTAGCCACGTTGAGTGTCATGGCCCAAGTTAAAGCAAAATGCTGATCAGTACAGAAAGATGAATTTTGTGGCAAAAACACTGTCAGAGTAACTGTCATTACTTTTCAGTATCCCTTCTTGCCACAAGGTAATGGTGGAAACATGGCTAGAGTTTGAGCCATTTCTGGAAAAAATCATCTTTTCAGATTGTGTATGATTCATTTGATTCAAAAAAGGTCAGAATACCAAGGTTGTTTTCAAACTCACTTTAGCCAAAAATTTTTTTCATGTTAAATTTAAGCTATTATATTTTCAAATATTTTTTAGGATATTCTATTCTAACATACTTCTAGCTCACTGATATACATTATACATTTTATCAATACATGTTATTTTTATTTAAAAATGATATGTTTTATTTAAGAAGATTAATATTTTTATGTTTAAGGTCAGTATTTACACATTCATTTAATTGCTTATAATTTTGCAAAAATATAGATTTGTGTAACTAATTATTTGGACTCACTGAGGTGGAAAGAAGAGAAACTAGATCAGGGGCCCTCCCTGCTAGGATGGGCCACTCTCGATCATGCCAGAAATTATCTCCCAGAAACTATGTTCACATCACAAAGTTTACTTAAATAAAATTCTTCTCTTCCAGCCTAGGGAAGTGGGATGTTGGAGTCAAGATGTTTATGATGACATATTTCCCAACTGAAGATTGAACTACAAGTGCCAGTAACTAGAAAGAATAATTACTTGGTCTTTGAATAATGTTTTGATTTACATTTTAGTGTTTGTGACCAAGTCAAGGTTAACTTGAAATTTTACCCCAACATTTATAAGACTTTTTTAGTTAAACACATAAAGGTTTATTCATTCTTTCATTCAGTTATTCCACATCTGTTTTGTACCAGGTGCTGATGATAGCAGAAGACACAAGAAGTCATCATTTATTCATTCATTCATTCATTCCATAATTCATTCACTGGGCATCAAGATATTCACTGGTGATTGAGATATATTAATGAAAACATTTAGTCAAAATTCCAGCCCTCAAGGTGCTTACATTCTAGTTGGGGGAGGGGAGAGGAGAGTTGAAGAAAAAATAAAGACATGTTACACATTTTGTTAGAAGGTGCAAAATACCATTTGAAAAAAAAAATAGGACAGAGTGGTCAGGAGAAGGATTGAAATTTTAGATAGGATGGTGATAGTAGTTTTCATTGGGAAGATGACATGTGAGCAAAGACTTAAAGAAAAAAAGGAAGTGAGTCACGTGCATATCCTCTAGGCAGAGAGACGGCTTGTGCAGAGGCTCTGAGGTAGGACAGTGCCTGGCATGTTGGAGGCCCAGAAAGCACGCCAATGTATGTAGAGATAAGTGAACAAGAGGGAAAGTCTACAACATGAAGATAAAGAAGGGAGAATGTCATGTAGGGTCCTGCTGGAGGGATTTTGGCTTTTAGCTTGAGGGAGATGAGGAGCCATTAGAGGGTTCTGAGTGGAGAAAGGACATGATCTGACAAAGTACCCAAAAGTGCTCCTACAAAGGTTTTGCCATCCTGTAAATATTCTTAATTTACTGACTTGCTGCATACCATTCCTGCCAACCAGCCCTGATAGCTTCCCCTCCTCTGCTATATACATTCCTTCTTTGAATTCCTCTACATTTTATAGGAGATTTTTATCATCTATATCTCCTTTTTCTTTTTTTTTTCTTTTTTTTTTTTTTTTAGACAGAGCCTTGTTCTGTTGCCTAGGCTAGAGTGCCATAGTGTCAGCCTAGCTCACAGCAACCTCAAACTCATGGGCTCAAGCAATCCTGCCTCAGCCTCCTGAGTAGCTGGGACTACAGGCATGCGCCACCATGCCCAGCTAATTTTCTCTATATATTTTTAGTTGTCCAGCTAATTTCTTTCTATTTTTAGTAGAGACAGGGTCTCACTCTTGCTCAGGATGGTCTTGAACTCCTGACCTTGAGTGATCCTCCCACCTTGGCCTCCCAGAGTGCTAGGATTACAGGTGTGAGCCACCACACCTGGCCTATATCTCCTTTTTAAAAGAGCTAGTTTATCATATTCTCTGCCTATCATTTTTTTCTTTCTTTTTGTAATTATTTTACAACTACATTACAACTAATATGAATAATGCTACGTCATTATCATGATTTCCCATACCAAACTATATTCAATATGACATGTTCCCACCTATTTCTAAGAGAGTGACATCCTCTTGGATGAGCATCTTTTAATAGCTGTGGCTAGCATTGGCCCATGTCCATGCCCCATTCATTTAAGTGTAGGCTAACTCACCATTTCCTAATGTATTTTTAATTGCTGTGTCATCTCTTCTAAATTTGAATTTTTCTGCTATTTAGCTTCCTGAGTGGCAAATAGAGAAGACTTATTTTATCTTCTTGGGTGCTGAAAACAGAATAAGGTTGTAACCAGAATTACTTTAAAGAGCCTGTAATGTTGGGTAGAAACAAAAACAACATTCACTTGAGCACTTTTGACTCATCTGGTTCTCTGATTGGGATTTTAAATTGTTTATTCAGTGGACATAGACAGTTACTGAGAGGGTTTCCTGCCACATTTCGTAGGAATGTCCATTGTACCTTGGCAGCTGCTCAAGACCACTACTCCAACTAGAGCAGACAAGGAAAGGGCTTGCCCCTCTGAAAGGACCAGAATCACAACCACATTCTGAGCCTTGTTAAGCATATCTGGGTTGCACCTAGTTTTAGTTCCAGGTCTCCTGGAAGAAGACACTGAGATAAAGATTCAAGTTCAAATAACTTATTTGGTAAGTATAGGCAATGTCAAAAGCAAAGAGGGGAGAATAACACAGTAAACAGAATGCAGTCAGTAAAGGATATATGCTATTGAGTAGCTGCAGGGAGAAAATGGAGCTTATTCCCATAAGGGAACTCTGGGAAAGGGTGCAAAACACATGCCTCAATATCATCCCATCTAAGATGCAAGGGAGCTGAGGTATATATTCACCAAGTTCCAGATTCACTGGTTAAGGGCTATTCTGTGGGTGTTAACTCCTCAGTACTTCCGATCTGCCACTTTCATAATTGGGAAACGGGGTTGGAAAGGATAAACCCTTGGGCCCCTCTGGCAGTTGAAAGTCAGGTGGAGTGAATTGAGACATTTGAGTCATATGGGTTGGGCACCCTCAGTATCTGCTGCACATCTGGATCCACATCCACTCCAGGGGTGCATATATTAACTCACAGATTGTCTGGAGTGCAACTCACACAGATGACAAGGTGAGGGGTGCCCCTCTGGACTTGAGCAGCTTGGTCCTGCCCATCTGTGGCCCAGGTCAATCAACACAAACTACTAGTTTTTTCAGTCCATGTGAAATGTTAACCTTTCAACTTCTCTCATAGATAGGGTCCCACAATTCGTTATTATAGCTTACAGAAAAGGCCTGAAAATAGACAATTATAACACAATGTGAGAATCACTGGTAACATACTTATTGAAACAATAATCTTTAATTACTGGTGCTTACCTAATTTTTCTATCTCTAGGCATCAGTATTTAATTGTAACAATTAAGTTGGATTCACGTAGTGCAGGCATCCATGTCTAATAAAATGCTTAACTTGGGACTTTATGAATACAATAGAAAATTTTGAAAATGTTTAAACCTATTCATAGACCTGGTAACTATATAATTTGCCATACCTAAACTTAAACCAAGGTGTTAACAATAAGCCAAATACCATTCAGTGGAGCTCTGATTAACAAGTCACATGGACCAAAGAAAGCTACTAGTTTGTGTGGACTGATCTGGGCCCCAGGTGGGCAGGGACAAGCTGCTCAAGTCCAGAGGGGCACCCCTCACCTTGTCATCTGTGTGAGTTGCACTCCAGACAATCTGTGAGTTAATATACGCACCCCTGGAGTGGATGTGGATCCAGATGTGCAGCAGATACTGAGGGTGCCCAACCCATATGACTCAAATGTCTCAATTCACTCCACCTGACTTTCAACTGCCAGAGGAGCCCAAGGCTTTATCCTTTCTGACCCGGTTCCCCAATTGTGAAAAGTGGCAGATCGGAAGCACTGAGGAGTTAACACCCATAGAATAGCCCTTGACCAATGAATCTGGAACTTGGTGTATTTATATCCGTGTTCAGCTATTCCTCTTTTAAAGACTGGCTGCAGAAATGATCAGGACAATAATGTCTGTTCTGATCTCAAGTGGATTCTTCGTTTAGCTTTGCTGATTTTCTGTATCTCCCACAATGTTTTCTTTTTGTTCCATATAATCTGCTTTGGCACTGTGTTAACCTCAGAGCTTACTTGAAGTCTGTTTTAAGCAGGGTGTTTATCACTTGATTGCTTTTGAGTTTTTCTTCCCTCTAATGTTCTCTCTAAAATGCCTGCTCGTGTTCCTTGGCTGTCTCACTCAGCTGACTACTCTGGCTATGTTCTCTCTGCTGGCCACATTCCCTGCCACAGTAAGGGATGGTTACATTCAGCTCCAGGTGTCTTGGAGATTTGATTCCTAATTAGACCCAGTGCTCAAAATAAGCCCCTCATTTCACAGTACCCATATCCTTCCAGTGAAGAGTACACAGAACTTTACCACTCCTGGCCCAGTGTCTGAGATGGTCATGTGATAACAAAGGCAGAAACTAGTATTTCTAGTAGACAGTGAGTACTCCAAGTGTGTACTTATTATACCAGATAGCTACTGAGTACAACAGAAGAATCTTAACCTGGCACGATCAACTTCCTTGATCTGTGAGTGAGGATAATAGAGACAGTTCATAGGATTTTTAGGTAGACTAGTTAAGTCTCCAAATGCTATAGTTTTGTTTTTTGGTTTTTATTTTTTGTGGGGGTAGGGGTTAGCTTCTGGCATTCCTTCCATGGAATAAGGTGGCTCCAATTGTGTGTTTTTTTCCCCAAAATTAACAACTTTATATATAGATCTTATAACACTGTGCAAGCATCCTATGAATTTTGATGAACTTGTTAAAATCACTATAAAGTATGCTCATCATTGTAAATTGATCAATTATTGCCAATACTCCTCTGAATGCATTGCCCATAGCTATATAGTACAACCAATAACATGATCATAAAAGATAAATATGGAGTGGATCACTATAATTGACCTTTTCCAAAAGATTTGTCTCAGCATTTTCCTTCTATTCCTTTGCAAGCTAAGCATTTGTACTAAAACCAAAGTCATACTTAAGGAGAGGGCTAAAGAATAACCACAGGAGAAAACTAATATTGAGCACCTAATATAAGTTTGGTATAACTTTTCATAAATATCGATTGCATAAAATACTTATTTATAGGTTTTAAATTTTCTTTTATGATTGAGGAAATAGAAACTTGAAGAGGATAAGTAATTTTCTTAGAGTTTAAATCTATGTCCCCAGGTCTACTGAGGTCACCCTTCTCCATTTATGTTTTTGCCACCTAAGATAAACAGAGTTGAAAAGTTGTTTCATTATCTTGATCTTTATGACGAAACCACCTCTACTTGAAATATTCCAATTCACTCACTCACTACCCTACACCTGGAACACCTGCTTTGTGGGACATGTACTAAACCCATTCCCATCCTGCTCATGCTCTATAATTTTATCCTGAGCAAAGACATAGTCTTGCTAAAGTTCTCAGATTCTGATGGACATAGAATTATCGCGAATGTAAAGTGATTTAACTCCTTTGAGCATCAAAAGGATCCTTGTGGGCCGATCTCTTTCAGATAGATTTGGGGAGTGGGAGGAAAGTTAAATGCCATTGCTTTATATATTTTAATACTTTGACTTGACGCCACAAGGATACTAAGCCCAGCTGTATCTCTCCAATAAACCAACTGTCAAACTGGGCTCCATCCTTGTGAGGGCTTCATATAGAACAAAAACCCTTTATAGGTTGAAGAGTGGCCCTGGCGGGGGACTGACACCCCAGAAAGCAGCTGTGCTGGTCCAAAGAATCCATGACATAGTCTTAAATATGTACCAGCCAACCAGAAAGATACTGAGACTGTGTTTCATAATGCCAGAAAAAAAAATTTAATCTTCCCCCTGATTTTATCTACATGAAATCAAAAGATTGGATTTCTGGAAACATCTGGATGACTGAGTGAATTCTTATGTAGTTTCATCTCAATATTTGGTAACATTTAGACACAGCCTGAGGTTCCTAGACTCTAGCCATTCCCTACTGTTAAAAGCAATTTTTTCTTCTCCCCATAAAAAATGGGCTCACTGTTCTTTATTTAGTCTAACAGAAGGATCCATGTACCGGCACTGCCTTAGCTTAGCTTGGCTTCAGTTGTACAAACTAACCACACTCAGTTGGATGGCAACTGCTGTAGCAGTGTGCCTGCCCTCTCCAAATTCATGAGTGGAGTTTTTCCACCCACAGTGTCAGGTACAAGATCTGAAATGAGGATCAAAATTCTCTAGTGCAAATAGGAGGGGAAATTCCAATGAAATAATACTGCTGCTAAGGTTAAGTAATATGGACCTGCTCCTCATACATAATAATAATAAAAGCTGCCAGGTTTTCAATTGATTAATCACTCTAATCCTGGCACTCTGCTCACTTCCTTACATATATTATCTCATTTAACACTTTGCCTTTTAAGGAAGGCAATGTGGAATTCATCTATAGAGTAATTTATCACATTCTTAACTACTTAAATATATATTTCTCTCTTACTTTTTTTTTCAATCATAGTTTGTTTTAATTCAGTTGAGCTGTTGGTCCTCTCCTGTTTGTGGTCCCTGAGGGCTGTCAGCTCCCTGCTGCCATGCAATACCAATTACATATTTTCAGACCGCTAATCTCTCTCCACCCCACGAGCTTTCCTGCTCCTGACCACAGAGTGACAACATCAGCTGCACCATGCCACGGAAAACAGGACTCAACATTTCAGGAGAACCAATTCAGCTAAGAGAGTTTCCTGAGTTGTGAAAAACCTCTTAACACTTCAATATTGCATTAACCTTAGCTTCACCTGCTTCTCTTTTGGCCTCAGAGGGTATTAGCCATGTGAACATCTTCAGTCCAACCACAGGCAGAAGTAGGATGGTTGCTTTTGGCCCAGGGGTACCTTGTAACCCTGGCAATAAGGTGATGTGGCTCAGTGGGCAAGGTGGCAAAGTGGAAATGCTGTTTCGATGTCATCCAGAAAAGCAAGATGTTGTGTGACCCTGAGCTAGCATTTAATCTTTTGGCTCTACTCTGAACCCAGTTTGGGTCCCTTTTAAAACCAGCTGGATAACTCCTGGTCAAATATAAAAGAAAATACTTCCCACAGTGAGCACTGGCCATCACCTGTCTCTGTCAATAGTTTAGGTCATATATTTTATAATTGCATTCTACCAAGGCTTTCATGGATTCAAATCAGGTCCCGGGTCCTTTCCTAGTTCAAACAAACTGATCTGACAGGATTAATAAAAAAAAAATTAATCTTATTTTTCCAACTGTACACTCCCTTTAAAAACACCATCTCACTGAGCATAGGTATGATATTGTCTTAACTTCTTCTCTAGTGTGCCTCTTTATTACTCATGAGTACACTGGTCATTCCCTAGGACTCTCATCAACTCTTGTGGGGATTTTGAAACTGAAAAAAGAACTTGAAGGTTTAAGTCAATCACCTTATGATTATTTTCTTATTTCTTCTCATTTTCTCCAACTTTTTCTTTAACCTAAAATGCATTTACTTCCAAGGATAATTGCTAGGTCTTAATGCTAGAGCGAACATGGGATGAAAAAAAGAAAGCTCCGGGTAACATTTTAACAAGCCACCAAATTCATCGATCTTATATTCCTATGTTCAGACCTTTTGCAAAAGTGTAAAACAGTGGTACTCTACTCCTTGTGGGACACAACAATTTTTAAGGCTTCTTAAACTGTTTCTGAAGAGCCCATTTTATTAAAGTCTTATGAGGAGTTGAGAAAGCAAGTAAAGAGGGAATCAAGTTTAAAGTATCAAAATAAATCACAACAATCTTCATTTGTTTTTAAAATGGGGAAGTGATCTCATAGGGTGCATTAAGACTTAGCCATAACCACACAGTACTGCAGCATACGGAAGACTCAGAGTCAAAATTCTATTAATGATCCAACGCTCTCATATATTTCGCTACACAATACATGATACTGGATTAAACTGAGACGTGCCTTTCTTTCCAAAACTTTGCCATGTAAATCATTCCCTCAGTAGATGGTGCTTCTGACCTAATGCCTGCTCAGTGCTCTGAAGTAAATGTTAAACACAGCACCAGAATGGCCATAATTATTGATCACAGAGGGGCTGAAACTGGAATAAAACTAAGGTATAAGTATTTTTTATCATGGAGCAAAGAAAAGACTTTTGAGAGAAGATCAAGTAATTTATCCAAATCAGAGTGAACTTCTTATTTATGCTTCTATTGTTAACATTTTCTGGAGTACAGGAAAAATGAATATAAGGAAGGAAGTCCATTCACTACTTCTGGAGAATGTTTCATTATCTCATTTTGGAGATAGTTGGCACTTCTATCTAATTTATGGATATCAATGTTAAACTGACAAAGTATATAAGTGTATATATTTTCCTATGCTTTAAAAAATCTTACTTTGAATATTAAAAATTAGAAAAATAAAACTAATACCTTATTGTTCTAAATCAGAATTTGTTCAAAATCTACTTACTACCAAGAATTGGAGGACAGATGATTTCTCTCTACTCCTTCCCATGTCTAATGCAAATATCAGCAGCCAATTTTTTTCTGCCTTTCAGACCAAAATAGAAGGTGAAAGCATTGGGCTCAGTAAATTTTTCAAATAACTAAAAGGTCCAATAATGATAACTTTTTCATAATAAGGTGTTTGGCAGGATAACTTGTGCATATCCTCCTTATATCCTCTTTTTTTTTAACAGACAGCCAACCTTTTGCAATCCCAGCCCCAGAGACTTTGGCAAAATATGAAGCAGAAAGAGAGGAAATGATGCTTTGAGATTCAGGAAGTCCGGGAAGAAAGGAGAAGTGATTTCTTTGCTAAGCTGAATCATAACCTAAAAGGAGAGAAAGGTCTGTAAGTGCCCTTTGCCTGCATATGCTCTGTGACAACCACCTAAGAAAGTGACGAGACTTCAGAGGAGAATGGATGCATGGTGTGTGTATGGAACCTAGATCATAGACACTGATGTTCCCTGGTCATCAAAATCTCTTGTGCCCAAGCACAGCACATAAACAGTAGAACCCCAGACTTTAAATAACGATGTAGGCCAGGCGTGGTGGCTCACACCTGTAATCCTAGCATTCTGGGAGGCTGAGGCAGGCAGATCTCTCAAGGTCAGGAGTTGGAGACCAGCCTGAGCAAGAAATCGTCTCTACTAAAAATAGAAAGAAATTAATTGGCCGACTAAAAATATATAGAAAAAATTAGCTGGGCATGGTGGTGCATATCTGTATTCCCAGCTACTCGGGGGTCTGAGGCAGAAGGATTGCTTGAGCCCAGGAGTTTGAGATTGCTGTGAGCTAGGCTAACGCCAAGGCAACAGAGTGAGACTCTGTGTCAAAAATAAAATAAAATAAAAAACAATGTAAACTGGAGTAAGGTTGTAATTGCAACTTAATTATGAGAGACTATTGATTAATATCTAAATAAGTTTCTATAGTGCTTCACCAATAAGTAAGATCACAAAGTTTTAGAGATGGGAAAAGCCAGTCATACTGACCAAGAAATTTGGATTCTCAGGACTGACATAAAATTTTTTAATGTGCCATTTTTTGTACAAACATTTTTATTCATTTTTCTTTAATAAGAGGCAAACTTTCCTGATACATCGGGTTCTGTCAATATAACAAAACACCAATACCCAAATATGTATGCTTGAAAGTCAGAGAAACCGATTTCTTTCCATGGTTCTGCCTTGAGTATGCCTTTTGACCTTGAACAGGTCATTGAAATGTGCTCAACTTCAGATTCCTCATCTTTAAAATGGGAATAAGTATAGCTGTCAGGCTTATCTCACAAAGCCAGTAGACACAGAATTACCAATAGTAGTAGCAGTACCAGTAGTTGGAGTTGGTGCTATTGTTGCTGTTCTCACTGTTTGCTTGTTTTGCTATGACATGTCTTGAAAATGATATAACTTCTCTAATAAGATCTACCAATGACTGTTATTAATGCAATAACTGACAGACATCATAGTCTCTCTAGCTGGAAAATGTAAATGTTGCCCATAATAGAAATCTGCTTTCACATATCTGCACATGCTTTGATAAATATATTAAACAATGACTAGAAATCAGCCTTAAAGGTTGTATTTCTAAAGGGAGCATAATTAGAAAGAGCTCTTTGAAAAGTCACTTATTAATTTCATTAACTAGCCAGAAAGGTGCCTGGTTCATTTTGGTCATGTGAGTAATATATAAATATGAGTAGTTTATCTTTTAAATGATATTCCAATCACCAAATTTTGGTGGAGACTTATTTGAAATAAAACACAGTATCTTAACCAAGCAATATTTACGCTTCAAGTCAGAGAAACAAGAGCTTCAGAACAAGGAAATGCAGAGGGAGCATGGAAAATATTTAATCAACAGCTGTTCCTCTACAGGAAAATCACTACTGTCCATAAAGTGAAGCAGATGACAGTGTTGTTCTGCTTCTTAGTATTATGGGAGGAGGAGGTACTGGGCATGCAATTTCTTTCAATTTAAAGAGAGGAAAGAACATAATGCTGTGATTTTGTAGGAATGGAGGCCACGGGGTGGGGCAAGGAGAGGTATGGAATCTACATAACATTCCAAAAGTGAAGTAGAGCTAGGAATGCTACTTTTATAAATTATGTTTACAAAGAGGAAATGAATGAAACCATTGAAAAATATCTAAGAGATCTGAATCTTACCAGTCTGTAATTTTTTAAAACTTGGTATTCCCTTTATCATGACTAGATTATCATGGAAATGGCTAAAGTCAGTGGATCCTCTCTGGTTTAAGCACTACCCAACTGATAAGTTACCTATTATAACAATAATCTAGAAACCTATGTTTAAATATGGCAGTGAAACATTTCTATAATCTTTGAAGCTTTTATTTTTCATTACCTAAAAATGTGATTCATCAAAAATTACTCAGTAACTGATGGTCATCTAGTTAAAATCCACAGATATTAATATTACTTATTCTACATCATTACAAACCATGAAATGAAAATATATCATTTTTACTATAATATTCTATCTTATCCAAAAATGCTTAACAATCTGATGTTAATTCATGTTTTCTGCACCCCTGAGAGAGTGGTCAATTTTATTTGCCTACTCAGAAAAGTGGAATAACCAACCAGTTGTCACACAGTTAGGATTTGTACTCAGAGTTCTGGGACATGAGTCTGTTTTTAATCTAGACCAACTAGATTGTGACCCTGGCCACTTTGAAAAACACACAGATCCATTTCGCTGCACACACACCAAAGAAAATTTATGTTGGGAAATCACACCTCTCCTGCAACTATGAAGTTGAGAAATAGGCATCGTTTCTGTGGGAGTACAGGGTGAACCTGGCTATTTTAAATGGATGACCTAAGAAACCATTACAGATGAACTAAGATTGTATTAGAAAACAAATGTGAAAAAATCATCAGAGTTAATGCTGCAAAATGGCCTAAGTTCTTTTGCACTGATAAGTGCCACTTGGACTGAATTATTTATAACACTGTACTCCTTCATGTGGTGAATATAATGCAGTGTTTGGGTAGGATTCCATTTAGTTGGTCAGCTGGTTTTAAGCTATTGAGCCTTCAAAACTCTGACTCCAATCTGCACACTTAGACGACCACCTTCTTCAGGACCAATCCTGACTTTACCACTCTTTGACTTGATATCTTTACTGGGTTTTCTTGTCCAGCCATTACTTTCTTCACACATATTTAGTGTCTGAGTTCTTAGGCTATTAATGTATTCAGAAATCTTTGGAACTGAAACCTTCCTTGCAGGTTTTGGTTGTCTACTCTCCTCTTGCTGTTGAAGACCATGTGGCGGGGCCTCTGCTTCCTGCTACTCTTTATCCTTGATGTCCACTTCCCATTTCCAGGATTCCATGGTACCACTTGCTCTCACACTCCCTATTACAATGCTATTCTTCCACTCGAAACAATAATTATCACAATAAACAACCCCATCCTAGGCAGCTGGTGTAGCTATTGTCTGTTATATAAGAATTCACTTACTGACTCCCGTATTCTACTTACCATATTGAAGTTATTCCTTTCACCTGTATTTGAGTCCATTTCCAGTTTCCATCACAGAACACTCCCACCATGGTGGGGAAGGCCAGGTTCAAGGCCTGGAAACTGTCAACCTGTCCTGTCCCACTGTAATTCACAATCCATAGTAAGTTCTGCCTAATATGTGGAAGAAAACAAGAAGACAGCATAAGTATGTGGATTGTCCTTGTTGACACATCTATTAATATATCCTTCTTCCAAGTTACTGAACTCTGTTCAGGTGAGAAGCAATATTGTTCAGGCAAAATTTCATTTCATTTAATTTCATCAAAATAGCAGAGAAGTAAACATTAGAGGATCTATGATCTAGACCAGGATTTGCCATTTACTATTACTCTCATGTTGAACAGTTCTATTCACATTTCCTAGCTGTTTCTTCTAGGTAATGTGGGAATAATAACATTCAAGAGCAGATACCTAAAAGCCAGTGAATTTTAAGACTTAATTTTGGTGAGTTAGAAAAGCAAGGAAATGAAGGAGAATTTCTTAGTCCCAGTTTGGTTGGCTGGTTTGGAGATAAATAACTCTAAAGATTTCTCTCCATCTGGGCTAGTCTCTGTTATTCATTCAAGGCATAGCCATGAATAAATGGGCTGAATTCTTGCATATAGACTATTGCCCATTTACTATAAAAAGTAGGAATCCTATGTTTCTACTTGTATCAGCTTCCATGGTGTCTATTCAAAAATGAAAACAAAAACAGAGAATGAGGATATGTGGCCCACTGTGAATAGAGTCACCCATGTTCTACCTGTGATAAATGGGGTGAGGCGGGGTGCTGTGAGAGGTATGCTAGCATTGGGAAGACTTCCTCGTAGAGGTGATGCCCGAGCTGCTCTTCTTGAGATACAACCAGACGTCCAAGAGCTCTTTAAGCATGAATCCTAGTGTCAAAACAGAGAAAAGTCACCCTCTGACCACAATGAGCTGGTCTCTGAGGAACCACAAACCCTAATGGAGCACACAGGCCTTCCCTAATCTCCTCACTGCTCACCGCTGTGGTACATAACTGGGCAACTGTGGGCCAGTCTGACCATGGTAATATATCCAAAAGCAAAAAATCCTAAAAACATCAATAAGCAGGACAGTCCTCCTAAATGTTTTGTGGAGAAACCAAGGGTATTACATAACACAGCACACAGGAAATCTTCCTTAAAAACCTTGACAATGGCAGTTCTCTTCCCATAAAGTTCCAGTCTCTGTGGTAGTTGCTGCCTCTCTTCCCCGTTGCTCTGTTTAATGTCTGTCTTTCAATATGTGTCCCTATCTCTGTCTCTGTTCTCTCACTGTCTGTGTCTGCATCGCTACATATGTTATGTTCTCTAGGTGTCGTCACCTCTCTGTCATGTGTCCCTCACTATCTCTGTCTGATGTGCCTGTTTGTATGTGTGTATGTTTCTCTCCGTCTCTCTTTTTCTCTCCCTTTTCCTCTCTCCACCACTACCTACTCAACGTTTCCACCTGCTTCTTTCTTTATCCAGACTGTTTAAAGCTCTAGCTCCCAAATCTTCTGCTCTCCCTCTGGGTCTAGCCCATCTCTTTTAATATGTGATGCAATCTTCAGCATCTTTCACTTTCCATCACTATCTTTCACTCCATTCAGAAAATAAGGACTATTCTCTCCAGAAGACACATTTCCTAAAAAATTGGAGATGGAAAATTGTAAACGTTTATAATTTGATCATCCCTTTTCACAAGCCTTGTATTATACTGCTCTCTTCTTTGTAGTCTCCCTATAAGGTATACAGAATTTCTTGTTGTTTCACAAACGCTTGCCTCTTGAAAGGCCCTTTTCATTTGTCTAACTTACTTCTTCTTCCTCTTTCCTGGTAATATCCCACTCTTCTTGTAAGCACTGTCACATCCCTCCCCAGAAAGGAGGCCACCCCCTTGAGTGTGTAATCAGATGTCCACTCAGTGGCCCCAAAGCCCCCTGTGCTTACCCTTATGGCACTCATCGCACTGATTAGGAATTGTTAACAGGATTTAATGTCTTCCCCATAAGACATGGCCCCTTGGACATATGAACACATAAGTACTTTCAGCCTGGGCCAGACCTGGTGCTCCGTAAATGTTTGTTGAATGAAAATTGAACTTCTAAGAAAGAAGCAGTGATCCATGCCAATTTCTCTTTTCTTTGAAAGATTCCAACCTTAAACTGTAATCAAAAAGACCACTGTGCAATTACTTATAAAGCCTCTGCATCTTTTTCAGATGACCTCAGTGAAGAGAAAAGACAAGCTCTGCAAGGGAGAGAGGAAAAAGACCAGGTTCAGTGGCAAAAAAAAATATCACACGACAGTTCTTGCACAATCATAAACTAATCACATCTTGGACACATAGAGCCACTTTTGAATGGGAGTCATATAATTAAAAAAGACCATTTGTAGAAGGGAGGCTGTAACTTTGGCCAAGAGTTCTCTTGCCACTGACTTAAGAATCTTGGAATAGGTAATTCTAAGGAAAAGGCTTAAAGTAAATGAAAATGTATCCAAATCGTAATCAGATGAAAATGCTATGGAAGAGATTGTTGGGTGGAATTTTTCAGGGCTTTATATTTAACCGTATGAGATTTTTTCCAATATCATCCTAGTTAATCTTTGAGAATGAAGGATTTGCTTTTTAATACTAAACCACATCTCATCACAAAGATGGACTCCAACTTCCCTTATTTAGTTATTCTCCTTGACCACAGCCAGCTTTCCATGTTCCATACACAGCACATAAGAAAGTCAATGATCGTAGCTTTTTCAGACTCAGCCAACTAGAACTACAAATATATAAATAACCAATGGTTATAATCTGTTCTCTTCTCCCAATGAACTGAGTTACCTACATTAAATACCCTCAGTGGGAATATCACAGCTAACCATTTCACAATGAAATGTAACAAAAAGATGAAAAGGGGGCAGCTTTATGATGTGTGAATGATGCGTTTAAGTCATTTCATAAAACTATGAGGCACGACTATTTAACTGTAGGCTTAAATAATACCATAGTAGGCATTGTTGAACTCTTACTTACTTCGACAATATTCATTTCATGAATTACCCAAACACTCACAGAGTTTCTCTAAGTGTCGAGGGCTGGGTGAGCTTTCTGCCATGGGATTGCGAGAAGGAGTAATGTTTTGGGGAGGTTATATACCAAGACAAGTAAGACTTGGCTCCAGATTGGAGGAGCAGACAGTTAAAGGAGAGAGACTTGTCAGCTTGCAATTCAGCAAGGAAGAAAACAATGGCCCTTCTCGGTCCATTTGGTGGGTGAAACCTTAACCTTCAAGTTTATTAAGATAGGACAGCCAAGGATGCGAAAGGTGAGCTAGGACATTGGGAGCCAGGAGAGTAGTAGAGAAAGTAACTAGAAAATGGGAGAAAGATTTAACCACTTCTGTATACGCGTCGACTACAGTCGATAGCCACAGATGAACTGAGTATTGACTTTAGCTGACAGCCATGATATGATTTTTCTAATTTTTCATTTATCAAAATAAAATTGTGGACATTTAAAAATAGCATAATGAAAACATATATGTATATGTTACCTATTCTGATGTACATTACAAGTAAAGCTGCCTGTAAAGTAAAACAAGCTTTCAGTGCTTTAAAGCTTTCCTCACCACACAAGAGCAAAACGGATTCGTCATCAATGCACAGCACAAACTATCTCGCGGACTATGAGTGCAGGCTGTGGGCAAGGTTTCCCAGCTGGTGAGCGCCGTACTGAAGTGGTTAAGAGAAAGAATTGCCACTCTTTGATGACTGGTGGATAAGCGGGGTAAGGAAGAGATGACACCTATATTTCTGGTTTGGAAAACAATCAGGTAGTGGTAAGTTGCAATTTGCATTCCCCAGAAGAAGATGCTGAAACAGAGACTGGCATGGCAAGTATTTATTGGAGATCAAATCCTGGAAGGGAGGTGGAGGAAACAGGATTGGGCAGACAGAGAAGGTGAACTGCAATGCAGGCCTGATGCCTCAGCCAACCTCATGAAAGCTTTGGAGAGTACATGGCTCATCAGATCATCCTGAGGGTCCAAAAATGCTCTCACTGTGCTCCCTCATTGGATGCAGACCAGTCTCCTAAGACATGATCCTATGAGAGATGGCTCTCTGAAGCTGAGGCTAAACCTGCAGGCCTTAACAACCTTTCAGCAGCTGGCAACAAATCCTCCTTGTGGGGGATCTAGGCAGCACAGATTGGAGCAGGAAGTGGTTTGAGTGAAAATGAGAAGTTCTAACTTGGATATATCAAGATGGAAAGACTGAAAGACGTATAGCCAGAGCCAGCCTGTAGCCAATTAGTTGCGTAAGAAGTCTCAGAGTTCTGGAGAACGGTTTGGCTCAGAGACACAGATTTCGAAATTATCAACATTTAAGCGCAAACTGAACCAGTGGGACTAGGTGAGTTCACCCAGGAGCCATGTACAGAATGGAAAGAGAAGAGGGCCAAGGCTGAAAGCCCGGAGAGCCCCAACATTTAGGGAACAGCCAGAAGAAGATATTGACAAGGTTTAAATGAGGATGAGGATGATAATGCAGAAAGAATTATTCCATAGGAAACAAAGGAGGAAAAGTTTTCTAGGAGGAGGAATTGGACATGAGTTAAAAGTAACTTTAGAAAACTTAAGTAAGATAAGGACCCAAGCGTCCGATGCATATCTGTAAATGAGTGTGTGTGTGTGTGTGTGTGTGTGTGTGTGTGTGTGTGTGTGTGTGTGTGTGTGTGTGAGGGGGGAGTTATCTATAAAGTCCAGACCTTGGGATCAAACTACGGCCTCTCTCATTATCTCTATCTCTACCTGCTATCTTGTCCTTACCTTTAGTTTTAGAGGAGAAATAGTCTTTTCTCCACATTAAACTTTAAATTATTTGTTGATTTCCTTCACTTAACTCCTTTCTTTATCTTCTTTACTTCAGTTGGTTATATCTGCCAAGCTTTCTTATTTTCACAGATCTTCCTTATTGTGGTGGGTGGAAGAGGTAATAAAAATAAGTTCAGCTTGATGCCACCTTCTAGCTATCATCTGATTTCTCAGTTTTCTTTCATTGATCACCTTTATTGCACCACAGGTATATTTCTATTTTTGTTATTTCCTCTCTATTCATGTTTTGGCTTCCATTCCCCACCACCGAAATGATTATTCTTTTGAAGATTGTTAATAATAATAACTACCTATGTACCAGGGAGGCCTTCTAGTCTTTGTATTCAAGTTATTAGGTAGTATTTTGGCTTTAGCGTTGAGGCTCAGAGAGATTATCTGACTTGCCAGAGATTACAAAATCACTAAATGACTCAGCCAGGATCCAGATTGGCATCTGCCTGGCTGCAAAGCTTTCCTAGAACAGCTGCTGTCTTTATCACATTTAGATTATTGATAAATTCAGAGGTCTTTTTTTCCCTCATGATCCTTGTCTTTCAGTTGCATTTGATATTTTGGCTTTCCTCTTTGTGGAGGACATCTATATTTGCCAGACTAGAACCAGTTCTTCCTAAATTTGGAAACTGTATTCCAGTTTTCGTTTTGGAGAAAAGAAAACCCCTCTCATTCCTAATGTGTCTAGTAGGGCTGGTCTCACCTGCCCTCAGATCTAGAGGTAAGCACATGACATAAAAGAAAGCAAATATAGTAAGTCCAAAAATCGTGTGGATGTGCCTGTGTTCCCACTTGTTTTAGGTACCCCATCTCTATATAACCCTGCTCCTTATAGGGGGAGACCGATGCAACAGTTTTTTAAAAAGAACTTGCTGAAAATAACAAAATAACAACTAATTTATATGATTTGCTGAATTCACTGTCCTCTTTCCACTGCACCATGACAATCCGGAGCTTGGCTGACGTCCTCCCAGCTCAGGCCTTCAGCTCACAGTTTACATGGCCAGCAGCCACCAGAAATGAGTCACAGGCTGGCTAGCCTGTTCTCTGCAATGATTTTAGGTCTTCTCATTTTCCTTCTGCTTTGTCTCACTCTCTACCTGGCCCTAGGGTCCACCAGGCTCCTGTTCCTCTGGATTTTAATTTATGGAGATTAAATTCCACTCCCTAAGGCAATAGACATTAGTATTCTCCAGTGACAGTTTTTGTTGTTGCTTATTTGTTTGTTTTGTTGTGGTGGCGGTGGTGTTTTTGTTTTGTTTTACTTACCAAGTAATTCTGCTCATTCTCAGATGCTTAAGAGCACTTAGCAGCCCAAGATACAGCATTCAGGAACCCAAACCTAGCACTGTCCCATTTAGCCAATGCCCAGGCTGGCTACCCCAGTGCCCCAGAAAAGGAGGATCAGTCAATTACCTGAATTCACATCTCTCCCACTTAACAGCAAGAATCTCAGGGACAAGCACCAGACTTCATACATAGCAGTTATTCAACAAATCTTTACTAGATTAGAACCTTATCAAAATGTCTTAGGTGAGAGAAAGAAAAAAAATAGATTAGAAACTTAGAATTTCAGGTTATTAAAAATAATTTTTATTGACATAAAATATACATATGTAATTTATCATCTTTACCATTCTTTAGTGTACACAGCAGTGGTTCGGTGGTAATAAATACACTTTTTTTTTTTGCCCTTCCTCTCCCCACTCCTCCTCCCCTTCCTCACCTCTGGTGACCATTAATCTAGTCTCAATTTTCAGAATTTCAGTTTTCAACTGTTCAAGGCATTCTGTCTCTAACCTGGAATGACTCAATATTTCCCATACATATAAATTAGAGATGCTGATTGGAATGGTCTATAACAAGCTGTAACATTTTAACATCTTTTAAGGTATAAAATACATTTTATGACTATTATGTAATAGAGAAATCCCCCAAAGAAAAAGGTGGGGTTTTTTTGTTTGTTTGTTTTTTGCTTTTTCCATTTTTCTGGCTCAGATTCCAGAACAAAGTTTTCATTTGTTATGGATTCTAAGCCTAAGTCCAAATTTTATCTTTATTATAAAAAAAAAAAATGCTTCCTGGAAAAAAAAATTCTAGAGTTTGAAGAAAATTGTTTTTCATTCAAATTGAATGTAAGAAAATCCTCAAACCGTGGAGAAGCATATGATATTAGACAAGATTTAATTTTCTAAAGAAGAAAGTAGAATTTCTTTGCACGTGTTTCTAGTCTTTTCCAACCTTTTCAGGTAGTAGTATTATATCATTTTTATTTTTTTATTTAAAATACAAAAATAGAGAACAAAAATATGTGGCAACAGGAATTCAGGCTGAATTTATCATTGAGAGAGAGATGGTGAATAACCTCAGAAGGATGTACTTTAGTCTCTATGGGACAATGCAATCCTCCTAAGAGTGGCTGTGTCTCAAATTAAGGAAATCATAGAAAGATTTCAATCTGGGACTACCACAGGTGGAACAATATGTCTGTGAGATGATAGTTTTCTCCAGCGTATGCGGTTATAAACAGTGGAGAGTGATTCTATATAGAAGGTAATATTGGAGTTCAAGAGGAGTATTAAGTAACTCCCCTGCATTCCATTCTCCAATTCTAAACCAATGGAGATGAGCAAAGTGAGGAAGATGGAGGCAAAAATAGGGCTCTTGGAGAACTTGGGGCAACAGTGGGCTTCCTGATTCTGAGCCACAAAACTAGACCGAAACAGGATCCCCAATTTTCACCCTCCTCCTCAGACTGATTCCATGACTCAACTCGGAAGGGATTATGGTTTCCGCAGACAAGTCCATGCTTGGGCCCGGTCACCTGGGTTTTTCGAGGAGTAGCTAGCACCAGTGTTGAGAAAGTCTTTATTTTAAGTGTTATTTCACCATCTTCGAGGACACCGGGCATTTTGCCTGCATTTTTAGAGTGGTTTCATGACCTCACAGCCTAAGATGATTCTCCCAGAGATTTCTATGCTGAGGCCTAGCTAAGGGGATGTTTCCCAGAAGTCTGTCCTAGAGCCCTTTAAAATAACCATTCTTTAAAGAATTACCTCCACATCCATCACCGTTACTTCAAGAACAGTAGCCCCTTTCACCATCCTTTCACGAATAATTTCCAGGAGCTGGCCTTTGTGAGAGGTGGAAAGTGCGGGCACTGTGTCCCTCCTTCCTTCAGGCCGCTTATCCTCAGAGATGGAAAGTGCCCATGCGCAAGCGGGGTGAAAAGTGCGGATCCTGTTTCTGTCTATTTTAGACTGAAATAGGATCTGCACTTTTCACCGTCCTGTTCAGACTGATTTGATGAATCAGCTCAGAAGGGAAAACGCTTCCGGCAGACGAATCCAAGCTTGGGCCTGGTCACCTGGTTTTTTCGAGCAGTAGCTAGCACCAGTGTTGAGAAAATTTTTATTTTAAGGGTTTTTTTTTTTACCATTATTTCACCATCCTCGAGGACACCTTGCATTTCACTAGCATTTTTAGAGGCGTGGTTTCATGAGCTCACAGCCTCAGGTGATTCTCACAGATATTTCTATGCGGAGGCCTAGCTAAGGGGATTTTTCCCAGAAGTTGGTCCTAGAGCCTTTTAAAATAACCATTCTTTAAAGAATTATGTCCCTATCGATCACCATTACTTCAAGAATGGTTGCCCTTTTCACCATCCTTTCACGAATAATTTTTTCTATTTTAGTAGAGGCTGGGTCTTGCTCTTGCTTAGACTGGTCTTTGGCTCCTTTGCTCAAAGAATTCTTCCACCTCAGGCTCCCAGAGTGCTAGGATTACAGGTGTGAGCTGCTGTACGTGGGCTTCTGTTTCAGCTCTTAATAATGCTTCTGTTAAGTATAATGGTAACCCTGTTTACTATCCAATTTATCATACATTACATTTCTAATGCCTGTTTGTACTAACCAGCTGTGTCATGAAAGCTCTACAAGATATCTTCTTAGGTATTGATGCTCGTGAAAAAGTCTAACCGGAATTGTGATAGGTAGGGTGTGAGGCAGAAACAAATTCTCCTGAAATCCAACAGAAAAGAGATAAGAACATTCACTAGAACTGGTCCACATGCTGGTATTGAACAGTTGAGTAAAATAAGAGCTGAAATACATCTTAGCCTCTGGCAACTAAGAAGTCACTTTGCACTCTATTGGGAGTCGTTTTAGTGGTGTGGAAGGATTAATGCAGTTTATGACAGGTTCAGGGGTAAATAAATTGCAGAAATGGAAACTGTACTATGATGAAATGCAGATTGCACTTCTAAAGATTTAATTATGAAAAGAAGGAAGAAGAAAGTACAAGATCTTACAGGAAATATTAGGTCAAGGGGAAAATCATTTTGTTTCATAAAATTGCTACCAATCAATACCCATATTGAAAATCTATAATAATTAGTAAAAATACATTCTACATAAGAGTGTGATACAATAAATTATAGAACTAATTTCTGAAGTCCTCATAATTAGACTTATATTAAATGAGGCTGCTGTGATGAAAAACAATATATGCAAGAGAGTTCAAAGTGGGCCAGGAACTTTATCAATGTCTTTCTAGAGGGGATAGGGCTTGGCTATTCTTTTTAAAAGTAAGTAGAATATATGTGTAATGGAATTCAATTTATACTCTTAAATCTATTAAAATAACCAAAACAATTAAAAAGAGTAAAAAATATAAAATATTGAAAAGTCAAAAAATAGGTAGAATATGAAAAAATTGATAAAGAAACAAAGGTCTTTCAGGATGGCAATAGCTGAGGAAAAAGTAGTCATCAAGGCATAACAGTTAGAACACAAATTTCGCTTTTGAAATATCCAATGAAATTAAAATTCCTCCAATTCCCTGCTTCTCCTTCCAGTGTCCCAAACAATTTCTCAGACTCAACCCTTATTCTTCTCCCTCAAAAGTCTATCAAACATGGAATTATTAGTGAAACAAGATATGAGTAATAGTAGAGGAAATAAAGCAGATTGAATTGGTGCATAGTTTTTTTTTTTCCTTTTTCCTTGCCTAAGAACAGTTTATAATATATCACAGGCAGTGCTTACTGTGTACAAAGTAAGTTAAGCATTTTATCTATATTAACTACTTTCATCCTTAGGAAAAACCCTAATAAAACTTCTGTTGTCAGTTTTACAAATTGGAAAACTAAGACATGGACAAGCTAAGTAAATTACCCAAGGCTTTTCATCTAGTAAGTAGCAGAGCTGGGATTCAAAATTAGGAAGTATGGTGCCTGAGACTATGCTTTTACCTACTATTTGCCTTTCTCTCTTCTGTCTTTAAGGTTTTTTCTGTCTTTATTTTTGTTTACATCTAAGTAAAAGTAAAAAAACGCTCATGATCAAAAATATTCAAAATACAGTCTGTCTTATAATGAAAAGCAATCAATGATCCCAAACTCCACCTCTACTCTCAACCTCACACATCAAAAATAACCAGTGTTTGCTTTTTATTATATTTAAATTTATATAAATATGTTTTAATATAAATTTTATAAGTAATACATATTTACTCTATGTTATATATACACATATTTTGAAAGGCAAACTTCTTACCTACTCAATAGTACAGACATTTTAGAAAACTGATGAATAAATAGCAAAAATCTCCCTGCTTCTCACCTATCCCAAAGCTAATTATCATTCCCAATTTCTGTAATGTGGTATCTGGCCTTTGACCTTTAGCTTTTGGATGATTTTACACTGGTGAATGTTTATTGTGCTGATCCATGTGTAACATTGTTCTGAGTACTTCCCAGAGGACAGGTCTTGTTTTGATGAATTCCCTCAGTCTTTGCTTCTCTGAGAAGGTCTTTATTTCTCCTTCATATAAGAACTTAGATTTTGGGTACAAGATTCTAGGCTGGGCATTATTATGTTTGAGAAGAGTGAGAATGGGGCCCTAGTCTCTTATGGCTTGTAAGGTCTCAGTTGAGAAGTCTGGAGTTAGTCTGATGGGTTTTCATTTGTAGATTACCTGCTTCTTTCACCTTACAGCTTGTAGGAGGGCCTCTTTCATGTTTATTTTGGCCAGTTTGATGACTAGGTGTTGTGGTGTTTTCCTGTTTGCAATGAATCTCCCAGGAGTCCTTTGAGCTTCTTGTACCTGGATATCTAGATTTTTAGCAAGGCCAGGGAAATTTTTCTCCATTATACCCTCATATAGTTTATTCACCCCTTGTGCATTTTCTTCTTCAACCTCATTGATGCCTATAATTCTCAGGTTAGGCCTCTTCAAATAATCCCATATTTCTTGTAGGCTTTGCTCTTTTCTCTTATTTCTGCTCTATCTCTGCAACTGACTTATTTAATTGAAAGGTGTTATCTTCAATCGCTGAGATTATTTCTTCTGTTTGATCTACCCTATCCTTGAGGCTTTCCACTGTGTTTTTTAATTCCTTGAATAAATTCTTCATTTCCAGGCATTCTGTTTGATTTTTCTTTAACATTTCAGTTTCTTTAGTAAAAATTTCTTCCAAGTGCTGGATTGTATGTGTGTGTGTGTGTGTGTGTGTGTGTGTGTGTGTGTGTGTGGTTTCTTTGTGTTGGATATCCATTTTCTCTTGCATATCTTTGAGTTTTCTTACAATCCATGTTCAAAATTCTGTCACTGAATTTGGTTGATATCTGTTGCTAGAGAGCTGGTGTTCCCCTTTGGGGGCATGCTTTCCATTTGATTCTTCATACTTCCAGAGTTTTTTTGATTATTCCTTCCCATCTAGAGCAGCTGTTGCTTCTTACCTTTAGATTTTACTTTAGATAATGACACGCCCAGTTTAGTCTCTGAGCCAGTAAGTGGTGTTTGCAGGTGAGATTTGATCACACCTTGTATGACGAGTCAGTAGATGCAGTAACAGAGTGTGCAAAATAATCTCCCTGTTAGTAGGTGGCACTTTCTGGGAGAAGCAAGCTTCAGTCTTGTTTTTGGATCCTGTAACCAGCTCTTGTTCCTCTGGAGAGGCATTCCAGTGCCTCAGTTGGTGGGTGGGACCTGGGACTTCCAGGTGTGTCCTTATTCTCCACCTCAGTGGGGGTAAGTGGGGGAGTGAGGCTGGATTGGGTGAGCCTGCCTTCAAGCTCCACAAATGCTAATACATCTGTTCTCTGTTTCTGAGCAAACCTGCCAGGGAGGGCTGAAATGGCCCCACTTAGCCAAAAAGTTTGCATGTGGAGATGGGGCTGCCTGAGACCTGCATTCTGGAGCAGGCCTCACTCCTTTCCACCCTCCCTGATTCCATGGTTTGTTCCAGGCCTCTATCAGCAGGCTGGACCTCAAGCTGGCGGATATCCCTCGACTGTGATGTGAGCTGGCAGGTTCCCTGCCCAGGATGGCAGCCTGAGCTGGGGGTGTGGCCCTCCTGTGGAAGGAGGGCTTCCCCTAGAGCTATGACCCATTCTGAACTGCCCTTGAAGGCCCACACACCTCAGTAGACTAGTTTGCAAATATCCCTTCTGTGCCCCCTGGCTATGTGATTGAGACCTGTGTGTGTGGGATCTGGCCTGCATGCCTGTCCCCTGTGTCCCAGAGATCAATCCTCACCCTGCTAGGGAGAAGAATGCTGGTCTCAAGCCACTCACAGGGTGCCCAAGCTGGATCAATGTCTCTCCACCTTGGGATTTGCCCTGCTCTGCTTGAGTCACCAGGCAAGCAGCAGCTGGGAGGGCCAGCAGGCAGGGAGCTCATAGTCAAAGTACCCCTCAATCCACTGCAGGTCCCCAAAAGGAAAAGTCCTGTTCCCTGTATATGCCTCTGAGTGATGGCTCAATTGTCTCTCTCAGCAGCCATGGGGAAGGAAGGGGTAAAAGGAGAATCAAGCAATATGGTGCCTGCCAATTGGCTTGGGTCTGTGGGACAGCAGGTATCCCAAGGGAACTGGAAGCCTGGTGCCCTGTGTGCAAGAGGCTCACTGCTAAGTGGCAGCAGCCATCTCTGGGCTGGTGATTATAGGTCTCTCCAGCAGCTCAGGAGTCCACCAGCAATCCAAGATGCAAGGGAGGGGAAATTTAACCCTCCACCTACCCTAATCACTGGCTTTCAAGCCTCTTGGAGTTTAGACCCTGCAGATGCCTTTCTCATTCTCTTAGGTAAGTAGTGAGGGATTCCAGTCTCCTAGTGATTAAAGTGGGTGTTGTTGTTCCCATCTTGGTCCTGCCCAATCCTAATTCTCCACACCTGGTGGGGGAGGAAATACCCTACAAATCTGCTAATCAGAACTTGGCACACCAGCTGCAAAAGAATGCAGAGGACTCTCTAGCCCACAGACCAAGCTGCATGGGTACCATAAAGTCCAGAAAGTGACCTAGAACCCACATTTGCAGTAAGACTGCCATCATGTAGCTCCCCAAATGTCTAATCAAAGTGGTTCTATAGTGATGTTTGAACCTGAGCAGGTCCCTATCTAGACACCATAAAATAATACCCAGACCATAACCAAGCTTTCTTTTCCTGCTGCTACAAGGTGTCCAGTTGTCATCTGTAGTGTATGTATCATGCTTTGCAAATCTGTCTTGCTCTTGTTCTATAATCCTGTTTTGATCCCCCTCAATAAACTTCACCTCATGCTTGCCTAACATTGGTGTGTCTGGTCATTCTTTGGCCATGCGCACACTAAGAACTGACATTTCGGACTAAAACCTGACACTTCCAGCTCTGTTCCACAACTTCTTCCCATGGATTCTCCTGTAGTTTCAGGCACCCTTCCTTCCAACCTTCATCCAATCTGTCTACCTGTTAATTTCTTTCATTTTCATCTAAAATCTACCTTTCTTGCAGAGACACTCTGGCTGGTGGTTTTTCTCGTCCACCATCTTGCCTCCCTTAATACTTACTCTATCTTTGCCTTTTAATTCCAAACTATTTTCACTTGATTCAAGTCAAAATCCCATGTGATTCTTTCTAACTTTCCCTGGAATTTTTCAACAGACATAGGCATAATAATATAATTGGTCAGTCAAGTCCCTTAACAAAGGATAGATTGTCTTCTCATGGCATTCCAAAGAGATGAGTTAGTCTAAACTCAGTAGAGTGTGAGACAAGCAATGGTCTCATATGTGGATCTTGTCTCCAAGCAGCACTAGGCTTATGTTGACTTGTTCTGATGAAGTATGATCAACATGGAAGCTTTCTTTTATGAGTCTACAGGACACCAAAAATTTAAAAAACTAAATCTAGAGATTAGTAAGTGTCTTTCCTACTGATTCCAAAATATCAGGGTTTATAATAGGTGGGTAATAAGAAGGAATTCCCAAATTGTGTTTACAGAGCTCGCATTCTTCTAAAAGACTTCTTTTAGTCTTCTAAAAGAAATCAGATCTGGCTACATAAGGATAAAGGTAGCTGTTTTGGAAGAATACTGACAAAAATGAGAAATCCAAAGAAGAGGTAAACAACCAAGCCTGGGGAGAGTCAGAATAAGGGTTGACTATAGACTGAGAGGCAAGAGTTGTTGCATTTTTGCTTTAGAGAGCTGCTTATAACACAATTCAGGTTCTACCCCTTTTAAGCCCTACATATCTTTATTCAAAATTCAAAAATTGTAGGCAGAATGAAACCAAATGGTCAGCCTAAATTAGATGCTCAACCCTGGACCAATGGTTAGGATGAGGGTGGGAAGGTAGGGGATGGTAATGAAGTTTAGAAATAGAGACATATTTTAAGAGTTTATTGCTGTGTACTAAGTACAGTTTCCAGAAAGTAGGAGTATTGGATCATACATCCACAAGAGGTTTCTACTACAAGGAAAGACTGGTAGTAAGACAAGGAATTTCAAAGGCAATGAATAAGAACTGAAAGAAGAAAGGGTTGAAAAAGAGATATAACAAAGAAATCTAAGTATCAGGGGAAAATATGATGTGGAAATTGAGATGTGAAGGTTGTGTGAAAATTAGTCAGTCCAATAGGAAAGAAAGAACACCTATCCCAGGAGAGAGCTCAGCCAATGTGAAGAGTACAGAAGTGGAAGTGAGCATGATATACTCACCGTGCTGGTAGAGGTCAGTAAAACAGAACGCAGAGAAGCAATATGAGGTAGGAAATTTAGGTAGTGAAAAGCCACATAGACAATGTTAGGATTTTGAACATGATTCTACAGGCAATGAGGAGCTGTAAAAGGGTGGCTGATGAAATTAGATACATCTTTTAAAGAGATCTCATCAGCTGTAACTGATTTAGTCACAACTACCTGTGGATCACCTAGTACAGAAAGATGAAGGACTTTAGAATCAGGCAGTTTAGAGTTAGAGTCCTGATGCTACTGGCTACTTGTATGATGTCAAATAATAACTTTTGAAAGCTCCGTTTTGGCATCTGCAAAATGGAAATATTAATAACAAAATCTACCTTGGAGGGTGTTCTTAATATTAATTAACATAAACATAAATTTTCCAGAACATCATAAACAATACAAAGTAGTTATTGTTATTTCTCATATTATTGTCTTTCCTATTTTTTATATTGCCATGTAATCTTCCCTCATCTCTGTCCCATCTGGCTACGTGTGTAAAGCTTGACATGCATTTTCTCATTAAAGCCTCAAAACCATCCTCTAAGCCAAGTACTATCATTATCCCTTTGGGGAACATGCAGATACTTAAGTTTAGAGACTTGAGCGACATGCTTAAAGATCAGACTTTCTAGGAAAAGAACTCTATGCTCTTGAAGAACAGAAACAAGTTCCACATTTCTCACTACAGAGTCTAACACATTACTATACAGGCAATGAATAATCAGTTAGTATTGGATAAAAGAGTGGATGGAACCCTCCTTTAGAATTTCTGAAGATGTAAAGAACCTATATAAAAGTCCATAGAAGAGTTAGAAAACTAGTTATTTGTAAGTAATTTAATGTAAATACTATTTTGCTTTATTTTTTTATTTTGAACTTACAGATCTGTGTATCACTTAGCCGTTCCTGTACAAAAAGTCATCCCAAATGTAGTAACTTCACACAACTGTTTATTGCAATTCATATTTCCTGTGGGTGGTCTAGGCAGTTCTGCGGGTCTATACCAGCTTAACTGCTCTCTGCTGGCCTCTGCCAGACAGCTGTAGTCAACTGGCAGGTTGGCTAACAGCTAGATGATCTAGCATGGTATATTAGTTTCCTATTGCTGCTGTAACATATGGCCACAAACTGAGTGGCTCTAGAGGAGAAATCTTTTTCCTTGCCCTATGTGGATTCTAGAGGTCACCTACATTCTTTGTCTTATCATCCCTCCCATCATCTTCAAAGCCAGCACTATAGCATCTTCAAATCTCTCTCTCACTTCTACTCTTGCTTTCATTATCATATTTTCTCTGACTCTCACTTTCCTTTCTCCCTTGTAATTATAATGAACTCACCACTCACCAAGACAGCCCAGGGTAATTGCCTCATCTCAAAATCTTTAATTTAATCACATCTTCAAAATCCTTTTTGCCACATAAGGTAACATATTTACAGGTTCTGGGGCTTAAGACATGAACATCTTTGGGGACTAGGAGAGCTTATTTTGCCTTCCACAGATGGCTTCCTTCACATATCTGGCAGTTGGCAGATTGTTGGCCAGGATACTTCACTCTCCATGTGATTTCTTCTTCCCCTTACAGGCTCCTCAGGCTCATAAAACATGTGGTCTCAGGGCTCTAGCTCAGCAAGAGGTCAGACTCCAATGCACAAGCACTTGTCACATTTGCTTATGCCCTTTTGACCAAAGCAAATCATATGGCCAACCCAGATTCAAGAGGTAGAAAAATATACACCACTTTTTTAATGGGAAGATCTGTAATATCACATTGTAAGGACTTAGATCAGGGGTCCTCAAACTTTTTAAACAGGGGGCCAGTTCACTGTCCCTCAAATGGTTGGAGGGCCAGACTATAGTTTAAAAAAAACTATGAACAAATTCCTATGCACACTACACATATCTTATTTTGAAGTAAAAAAACAAATGGGCAAAAACACCCGCATGTGGCCCGTGGGCCGTAGTTTGAGGACGCCTGACTTAGATGCTAAAGGGGGCAAGAATTTGTGGCCACAGAATTTGTGACAATCTACAGCAGCTGCCATAATATGTGAGTGAGACCTTCTAAGACAAGTCCATCCCTGGATGGAATAATTGAGGTCTTTGTACAGCTGTTTCTGCTGCCTAGAATACTCAAAATGCATTTCTTTCTACCTGCCTGATTATTTACCTCTTTATCATAGCTTAGATATAACCTCCTCGGGAAAATTCTTCTAGCCCCAAACTCCATAATGTTCCTGGTGTTTTATCTTTGTGTTCTCATCATACTCAGTACTTACTCCTAATGTAGCACTTAATATGCTATGTACTGAATATGTACATAGCATGTATGTACATAGCTATGTATGAATATGTACTGAAACACCTGTTTATTTTTCTGCCTGTCAGCCTAGACCATAAGCTTTTTGTGGACAGAAAGTAGATTTTAGTTATTCTTGCTTTCCCTGTGATTTAGCGATGTATCCTGTAAGTAGTAGGTTAAGAAGAATGTATTGAATAAATGTATTATAAATATTCTATAAACTACATTCTTCAATTACTACTATTGTTTTAGTAAAATATATTTCTTATTTAATGAATATTTAATCATATACCTATTTTTTTCCTACTTTGGAACCTAGCCTTTCATTGGTAAGCTAAATAGGAAAGAAATGAATTACTATTACTAAATATCAGTGGTACAAAAAGTTTTCCTTGGAATAAAAAGCTAAACTGTGATTTTGGAACCCTGATAACACAAATTGATTGTGTGACATTTGGGAAATCCACAGATTGCTGCCAAAGGCATTGACTTGCCAAACTAGAGATCTCTAAAGCTGTCTTCAGTTGGGTGGCCAGTCAAAATTAGGAACTCAAGGTTAACTTGATTCAAATTCCCTCAAACTAAAACCAAAATAAAAGCTGAGGTATTTTGGGATGTTTCCAGGGAGGTCTTAAGAGGCTGCCTGATTGCTGTTAATACATAAGGCAGAAAGCAAAGATTTCCGAAATTACATGACTCAAGGGCTAAGATTCCAGAACTGCAGACACAACATGAGTAAGCAGACCACTCCAAATTGCCAGTGGAATTAAAGAATCAAAAAGGAGATGGTGAGTTACAAGAAACAGAGCTCGTTTGGGGAAAGAATATTCTGTATGCCTGTAACCAAGAAAGCCAGCTATAATATAAGCTAAAATGAAATGTACAGATGTTTAATATGATGAAATAACCAAGGGAGAATCCACCCCTCTGTTATTCTCCAGTATAATGTTCTGTGGACTACACTTGGAATATGTGTGAATGCCCTGTACATTTTTCAGCTCAGGTAATGATGTTTCTTAACCTGAGTTATGAAGGACAAAAATAAATAAAGACAGCATTGAAGCCAAAAGACAATCAAATTAGCTAATTTTTAAATATCTTGGGAGTGTTTCTATTCTGATGTTTAAACTGTCACTGTTAATGCACTGAATATTTTACAGAATCTCAATTAATCATGCCTTCAAACAGATCACAGTTGAACAACAACAAATTTTAGGATTTTTGAGAAAGTTTCTGAATTCTAAGCCTCCAAGTGAATATACCCTTAAAGGCATATTCTTGTCTGTTTGAAACTCATTCTTGTAATACCTACCCATGCAAATTGGCTACAGCCTATACATTGTTGTTATTTTTTAAATCTTGCATTTAAAAACGTGAAGACATAATTCACTTAATCTTCACAATACCCTTGAGAGGTAGACACTATTATCATATTCATTTTTCAAATGCAAACCTGGGCACAAAACATTTAGCTAATTTTCCAAGGTCATATAATTATCTTATGACATATTTGAATCTAAGCAGGTAATTCCTGAACCTATTTCCCCAACCATGGCACTATCCTGCCTCTCTTAAAATATACTGTGTCACTCATCCTAAGGTGAATATTTAACATGGATACTCTTGGATGATTTGGAAACATCCTAATAGAGTCTTTTCAATGTAACAAACATTTATTGATCCCATGTTAAGTATGAAGATCTTTAGCAGGCCTTTCCCCTAAAATTCATGGAAAATGTATATGAAGTGGTGGTTTGCTGGTTTTATAATTTCTCTTAAAATAATTTTACAATTGCTTGATTAATTAAGAGACCCAAGTATAAATCTGAGTCCACAAACTCAGATGTTTAAGAAACAACACTTACTCATAATTAAACTCATGTAAATCCTTGTCCAAGTCCCCATGTTCAGCTAGCAAGAAATCCTTTCTGTTATTACAGTGCCTCCCTCCTCTGTGGTTGTCAGAGGCCCGGTCTTATATAGCACCAGATTATTGGAGATGGGGTTGAATTCATTCTTTATTTTTCACTTAGAATCTCTGAATGTCCATTTTCACAGCTTGTGTGGTTCTTGTAAATCTAATTGCTCTGTTGCTTCTGTGCTCCATGTGTTAGATATGGGACTCACAGGCAGGGCTGGGAGCTCCTATACCCAGGACTGTTTTCCTTTGATGCTTCATTTTTTGAGATCTTTCCATGTCTCTAGGAAATGATCATAAAATGGAACAAGCTTCCCCTCTGATCACAGACTTCTGATCATAGACTCCAGATTTCTCTCTCGCCTAACCAAAGTACCTTCTTTCTGCTGGATCTCAACACTCTCTCTCCTCAAGGACGCTGGGCATAAACTCTTTAAAAAGACAGCGTAGATGTTTACAAAAGGCCCCTGAGTTCAAAGAGCTTCTGACTTACTCTTTGCAAAAATACATGTGGCAAAAAATTGCTAAAGATCAAGCTCTATCCTTGAAAAGGCAGGAATGAAGAAATGCATCTATACAAATTAATATTTCAATAAATTACCCTGCCCTCAAGTTATAATTGAAATATGAGGTCACAGAGTTTAGCCCCGCCTGACTAATGGCTCCTTTGGTCTAATGGCTCTTAAAGTGTGATCCCTGGAATGGCAGGATCAGCATCACATGGGAACTTGAAATGCAAATTCTTGGGCCCCATCCCAGATGCACTGAATCAGAGGCCTTTGGGATGGGTCTAGCAACCTGTGTTTTTAAAAACCTTATGAATGATTTTCATGCCCACTAAGTTTGAAGACCACTGGTTTAGCTACATATTTTTCTAACATGGACTGTATGTTAATTATTTAGTTGTAGACTATAAATTTCTTAAGAGTGGGAACCATGCCATCTTTCACATTGTTATATTCCCCATGCTTAATATTAGGGGTGTGGGTGAGGGGAGTATAGTAAGTCTTCATAAATATTTGTTGAGTATATCAATACATGAATGAGTTAAGAGATGTTTTATTTGTCTACAATAGATTATCATTCTATTAATAGCTTTGCCAGATTAGCATTCAGAATGTAATCATGAACTTCTAACAATTCCTAAAATGAATTCAATAACTTTTGATGATATAATAGCCCTCTGAGCCCAAAACTTTTCTTAGGGGAACTGAAAACAGATGTGCCTTGCAGTGTTTCTGAATATGACTGTAAATTCATGAGTTCATTCATTTACTAAATATTTATTGAAAACCTACCTATTTTTAGGTCTTCTGCTAGGAGCTTTGAGAGCTAGATAGATAAGTAAAGTGGTTTCTTGGCTCACAAAAGTATGTACATCTCAGTAGCTAAATTAAATTAATTTTTTCTAAACCTTTTATCCAAATTTTTGAGCACCATGGATTATTGGAGAATGAGCAGATAAAGTTAAGTGTGCCTTCTGAGGAAAGTTGAAAGTGTACAAACCATTAAAGTTTCCCAGCCTAGTCAATGGATTTCCAGGACTATGCAAGCTATTAAAGATGGATAAGCAATGTATCACTCAAATAATTAAATATATGTTTTTTAAACTTGTTGTTGTGTTTCTAACTATATACTGATATATTTGGATGATATATGGATCCTCCAACTAAAAATTACTAATCATTACATTTACTAACATTTATTGAGTTTTTACTGTGCAAGAGAGTGTCGAGTACAAGCTCTTTTTTTTTTCTTTTTTTAGATGCATCTAATCGACAGCCACAAACTCTTCATTATTATCATATCACACTAACACTATTCCCTGGGAGCAATCAAATGCTCCCTCAGAGACCTAGGAAGCTAAGAGATTACATGGAAAATAAAGATGGAGTGAAGTTTATAAAATCTCTTACTGATCATATCTTTCCCAAGTTAAGGTGAAGGAGAAGGCTAAGGTGAGAACTAGCAAGGAATATTATTGGCCTGGGCTGTGGATTGACAGGTTGAGTGTTCTTTTGCTTCATATTTGACCATCCAGACTGGTGTGACCTGAGGAGCCACCTGCTCACTTTGGAAGAATACTCAGTGTTGTCCAAAGGTCTTTAGGAGAAGTGTACAGAGTAAGTCAGAAGACAGTCCCATGCAGAATTACTGGCAAGCTGTATTATGGATGAGTCCACATGGTGAGTAAGCCCTTACAGTGGTCACCTCCAGTATGGTGGCACTTGGACTACATGGCAGAAGAGAGGAAAACACACTGGTGCAGACTGGAAGGCAGTGTTGGCACAGGGCTAACAGAACAGTATTTGGGCAGTGGCAGTGGCATGTTGTTCCTAAAAGTAACAATTAAACTATGGTCTTAAAAGAAAAATGAGAATAGATTCTGTCAATAAGGTCTTTATTCTGCAACTTTTGCTATTTTTTTGTACTGTGGTGCTTTTCCCAAAAGTTTTCTGTAATGAATATGTATTGCTATTATAATCAGAAAACAAAATTTTCTGGTTTTGAACAGCACTCAGATTTCCAGGCAATCAACTTACCTGCCAACTTCAAAAGGATAAATAGCTACTTACCTTCCCTATTATATTGTAAGTTGATATCCTAAAATCATTTTGACTTAAAGTAGAGAATTAAAAAAAAAAAAAAAAAAAGGCAGCCCAAGCTGGAGCACCATGATCCCACATAATGATCAGGCTTTGATTTTTTTCCAATTTGGAAGGCAAAAGTCACAAAACAGCAACTGGTCAGAGAGAAAGGATTGAAGCAAAAGCCACTTTCTATATTATTCTGTATCATTTTTAAAGTGATATATAAATGGCTAAAGTGATGATGTCATTGTTGAATAGGTAAGGGCTGAAAAAAAGCTACCATCAATAGCTTCTCTGGAAATCAATCAAAGCCTGTTGTTGAAGAAATAATTATTAACCTCACTGTTTAACATAATGTGTTCCTTGGCCCTGATGTAATTGAAGAAAATCAAAAGTCATTATCCTAAGACAAAAACTAGGTCAAAATAACAACATTTTTCTGAGCCAATACATAGTAGTCACAGATTCGGAATATTGTGTATAAGTTGACTATATAAATGATATTATTGTGATTGTTCATCTCACATATTTACTGCTCTGGGTCTGAAATAAGTAAACATTTAAGATACTTCAGTGGTTCAACTGTGAGAAAAAGAAATGATAAACAGAATACCTGTAGGTTGAAAAAGGCTGATATAGTAGATTTTAAAAGTATAATCAAAACAAAATTACAGTGACTAGGGACATACATTTGAATTATGTAGCTATAATAGAAATTCAAAAAGTGATTATTATAAAAGTCCAAGATAGTGGTTACTTTTGAAAGGATGGAAGTGGGTGCAATTGAGATAGGGGACACAGAGGGAGTGTCTGGGCTAACTGACCAAGTGCTACTTCTTTAGCTGAGTGGTGATGTCAAGGATATTCATATCATGATTTATTAAGCCTTAAAAATTAAATTAAAAAATTTTAAATTAGTGCATACATACCCACCCAAAAACCCACATGTATTTGATATTAAATCTAATACTTTAAAATGTTCAAGAATGGTCCTTAATTGGAAGTGATATCTTTCCCCCTCCCCCACTTCCCACTCAGGAAAGTTCAGAAATTGGGGAAAATGCATAGGGGCCAAAATGAGTAATTGAAATTTCTGTGGGGGCATTTTTCATGGTCGTTATGACTGAGGAGGATTAGTGACATTATAAGGGGCAGAGTTTATAAATATCCTACAGCATAATAAGAGCCCCATATAGCAGGAAAATTATCCCACCCAAAATATTGTGTCCTCTGTGTGAAATTAACCAATCAATGATATCACCTAATGCCTCACAATGCCACATCTATTTATTTCATAATGCTAATTTCTGCTCTTTAATAATGGAAACACCATACACACATAAACATAGTATATATGTATGTGTGTGTATATAAAGAACTAGTGTACCAACTTCTACGTTGAACAATTCACTTTACACTTTGCCAAATTGTGGTTTGATTGCCTATGTTAAGCTCATGGGCTTTAGAGTCAAACCATCTGGAAGCAAAACTTTGAGCAAGATACTCAATCCTTCTAAAATTTAGTTTTCTCATATATCAAATGAGAATAATATTACTAGCTACGTGTACCAGTTAGCTATTGCTAAATAACCAACCACTTCAAACCTTGTAGTTTAAACCGAAAACCATTTATTATTGCTCAAAATCTGGGTTGTACTAGACTGGGCTGATGTCAGCCAGGGCTCATGCAGGCTTCTGTAATCACCCAGAAGGGAAGCAGGGGCTGGATAGTGTAGGATGACCTTGCTTGGGATATCTTGGATCTTTTCCACATGTTTCATGTCTCTCAAGAAAGCCAGTCCAGGCCTGTTCACTGGTGGTGGCAGAGGTCCAAGAGACAAGAAGGGAAATGTGAAAGCACTTTTTCATGTCTCTGCTTGCATCAAGCTTGCTATTGTTCCATTGGCCAGAGTGAGTTGCATGGTCAAGCCCTGAGTTAGTGTTGAAGGAAGTTATTAAGAACATGGAAGTAAAGGTGTGGGGAAAATTGAGTCCATTAATACAATCAGTTCACCACACTGCATCAGAGAGCTGTTGTGGGAATTACACATGCCAACAAATGTAAAATATGTAGTATGGTACCTGGCATACAGTAAGTGCTCAATCATTGTTAGTAATTATGAGCAATAACAGGCTACACATAACATTTCAAACTTCCTACCCATTATAGCTAAATATAATAAATTACAGAATTATGGCAATGTCTGAATTCAAGAGTACTTATGTCTAAAGAAATTTTTTTAGATGCTAGAAATTTGGAAATTTCACCAAGTTACTGAGAGTTTATTACTTTAGGTCAGGGTTGACTTAGATTGAACCTCTTAAAAAACTACAAAACAGGCCGGGCGCGGTGGCTCACGCCTGTAATCCTAGCTCTCTGGGAGGCCGAGGCGGGCGGATCGTTTGAGTTCAGGAGTTCGAAACCAACCTGAGCAAGAACGAGACCCCCGTCTCTACTATAAATAGAAAGAAATTAATTGGCCAACTAATATATACAGAAAAAATTAGCCGGGCATAGTGGCGCATGCCTGTAGTCCCAGCTACTCGGGAGGCTGAGGCAGAAGGATCACTTGAACCCAGGAGTTTGAGGTTGCTGTGAGCTAGGCTGACACCACAGCACTCACTCTAGCCTGGGCAACAAAGTGAGACTCTGTCTCAAAACAAACAAACAAACAAAAAACTACAAAACAAATAATAAGGAAAACAGCATGAAAATGTGAATTTTCCCAGAATTGTATTAGCCATGAAATAGGATATTAGTAAAAAATAAAATAACAACGAAACATTTTTTATGCCTGAAAGTTATTTCTCTACAATCAACTTCAACAGACAATCTTGAAAACTTTGAACTTGAACTCCAGTCTAATTGGAGAGGTAAAGTTAATTGTCATGATTCAAGAATAATAAGACATTCAGTCAGAAGAGAGAAACCAACAGAAATTCAAAGTAGTTAAAAATCAGTCAAAGTTAATTTTACGCTTCGTATGGAACCAAAGAAGACCCCGAATATCAAGAGCAATTCTAGGCAACAAAAACAAAATGGGAGGCATTAATATGCCAGATATCAAACTATACTACAAAGCTGTAGTAATTAAATCAATATGGTATTGGCACAAAAATAGGAATATTGACCAGTGGAACAGATGTGAGAATCCTGATATAAAACCATCCTCATATAGCCATCTAATCTTTGACAAAGCAGACAAAAACATACGCTGGGGAAAAGAATCCCTCTTCAATAAATGGTGCTGGGAAAACTGGATAGCCACCTGTAGAAGGCTAAAACAGGACCCACACCTTTCACCTCTCCAAAAACCAACTCACGCTGGATAACAGACTTAAACCTAAGGTATGAAACTATTAGAACTCTAGAGGAAAAAGTTGGAAACACTCTCCTAGACATCGGCCTGGGCAAAGAGTTTATGAAGAAGTCCCCAAAGGCAATCACAGCAGCAACAAAAATAAATAAATGGGACATGATCAAACTACAAAGCTTCTGCACAGCCAAAGAAATAGTCATGAAAGTAAACAGACAACCTACAGAATGGGAGAAAAATTTTGCATCCTATGCATCCGATAAGGGACTGATAACTAGAATATACTTAGAACTCACGAAAATCAGGAAGAAAAAATCAAATAACCCCATTAAAAAGTGGGCAAAGGACTTGAACAGAAATTTTTCTAAAGAAGACAGAAGAATGGCCAACAAACATATGAAGAAATGCTCAACATCTCTAATCATCAGGGAAATGCAAATCAAAACCACAGTGAGATATCACTTAACCCCAGTGAGAATGGCCTTTATCAAAAAATCTCCAAACTATAAATGCTGGCATGGTTGCGGAGAGAGAGGAACACTCCTACACTGCTGGTGGGACTGCAAACTAGTTCAACCTCTGTGGAAAGCAATATGGAGATACCTTAAAGCGATACAAGTGAATCTACCATTTGATCCAGCAATCCCATTGCTGGGCATCTACCCAAATGATCCAATGACACTCTACAAAAAAGACACCTGCACTCGAATGTTTATAGCAGCACAATTCATAATTGCAAGGCTGTGGAAACAGCCCAAGTGCCCATCAATCCAAGAATGGATTAATAAAATGTGGTATATGTATACCATGGAGTACTATTCAGCTCTAAGAAACAATGGTGATATAGCACATCTTATATTTTCCTGGTTAGAGCTGGAACCCATACTACTAAGTGAAGTATCCCAAGAATGGAGAAACAAGCACCAGATATATTCTCCAGCAAACTGGTATTAACTGAGTAGCACCTAAGTGGACACATAGGTACTACAGTAATAGGGTATTGGGCAGGTGGGGGGGGCGGGTATATACATACATAATGAGTGAGATGTGCACCATCTGGGGGATGGTCATGATGGAGACTCAGACTTTTGGGGGGAGGAGGGGAAATGGGCATTTATTGAAACCTTAAAATCTGTACCCCCATAATATGCCGAAATAAAAAAAAAATCAGTCAAAGTTGCAGACTGGAGTGATCAGAGAAAGTTATATGTAAAAGGATGAGAGCTGAGATTTAAGTTTTAATGAATAAAATTCAGATAAACAGAAAGTATTTTTGAAAAGTTTCCAAGTGAAAATACATAGATAAGTTAAAAATAAGCCCAATAGTGGTGAGGTGAATGAGAATTGTCTAGTCTCAATTTAAGCTGTGTTTAAGGGAATAGCAAGAAATGAAGTTTAGTACATTTGAAGAAGGTTTCTATTACATCTTAAAAATTAGTAAAGCATTTAGAGCTGATTCAGGAGATGCTGGATCCAACTCCAAGCTTCTGAACAGAGGAGAAATCCAAGGAAAACATTGTCTTGAGAAAAGGATAACTGTATGGTCTGCAGAAAGGATCAATTTCAGATGTATCATGGCCAAACCAAGTTCTTTACCTTCCCCACTCAACTGGCCTCTCCTAAATCCCTCCCATGTCTGTTAAAGAAGTAAGCTTTGACTTCTCCCTCAAGTTTCTCTCCCATATCTCTTTCCAATATCAACTCAACTTAAACAACAACAACAAAGCTCCAAAATGGTTGCTTCCTTCTCGACAATATGTCTGTTCTAAGTTCATTTTTTTCATTCTAGGGCCTAGGCTACGTGTCCAGGTCAGCTGCAATTGTCAAGATGAGAAAGTCTTTCACCACATGCTTAAAGAGGAGCAGTGGTCTTGGTTTCCTTAGAATGGAGAATCCCCTGAAAATCAGCCCTATTGCCAAAGTAAAGAAGGGAAATGGAGAGACCAACCAACCCTAAACAAAGGCAAAAGCTTGGAAAGAGTTGGCTACCCTTTCAACTGTTGTGGGTATCCTTATCCTGCAGAACATCTCAGAAACTTACAGCAGGCCCACACCACAGGATGGCTGCCTCTGTCAAAAATGATTAATGGATCTTTAGGCTAATATACAGTGTTGGGAGAAGGGAGGGATAATTTACAGGCGGAAAATAGGACTAGTATTTAGTTGAACATATAAGCTAAATAATGCTGGAGCATGCCCAGCAACTCCCTTTACAAGTATCAAAACATAATTTTTCTCTTCTTGCTTTTAGACTTGTTTCATCAGCTGGTATTTGTTAAATACCATTTTGTTGGGGTGGGGGTGGGGAGGAGAGTTTATTACAGTGGCTTCTCCTGTTATGCCATTTCTGTTCCAGTTCTCCCACCAGAATGTTAAGTCACATGGCCATGAAAACACACTGGGTGGCTACTTTATGCTCTGTGCCCACATATTTCCTCATCTCTTGATAGCCATGTGAATCGTCCATGAGGAGCCTCAACTTGCCAGTATTTTGGGGGTGGGGGGGATCATCTTCTACTTGGTAAATTCTTTTTCTGCCTTCAGCTTATGTTCACTTCCCATAGAGAAAGATATTTGTCTTCATGATTTCTGCAAAGTAATTCTTCCATTAAAACCAAATAAAATAAGATACCAGACATTGGCCCCATCCAAATCATGCTTAATTTCTTCAAAAATGAACAAATTGGAAGGTTTATGCCTCACATATGACAGAAAGAAGAGATTTAATTCCCTCTGACTCTTACATGTGGATGGTCACCACTGAAACAGGGTAAGGAACACAGCTAAGCTCCATTAGAGAGCAAAGACTACTATTTGAAATCAATATTGATGCCTACAGCTCCACAAGCATGCTCAGTGGGAAACCAGCTAAATTCTCCAGAGAGAGACTAGAATAATAGGGTTATCTGGAGGATAAACCAGACCTGGGTTCCAATTCCAGCTCTAGCACTTACTAGTTACATGGTCTTGGGAAAGTTATCTACTATCTCCGAGTCTCAATGTCCTTACCTGTGAAAGGGGATAATGGCATCTTTATCATGGATTCTTATAAGGAATACATGAGATCGTTTTCTTAAGTTCGTAATTAGTGGCTCATAAGCATCAGTCATTCATTACCACCAACCTAAGTAAGAAGACAGCTGAGGTTCAGGTAGAGAAAGAAAGGAGGGGGGCTTAGCATGATCAGGGAGCCAGCAAAAATTTTATCTGCTTGAGATATTTCTCCTGGGCCAGCCGTGTTTCTTGCCCTTCAACACTTAATGTTTTCACAATTGAGTCATAATGGCTTATAAAAAAATGTAAAAATCCCATTGTATTGTTTCTTTGGGGAAAAAATGAGTGTAAAATGGTGGGGAAAAAATGTCTATGATTATTACAGTAACCTCTGAGTGATAGAAACCAGTTTGCACAGAGAGATGACAGATTTTTCACAGAAACAACTAAGGCTCACGGTTTTTATTTCATATAAGTCATAAATGTATGATTTTTATTACTCTGGGAGAGGGGGATTGCTGCCTAATGGGACCTTTATATGAACACTCCTCTTCCCAGTATGGAATCATTAACTCAGTGTATTCTGGGCCAAGGGTACTCTGAGCTAGAATGGGGCGGGGGAGAGAGGGTTGGAGTTAACTAACCTTAAATTCTACCCATGCAAACTAGAAGAATATGCTCTTCTTAATATTCATCACAGCATCATTTTAGAACTGAGAGTGATCCTGGTCCAACTTCTCATTTTGTCAGTGAGGGAATCAAGGTGCAGAGACTCCCACTTGAGGTTAGTGACTTGCTCAGAAACCACACAGCAAGGGAATGACACAACCAAGAGGGAAACTTAGGCTTTTTCCACGAGTTCAAAAATGAACACTCTATCTCCTAATCTTAATATGTTTTAGAACTCCAGTAAACATTTATTGAATCAGTGAATGAATGCTAACTCCCAAATTTAGTTCATTTTCTACTTCATGTGGCTACTGCACTTCTTTCTTTCTTTTTCTTTCATAGATAATCTTTATTTAATCACGGTCCTTAAGATTTTTTTGGTGGCTACAGATTTTTTTAAAGAAATTAGATTTCTATTAGTTAATCTTCTTTTAAAATGTATAACATAGTTACATTTTCTAATAATAAGGTATTTATTATCATATGTAAAAATATGAAAAATTTAAGAAATATAAAATATAACTCATCAATTTTTTATCATTATTATTTATGATAATAACACAAGTTCTACCCACTTAGCAAATATCTTAAGTATGCAACACAGTATTATTGCCTCTTCTTTCTTAAAGATATCATTTTCTCTGTCCTATCATACTCTCTAGTTACTACTCATCCTTCCTCCTTCCCTCCATACTCAACTTTCTTGAAAAGAGTCATTCACACTTACTGTGTCATGCTCTTTCACTCCCCCATGCCACTGTTTGTGTTAGGGCCACTATCTGGGTGGCCCTCTCTTTTCCTTCCACCTCTGTTCACCCTGTTAAGAGAACTGATTAGATTAGGTTCAGGCATCATTTACAGTTTGCAGCTTACAGCCTCCAATCTCCTGGCTGCGATAATGCCCTTCCTGTGTGTCCTCATAGCATCTCTGAGCCACTCAGCAATGATTAGACTCCAATGCTGCCTTCTGTTTACTCACCTGTTTCCCTAGTGTAAGCCCTACAAAGAAAGTAACTCAATCTTATTTGCATGGAAACTCTTATGCTAATTGAGTGGATTGCTGATTTATAGCAAGGGTTCAATAAATGTCTGATAAATGAAAGACTAGATGATTATGTTACTAATTAATTTCATATAACTATCTATACCCCCATTGGCTTGTATTGGTCAAAACAGAAGTAGAACCATTTCTGTTTGATGTTTTCTATCATCTGAGTTTGATTTACAAAAATGGAGGAATAAAGAAGAGAAGGAAAACCAAAAGTAAGGATCATGCTTTCCCTTCCCATTCGTCTCAAACCAAATACAAGTCTCTACCTAAATATGTTGAGTCCTTTGAGTGTGCTTTTGATACCATATGAAAAGCAAATGGGAGGGTTGCTCCCATTGTGCTCCAAAAAATCCTTGGAAATCTAAAGGAGGGGAAAGTTCTAGGATCCTGCTTTTTCCAAGTGACCTAATAGGATTAAGCCACACCAACTCCCCTAAGATGCCCTTCCTGGCTTGGAGGCTATGCTGGCCTAGTAACGGAGGGATGCCAGCTTCTTTCTCATGCCACTACCTCTGGCACCAATGTTCTCACCAACACCACTTCAGGACACTTATTATTAATATTTATATGAGGTTGCTGGAGCTGCCTCAATGTATTATACATAAAATATAGCAGGTCCTGGAACAATGTCCTTTTGTTCAACATCATTTTGTTATAACATTGATGAGAACAAACAATTGATTCCTGTCCCAGGCCACTGTCTGCGTGGAGTTTGCACGTTCTCCCCATATTTGCATGGGTTTTCTCTAGGTCTTCTGATTTACTCCCACATCCCAAAGATGTCCACATATGGTGAATCAGTGTGTCTGCATGGGCCCAGACTGAGTAAGTGTGGGTGCAGTTGTGAGTGTGCCTGTGATGGAATGGGTCCTGTCCAGGGTTGGTTCCCGCCTTGCCCCCTGGGCTGCCAGGATAGGATCCAGCCACCTGCAACCCTGAACTGGAATGATTGGGTAAATAATTATCTTACTTGTTTTTATTAATCTTTCTGAAATGTATGTATAGCTCACATGTATTTCAATATTTAATATTAGAAGTGTTTTGGTCTTTATTTAGAAGTTGAGTGATGTTTTTGTGACCAGAAATATGTTGTAGAAACTTAACTCTTGTCTATATTAATTAGCCTATGGTAAAATTGGTTTTGTCATATGTCATTTTGCTTTAAGTTTCAGTTTCCAAGAACCTATCAATGATGTTAAATTGAGGACTTACTGTACCACAGACTGGGTGGCTTAAACAAGAGAAATTCATTGTCTCACATTCCAAAATCCCAGTATGTTGGCAGGGTTGCTTCTTTTTGAGGATTATGAGGGAAAAATCTTTTCCAGGCCTCTTTCCTTCACTTATGGATGACAGTCTTCTCCTTAAATCTCTACATGGCATCATCTCCTGATGCATGTCTCTGTGTCCAAATCCCCCTTATTTATAAGGATGCCAGTCATGTTGGATTAGGGCCCGCCCTCATGGCTTCATATAATTTGATTACCTCTAAAGCTGGAAATTTTCAGCCCATCCCCCAAACTCTGGATGGGAAAGAGTGGCTGGAAATGAAGTGAATAATTGATCATGTCTATGTGATGAAGTCTCCATAAAAATCCAGAAAGTCTGGGGTTTGTGGAGCTTCCATGTTGGTGGATACATCCACATGCCAGGTGGATGGTGAACCTCAATTCCTATGGGGACAAAAGCCTTGTCATGGAAACCACTTCTTCATATGGTTGTTCATCTGTATCCTTTATCATATCCTTTATTATATAACAAACCAATAAGCATGTTTCTCTGAGTTCTGTGAACTGTTCTAGCAAATGATTGAAACTGAGGAGGGGATCATGAGAACTTCCAATTTGCAGCTAAGTTGGAGAGAAGTTGTGGGCAATCTGGAGACCTAAAATTTTCAATTGGTATCCAAAGTGGGGGTCAGTCTTGTGGGACTAAGCCCTTAACCTGTGGCGTTTGCAATAACTCCAGACACATGGTGTCGTAATTGATTTGGATTACGTACACTAATTGAATTAGTACACTAAGTTGGTATCTGCAGAGAATTGGAGAATTGAATTTTTGTGGGGAAAAACCCTACATATTTGGTCACAGAAGTTCTATGTTGAGTGTGAGTACAGATAAAAACAGTTTGTTTTTTCTACACATTCAAGAAGATAACAAATTAGTATGAAATAATTCTACAGCCTCTAAAAGGAGTGTTGTAACTTTGGTCAACTTCTACTTTTGACCAGATTGTCTGCTAATGTGCCAAGTTAAGTGATGATACCAGGAGTGAACTGCAGGCCGTTCTACGAGTCTTTATGTCTGTAGTTACTTTTGACTTTTAATAAGCCCTAATAAACACCACAACTCCCCACCCTGTGAGCTTCAGCAAAAATTCTGGCCTCTCATTTAGAGGATTTGTTCTTAACTCTCTTGATATATTTCTTTAGTGGCCAAAGTCTCTGAGTGTGAGAAGTCTTTCTCAGTGTGCCTTCTCAGGCACAGAAACAGGAATAAAAGTAATGATTAACCAGAGTTATTGAGTGATTATTGCATAATAGCCACTGTGTTGGTAGTTTTATTATTGCATTGTTACTTTGCAACCACCATATGAGGTCATTATTAGCTAGCATTGTCCCTACTTTACTGGTGACTTGCCAAAAGTACACATCTAAAACATGATGGAGCCAGGATTTGAACTCTAGCTGTACTATTCTAAATCTCACATTTCTATGTTATATATATCCCACATCATTATAGATCATTCCTCAGATAGTACAGGTGCCCACAGGAGCTGGAAACCATATCTAAATCCAATATTATGAAGCTCTTTGTCTATAGCTGCTTTATTCAAAGGGCCAACCAGAAGCATGGAGGGAGGGAGAACAGTCAAAAGGGTTCCTCATTTTCCATGTATACCATAGGAGTTTTACAACCACTTTATTTCTATAAATCCAAGTAATAACAGTGAAAATGGATGAATTTGCACATTCATTATACTGGGGATACTAGGTGGTAAACATTTTGAGTATTTTTACGTATTCAAGAGGGAAATGATAGTATTAACAAAAAAGAATAAGATAATTTTTATATTAAAGATTTTTTTGAAAGTCTCCATACAATGACTTCTGGCCAGTCCAAGATTGCTTAATCTTGATTACTAATGACCATTAAGAAATCATTTATGGACTTTTTGTGAGTGTTCAGAGATACTAATGGGTTTTAGAACTACTTGGGAATCTTCCTGAGGTCAAAGGAAGAAAATAAAGTATGAAGTGATAATAAAATGTATGAGGTGACTAATGGACAGGTTGTATACAGAGAGAGATTCCAGCTAAAAAAAAATATTGAATTTTTACAGCATACATTTAAACAAATGGAAATCTCACTGCCATAGCCTCTTATCTTCACCTAAGAGCAAGGAGGGATGATAATGTTGTGTATAGCCATCTTCCATATCAGATTCTCAATGATTTTCCAGTCATCAGGTTGCTGGCCTACCACCTCCATGGCCACTCCCACCTGCAGCTGCCAAAATCCTATGAAAAGTGGTGGGAAAATAATGCACATTTCATGAGGCACCTATAAATGACTTGTTCTCACATAGCACAAATCAATAGCTAACTCAAACATGGCTTTTACATGGCAAACATTAATACTGAAAACAGCCCATCTAGGATGCAGGTATCTCTCCAAGCATTTGCTACATGTGTAAGGCAACAAAATGAAATAAAGATGTACATAATATCATAAATGTTCAAGTTGTAAGAGAAAAATTCAGTGAAGAATTTGAGGATTTTATTTTGAATCACATAAATGCATTCTTGATTTTTCCCACTATAAAGACAAACAGAATAATGTTTTGTAGGAAATAAGTGTATTAGAAATAATGTAAACAATGTAGAAATAGAATAGAATACAATAGAATAGTGGTTAAGTTATCATTTTAAAAGAATTTCATCTTGCGTTATCAGAGAAGCTAATGAAAGACCCTGAATGAGATGTTGAATTGTTGTTTAATAGAAACAATCCCAATTCTGGCTCACAGTAAGTCAGGTCTTAATATCTAAGGTCAACTGGCTGCATTAATGAATGATTCAATTATACACTGACTATTCTTCTGTGGTTTAGAGTGTACATAAAGTTTATATGAAGAATGCTTGACCTACTATGTACCTCTTACATATTCTTCTTGTATTTGAGGAATGTATTTGCTTGAGATAGGATGTAATTGGTATTTTCCAAATATAAAATCTCTTTTTTCGATATATCAGACTGCATCCCCATAGTAAAATTAAGCTTGTTTCCACTTTAATATTGACTAGAGAGTCTTAAAAATGAATAGGTTTCCTCAAGAGCAAAACAATTCAACAAGAATTATTTTGCATACTGGGAAACAGTGTAAGCACATTGGGGATATTAAATGATATATATTTGATAAAGTATACTCTGCAATATTTCGACTTCTATACCTTATCTTTAACCCTTAAACTATGATCCTATTTTTAATCTAAATAATTCACATCTGAAATATATAATTTTGTGTTTTGTTTGGAAAAGAAAATTTGAACAATCCAAAAGAATTTTTAGTACTGAGAAGGGAAGAATAAAGCTACTTGTGAACTGCAGAGCAAGAGACAAAAACACTTTCAAGGGAATACTGGAAACAAATATGTTAGTATTTAACCGTGATCTCATTGCATGACTATATAGAATGTTTACCTCATCATATTTTGATTTGTTCTTTATGGTATGAACATAGTTGGGGAAAGTTCAGAAAAAAAAATGCAGAATTGCAAAACTTGGTGCTTTGCTTTCATGTTTCATTGCTACCCTTTCACATGTGTGGTTTGTATTGCAGTTAACAGTTTAAAATCAGTGCATTCCCTCTTCCACATGATTAGCAAGTATGTGAGATAAGCGTTAGGGGTCTAGGGCAAAGTCTCCCACCACTTGCTGCCCTGTGAGAAACACACATCCAAATCCTTATCTGTCCTCACCTCTCACCCTCCACCTCTCTCCCTCCAGAGTTTTTATTAAGGAGAAAGAACATTCTGTGGGAAAACTGTGTCGGAAATCTAAATGCTTTAAAATACACCAAATTAAACATGTTAATTCAAGTAAGCATGGCTCTAAGTTACCTGTATCTTTCTCTGGTATTTTAAAACATAGTAAAATCATCTAAAAGAAGGTATATGAGAGATAACAAATTAAAGGAGGAACAATGAATAATTCCATTGATGTTATAGGCACACCACTCCTACACAGCAAGATATAGAGTGTCGTACCTTTAAAATGTTTAAAATTTTGTTGAAAATACTATATATATTTTAAATGACATATACATATATGTATATAAATGCACATGCATATCTTTTTTTGAAATGACAGAGGAGCACAGAGTGCTGGAATCCACAAAATTTATTTAAGGAAAGCATATTACTTTTTCTTAAACTACTCTACAGACAACTGGGCCCTAAGTCATGGGTAGAATTTTAATAATTAAGGAAGAATGGAATAGTATGAGCAAAGGTCTTAAAGTGAGAAAACCTTAAAAAGATTCTGTAGGAAGTGCAGGCAGTGCACAATTGTCACCCAAATTCTGGCCCGTGGATAAGAGATGATTGCATTCATTGTTCTGCTACCTTTCTATCTGACTGGCCAAGGGCATGTTAACCATGTAGAGATCTTAAACAATAAAACAGTTTTAGTGTTCTTCCCATCCATACACAGACAACATGTAAAATTAAGGCAATTCATTATATAAGTCAATTAAATATAATTGACTCATTATAAAAATGAGTCAAAGGAGGTCAAAATTCTGATTTCATTTTGGAATAATAAATTTATTGGGTGGGGTGTTGTTGGTTTTGCTACTTTGCTGATGAACTAAATAAATTTGCAAGGCTGTGCTTAACTTACCACTGGGAAATTCAAGACTATGACTGGCAGAATTTAACTTTAAAGAATGCAATTATATCTCCCAAAATTTTCAGATAATAATGTCAGACTTACAGGGTCTCTCAAACTCAGCACTATCTATATTGTGGGTCAGATAATTCTTTGTTATAGGGCATTGTTCTGTGCACTATAGGGTATATGCAACACCCCTGGCCTCTACCTACTAGACAGCAATAGCAGCAGTAACAACCAAGTCTCCTTAAAAACCACTGAGCTAGAAAGAGGCATCAAAAGTAGGAAATTAACAGGAAAACCCATGAACTTTCCCCTGAAAATTAGAAATACAGTTTTAAGCTCTATTCTCACTTATATACTTGTTAATTATTTAGGAATTAAAAGATACTTATATGTATATTAAGGCCAGTATTGGGCTAAGAAATGGGTAGGTAGATAACTAATTATATAGAAGTGGAAAGATTAATACAAATCAGAAAACTATTTAAGGCTATTCACAGCCAACATAGAAACACTATGTTACCTACACATGTGAGAAGTACTAGAAACAAAACAATGAAGCCCCGTAGAAAGTTTTCAGTTTAGGGGAGAAATAGTTTTTGAGATGTCTGGCTTCTTTGAGCTTCAAAAGCCAACAAAAGGCAGCAGAACTAGTGCTGCTTGGAAAGGGGTTTGTTTATTCTGCTTATCTGCAGCCAAAGTTAACAATCTTAATGGCTTTGAAGATCTAAATGTTTCACAGCATTTGAGAAGGACCTAATTTGTAGATAGAGATGTCTATCTATAAATAAGCACACATCCTCATGAGAGGCTTGACATACAAAGCTAATTTAAAAGCATTTACACTTACCTATTTCTAAACAATGAGTAGAGGGCAAATAAAACTGTTAGTTGGTTATCTTTTTTTTCTCTGTGAAGGTAGAGGGGAGAATATGTTTTTTAAAAGAGAGGTTGGCAAAAACAAAACCTCATCACTATAATTTTTCTGACACTATTTTGAAAACATTTCTGAGCCATGTAGACTTTTAAGCCACTTAAATGTAGGTACCATATTACTTTCATCTTTGTGGTCTCAGCACATAAAACATGCTTGCTGTACAGTAAGTATTTAATACATGTTTATGAAGTGAATCAATAAAATGGTACAAAAGGGGGAGGAATTTCAATTAGAAACTGAAATATATAGCAAAAGTTTGCTATATATTTGCATTGATTATGAAAGAAATTTTAGTTTGAACTCCCTTGCTACTATTTTTATTCATATAGATTCCCAGCCTTTCATTTCAAAACATTTATTGTTTTACAGATCATCAAATTTGTATAATACTAAGCACTAAGATAATTTCACAGAATTCCCAAAATAACCCAGTGGGGTAGAAGCCATTATTCTTCTTTTACAGAAAACATATAATATAATGAGCTCAGAGAGATTAAGTGATGCCCAAAGCCACAAAGAGTAGAGCAAGGACTCAACACAAGCTTCAATTCTAAAGCCACCCTGAGTATACAGTATCTCAAGTGATGTCAGGGGAGGATAACATTTAGCTTGTTGCAGTATTTTAATTGCATATAGTGGTTAAAAAATCTGCAATGGTGTCAGACTCCCAACCCCACAAATTACCAGCTGTGGGATCTTGAGCAAGTTATTTCAACTCTTTGAATCTGTCTCTTCATCTGAGGAACTGAGCTGATAATATCTACCCTATAGATGTGATATACATTTAAAATGAGATAATGTATAGGGTACTTAGCACATGTCCCATCAGTAACAATAATTGTCATATTCCATGGTTAATATAATGAAACCTACATCTTAGTGGGTGCTGGGTATGTGGAGTTACAAGGATATATAATCTGTTTATGACAACACCAGCACTTCCTGGTTTTTAAAATATCTTCTCACTATGTCCTTTTATAAACTTGTCCCCCTTAAAAATGAGTTCAAAATTTGAGTAGATTACATGTTAAGATATCTGTGAAGTCTTGGGTTTGGGAGAGTAGAATTTCATTGTGGAATGTAAAAGAAAGCATTCTGGTGAAAAAATTCACAAGGAAGAATTTTTAAACATTCAGTCCCACATTTCTAAAATTTAAAAGGCAATGTAAGTCTCTTTCATGACCAGAAATACACAGTGCTCATGCTTATTTTGTGTTCAGCTCTGTTGTAAATGCTTTACATGTATTAGCCTGTTTTAACTTGACATCAACACAGTTGAGGTAGGTTTTATCATTGTCATCCTCATTTTACACAGATGGGGTGACTAGCACTAAGAAGTTAAAGAACTTGACCAAGTTCACCTAGCTAGTAAGTAACAGATGAGCTGAACCCAAAGCTGCTGCCAGATCCAATGTTTGTAACTGCTGTACTACACCCTCTCTCCAGAGACATCTTATCACTAATCAATCACACAGAAACATGAAGCCTACAGAATGGTGCCAAGTACTTCTATACTTGTCCCATCAAGTCTCCTGTCCATTCCTACAGACCTCTGTAGCCAGTGCTACTGATGCCTGCTTTATACTCCCTTCTCTCTCCAGTCTACTTACAGCTACAGGAAAGATGACAATAAATGGACAACATCCCACCTGGGCCACTCTCAACCTTGCCTGAGGGCTTTTGCAGGCTCTGTGGAGAAGAATTTACTGATGACAGGCACAACCAAGAACTGCAGGAGAATTAAAGACTCTCAGGGCAAACTTCAATCAATATGAAATAGGAATTAATGAATAAATGTCCGGTTTCCCCATCCCTTTCACTTTCTCAGAGAGTCCTCGGTGGAATTGAGTCTAGTTGGCCCACAGTAGTATGCTGGTCATTAAAACACCTTGTATTAGCTCGTCTCCCTTCCCACACTCCTTCATTGTGTTTTTGGGTATCATCTCTTAAATAGATTACCTGTACTCGAGGCTTTACCTCCACTCTGAGGCAACTGAAAACAACCTCAGCTGGGCATCTGGAGTTTTCCTGCTCTCTCCAATCCCACAGTTTCCCTGACTCCGGCTTCATCTAGACACGATCACCAAGGACCAGGCATCACGAGAGCAGCAGGAGTGGCATAAGGAAGGGCCTCAAAAGATAATTTTAGATCATTTGGATTCTTCACAATGAAACAGAAACACTTCCTCTTATTGATGTCCACCATTCTCATATCACTTCAATATGCCATGATGCCAACTAAGTTTCTTTTTCTTTCCTCTTACCAAAGACCACCTACTAATAAGGCAAGGTGGGGGTGTGGCAGGGGTGAGAAGAGAAGAAAGCATCATCCCATCAGACAAGAAAAAATTCAAAAAAGAGTTAAAAATTTAACAACAACAACAAAAAAAAATGTCATGAATGTGCTGTGTCATTAGGAAGCCAAATGTTCTCACTAAATGATATCTTTCCAAGAGTCATGGATTTAGTGGAAAGAATGTGCATGAGTTGAAGACACACAGACCAGAGTTTAAATGCCAGCTTCACCACAAAGGATGTTACCTGGAGCAAATTAACTTCTTGGAGCCTAATTTTTCACACATATATAATAATGTGGGAATATCTGTCTCCCCAGATTTTTATAGGTTAAATGACACATGCCTGTGAAAGTTGGTGGGAGGTGTTTAATAAACACCTTTCCTTCTCTACCTCAAGCCTCCACCCTACAGAGAAAAAGCTATGGGAAATTCTCCTAATGATCCTCCATCTTACACATGCAGGGATTATTTGCCACTCTGTTGTATTATCCTTCTAGAAATTCTACACATTTATTTTAAATCAAAAAATTCATTCCATGGCATTTTTTTCATGCCCATTGTGCTCCAGATTCTACAAGTAAACTAAGGAAAACTAAAGAACTCAGAGGAAGTGTAGATAAACATAAACATCAGATTTTGAAACTACTGTACAATGTATCTGCATTAATATAGCCAGATATGCGGCAAGTCAACTTTAGACAGTGATAGCTCTAATTGTGTGCCATTGATAATAGATAATAATTAATAAATAAATAATTCCCCCTATCCCTATGATGAATAGACTAGTTTTAAACAAACTAATGGGGGATAAAGGGGAGGAGGAGGAGGAGGAGAGAAAGGCATGGGCCATCTTTTCTCTCTGATTCCCATATAGACTCTCCCACCTTTTACATTTTTTCCACAAAGAGTTATGTGGTTCATAAGTAAGTAATTCACAGACATTTAGAAAATTCAGTTGACACAGATTTTGTAAATGAATGTGCTTTTTTTTAATGTCTTGAATTATTTAGCAAAATGGTCTAGCTTCAAATGAGAGTAGCATGCACACATGTGAATAACTGCTCTCCCGGAACTGGAGGGCTGGACTCTGAGGGCTCCTTTTACTCTAGGCTTTTAACCCTCTCAGAGCAGGAGCTATGCATAGGATCCTAATGGAAAGCCTCAGAGAGGACGAGAAATGTCTTATTCTCCCCACCAGTGCTCACCCACAGTTACATCCATCGCATGGCGACAGAGAGAACACAGGGAGCTGGGGCCTGGGGCCTCCCAGCATCTGGCTGATCCCACAACCTGTCACAAATATCACGCATCTTTGGTGACTGGAAATTGTGGACAATGGACAGGCCTCAACCCTCACACCGAGTCACACAACAAAAGCAACAGCTGCATCTGCATGTGGGATTCAGAAAAGATCCAGAGCCTGCAGCGGGGCAATACTTCCATGCCTTCCAACTTGCAATAACTGCACTTCTGCCTCTGCTTATTCTTGGATTTTTTTATATATATATATATATTATTAGTCAGAGCTCCTAGTTGCTCTTTCTGGTTTCTGTTCCTAGAAAGCAGAGTTTTATAGAGGTAACATCATTTGGAAGTAAAAACATAAATATCTGAATTTGAATACTTATGCCTCCATTTGATTGCTATATGAGCTTTCTGTGCACCAATTTCCTCACCTATAGAAATTAGAATTGATAATAACACATAATAAAGTTCTTGGGATAAAATAAAGGTGTAAAACTGTGCTGTAAACTGTTAGGTTCCATTCAAATACAGAATAATAATTTTCTTTCTTAGAAACGAACACTTTTAGAGAGGATAGTTGACCAGGTTCTTTGACGAGGCCCTGGGTCTCACATAGATAGCATTATTGCCTTAGTAAATGCTGGACAATGGTACTGACAATAATGGTCCATTAACGTGGCTTACATTTTGCTGATGGTCTGAGTGGTTACTAAAACTTCTACATTGTGTCTGTTTCATCCCATTAGTCTATCTAAAAATCAAAACAGTGCATGAGGTCGCGGAATTATCCTTCTCTGTTTTAACAAAAAACAGTAAACGTAAGTAACTCCACTCAGAGCTGAGAAGGTGAGTGGCATTTCAATGACCACAGCGCTTTCTGTGTTGCCTGTTTCAATTAATATGCAGCATTTTCAGTGCATCAGTCCTTGCAGACTGCAGAGTAGTAGAAAAGATTTATCAAGCATCTTCAAACAGCACAGAATCAAACTTTGACTGAAGTACTCCAGCAAGTACTGAGAACCAGCCACAAGACTACCCTAGTGTAGTACATGGACCAATATGTTCAAGTTGGAACAGAAGAGCTTTTGCAATTGTCTATCTTGTGGTGTCTTAGGTCAGATGATGAAACTGAGGGCCAGAGAAACAAAATTGTAGCAAAATTGATTTCCCATTAACAGCCAAGATGAGGTCCAAAACCAACCTCAAGCATAGATCTAAAAGGAGAATTATATCTATAAAAATATACACAACTTAGCAATTGGTCAGGATCCCCACAATCAAAGCATTTTTGCCTATTGCCACCACTGCAAAGTACACTAAACACTAAAATACATCCCACTTATTGTTAAAAGTATATGACTTTTAAAATAGAGACTCTAGGGTCGATGGAAGAATTATGGAGTATATCAAGGGCATATCACACGACTCTGAGTTGCTGTGAGTTAGGCTCGGAGGGAGAGTGGAATGCCTGAATCATCTACTCCATCAATTCTGAAGTATAGAGAACAAAAGCTTGTTGTTTGATGCTGTTTCCTCTTTAGCCTTCCTCAAGGCAGTAAAGATAGGAATGGATTTTTCCTTTCTTCACCTGCACTATAAATCTTAGCATCACGACCCACAGAACAATATGCCTGTAATCTCTCTGGGGGACATAACTCTGAAGTTCACCCATAAAGAATGTACATATTTCTGCGACTCTTCCCACCCTCCGTGCTGGTGCTCCCAATACAAAAGCTGGGAGAATAAGGGTAAGTGAAAAGGAAGGCTTTAGGAAAACTGCTTGAGAAATAGCAGGCTCAACACTGGTAAACTTTTCTTTTACAATTAGGGGAGTCCTGTGGTCAAATTCTCAGGTAGGTAAATTTTTTCTTTTATACATTCTCATGCTCTTTCAAAGACCCTCTCTGAGGCCTTAGTTTCCCATTTCCTCTCCCTCCCTTCCCCCAGGGCTCCTTGTATTCCATTCATTCCATTTTCATGAGGTCTGGGTTCTTTTGTTAGATCATCTGTAGCAAAATTAAATTCCTCTAAATTATTATGTCCCTCAGGTATATCTTTATAAATGACGACTACCTATAAAACCAAGAGGCTGTCAAAAGCCAACCAAATGAGGTTTGAGTAGAGGAACTTTAGATAGTTTGATAAAAAGATGGAAGGTCACTTTCAGACAGAGTGGGTAGTGGTCTTTCCTACACTCCCTAGCCAAAATCACATGCAGTAGAAGCTGCTTCTGTGTTAGAGCCCAAATTTTCTTAAGATTTACTTTAAAACAAAAATGCCATCAATAGCATTAGTACTGACTTCACCAAAATTAAAGGAGTTACCTAAGACCGTAGGCCATGGTATTATTTATGCTCCAAGCTAAGTATGCTTTATGAGACCAAAGGGCCAAAGTAAGGAAAGAAGTAAGTAGACCTCACCTGCACCTTATCATTCCTACACAGGGCCTTTTATTTTTATTTCAGAATATTATGGCAATACAAACACTTTAGTTACATATATTGCCTTTGCACTGCCCAAGTCAGAGCTACAAGCTTGCCCAACTCCCAGATATGCACAGTGCACTCATTAGGTGTGCATGTACCCATCCGCTCCTGCCCGCTCCCACTTGCCCAGTGCCCTGTGAATGTTACTGCCATGTGTGCGCATTACGTGTTGATCAATTAGTACCAATTTAATGGTGAGTACATGCGGTGCTTGTTTTTCCATTCTTGCGATACTTCACTTTGAAGAATGGGCTCCAGCTTCACCCAGGATAATATAAGAAATGATAGTTTACCATTGTTTGTTTTCTCCTCCCTCTTATTTACAGGAATTTTCATAGTCGGACTTTCTAGCTCAGTCTTTCTAGTATCTCTGGACCTGTTCCTCCTTTGTTCTTGCCCTCTTGTCTTCGCAAGCTCCATTTCTATTCCCTTTTCATCTCTGGCCACTATTAGAACATTTCCTGCAGAAAATTATTCTTAAAATCAAACTAAAATATTTTCAAATGCACTCAGGAGTATGAGAACCAAGGAAAATAAGTAAAAATATTGATTTAGGTTTAGTGACAATGGGAAAAGACTCAAGTTTGGGCTAAAGCATAAAAGAGAATAAAAGGAAAAGAAAGAGTAGCAATGTATTGCAATATGTTAGACAGAAATTGTTGCATAAGTAATATTCATTCAAGATATTTTTTAATGATTTTTTAAAACTGACAGTCTGTAACATTGTGTAATTGCTCATTTAGTCTCCTTTATTAGTAAAAATCATTTCAATTCATTTATATAAAAAGGAAATATCCAATGCAAATGAAATTTACCAGAAAGGTAGTTCTCCCAGTCTTCCTACAAATTGCTTACCTTGTGTCAGGTTCCCAAATGCTTGACACGCAGTATGGCAAGAAGTTTGTGTTCTCATTACCACATTGCAAGATGAGTAACCTGAAGCTAAGTAAAATGAGGCCATTCGCTCAATTTCAGTCACAGGATTTGAATTCAGGTAATCTGCCCTGCACTCTACAGTCCTCATTATGACGTGATACTGTCCCATTTGATGTAAGGTCTGGAGCCCTGGAGAATGTGTCTGGCCAAGATTAGAAGCCAATCAGAGTTTGTGGGTTTGGACTTTCAAAGTGAACTCAGCCCTCTTGGCATTTGCGTTCTCTTTGTGGTAGACAAAACGCAAACTTCTATTTGAAAAGGGGGAAAGCAAGTGGTCTAAATGGCTTCAAGGTTTTTGAACATCAAACAGTTCTTACCAAAGAACAGTACAATCACTGAAGTGTATCCAAATAAAAAAATATGCGGATTTGACAGCAATCTGATTCACAAAATACTCAGAGCCATTTCGTGGTTATCGTAGTTCCAAGTTAAATAAAAAGCTCTGTCTTGTGTTCTTCTCCCCCATTAATTGATTCCTGATTGGGTATCCCTGATATTCCAAGGGCATGCCAGTGGACACACATGAGGAACTTCATTATTCAGGAAATAATGTTGGCAAGACCAAGAGGTTTGGCAGGGTAGGTGCCTTGGGGGCAGCCCTGGCTGGAGCTGCCTCCTCTCATATGGTCCAAGTCAGAAGCAGCAGCAACTGTAGGCACTTTAAGTCTGGAAATTTCACAATGGATGAATTTTTTTCCATGTCTTTCAAAGTCTGTGGATGGAGGGATGGGTAAGTAATTTCTGCCTGCAACTTGGTAGTGTGGGCAGCTAGGGATCAAAGGAAGGGAAATTGTACAAATTGTCTACTTGAATACTAAAGAAGTAAGGGAAGCCCAGCCAACTCAACCAAATATTGCTTTTTTTCCCCTTTAAATTCTTTATTTTTCAAATTCAGAAGTTTGTGTTCTAAATGGCCAGGTAGCAAAGTAGTAGAAGTGGCTCACAGTCAGGATTTTGAGATTGCTACTAGAAAACAGGACTTAGAAAATAGAAGACCTGGACTTTTTATTTTAATGCCAGTAGGGCATGATTAAAATAATCATGTCAAGAACATCTAGGCTGTAATGATTCACAGAAGAACATGAGTTAGAAAGTAGTATCAGCTTGAAGAAGAAACTAACTAGAGCCAGGATGCAGCTGGAGCATGAAAGTCTCACAAATAAGTTTCTTATCTAAAAAATGAGAAAGTTGGCCAACGACCTTCTTCATGGCTCCTTCCCATTCTAACATTCCATGAGCCTATTGTTACATTAAACGCATGTGTGGTGCTAGATAGCTTTTGGTAATGAATCATAACATCACCAATTCTTAGATGATTCTTGTTGAAGCTTTGGTCTTGTAGAACATTCCACAATCCAGTATTGAAAATGAAATAAACTGGACTTGACACAGATCTGACATTGGTTAACTACATGCAATTGGCAAGCCAACTAACTTCATTTCCTCATCTGGAAAATGACATTAATCCTTTTATTTCTAATATTTGGTTCCCAAATAATCACTATCTTTTATTCTGATGACCCTTCATAAAATTATATTTAAATATTATTTTAATTATTTTGATATTTCTTGAGGTGGAATAATGTTAAGTAGGGTTTAATATCTTTAACATCCAGGACACCATGAAATATAGACAGCACCTTAGTATCATTTTTTAACACAGAAATAATGTGGAATTAAAGAATCTAAGAGTCAGTGCCTAGAAAAAAAATACATATCAGTCATGAACAAATATTTGAAGATATATCTTTCTGGTGAGAGATGACAGATCAGTTCATTGAAAGAAAAATTTAGTCACGCTGGTTACTTGGCATGTTGTTAATTCACTAGAAGAAGGTAAGACCAAAGATGTTGCTGAAGAAGAATTAAATCAAGCAACAACATATAGAAGAGCCCTCACTTAGCCAAACTCTGTCACCAGTTCTTATTCGTGTAGTGAGTCTCATTCCAACAAGGGCATTATCTCTTAATTTGAAACTCTATCATGTTTTCTATGAGCCCAGCTGGCTCTATAACATGAAATATCAAACTATCATTTACTAGTGATGGAAAATCAGTACGATGGAGAGGTCAGGATCACTTTGCCATTTCCAGATATTTTATGTAACTTGTTTGTATCTTCTTGTACCTTAGCTTAGGAAATTTAGTAATTCTGATTTATTGCTCTTAATGTCACCTATGAGCTATTTGATCTAAGTTTATTTAAAATTCTAAATCTTTGGAAACAGAAATGGAAGATTTCGCTAACCACAAATGTATGCACTCTACTTTAATCTTCAAACGCCTTTCTAATGTGACCAAATTCTCATTCCTTTCATGCTTAGATGAAAATATTTACGTGTTTTAAAAAAAATCTTTAAAATTGAGGAAATATTGACTACTCTGGACAATAATTGTTCAGAGACTAAATGATTTACACAATCTCCATGTAAACTGTAATATATTTTGAGGACAGGGTCAGGTTTTTCACATTGTATCCAGTCCTTTCCACTCTCTGAATACCATCCATCCAAAAATCCCCCCAACACAAATACTATACACTGCTAGCTCTGCAAACGCTGCAGAGTGAATGGCTGAACTGGTATTTTAATTTCCACTTAGGGTAGAAACATTCTGTGTGAGTTTCATCTTTGCTCAGACCCTTTTAATGGTCTCTCATACCACTCACTCAAAGGAAAAGCCAAAGTTTGTGATCTTCTAAGCCCCCTCCCCTTCAGTCCCTCTCCTACAACTGCCTTCTGCTCTCATTCCGGCCCAATCCATTGCAGCTACACCAATCTTGCTTCCACTTTCAGGCCTGTCCAACTGCTGTTTCCTCAGCCTGAATTCTTTTCTTCTAGGGCATTCCTGTGGCTGGCTGCTCCATGTTTCCTGGACTCCTTTAAGTTCTACTCAAATGTCACCTTCTCAACAAGGCCTTTTCTCTCCACTCTTTCTAAAATTCTGCCCCTTCCCCCACTTTGTTATCTCCATGATACTTATCACTACTTGATATACAAGCTATTTTATTTCCTTTTTATTGAGTCTATCCCCCAACTAGAATGTAAGAATTCATGAGGGCATGGATTTATGTTTTTATTTTCTCAGATCATATTTAGCACTTAATAAATCTTTTTTGAATGAACAGATGCATTTCTAGAAATCCATAATTAAAATCTAAGAATAGCGTCCACACAAACTGATTCTGTAGAGGTAAAGTGACTGTATTTATCTCCCCACATTTCAGTCCTTCTTCTCAATATCAACTTGAATAATTTTCTCTTCTTATTTCTAAATCCACATTTGGACTACTTGGATAATCTTCATCAGAATCAACTGGAATCCTTGTGGAAAATGAAGATCTCTGGGCCCTGATACAGGTCAAAATCTCTGGGCAGGGGAGAAGATATTTACAAGTTATATTTTTAATAACCTTTCAAGGTGATACATATGCACACTAAAGTGTGAGAGCCACTGACAGAAATATTTCATGGTCCATTTATTTTCTTAATGTCTTTTTTCTGCTGCTCTGAGCTGTGTGCTAGGGTATACATATCAAATGTCCATCTAATTACCAGGAACCATATCCACGTGGTTATCCTTAAATTGTGCTGGGCACAAGAACACATGTGCTTATCCAGTTATTTGATGGAAACGATGAGCAGAATCATAACAACTATTACAATGAAGTTTCTTTTGACTCTCACATGCTTCCTTTTCCCTAAGTTGAGTTTGAGGGGTAAATTAGTTCCAGGTTTGTTGTTTAAATGATTAAAGGCATTATCTCTTTCTTTTCCCATATGTATATCATGTCTGAGCTTTCAAATATTTTAGGAATAGTTTAACTTGAACAAATAAATTGCTTCTCTTATGAAGGAAACTATTTCAGATGAAATTTTCAATTAACACTAAGAAATCAAATAAATCTTACAAATGCATCTTACCTCACTCAATTTATTGAAATCCATTGAGAAGTATCATACCTGCTTACATGCATTCTTAGAAGTATTTATCTATATAGCCAATTATCTCCAATGATCAGACAAGAAAGGAAACTGTAAATGTCTCAAACCCCTTTATAAAACCTGGCTTCAAACTAATTTGAGTGAATGTGAGATTGTACAAGGCAAGAGGGAAATAAAACTTGTTTATATTTTTTATGTTTTTGTTTATCTAACCAGCACACACATTTTTCAAACAATTTGGGTTTGGCATTACCCACAATGCATCTGTCCAAACACATTTTTTTTTTAATTTTTATAACCAAAGAAATTTTCAAGGAAATTTAATCCACATGTTTTTGATTAATTCCATATCCAGTAATGTTCCAGTGAAAGGTATTTGATTCCAAGACCTTTGGAAAAGATTCTTTATCTGCAGTTCCTAAGACAGCAGGTGAGTGGGTATAAATACCAGGGAAACTCAAGGTGGTAGACTCAGGAACAGCAAGATTCACCCTAAAAGCAATGGACCAAACAATCCTAAAGGGCCAAAAGTTTTTCTCTATGTTCTGGGAAGTTGAAGTAGGCTATTTTGACTTCAAATTCCCAATGTGGTCAACCCCGTATTAGTTTACCAGCAGGAGTAGTTCCATTTGCATTGAAACTCTACTCCAGAATGTTGAGTCTTCAATATTTATTAGGTATGTAAAATGTGCCAGGTGCTGTTGCCATAGTCCATGGGAAAGGAGAGATGAATAAGAGATAGTACTGATCTTAAGGAACTTCAATTTAGCAGGTGGGAATAAGACCGAGTGAGATAATGCCAATGTTCTAGAAATGTTAAGATAGACAGTCTAGTTCTCTATGTAGCCTATATCAGCAGCCTTACTCAAATCCTAACACACATATATACATGCCCTCACACGCACATACATGCACACATGGTTATAAGCTTTGGTTCGGCAGACTCAATATCATCAAAATGTCTATACTACCCAAACTGATCTACAGATTCAATGCAATACCTATTAAAATCCCATCAGCATTCTTCACAGATATAGAAAAAATAATTTTACGCTTCGTATGGAACCAAAGAAGACCCCAAATTTCAAGAGCAATTCTAGGCAACAAAAACAAAATGGGTGGCATTAATATGCCAGATATCAAACTATACTACAAAGCTATAGTAATTAAAACAATATGGTATTGGCACAAAAACAGGAATATTGACCAGTGGAACAGATGTGAGAATCCTGATATAAAACCATCCTCATATAGCCATCTAATCTTTGACAAAGCAGACAAAAACATACGCTGGGGAAAAGAATCCCTCTTCAATAAATGGTGCTGGGAAAACTGGATAGCCACCTGTAGAAGGCTAAAACAGGACCCACACCTTTCACCTCTCACAAAAACCAACTCACGCTGGATAACAGACTTAAACCTAAGGTATGAAACTATTAGAACTCTAGAGGAAAAAGTTGGAAACACTCTCCTAGACATTGGCCTGGGCAAAGAGTTTATGAAGAAGTCCCCAAAGGCAATCACAGCAGCAACAAAAATAAATAAATGGGACATGATCAAACTACAAAGCTTCTGCACAGCCAAAGAAATAGTCATGAAAGTAAACAGACAACCTACAGAATGGGAGAAAATTTTTGCATCCTATGCATCCGATAAGGGACTGATAACTAGAATATACTTAGAACTCACGAAAATCAGGAAGAAAAAATCAAATAACCCCATTAAAAAGTGGGCAAAGGACTTGAACAGAAATTTTTCTAAAGAAGACAGAAGAATGGCCAACAAACATATGAAGAAATGCTCAACATCTCTAATCATCAGGGAAATGCAAATCAAAACCACAATGAGATATCACTTAACCCCAGTGAGAATGGCCTTTATCAAAAAATCTCCAAACAATAAATGCTGGCGTGGTTGCTGAGAGAGAGGAACACTCCTACACTGCTGGTGGGACTGCAAACTAGTTCAACCTCTGTGGAAAGCAATATGGAGATACCTTAAAGCAATACAAGTGAATCTACCATTTGATCCAGCAATCCCATTGCTGGGCATCTACCCAAATGATCCAATGACACTCTACAAAAAAGACACCTGCACTCGAATGTTTATAGCAGCACAATTCATAATTGCAAGGCTGTGGAAACAGCCCAAGTGCCCATCAATCCAAGAATGGATTAATAAAATGTTGTATATGTATACCATGGAGTACTATTCAGCTCTAAGAAACAATGGTGATATAGCACATCTTATATTTTCCTGGTTAGAGCTGGAACCCATACTACTAAGTGAAGTATCCCAAGAATGGAGAAACAAGCACCAGATATATTCTCCAGCAAACTGGTATTAACTGAGTAGCACCTAAGCAGACACATAGGTACTACAGTAATAGGGTATTGGGCAGGTGGGAGGGGGGAGGGGGGCGGGTATATACATACATAATGAGTGAGATGTGCACCATCTGGGGGATGGTCATGATGGAGACTCAGACTTTTGGGGGGAGGGGGGGAAATGGGCATTTATTGAAACCTTAAAATCTGTACCCCCACAATATGCCGAAATAAAAAAAAAAAAGAACTAGGATCTTATCTTATTCAATTTAAGCAAAATTTAGCTTTTCATCTTGCAAAAACAAAAGCATTTTAAACATAATGCATTTTTAAAATAAATTTTTAATAATAATAATTAAGTGAATAAATAAAATACAATTAATTTTCTTGCTTGTTTTATAAGTTAGTTTGCAGAGCCAAAAAGAATACTATGAAATTGAGATTGATGACCCATGAAACTGAAGAGCTGAATTGAAAAAGTAATGAGTGCCTTCTTAAGAAGTTAGACTTCAAACTAAATTCTGGGCCATTTACAGAAAGAATACCATGGTAGATGGTGTCATCACTGCATTTGACACGGCAAGAGCTTCAGCAATATAATTAGTGATTATTGCATTCTACCTAATCAAAGAAAAGTTTGCCTTAAGTGAAGAACACATCACTTCATAGGCATCAGGTAGACCACAGACCAGAACCTAATTGTACAGATGCTCTTAATAAAATGTTGGTCTATATGTTTGTGTGTTTTTTGGTTGGTTGGTCTAAAATGGTTTTCATTTTAGACATGTTAATGTTTGCCTCTTCAATTCACATAAGATACATTTTACCCTGTTATACTTTTAAATAAAACCATTGACTTTCCTCTGCAGACTGAGTCACATTATATTTTTCAAAGACAGCCTCAACAATAACTCCCACCCTGCATCTCTCCTACCATGTGACCTTATTCCATTCCCATCAATAGCTGGAGTCTATTTCTTTACTCCTTTGAATCTGGGAGACTTTGTGACTACTTAGACCAATAAAAGGATAGGGCTAAAGTGTTACTGTAGCCAAGAAGGGTAATCACAACCCCAAAGTGACCATGCTGTGAGAAGCCCAAGCCACATGGAAAGGCCCTGGGTGACAAGATATCATGGACACAGACAGGCCAAGGAGCACCAAGGCACCGGACAGTGAATGAAGAAGGGTTCTTAGAAGTGCACCCTCCGGTCCCAATAGCCCCAGCTGACTCCATAGGGATGGGGGACAAGCAAAGCTGTTCCTGGCTTCCTCTCCTCTAAAACCATGAGTAAAATAAAATGGTTGTTTCATTCACCCAGCTCAGGGGGGATTTGTTATAAAGCAATAGGCAACTGAAACACAGACTACTAGGGAGATTTCTGCTCTCTATCCAAATCTTTACTCATATGAGAAAAGGAAAATCTGATAGATACAGAAGGTAAGGTCTGTAAACTCAAGAACTTAGTAATCAAGTGGGTGCCAAAAAGTATAGGAAGATGATCAACAAGGATAGAAATAAAGAACTAAAAATAATAAAATATTAATGGGAATAAAAGAATCACCAGAAACTTCTGTAATGAAAGAGAAAATTAGTACTCTGACTTGAATACAGCAGCCAGATAAGGTTTCTCATAAGTAAATCGCGTCTTTAAATAGTCATGGGTAAGAATCATCAGGAAGAGGGGAGAAAGGACTTTTATGAGGAAAATAGTATGAATGAAAGAAAGACAAAAAGATAAAAAGAAGACAAAGAAGAAAAAGGAAGGAAGGAAGGGAGGGAGGGAAGAAGGAAGGAAGGAAGGGAGGGAGGGAAGAGAGGAAGGGAAGGGAAGGGAAGGGAAGGGAAGAGAAGGGAAGGGAAGGGAAGGGAAGGGAAGGCTAAGGGAGGGGAGGGGAGGGAGGGGAGAGGAGGGGAGGGGGAGGAGGAAGAAAGGAAAAAGAATCAAGAAAGATAAAAGATAGATTCAGAGGAACCATAAGAAAACTAGCTTGGCCAGAATAAAGAGCCAACTGGAATTGGAAAAGTATATTTTGAGACAAAACTTCGTTGTATTTGAGGTAGAGGAATAAACACAAATACTTACACAAATATATATGTACAGTCAGTGCTACCCTAAGGATCTAGAAAAACCACACAGTCTTGAAAAGCTAGAAAACCACACAAAGTCCTGAAAAGCTAGAAAAACCACACAAAGTCTTGTTGTAAGCCATAAGGCATCACACCCCTAACTTGGATGTGGGTTTGATTTCACAAAGCAAAGACATAAAATAAATAAATAAATAAACAGATAGATGTCACATTCAGTTTTACCCAAGCAACCACATTTGCCTATATCACCAGTGAGGGTTCCCGCTAAGCCAAATGCCACTGGTTGGCAGCCAGCACTGGGAAACCTGGCCTAACTTAACAAGGTTTCTAGATCTAGCTGTACCTAAGAATGTAAGAAACAATTAACATATTTGGTAGGCTTCTTTATTCTGTTGATACCCCCCAAATGACATTTTTAGTTATTTATGCTGCTGTTGAAGACCTGGCAAACATTTGGGCAGCATCACTGGACTTATTTGGCTGTACAATGAGCCTTCAAGATTATCTTAGTTCAACTGCATTTTACAAGTGAAAAATTGTGGTCCTCAGATTCTGTCTGCTAAGGGGCAGAATCATGACTTGACCTCAGACTTCTGCCAGGCAGAACAATGCACTTCCTCAAGAAAATCTTGATATTCACTCTGAGAATTCTGTCAATACATCTAGGGGTAGCATAGGATAGTGAAAAAGGACATCAGAGTGGAGTTCCAAGACCTAGGCTAAATTCTATCACTCCTTATGAGATATTGAGGAAGTAAGTTACTTTCTCTAAGTATCAGTGCTATATTTAAAAAATGGCTATTCATTTGTTCAGTCATAAGCCAGGCACTGTTCTAGGAACTTATAATACATAAATGAACAAAACTGACAATGATCAATGCTCTTACAGAATTTGCACAAATATAATAAACAATAATAATTTTTAAAACTAACATGATTTGACTTCCATGTTAACATATTATCCTGACTGCTGCCATGTTGAAAATAGATTATAAAGGAGCAAGAGTGGCCAGGGGAGACAAGTTAGAAGCTACTGCAATTATCCAGCAGCAGGTTGGTGTGGCCGGGGCTAGGGTGGTAATGGAGGAAGTGGAGGAAATTTGTTGAATGGTTATATTTTTAATGTAAAGCCAACCAGGGTCTCTGATGGATTGAATATAATATAGGGAGTAAAGGAAAATCAGAGACTCCAACATTTGGGACCTGAGCGATGGAAAAGATGCAATTATCACCAACTGAGATAAGGAAGGTTCTGGGTAGAAGAGGTATGAGGGTAATATCTGAGATCCTTCATTTATAGACACTTTGAAAGTAGAATATCTAAAAGACAGCCCAGTGGAGATGTTGAGTGGATAGTGGATGTACAAGCCTAGAGTTTTATCTACTGAAGATGTTAATATGGGGATTGTCAACATATAGATAACAGAATCCATTTGTTTGTTGTTATTGCATCATGTAGCACCTCTGGAGGGAGAGATAAGCTTTGTTAAACAACACTTTTTTTTATTGTTGTTGAGACAGAGTCTCACTTTGTTGCCCAGGCTAGAGTGAGTGCCATGGCATCAGCCTAGCTCACAGCAACCTCAAACTCCTGGGCTCAAGCAATCTTCCTGCCTCAGCCTCCTGAGCAGCTGGGACTACAGGCATGCGCCGCCATGCCCAGCTAATTTTTTCTATATATATTAGTTGGCCAATTAATTTCTTTCTATTTATAGTAGAGACAGGGTCTTGCTCTTGCTCAGGCTGGTTTCGAACTCCTGACCTTGAGAAACAACACTTTTTAAGGAATACAAACCACCTGATTTTGTTCCATTCTGGCTTCAAAAATCTTGCTTAAAAGAATGAAGGATACTCTTCATTTAGGATGGAGCCAACTATAATAATAACGTCGGGGATGCTTCAACTTTAGACTTAATGAAAGATAACAAAAGTAATTTTAAATGACTAAAAACACATTATATACTGAATACTATATACATTTTAGTAAAATATTGATTCCAGCATAGATTTCAAAGTTAATTTCAAATTATTTACAGTGGGTTTCTGATGTCAGTTTCTAGTTCCTCCTTACAAAGCTTATAAAAATTTTATCCAATTATGCCTTAAAAAGTGGGCATACAACTTATATTTCTCCTTTTTTACAAGTGCCTGAAAATCTGCTTTTTTGTGTCCCCAATCTTCTTTTCCCTATTAATATGCACTGGTAACTGTCTTTGCCATATCACGGCTTTTACAATCCAGAGATTTCTTAGTTTTTGTTTTGTAATGACTTCAAACAATATAGCATTAGTATCCCATGCTTGGTAGTGTTCCTTAATCTGAGAAGAAAGTATGGACTACCTTGAATACCACATGTCCTTTAGGTAGTTTTCCATAAATATTATTACAAATGAGTTTTGTTTTTTGAGTAACAATGGGACATCAAAGAGTATAAAGAACATTCCCCAGAGAAAGCACTCAAGGCAAATATTTTGTGTTACATATTTAATAACCAGCTGGGCAGATAAGGTTAACATTTTATTATGAAAAATCTAATCAAGTCTCATATCTGAATGAAGGATGGATGACCTCATTTGAATGGCCAACAGATTACTTACATACAGTGCCACTGTTTTCCTCTTCCAATAGGCTTGGTTTCAAGCCACAGATGGATGAATGACCAATAAAAGCTTCAAACTTCCACATCTACATGGCATGCCATAAAAATGTTAGCTTGGAATTTTTAGGCAGGAATTGCCAAATATCTCTCAGAACAATATAAAGCCAATTATAATGATTCATTATAAGGATGATGTCTAATTTTGGAACATATAGCATATGCATATAATTTTTGAGATAAGTTTTCTTACCCTGGGGTAAATAAATGTCCTGTTTTGCTGTACTGAACTATTGGATATAAATCAACTAAATATCACTTGACATTTTGAAGGGTAGATGATTTGGATATCAGAGCTGTGATCTTAAACTATCCTTGCTGGCCATAACATACAGCAAGACTAACTGAATATGGGGTTATTTCTAGGGTGTAATAATAAAATCCAATCATTAGTAATTACTTAAAATAACCAGCATTTTTGAGTGTTTCAATGTGCCAAGCCATGTTCTGATTGCTTTGCATTTATTAACTCATTTAATCCTCACAACTCGTTGAGGTAAATATACTAGTATCCCCATGTTACACATAAACTCAAAAGACTGGGAATTATTTCATTTGCTTAAGATTACATAATTAGAAAGCAGGGATTCTAAACATGGTAGTCTGGTCCTAGGGTTCACATTTTCATCATTATTTTATACTTCTCAGTATAAGAAGAATTATCTTTCTAGTCTCATAACTTGAAAACACCTGCCCAACATATCTATTATAAGCAGGATCATATCATTAATATATAATTTTAAAGGCAGAGAAAGTGAAAAACATATCACTAAATGTTACAATTATTTCTACCTTCTCTGTAGCCTATCTTCATGTTTTCTGAAGACAACAGTCTATTCTTGTTCTATTTTGGTTTTCTTCTTGGTTTTGCTTTTGTGTGTGTGTGTGGGAAAAGGCCAACTTCCTGATTAACCACTTCCATACGAGCATCGACTATAGTCGATAGCCACAGATGAATGCGCACAGCTGAGCGTTGACTTTAGCCGACAGCCGTGATATGACTTTTCTAATTTTTCATTTATCAAAATAAAATTGTGAACATTTAAAAATAACGTAATATTTGTGGGGGGAGGGGGGAAAGGGCATTTATTGAAACCTTAAAATCTGTACCCCCATAATATGCCGAAATAAAAAAAATAAAAAAATAAAAATAAAAATAACGTAATGAAAACATATATGTATATGTTACCTATTCTGATTTACATTACAAGTAAAGCTGCCTGTAAAGTAAAACAAGCTTTCAGTGCTTTAAAGCTTTCCTCATCACACAAGAGCAAAACGGATTAGTGGTCAATGCACAGCACAAACTATCACGCGGACTATGAGTGCCGGCTGTGGGCAAGGTTTCCCTGCTGGTGAGCACCGAAACAAAGTGGTTAAGGTCCAATCTATTTAGTCTTTTTTCTAATAGGGTAAAAACCTGCATACCAGGACATTCCTTCATAGCTTTGTTAAATTTTCTCTAAATGCAGAAACTCCAGGTAATTAATGTTTAATCAAATTTCATGCTAAAAATTATGCAAACTATACTTTAAAAAGCAAATTCTGCAAGAAAGTTTTAATAAGCCCATGTGATGCCTTGAAAACATTCTTTGATGGCTTAGGATTTTTTGTCCACTTTTTGGTAAATTATGTAAAAGCCTAACACCCTCAGGCTGCTAAAACTTAGAGCAAAAAGAAAGAAATGATTTCTTTCTTTGCCTCTTCATTTCTGTAGTAATGATCTATTCTGAAAACAATGCATGTAAAACACTCTCACTGATGAATCCATTAGAACAAAAAATACATGGTCTCTAACTAGCATCCTGTTATACATACATAATTAGTCTGTGTCTCTGCTAAGTCACCAGCTACATTTGACAAATGATTTATTTTCTTCCAGCTCACACATGGTGGTAAGTTATATAAAGATTAAAAGGACTATTTATAAATATAATAGGAGGTTAAGAAAGAATTCTTCCTCTCTCCATTGTGGCTGGGCTACCTACTCTCATTCCAAAGTGACCCGCTACACTACCCAGGTAGGGCTTGTAAAGGAGACGGTAGAGATCACTTTGTGACCTAAAGGTAATCATTAATATCCAGCCTATAAAATAGGTTGGGGAATCTGAGAAAAGTTAGTAGAAAATTGGAATCTTTCTTTGGAGATAATTGTTGATGTGCTGTAAGATCCATCAGGTATAGGCTAGTCAAGAGAGATTCAAGAATACTTGCATAACTTCGTTTGTGAACCCAGAAGGTTCACAAATATAGGGATATGGTAGACTGTGGTTGGACACATACCCAAGAAATTCAAAGGGCAAGAGGCAGAAAAGTAGAAGGTTAAGCTTTGGAAGATAAAGTGTATTTTTCTGTGAAATATATGTGCATGTGAGGAGAGAGAGTGAGCATGCCCTGGCCTGGAATAGTTCTAAATTTATTTTGCCTAAAAGAGCCACCTTAACAGGTGTTGGGAGACCCACACTGAGAGTCGATGTGGAGGTGATACGTCTCCTGTGTCAGAAAACTGCAAGTGACAGATGTGCAGTGAAGGAGCAATGTCTGAAAACATGGAAGTGAGGAAGAGTCAATTTAGCTTTAAACATCTAGCAAGGCTGGGGCCAATGTCAGCTCACAATAGTGCCAGTCTAACACTAAAGTAACACTTTTCCTAAACCAGAGTTCTTCTCCACAGTCCAATCCTACCTTGCCATCCTGAGAAAGCCAAAGAGTACTTAGAGAGTGGAGGAGAAACAGAGAAGTGTTAGTAGGAAAAATTTTTAAAAAATGATAACTCTGCCTTTTTGTACTCATAGGAACCTGGTCTGGAGCAGCCCCAGAGGAGAAGCTTCACCTTGAAATAAGGCTGGATCTCAGGAGGAATACATTTTTGAGATCTATTGCATAGCAGGGTGACAATAGCCAATAATAATATATTGTATATCTCAAAGTAGCTAAGACTAAATTTCAAAAGTCTTACCACAAAAAATGATAAGAAGGTAAGATGGTGGATATGTTCATTAGATTGATTTACTCATTCTACACTGTATACATATATCAAAAATAAAATTATAACTCATAAATGTATACAATTATTATTTGTCAATTAAAATAATAGTAATAATAAATAAATGAAAAAGAAACAGCAGTTAAGAATATCAAAATCCTTTTTTAAAAGATGCATTGATATACCCATTTAGAATTTGAAATACATAACAACTAAATCTTTAAGAAAATTATATAGTACCCATGTTGTACATGATAAATACATATAATTTTTATTTGTCAATTGGAAAGGGAGATACAATAAGGCTGGAGTTTGGTTATTATAGGAATATGCATAATAATCTCTGAATTGAAATAGTTTGGGATAATTATATGGCTGGAAGACATTTTGTTTTAAATCTAAGAATCACTAGATCAGTAGTAAGGCTTCTCCAAGATTTGATTGAAAGGGAAAGAATCAGCCCCTGGGCGTGTCTGTTTGGGCAGTAAGTGGTGGGAAAAGTAAAGCTGTTTTTTGCCTGCACCACATAAATCTCACTGGCCTTCAATATTGAGATATATTATGCATACACTCCCACTTTCTCAACAAACACACACACATACAAAGAAATGGGGAGAAAAAGTTTCCCAAAGTATATTTCATATTCTCAGGATTAGAAGAGTTTTGTCCTAAAATGTGAGAGGCAAAAAGCATTAATGTAAAAAAATTATCTTACTAATAAAATATAAAAGTTTCTGGTTCCAAGTAAGATAAAGGAAACACATTCCATCCAGTTTCTCCCATTGACTGTTGCTGAAAAACCTGTACAGAACACATGGAGTAGCTGTTTGAGAACTGAAAGGTAAAAAGTAGCATGTGGATTGGGGGGAGATATCAGAATTCAAAATGTCACTTAATTAATGGTGAGTTCACAGTTTTCTTTTCCTCGACAGTCCCCAATCTAGGACACAGGACAGTCTGAAACCTGGATGTGGCATAGCATGGAAGATGAGAGCTAGAGGAGAAGCCCTATAATTATGGCTCAAAGAACAGGAAAGGGATTCCCTAATACTTAGAATAGGGAAAATTTCCCCATAAGATTGGTAACAAGTCAAAGATGTTCACTCTCACCATTCCTATTCAACATCACACTGCAAGTCCTAGCAGGTGCTATAAGGCAATACAAAATAAAAGGTGTACAATAGTACACACATACACAAAAAGGTCAGTTTTACTTTAATTCAAAAAATTAAATTAAATTTAAAAGGATGAGGGAAGTTGCTGGGAAATTTCTTGTTCACTCACTTTACTTTCTTTCTGGTAATAGATAATAGCTTGCCAACAAATTCTAGTCAGGCTGGATTGTCCTACCAGACATGCATTAAATTGTCTAGCCGAGATGTGCCTCTTAATCACACGAGCATATTACAGAAGGTGTTCTCCAAGAATTACAGAAGAACTTCCAAAAAATTTGTCAGAATAAGAACTGCCAAAAAAAAAAAAAAAAAGGAAGAAAGAAAGAAAGAAAGAAAAAAGGCTCAGGGAAACCAGATTCTGTTATTCTTGGGAAGCTTAATTGCCAAACCAAACCACGCCAATTATAAGATAACATTTGTATGGGATTGGGACAATTTCCTTTTGTACCAAGGAATGGAACGCTTACCCGTTGCTGATTTAAATACATCAAACTGAACATTATTTCTTTTGAGAAATAAAGACCTCAATTTCACTTGCACAATCAAAGTTAACTTTACCATTATAAAGACAGTTACCAGGCCGTTTTTTAAGTGCATCATGATCACGTCAATAGCAGATTTTTTAATTAAAAGAAAACCTCAGGAAAACCTATTCTTTGGTCATACACATGGATTGGGAAAAAGATACACATATATAATTTCTTTACTGGAATAACACATAAAGTCTCAATGAAGACATAAATACCTATGTATATATTAATTTGTGCTTAAAAGGAAAACATTTCACAACCCTAGGAAAAATATGTTATTTCTCATAAAAATGAAAAAATACAATAAAATGAAATAAGGAAAAAGACTGTTTCTTAACAGGCAGGTAGAAAACATCCATCCTCACAAAAGCAGGGCTTTTAAAAATGATTTTACTTTAAGAAGCAATGTCAATGAGAATGTAGTAGCATCATGAGTAGTTCAACAAGTGGAAGACCTCAACTAGCCTATGCAGTTCTTTCTCATAAATGTATGGAAATCAAAAGATTCTTTGAATTAAATGACAAAGGAAATATAAGTTATCAAAATCTGTGGGACAGAGCTAAAGCAGTCCTGAGAGGAAAGTTTATTTCCATAAATGCCTATATCCAAAAGTCAGAAAGATCACAAGTAGACAATGTAATGAATCCACTCAAAGAGCTGGAAAAGGAAGAACAGACTTACCCCAAACCCAGCAGAAGAAGTAAAATCAATAAGATCAAATCAGAACTAAATGAAATTGACAACAGGAAAACTATACAGAAGATTAATAAAACAAAAAGTTGGTTCTTTGAAAAAATAAACAAAATTGACATGCCTTTGGCTAGACTAATGAAAAGCAGAAAAGAAAAATCTCTAATAAACTCCATCAGGAATGAAAAAGGAGAAATTGCAACTTATGCCATGGAGATACAAGATATAATTTATGAATTCTACAAAACTTTTATGCACACAAACTGGAAAATGTAGAGGAAATGGACAAATTTTTAGAAACACGCAGCCCCTCTAGGCTCAGCCAAGAAGAAGAAATAGAATTCCTGAACAGACCAATATCAAGTACTGAAATTGAAACAGCAATAAAAAACCTTCCTAAAAAGAAAAGTCCCGGACCAGATGGTTTCACATCTGAATTTTACCACACCTACAAAGAAGAACTGGTGCCTATCCTGCAGAAATTATTCCACAACATCGAGAAGGATGGAATCCTCCCCAACACATTTTATGAAGCCAACATAACTCTGATATCAAAACCAGGAAATGACACAACAAAAAAGAAAACTACAGACCAATAACCCTTATGAATATAGATGCAAAAATTCTCAACAAAATCCTAGCTAACCAAATCCAGGTGCTTATCAAGAAAATAATCCATCATGACCAAGTGGGCTTCATCCCAGAGATACAGGGATGGTTCAACATATGCAAATCTATATGTAATACACCACATAAACAGAAGCAAAAACAAAGACCATATGATCCTCTCAATAAATGCAGAGAAAGCATTTGACAAAATTCAATACCCTTTTATGATAAGAATGCTTAACAAAACAGGCATAGACGGGGCTTACCTAAAAATGATACAAGCCATATATGACAAACCCACAGCCAACATCATATTGAATAGGGAAAAAGTGAAAGCATTCCCACTTAGAACTGGAACCAGGCAAGGTTCCCTACTATCTCTACTTCATGTATTTATTTATAGATGAAAATCTATCTTCCTATGAGTAGGAGAAATGGCCAAAGGAGGAGATTGCTGCCCTCCCCCTTGGCAGGAGGCTCCAGCACCTGCATAGCCATTTATACCCATTAGGGAAAGAGAAGCTATTAGTCTCAATCCCTTGCAGCTGAGTTCTCCTAATCTGCATTCACTTCCAGCACATACACATTCAGCAGAAGTTCTTCCTCCAAACATACCTCCTTCCTCTTGATCTCTGATCCATTTAGTTTTTTAGATTAGCTTGTAATTGGTAACATTTTTTAAAAATAATATATCTGGCAAAAATACTTAATAAAATTAGTTTGCAAAATACAAAATTTACAGCAAGTAACATAAGATGCCCATAAATTTCATTTTTCTCCCCACCGCCTGATGTTACAAGTTTTGTGAAGTTGATGACAGGGATAGGGAAGATTCTTTCCCTTTGAGAAATGTATTCGTCTTCTTAGTCTCAGGCCTTTCTCATGCAGGCTTTCTGAATGCCTTGTGCACCTAAAGTACTCTCCATTTACTATACACCATCTTGTACAAAGTATCATAATAGATATATTTCTTTGATCCTGAGAACAGCCCTGAGGCACAGCTCTCATTAACCCCCTTCCATGAATAAATGAGTTGAGCTTCTGAGCTCTGTCTCTGTCTCTGTCTCTGTCTCTGTCTCTGTCTCTCTCTCTTCACAATTGTGCTCTTGATAGATTTTCCTTCACTCCTCACAAACGATCTACAGCCTCTCTTGGGGCCTCCCCTCCAAGCCGGTCCTCTGAGAGCTTTTCTTTGTTCAGATTTTATAACAAAGCTGAAATATGCCCACCAAGACACCCAATTGTATGAGTGCTATTGTTGAATATGGAAAAATAAAAAAAGGATACTTAAGGAGCATTTCCAAGTCGTGTTCCCACTGGGTGTTTTACTCTCTTTTTTTTTACAGGAATTAGGAAGGAAACTTGGACTAACATTTACTGAATGCCCATAATGCGGCAAGCGCTATGCCAAGACTTTGACCTGAACAAATTTCTCATTTTGCCAATGAGAAAACTGAGATTCAAAAGGATTAAATAACTTTCCTAGGGCCTGAATAAGAATCCTAACCTTCATGAGTGTGACATATGCCTCAATTTCCCTCCCCAGCATGCTGCCTCCTACTTAATGTAAATATAATACATCAAGGCGTTAATAGAAAAATGTTGCTTACCTGATTAAGATCTACATATTTCTATAGTTAAAGAATTTATATTTTCCAAGGCATTTTTTTTATCTGTATGCTGTTTTCTGTGTCACAACGCCACATATTGACATCAGATGAGTTAGTGGTAACCAGACTTATATTCATTTCTCCTTTTGTTTCTTACACAGTTACTAGTGATATGTATGCCATTGTGACCAGCCTCAGTTGTTTTGGCTTTGGATGGGGACTCCTTAATTGGCAGAAAAAGTTTCATCAATTTGTATGTTGTTTTTGGTTTTTAATAAAGTTATAAAGAAGGAACAAAATAAAGCTTCCCTATATAATGTGACAGTACCAATATTTACTCAGTATCCCATACACTTTTGAATCAACCTACATAGTTTGGGGTTATTTAAAACAGTACTTTAATGATTTCTTTCAGATATACATTCTATCTAAAGAGTCTAGGGATTGAGAGATTTCAAAAGAAGCAAAGAAGGAAAGGAGTACAAGCCACGAAAGTCAGTACTACAAAAGTAGATTTGAGTAGATTTTAAATGTTTTCACCACCAAAAAAGGATAAGTCTGTGGGTAATGATTTACTCATTCCATAATGTTTATGTATATCAAACATCATGTTATATGCCATAAATATACAATTTTTGTTTGTCAATTTTTAAAAACAGCAAATAATTTAAAACAAACAGAAATAAGCTAGCATGCTCATATTTCTGTCAATTGCCCAAATTGTTCAATGCCAGTTCACAAGCAGGCTAGACTCCTTTCCTTTACAGTTCACTGTCAGCAGCTTGAGACTGATGGTGGCCCCCTATCCAAAAAAAAAAAAAAAAAGACATTTTTGTCTTCTTATACTGTGTTTGAGAAAATAACTCCCATGTGAATTTGGTGGTATCCCTCAGTACAACTGCCTCCATTCTTCCCAACCCTCCATATATACAAAGGTTCTGCTTCATAGTCCCTGTGGCACTTTTGTGAATCTGGAGACACTCCAAGTTGAGTGACTCAGAATGTTTCAGTAGCCAAAACCAGGGCACTGAGCTTCTCTGGCCCAGCTGCAGAAACAGTCTGCCAGAAGCCAAGTTCCCCTGGAATTCATCCTTTGGCCCCCAGTAGATGAAAATGAAACATAAAAGTTTCCTATCAGGACTTGTGATGAAGAAGAATTGTGAAGCAAAGTCTCTCCTTACAAATCCTTTTGCAGCAGAATTCCAATCCCCTTGAACCAAGACTGGAAATAGAGCTTTGGAAGGAATAGTGTGTAGTTGGAGGGGGAAGACTGGTCAGAAAACTGGGTTCTGATTCTAGTTTTGCCACCAACTTGCTTCATAACCTTGGGCAAGCCACTGCAAGTCTCAGATGCTGGGCAGCGTCATTGTCAAACAAGGGTGGTCTCTGTGCTTTCTGAGTTTTCTCCAGCTCAGAAATTGCAGGATTCTCTGATTTTTCTGACAAACTGGTGTTTGCCAATATCCTACTCGTGGCCTCTCTCCCATCCCTGCTCACAGTCATTTGTTGTGTCCACCTTCCATGACATGGAGAGCTCCTTAAGAGTAAGGACTGCCCTGACCATTTCTACATGCCCTAAGATAGGTATAATGTCTGACACATAAATACTCAGGAAAAGGGGCCCAGATATTTCTCAGCTAGCCAATGGCCGTAATTGAAGGCCATTTAAGAAGGTAGGATGGCACTGTCAATTGTCAGCAGAGGAGTTGTTGCAAAACAGAAGTTCCTTGTATTGCATTTCAAATCTTATCCCAATGGCACTGACTCTGTCTATTAATAATTTGATGGCCAATTGCTTTGCTTCATTTTTTTTTTTTTTTTTTTTTTTTTTTTGAGACAGAGTCTCGCTTTCTTGCCTAGGCTAGAGTGAGTGCCGTGGCGTCAGCCTAGCTCACAGCAACCTCAAACTCCTGGGCTCAAGCAATTCTCCTGCCTCAGCCTCCCGAGTAGCTGGGACTACAGGCACGAGCCACCATGCCCGGCTGATTTTTATATTATATATATATTAGTTGGCCAATTAATTTCTTTCTATTTTTATGGTAGAGACGGGGTCTCGCTCAGGCTGGTTTTGAACTCCTGACCTTGAGCAATCCGCCCGCCTCGGCCTCCCAGAGTGCTAGGATTACAGGCGTGAGCCACCTCGCCCGGCCAACTTTGCTTCATTTTTAATTTCCTCAATACACAATGTATACTTGGGGTGGGAGAGAAGACTCCCTCTAATTTGTTAACATTTCAATTTGGAAGCATCTTTCTTGCAGTGTAAAACAAGTCTCACCTTCCAAAAGTAAAAACTGGCTAGAGACAATATCCTTCATATCCTAACCCTTCTCTACTAGCTAGCACTACAGTGTATTAATTGAGCTTATTAATTAGTTAATTTGTTAATCAGCTAACTTAATAGAAGAACTAAAATCACAAAGAGAAAGCTTGGGAAAGTGAGAAAAAGTGTTGAATCAATAACTTGGGTGGGTCACTAAATAGTATTCTGTTCAAATTTGATTATCACTGCCCAGGCTTCTGACAAGTAAACTGTGACAGTCAACATGCCAGATTCCCCAAATTAAACATACTTCTCTATAATTAAATATCACAGCTTCATTGTTCCGATAACAAAGTTGAAATATTTTCCACCATCATAATATCCTTAGCAGATAATGTCATTGGAATAGAACGATGTTACCACATGATAATAGGCTCTCAACGCCAAAGTCAAGTTAGACTGTTTATTTTCAAAGCAGATCATTACATTGACTTTTTTTCCATTACCAAGTGATTGATGCAGCTTTAAAGGTGACCAACAAAAATTTCATAAAAAAATGATCTAACGATGGGGTTATGTGCTGAATGATTCAAATATCCAGGGAGATGCCACATACAGCAGCATAGAATCCATTTAAAAATTAACCTTTGCCAGACCTTCAGCAGCAGTTAGCTCTGCAAAATGAAAGCAACTGTTAGAGGTTCCAACATGTCTTAAAACACAATATAAGCCTGTGCTGACATAGTCCATTTTTTGATAACTATGGAATTCTGGAATAAAACACCCAACGACAAAGGAACCTGGTGTGTAGCTAAGAGACATGAGCCAACTTATCTTGACAAGCAGCCCAAAAAAAGGTGGCGCTACAAATACCAGGCCCTACAAACAGGCTCTGACCACAAACCGAAGAAAAGCCTTCCCACACGCCTCCTAGACCAGAGCTCTTTCAGGCACTTGGGTATAAAACCCTATCAGTGAGATCATCTTCAAATACTAAAGACTAACAATGAATACCTTTCTCTGAGACCCAAAGAACCTACAAAAGGCCTTTGAGCTGGAACATGCTCAGTACAAATGATCACATTATCACATTTCTTCTCCCTACTTCCGAGGAAGGCAAAGTGACAAGGGCACTATCTCTAAAATAAAAATGCCAGGTGATTCGACTTGGATCAGTTGGCTTTCAAAATCAGATGTGGCATTGGAAAAATACACCAAGTTCTTTTCATTTTAGCAAATATTTAATGAGTAAGACATTGCGTAAATAAAAAGAAAAAAAAAAGACATTGTGCTAAGGGCTGCTGGAGGTTGAAAAAGAAAACAAACCAAAACAAAACCAAAAAAAAAAAAAGTCTACTCTACTCAGATCCTGCTGCCTACACACTGTTATTTATTTTCTCTCTGCATGAAGTCATTTGGGATGGGAGAGTTCCAATTGAAAGTACTTTGTACAGTGAGTGCTTCTTGCTTGCATGAGATGTGTGCCATGCACAATATTTCTGATGATGATGTTAATTAGTGTTGAATACAACTTATTTATAATTCCAAAAAATTATACATGTGTGAGGGATGCCTGAGGTTCCAAGTGCCTAAATTGCATGTTAAATATTAAAAGGGACAGATTTCTCCACTGGACCATCCAATAACTAACACTGACTGACCATTGGCAAGTATGGTAGCCATAGAGTCTGAGAGGAAGTGTTAGAAAAGGAGAAAATGTTTAAATGATAGCTGATTTATGAAAAAAACCAGCAACTCCAAGACCCTCATACATATTCCAAAAGAGCATTTTTCTCAATGTCACATATTGCCATTGGAAAGATCTTGTCCATTCAGGGCTAATCCAGAGTTTTTCAGCCCTAGTTGATACAGCAATCCCACAAAATCCATAGCGATGGCTCCATGCCAAACTCCTGTCCAGCCCTCTAGCAGCCCTCCACTGTGATGTCCTCTGCCAGAAGGAGCTTCTCTTGTCAATAGCATTTCTAGTTCTGGGCATGCTTATTCTAGTTTTGAAGTTTTGGTAATGCCCTGCCTGAGTCTCTTCCTCCACAGTCTTGGTACTACTTTCTTAGCATTCTATACTTCTTTTTAATAGAACTTTTCCTACTTGTTTTTGGTTTAATGTCTTTCTCTCTCATTAGACAGTAAGCACCATGGCCTAGGAGTTAATATCTGGCTGGTTCTCTACTGTATTCCCAAAACTTAGTACAGTTCCCAGCACTTAGTAGGTGCATAATAAATATTTACTGACTGCCTGGATTCCCATGTGCAAATCTTTCCCTAGGCTCTGGGGCCTGTCCATGGTTGGGCGGGGGATGGGGGACTGAGTTCATGGAACTCATAAGCAAGTTAAACTTGCTACTAAGGCCAGCCTTTATCTTGTGCTTGTTTGCAGTAATACAGCATCTGACTTACTTCTCAGGGAAAATTCCCTAACCCTGAACCCCAGTTTGGTGTTGGGACCATTACTTGCTATTGCCAGCTCTCTCTTGGTGGAGGTAATCATGGGGTGGCTACCTGCTGACAACTTTCCCTGTGGCCTATATGGCCTAGTCTCCACCTCTAGACTCTGCCTGGCAGATTCCTTAGACACTTTCTCTTGTACTTCCCTGATGCTGTTTGCAAGGACACCTTTCTGTTGCTTGTCACCACACTCTAAGTCATTCAACACTTGGTGGGCAAACTGACTGTTAGAAGTACCACACAGCTTATACCAAATATATTTTTAAAAGCTCTACGTCACTTGTTAAAAATAATTAATATACTATTTTGATGTAAAAATTTTGAAATATCTTCACAATTTTGTTTTAGAAATTATATGAGACACATAATTCATTTAATTTGGAATTAGCAACAAATTTTCTGTAATCATCCACTCATTCTTGGTAATTTTGGCAAGGTAAAAACATTCAATCTACAAATTATTTCCAAACATAATCAATATTTAATTAATAAGAAATTTAACAGATAATAGAATAACCAATGTTATGCCTTGTATACCATTGAATGAAACATTTATTAATTTCAACTTTGTTGTTATCTTCTCATATTGGGAGCCAATACATTTTTTAGGCCTCAGATATTTTTATAGGCCCTTGAAAAGCTCACGGTCCCTAAGCAATATTCCGATGGTGCCAAAGCCGCAAAATTGCCTTGTCCTAAGAAAGCTTCCCATTCTCATGAACCAGTGCAAAATTTCATGGCCTGACCCTGGCCAATCTTCTGAGACTTGCAAAGCTGATGCCTTTAATGGGAAGCTGTATCATGCACAATAAATGATGCCCTTCTTAGGTTAGTGAAATCTCCACATTATCCTGATTTCCCTGTCATTATTAAATATTGCATGGTATTAAAGACTTGAGACCCTAGTCAGTGATTTTCTCAAAGACACATCTCTTTGCCCATGAAAGTCCAATTCACACACCATTTGGCCAAACAAGTGGTCCTTGAGGCTATATCGTGTATGTGCAGAACTCTGCCCCAGCATAACTAGCAAAAACTTGAAATAGGTTGTTTTTGCCTCAGGCAGGACGCATTTCATTCCCTAACCAGCCCCTGTGCCACATTTGATCAAGTCACTTTTAAAAATACACTCTTGTATTGCGTCTCTCCCAACTTCCTTAGAATAGGGTTGAGTGGCTCATTTTCTAAGGAACCGTACTCACTTTCTCAATCATTCAACAAATAGTTATTGAGCTTCTACTGTGAATGAATGAGTGAACAAGAAGGGCATGAAGTGGAAAGTCTGAGAGGTGCTGTGACCCACTGGAGCTCAGTAATGCAAGCCTCCAGCAGGCTCAGACAAAGCACTGCCTCCTGCCTAACGCGGAGCCCAGGGCAGACTTTCTCCTGGTAACCGGAAGGCACACAAGGACAAACATGCCATACCAACTGCAACTGGATTTAGGTCCCAAAATAGACACTTCTGGTTATAATATTAATTTACTTCAAATTACATATGCATCCCTGAAGTATTACCAAATAATATGTTTCGCAGATATCGGAGATGGGAAAACTTCATTAGATCATGCAATTCTGTCTGTCTTTTTTTTCCTCTGGTGTCTAAATGATTTCTCCAGTACCTTATGATTAGTGGGATTTGGTCATGACCAAACTGTCAACTGTTCTGGAAGCACTTACTTAATCATTGTAGCAAGGGACAGGTAAAATTGTGCTGTAACGGAGTCTATGTTTGCTGTTCTTAAGGCTTTATTTCTACCTACTGTGTTAAACCCTACAAATAGAGGATAGTTCATGCTGTTTCAATAAGTAATATGGAGTTAATGAGTCTTTCCAATCCATTTTAGTCTGTTAAAGATCTGAATATGATTAATTAATATTTTATTATTAATTAATAGTATTAATAGTAGTATTATAATAGTATTATTAATAGTATTGTTATTATTAATAATGGTTTATTATTAATTAATAGTATTATTATTTTAAATCACTAGAAATTTCCTCTGCCATTCTTCCAAGGAACCAGCTGCTCATTTATAGGTAATACCAATGAAACACAAGTGACTTGGTCCACCAAAGGCTCGGAGGTCCTTTGGACCAAACCTGCTGGGTTTCAATGTAGCTGTTACCATATTCTTTGGGCAGATCATTGAGCAATAGGAACAATTTATTGAGTCTGAAAAATGCAGAAATTAAGAATATGGCATCTACAACCAGACTAGCTGGATTAAAATCCTGGATCTACTATTTACCATTTGTGAGATATTGAGAATTTTGTTTAACCTCTCTCTGCTTCACATCTTCATCTGGAAAACAGTGCTGGCAATAGCACCAGCCACGGGGTTGCTTATAAAGATTAATGATTAGAACAGTAAACTGAGACAGAATAAATGCTCAACAAATGACATGTAATGGTTAATTTTTTGTGTCAGTGTGACTGGGCAAACGTTATTCCAAGTGTTTCTGTGAGGGTGTTTTTACATGAGATTAATATGTATATCAGTAGACTCTGTGAGGCATATTGCCATCCCTAATGTAGGTGAGCCTCATCCAATCAGTTCAAGGCCTGAATAGAATGAAAAGAATGGCTCTCCCCTAAGTAAGAGAAAATCCTTCCTGCATAACTGCCTTCAAACAGAAACACTGACTTTTCTGGGTCTCAAGCTGGCCCACCTTTGGACAAAAACTCCACCATTTGCTCTCCTGGTTCTTAGGCTTTCAGACTCAGACTGGAACTAAACTATCAGCTCTCCTGAGTCTCCAGTTTGCAGACTCACCTGAAGATCTTGGGATACTTTCTCACCTCCACAATCATGTGAGTCAATTCTTAACAATAAATCTCCTGAGATGTGTGTGTGCATATCTTTGTGTGTGTGTGTGTGTGTGTGTTTATTATCTATCAATCTATCTATCTATCTATCTATCTATCTGTCTATCTATATACTGTCATGAGCTGCAGAACATTTTGGCCAATGATGAACCACATTTACAACTGTGGTCTAATAGATTACAATGGAGTTGAAAAATTCCTATCACTTAGTGATACTGTAGCCATCATAATATCATAGCATAATGCATTACTCATGTGTTTGTGGTGATGCTAGTGTAAACAAATCTACTGCATTGCCAGTTGTATAAAAGTATAGCACATCCAATTATGTACAGTACATAATATTTGATAATAATAATAAACAACTATGTTACTGGTTTATATATTTACTGTAGTATACTTTTTATCTTTAGAGTGTATTCCTTCTACTTATATAAACAAAAGGTTAACTATAGAACAGCCTCAGGCAGGTCCTTCAGCAGGTATTCCAGAAGAAGGCATTGGTATTACAGGAGATGACAGCTCTGTGCATGTTATTGCCCCTAAAGACCTTCTAGTGGACAAGATATGGAAGTAAAGACAGTGATATTGATGACCCTGACCCTGTGTAGGCCTAGGCTAATGTGTGTGTTTGCATCTTAGTTCTCAACAAAAAAATTTAAAGTGAAAAAAAATTAGAAAAAATGTAAAAATAGAAAAAAGCTTATACAATAAGGGTATAAAGAAAGAAAATATTTTGTACCACTGTACAAGTTTGCATTTTAAGCTAAGTGTTATTACAAAAGAGTCAAAAAGTTTTAAAAATTTAAAAGTTCATAAAGCAAAATGTTACAGTAAGCTAAGGTTAATTTATTATTGAAGAAAGAAAAATATTTTTATAAATTTAGTGTAGCCTAAGTGCACAGTGTTTATATAGTCTATAGTAATGTTCAGTGATGTCTCAGGCCTTCACATTCACCCACCACTCACTCACTGACTCACCCAGAGCAATTTGTAGTCCTGCAAGCTCTCGTCATGGTAAGTGCCCTATACAGGTATACTATTTTTTATCTTTCACACCATATTTGTACTGTACCTATTCTAAGTGTAGGTAAGTTGAGATACAAAAATACTTACTATTATGTTACAATTGCCTACAGTATTCAGTACAGTAACTTGCTGTATGGGTTTGTAGCCTAAGAGCAATAGGCTACCATATAGCTTAGATGTGTAGCAGGCTATTCCATCTAGGTTTGTGTGACTACACTCTACAATGTTCACATGACAAATAAATCACCTGACACATTTCTCAGTATGTATCTGTGTTTTAAGTGACACCTGACTGTGTTTGTATATATACACATAAATCTGGCTTGAAAATGGGGGGGGGGCTCATGAGAAAGAATGTGGGTGCCTCTCAATTGCTGAGAGAAGTCCCTTGCTGAGAGCCAGGAAGGAAACAAGGACCTCAGTCCTACAACCACAAGGACTGAATTCTGCCAACAAGCTGAATGAACTTGGATGCGGAGTTCTCCCTAGAGCCTCTAGAACAGGGGTCCTCAAACTTTTTAAACAGGGGGCCAGTTCACTGTCCCTCAGACCGTTGGAGGGCTGGATTATTGTTTTAAAAAAAGCTATGAACAAATTCCTATGCACACTGCACATATCTTATTTTGAAGTTAAAAAAAAACAAATGGGCAAAAACACCGGCATGTGGCCCGCAGGCCGTAGTTTGAGGACGCCTGCTCTAGAACAAAGGCTTACTTCTTCCTTTTCTTTTTTTAATTATCACTAAAATCCTAAGAGCAGAAATTAGTATTTCCATCTTACAGGTGCAGAAACCAACCTCAGTTGTCATTAATTAACCACCTTTCCCAAGATCACAAAACCAGTAAGTACTAGAGCCAGGATTTGAACTAAAGTTTCCTTAAAAATATACCTTGAGGCTGGGTGCAGTGGCTCACGCCTACAATCCTAGCACTTTGGGAGGCCGAGGCGGGTCTATACACAGCTTGAGTTCTTGACATATACCTATAATACAAACTAGAACCTAAAAAATTCTATGCTGTCTCTATACTCATGTATTTATTCAGAACTTGCTGAGTATAATTGTGCCAAAAGTAAAAAGACATTCTGTTCAAAAGAAGAAAACAATGTTTAAAAAAATTACTTCTAGCTAAAGATAGGGGAAGCTTTCATGAAGGCAATATCATTTAAGCTGAGCCTAAAATATGAATAGGACTTCTCCAAATAAAACAATCCAAAGTTGTTTTGGGAGAAGGCTGAGAATTTATTTAGTTCCAATCATATCTGAGCCTTAATTTCCTCTACTTTTAGTCCCTCTAAATTGATGTATGGCTTCTGCTTGAATGCTTCCAGGGAGGTGATGGATGTGCCATTAGTGACTGTTGAAAATACTTTCAGTCCTGGGATTATGTGGCTACATCATTTTAATATACTTGTTAAATTTCTTTCCAAAATAGGAGTTATTTTCTTTAGCAATAATGCAAAAAGTTAGACTTTTAGGTAAGAAAAGGCCTGATCCTAAAGGATATTGTCAATTATGCAAAGTGATCAAAGCAGAATAGTAACATGGTCAGATTTGCATTTTCAAAGATCTCTCTAGCAGAAATGTGGAGGAGGAATGGTGTTAGAGGAGGAAGAGAGATGAGATTATGATCTAAATTAGGGTAGAGCTATAGGGATGGGGATGAAGAATAGACCTAAAAAAGTTCTGAGGCATAAAACTGGCAGTATCAGCAATTGATTGATGATAAAAAGGGATCAGTCCAAAATGACTCAAGTATCTGCCTTGGAAGATAGGATCGATAATGAAATGGAGACACAAAAGGATGACTAAATTTATAGAGCAAAGGTGGCTGGCTTGTTCCCATACCTAAGACATCTGGGGCACCCATATGATGTATAAGTGAAATTTACATCTAGTGATCAGAGAAAAGAGATTGGGGTATCATCATCATTTTTTTTTTTTTTTTTTTTTTTTTTTTTTTTTTTTTTTTATTTTTTTCATTTAGTGACTGCAATCATCTGGCAAGTATCATCATCATTAAGGTGACAACTAAAGCCCTGTGAATTGGCAGAGTTATCCAGGGAGAGAAGCTAGGGAAGGGGAATGTGAACAAAGACTGGAATCATAAGCAACACCATCATTAGCAGCAAGAAGAGGAAGGCAATTGGGAAAGGAAGGAGAAATTGTAGAAGCAGCAGGAAGAATACCAGGGGAAATTTAACGTGCATATTTCTCCTTCACTCTGGTGTGTGTGTGCACAAATACTAGTGAAGAAAACAATGAGCACAGTGACTCATACCTGTAATCCCAGCACTTTGGGAGGCTGAGGTGAGAGGATAGCTTGAGGCCAGGAGTTTGAGGCCAGCCTGGGCAACATAATGAGACTCCTGTCTTTACAAAAAAAAGGGGGGGGAAATGAAAAATTAGCCGAGTGTGGTGGCACATACCTGTCATCCTAGCTACTTGGGAGACTAAGATGGGACAATTACTTGAGCCGAACAGTTCAAGTTTTTAATGACATATGATCTTGCCACTGCACTCCAGCCTAGGTGACAGAGTGAGACTCTGTCTCAAAAAAAAAAAAAAATAAAAAATAATTGGAAAAATAATTGAGAAACAGTATTTCCCTTATTTAATCACTCCCACATAATTGAAGGGTCCCCACACCGACCCTCCACCACCACCACCACCACCACCACCACCACCCCCCCCCCCCCCGCTGTTTTGAAACAGTATGCAATACCACTCACTGAGTTGGGAAAAACAGAGATAACTAACTGGTCAGTCCTTATTTCTCTGTTTTCAGCACCAATTCCGTCTTCAGTCTCCCCAGTAAAGGAATTTCCAAGCTATTACCCTCTCCTGTGAACATCCAAAACTATGGGCATTTGCACTGAGGCCCTGGCAGCTCCAGGTCCTTCCTGCACCTTGGTTTTATTCCTACATGTGGGCTTAATTAAACATTTTTTGCCTCCAAGTAAGAAACTCAGATCTTGACGATGAAGAAATGCAAGCTTTAGATTCTAATTAACTTAGCTAGTGATTGCCATATCCCTGGGGAACACACGCCTCTTTGAAAGTTAGATTAACAAAGGTACATGAAGGTGATGAAGGTGGCAACCAGAGCAAAGCCACTCTATCGTTGTATCACCCTCAACCTTAACTTTACATTGTTCATAGCAGGAAGAAGAAACAAAACTTTGGAAGGGTTATATTTGGTAATCCTTCTTCACTGGCAAACATTAAATCAAGAAGGGCCACTGCTCTTTGATGCAGTTCCAACATATTTGGGTTCCTCACCTCCAAAGGCTTTATTTCACACACCCCTAACTCCCCATTTCCCCCACCGACACACAAGGACACACAACCCCCTACATTTCCTCTCCACCTGCCCTATTTGGATTTTTAGCACCTTCACAGCCATTATATAGTTTACTCGGATATCAGTTTAGAATCTATCTTCCACCATAACAATGCAAAGTCAATGAATATTTTAGGGTTTTTTTCCTGCTTTATTTACAACTGCATTCCCAGTATGTAGAACAGTTGTTGACACATAGTACATGCTCAATAAATGAATTAATTTTGTTACATTATCATCAGATTTATTTCTACTGTTACTATGTGATTAGGTCAAAAACCTAATCCAAGATATCAATTAATAATACAAATAATAATATCAACAAGTGTGAGGGGCAGTCTGCCTTCAATTCTTGGTGTGCTCTTGGCTGAAGAATGACCAGACACACCAAAGTGACGAGTCCACACTGCTATCTTGGAAAAATCACCAGCAGGGCCCATATTTTAACCCCCAGGCAGGAAGAAGTTTCACACAAGCATATCTTGACTGTAGAGCAAAACAGGTCTGTCTCTGTGAGTGGAGAGAGACAGACTGACTCACTCACTGACTCACCCACTGACCCACACTAACTCTCTGAATTCTCAGATTGTTTCCTTTTATTAGCCTAGTCTAGAGGCTGGCTCTCAGGAGGTATGGACTATTAGCAAATGATCAATAGGTGTCCTCAAAATTCCATCTGTATATGTAAGCTCCCTCTCCAAAAGCCCAGCTTCAGGGTGAACCATAATACAGATCCAAGCTAATGGCATAACAATTGCCCTTAGGTTACTCTAGATCACTCTTTAAATTCTATCATGCCTGGGCTGGGGAATCCCCAGATTGAGATAGCATTCCCTCCTTCCCCAGGTGTAGCAGTTGTTCCGATAGGATTAAGGGTGGGGCAGCACCAAAATGGACTGCCCGCCCTTATTCTTCTTCGCAGGTGGAGCAATTGCTGGAGACAGTATCAAAGCAGGGAAACCTTGTCCCAAGAAGAGCCAGAGATCCTAACTATCTACCCACAGATACTTCTAGTGGTGTTCATGGGTGGCTACATAAGCTTGGATGGTTAATTTCTCTGGATTTCATTCATCTATAGAAGAAGAGAGTGAGGCAAATTGACCCCTAAGATCCCTTCTAGTTCTGGAATCTAAGGATTTTAGGTTTAAAGCAATGAAATGAAAGAGAAGGGAAAGGTCAATATCAAAGAATGTTTTTATAATGGAATGGTGGCCTCCAAGGGTGGACCGGGTAAGGGCTAAAAGGAAGACAGGGTGGGGGCAAGTAGAGGAACTGGGCAGTCATCTCTGATAAGCAGGGCAGAAATGTGAGAGTTCAAGAGGAGACAGTTCATGAAGTATCTGTGCTTAGAGCAATCACTGTGTGCTTCAGGATGAAGGAGGCAAGATGTGGGATGTAATCTATTATCTCTTAAGAAGGTGCTGAGGAAGGAGCCCTGAGTTAATAACTCAAGAGAGAGGAGAACTATTTAGGGACAAAATTTCTGTTAGGACCCTGGTATGGCCACCAATGACTGAGGACCCTCAGTTTCATGTCTGACTCCAAGCTGATGGTTTCTTTGGTTTCAGCCACAGAGGTAGAGGATGAGCTGACAGAGTGATTTAGGATATGTTCTTATGCTCGAAAAATCCCAAGAAAATTCTTAGTGGTCCCTTCCAGAAAACCTCAGGGATTTGGTTCATCTATTCCAAAGCCTTTCCCCTCTGTCTTGCTTCTGCTCACCACTACAAATAAAAAAAGTTTTTCTGGATACTTACTTTTGTTTACTTGGAGTTTCACAAGCTCCCAGTCTCAAACTAGTATGCAACAAAAACAGATATTGGAGGGTTTTCTTCCTTACAGAAAATTAAACTTTCTCAAGAAACACATACTTTTACAACATTCAAAGTGACTTTAAGTAAATATTTGGTTTCATTTTCTCCATTCTTTACAAAAAAATTCAACTGACACTATAACATCACTGAAATTTTATGAAATAAAAAAATCACTAACATTAAATATAATCAAATAAAAACATAACCATTCCTCTAGTTTGTATAGCTATCCACAATTGCGGTTGGGTTACCTAATTAAAACCAAAAAGAAAATAAATTCACTAGATCCCACTGGAATCCATTGAATGCAACTATAAATTTTAAAAATATAAAACAATGCTATGAACACTGAATCTTTTTTGAATAAGTCTGTGCATTCTTTTACTTGTTTATTTAAACTATAATTGCTATGTTTAAATATTACTCAGAAAATAAAATATATCCTTAATTGAAAGGAGTAAAAACAATAATTTTAAATGACCTAATAAGCTCTACCAATCCATTCAACTACTGCTTTTTAGTCAGCACCAGTAGGAAACTATGGTTTACTGGATTTGGAAAGGATGCACAGCCCTTAATGAACTTATATAATAATGTTGCCTATTTTTTTCTTCTGAATGCAACAGCAATTTCTCTTTATTCATTTTGTCTAAAATAAAAGTTTGCATATCATCTCAATTTTTTTTTAGTGATTTCTAGTAATATGTGAAGTATATTCCAGGCACGTCTTAGGAGTTAAGGGAAGAAGGTAGACTTTACTGGCTTTATTTTCATGAGAATTTTATGGGTCTTATAGTAAAACACATGCCTGGGCCTCTTGGGATTGAGGAGGGGCCCCAGAACAGTCTGGGGATAATGGCTCCTGCTGAGCTTCCCAGGCATTATACTGCTCGAAAAGGAACCCATTTGAAGGGAAGGAGAGTCAAGACATTTCCTTGGTCCATTAGCTAGAGTGCTTACAAAGGTGAATGGTTTTGAGTACAGTATAATGTGGTACCATTGAACTTGTTCAGTCCAAGCGGCACAAAGAATATGGGCCTGTGGAAGGAGAGAGAAAAGTAATTAAAATGTTTATCAAATGCAGAAGCACATTACTGGAGGTACTGTAGAACACGTAGAACACACTGCTACTCTAATAAAAAAGTTTTACTTGTAGAGAAAGAGAGTAGCTTTTGCCCTACTGCTTTCCCTCACCTAACATCACCACCAAGGGAGGGGAGCCATGTTTTCTAACAGTTCACAAGGGAGTCAACTCTTTCTTCAAGTAACATGATATATATGATAGATACAAGACAAATGAAAGCTACCGTATTAATTCCCTAGTGCTGCCATAACAAAGTACCACACACTGAGTGGGATTCTTTATATTTTTATTCTTTATTCATAGTTCTTTATGTCATAGTTCTGGAGGTTAGAAGTCTGAAATCTAGGTGTCAGTGGGTTGGTTCCTTCCGGAGGCTCCAAGTTCCATGTTTCTCGACTAGCCCCTGGTAGTTGCCATTGGGGTCCTTAGCACTCCTCACCTTATAGACACATCACTCCAATCTCTTCCTCCATCTTCACTTGGTGCTTTCCCCACGGTGTCTCCTCTGCATCTGTGTCTAAATTTCTCTGTTCTTATTTGGATATCCGTGATTGGATTAGGGCCCATCCTAATCAATATGACCTCATCTTAACTTGATTATATCTGCAAAGACCCTATCTCCAAATAAAGTCATACTCACAGGTACCAGAATTTAGGAATTCAAAGTAACTTTTTTTCCTTTGGTTGGAGGAACATGATTCAACCTACAACAGCTACCCTGGTTAACAGGTTGTCTCAGGAAGGAGCAGGTCCATATCCATTAGGCACCCCTCATTCTTGAGGTGTGTCTTGAAGCATTTTTGAAGAATTCTGAAGTTCCATAGACAGAAGTTTGAAAAAAGAGGAGCATAACAGATATTATAACTATGTCGGAATGAGAGACATCTCAAGGCAACCTCCAGAGTAACAGTGGCTAGAAAGAATAATAATATTGTGACCATAAAATGATGATTATAGACTCAGAAGTTAATGAAGAGCTCTTGTTAAAAAAAAGATTCTGATTTGGTAGTTCTGGAGTGAAGCATGAGGTCTTCTGTTTCTAGCAAGCTCCTAAGCGATGCTGGTACTTACTACCCATCTTTAGACCACACTTTAAGTAGCAGATGTTTAGGGAAAGATGACTGTCCTGTATAATGAAAACTGATTGAAGAGAAGGAGGCTGGTATACACCCTAATATTATCCAAGGCTACAGGCCTGTTGGAGTCATGGTGTTACCAACTGAACAATCATGAGGTTCATAAATTTGGAAAGGAATGCTTTATTTTTCATAAAAGGTTGCAGCCTGCAGGCTGGCCATCCCATAGGCTGGGGAGCATAGCCTCTGGCAGAAGCTGAGAGTAAGCACTTCGAGCGAGGGGCATATGAGACAGAAATTTATGCTGAATGGGTTAGCTAAGTATACACATTCAACAGGTCACAAGAGGAGCTATGAATATTCACGAAGGATAGGTACACACATGCCTAGTAAGCTAACACGTATGTTTCATGCATCCCACATTCACCGTGGGATGGAGACTTAACATCTTAAAGTTAGGCCCTACACATCAAAAGGTGAAGCAGAGGACACAAAGGTACTCAGTGCACATCCTCTTGAGACTGGCCAGAATCACTCCATGGTCTGTGGTCTCTTTTAGGAAGCAATGCTGGTCAGTTGCTATGTCAAAACCACAAAAGGGAGGGGCAATTTTAGGTGGTTGGTTGAAATCAGCAGTGGAGCAAGTCTTTCAAAAGGGCTGGTTTCTGTTGAACCCTCAGGAAAGAAAGTCTAATGGCAATTAGTGAGCGAGGGAGTGCAATCAGGTGTGTCCAACTTCCTGTCCCATCATGGCTGGGAACTCAGTTTTTAAGGTGTCTCTAGTGTTCCCTTGGTCAACAGGGAACATTCCCTTGGGTGTGTTCGGTTGGTTGGGGGGCTTAGGATTGTGTTTTTACTTCTCACTCTCCATCGAGTTACCCAGAATAAAAGTGACTGTGTTTTATCTGTGTGGTGATTATTCACAACAGAAAATGGTGATGAAACACGGCATCTTTAAGCAGGTAATAATTTGGAAATTTGCCTTAAGTTTATTTTATAATCATATCTCATTAAATTCTTTGTTTGTTTTCTGTGAGAATAAAAAAATCTGGGGATAGGCCAAACAAGACCATTATAAATTTGTAAAAAACATGTGTACTATCTAAATACAACATTTATAAATATCAAATTATATATTAATAGTATATAAGTTATTTACAAACATAAAGGTATATGTTTACATATCTATAACAAAAAGTGTAACTAAAATGCATTGTGACCCAATGCACTATTTTTTCAATAAATTGGGTCACTATGAAACTCAAACACTGTTGTGAAAATATGGACCTATAAAAATGTTTCTACTTAAATAATTTATGTGAAATTTTTTAAGTCTCTGGTATTTCTTAATTTTACTTTAATTAGATTATTTGACATACTTATTTGACTTTTAAAAAATATAGACAAGTATCTATATCAGAATATTGAGGAAATAATTGTTCAACATTAAATTGCCTATACTATAGATAAATAAAGATATTAGTGCTCATAAATTAAAGAGATAATAGAAGTTTTGGCAAAAATCTCAAAGTATTGTACATTTTGGTCTTTTAAACTATGATTCAATATAGAAAATTAATTTTTAAAAAGACTTCTTAAAGAATATTTAATTCCATGTTTGAGTCAAGAAAAATTAAGATAAGCCTGGGATATCTTGTTGTCAAAGAACAAGATACCCCATTCCCTGCAGGTAATGTCCAAAAAGATAAAAATTTCAACCTGTAGAGAGGACTACTAGTGAAGAAGAAGTGACAATTTGAGCATTAAATAAAGGTCTCCATCACTATAACCAGATCATTCATTCATTCATTCATCTATCCATCCATTCTTCTTTTTTTTTTTTATTTCGGCATATTATGGGGGTACAGATTTTAAGGTTTCAATAAATGCCCATTTCCCCTCCTCCCCCCAAAAGTCTGAGTCTCCATCATGACCATCCCCCAGATGGTGCACATCTCACTCATTATGTATGTATATACCCGCCCCCCCCACCTGCCCAATACCCTATTACTGTAGTACCTATGTGTCCACTTAGGTGCTACTCAGTTAATACCAGTTTGCTGGAGAATATATCTGGTGCTTGTTTCTCCATTCTTGGGATACTTCACTTAGTAGTATGGGTTCCAGCTCTAACCAGGAAAATATAAGATGTGCTATATCACCATTGTTTCTTAGAGCTGAATAGTACTCCATGGTATACATATACCACATTTTATTAATCCATTCTTGGATTGATGGGCACTTGGGCTGTTTCCACAGCCTTGCAATTATGAATTGTGCTGCTATAAACATTCGAGTGCAGGTGTCTTTTTTGTAGAGTGTCATTGGATCATTTGGGTAGATGCCCAGCAATGGGATTGCTGGATCAAATGGTAGATTCACTTGTATCGCTTTAAGGTATCTCCATATTGCTTTCCACAGAGGTTGAACTAGTTTGCAGTCCCACCAGCAGTGTAGGAGTGTTCCTCTCTCTCCGCAACCACGCCAGCATTTATTGTTTGGAGATTTTTTGATAAAGGCCATTCTCACTGGGGTTAAGTGATATCTCATTGTGGTTTTGATTTGCATTTCCCTGATGATTAGAGATGTTGAGCATTTTTTCATATGTTTGTTTATCCATCCATTCTTTCAACAAATATTGAGTATATACCATGTGCCAGGCACTATTTTATGCTGGAGATAAAGCATAAACAAAGCAGATAAAAATCTGTGGTCATTAGAGCTTATTTCTAGTTGAAGGAGACAAAAAATAAACATACAAGCAAATGAATATATAACGTATTAGGTTCTGATAAGTACTGTGAAGAATAGAACAGGTTGAAAGGCAATGAGTGACAGTGACGGATGCCGTTTTATGCAGAGGTATCAGGAAAGACTCTCTGATGAGGTGGTACTAGAGCCACTTAAAGAGTAAAGAAGTAAGCCATAAGTCTCTGGGAAGGGAGTGTCTCATGCAGAGAAAACCAAAAGACAAATCCCCTGGGTAGAGGTAAAAGCATATTGGGCAAGTTTGAGGAACATCAGCCGGTGTGGCTGCAGCAGACCGAGGAGAAGAGGGGTAGGAGATGAATTCCAGGAGGTAGAGTGGTGGGAACATTTAATGCCTGATAAGCCAGGGAGAGACTTTAGAATTTGCTCTGAAAGATTTGGAGGGGTTGACCAATGGACTAACAAGTTCTGACTCATATTTTAGAAGGATAACTCTGACTATGGTGTTGAGAATAGATCATAATATGGTAAAGGCAAAAGCAGGGAAACCGGTCAGAAGACTGTGATGGTTAATTTTATGTGTCAGTTTGACTAATTAAGAGATGCCCAGTTAGCTGGCAAAACATTATTTCCGAGTATATCTACAAAAAGAAATTATAATCAGATCGCTTTACAATCATATATTTAGGTAAAATATGAAAATGTACAACTAAATAATCTTGGAACTAAGAGAAAATAATGTGGAAATTACAATATACTTCAAACAATATAATTTAATTGAATGACAATGAAAGCACTTAGTACCAAAAGTTGGAACAGAGCTTAAGTTGCACTTAAAAGAGTACCTAGAGCTTTAAATCTATTTAAAAATAGGAAATATATAAAATAACTGAGTTAAGCATCCAACCATAAATTATTAAAATGTCAACATAATAAACCTAAACAGAGAAAAAGGAAGAAAAAATAAAAACAAGGCCAGAAATTAATTACATAAAGCTTATTTTTGACAAAGACAGTTAACAAAACTAAATGGTAATTTCTGAATAGATTAATAAGACAGAAAAGACCCTGCTTTTAAAAATGTGGAGAAAATCACTAGCAATAAGCTATAGATGTAATAGAGATTTTTAAAATAATAAAACAGTATTAAAACTATATGCCAAGACACTTGAAAACCTAATTTAAATGAACACATTTCTGGGAAATATATAAATGCCAAAATAAAGTCAAGAAGAAGTATAATACTTGAATAGATGAATCACCATTAAAGAACTGGATATGTGAATAAAGGACTCCTCCTCCAAAAATGACAAAACCTTGGTCCTCCATGGTTTTGCAGTTGAGCACTACCAAACTTTCAAGAAGAGATAATTCCTTTCTCATATAAGTTGTTCCAGAAAAATGAAGGAAAGGGAAAGCTGCCTAACCCATTTTATAAAGCTGGTGTAACCTTGAGTACAAAAATAGAAGAAAAATAAAGGAACAGAAAATTATGAATATTTTAAACATGCAAAAATCTGTAAATAAATTATCAGATAACTGAGCCTATCAATTTATACCAAAATTAATATATCATGATCCAGTATGATATATTCAAAAAAATCCAAGATAGTTCAACATGAGAAAACTTAATTCAATTCACAGTATTAATAAATTGAAAGAAAAAAAACATAAGGTAATCTTAGTAGATAAAGAAAAACTATATTACATATTCATGACTAAATTCTCAGAAAACTGAGTGAAAGAAATTTTCTTGACTTGATAAAGTCAAAGCACAGTTAACTAGATTCCCTTTAAGAACTGGAATAAAATAAGAATTTTCATTATCTCTGCTACTATTCAGCATAGTACTAAATATTTTAATGCAGTAAGAAGGATAAATAAGGGTTTTGATGATTGCAAGAAAAGGTGCAAGACATTATGTCCAGATGATATGATAAATTACAGAAAAAAAAAAAACAGAAACAACAAGCCATTGAAACTAACATGAGAGTTCATCAAGATTATAAATATGCTATGACAGTATGGAAATCAAAAAGCTATAAAGTAAAGGTAATTTAACAAAGAGTAGACAAGGCATTTGTGATGAAGGAAATATTCAAGCACTTTTAACTACCCAAAATTAAGACCTGAATAAACATGTTGAAATTGAATAGAATAACAATTTTTTAAATCTGCAGAATTTTTTAGGGGAACTTCACAGACATTTCAATGTTTATATGGAAGAAAAAATAACCAAATAGCTATGACTTGCCCTACCAGGTGTTAAGACAAATTAGAAAGCCATATTAATAAAAAGAGTGAAACTGGTTTGAGAGAAAAACTAATGGGATGAAATAAGTAGTTCAGAGGCATTAGTGAAGAGATCTCCCAAAATATTTTGCTGGGGTAAAATAGTTTCTTCAACATTATAGAAAATAATGAAGTTCATGATGGAGGTGTTCTTTCATGATAAAGTAGTGTGAAATTTTAGAGAATTGTTCCATGTCTTTTTACCAGAGTGGCTAAAACCTTTTTGGAGAAGTTTGCACTGCCAGGAAAGATGGCAAACCAGCTTGGGGCATCGAGATGTAAAAAAACAATATGGTATTGAGTACCCTAGGTTTTCTTTTTGCATCATTTATCCCAGACTAAAAGCTAAAGAAGCTGGCAACTCAAAAATACCAATGATTATAGACAAAATTCAATAAAACAAAACAAAGCTTGCTCTCTCTAGCCAAAGGACAAAGATAGGACAGTTTAGTAAGACATAAAACTTCTGGAAAATAACTGTTCTACTCCAGAAAAACACCACAGGAATAAAACTATGATACCCACCCCCACATATTAGAATGAATGAAGGTACAATGGGGAGTCTAGACTTCCACCCTCAGAAGGTTCATCTCTGTCACCAGGCTGGTGGCACAGAGGACTGGGCACAGGGCTGGGCCTTTTATCCCCACTAGGTAACATGGCTCTCTGTTTCTTATAGTGACAGTGAAAACCACACAGGGAGCCTGGATGCTAGAATGAGGTACATCTCTTTCTCCCTGATGGAGTGGCATCAGAAAACCTAAAGAGAATCAGGATTGTCACCACCTCCCAGTGATAAGGAGGTAAACCCCCTGCCATGGTATCAATGGAGGCCAGAAGGGGAGCTAGTTCTCCCACTTTAAACCCACAGTAATAAGGAGTATACCCCTCAAGTGAAAATAAAGACCAACAGGAAGCCAGCTAAAAGAGAAAATTTAAATAAGATCTAGGTTTTTGTAACATAATACTCAAAACATCAAGGTTTCAATTCAAGAACCGGGAAGATTTTATAATGAATGAATGAAGGAAATCAATAAATGACAACATTACAATGGCAGAGATGTGAGAATAATCTGACAACGATTTTAAAGCAACAATAAAAAAAATGTTTCAGCAAGCAATTACAAAAATGCTTGAACAAAATGAAAAACATAGTCTCAGCAAAGAAACAGAAGTTTAAGGGCCAGTCCAATGGAAATTTTATTTTTATTTCAGGATATTATGGGAGTACAAACATTTTGTTACATGTTATGACTTTGCCATATCCCAATCATGATTTGAGACGTACCCCCACCACAATGCTCACCATGTCCATTAGTTGTGAATTTACCCAACCCCAAACCTCCAACCCCAAAGAATATTACTGATCAGTCAGTGCCAGTTTGATGGTGAGTACATGTGGTGCCTATTCTTCCATTCCTGTGATACCTCACTTCAGAGATGGGCTCAAGCTCAATCCAGGAAAATATAAAAGGTGCTAGATCACTGTTGTTTTTTATAGTTGAGTAGTATTCCATTGTATACATATGCCATATTTTATTAATCCACTCATGGATTGACGGGCATTTGGGCTGTTTCCACATCCTTACTATAGTGAATTGTGCTGTCATAAACATACCAGTGCAGGTTTCTTTATTATAAAATGACTTTTGTTACATTGGGTAGATGCCTAATAGTGTTATTGCTGGATCAAATGGTATTTCTATTTTTAGCTCTTTGAGGTATCTCCAAATTATTTATCACAGAGATTTCACTAATTTGGAGTCCCACCAGCAGTGTAAGAGTGTTCCTATCTCTCCACATCCTCGCCAGCATTTGTTGCTTTGGGATTTTTTTAATAAAGGCCAATCTCACTGGGGTTAGGTGATGTCTCATTGTGGTTCTGATTTGCATTTCTCTAATGATTAGAGATGTTGAGCATTTTTTTATATGTTTTCTGGCCATTATTCTGTCTTCTTTTGAAAAGTTTCTGTTCCTTTGCCTATTTATTGATGGGGTTGTTTCATTTTTTTTGTTGTTGATTTTTTTGAGTTCTAGATAGATTCTTCTTATCAGTCCTTTATCGGATATGTAGAGAGCAAATATTTTCTCCCATTCTGTAGGCTATTTGTTCTAATGAAGTTTCCTTGGCTGTGCAAAAGCTTTTTAATTTGATCAAGTCCCATTTATTTATTTTTGTTGTTGCTGTGATGGCTTTGGGGGGTCTTTTCATAAATTCTTTGCCTAGGCTGATGTCAAAAAGAGTCTTCTCTACATTTTCCTCTAGGATTCTTAAGGTTTCATGCCTTAGGTTTAAGTCTGGTATATCCATCATGAATTGATTTTTGTAAGAGGTGAGAGGTGTGGATCCAGTTTCAATCTTCTGCATGTAGATATCCAGTTTTCTCAGTACTTTTTATTGAAGAGATTGTTTTCCCCAGTGTATATTTTTGTCTGCTTTGTCAAAGATTAGATGACAATATGCAGGTGCTTTCATCTCTGGATTCTCAGTCCTGTTCCAAAGGTCTATATTTTTATTCTCTTGCCAATGTCATGCTATTTTACTTACTATAGTCTTGTAATATAGCTTGAAGTCTGGTAGACTGATACCTCCAAATTTGTTCTTTTTTGCTTAAGATTGCTTTGTCTATATGAGATCTTCTCTGGTTCCATACCAAGCGTAGAATAATTTTTTCTAGATCTGTAAAGAATGATGATGGTACTTTGATAGGGATTGCATTAATTCTGTAGATTACTTTAGGTAGTATGGACATTTTAACAATGTTGATTCTACCAATCCATGAGCAAGGTAGATTTTTCCATCTGTTTCCATCTTCTACAATTTCTTTTCTTAGTGTTTCATAGTTCTCCCTGTATATGTCTTTCACCTCTTTTGTTAAATATATTTATAGATATTTAATTTTCTTTGAGGCTATTGTAAAAGATATTGCATTTTTTATTTGAATTTCAGCCTATTATTGGAATATATGAATGCTTCTGATTTGTTTGTATTAATTTTGTATCCTGAGACTTTACTGACTTTACTTTCATTTATCAATTCTAGGAGTCTCTTGGTTGAATTAGATATAATATCATATCATCAGCAAAGAGTGAGAGTTTGATCTCTTCTGCCCCCATTTGGATGCCTTTAATTCCCGTTTCTTGTCTAATTGCTGTAGCAAGGACTTCCAGCACTATGTTGAATAGAAGTGGAGATAGTGGGCAACCTTGTCTGGTTCCAGTTATAAGTAGGAATGGTTTCAATTTTTTCCTATTCAGTATGATATTGGCTGTGGGTTTATCATATATGAACTTAATAATTTTAAGGTATGTCCCATATATGCCTATTTAGCTAAGAGTTTTTATCATAAAGGTGTGCTGGACTTTGTCAAATGCTTTTTCTGTATCTATTGAGAAAATCATATGGTCTTTGTTCTTGCTTTAATTTATGAGGTGAATTGTATTTATAAATTTGCATATGTTGAACCAGCCTTGCATCTCTGGTATAAAACCCACCTGGTCATGGTGAATTATTTTTTTGATATGCTGTTGGATTCGAGTTGCTAAAATTTTGTTGAGGATTTTTGCATCTATATTCATGATGAATATGAGTCTGTAGTTTTCTTTTTTTGTTGTATCCTTTCCTGGATTTGGTATCAATGTGATATTGGCTTTGTAGAATGAGTTAGGGAGGATACTATCTTTCTCAATGTTGTGGAATAATTTATCTAGTATAGGTATGAGTTCTTCTTTGTATGTTTGATAAAACTCCGAAGTGTAGCCATCTGGTCCAGGACTTTTCCTTTTTGGAAGGTTTTTAATTGCTGGTCCAATTTCTATGCTTGATATTGATTGAATTCTATTTCCTCCTGGGTAAACTTAGGGAGGTTGAATGTTTCTAGGAATTTGTCCATTTCTTCCACATTATGTAGTTTTCAGGCATATAGGTTTTTATAGTATTCAAAGATAATGTTTTGTATTTCCATGGTGTCTGTTGTGATCTCTCCTTTTTCATTTCTAATTGAGTTTATTAGAGTCCTTTCCCTTTGACTTATTGTCAGTCTGGCAAGAGAGCTGTCAATTTTATTTATCTTTTTGAAAAACTAGCTTTTGGTTTTGTTGATCTTCTGTATAGTTCTTTTGTTCTCAAATTCATTTAATTCTGCTGTGATCTTAGCTATTTCTTTTCTTCTGCTGGGTTTGGAATTGATTTGCTCCTCCTTTTCCAATTCCTTGAGACTGTTTATTAGATTGTTGATTTTTGAGCTTTCTGTTTTTTGGATGTGAGCATTTAATGCTATTAGTTTTCCTCTCAGGAATGCTTTTGCTGTATCCCAAAGATTTTTATAATTCGTATGTCCATTATCATTTAGTTCGAAGAATCTTTTGATTTCTCTCTGTATTTCCTCCTTGACCCAATAGTTATTCAACAATAGACTATTTAATTTCCATGACTCTGTGAAGTGGCCTTTCTGTTGGAATTGAACTCTACTTTTATACCACTACAATCTGAGAAGATACACAATATAATTTCTAATTATATTCAAATTCAAATTTTTTTGAATTTGTTGAGGTCTTATTTGTGCCCTAGTATGTGATCAATTTTGGAGAAAGGTTCATGAGCTGATGAGAAGAATGTATATTCGGCTTTATTTGGGTGGAATGTTCTATAGAGGTCTGTCAGACCCTTTTTTTCTAGAGCTCTGTTTAAGTCTTTATTTCTTTGCTTATTTTCTGTTTGGAAGATCTATCCAATTCATTCAGTGGGGTGTTGAAGTCCCAGGCTACTATGGCATTATTGTTTATTATGCTATTTAGATCAAACAGGGTTTGCTTTATGTATCTGGGTGCTCCTGAGTTGGGTGCATAAATATTAAGAATTGTTAATTCTTCTTGTTGGATCTTCCCTTTCACCATCTTTGGCTGTCTTTGTCCTTTCTTACTTTCTTACTTTTGCTATTTTATACCTTATATTATCTGAAATAAGTATAGCTATCCCTGCTGTCTTTTGACTTATTTTCCATCCCTTGACCTTGAGCCTGAAAACATATTTGTGGGTTAGATGCATTTCTTGTAGACAGCAGATACTAGGCCTTTGGATTTTTAACCACTCTGTCAGCCTACATCCCTTCATAGGACAATTTAAGCCATTCACATTTATTAAGAAGATTGATATTTGAAGTAGATTTCTGTTTATATTGTTGGGTGAATTCCTATTGTTTTGTTTTAATCTTTGAGCCATCATGGAGTCCAGGTTCTAGACTTTAACTCTTGAGTGATTTTACTTTGGAGAGTGTCTAGTACGTTGTTCAGTGTGTAATGCAGGTCTGAGTGGGGCTGGGCTGGTCTTCACAAATTCCATCAGTGATTGCTTGTCTGAGAAGGACTTTATTTCTCCCTCATACATGAAGTTTAATTTTGCCAGGTAAAGAATTCTAGGTTGGCCATTATTCTGTTTTAGAAGATGAAGGATAAGCATCCAATCCCTTCTTGCTTGTAAAGTTTCAGTTGAGAAGTCTGCAGTTAGTCTGATAGGTTTCCTTTGTAGGTGTACTGCTTTTTTTGCCTCACTGCTGGAAGGATTGCTTCTTTTGTGTTTACTTTGGTCAGCCTAATAACTACGTGATGTGATGATTGCCTTTTCAATACCTTTGTATTCCATGTGCTTCTTATATCTGAATATCTAGATTTCTCATCAGTTCAGGCATATTTTCCTTCAGTATTCCATGAAATAAGTTTTTCAGCCCTTGTGTATTTTTTCTTCTCTCTCTGGGATGTCAATGATTCTTATATTTGGCTTCTATACATAATCCCACATTTCTTGTATGCTTGGTCCTGTCTCTTGCTTCTGTGTTCTTTTTCTGCATCTGATTTCTTTAGCACATAGGCATTATCTTCAAGTTCTAAGATTCTTTCCTCTGCATGATCTCTTCTGTTCTTGAGGCTTTCTACTGTGTTTTGAAGTTCCTTGAAAGCCTCCTTCATTTCCAAGATTTCTGTTTGGTTTTTCCATAGTATTTTAATTTCTTTAGAGAGTTTTTTATTCATTTTATGTATTGTTCTTGTGGTTTGTTTATATTGGGTTTCTATTTTCTCAATTCCATTGAGTTTACTTACAATCCATATTCAGAATTCTTCCCCTGCCAATTTAATCATATAAGTTGGTATCTATTGATAGAGATCAAATAATTTCTTTAGGGGGTGACTTTTGTCTCTTGTCTTTCATGTTTCCTGTATTCTTTTGCTGATTCTTTCTCATCAGCCTACTTTGTCAAGAACTGGGGGTGCTAGGGCTGGTTTATGGCTTTAACTCCACGTCCCCAAAGGGACATTCCTTGACAGTGCTGGGAAGATGTGCTCTGGTCCTATATTTCCTTAGAGGTGTTTTAGCCTGTTAGGTTGTCTCTGACCTCTTGTCTTCATCTCTTGCCAAACAAGATTAGTGAGTTTGAACCCCTTGCTTAGTCTCCCAGGTGGTGAATCACTCTTGTGTGTGTGACTCCACTGCCCTCCATTAGTTTGCAATTGAAGGCACTGTGTTGGGCTATGGGGTTACCCTATCTGATGTTGCTTGTAGTTTTTATGGAGGAGTTGATTATCTAGATATTCCAATACCTTTGTATTGGACTCTAAATCCCCAATTGGGTTATACAAATGCCCCAGTCTTTGGGAAATGTCTTGTTTTTCCCAAGAGTTACTGGAGCCCTGTTGCCACTTTAGGTGTAGTAAGAAGAGCAACAAATACCTGCAGGCCTGAGAGTGTATACTTCTGTGATTGCTTGATCTGCTGCTAGGGGAAAGCTGCTAATATGTTATTCAGGGCTCTTTTGCCACACTTGCAAGGCAGCTCCAGGTGGGCGATGTCAATTGGTGCAAATGCTAAAGACTCTGGCCAAGATTTTCCTTCCCAGACCACAAGCCCCAAAGTTGACAGCAGCCTGGGTGCCAAGGGTGAGCCCTAGTGTTCTGTTCTTATCAGATGATCAAAACCAACCCACTGGACCTAATCAATAGTCTGTCCCCTTTTGCTTAGTTTCAAGGTCCCACAGATTCTCACCAATCACATAAAGAAAATGACTTTTCTCCTCTCTCCCTGCCTCCAGGGGCCGAGTCTGTCCTAATGGGCTATAAGAGTGGAGTTGTCTGAGACCACCACACATTCCAGCCCAGAAAATGTCTTCTCTTGTTTCTCCCCTCCTCCAAGGCTGGAGTCTGCCCTGCCTGAGGGGAAGTCAAGCCACTGGGCTGGGGGAGGGGTGCTGTCAGAGGCAGTCATGTCTTTCAGCCCAGAAAACAGCTTCTCCCTTTACTCCACCCCTCCAAGGGCAGGGTTTGACTGGTTGGCACAAAATACAAGTGCCAGGTGGGGAAGCACTGCCCAAGGCCACTGGGGGTCTCAGCCCAGAAAGCAGCTTCTCTCCTTACTCTACCTCTTCAAGTATTGCCAGCATTAAATGCATTTTTTACTTATAATGGGTTTACCAGGACACAGCCCCATTGTATGTTGAGGAGCATCTGTATAGGAAAAAAGCAATTCAAATAATAGCAGATTTAGCATCAGAAACCATTGAGGGCCAGAAGAAATTGAAATAATATTTTTCAAGTGCTGATCAACACTATCAGTCCAGAATCTATACCCAGTAAAAATATCCTTCAGGAATGAAATAGAAATGGAACGTTCTCAGATGAAAGAAATCTAAGGGAATCTATCACCAGAAAACCTGCTCTAAACAAATGACTAAAAAAAAGTACTTTAACAGAAAGAAAATAATTTTTTTTTAAAAAAAAAGGAACCTTAGAACATCCCAAAAGAAGAAAGAATATGGACAACAAAAATATGGGTAAATACAGTAGGCTTTTTCTCCTTGAATCTTCTAAATTATGTTCAATAGTTGAATAAAATATTATAGCATTGTCTGATATGGTTCTAAATGTATGTAGAGAAAATATTTAAGATAAACATATTAATAAAGGGAGGAGAGTAAAGGAGCATAAAGGGAGGGAAGGTTTCTACACTTCACTCTATCTGATCAAATGACACTAGCAGACCATGTTGTCAGGTAAATATGATACTGAGAGCAACCACTTTAAAAAGTTATGCAAAGACATACTCAGAAACACTAGAGATACGTCAAAATGGTATCCTAAAAATTGCCCAAGTACCCCATGGGAAAGCAAGAAAAAGGAAACAAAGAGATGAAAAACAGAACCAAAAGAAAACAAAAGGGTGTTGGTTTAATATCCATGAGAGTAATATCTGAGAGCAACCAACCTCTTTCACAGATTCTGGACTTCACCTCTGAAGTCAGTTTTAAGTTGTGTGACATTGTGCTGCCAGTGGCTGTGTACTATTAATATAATTAATGTCTGTTTGCTACACAAAGGCAAGAATTTTGTCCAAACTTGTCGTCATTGAGCACAACTCACTAGGGCTAGTTTCATTTATCCCAACCTCTCTTTCCCACAGTTAGCACAGGAAAGATAAAATTGTGCTGGACCAAGCTTTTTGTGCCCTCATAATATAATTTGATATCCTCTGGACACTTCCTGAAAGGCGTTCTATCCTAGACTCACCTCGTAGTCTAGGGAGGGCCTGGGAAATATCTTTTCTTTTTCCCCAAACTGTATAGGGGAGTGGGCATACACTAATTATGGGCAAAGTACAAGTTCACCCTATGAATCACCTGAATAAGTAAAAATTCAGATCTACCATCTAGGAAAACTAAAAGTTGATTTTTTGTTTTTTTATTTTAGATGGTCTCACTCTTGTCACCCCAGCTAGGATGCAGTGGCATCATCACAGCTCACTGTAACCTCAAGTTCCTGGGCTCAAGCAATCCTCCTGCCTCAGCCTCCTGAATAGATGGAACCACAGGTGCGTGCCACCATGCCTGGTTAATTTTTTCTTGCTCTTCTGCAAGCTGATTTCAAATTTCCTCACCTCCCTCCTCAACCTCCCAGAGTGTTAGGATTGTAGGCGTGAGCCATGTCGCCCGGCTGGAAAACTCAAAGTTTTAAGGGTGGCATTTCTAGAACTCAAATTCCCAAAATGGCTCATTAAAGTATTCTCATTTTTAAAAAAAATCTTAAATGAAAAATGCTGTTAGCATGGACATTGCAATGTGGTTGACAGAAAACATGAGTGAAATAGCCCCTGGTGACGTTCCTGCGGTTCCCGGAGATTTGCAGTGATGACAGGCATAAATGCTTGGTTTTGTTAAGGAAGTTGGTAGATGGGATTTGGAGGGTTTACAGAAAGCACTTACTATATGTGTAGTAACAAGATAATAGTTCAGGGCCCCTCTAAATCATAAGACAATATTCAGAATCATAATCCCAGCTTGAATGGTCTAATAAGATTATCACTATTCCTTAAGACTCCTCAAAACCAGAGGCTACTTACTCTTTCGGTCACCTATGATTTGGGGAATTTGGTAACTATTATTTATATCTCTTCAGGTTATTAACATCACTAAAGTGGAATTTAAATTCTCTTCCTCAAAGATGTCATATTGACTGTAAGTGGATATTTGTAATGGCAGATTGAAATTCACATTCTTCCCCTCCACAGTCCCAAGGTAAGGATAGGAGATTTGAAACTGGGCAATTGAATAGCACTTGAAACTAACTTCTTATAATCAGACATACTAATTATGAAACTTGATCCCAACAAAAAAAAATCCAAGGTATTTTATATTTTTTCCATAGTTCTATTGAAGTTCATTATAATTATAAATATGGAAATTCTATTCTATTCTATTCTAAATATGGAAATCCTGCCTGACAAAGACAAGGTGATTAAAAATAAATAAATAGAAAGTTTTTTAAAATTTAGAAAAACAAAATATGGCAATCCTTCACAAATAAAAATGGGAAGTGAGTAAAGCTTGGGGAGAGACATTTTCTTCCATCTAGTTGGTTTCCTGCCTCTTATTTCCCAATACAATTTTCAGGTAGGACATAGAGATCAAAAAGTAGATATAAGATCTCAAAATTGGCTGTGATGTAGGCTAAAAATTACTGGTGTTTTCTAGGAAGCCAATTTTTTAAAAATGAAAGAACACAGTTTTTCAAATGGCAAGTCAAAAGCATTTAAATTTCTATTAAATAATTTTAGGTGTGATTCCACACCCTACTTTTGCTACCTCTTCTTCAACAATTTTTATGTAGGAAAGAGGGTGTCAGAAATGTCAACTCTTTGATGAATTGAGGAGAAAACATTAGCATGTATATGCCCATGTAACTAACATACACAGATTCACAGCTCCTACCCCAGCACACCTGCTTTGCCCATTTAGTTCCTACCCTCCCCGCTCCTCCAGTATGATTCCAGGGAAAGAGCTATGTGGATGGATTGTTGAGGAAAGAATTCATCATGGAAGAAATGTTCCATTCCTTGGGGCTGCTAGTCGTGGGAGAGAAGACATAATGTGTTAGTAACAAGATGTGGATGATTTCATATTGCTCAAGACAAATGGCATGAAAAACAGCTGTTTGTGACAGGTGAGGACAAGACTCCCAGGAGTTTAGGGATAACAGATATTAGAGAGGATAAGAGATTTTAATGATAATTATGGTGGTTTATGTCCTTGGACTCCCATACATTTTTGTGAGAGATGCCAGGAATGGGTGAATGCCACGTCTATACTCTGCTTATGTAAACTCCAGCCTTGTCCTTGAGGTGGAGGAAAAGATTATATATTAGATCCTGGGTGAATGTCAATGGATGGTGGATTGGAAAGATCTGAGGGAATGCTAAAGCCCCAAAAAGTTTAGCTGTGGTAGAGAGACTTTGTTAATATATAATTTAATGTAACATATGCAAAATATACCTTTTAGGTTTTTTTATTCACTGAAGCCTTATCCATGTTACTTCAGTGTCTTGAATCCATATAATTATTTATACATTTTATTCCAAGTGGGTGAGAGGTAGAGATGAATTTATGGATTTCTAGGTACACACTATTATATTTAGACTCTACTTCACTAGACATGGCATACTCTTTTGCTTCCTGCCAGAATTCAGGAAACATCCTGACATTTAGCTCCAAGAACTTCCGTGAGTGTTCAGCTCAATATATGTCAAAAAGTATTCTTTTCAACAGTCCTTCTTATCTGTTCCCCAGAGTATACAATGCTTCCAGATGACAAGTTCTATTTTGACGTAGATGTTCATTACTTCTTTACTTTCTTCCTGTAATGTAATAGTTAACAGTGCTTGGTAAAGAAAATTTGTTTCTGCTGTAAAGTATTGAACAAAGGAAGTGGAAAAATTAGAATTAAAAATGTCAATAGAAGATTCCAACAAATTTAAATTTTTTAGATTCATATTTTGAAGTGAGTTAGTCACCATTTACCAGATACTGGTGACCAGAAATGTTGAATTATATCATGGGCTTTTTAAAAATGGAGGAAAGAACAATTCATCCAGAGGTTGGTTTAAAGTGAGGACCTAATTTTATTTTTATACTTAGAATGAGCCAATATAGCTCTGAGATAGATGTCTGGAATAGTGGTTACACATAATGACACATTTGGAAGCCAAACTGCATGGGTTAGGGTCTCTGCTTAGGAATCTTCAAGTTGTCCAGCCTCTCTGTGCTTGTGCCTCAGTTTTGTCATCAGTGAAATGATGCTAAAAATATTCATATGGTTGTTATGATACCAAGTCAATAGATATTTCAACAATTGGAGCAATGCTGGGACACAGTAAGTGTTTAATAAATATTAGTTGTCATTATTCTTGTTATTATTTTATATGTCCACATTATCTTTTAAATAATTCATTATTTCATAAGTGATTTAAGTAGTTAATCTATTCTCATCCATTTCCCATCTCCACATAGGTATGTTTTTATAACCTCTATTATGGTCTAATAATCTATTTGGCAGTGTGCCAGTGCTGAATTAACTTAATTATAACATATTCGTAATAAACCTTGATATCTTAATGTTTAGTCTCTTGTCTTTGATCTTCAAATTGTTTTAGATATTCATGGATCCCTGGGATTTTTATTTTCATTGCATTAAATTTATGGATTAGAGAAGAAATATTTTTACAATGTTACATCATAGAGTTCTGATAGAAAAAAAATACAATACTGTTTATCCATTCAGAGACTTAGTTTATCTTTCCATTTATTCAGATTTTCTTTTGTATTTTCCAATAATATGTTAAAATATTTCTCTGTAAATGTCTTATTCATTTTTGTTAGGTTTTTTTGCCATTGTGTATGGTATTATGTTTTCTGTTTAATAATAGCTGGTAAAGAAAAATGATAATGTATTTTTAGGGTGTACTGTGTCACTATTTCAAATGAATTTTGTGGGGTTTTATTATAAACATTTTTGTTATTGGGTGTTAAATTTATTGAATGCCCTTTCTACTATCTGTCAAGGTGATAAAATGGTTGCTTTCCTTTATTCTGTTAACACTGTGGATTAGAGTGATTTTCTAATGTTAAATCCACTTTTCCTATTGGTTGATTTTTATCCAGCTGAAATATCCAAAATTTTGCTAAATTTTTTCTAATAATTTCCTGCTGATTCTTGGGAATATTTTATGTAAATACTGCTATCAACTTCCTTTCTGACTCTCATACTCAATTTTTAATTTTTTTGCATCATATGAACTCCATTATTATACTGCATATTAAGGATAAAACTAAAATCACCTATTAAAAATACAAAACCCTATTTTCACATCAGGGAATCCTCTTAAATAAGATGCAAAAGCACAAATCCATAAAGGAAAAGTCTGATGGACTTGATTATATCTGATGGCAAATCCAGAGAAGATATTTTCATCTGGCAAGGAATATGTAGACTATACGAGGGTCTCCTACAAATCAATAAGAAAAGATGGAAAATGTAATAGTAGAATTGGCAGAAAATATTAATATACAATCCACAGACAGGATGCCTAATTGCTTTGATATACAAATGAAGAAGTACTTAAACTTATTAGCAATCAGAGAAATGCTAAACTAAAATAACAGTGAAATAATAATTCTTACCTATAATTTTGGCCAAAATAAAATGTTGGACAGTATCAAGTTGGGACTAAAAAGTAGGGCAGTCAGAATCTTCATATGTAAGTGTGTACTGATACAGCCACACAGAAGAGCAAATTGGAAATAATTATAAAAAATTGACTATGTGCTTACTCTGAACCTAAGGATTATAATCCTGTTATATGACATCCCTTGCTAAATTAAACCTCTCATACTGGTAAAGACATTTATGAAGCATGTTCATTGTAACATTGTGCTAGTTAGAAAAAAACTAAATATTCATCAATAGAAGAAATAGATGAAATATATGAAAATCAAGAGGAATGAATTTGTGTCACATAAACTGACATGGATAGATTTCAAAAATATAATATTGAGTGAAAAAAAATAACACAGTGTATCAAATAATACCATATCTGTAAATTAAAAGCACATACCTAAAGCAATACTATTTATTACCTGTGGACATATATCTTTGCAAATAAATATATAAGAGATGGCTTGGAAGAACTCACATTAAATGCACAAGAATAGATTTCTATAATGGAGAAAACAGATGTGAAGTTGAGGGCTATAAGTAATAATAAAATTACATGAAGAAATTAAACATAAAAGGGAAGTGGAGCATGGGTCAGTGAGAATTATGATCAAGCTAATTCTATGGATGTACAATCAAAGCACTAAGAGGGAACAAGGGAGGGAGGAAAGAAAGAAAGAATAAATGAAAAACATGCAAATGAATAGCTATACTGAAGGGTCAGAATTATGCCAAGAAACCAAAAAGAAGAAAAAGAAGATACTAGCTCTAGCTCTCAACCACAGAATGGGTTCTACAAAGTAAACTTTAAGTATCTAATGGAGCTATCTATAGAAGTATAGATACTTCTGTAAAAGATCTGAAGAAGAACTGGTGAGAAACTTAAAATCAGCTTATACCTTTAAGGTGTGCCAGCACCCCCGCCCCCAACCTCCCACCACCCAGTCACACCCTCCTGCCACTACGGCCATCTTGCCAACCCTAAAAATATGGAGTTCTTTTCTGCCTGAGGAAACCTTTTGAGACTCTTCCAACTGGCTTTTTAAATGAATAATGACACATGTACTGCTATATTTTAGGCAAGAATTCACATCTGGTGAATCACGGGGATTTTCTAATTTCAGTCATCAGTAGCCTTGGTTAGTGGAATCCTCACTAGTGTGACTGATGTTTTCCCAGGAGGATGTTGCCCCACCCTACAGAAGGTCCCCTGAATCCTCTCTACTCCCCAGAAGAAAATCCAGTTGACTGAATTATCTTATTTCCCTACAGTCAGCTTTCAGCTCATAATAGGAAAAATATTTGTGTAACTGTGGTTAAACTTCTGGAAAACACACATATGTGCAGAGAATAATAAAGAGGGGCGGGTGGAAAGCAGCTTCGGCCAGAGAGGGCTACGACAAAATTGAGCGGGCTTAACCAGGAGTCAGGAAGGGAGTAGATGCAGAGACTCATGTTAGCTCAGTGATTTGAAGCAATTCTGGGAAATTAAGAGTTTTCAAGCCAGCAGGAGTGTCAAGCCCCCGAATATGAGATATTTGTACTATTTTGTTTGGACTTTGTGAGAGATGCAGTGACGAACTCCAAGTGAGCAGACCTGAACAAACCCATAAAGTGTTTTGTCCTGTCCTGACATAGCAAGGCACTCACGAGGATGAAGAATGTGTGTGTCTCTTTGGAGGTGGCACATGCAAAACCAATCTGTCATTCACCAACATTTACTTCAAGTGCCAGTTCCAGTGCCAGAGTCTTTACTGAGAGACTTCCAGGACTCTCCTCCCCTTAACCCCACATGCACATACGCATACACACAAACACTCAAATAGAAAAATTGATATTATATAAGGTTTACCTAATCCTGTGTGTGCCCTGGATCTCAAGTGCCAGGTGTCCTACCGCTTTAAAAGGAGCTCAGAAAGGACTGAGAAAAAAAGGATTTAAAATTGAGAGAGCCTTCCAACCTAGCCATTTCCCCAGCTTTGCATTATCTTAGTGACTCTCCACAACCCCAACAACCCCGTGCAGTGTATATTATCATTATTATCCTATCAGAACAGATATAAGGAATCAAAGCTCAGAAATAAAATGTCATGCTCATGACCAGGAAGCAAGAAGCTGGGGCCAGCACTTTCTCCCACCTCCTTTCTGACTTCACCTGCTATGCTGTGCTCCTCCTATAAAATGCTCAAAACATTTGATGGAAGCAGTAGACACAAAAATAAAATCACTTCTCCAGTAGAAGTAAGTTGCAATTACAGATTTGAAGTCAATCATCTTTGGCGTCTCATTTTTTGGTAGACAAGGAAATGATGCAAGTGTCCCTCAGCTGGTAGTGATCCTCAGCCAATATTTTGCTCACCAATAAAATGAGAAGGTAAGCATAGAAAATGTCTAAAGATATTATAGATCTAACCCATTTGTGGTGTCACCCTCCCAAAGGACAATCTCCTTTCCCACTGTCAACTAGGACATCTCACTCTTTGTGTCTTCCCAATACCTGCCTTCATAGGGTGTCTTGTTCAACAAAACAGACCTTGCATGTTCCAGAAACAAAGAAAACAGCTGCCCACTGACTTTACACTCCAGGAAACTGCCTGGATTGTTCACTTTATGGTTTCTGAAATGTCTCCAACTATTGAATTTGGGGGTTAATAAGACTCTTCTTAAAATGCAAACATTCTAGAAAGCTATTAATCATACTTAAGTATGAATTAGTTCAGCCTATATCTGTCTTCTCGAAATCCTCTTGAAATTGTTCTCTGAGAAAAATAGATGTGGCATTATTAGAAAGGAAGAGATATTTGGGGGGAATATTGTGAAAGTGGAAGCCCTCATAACTGGGATTGTGTGTATCTGGAAAGCAAGTACAGTACTACCCCTTTAGAATTGGGTGGACAGGATTTCAGTAGATGGAAAAATAGGGTGATAAACAGGCAGATGGGGAGGTGCAAAAGCAGAAGGTACATTTCATCTCCATGCCAACTCTACCTATACCACATCTAGATCTTATGACTCTCCATGGCAGCCTTGCATAAGACTGAGTCCCTGCTTCTCAAGAGTGAACACTGCAGAGTCACAGTTTACAAAACAGGATGCAATTCCTAGCCTTTTCTTGCCCAGCTAAGGTGGGAATTCTCTAGTTGTAAAGTACCTGTTCCAGAGAACTCCCATTCTATCTCATGACAAAATGAAAGAAATTGGAATCAAACTGCAGCATATCTGAAGCAGGTTAGATTTAAGAAGGAATTATTGATGACTTCACTTGTACAGTTCCATATCTCTGGTTTGTGTGGTTGAGTGAAGAGGTTTCTGCTTTATGTACTTTACAGGAAGCATGTATTATTAAAGGGGTCTTTTATGTGATTGTGGATTCAGAGTTGACTTTTTGGGGGCGGAGGCTGAGAGAGAGAAAAAAAGAGAGAGAACAAGCTCAAGCACACAAAAGCAGGATGCCCTTGGGCAATATTTCTATTTCTTAACGAAATATGGAGAAGAGATAGTGGGTTTTTCTCCACCCTACTAAAGTCTTTGCAAATCCTTCCAGAGTATTTGCAAGTGGGTAACCATTTAATTCTACCCTTTTTTCCTCCCTTTGGTTACTAAGAAGTAACAGGCAATGGAAACATATTAGAGTGTTTGTGGATAGACTGTGCAGGGGTGTGTTCGTTAGCATTCTCCTATAAGCTTCTAATAAATGTGGGTGGGTATGCAGAGATGATATAATCAGTTTGTGGGGAGTGCTGCTTCCAACACATAGCAGCTGGCTCCCTCTCAGCAGAGTACTTACTATACTTCCTCCATGAAATGTCAGACTCCAAATAGACTGAGGATTTTTAACTCTAGTGAGTTTGTTGGCACAAAGGAAAAGAGCAGAACTTTGTCTCAGAATGGGTATTTGTTTTTGTTTTTGTTTTGCTAGCACTTATTGCCTAGACAGAGATCAAAGTGCCTTACACATAGGATGACATGGGTAAAGAAAACCAAAACAAAACAATATCCTAGGGGTTTTTTATCCCAAAATTAAATAAATGAGGTTATTTTATAGGCATAGGAAGAATGCTTGCAATATTTGGGGAGAAAATGCTACAAAATTCAGACCTCAACCCTTATGATAGCCAGAGGCAAACCCAACTACAATTTCCATTTAATATTCAAAGCAAGCTGAACAGTTTGCCTTCTATTTGCAGAGACCAAGTAACAATGAGATTTTATTACACAAGAAAAGGTCCAGAACAGCTGTTCACATATTTGTAACAGAGTTTGGAAATACTTTATTACTAAGGCTTAGTCTGAGTCTTCTTTGGAATCCAACGCTTCATGTGTTTGCTGGAATATAACAGCTCTGCCATTAATCCTACTTTGCTTTTTGCCTTCCACCTACTTTTCCAGTCATCTGCATAGGAGCAGTGTTTGTTTGCATGATCTGGAAATGAGGGAATTGGCAGGAAGCAGATAATTTGTGAGGTGGGTAATGGGAGCAACTTGTTAGATGAGGTCCAAACAGAATCTTGCAGCCTACACTCCTACCATGCAATTGGGTAGGGGCCTTGTAACTCGTGTGTGGCCAAACCCTTAGGAGAGGCTCTTCCAGGAAATCTAGGTTTCACTCGTAAGACTAAAACCTCAAGGCACTCTGTCTTCAGTCTCGCTTTGGGTGAACTTTCTGTGCTTCACCAGGGTGGTCTTCTTGGCCTCCTTTATGCCTTTTTCTTACTCTGCTGTTGCGGGAGCAGTTCTCGTCATGCAATTATTACATTTACTGAATTGTAGATTGCTATGAGATGTGAACTCTTCCAACTTGTACTGAATTCCAATGAGTTGAACAATAGCTGTGATTCCTATAAAAGAATACAGTGGGAAGAGGCACAGAATTAGCTATAGAAAACAGAGCCCAAAGAACTTCTCTCTCATGACCCTATGATAGACATTGAAAAACTTTTAGTAAGCATAGACTAAGCCCTCTGTGTTTCAGAGTTAATGAAATAAAGTTGCATTTATGCTACTCATTCCAAGATGAAAATAAAACTCTGGTAACATTTGCACATACAGAAACCCCAGATGTGCATGGAACCTTGAGCCATGCTTATGAACCTAAGCTAAAAAAAAAAAGTATATAGCTGAAATACTGATTATTATAGTCAATGGTAAAAATAGAAAGCTTATTGAAAATATTCAAAGTTAATTCAAAGAGATTTTCATTTTAAGTCTTCTATCTCAGACAATGGTCTCATTGGAGTAAGGTAAATATCCTGATTCTGGAAGTAGGCAGCTAAGTGGATTGGCACTCAATTTTCTACATGAATCTCTACTATTTACAGGAAAGAGATTCAATATAACTCATGGTTTTCAGCCTGAGTTTTTAAGAAACTCAAGAGTCCAATGGGCATATTTCCCAGTTTCTGTCAATGTTTGAATAAAACTTAATTTTATAAACATAATTTATACAATTTTTTAAATTGTAGTATAAATCTATTGATTATATATCAGATTTTGAAACATTGAAGGCCAGCAATCTTAAACTTGCTAGACTGATTATATTCAAAGTAGATTTCTTTCATAGGACATTTTTTCATGGAAAGAGCTTTCACTAAATGACTTGATTTGTGCTACAGAATCTTTACGTCATTGTAATAGCCAACATTTGCAGAGTGTTGCCTAGCTCAAGTATCTCAGTGCCAGATACTTGAGCTAGGCATTTTACATAAGATGATTTAATGCTCACCACAACCCTATGAAATAGACCCTATTTTGTGATGAGGTAAATGAAGCTTAAGATAGAACAGACAATGGGCCTAACATAAATAGTGAAGCCAAGATTGGCACTTAGAGAGTCTGACTTCAAGGGCCAAGCCCGTAGCCACTGCCCCAGACTGCCCCTAAAGACATCTATATGACAAAATTCAGCAAATCTGGCACAGACTAAATCAATATCACAAATTCTTATAGTCTGTGGTAATGGATTCTTTTTCACCCTAATTTATCTATTTGTAATTAGATTGGTTAAAGAACTTTGGTATTTTTCACATAACAAATCACTTTTCATCCTCAGAGATGCCCAGAGCACTTTGCCTCTCATGCATAATGCATGATTATGAAGAAAGTTGAGGAATTATTTTAAGATATCATTCTTTGTACTTCTTCATTCATTAGCTGAACGTTATTAATTTTCATATTATTTATGCTCATGATATTGTTTTCATTGCTAAAATAAAAATGAGTCATTTTGTGATTGTACTCAACTGCAAGATCCAATAAAGAATGTTCTTGATATAACTACAACATGGAAATTGTATTTTTAAAAATAAGATAAAATAGCCCTATGTTTTTTAAGCTGCCTATGATATTGAAAATGCCTTGATTTCAGTCCAGCCAGGATATATCACTGGCAGCTCTAAAATTAGTTTACCTTTTTCCTCAGAAGCTTTAACTTATCACTTTTTGTAATCTACTATCTGGGGAGTCAAGAATACAAACTGCATTTCATATCCCTTACACCTCAAGTTTATCTCTGCCATTTAGATGATGTGATATTCTGCCAAAATTGCAGGATTTAAACACATTCAGCAGCCCAGGTTCAAGTAGCTAATTTTCTCTAAGAGGTTCTTTTTTTTTTTTTTTTTTTAACATCAGACATCAGCAGGACATCATTATACAAACATAAACTGTTAAAGATAGTTTTCAGATTTCAATGACATCATTTTTATGCACCACTTAGGAGGTTTTGTTTATTTTTAAAAATCATTTTACTTGTATTCTGATAACCAATCATGTGGTTTTAAGTACCCATTTCAGAGTCTAAAATGGATAATACTTATTAAAAGTTTTATTCACATAAAACTAGATCTTTAAAGGATTTATTTGTCTATGAATAGGATTTCTTTGTGTCCTTACCTTGGAAAGGTGGTAAGAGTATCCCTAAAAATTCTAGTTTTCATTTACTTTGAGTTCCACAAAACTACCAGAAACCAGAAACTTCAAAATGTGATCTTTGAATTAACACACAATAGGAAGAAGTGTGTTTTTTAGTAGACATAAGGCCCATAAAAGCAAAGCCATTGCAAGACCTAGAGTTTATATTCTCTAAAGACCTAACACAACTCAAAATTACATGAACATAGCCTTTTTTAAGGGCTGATGGTATTTTTTTAACTTCAACATCAGGGCCAATATTTATTATATGCATTAACCATTTCTTTCTTGTGCTCTTCTCTTTGCCCTTCCTGTTTTCTGACCTTTATCTGATAGTTGATATCAGATCTGTTATCCTGCAACAAATTCCCTCAGTACATGGTACTAACCCAAGACAAATGGACCCACCAATTGTATTCTATGCTTGGTATCAGACAAAGCATAGTCCTTTGATTCAAGTGACAAAAGTAAAAGCTTTCTGAAAAATGATTTTCCCTTTCAAACTAATTTCAAAGAAATTTTAAAACAATCTAATGCTAAAGAAAAAATATATTTTAATGTTTAGTGAGTAAGGAAACTCAGATCCAGTTTGGATGGAATGAAACCCCATTGCTCTTTTCTCTACCTCTCTTCCTGCCAATTGGTCCCAAAGGCAGGTGCATTTATAAGAAGTGGTCAGCAAAGCAGGTTAAATAAAGCCCCACCTTTCCAGCCAGAAAGGACAAACAATGGGAACTCACCCTCAAGTTGCATATGCCTGGACTGGATCTTAAACAACATAATGAAGACTGTGAGAACTAAACTAAGAGATAGGTCCCATACTGGCCATTGGGTTTTGTGTACATAGGACAGATCAGAAAAGTACTGGAAAAGGTTTGAAAATGAGATTGATATTGAAACCACAATCCACAGAAGGCTGAACAAAAATTGTGAGTTAAATCCAATTGGGTCAACTGCCTGCTAACCCAAAAACATCAACGTTCTCCATAGGATTTACAAAAAACCCGAGAGTCTCATAATGTAACATTCAAAATATCCAGGATATAATCTAAAATTATTTGGTATACAAAGAACTGGGAAATCTCAACCTGCGTGGAAAAAGACAAACAATAGACAACAACACTGAAATGACACAGATATTGAAATTATCTGACAAAGTCTTTATAGCAGATATTATAAAAATGCTCCAACAAATAAGAGAGAGCACTCTAGAAATGAAAACAAAGACAAAATTCTCAGCAGAAAAGAGGAAGTTATTGGGAAAAATAACAGAGCCTCAAGCTTTTTACTAAAAGATCTAATCCTTGTGCCATTGTAGTACCAAGGAAGAGAAAGAATCCAGTGCTTAAAAAATTTTTGAAGATATAATGGCTGCAAACTTTCAAAATATATAGACATAGACATACATATTCAAGAAGTTTAATGAACATCAACCCCCCAAAAAAGAAACTCAGAAATCCATGCTTAGAAACCTCACAATCAAACTGCTGAAAATTAAACCAAAGAAAACTTTTGAAAGCAATCAGAGTAAATGACACATTATGTATAAGGAAAGAATTCAAGTTAATCAGAAATCCTAGTTGAACAACATTTTTAAAGAGCTGAAAGAAAAGCACTATGAACCCAGGACAATATACTGTATATAGTGAATATAGCCTTCAGGAATATTCACTTCAGAAAATACTTTCTCAGCAGGAGGAAACCTAAGAGAATACATTGTCAGCAAACCTGCTCCAAAATAATTGATAAAGGATATTTTACTGACAGGAAAGAAAAGGATAGCAGAAAGAAATTTGGAATATCAGGAGTAAAGGAAAAGTATCAGAAATGATAAATATCTATGTAAGTATATTATTCTCAGTAAATATTTTGTTCTTTCCTCTCATGTTTTTTAAATTATTATTGTAGGCAGCCTTCTCAAATGGCTCCAAATATGGTCCCTCCTTCCTGGTATTCATGCCCTAGATCTAGTAACTTGATTCTAACAAACACAGGTTGAGGATCCCTAATTTGAAAATTCAAAACCTGAAATGCTCCAAAATTTAGAACTTTTTGAGCACTGACATGATGCCACAAGTGGAAAATTCTACACCTGACTTCATGTGATGGTAGCAATCAAAACTTTGTTTCGTGCACAAAATTATTTAAAATATTACGTAAAATTACCTTCAGGCTATGTGTATAAGGTGTGTATGAAATATAAATGAATTTCAGTTTTGACTTGGGTCCTATCCCTAAGAAATCTCATTATATATATATGTAAATATTCCAAAATCTGAAAAAATCTGAAATCTGAAGCACTGCTGGTCCTAAGCATTTCAGATAAGGGACACTCAATCTATAGAATATAGCAAAACTATCACTTCCATGGTTACACTGTCAAAGATGTGACCCCCATCTTTTTTTTTCACCCAGCTGTGTCATTTTGTATTCCCACTAGCAATATGTGGGAGTTCCAATTGCTCCACATTTTTGTCAGCACTTGAAATTGTTAGTATTTTAAATTTTAGCCATTCTATAATAATAAGTATGTATTTCAATTTGATTTTAAAACAAAGATACAAAGTACAGCTGCTCTGTAAAAGTTTGGCAGTGTCTTATAAAGTTAAATATACACTTACAGTATGGCCTAGTGCTCCTACTCCTGGCTATTTACTTTAGAGAAGGAAAACAAATGTTCACACAAAAACCTATATACAAATTCTAATAGTAGTTCTATTCATAATTGCCAATAATTAGAAACAATTGTTATCCTTGAACAGGTGAATGGGTAAACAAATTGTGACACATTTATATAATGGAATATCATTCAATAATAAAAGGAATTAATTATTTAAATATGCAATGACATGGATGAATTTCAAAGGTGCTATTATCAGTAAAAGAAGCCAGTCTTGAAAAGTTATATACACTGTGATTCCATTCATATGGCCATCTCAAATACTACAGTGGCAGAGAACATATCAGTAGTTATGAGGGGTTAGGTGGGAAGAGGGTACAACTAGCATGAGGAAGAGTCCTGGGATGAGGGAATGTTCTATATCCAGATTGCAGTGCTAGTTACAGAATCTACATGTGTTAAATTTACAGAGCTGCATACCAAAAGAAAGTCAATATTACTGTATGTTAAATCACAAAATATCATTTTTAAAAACTTTAAAAATATGGTCTTTGTCTCAAAAAGCTTATAGGCAGGAAGACATTAAAGAATACTCAAAACACTAGTAAAAGGCTTTCTACCAAGTCGGTGCTCAAAAACTAATCAAGGGAAACATTATACACGTCTTTAACGCAAACAAAATTACTTATTTCTCTCTGCTAAGAAAGAGAATTTTTATGCTCATCTTCTTTGTGCTAGAGATCTTCCTGCTCCAGAACCCCCACTCCCTCCACACTCTTTAAATTAGGCATTAGTCTCCATTACCCCAAGGAAAGGGAAATCCCATGAGAAATACAAAGAAAAATAGTTTAAATATTGGTTTGAGAGCATCAAGAACTCAAGGTCTGACACTGAAGAAATTTCTGGGGTAATTTAACTAAACTAGATTTTCATCTTGCCAGCACATAACAACACCCTCCTCCATCTCTGCCCCTCTCCAAGTAAGAAAATCCCTCTGTATTGACCTGGAATAGCTCCACAGTGCGTATTTCAGTTCCCAATCTCTAGGTGGAAGAATCAGGCTATCTTTAAAATAGTTATGAAGATTTCCCCTTGGCTTTAACTTGGTTCTTTTTTCTTCTTTTTCTTTTCTTTTTTGTTGGGGTGTAAGAAATAATTTGCCCTAAAAATGGCAATGTTTTGCTGGAAAGAAGGAAGGAAGGGAGGAAGGAAAGAAGGAGGGAATGAAGGAGAAGAGAAAGCCTAACTGCTTTTCACAGGTTCTAAAACTTCTAACTGAACTTCTCAAGAGGTTTCTTTGGTTGGTTGGTTTTTTTCTACAAGTTGTTTCAATTTCTCATCTCCTGTTTATTTCTCTAACCTCTGAAATTCAGTTTCTACCTTCATCACTGCACCAAAAGAGCTTTTGCTAAGGTCAATAAATTAATTCCATGTTATAAAATCTGTGGATATGTTTCAGTCCTCACCTACTACCACATGTGTTAATCATCTCTTCTTTTGAAAAATGCTGTCTTACCACAGTCACTATCTCCTCTATCTCTGATCTTTCCTTTGCAGGTTCACACTCTTCCACCTAGCCAGGTATCAAAGGTTGGACTTCCCCAAGTCTGGGTAATAGACGATCTTTTTTGTCTCATACTCTATGTTTTCCAAGAAAATTACATACATGTCTATAGCTTTCATCACCATGTATACAATACTATGATCACTCTACCAAATTTATAGCACTAGCCCAGGAGTATTCTCTGAAATTTATATCTTTTCAACTTCCTATCCTACATATCAATTTGGAAATCTCAAACTCAGCATATCCAAACTTGGCATATCCAAGTTGAGCATATACAAAAACCAGTATATTGCTCTATCCCTAAAATATGATTCTACTTCTGTTTCCCCTATCTCAGTGAAACTTACAGAGCTAAGAGTTCTTTCTGAACCTTCTTCATCTTATGACTCATACTCAGTTCATCACAAAGTTCCACTGAATTTTCACCCTCTTAATTGTTACTGGTCTACTCTAAGAACAAGCAGTTTTTACCTGGACTACTGCAATAGCTTCCTAACTGATTTCCCTACATTCATCTATCTGGTCTTTTTCTAATCTGTTCCCTGTACTAGAATAAGTGTGATTTTTTTCAAAAATGGAAATGTAGTTATTTTCCACCCACCATTCTGAGCTATCCTCATGCCATCTAGCTGAGCCCACGGTTGCCAATGGACACATACTGGTCCAGGTGACTGTGACTGCGTATACATGTGAATGAAAATACATAAGAGAGACCTGCATGAGCAAGACTAAGAATGTGTTTATGGTATATCCCTAATCATGTTTCAAAGCCCCCCAGAAAGCTCCTAGGCTTGTTCACTATTTGAAATTATTTGTGCCTTTTCATAGGAAATGTCACTTGTGTAACAAAAGTCTCTTCCCTTTCCATTCTTATTTTTATCTTTTTATGATACACGGAAGTCTTGAATTTCAGGGGACTTTGCCTTTTGAGAGTAGCATGGTAGAGCACAAAGAGCTCCAATTAGGGAGTCAAACATGTGGATTTAAAGCACAGCTTTGCAATTAATTATCATTTTAGCCTCAATTTCCTTTTAAAATGAACACATCTCATAAATTTCTTTTGAGAATTTGGTAAGTACTATGCAAAGACCCTAACATGTCATCTGACATGCAGTCGATGGCCAGCGAATGTTTTTTCTTTCCTACCTGGATAGGTGGTGCCAAAGTATTCTATGCCAAAGAAAACCTCAAAATCATTTGCAAACTTCTCCATAGCTTAAGTTTGCTTCACAGACACTTGGAAGTGAATGCTGAGTGAAAATTTCATTTGTGTTGCTTCTTTTTAGCTAGCATATATTGAGCACTTCCTATATGCTAGGCTTCATGCTATGCAATTTACATTTATTATTTAATCGCTGCAAATCCTCTATGATATATTATACCACCCCATTTTACAGCTAAAACTGCCAGAGCTAACATTTTGAACACAGGCCAACTGACACCAGACCATGTAATTTTATCTATAGGATTCTGACCTCTCTCATTTAGAGACCTAATCCAGCAAACTAAGAGGAGAAATGCTGCCTTTGATCACATAAGTTTCATTAGGGACCTATAGAATATTTTACTTCATTTTGCTAAAATCCAGAGCCAGGAAACTTGACCACATGAACTTCTTTGTATGAAGCAACTTCACTTTACTAAATTACATAGCAGTTCTAAGCTTAGAAACCAAAAATGTGCTTTATTTGTCAATGTTTGGTAGTACTCAAATAGTCTTTCTGAAAGTATAGCATTTAATACCTCTTTCTGACAGCATTAAACACCAATACCATAAAGGATTATTCATGCAATATTACAAACAAGAATTTGGCAAGAAGAAAGAATTTTAATTGTGATCTTTATAAAATCAAGAATAGTTTAGGGACCTTATTTTGACAGCACCATGTAAGAAAGTATATAAGCCTCTATCTTTGACAATACTAAGTAGATTTCCAAATAAACTGTCTCTGAAAGAAAAGTCTGAACTGCAGAAAATATTCGACATGTATAGGGATTGTGCACCCGGAATAGTTATGCAATGTGATATGCACTGAGTTCATATATAGGGAAACATTTATTTTTCCCCAAGGCTAAGGTTAAAATTAATCCCATAAGGGAGCTCTATACCAGTACCCAAAGAAAAACACATTTGTCTGACAGCCTACAAAGAAATCTGTAGGAAAATATGAGAGATATATCTGGAATATTAGCTTACAAATCTGACTGCATTTCATAGAAATGGTAAAGGTTTAGATTCACAAACCCATGTGAAAACTACAGAGTACCTATAGTTAAATAGAATTGCTGCTTCGTTGTACTGGTTTTTGCTAACCTTGGACTACAGTTCTGTGAAATATAATAAATATGGGTGGAATCTATTAATGTTTTGTGTAAGTGTATCCAGAGGGAGTAATCTAAGGGCACTGATTTTGCTAGCTGACAAGTCTCCATTTTCCTTTAATGACATCATTTTATCATTTGAAATAGTGAAGATGTATTAAATTATACTTAATAAGCTTGTAAAATGCTAAATATATGGTAGGTGCTCAGTGGAACTGAGTCAATTGACCAATGTTTCTTAAAGTGCTAATGATATTTTTAAGAGGGCAGAGTTTAGCTAATGAACTTCTCTGTTTCTCTGCTTCATGCTTTCAAATGACCAACTTTCATCTTCAAAACAACCTGCAGCTAAAATATAATCAAATCCATTTTTAAAAGACAATTAAGAGTACAATAAAATGCCAAGATTGATGGACTTTAAAGAGAGCTATCATTTTAAAAAATATCAGTTATACTAAAATTTTTTAATAAAATACCTTTGTATATAACTTTGATATAATTATATCTTGTGAAGAGAGTTAAATAGAGCTGCTTAATTCAATTCCTACATAATAGAACGATCCGCTCTCACAACACAAAATACTATAACTGTGCATTGATGTGGTAGACACATCCTAAGGTGATCCCCAGTGAGTCGTGCCTTTGGATAATCCTTTCCCCTTCCAGGTGAGGGAAATCTGTAAACTTGCTTCTAACCAACAGAAGCTGGAAGATCTTCCCTTCCTTTGGTTACTATTATCTGTTGAAGGTAATGGGATGTTTTTCTCATGATTGTATTATGTTATTAAATCAGTTTCCTAAGACTGATGCAACAAAGTCTCACAAATTTGACCTCTTTGAAAAAAAAACAGAAATTTATTCTCTCACAGTTTTGGAGGCAAGAAATCTGAAATCAAGGTGTCTATAGGACCATGCTCTCCCTGAAGGCTCTACAGAAAAAATCCTTCCTTACCTCTTCTAGCTTCTGGTGGTTGCCAACAATCCTTAGTGTTCTTTGGCTTGCACTAGCCTAACTCCAATCTCTGCCTCCATTTCCAAATGGCCATTTTCCTTCTGTGTGTTTGTGTGTATCTGTTTTCTCTCCTTATAAGGACACCAGTCATTGGATTAGGACCTACCCTACTGCAGTAGGACCTCATCTTAACTAATTCCACCTGCAAAGACCCTGTTTCCAAATATAGTCAGATTGGTTCCAGGTGGACACGAATTGGGGTGGGGGGGGCAAGGAGGCACTGTTCAACCCCGTATAGTTATATAAGGCTATATAAGTTATATAAGGGAGAGACTATCCCTTGTTGAGTTAGAAGAATTAAACTTCTAGGCTTTGAGAGGGTTTGTGAGGGGACCACATAGCAAGAAATTGTAGGCAACCTCTAAGAGCTGAAAGCTGCCTGCTCCTGGCTGACAGTCAGGAAGAAAATGAGGACCTCTGTTCTACAACCACAGGGAAATGAATTCTGCCAACAACCTCAGCTTGAAAAAGACCAAGCTCCAGAAAGGAATGCAACACACTGACACCTTGACTGTGGTCTTGCGAGACTCTGAGTAGAGGACCCAACTCAACCATGGTTGGGACTCCTTACCCACGGAAGAGATGAGGTAACAAATGTGCAATGCTGTGTGGTATAAAATTTGGGGCAGTTTGTTATACAACGTAGAAAATCTAATATAATTGGTATAGTGTTTTAAAGGTTTGAATCACTGTACCTCATTTATACTTTCCAAAGCCAAATCTAAAGGTATTTCTTCAGCCCTAAGTTAGCATTTTAGTGTAGTCACATGGACTATTGGAAATAACCAATAAAACATGAGTGTGCTTAGCAAAATCATAGAATTATAGTACTCAGAAGAACCTCAGAGACCATATATTCCAATCCTCCCATTATAGAAATAAAGAAACTGAAACATGGATATAGAAACTGATTCTCTTGATCAGAGATAGCAAGTAGACAAGGCAAACAAAGGTTTCCTGGGATCCAGTCCTACATTTTTTCAATATTGTAGATCCTCACCAACTCACTGGGTTACTTTGAGATTCCTAATGCAAAATTACAGAAAAGCTGAAAATAAATCACTGACTTTTAAAAATGCATATAAGTTATACAGCTTAATAAATGTAAATATGCACAATTAGCACTAATTAGCTCCTAGAAAAGTGCTGGTCACATTTCATTTACCAACTAAATGTTTGATAAATTAAAAATTAATATAATGTCTTCATATCCAATCACCATTATGCAACATAAAAGACAGGAGCCCTTCCCCACTTATCTTGATTTGAAGGCAGCACAGCTCTGTGGGCAAAAGCCATGGCTATGCAGTCAGTACCCACTGAGTTTGAAAGCAAGCTCTAACATTTATTCCCTTATAAACTTAAGAGATTTCCTCAAACTCTTACCTGGCAGTTTTCTCATTTGCAAAATGAAGGTGATAAAAATGAGCTCCCATTGTTCTGTTTAGGTTCAATGAAAATAACAGAGGTAAAATGTCTGGCATTTACAAGGTGCTCAATAAATGTTAATCTATTTCCATTTGCTGATGAATTTGTTTTGAAATGGAGAACAGTTTTTCCAATATTCAGATGTTTCTCTGACTATAATCTGTGTTAGGGGCATTTAATACAAGTCTACCTTTGATTCTACATTAAGTAAAATTTTCTTTGAAAACAATTTTCTTTTGTAAGGATTACTCTTCTTGATTCTAACTATTCATCCCTTCATGCCCTCAAAAATCTCAGGAGAAAAGAAAAGCCCAAAAAGTCTAGGGAATAAAAAATTTCACTTAAGTAGGCCTGAATTTATTGACACTTAGAAACCACACACACACATGCAAAAAAATCAGCAGCTTGAAGATTCTTAAATTAATCATTGATTAGGAGTTTACATAATTTAGAGGTAGTAATCTAAAACCAGTTTCAAATTAGATGAGAGTAGAAAAGTGATGTGGAAGTAGTTACTGTTAAACTAGAATTCTTCTGATTGCACTATTTATCAGGTAGTATTTCAGATAATTAAACAAAACTCTGAGTAACATGAAAGATTATAGTTATGGTTCATTTTTGCGTGAGTCTGTTGAGACTTAGAAATTATGTGCAGGCAGAGTTGGAAAAATTCCAACATGGACCATTCTGAATTAGGCAACAGCTGGTGAAGAAGGTTTAGTTTATAGGGACTGTCCTGACAGCTGGAGAAAAGTGATATGTGGTACTTACTAAATGTTACATTAAAAATTAGCAGTAAAATAATTACAAGTTAATTAGAAATTTACTGTCTTTATTTTCAAGCTTAAACAATCTTTCTTGGAGCCATTTTGAGGCCATTGTAAAGTTCTTTAATCTCTGCTCAAGAAAATTTATTTTCTAGCAGGTGTGCCTTAAAGCTAAAAAAGTAGACATAACTTAAAATCAGTTCCATGAGTTTCAAGCACTTCCACATGTTTTAAAAAATAGTCATTTCAACATTGCTTGAAACCCAAGAAAGGTCATGGGGAGAGGAAGCTGTGAATACCTTAATCCTGCAAATCTCATGACACATGGGATGATGCAATGGAGTTTGAAGCCAGAAGGCTTGGGTTCAAGCCTCTGCTCTGCTAATTATTAACTAGTAGGTTTAGGGCAGAATTCATACCCCTTTTCAAACTTTATTTTCCTTATCCAACTTGAGAATCATAACACCTACCTTCCAAACTATTGTAAGTAAGTGATCTATATATAGTACCTAGGTCAACAGACTCATAGTTCCCAAACTATGCACCAAGGCACCCCAGTGCACTGCAGTATGCTTACAGGGGCACCATGGGATATTTTAAAGTTTTAAAGGAAATACAGCAATATTCAAAATCTGTCAGCCATTCTGTAAACTACTAGCTCAAGGTAGTTCACAGTTTCTACATTAGATCATACAACATTCCTTTTGGTGATGTCACATTGTTGCAAAGCTAAGTTTTGGTGGTTGCTGAATAAAAAGCAAATAAGCATGTAAATCAGTTTAGAACAGGAACTGAGGGTGGTTATATCAACCCGATTCCAAGGTCTGAGAGGTGTATGGGTGGTGCCCAAAAGGCCCAGACATCTCATTAGTAAGTAAATAACTGTGCTTAAGCCTACAATAAACATATGTTTTCAACTTATTTTGTTTTTAAACAGCAACTAAGTTGTCAGTATATAAATACATTTTAAGTTGTTTAGACCTAGCCGCTGAATCCATAGCACTATTAGTTATTTAATATTTATTTTGGCCTAAGAATCCATTCCCAAAGTACAGAGATATTAAGAGTACATGAATTGAAAAGTTTGGGAACTTCGACAGAAGTTACTCAATAAATATTAGTTTCCTCTCAGACTTGATGTTCTTTGTCATGGTTGACCCTTACCTTCAAAATTCACCAGCAATGCTCACTGCTATTCTCAGCCTGTGCAATTTGGTGGGGCCATGTAGCTCTGGCCAGTAGGATTTGAAGATGTAATGAACTCTCTATTTACTCCATTCTCCTACCAAGGTGTCTTACTGATGTGAAGGGACAAGGAAGCCACAGGACCTAAGTAGCCTCAATGGTCAAGTTATTGTATGGAAGACATGTTTTTCTGGAGAGTCACCTAGACCCACTGAGTTAAGCCAAAGAGATTTGGAGGTTTGTTTGCTATGAATCGCATAAGCTCATCTTGACTAATACTCAAATTTGTTTCTTTTTATTATCATCTCCACCATTCTCTTAAATATGATTTTCTTACTTTGTTTATGGCTGGTTCTAAAAGATAATTAGGCAATAACCAGTCTTGTAGAAAATGTGGCCTGGATAATAGAAGCCTGAATGATGAAAAACTCAAGGAATAGTTATTAACAGCATCAACTGAAACAAGCTGATCACAGTGTGATGCCCCACATATCACAAATTAGAGTCAAGAGCACACTCATGTAGTCAGTGCTGAACTGTGGTTTACATCTTAAGATTAAAAGGAAAATAGCAAATATTTTAACAGGATGATTTCATTTAGGTAAAAGGACATATACAGTAAGGTAAAGCCACTATTATATAAAATATAGGAACTAAGGATGTTCAATAACAAAGTATTTTCCATATTCATAGAAATTTAGCCTTACATTTTAAATGGGAAAGCAATTATGACATGCATACATTTCCATGGTGTGGAAACTTCTGATTGGGCTAGAGGGTGTATAAAAATCATCTTTTCCAGTGGTTATAGAATGAGATTAGAAGGAGGAAGATTTAAAAAAAAAAAAAGTAGACATACTTTGAAAGGAAAATTTTAAAAAATTCCTCCATACTTAAGATATTAGAAAAAAGATAAGACTAGGAAGAAACCAAGAAAAGGAGAATTGCATTCATTTATTACTCAATGTTTATTGAATATCCCAGTGTGCTTTTCATAAATGCTACCAGGTAACTGGAATTTGGTTCTGTTGAGCAAGTGGCATCTGTTGCCTATTATCAGGAGTAGAAATCCAAGCATTTCTGTCCACTGTATCCTGGTATTAGAGTCTCAAAGGAAAACACAACAAAGCCAAGCACTGGATGGAACAATACTTTCCTTGCATAGAGAAAAGACAGAGCAAGATCATCTTTAGTGTGGTTTCAGTCCCCCATGGCCTATTGGGCCCTCCCAGCAGCTGATGCAAGGAAATTGACCTGCATGCATCCCCCTCTTGTGCTGTAACAGAAAACAGCATCCCCTCCCTGCATGGGACAGATATAGTAGTGAGGTTGGCCAGGTGCCAAATGACAACACATGCTTGAGCAGAACTAAGGAGTGCACATCAAGTCTGAAATAGGAAAGTTATTCCCATACCAGGTGACAAGACCAGCACAGGCAGTGAAGACTTTATCTCTTGGTGAGGTAGTGTTCCAGTTCCAAAGACCACACTTATGTAATGAGAGTGGATTGAAAGACTGCCCACAGGATGGTAGAGCATGATGTCTTAGCAGAATGCATAATATATCTGAATAGCTGAAGTATCGACTACTTTTTAAAGAATGAAACAGTGGGAGGTATAAGACATGAGAAGGAATGTTGCGGAGAAGAAAATAAATCCATAGAATTAAGCTGGGATTAGATTATTGAGTAGAGAAAAAATATATAGAATAATTAGTCTTTGTTTCCAATATTTATCCAGTCTTAGCCTTATGGTAGGTATTCGTTATGTTAATCGAATGAATTAACCTCCTTTGACTTGTAAGCTGCGTAGCCATCATAATTTTATATGAAGAAGCATTTAATGATCATATCCAGCAGCAGTGACAAAGCATTACTATTGAAAGAGAACAACTTAGGCACATTGCCTAGAGTCAGTAGACAAGTAGACAGGTTGGGGGAAATGAAGGTCTAAACTAGCTACTAACCCACAAATTTCAAGAAAACAGTAGGAGCAGAGGGCAGATTATAGACAAAAAGATAACTTTTTAACTCATGGCAGAAAGGAGAGACAACTTCAATTAACTTGGCATCAACTTATGAGGTATGATTTAAAAGATGCTAGGAAAACACTTTTCCAACTGTATACCTTGAAAAGAAATTTCCAAATGGCACCCATAGGTCATTATCTAAAATCCCCTCTGCTATACATTGCTACTTTGAGTTATAAAGGTTTTTCCTTTTCAAGGATCTCCCTAATAAAATGCCATTACTCCTGAAAATAGTAATACCTTAAACTCTCTCTGAAGTGTTAGTTGACAAGGATTTAACAGAGAAACGTTCTTGCTTAATGAAACACCAGAAGAGTCTTGGTGTTTTGCAGTAGAATAACAAAGGAGAGGGCCTATTAAATGGAGACCTAAGAGGCCTCAAAGAAACAAGCCTCCTATTTGATGGTTGGAGTGTTGCTAGGCTGTCTTTCTGTTGGCTGCCTCTGCCAAAATTTTTTTTTTTAACTATTTCAGGAAATAGGATAGTTAAAAAAATTAAGTATGTAGTAGCAGTGGATTATGGATTGCTTAAAGCACATAGTTACTGTTGTCAAGTTTCTGGGAAGTTAATAGTTGCTTATTGCTATCCAGAATATCAGTAAAATCTTAAGCTACTGCATTCACTTTGATTACATCAAACATGCTTTTCTGGCACCAACAAAGAGTACTTTGTAGGCCGGGCGCGGTGGCTCACGCCTGTAATCCTAGCACTCTGGGAGGCCGAGGCGGGCGGATTGCTCAAGGTCAGGAGTTCAAAACCAGCCTGAGCGAGACCCCGTCTCTACCATAAAAAAAATAGAAAGAAATTAATTGGCCAACTAATATATATAATATAAAAAATCAGCCGGGCATGGTGGCTCGTGCCTGTAGTCCCAGCTACTCGGGAGGCTGAGGCAGCAGGATCACTTGAGCCCAGGAGTTTGAGGTTGCTGTGAGCTAGGCTGACGCCACGGCACTCACTCTAGCCTAGGCAAGAAAGCGAGACTCTGTCTCAAAAAAAAAAAAAAAAAAAAAAAAAAAAAAAAAAGAGTACTTTGTTACACATCGACTACTCTTCACAGCAAGATAGATCCATAATGAGACGCTTCAACCTATTAACAGCTGCTTTAACGAATTAATCAATCATTTACTGAGCACTTACTATGTATATGCTTGTGTTTGAGGCTACTACAAAATGATAATTCCTTATTGTAACTGCTTTCAACTATTAACCAATTATAATATTGCCTTATAAAAGATTTAAAGAAACAATAATTTTCTTTGACTTCATAAGTACATATCTACTTATATCTCTGATTTTTCTTTTTCTTTTCACCTTTCTTCTTTTTTTGTAATTATAAAATGCTTGAATTAAGCTATGAAGCTAAAAGTGCTCTAAAAAACAAAGTTTATTTAAATTTTTTTAAATGCCTAAAGGCAGGAATTATGTTTTTTCATGGCTAGCAAATGCATTTGTTGGATGGATGGATGGATGGATAAATGGAGAGACGGGTGGATGGATAAACTTTTATCTATTCTATTACATTATTAATAAAGTGGAGAATCTGATAAATCTAGATCTGCCACTGATTTAAAATAAGGGAATCTTAATTCAAATTTCACAATTCCAAATTTTAACCCTAATATCTTGTACAAGAGAAGTAACCGGCACATTGATTGTTTACAAGGTTCTTTACACAATCAGAAAGAATCACTGCTAACAAACTCCGGGAAAGGAGCACATGCAGTGTGGAGATCCTGTATGCAACCTGCACGAAGCTCCTTGGGTATCAGCTATACTGCAAAAACAACAACAACAACAACAAAAACCAACCCTTGTGGTCATGCCTACCAAAATTTAATACTTTGATTACTTTTGTCCCAGAAATTCTACTTCAAGGAAGTTATCCTAATGATAATCATGGATGTGAGCAAAGGTGATTTACAATCATAGTCATAGTGTCTAGTGAAAAGTTGAAAAGTCAAATGTCAATCACTAGGGGATGATTCAATAAACTATAATATCCCCACATGTGTGAATATTATGTGCCCATTAAAAATTAATATGGCAAATGGTGAAAATATCCACAATAAATTGTAAATTAAAACATCAAAAAGTTTAAACAGTGTATATGGTATAACAAATTTTCTTTAAAGAAATATAGCTATAGATACAGGTATAGATGGATATGAGTAGAACAAAGACTTGAAGGACCACGCTAATCACAATTATCATTCATTTGCTCCACTGTAATAACCTCTTAACTGTTATTCATCTACTCTTGACTTCTAAAAATCCTTTTTCTTCTAGACTGCAATCACATAGTTTCAAAATGCAAATCCTATCATCTCAAACCCAGTTAAAAACACTTAAAAGTAGCTGGGCACAGTGGTGCATGCTAGTAATTCCAGCTACTCATGAGCTGAAGTAGGAAGATCACTTGAGCCCAGGAGTTCAAGACAAGCCTAGGCAACATAATGAGATCCCATCACACACACACACACACACACACACACACACACACACACACACACACACACACACAGAGAGAGAGAGAGAGAGAGAGAGAGAGAGAGAGAGAGAAACACACACAATAAAAAAACTAAAACAAACTTAAAAGTTTCTTCTACTTTAAGGTAAAGAACAATCTCCTTCTTGCAAATTATTCTTTGCCTTATTCCTGTTTTCTCACTCTCCCTCCCTTTCTCTTTCTCCCTCTCTCCCTCTCCATTGTCTGCATTCCTAACTGCATCTGAAAATTCAGTTCAAGTAGACACAAGTGCAATATTCTTATCTTCCTGGAACTTGGCATTGTCTTCATCATCCCTAACTGTACAGTAAAAGAAACTCCAAAAATCTATTCTTAAAGAGGAATTTATATTTTCTCTCACATTAAGCAACAGGCAAAGAGCTTTTCAATCATCCCTGAAGCAAAGTCTTGGTTAGAGAATAAACAAAAACTCACAAATGCAGTAGGCCTCTCTCTGAAGGATTTCTCTGTCAGGCTGTTCAGCTTATCAGATCAAGAGCAGGGCTGCCACCCTCTAGGTATAGAAAGTGGAAGGTCTCCCTTTTTGTATCTATCCCTGAATCATGGTCACATAAAAATGTTGCTCATTAGCAACACTCACAGCCTCTCCTTAGCACATCTACCATTTACACCAACTGTGTGTCTGTGGGGAAGTCCTTTAACTTCTCAGCACCTCAGTTTTCTGTACTATTAAATGAAAGTTAAACTCAGTCATCTATTTTGACATTTCACTCTGACAGCTGTACCTCTAAGACTTGCTGGCCTTGATGTTTACCTTAATTTGGTTTCACCTGTGTACAAATTTGGAAGTGAAGGATACACCTTGGTTTGTCCTAAAAATAGATTTGTCCAATAGTGCCAGAAAGAAAAGATTGTTGTGAGAAGTATACACCACGTGGCATTGACAGACAAGGCAAAGCATTTAGCCAAATACATTCAAATCCACAGGTCAAATCTAGGCAGCTCAAATGTTTCATGAATTTCAGTGGCTAGATGAAACTCTGAACTTGTATGGGCTGTGTGTATGTGTGAATGTGTGTGCATAAACTTCTTGCAAAGGAAACCCCCCAAAGCACAAACAATCCCCCTTGTTTACCCAAGGCCTAGACTGATTATGGCTACAGGGAGACAACTTCAACAAGTTGTAGAATGGGGCAACTCAGGAGGCTGATAGGTTAATAGACCCTAATCCTCACAATACCCCACATTAAAATTCCACTGAAAAGGCACTCATAAAAGGGAAATAACACGTCCTGCAGGGAGAAACCAAGGTAGACAGTGAACTCTTTCCCCCATAATTTTTCTTACTAGTCTCTCTGATTTTACAGCATGATATGTTCTGAACCTTTTAGCAAAATGGTGGTTTCTCATTTCAGCCTAACTGCTGCTAATCTGTTCCAAATGTTAACGTTGCAAGTAAGGTCTGGTAACCATCGCTGTATTGAGTTGATAATAGGAATAGAGCTGATCACCATCTGGTTTGGTTCAGAGTACAACTTGCTGCCTAATATTGCAGAATTTGAGTTGGAAGTCCCCTGCATTTCATGAATGCCACAAAGAAGAATTTAAACAAACAGCACTCCCCAATAGGCATGTGTCCTTATTTATTGCTCTATAGGTTTGCTAAATATGGAATATCACATTACTAATTTTGGCAAATTCCAGGGTACATAAACAGGCCAAAACCTCTTAACATAAATTATGCCAGAGCTGCCTAATGATAATTTAAAAAATTCATGGTGCTGGTTTTCCAGGGTTATGACAGAAAACCATTTTAGAAATAAGGAACAAAATTTGAAATTGGTTTCTTGTTGCATGCCTTTCTTACCAATGCTGCTGTTGCAGATGTATGAAAATATACTCTATTCTACCACATTATGAATAAATTGGAAAATCTGATTTATCTAGAACTACCAGTGATTTTTAAAATGAATTCTTGACTCAAAAGGAAACATTTCACAAGTTCTTTCTAATTCCAAAATTCTCTGAAGTATTACAATAATTCTGACAACAATCTAATTTTTTACAAAGGACCTTTCTTCTAATTATATTAACTTATTGCTGATACAACATTCTCTAAAGAGCTTAGGAGTACAGACAATGAATATTTAATGACAAGGACCATGTCCATCACATTCTCATTGTATTCTCAGTGCTTTAAATTATGCCTGGCACATAGTAGGTGTTTATTTAATGAATGATGCCCAAGAGACCTATATGGAAAGCAACACAAGGCTTTGGATAACAATTTCCTATTAGCTTGAAAGTTCTATTCTTTAACTAGGAGCATTTGCAAAAGGTAGAGACTTTGAAGGTTCCATAAACATTGTAGTAGCATGCAATGCCTTTTCAAGTATAACTTCTGGCAGAAGACCCTAGTTTCCTGAATATTAGTTGTTCATTTACTTAGGGATGCATGCCCAAAATACAAAAGCATGCAGAGGCATAGTAAGGGATATAGCCCTCCTTGACAGACTTTTTTATGTGTAGGTGTCAGTATATAGATTACCTCAAGACACCCCTTCTAGTGCAAGGAAACAATATAATTTAGGCGTGTCTTTCTCAATTAACAAGGCCTTCAGGAATTCTTTCTAACACTTTTGCCCTAGGATTACAATTTTTAACTATATTAATAATTGTGAAATTTTAGTTTGACAAAGTATACTTTCTAATGTATCCCTATTAAGGACTTGTAAATATCGAAAGGCCAATTCCTTTGGGTTAAGTGACTTAAATGTAAACACAGATTTGCAAGGCTGGAGTACAAGTTATCTAATCCAACTCTCTGCATCATTCGTAAGCAGAACCATGAGGAAAAGTGTCAAAGAAGATACAGATTTATTGCTCTTGGTTTTAAAGGCCTCCCTACTAGATTTGAAGGATATCCACTGAATGATCTTCCAAGAATCCTCTCAGAATCAGGTGTTTTTTTTTTTTCTGAGACAGAGTCTCCCTTTGTTGCTCAGGCTAGAGTGAGTGCCGTGGCATCAGCCTAGCTCACAGCACCCCAAACTCCTGGGCTCAAGCAATCCTGCTGCCTCAGCCTCCTGAGTAGCTGGGACTACAGGCATGCACCACCATGCCCGGCTAATTTTTTCTATATATATTAGTTGGCCAATTAATTTCTTTCTATTTATAGTAGAGACTGGAGTCTTGCTCTTGCTCAGGCTGGTTTCGAACTCCTGACCTTGAGCTATCTTCCCTCCTCGGCCACCCAGAGTGCTAGGATTACAGGCATGAGCCACCGAGCCCAGCCCAGGCAATTCTTTAAACTCCATTTTCCTTCTACATCTTCTGGCCTCCCTGTCTGCTATAAGAGCAGCTGTCATCTCTTAGCCAAAAAGATAATGTCTGTGAACTATGAATGGCTTCTTTTAACAGTATGATTTCTAAGGTTGAGGCAAAAGAGCAAATTTATCTTCCTGTTCCTTTTTCTCTTCTTCCTTTTCAATCTTCACACTCCCTTCTTTTCAGGTTCTTACATCAGATCTCAGAAGCCTATTGTATCTTTGCCTTGTCACCCATCTGACATAACTCTGCAGAGAGAAAAAGGATGCCTCTGTGGTACATTATAACTTGTGCCAATAAATCTCCACAGTATCAAGAAAATTCCTTTGTACCGTGATGAAGACGCCAAGAAAGGAAACACCAATCCACATGTGTACCTTAAAAGAAACTTCATGTACTTTGTTTTTCCTTTCCATCTGACAGCCCTGCAATTTGGGAAGCTAAGCAGAATTGGGTTTCCTTAGTACTTGGAAAGAAGACAGTTTGAGAATACCCAGTACTGTAAATTTTCTCTCCTCTCACCCCCATTACCCTCACCGCACCTGTCCAGAGCAGTGTGGTGGTAGAGAAAGCATATTGAATTCCAGAACTTTCTATGAATTACAAACCCTCTCTGGGCTCAATTCTCAGGACATATTTTTTAAGTCTCTTTCCAGCTCTAAAAAATCTAAAATCGATTTTCCTAATAAATGTCAATTTGGCTATAATAGTTGGAAATGGAATTTGTTGGAAATAGTTGGAAATAAATTTGAAGAAGTTAAATGTATGCTACATTGAAAATACTCTGAACTTAATACTCTTAATACTCTGCTTTTTCCCCCCTGCATTATTTGGCTCTGCTACTCCAATGACCAAATTGTTTTTTCCCTCCATTCTGCCTACATTTGTTTCATCCTCAAGACCTAACTCAAACCTAACATTCCGCTTGAAGCCTAATTATTACAACCCCCATTAAACTCTCTATACTCTGAATATTGTACTCTTGGTTCCTATGATACCCTTCTGGGTTTAATTATTCTCTATTTTTTGTGTGTGTTAGTATTATCCTCCCAAGGAGATTGTCAACTCCTTAAAAAAAGTTAAACTACTCTGAACTTTGGTACTGCTGCTTCTTTCATCATTTAATAGCTGATCTCGAGCAGGATCTTGAAATTTACTGAATCTGAATTTCCTTATCTCTAAAACCAAGCTAAAAATGCCAAGCTTACTTGGTTGTTGGGACAGCATGGATAATCAATAAATACTTGTTGATAGATCAATATTTCCTTAATGGTCCATATAGTGTTTTTAAGTACTTCAGGATCATCACTATAAAATTCAGTTTCCACTGGACAGTATTTTAGACCTAAGGATAGAATAGTAAGATGATTTAGTATTGACCTTACTTTAGATGTTGATTTAAAAAAATTCCCTATTAACAGTTACTCTTGCTTTTTCTCTGTCCCTCTTAAATAAAAGGAGAGGATCAAAGAGAAATATGTGTGAGGTACATGATTGTTTTTATTCAAAATAAAGTGGAATATCCTATATCTTCATTTTATGCATTGAATATGTCTCCTCAAAATCCAGAAGAGGCAAAGAAGGCAGTTGAGAAAATCTGCTATAGAGAAGAGTTTAGCCCTCAGCCTTTTGATAAACCATTCAAATGAGGGTGAGCAGTAGGATCATAAATATTGCCAAATGAACATTTTTAGAGCAGGCCAAAATATCACTCATCTTACCTGTCTTTCTACCTCATATAGTTTAGAATGGCCCTTTGGGAGTTACGGGCTTAGCTCACTAGAAAATTTTTCCTATTTTTTCTTCTATGAGTAATAGAACAAAAGCAAATGGCAAGAAAGTTTAGTAAAAACTTGCTTATCTTTAAATGCTAACACTAAGCTCTAAAGTAAAAGCATACAGGCTGAAAGGGTGGGTTTTTTTTATTTATAAGTATATGAATTAGATCATTTTGGTGGCTTATGAAGGTTAAACCGCTCAGTATGTTCCTGTAGGAAGACCACAATTAATCAGGCACCTTGTTGCTATCATCTCACATATAATATGCTGAAAGGAAACCAGGTAATAAAACCAGGGACAGTTAGGGTGATACCTCTTGAAGTATACACACCACAAGATTCAAGCCCCCGAGTCCAGGAACTAAGTGCTGCTGTGACTCAGCAAGCACACCAGGAAAGAGTGGGTAATGCAAGGAAATGACTCCGGAGGAATGATTTGTCGAGAATATGCTGGAAAAGTAATTTTCCAAAAAAGCTTAGCTTGGATCTGAATTTAGCTTGGATCTGAAAGGAGAAATTGCCCAGCATTTTCTGAATGCTAGCTCTGCTCCACTCGCAGTGCCAGCCTTCCTGTCTACACACAGTAGCTGAGGTTGGGGAAGATGGTCTTGAAAAAGTCATTCCTGTTCCTTTGATTTCACGTGGAAGCCTGGAGTCCAGAGCTCAATTCAAACAAAAAAATTTAGATTACCTGACTCTTGATTAGGAAAGGAATTAAAGGCACAGATAATCCAAAAGTGTGACAGAGCAAAGGTCATTCATCGTTGGTGCTTGCCAATGTGATCTTTCTTTAAACTCCGCCCCTATTCAACAACTTTGAATGGTACCTTATGGTTAACAGATAACATCAAAATTTGGTAACATGATACATAAGACCTTCCATGATTTTCTTGCTGCCTAGATTTCCAATTTCAGCTCTCACCACTTTTGCTCATATAACCTGCAATCTAACCACACCCAAGTACCTGTAATTATCTAAACTCACCTACTCTTTTATATCGTTATCCATTTTCTTAGAATATCCTATGTTTATACCACTTATACTCTTCTTGAATTTGGCAGGGCTAACTTGCAATAAGACTCTCTTCTCTCCCAAAAAAGAAAATAATATATTTTACATATAACATAAATTTATCCTTTGCTTATACACAAAATGACATACATTTATTATCTCTCTCATACAACAATCCAGAGGTAGGATTGGCAGGACAGCTTCATCACTCACAACATGTAGCTCCCATAGTTGTGGGTCCAAGATGGATGCTCCAGTTTTCATCAAGTCATAGCCAGTGGCAAATAAGAAAGAGGATATGAAGGTTGGCAGCTTCCCTTTTTAAGGGAGTGACTCAGAAGTTGCATAAATTAGTTCTCATATACGAGTGGTCAAACTTTAGTTACATGGATACATCTAGTTGTGAGGGAAATTGGGAAATGTAGTCTCTAGCTGGGCCTCCTTGTGACCTCCTAAAAGTCCTGGGGTTTTGTTACCAAAAGAAAAAAAGGATGAACTGAGGGGTAAATAGCTGGATCTGCCACACTTCGTTGAAGACCATAATTTGATTCATGGGAACCCTTCAACCATCTAGCAATTAAGACTGTGTGCATAACCACTGCAACCAGTAAATTGAGTAAGAAAGATTCAGAGTACAACATCAAAAAGAATACCCCGCTTGAAGCTCTTACTTGAGGGGGGAGGGGGGAATGGGCAATATAAGTAACCTTAACACTTGTACCCCCATAATATGCTAAAATAAAAATAAAATTAAGAAAAAAGAATCCCCCACTATCCTTCAGTTCAGTGCTGGGTGGCGGGAAGGAAGGATTTAATACTTTATTCAGAATAAAAACTTGGATAGTACCTTCATTTTTATTTCTTCTGATCTCTTTTTGGAAATGCAATGTCATAGGCTTAAGGCTCAACTAACATAAACTTGGTTTAGAAGTAAGAAGTGTCAGGTCAATATATTCACCAAATACTTGTCTTCATCCAAGGTAAGAATTTCTGCCCACCTTCTCCATTTAGCCTTGGCTGCAGACAGGATGTAGAAAAGGTGGTATAGCTAGCTTCCTATCTCATTCTTGCTCATTCTCTATACAACTCACCAGCTGTTTTTCCTGAGTCTACATCACAAATGCTGTCTTAATGTTTCATCTATTTCCTCTTTGAATCATAAAACCAACTTTTAGATATTTTATTTTATATCTTTACCTTGGTCTAGAAATTCATTTGGAATTTTATATCTACTATAGCTATTTTTTAAAATATGTTGGTCTTCTCTGCCAGACCTGGAGCTCCCTGAGCTTCACTATTGTACCTCTAGTGACTAGCAAACGATTTTTTTAATTCTCTGAACCTTCCAATATAGGTTTGGTTGTTCTTTCTGTGAATTTCTTAATACCTGGATGTACCTACACCCATTGTAGTCTTTACTTCTGTATATTCTAATTGCCTATTTATATGTCTTTCCCTCCCAAGCCTTTTGAGGGCTAGTATTATCTTTTTGCATGTGCCCAGCACTTATAGTGCTCAATAAGTGCTAAATAAGTATTAATAAATAAACATAACTTCCTTATAAGAGGCACAGCAAAAAGCTATAAGGCTGAGTGCCTCTCCTTAAGGAGTATCTTTTTATTGAAAAGACACCCTTTTAACTTTCCTTCCTTAATCTTCAACCCTAGTATATGCCAATTTCACTATTGACCTATTTAAAACTATAGTTTTAATCCTAGCATGGTATATAACCAAAGTGAATCATTATTAAAGCCTTAATTTCACCTTGAGAAATATACATCAAAGAAATTAATTTAACATACATAAAATTCTGCTGTCATGTAATTTTCTACTATAGAATCATTTATACTAGCAAGAAGGGAGAGTTATGGTTCTTAGGAATATATAACAATAACTTTCAAATTATTAGGCAGTCTTTTAAAATAATGGTTATAAATGCTTTGTAATAGCATATGAAGTAACTTAAACATGTTTTTTAAAAAAGCACAGCAAAAAAATTGAATATGCACTAGAATTACAACTATGCAAATATATGTACATAGAGAAACAATTAGAAAAACACAAAAAGAATAATAGAAATTCTGTGACAACAGCATGATTACTTACTTTATTACTAAACTTTCTGTGGTACTGCTAAATTAGTAATGTGTTATCAATTTCCTATTTTTAAAATTGCCTTTGAGAAAGATACTCAGCTGTCTATCTTTGGTGGTAACTATTTCAAGGTGAATAGAGCTTAAAAACAGAAATTGGAATGCATTTTTTTTCTTTCAATACTTTGTCAGGTACTGAAGATTTGAGGATGAATTAGACATGGTCCTTACCTTTGAGGATGTTCAAATGTATAAGGGTCAAAGGCCTTTCAAATATACAGTTATGATACAGTGTCATGAACCTAATTGTTAGTATGGATATGCAATATAACACTTTGAAGAGAGAGTGATTAATTAAGTTAAATCAGTCAAGGAAACCTTACTTAAGAGGCAGCATTGAAACAGGGCTTTGAATAACAAGTGATGAACAAGTTCATCAGATAGAGAAGGGAAAACATAAGCAGACAGATGGAATCTGAAAACTCACAGCATATTATATTAGGCAATAGATGTGGTGGTTGAAGTGATGGGAAACAAAAATCACAACTATCGTATTAAGTGCTTGCCACATGCTGAGTACTTTAAATAGATTATAGCTCTTTTAATCATCACAAAAATTCTAGGAAATATAAATTATTATTGTTCTCATCATTACCATTTTATGGATATGGAACTAATGTTAGTAAAGTTAGGAAACCTGTCTGAGCAAGTCGCACAGGAAGTAGTGAAGATGGAATTTGCATCCAGGCCTGTGTGACCCTAAAGCCCTATCCTTGACTACCAACAATAACGATACTGAGGCTAGAAAATACTTCAATGGCCCTATTTATAAACTTAGACTTCATTCCATAATGCAAAATAATTAAAGATTCTTAATACAAAATAATCAATGCAAAATAATCAAAGTTACAAAAGTTACATTTGGAGGCTAGAGAGAGTGGAAGACCAGTTGGGAGCATAATACAATAGCTTAGTAAAGCTCTGAATCAAGAAAATGGGAAATGAATGGAGAAGAGAAACTCAAGAGGCATTTCAGAGGGAGAACTGCAGAACTTAATGACCATTAAAGAAAGAAAGAAGTCCGAAGTTTATACTTTGTTAACTAAATGATAGTAAATCAATTAACCAAAAAAGGGAACACAAGTATGAGGGAATTTGATTGGGACAACTTGAATTTAAGATATTAGCAGTATATCCCCATGAATATATTCAATAGGTGATTGTGGAGTAATGTCAGCAAGACGGCAGAATAGGCAGCAAAAGCCCTCATTCCCACCCCCCCCCACACACACACACAGAAACACTGATTTAAAATAATATATGGGCCAAACACTTTTATGAGAATTCCAGGGTCTAGTTAGGAAGCTGCAGTAAAGGAGAAAAGCACAAAACCAAAAACAGCTGTAAACAGGTAAGGAGAGTAATTTTACTTTACTTGCATGAATCCCTTTCCCAAGCTGGCACAGCTAAGAACCAAAAGAGATCACCTGAGTTCACAATATTTCCCTCAGGGAGAAAGAGGAATGTATATCCAACAATCAAAGCCTTTCAGTGTGCTTCTCCAGGGACCAGTTTCTATCTTGCAGGCTTCACATGGAGTGCTGATGGAAGTGGCATAGTTTGAATGCCTGAGGGCAGCTAAGAAGAAATAAAAAGGGCAGGTAGCTTACTGTGGCCAACAAGGCTCTGAAAGATTGGTGTAAGTGCACAACTTCAATTCTTCCCCCCAGAAGGAATGGAGAGGAGTGGAGCATACACATCCTCAGAAAAAGTTTGAAAGGGGCCACTGGACTTCCCCCAAATGTGTCCCTCCCCTTACTTTCCCTCTTTTTTCTCTCTCCCTAGATTTCCTCAGACCTGTAAATAGCTTTCTCTCCTTTTTCCTTTCTTCTCTTTTAAACCATGCATTCTAACTTTGCAACTAAAATAAAAGAAAAAGGTTGAGAATTTTTTAGAATCTCTAGCTAAGCTGATTGGTGAAGGTATTTCCCTGTCTAACCCAGTCCAGAAAGACTAGGAGATGTGGCTGATTCTTCAAATGTGCAGACACCCATGGAACATGGTGACTCAGGAAAACATGATATCACCAAAGGACCAAAATATATCTCCATAATTGACCCTAAAGAAGTGGAGATTGACTGGGCACGGGGCTCATGCTTGTAATCCCAGCACTTTGGGAGGCTGAGGTGAGAGGATTGATTCAGGCCAGGAGTTCAAGACCAGCACGGGCAACATAGCAAGACCCTATCTCTACAAAAAAATTTAAAAAAATTTAGCCAGGTGTGGTGACACCAGACTATAGTCTTAGCTACTTGGGAGGCTGAGGTGGGAGGATAGCTTGAGCCTAGGAGTTTGAGGCTGTTATAGTAATTTCTGATGAAGAGGAATTCTTAATTTTGGGATTTATTAGTTCATTAAATATGAAATGTTTGATTTTGAATCAACAGTGTAGTTTATTATTATATCTCGAACAATAAGCAGTACAATTAATCAAAGTATGAACCTAAACTATTAACACAGTTTTGTCATTGTAACAGTAGTTTGTTTCTGCCATCAGCGAAGGAGCCGAGAGAGCAAGTGGTGATGAAATTACAAACAGTGTGTTCCACGGCTTGTTGAGAATTGAATATTTTTCCTTGCAAGAAATGATCCAAAGCCTGGAAGAAGTAGTAGTCATTTGGTGCAAGGCCTGGTGACTATGGTAGATGACAGAGTTTCCAAGTCCAGCTGCAGTAGTTTGAGCAGCATTGTTTGTGCAACATGTGGTCAGTGTTGCCTTGCAAGAGAATTGGCCTGTCTCTACTGACCAGTCTCAGCTGCTTAATTGCATGAATCCTCATCATTTTATCCAATTGATTGTAGTAGACATCTGCTGTTAATCTATTGACCAGGTTTCATAAAACTCTAGCGCATAATACCAGCTGTAGACCACCAGACACCGTAAGCTTTTTTTGATGAATATTTGATTTTGGACTGTGTTTCAGCACTTCGTCTTTATCCAACCATTGTGCCAAATGTTTGCAATTGTCAAAAAGACTCTATTTTTCATCACACATAAAAATATGGTGTAGGAATGGTTCACCTTTATGTCATGACAGCAAAGAAAGGCAATACTTCGAGATGATTTCTCTTCTGATGCTCGTTTAATTCATGTGGAACCCATATATCCAGCTTCTTTACCGTGTTTCAAATGGTCCAATATTGTTGAAATAGTAATGTTAAACCTTGTTGCTAACTCATACACAGGTTGAAATGGATTCACTTCCACTACAGCTTTCAGCTCATCATTATCCACGTTGGTTTCAGGTCACTCACATGGCTCATTTTCAAGATTAAAATCACTAGAATATTTAATAGTGAGTATAATTGGTGTTTGTTTTTCCATTCTTCTGACTCAAATGGTACAAAAGCAATTCATGTAACCAAAACGTCAGTACCACCATAATACTCTGAAATTAAAAATAATAATAACTGAAAAAATAAAATCACAAGACTGGAACTTCTCAAACTATTGATGTACCGTATGTTCATCAGCCACAGTGTTCTCAAACACTTCATTGATATATCAAGCTGTCTGTGCTGCATTGGTTCCATGACAGAACTCATATTTGAAAATAATACAAATTTTGACTTATCCATGGTTTCACAAAAATTGCTCTAAAAAATATGAAAGATAATCACAAGCGAAAATGTGCATTTGAAAGACTGAGGATGTGCCTTCACAACAAAAATAAAACAAGAAGTGTCAAAGTGAAATAAATGTCAGAGATATCAACTGTCAAACTTAGCACCTAAGCATATCGGACCTTTCATACTTAATAACCTAATATTTGTCTTGATCTAAGATAAAGTTCTTCAATAATTCTGGGGAATTCTTTTCAAATACTGTCCACTTTCCATTTGTTCTATAATTTCCTTCTAGAACTCTGTTAAAAAAATTTTTTTTATTTCAAAAAATTTAGAGGGTATAAGTGTTTTCTGTTACATGGATAAATTGCAGCATGCTGAAGTCAGGGCTTTCAGTGTATCAATCACCAAAATAGTGTACAGTTGTTCTTGATAGGTAGATTTTTATCCCTTAGCCCTCAGCCGCTCCTCCTTCTTAGTTTCCATTGTCCATTAATGCTCTTTAGCATATATATCCTTCATTTAGCTCCCACTTATAAGTGAGAACATATGGTATCTGTTTTTCCATTCCTGAGAGACTTCACTTAGCATAATGGTCTCCAGTTCCATCCAAGTTGCTACAAATGACATTGTTTCATTCCTTTTTATGGCTGAGTAGTACTCCATGGTGTATACATACCACATTTTTTTTATCAACTCATCAGTTGATGGGCACTTAGGTTGATTTCATATATTTACTATTGTGAATTGTGCTACAATAAACATTTGGGAGCATGCGTCTTTTTTATAAAATTACATTTCCTTTGGTTAGATACCTAGTAAGAGAATTGCTGGATTGAACAATAGGTCTACTTTTAGTTCTTTAAGGAATCTCCATACTGCTTTCCACAGCAGTTGTACAAGTGTACATTTCCACCAACAGCATATAAATGTACCTTTTTCACGGCAATATCTATTGTTTTTTGACATGTTAATAATGGTGATTCTGACAGGGGTAAAGTGGTTTTAATTTGCATTTCCCTGATAATTAGTGATGTTGAGCCTTTGGCCATATGTTTCTTGGCCATTTGTCTATTATTTATTTTTTTTAGAAGTGTCTGTTCATATAATTTGCTCACTTTTTGATGGGGTTATTTGTTTTTTTCTTGCTGATTTGAGTTCTCTGTAGATTATGAATATTAGCCCTTTGTTAAATGTATAGTTTATGAATATTTTCTCCCATTTTGTAGGTTGATTGTTTATTCTGTTATTTTCTTTGCTGTGCAGAAATGTTTTAGTTTAATTAAGTCCCATTTATTAATTTACTTTTGTTATTGCTGTATTTCCTTTGAGGATTTTACTCATAAGTTCTTTGCGTAGGCCAATGTCTAGAAGAGTTTTTCTTACATTTTCTTCTAGAATTTTTACAGTTTCACATCTTAACATTTAAATCTTTAATCCATCTTCACATTTAAATCTTTAATCCAGCTTGAGTTAATTGTTGTATATGGTGAGAGATAGGGATCTAGTTTCATTCTTCTCCTTGCATGTGGCTATCCAGTTTTCCCAGTACCATTATTGAATAGGGTATCCTTTCCTCAGTGTTTGTTTTTGTCTGCTTTGTGAAAAATCAGTTGGTCATAGCTATATGTTTTTATTTCTGGGTCTCTATTCTGCTCCATTGGTCTGTGTCCACCTTTATACCAGTAACAGCCTGTTTTGGTTACTATAGCCTTGCAGTAAGTATAATTTGAAGCCAGGCAGTGTGATACTTCCAGATTTGTTCTTTTTGCTTAGGATCAGTTTGTCTATTCAGGGTCTTTTTTTTTGTTCCATATGAAGTTTTGGATTATTTTTTCTACATCCATGATAAATGATGTTGGAATTTTGATAGAAATTGTGTTGAATCTGTAAATCACTTTGGGCAGTATGGATGCTTTAACAATGTTTATTCTTCCAATCCATGAGCATGGAATGTTTTCCATTTGTTTGTATCACCTATGACTTGATCAGTGTTTTATAGTTCTTGTAGAGATCTTCCACCTCCTTGGTTTTAAGTATATTCCTAGGTATTTTATTTTCTTTGTAGCTATTGTAAATGGTATTAAGTTCTTGATTTGATTCTCAGTTTGACTGTTATTAGTATATAGAAATGTTAGTGACTTATACACATGAATTTCATAACCTGAATTTTACTGAATTTATCAATTCTAGGAGTTTTTTGGTGGAATTTTTAGGGTGTTCTAGGTATAAGATCATATCATTGGCAAACAGGGACAGCTAGACCTCCTGTTTCCTGATTTGGATGCTCTTTATTTCTCTTGCCTGATTGCTCTGGTTAGGACTTCCAGTACTATATTGAATAGAAGTGGCAACAGTGAGCTTCCTTGTCTTATTCCATTTCTATGGGGAATGCTTTCATCTCTTCCCCATTCAGTATAATGTTGGCTATATATTTGTCATATATGGCTTTTATTATTTTGAGATATGTTCCTTCTATGCCTGGTTTGTTGAGGGTTTTCATCATGAAAGGATGCTGGATTTTATCGAATGCTTTTTTTGTATCTATTGAGATGGTCATATAGTCTTTATTTTTGCTTTTGTTTATGTGGTGAATCACATTTATTGGTTTATGTATGTTGAACCATGCTTGCATCCCTCTATGAAATCCACTTAATCATGGCGAATTATCTTTTTGATGTGCTGCTGAATTTGATTTGCTAGTATTTTGTTGAGGATTTTTGCATCTATATTCCTGAGGGATATTGGTCTGTATTTTCTTTTTTGTTGTGTCCTTTCTTTCCTGGCTTAGGTATTAAGGTGATTTGACTTTATAGAATGAGTTAGGGAGAAATTCTTCCTTCTCAATGTTATGAAATAATTTCTGTAGGACAAGTGCCAGTTCTTCTTTGTGGGTCTGGTAGTATTCAGGTGTCAATTCATCTGGCCTGCGTCTTTCCTTGATTAGGAGATTTTTTTACTACTGTTTTAATCTTATTGCTAGTTACTGGTCTGTTCAGGATTTCTATTTCTGCCTGACTCAGGCTTGAGAGATTGTGTGTTTCCAGGAATTTATCCATATCTTCTAGGTTTTCTAGTTTGAGTGAATAGAGATTTTTTTTGTAGTATTCATGAATTATATTTTGTATTTGTGTGATATCATTTGTAATGCCTTATTTTCATTTCTGATTAAGGTTATTTGAGTCCTTTCTCTAATTAATCTGGTTAGTGGTCTACTGATTTTGTTTATCTTTTCAAAGAACCAACTTTTTGTTTTATTGATCCTTTATATTGTTTTCTTGGTTTTCATTTCATTTAGTTCTGCTCTGAGCATTATTTCTTTTCTTCTGATGGCTTTGGGTTTGGTTTGTTCTTCTTTTTCTAGTTCTTTGAGATCTGACATCAAATTGATAATTTGTGATCTTTCTGACTTTTTGCCATCAATATTTAAGGCTATGAATTTTCCCCTTAGCACTGCCTTTTCTGTATCCCATAGATTTTGAAAGCTTGTGTCTCCTTTGTTGTTTAGTTTGAAGAATCTTTAGATTTCCTTCTTGATTTCATCATTGACCCAATGATCACTCAGCTTCAGGTTAATTTCTATGACTTTGAGCAGGAACACCCAGGCCACAGCAGTGAGTTCAGGGCCCATGGTATACTGCCCTGCCCAGGTTCCCCCTGTAGCAGCAGCAGCAGGGGTACATCTCACCTGCCCATAGTATGCACACAAGTGCCAGGATTTCCCTCTCCACACAGCAGGGACAAGGGAAAGGCAGCAGTCACAAATCTGCCCATTGAGCAAAAGTAGCGTTCTGGGTTTGGGATGTTGCAATGGCACCAGCCACAGCATCCAGGGCTTGCAAGCCAGCTATCCCTTCTCTTCGGAACATTGCAGCTGAATGGCCTCCAGTCAAGTCTCTGTATCAGTCCAGAAGCCTGCTGTGATGGAGAGGCCCTTTCATTGTTCCAGTTGCAATGTCCTCAGTAGAAGCATGCAGTCCAGGATTCTCTCCTCTGTCCCCTTCCCACATGTGGGAACCTTCCCAAATTACCTCCAGTCCTGCTCAACATGTCATGCCATTTCTATCTTCTTTGCTTTACTCCCACCTCCTTTCCATGGATTCCCAGTGGTCTCTCTCAATTCACCAATTTTGATCCTCCCTGCATGAGCAGTATTGTACAGGCTGCTTCTAGTCTGCCATCTTGGCCCTACTCAAAAAGTATTTCAGACCATCTCCCTCCATTCTCCACAACTCCTCTATCATAGGCTCATTGGTCTCTCTGGATTGTGTTTGGGATAATTTCTTCAGAAATTACTTCACCAATTCTCTCTTCTGCTATAGCCAATCTTCTAGTTAATCTTCCCATTTGAATTTTGAATTTGAACTATTAGTTTCTAGAAGTTCTATTTAGTTATTCTTAATATCCACTTGTTACCTATGTTTTTGAGGTTTTCTTTTATTTCTTAAATCTATTAAGTGTGGTTAAATATTCTGATAATTCCAATGTTTATAGTTTTGGAGTCTATTGCTTTGGTTGATTCTTACTTATGATGTCTTATTTCCCTGGGTGTTTTATGGTTTTTAACTGCAAGTGTTCATTTTCCTTGGAATTCTAATTGTAGTATATAGTTGAGGCCTAGATTAAAACTGAATTCCTCCAAATGATTTTTATTTGTTTTTGCCAGTCCTCTGAGCACACTATCATCCAGGAAGATTCTAGGCTAAATTTTCTACTTGAAGTCCTCTTCAGATCCATTGAGGGCCAAATTTGTGCTTATATATTTTCAAGGATGTTTTTAACTTTTTTTTTTCACATTCCTTGTGTTATTGTTAATACAGGTAAATTTCCTTGGTGTTTCCTTCTTTGTTTCACTCTTACACATCTCAGCTTTGTATAGGGGTATCCTATTAGGTTTCCTACCATGAGTGGACTGGCAAAATGGAAACCCAGTATTTCAGGATTCAGCAGAAGTCCTCAGAACAAAAAAATTAGATTTGTCACGCCTCTGTTATGGTTCCTGGTTTACTTTATTTTTTAGATATGACTTTTTTGGGTCAACTCATTATGCATTTAAAAATATGTTAATATGAATGTTTTATTTTATCCAGCATTTTTTATCCATTCAAAGGGTAACTTAGGTATCTAATCTACAAAAATATACATCCAGACCTCCATTTTCCTTTAGTGATCAACTCAGCTTTCTTGCTTCCCAGATTGTGGAAAACCTTCTGTTTTAAAACTGTTCTACTGCTTTAGGATCTCTGAAGTAGAGTCTACAGTTCTCTACTGTGACTTACTGTGCTTCTTTCCTATAGTAAAAAGCTAAAATTATTTACTTAAATACATGTCGTTAAAATGGGCCTACATGGCTAGTCTGGCTCTACATGCGTACAGGAGTATTGTTTCCAGTTTTTAAAAAATGTGGTAAAAATACAATAAATAGCTTCTAATCAACCAAAGATTGCTATATTTAGTTGGAACAAAAGGACTTTCAGGGTCTATCAAGTATATAATGCTTCTCTTTATTTCCTGTGTCAGTGTTTTTTCAGATGCTCAATGTTGTTGGAAGGCTGGTTTGGGGATTTAAAAAAATTATTGTACATTAGAGAAGCAATTTCAAACACTAGGGTTCTGTACACAGCTGTCATAAAAAGGTTTATTTATTTGAAATCAGATGCATTGGTTTAATCATAATAACTGATGTTTAGCAGTAAATACATGTATACATGTCCAAAGGTATGTATGAATTTCTGATGACTGTTATTTCACTAGAGGAATTACATTCAGTCAACAAACATGTTGTTGCTTCCTGTAATTAAGGCAATGTTAAAGGTGAGGAGAGATAAGTAGCTGGAAGGAAATCAAAATAAGAAAGAGGGGAAAGTGAGGAGATGATCTGCCACTTGAAATGAGAAATACGATGTGGTTCTTCATGTCACCAAAAGCAGCAGTAATTCACCACGGATTTGATAACTCTACCAACATGGTTAAGGAGATGCTTTGTTTTTTGTGCAGAGTAAGGTTGGATAATTTTCCCAGATTAGGAGTATTACAGTAAAGAATTACTTTAAACCTCAACAAAGGCCATATATTTAGGTAGGATCACCAACAAATTCAAAAAATCAAAAGCAAAACAATAATTTACATATCTAGTCTAAAATTTTATGTCAGAAAAATTATTTGTTCTTAATCCAGCTAGCTAATAGATATTTCTAATCATTCTTATATTTTGAGATGAACAAAATAGTACTGTGAAATTAGGAAATAACTTTTACATTCAATCAATAAAAACATGAGCTAACGGCTCAGATGAACTGCCTAAGAAGAGAACATGCATTTGTTGACTAGCTCGGACTCTACAAAGGAAAACTTATTATTACTAATATTAAGCATTTAAAAAAAAGTTAGAAAGCTAGTAAATTCATGGGTGTTGAAGAAATGAAGCAGAAATGCAACTGAAGGAAGAACTCAGCCACTACTCAAAAGATTAGAGACATTGTTAATATACTTAAATTTTTCTACTCTCTGAAAAATTAGATAATGTAATTTTGCTCATCATAGACCCGCATGAACACAAACTTGTGCATTTTAGTAGCACTGAGCTTTATCTTTAAAAAACTTTGGATTGGGCCATAGCTTTCTTTCCCCTGAATAAATTTTTCTCCCTCAGTTAATCGTAAGAAAAAGAAAATGTAGAACTATCCAGATGCTTCAATGATTAAGGAAATTGTTTTGGTGTAATCCAAAGAGGAAAAAAGCCAGGAAATTTGCAAACCTCAGGACATTTTAGACCACACCCAGTCTGCTCACGTAGGTGGTGTGACTTCTGTTTGGCAACTTCTAAAACAGCTACATGCACCATGCAGGTTCAGCACTTCAGTCTTAAATATGTGTGGCCTGAGTTGGCTTTCACCAGCTGACTATCTTATTTCATGAAATCCAAATCAGCCATAATGTTAAACATCCTTCTAACTAAATCAAACTTGAGTGCAAAACTGCCAGGCAAGCAAATGTCAGGAGAACAGGACTCCTAGCTTTAACGATGCAAGAACTAGTTACTTACTGACTCACGTTAAAGAAAAAACTGGATTTGTAGTAAGTCTTCACTTGATTAAAGGGAAGCTGAATAATCCTGAGAATTCAGCAAACACCATAGCAAATCGGAGATGTGCTTAGTGATTTAAGAAGAGGAAAATAATCAGTAACTCTTAAAACATTTGGTAAGCTAGGAAGGTCATCTTTCACCATAGGTACAAATCAGATTCTACCTTGTACCTCAGGTTCAAAGGATTTTAGTACTGTTGAAATTTCTTTCCTACTAATATGTTTGTTCATTGGGAACAAACATTAACATTATGAAAAATAGTGCTTTGTGGTATAATATGTTTTCTATAAATACTATAATTTCTGTTACAGAACAATGTGTTTTATTTTTGCCATAAGAGAAAGTGAGGTTGTCCATGATTTGGGTTTTTTCCTCTACTTAATGTACTTTGGAGTTTTAACCTAAAAAGGTTTTTTGCCCTGTTGCTTTTGAAAGGAAAACATAAGGCTTTGGGTCTATGTAGAAGTGGGAGACTAGTATTTTTAAACATATGATAACTCAGGCCCTACAAGACATTTACCTGTTTCAAAATCCCTTTGATATAATTTGTTGCTTTAGATTACTCTACTTGAATTTTTAATGTAAAAAGAAAGTTTTAAATTAAAGTATCAAGAGAAGACATATTCATACTCAAAACAGAAAGAGGAACTAGCTCCTACTCAGTAAAAATTCAGATCTTATCATATGTTCTTTAGAAATGAAGGTCTAGTAAGTATAAAATAATATTTTCTATGGTAATATATTGACTACTTTTATTCATTTTTAAAATCAAGACTTTGATGGAACATTATGTTTCTAACTTTTTCACTCCCCTGGCATAAAACCAACCAACTTGCTATTTTCCAAATGATACTTTATTTCAGGGCTCTGTTGCAATGTTAATAATCTTATTCATTTGAATCTATATAGAACTCAGGAAAATCAGCAAGAAAAAAACCAAACAGCCCTATCAAAAGTGGGCAAAGGATATGAACAGAAATTTTTCAAAAGAAGATAGACTAATGGCCAACAAACATGAAAATATGCTCAACATCTCTAATCATCGGGAAAATGCAAATCAAAACCACCAAGAAATGTCACTTATCTCTAGTGAGAATGGCCTTTATCAAAAAGTCCCAAAACAATAAATGTTGGTGTGGATGCGGATAGACAGGAACACTCTTACACTGCTGGTGGGACTCCAAACTAGTACAACCTCTATGGAAAGTACTATGGAGATACCTCAGAGAACTACAAGTAGAACTAACATTTGATCCAGCAATCCCATTACTGGGCATCTACACAAAAGAACAAAAGACATTCTATAAAAAAAGATATCTGCACTCAAATGTTTATAGTAGCACAACTCAAAATTGCAAAGATGTGGAGACAACCCAAGTGTCCATCAATACATGAGTGGATTAATAAAATGTGGTATATGTATACCATGGAGTTCTTCAGCCACAACAAACAATGGTGATCCTCTTCTTGTATTATCCTGGATAGAGCTGGAGCCCATTCTACTAATTGAAGTATCATAAAAATGAAAAAATGATTACCACATGTATTCACCATCAAACTGGTATTAACTGATCAACACTTAAGTGCACAAAAAGTAGTAACATTTAGTGGGTTTCGGGAAGATGGAAGGGGTAGGAGGGGATGGGTATATATACATCTAATGGGTGTGGTGTGCAGTCTGGGGGATGGAGATGCTTGAAGCTCTGACTAGGGTGGGGCAAAGGCAACATACGTAACCTAAACATTTGTACCCCCATAATATGCTGAAATAAAAAAAATTAAATATAATAATCTTATTTATTTCCTTATCTCTAAGATTCAATAACTTACCAGTTTTAATTGTTGCATCAAAACCTAAAATTAAATTTCTAAATCAAAAATTGTGTTTCCTGATGCAAAATGGAAATGTTAAATGATATCTGAACCCCTTCTAAATTCTCTAAGTAAAATTTACAGGAGTATTCGTTCTTATTTAAAACATCAACTAGAACTGAATCTAATGGCTAGAACCTTAACAATAGCTATATTTTAAATCACATTTTAGGAAAATATGTTTCCATGTTTATGTTTGCTATAAACATTAATAAACATTTATTCTTCCAAACTAGTTTTAAAAATTTATACAAATTTTATCTTATTTATGATTTTAGTTTGGAGGATGGATGCCATTCCATATACAACTAATTGGCTAATACTAAACTTCATAACTCCATGTAGCACTAATTTAAAAAACAAATACATTTAGAATCTATTTTCTAAAATCGCCTTTCAAGCTCAACTTCAAAACCTTGTATTAAAAACATGTGCCATCCCATATCTATTTCCTATCAAGCATTGTATCACGGAGGCGGTCACACAAATGACTGAGAAAAATAGAAGTTTTACTAAACTCCACTCTATCTCAAATCTATCACATCCAGCTCATCATCAAGTCTCACAATTTTTAAGTTTTAATATTTCTTAAATCTGCTCATTTTCTCTCCTCCCTTTCATCCCTATCATAGGTATTTTCCCCCATCCCCTTACCAGGACTAGTCTCCTTATTGTCTTTCTCTACCAATTCAAGTCTGTTTTAAGTACATCAACTATGATGTTAGTAAGACAGCGTTATTTAATGTGGACAGTACCTTAGTAGATTCCCATCATCCATAGGATAAAGTCCAAGCTCCATAGTATGACATACACAGCTATTGGTAATTTGGCTACTTTCTGTTTCTTCATTTAAATTTCTACTACACTCTGCTTTTTAGTCAACAAATATTTATTGAACTATATTTTGCCAGGTGTCTTCCATGGATTACATGTTCATATACTTTGCCCATTTTCATTGATTTTTTAAAAATTCATAAATATGCACTGAATTTATACTCAATGCTTTTTCTTCATCTATTAAAATGCCAGAATTAGCACATTTTTACTTAATAAATTCTTTAAAATTTTAAGTTTTAATCAATTTAAAATAGACCAAAACTTCTGTGGCCCTACTTACTCTAAAATTGTGTTTTTCAGTGGTGTTATTGACTCATGACAGCTACAATAGGAAGAGCCAGAGTAAAGGTGAGGTGGGAGGCACAATCTTCTTTTTGGACTTCAGAGGCAGACCTAGATGACTTATTTTCCACCTACCTTTGTTTTTCATTATTTAACATCCATGTTGACTTTAGTAACTACCATCTTCAACTAATCAGTCCATCCATCTGTGGATCACCTCTCAGGGTGCCCATCATCCTTTGGTTCTTCAATATCCATCAAGATCTTAAACTGATCATTCCAAGACCTTTTTGACCTGCAATCAACATCAGTCATGCATTGCCAAGATCACAGTGTGGAGCCTACTCTAGGCAAAACTCTAAGCCTTAGGGATACAAGGAAAAAAGGAGTAACAGCATAATGCACAAGTCCAGTGTGAAAGAGATAAACGTGTCTTTTTGCCTCCACAGAATGTGGCTTTGCCCCTTCTGTATGCTATAACCTGCCCTTCAAGGCTTCTGCCAATTCCAGTGATCTTTTCTGAGATCTCATTTTGCTTATTCTCCCTGCCATTATCTAATGCAGAGCTCTATAAATTATTATATTTCTTTGGTTCTCCTTCCTTTATAATATTTTCATCTTCCACCCCCCCAAAATTTTAATAAGCCTTAAAACTGTAGCCCCTAACTTTCTGCTCTCCTCTCTCTATATTTGCTTTTTCTTAAGAACTTCATGCATGTTGATTGCCTCATCAACTCCTATTTGGGCATTTCCCAAATAGTAATCTGCAAGGATTCATAGAGTCTATGCGGGGCTGGGGAGGCAGTCATGATGTTAAAATTAATAATATTATCTGTTTCTGTATTTTTTAATGCAAGTAAAAATTATTTTTAGAATATCCATCTAAAATGAAACTTTTGGAGAACCTGGGAGTACAAGCACTGTGATAGTAACAGTGATCTTTAGAAATCAGAGGAAAGTGCTCCAGGTGAAGTTACTAACAGTTTATAACTCCACAGAGCACTGCTGGTCATGATGATGGTATTCATCATTACTTAGTTTTAAATAATTTATTTTTGGTTCCTTAATACCTAATTTATACCCATAAGCAGTCAGTGGTTGAAGAAAGCACAAGAAAATGCTGAAACACATGATAATGAGGAGTACAAATAGGATAAATGTTCAAATTTGCCTCAAAACAATCTTCCTTAGATATATTAGTTTAATCATAATTCTTTATAACTTCATCACCATTTCCTGTACCTCACAAAAGCAAATTAATAAAATAAACTATAGTGACAAATTATGTCTAATTTGATTTTATTTCAACTGGAAGTAAAATCTAGTAACATCTATAATGTGTTATTTGTAATAAGTAATAACCATTTCTCTTATGTCATAATTTGAAAATAAAATATAATTCCAAAAACTTTTTGCTAAATCACTTTGTAACATGATGCAGAAAAATTGGAAAATAATTTTTAAAATACCTAATAGAGCTGGCAAGATCATATACTATTATGAAAGAGATCATTCATCCAAAAAGGTTGGGAAAAATGTTATACATCAGTGATTCACAAAATGTTTCCTCAGAACAGCACTTGCAGAAAATTATTTAATTTTAAGAATAATGCTTTCATTATTTTAGAAAAAAATAATGCGCATTTAGTTTAAAATGTGCCAGAAAATAATTTAAGAAAAATTGAATAATGATTATTTTTAAATAACAATTTTTTTAAATAAATGGAAAGCAATATTGAAATTCAAATAAATCTTTACCTCCACAGAAGATATGGCTGCTAAATAAAACATTTCTATTAAGGTAAGAAAAAAATTTTAAGAATCTTTGATGTCATTTTTGAAACCATGTTTTAAAATTTAAACTGTCTCCTCACAATGAAAGATTATCACACTCTTCCTCCTCATTATCTACCTTGTACCCTACTCTAATTTTTGTTATATTTTTCTCTTTAGATCATCAAAGCTTAAATTTGTTTTATTCATTCATATTTTGTGAAAATAATTCCCAGTTGCTGTAGTTCTATATTTTTAAATAGGAATAATGAAAACATTGTACAAGTATTTAGATTAAATGAGTTACACAGAAATTCCTTATACATTTTAACATGCTAGAGAAATATCTGTCCTAATATATTAATACTTCCCACTCCTCTTTACTCACTTTTTCAAATTCTCCATCCTAGTAAGAAACTGTGTCTCTAAACGATGTTTTGTTTTCCCCTCTTTAAGACTGATACATAATTTGTTCCCCCTACCTAGAATGCCTATCTAAAAATATCCAACTTTCAATATCAAGACCAAGCATTTTCCTCTCATAAGTCTTTACAGAACCCTCCAACCTTCAGTGGTATTTTCTTCTGAAGATGTATGAAGATCTACATCACAAACATATTAAGTCACTAGCAATTAAAAATTACATATATTGATATTGAACCATTGGAAAACTATTGGCTGATTATACTATTAATAAAAGAATTTTCATTCTTATACATTGTTTTTCAAACTAAATTGTAAGCTCTCTGAAGGCAAGATCTAAGTATTAGATTTTTTCTCCACATTGCCTTCTGTTTTGTACAGTATCACCAGTGTATTCATTTTATAAGCTTCAAGAGACCAGAGAATATAATTGTGCAACATCGTTTGGACATATACAATGTTCTAAGCTGTAAGTACATATTTAACTAAACTTTGCCTCTGAGACTGACAGTGTTAAAAAAATAAAAAGATATACACAAATTACGATGAACATGATCTACAAATTACAATGAATATAATTTAATGTATGAACATTAAGGAGTTAATTCTTGTTTCTTAATATTAAGATCCAATTTTAAGAAGGTGTTTCTATGTTCTTAATTTTAAAAAGGTACTTCTTGGTATACCTAAATATAATTTTATGAACATGAAATATTATAGACCAAGGTGGATTAGTTTAGAAAACTGGCTTGAAATAAATGTGTAGTTAATCCAAAACAAACACTGAAAATTGTTTTTAAGAAGAAATACCAGATACTAATGAATTTACTTTTATTTTCTAATCTGTTTCTCTCATAAAAGTTGAGGGCAAAAAAATGTTAAATTAGTTCATTTAGATTTTTTACTTGTTTTAAGTAAATGAAAAGCTTGTATAATATTATCAGTGATGATTGTTCCTTTTATTGAAATAGAACAAAAAAAAATCAAGTATCAGTTTACACAGGTTAATTTTCCATATCAAAAAGTGTCATATCAACTGACAAGGCATAATATTTAGTTTTTAACTTTTGTGTTTTAATATTATTATGCAAATTTATTATACTGCAAATGTAGTCAGTTATATGTAGAGTACTATGGCACACAACTGCAGTTGCATTTGGTGTTCTTGGAATATATGGATGCAAGTAACAAGAAGCTACTGCTTCACTGCCAAGAAGTCAAGTTTAATTTGCTTTCTTTTCCCCTCTCTCTTCAACTGGCCAAAATACAAGTTCCACTGCAAATGCAACAACCAGCAAACACAGATGCCATAATAAATATATAATGCTGCCAAGTAGGAAACCCTACATTGACAAATAACAGAACTCCCCATAGCAACTGGAAGATATTCTGGGCAGCATATTTTAAAGTCTTAAGGCTATATTATAAATGAAATGTATGCATCCCTTATAACTGAAAAATAAGTTTTTGGTTTTTTAAAAACTGACATTTACTGTTACTCAGTGGCTAATTTTTCTGTCTAGTTCATAGTCTTAGTGGATTGAGCAATTTTATAAATCTTTCATTCTGAACTTCTGCAATACTTAACTACTATCACAGAATTCCTGCTGAGACTTAAATAAAATTTGCCACACTCAATTAAAAAAAAATCGCAAACAACTTTCCAACTTTGCTAACCAAATTCATAGTCTGATAACCTAATTTGGGTGTTAAAGTTTAACAGCTGAATGACACTCCTCACCACCATCAGTTGGCTTGGAGACAAAATGTGAAATCAATAAATATTCATAAGTGTCTATTGTGGGACCAATATATGTTAGATGTTGTAGGGGAAAGGAAATTGAAGACAAGCACCCTAATTTCTAGGAATTTTTCCTCTCATTTCTAGAAATCACTAATTGAAGATGCTAATAAATCAAAGCAGTATTCTGTTGGGAGAATCTGATCTCTTGTGGACCATTTGATAAGAAACATCATTTGCCCACAATTGCTCCAATATCTGAACACCTTTAAGTAAAAATTCCAAGAATTACACACCAACAAATACACAAACCAGAAGAGAACAGGATCTTTTAAGGCAGAGATAATATAGGTTATTTCCCTCTGCAAATAGCTTTGGTTTTAAACCCAAAAATATTTTGTATTGATTTTTATGAAATCTTTCCCTATCACAATCACTATGACATGTCAATGCTTTTTGACACTGCCTACAGGCCTCAGTATCTTATGCATTCTTTTCTCAATATAACTATTTAGGTCTATGAATGAATTTTAAAACCAGTTATTTCTAGTTTATCCCCCACCCAAGAAAAATGCAAGTATCATGTCCACTTGAAAAACCATAAGAAGACAAATAAAAGGTTCTTTCACTCACAATCTGTTAGAATTTGAAAAATGTTACCTATTAGAATATTTATATTGCTAGCAACAAAGCTTATAGAATGGTTATGTCATTTAAAATTAAACTTAAAAATTCATTTACACCAAGGTTAATGCATACTCTGTGTGTATTTATGTATATAAAAGTGTACTATTTACATATCTTTCAAGTAAATTGGGCTTTAAAAATTATAATTCCTGAATGTGATTTGTTATTTATTTTACATGGGCACATTAGGTCAATTGCTTAATCTGGAACTATTAACAAAACTATTCCATAGCAATCTTAAGAAAGTTACATGCAAAAAACAAGAATATATACATGACATAATTCCACAATTATTATAATATTTGGCCTGATTTCGTTTAAAATATGCTTACTTTTTATAGTTTAAAATAATACCAAACCAGTCTGCAGTTTTTATAATTTAAAAAATTTAAAAACTCTAGGTGGCGTACTTCTACAAGCTTATAGGAGGAAAATTACACATTGAAAATCCAGCTTTTTATTATTTCTAATCAATGACTGTTAAAATTAGGAGCTGAAAACTAGTCCACTGACATTTGAGATTTTGTAATAGAAAAATTAAGTACAAAATTAAAGCTATTAAAATTAGGACATATTTAAACCACAAAATACTCCATTTAGACTAGTAAATATTTCCAAGCGGGAAAAACTTTATTATGTAGAGATTCTCATGTAGAACAATGAAATATTTAGCAGTAGTCACTCCAAAATGAAAAGAAACAATACTGTATTAAACTGTATTTACATGTTTAACTTTCATATTTAAAAAAAATCCTTCTCTTTCTAATATTAATATTTGTAAGACTACATTTGTGCGGGCATCAGAGTCATTTCCAAACATACATATTTTGTTGCCCTTAATATTTAAAAACAATTCCGTATACATATAAGGATAACAATATTAAATACGCCAGGTGACCATCAGGTACACTACCCAGATAGAGCTGGTGCCAAAGGGTGCGTTCCTAAGTGCAGTTCTCTCTTGGGTGCCACTCAGGATGCAACCATTTGGTGCCACATGGATTTCCTAACTGCTATTATACTATTTTTCTTAAATCATCATATCTATGGTGCTATTTGAAATTCTTTTTGGTAAGACACTTTTAGATGTAGTATTTCTTCAATTGTTTTATTTGGAACCACCCAATTTTGATTCCCCTCACAAGAACAACATGCACATTTATTTGAGCAGTTTGTTTTTAATCAGAGTTAAGTGGACCATTGGGGAATTACTAATCAATGGGGCTGTGTTGTCTCCTATCCTCTCTTGTCATACTAAATATGACAGGTAGACCAGTACAGTGAAACTAGATCCAAACTCAGCTGTCATTTGAGCCCAACTCTTGAAACCACTGGCTATAGTCACCTCTCTGGAGACCTTCAATTTAATTTTAAATAGATGTGATGTTGATGGCACACATTGCTACCTAGAGTTTTCAAAAGATGTGATACACTCACACTTTCCCATAATTCTTACTCATATTTTCATACAATATTTAAGTTGCCTAAAAAGGAATCGAATCCACAATTAAAGGAAATTCTTAGTATTGTATCTCTCAAATTAGTTGGGCATGAGCTCAGATACCTTCAAAGTTACTTATCAATTCTACATTTGGAAAGATTCATCATTACTTGGACTTCTGCAGGTAGATGTTTCCCCAGTAGTGACTTATTTGCAAGATTAATGTCTCCAAGTTTATCATTGGTGGCTGCAGTTGTTGAGGTAGAAGAATCTTTCAGAGACCTAAAGACTTGAAAATGAATTTTATGTTCTTATGATGTTTAAGTACTCTTAAACTGACTAGTAGGGATATAATTTACTCTATTGGAATTCACTCAATTGTGGCTGAAAGTAGTTTGTAGCAATATGCTTCTAATTTAACTTTTTGGGCATCCAAAGCTTTCTAAATATTAATCAGGTTTTTTATATTAAAAAACAATGTGTATAAAAGTTTTTATATTTTTTTTGCCTTCTACTAAGCTCACTATAATACAAAGCTCATACTTTATATATCCCATTGTCATTTTCACAACTGGGAGCAAAAATACACATATACATATATATTTACAGATATACATATGTATATATGAACATATGTGTATATCTACATATGTATAGATATAATGTTGCTTTCTAAAGACCACCCCCTTCTCTTAAAAAATACAAAGTTAAAAAAAAGAGCTGCCGAGGGCAACTAATATAAATCAAATAAATTCAGGTTTATTCTAAATAAGAAAGTAACAGTGACAATTTTACCTGTGTATTAATTTTAAAATTTCAAAGAGAAAAACATTCTATTAAATATGCAAAACAAACATGTATACCTAAGTTTTTTATTGACATCTAAAGAAAATAGGGTTGTTAAAAAATATAATACAAAAAGGGAAAAGGTGGAAGAGGGGATAACTCAAAGAATGCTAAGCACAAACACAATGTAAGAAACAAAGGAAGTAACAGGAAGATCTCCACAGAATCATTTGCTCCTTTCAATCACTGCTTTCAAATAAGAGTCTCGTCTACACCAATGGTTCTCAAATTTTAGTGGGCCTCAGGAATACTTGACAAGCTTGTTAAAATACAATTGCTGGGCCCCATCCCGGTTTCTCATTTAGTAGATCTGGGGTAGGGTTCACCAATTTTCATTTCTAGTAAGTTTCCAAGTGACCACACTTTAGGAACCATTAACTACTAGACTTTTCTATAGCCTGTCAATCTCTCTTAGCATTCACAATATCGTTAGAGTTGGGGAAAATTCTGGGGCTACTGAATCCAGCTTACATTTCTCAAAGCAGTCAAATTGCTAAGTTTTTTTTTTTTTTCCTATCACTTACGTGGTACGTATGTGATCTCCTTGGCAGTGTTACCATTATTATTTGTGAGACGCAGATTAGATTTTGTTTTGTTTACCTTTTTATATTTCAGCATAATATGGGGTACAAATGTTAAGGTTACATACATTGCTCTTTTGAAGTGACTTCCTGATTACAATTTCTTTTACCAGGGAACCAAGTTAAAAAGTGGAGTTTAGCTACTTCTGGAAGTAAGGTTCGTTAAACTATACCTAAATGTGAATAGTATTTTGAATTCTTCAAGTATGTCTCTGTGCAGGCATCATGCTAGAAGCTGGAAAACCAATCATGTACAAAAGCAGATAGGGTCTCTGCCGTCATGGAATTTAAGAATCTACTGAGGGAGACAGATAATCACCTGAAAAAATTAAAGTGATAAATGCTCCAAAGGAAAGGCACATGATACCTGTAATTTAAAAGTGTATGACAAACTTTCCAGAGTAGCTAAAAGTATTACATTTCTACTGTATGAAAGCCAGTCACTCTGCATAATCATCAGCACGTGGGATTATGTTTTATTTTAGCTATTCTAACAGGTATTTAGTGGTATCATCTCATAGCTTTAATTTGCACTTCCCTGTTAAAAGCTAATGATGCTGAACTTCTTTTCATGTGCTTATTTATCATTCATACAGCCTCTTTAGTAAATTGTTCAAGTCTTTTGCCCATCCTCTAATTGGATTATTTCTTCCTAACGCACTTTGAAAGTTCGTTATATATTCTGTGCATGAGTCTTCTGTTAAATATGTGTTTGCAACTATTTTCTGTTTAATGGCTTGCCTTTTCATCCTCTTTAACAGGGTCTTTTGCAAAACGAGTTTTTATTTTTGACAAAATTCAACTTATTGCTTAAGAAACTTTATCAGTTGGAGAATCTTGCCTTAACCCTTGCTCAAGATTTCCTGTTTTCTTCTAAAAGTTTTAGTCCTACATGTTACAGTAAGACTCAGGACCCATTTAAATTTTTTATAAGGTAGAAGGTTTAGGTTGAGGTTTTTCTTTTTTTGCTATGACTTTCCAATTGTTCCAACATCGTTTGTTGGATGTTCAATTGTTACAATTCCTCCAGTGTTTATGTACCTTTGTCAAAAATTAGTTTTCCATACTGGTATAGGTTTATTTCTGGACTCTATTCTATTCCACTGATCTGTGTGTCTATCACTGTACCAAAACCACACAATCAGCACCAATACCACACTGTCCTGATTATTGTACTTATGCCTTAACATCCATTGGTGTGATAATTCCAACTTATAGTTTTCAAATTGCTTAGGCTATTCTACATAGTTCCTTTGCCTTTTCATGTATTTTGGAATCAGTTTTGTCTACCTACAAAGAATCATTTTGGGATTTTCATAGGAGTTGTATTAAAACTTTAACTTAGGGGCAACTAATATTGTAATATGTTGACTCTTTCAATCTATAAAAATAGCATTTCTCTATTTACTTAGATTTTATTAGCATTTTGTACTTTTCATCAAACAGATCCTGTATATTTTGTTGGATTTCTACTATTACATTTTTGATTATAAATGGTGCATATATTCTTAGCATATATAAATATAACTTGATTTTAGTGTGTTGACCTCGTATTCTGTGATTTTGCTAATCTCATTTATTAGTTCCAGTAAGTTCTTAGAAATTTCTTAGGACTTTCTATGTAGACAATTGTGTTATGTGCAACTAGGGACAGTTGTATTTCTTCCTTCCCAATCTGCATTCCTTTCATTCCCTTTTTGTATGTTATTGCACTGGTTAAAATGTCAAGTACTATGTTCAATAGAAGTGGTAAGAGTGCATATCCTTGCCTTGCTCCCAATCTTAGGGTGAATGCCTTGTCTTTCATCATTAAATATTAAGTTTTATAAATGTTCTTCATCAAGTTGAGGGAGTTTCCTTTTATTGGTGAGGTTTTATTTTGTATCACAAATGAGTGTTGAATTTTGTCAAATGTTTTTTTCTGTATCAATTGATATAATCATGTTTTTTTTCTCATTTTCTTCCTAATATGATGGATTACATTGGTTTTCAAAATCAGATGTGCATTTCTAGAATAAACCCAACATGGCTGTAGTGTATTATTCTTTTTATATATTCAATCTACTAATATTTTGTGTCTACGTTTATGAAAGCATTGGTCTGTAGTTCTCTTTTATTGTAATGTATTTTTTAAATCTTCTTATTTTGGTCTTAAGGTAATACTGGCCTCATATAACAAGTTGGGAAGTGTTCCCTCCTCTTGTATTTTTTGGAAAGATTGTGCACCACTGGTGTTATTCTTTATATGTCTGGCAGTTTATAATATGGTTAACCATGTATTTACCATATAACCCAGCAATCACATTTCATGTATTTATTCTGGAGAAATACAAACTTTACGTTCATATAAAACTCACTACATGTATGTTCACAGGAGCTTTATTTGCAATAGGCAAAAATTGAAAACTACTCAAATGTCCTTCCGTGATGAATGACTTTTGTGGTACATCATACAATGGAATACTACTTAGCAACAAAATGAACAAACTACTGACACCAACAACATTGAGAATCTAAAGGTCAATAAGCTGAGTGAAAAAAGTCAGTCTCAAAGGGTTACATACTTTATGACTCCATTTATATAACATTCTTAAGTGACAAAATTGTAATTATGGAGAACAAATCAGTGGGTATCAGGCATTAGGGTTGGATGAAGGTGTAACTTTAAGGAGTAGCAAGAGGAAGTTTCTTTGTAGTGATGTAAAGTTCTGTATCCTGATTATGATTATGGTGATGGTCTACACATATAACATTTCATAAATAGAAAAAGGCATATAAAAATTGTAAAATCTGAGTAAGGTCTGTACCCGAGTTAATAGTACTGTTGCAATGTCAACTACCTAGTTTAACAATGTACCATGGTTACATCTTCTCTTGAGTCTTAACATGAGTCTTAAAGTATTTTGAAATACCATGTTATAAAAAAATTACAAGTAGGCAAAAAAAAAAAAAAAAAAAAAAAAAAGAAAGAAAAATGTATGACCAAAGGGCCTAATCTTAGTATTCTGAAAGAAGAGTCAAGAAAGGCTTTATTCTATACATAGGGAATGAGTACAAAGTTCGTGAAAATAGGAAGCATAACAACTTCATGCAATTTAAGTCCAGCTGAATTCAGAGACAGGGAGAGTAGAGAGTTTACAATCAAGGAAATCCTCCTTTTGGTTCTGATACTACACAGAACCTCATGGCTATGTTAAGAGCCAACAAATGGAAAACAGAAGAGTTTTAACAGAGGGAGCTGGGGGAGGGGACGCAAAATGGCATTATTAGTGGTGTCTAGTCACATTCTGCTTCAGTGGAGAATGGATTTAGGGGAAGGGAGATTGCAGGAAATCTAGCTATGAGGCTACTATAGCAGTCCAGGAGTTGTGTTATGACAATGAAAATGGAGAGAAATGGACAGATCTGAGAGGCATAATAGAACATAAAATAGATGGGAAGTGGCCATGGCTTAAAAGACTGAATACTCATTAGACTGGTAATGTGAAACCAAACTGTTTTGAAGGAACAATGGAAGAATTTGAAGAATGAGATGGTAAGACAGATATAAGTTTAGACAACTAAAGAAATCTGGCAGTGAAAACAGAGAAATGGGTTAGTAGAGGGAGGGAGCTTTTAGAAATGAGGGAGGATATTTTAAGAAGTGGTGGTGACTTGAGCATATTTTAGTATTAGTAAGAAGAATCTAGTTCAAAGGAAAGAAGAGATGATGAAGAAACAGTGTAAGAACAAGTGTGAAGAAAGGAATGACGTGAAGTTTTGGTGACAGCAGAACACACTGTGGTAGAAGGGAATAACGGCAAGTTCATGAAACTGAAGAAAAGCTAAAAAGAAAATGAAGGAGACAGTGGTGGGATATAACTCAGAGAAGGGTAGGCTACTTTCCTCCATAGGAGAAGAGAAGGAGGTGAAAGTTGGGTACAGAAATAGGAATGTGTGATATTGGATGTGTTTTACTTGGTGACCTCTCTTTTCTCTATGAAACAGTAAGAGAGGTATACTGGTTTGCAAGGGCTGCCACAACAATACCAAACACTAGGTGTCTTAAACAACAAAAATTTGTTTCCTCACAGTTGTAGAGGCTAGAAGTTTGAGATCAAGTTATCACCATGACTGCTTTCTTCTGAGGACCCTCTCCTTGGCTTATACCTGGCCATCTTTGGAGTCTTCACATGGTCTTTCCTCTGAGTGTCTGAGGTCCTCATCTCATCTTCATATAAGAATACCAGTTACAGGGGATACGGGCCCACCTTAATGACCTTATTTAAATTTAATTACCTCATTAAAGAACCTACCTGATCACATTCTTAAGTACTGAGAGTCAGGATTTCAACATAAGTATTAGTGGAACATAATTCAGTCCCAAACAAGAAAGTAGCTGCTATAAGTGGGATGAAAGGTTCAATGTGAAAGATGTTTGAAATAGCTGTTAAATATTTTGAAATCATTCTCATATTGACTATTACATAATAAAATCACACCTTAAATAGGTAATTGAGTTTAAATTCAACTTAAAATAAAATTTTCACTTTTTTATTTGATTAAAAATTATTCTAAAAATCAGAAAATCTGAATTCTAATCCTTCTTCTGCTAATAAGCTGTGACCCCTGCATATATTTGGTTCTATTTTTGTCACTCTAAAATGGGTAGGAACAACATATCACATGATAGACATATGTATAAGAGGTTACTAGAAAGAGCATACTTGGCAACCCCTGACATCCTGGTCCTAGATTCTGTTCTATCACAGGTTAATTTTCTTGAACCTCAGATTCCTCATCTTAAAATGGAGTACAACTAAATCATCTCCAAAGTCTCTTGTAAAATCCTATAGCTCTATGAAATGAAGTAATATGAAGTTACTTTGAGATTAAGTGAGCTATGGTGTTAGAAGAGAAAGATTCTTTGAAATATTTACCAATAAAAAGTTGAATTGTATGCTTGCAGCATACCAAACATCGGTCTTCCCTTTCTATTTTTTATACATTCTCCTCTGTCCCTAAATTAATATTATTGTTATGGTTAAAGCTGTGTAAATATACCTCTTTTTCACCTTTATTGACTTAGAATGCTAAGTGCTAGGCTACAATACAATATTACTTTTTTTGTTATATGTAATTATCTGCTTGTTTTATTAATAAATTATTAAATTCCAACATAGCATTTAGGACATGTCTACATGTCCTAAACATGTTTTACATGTTAAAAAATAAGTTGAACGATGGACATATTAGTCAGAAACATACATGGGCTGGGTGTGGTGGCTCACACATATAGTCCTAGCTAAGGCCAGAGGATCACTTGAGGCCAGAAGTTTGAGACCAGCCTGAGCAACATAGTGTCTCTACAAAAAATAAAGAAATTAGCCAGGTGTGGTGGTATGTGCCTGTAGTATCAACTACTCAGGAGGTCGAGGCAAGAAGCTTGCTTAAGCCCAGTAGTTTGAAGTTGCACTGAGCTATGATGACACCACTGCACTCTAGCCCAGGCAACAGAGCAAGACCATGTCTCAAAAAAACAAAAACAAAAACCAAACAGAAAAACATGGCTAAAGTAATAGGAAAGTCTTAAACAGTTTATTTTTCTCATGTAATAGTAACTGCAGAGGTTGGCAATTGCCCATGTTGGTTCGAGCGTTCAACAATGCCATCAGAGACCCAGGTTTCTCTCTAATCCTTCTTCAGCTCTATCTTTGAAATGTAACCTTCATTCTCACATTTGCCATTTCATGGTTGTAAAATGACTGCCGCACCTCTAAGGCATCTTCTTGGTATTCAAGATGGCCAGAAAGAGGAGAAAAGGGCAAAAAGTGTCACCTTACAAAGCTCTGACTTTTTAAATTGAAAGGAAAACCCTTCCCAGCAGGCTTCTGTTCATTTCATCAGCCTAACTATGTCGTATTCCACATATTAGATCTATGTTGCCTAATATACTATCCCCCAGTCACATGTGACTATTTTAATTTCAAAACATTAAAAATTAAATTTTTCAGTTACATCAGCCACATTTCAAGTTCTCAATAGCCACATAAGGCTAGTAGCTATTACATTGAACAGCACATATAGTTTATTTCTTTCACTGCAAAAAGTTCTGCCTTGGACTAATCAGACCCTAAGAAATGAAACCACCACTTTTGTTTCAGATCAATCAAGATGCAGCCTCTTGGGCTGGAGTGCAGTCCTAATCTCTTTGAGGAAAAGGGATCTTTGCCACTAACTGATCAAAATAGGATCCTGTTAAGTAAGGAGAAATAGAGGTAATAGTAGTTGGGTGGTCAATTGTCTGCCACAATCTTCAGTACATTTAAGTTGAAGTTTATAAATCATTGCACATTGACAAGGTGCTTAACAGATAAAAATTTTTGGCAAGAAGTTATTAAAAATTTTTTAAAAAGTGAAAGAAACTAAGGCAGGCAGCTATAGAAGGCACTAAATTACTTATTACACAAATATAATTTATAAAGTAAACACTAATTTAGTAATTAATGGGGAGGAGGTTAGAGAGGGAAAAGATAGTGGGACAACAGGCAGGTACTATTTTCTTTAAAGAACGCATAAATTTGAAATGGCTCATCATGTTGAAAATGCAGTTACTAATTTTATGCCAGAAAGAGTATATTTTTGTGGTAACAAAGATTAGTCAAGAATTATTTTCACATAAGAGGAGTTATTTCATGGAAGATATTAATCAGCTGATCAATACTCACAGCAGAAAAAATAAAAGACTGTAACATGAAAGATTTGACTAGATATGGAGAATAAGTTACTAATAGTAAGAATTATTCATAAGGTTAAAAGATGCTGATATTGACAATAGTCTTCTTTCTGAAGACTTGCAGGTTGTCAACTTCTCATAATCCCCTACTTGCCCAATACAGCAAAGACAAATCTGTACAAGCCTCTGTGTATTGTTTATAAACTAAATTTATATATATACATACAAAATGAATACTAACAATAAAATATTTGCCCTGAATGAACAATTATTGCCTGTTTTAAAAATGAATTTGTGTCTAAATAAAGTTTAACTTTCAAAGACCTTTCTATTCTATTGAAATATGCAAAATATGGTTAAAGATAGCATAATGATTATTAGGAAAAGAGAAAAATAGCAAGAAATACCAATTAAAATGAAAGCAGTGATCGGATATGAGAATTGTAATAATCTGTCTCTAAAGCCAGTTTAGATTTTTTCATTTTTTCCAAAACTGAAAATAAATCAGCCATTACAACTCCTTTAATCCCCACTCTCTATGATCCTTAAATATTCTTTTATGTACTTTACCATTAAAAGGTTCAATAAATATAACTTGCATAAAGGTTAAATTTTAAGTGTTATAACACAAATTAACCTCAAGGCGTTTTATAGGTAAAAATCTCAATTATGTCCTATGTCAAAACAAAAATTTTACAAAGAGATATTACTGAACTTTGGAGAATGACATATTTTAAGCAAGATTTATCAGAATAACATTATAGCAAACAAAACAATTCAAATAGCCCACTGGAACCCAGAGCAAAATCCAACCTGACAGTACAAAGTCAAAATACTTTGCTTCTGTCAGCTACGTATCCTGTGTATTTCCTATCACCAGTGAGAAAGTATCCTGTGTATTTCCTATCACCAGTGAGATAGAAACTGAGTTCTAAAACAATATATTCACTATGAAAACAACAAAATGGAGCTAGAATCTTCATATGCAAGTTTAATAAATCATCATGGTTTATTTAACAAGGTTATTTCTACATCAGAGTTATATTTTATATATATGTGTGTATGATATGAAGAGACTGATGTACAATCAATAAGTCTTAAATCTCTCTTCCATGGATTTCCCCCCATCTTTCTGCTTAGCAGTTAAAAGGCATTTTTAGGTTTATATAAACATTCTTTACAACTGCCTTCTTAACAGAAAATTACTGTAGTATATAAATAGGACGGGGCATTTATTAAATAAGTCACAGGCCATTAAGTTCAATTGTGCAGTTGTGAAATCTAACGTCAAAGAGTTTTTGAAACCTTAAGACTGGGTGATCTGCAATGTTTCCAACATGTCTTCGACTGCCTTAAGAGAGTATTTGGTTTCCTTCTTACTTCGACCTGCAAACTAATTAAAAAAAAAAAAAAAAGTTCAATTAGGCTCAATTTCAGTGGCAGGTTCAAAATCACAATCTTACCCTCACATTGTAATGAAACTTAACATTAACTATTTTATCACTAGCATGAAATCAAGTTAAGTTCTTTTGTTTCAATAAGAATAAAATTTCGGTTTTAAGGACAATTTTATTAAGATTTCACCTTCATTTGAAGTACACAAAGATTTCACTGCACACTTGGCCAATTTAAGTAGTACGATAACCTATAAAGTTATAGATTTTATTTTAAAACTATCCTATTCAAACCTGAAAACATTTATGAAATAAAAAGTATAATTTTTAAATGAAATTTAACATATTTATGTAGGAATGTAAATCATTTCTACTTATCTGGTCTCTAAACAGATTTTTAAAATTTCAAACAAAGATACAAATGAAAGTACTTTTTAAAAAATATTTTAAAGTTACAAGTAATCTATAAAATTATTTAAAGTAGGTCATAATTTTTTTAGGTTTCCAGATTTACTGCTGCCTAATGGTATTATGTTTCTGCAGAGAGTTGTCAAGTAAAACTCTATGCTCTAGAACCTGAATGAGTCAAAACAAAACAAAACAAAACAATGCTACATATTAAAATGATATAAACATGTTTTAAAGTATGTAAAGCTATATTTTGCTTTATAAAACTAAATTGGGCCTAAACTTTACAATGAAAACAAAATATAATGTACAGGTACATACAAAAAATATATACTATCTTTGTATATTTAAAAGAAAATTTATGGCATATTAAGTTCAATGTAGTACACATAATCAGTGGGGGAAACACTGTTGAATACCCCATGCTGATTTCAAAATGAGTTTTCTCACTGGACTGACAATTCCCATCATTTATCAGTCTGATTTAACACAACAGATTTACTAGATAAGTGTTCCTTGTGTGAGTGGGGGAAAGTTTATTACATCTATACTACCTGTTTTCTCCCTTGTTAAAGTAGTGATTAAAATGTGGTATTAGCAACATCTAGTATTTTTAAGTTAACATCTAACCACTCAATACATTTTCAAGTGACTTATCATTCCTTCAAATAGCAATTCTGTCTTAAGTACTTAGTACTTGATTTATGACGTGTTTCTTCTCTTTTGTAATTAACTTAATTTGGCAAACTTCTCATGACCTGTTCAGAAAGATGAAGTGATCAAGCACAGGTAACATCATAGGAGCCATAGGCTCCAGGAATTGGTAACCTGCCTCTGACCCCTCTGTCTACAGCTTAACATTATGATTCCCTTACTTCCTAACCTAAACCATTAGCTTTTGTGGTTGAATCTTGAATTGACAGAGTAAATAAAGGGTGTTTCCAGCAGAAATGCCAGGGGAGAAAAAAAGGTTATAAAAACCAAGATCACCTTGCCTTTCATAAGGCATCAGTAATTTAAGGAATTCAAATGTTAAAAATATGTTATAATTACAAAATATGGTAACAGCAATAACACATTTAAATCTTTGTCTTTTCATAATTTCCCTTGGGGAGTAAAGGATGTAGGGCACACTCATTACTTCTATTATGCAGTTGATAAATTCACTTTCATAAGGATTTACCAAGAACAGAAAGCCTTTTCTTTTACCACTGCCTACCCAAGGTAAACAGGAATGGTCCTAATCAGATACTTAAAGGTTTAGTTCTGAAAAAAGTTTTGATGGGTTGGTGGAGGGGTACAAAAAGAAGATATCACATAGTAACATTTATTCTAATGTTTTTAAATAGCAAAGTAAAAATGAAAAAAATTGTAGCACTACAGTCCTAAAATATCTTAAAATATACCATTTTTTTGGTTTGCACTTAAACATAATAAAAATAATAGACAGTACAATTTTTAAAAATTAGCTAATTAAAAAAAAATCACCTAAGATGGTGTCAACACTACTGACAAGCAGTGTAATTTAGAATAAACCAAACTAATTTACTTGTGTCAGAACAAATAAAAAGGAAGTTGGAAATATAAATCCATCACTTCAAATTTTACCTGACATGCAATTATTTTGTCTATTCCAGAATTATATGGTAATTTAACTGATCAAGTTGGAATCATATTTTTTCCTCAAATCATGATTTAATTTTCTATTTCCCAAAAGGATACTAACACAATCACTACTGCAATCATAAATAACATATGGATCACTAGCACAGACGGATTTAACAGTGTACCAAAGAAGCATTTATCTGGAAAATTGTGAGTAGGTTCACATTAAAATTTTTCATGAGCATTAATCAAATGTGCCTGCCTCTACTGAACATGCTAAACCAATTACCTAACTGAAGAGCAAGTAGAAGCCATATTCTGTTTCATTATTAAGTGGAAACAAAGAAAAAAAAAGTAGTTCTTAAAACCTAATTGTCTCCAATTTATAAATATATCTAGAAAAGTAACATAAGAAATATATTTTATACTAGCTTATATGCTTAGATATGAGTCATGAAGTTCTCAATTAGATCCTAGAGACTTACCTAATTAAAAAAATATCAATCTCTGAAAGTTATAGTTTTCTATATTATTCACAAATTCTGTATTTTTGTTTTCATACAGTTAGATTTTGCTTAAGTAAATTCTTCGTTCATAATTCTGTTAGAGCTAAAAGAAAAGTTACCAGAAAGAACACCAAAACAGCCAAATAATAAAAACTTGCTTATCAACTTCAGAGGTCAACGACACTGTAATAACTATGATACACTGGGTTAAAATTTACCTTCACATAATTTGTGGAAAATCATATGGATAGAGAAAATAATAGGATAAGTGAAATGGAATGGTAGATGCATAAATTTCAGAAACATCATGCTAAAAGAATCCAGACACAGAAGAGCATATAACTTATGATCTCATTTATATAAAGTTCCAGTACAGGCAAACTAATATTTGCTGATAAAAATCAAATCAGTGCTTGCCTGCCTCCCAGTGAAGAGGATGGGGATTGACCACAAAGTAGCAGAAGGAAATTTTCTGGTGTGATAGAAATCTGTATATCTTGAGTGGGGTGATGGTGAGAGGGGTGTATACTTTTGTCAAAACTCAAACTGTACAAATCTGTGTATTTTATTGCATGTAAGTTATACTTCAATAAAATTGATGAAAATAAACTAAAACAAAAGGATAGAACTTATGGAGTTATACAATAGTGTAATAAATTGCCAAATGATCACGTTTCTTTTCCCATTGAGAGGTGAAGTATTACATCCCTTGAATCTGGGTTAACTATGACTTGCTTTGGCCACTAGGATAATAGAAAATGTGATACAACTAGATGCTTAAAAAACATGTGCACATTGGAGTTTGCCTGTTTGCTACTCTTGGAACCCTGAGATTATCATGTAAATAAGTCCAAGTAAGAGACACAAGGCCCAGCACCCCCAGCTGACAGAAAGCCAACTGTCAAGCTGTTGTTTTAAGTGAGGCCATTGACCACCAGCATACTGCAGAAACATGTATGAGCCCAGGTGACACTAGTGGAATTACTCAACTGATCTCAACCCAAACTGCCTACCAACAGAATCATAAGAAAATAAATTGGTATTTTAAACCACTAAGTTAGCAATGGTAATGGGTACAAATATTGACGGAATCTGATTCATAGGAAAAAAACACAGAACCTCTATAGAGAAAGCAGAGAATACAAATGCTTCAAAAGCATCAAGATATTTTATTCTAAATCTTTTACTGGTATCAAGAGATAAAAATAAATTTTCCAAGTGAGGTGATTCCCAGTTGAGAAGTATTAAAAGTTTGTATACAGAAACCTAGCATGACCAACTGAGAGGTATATTATCTTCCTGAAGTAGTATCCAAAATGAATGAGAAACTGTTGAGAAAAATTCCTTGTATTATCCTTTCCTAGGGAGCGAAGACAAGGCAAATGACACCTTCAATAAAGATGTGGAAAACATTGCTGGGTACTATGGAGTTTATGATGCCAAACTCAAAAACTGAAGAGTGCAGTGATGCTACCAGAGCTCTTTCCAAAAACATTTGAGTCTTTATCAAATAAGACTTTATGAAAAGGAAATGGATCTAATAACAAACAGAAAGAGAATGGTAGGGAGGGCATATGTTATCAAAGAACAGGATTTGATTCTATGAACAATGGCTTAAAATACTGAAATGATGGATTCATGTCTAGTGGTAAAGTACATCTCATAAGTCAGGGAAGGACATGTTTGCCTAGAGATCTAATAAAGGGGCCTTGTATCACTGAAGAGATGGGGAGAAAGAAAAAAAAAACCCAAACAAACCAAAACTCTTGAGGTCAGTTACTATTGAGAGATTTCAGTCTAAAATGAAGAGAAACATATGAGAGTTAAGATATCAGTTGTTCACATAAGAAAAAACTGAGGAGGGAGTTAGACACTGTAATGACAGCTTAAGATACATTTATACCTGATATATCTTTATAGAGGCAGTATAGCATGACCCTTAAGAGTACCAATTCTGGAGTCATACTGCCTGGATTTGAAAACAGGTCTGTCAAAAACCAGCTGTGCCACCTTGGGAAAGTTATTTAATCTTTCCATGCTTTAAATTCCTCATGTTTAAAACAGGAAAAGTGGCCGGGCGCTGTGGCTCACGCCTGTAATCCTAGCTCTTGGGAGGCCGAGGCGGGCGGATTGCTCAAGGTCAGGAGTTCAAAACCAGCCTGAGCAAGAGCGAGACCCCGTCTCTACTATAAACAGAAAGAAATTAATTGGCCAACTGATATATATATATATAAAATTAGCCGGGCATAGTGGCACATGCCTGTAGTCCCAGCTACTCGGGAGGCTGAGGCAGAAGGATCACTCGAGCCCAGGAGTTTGAGGTTGCTGTGAGCTAGGCTGACGCCACGGCACTCACTCTAGCCTGGACAACAAAGTGAGACTCTGTCTCAAAAAAAAAAACAAAACAGGAAAAGTGCCTAGCTTATAATAAATCCTTTATAAATGTTTGCTATTATAATGATTGTTATTATTATTGCAAGGATCAGAGCAGGCATAATAAACATACAGCACATGATTAATAAACACAATGCAACATATATTACTATGATTTGGTGAAAATTATGGTTTAACTTTTAGTTCACAGAATAATTTTATTATGTCCGTCCTGCAGAAGAAAAGCTAGGCCCGATGCAAGAAGTTGTGTAATTTTTACAGATTGCATATCAGAGCCAAATTTTGATCCCAGACAATATGGATCTAGCATCTGTGATCTCCTCTGAATTACTACATTGAATTAGCTTTCATGGAACAGGGCTTATGATAGAATATAGAGATGGACAGAAATGCTAAATATCCACATGGGGAGAAATTGACTGCTACTTCACATCATACATAAAAATCAATTCCAAGTGCATTACTGACAGTCTGAAAAGAAAAAGAACGGAAATTCTAAAGACGCAAGATTGTCTTTATGATCATAGAGTAGCAAAAGATTTCTTAAACACAAAAAACACAAACCATAAAGAAAATGACTGATAACTCTGAACACATTTAATTTCAGAACCTCTATTCATCAAAATCATGTGACAGCGAAAGCAAATAAGGAGTTAAGAGATATTTGCTACATATATAACATAAAAAAGAGCTCATAACTAGAAAACTTAAAAAGTAAGAGTCATATAAACCAATGAGAAAGAGATATTTCATGAAAGAGGATATCCACATGACCAATAAACACATGGAAGTGTTCAAACTCACTGATCATCAAGGACAAGCAAAATAAAACTATGAAATGCCAATATACCAACACCAGAATGGCTGTAATGACAAAGACTGACAGAAACAAGTGTTGAGGTAGAAGTGGAACTATTAGAACTCTCCAATACTGCTGTTGGGAGTAAACAACTGATTTGCCTTTCTACTCAAAGGTATATGCTCACCTGAAGTGAGTGCATGTGTATAGCAAAAGACCTGAATGGCAATATTCAGTATAGCATTATTCACGATAGCCCCAAAGAGGAAATAATACAAATGCTCCACAACTGACTAAACTGTAATATGTTCATATAATAGATTATAGTACAATGAAAATGAATGAACTATATAGAGATATACAAGGATAAATCTCATAAGCTAATAGTGAGTGAAATATGCCAGACAAAAATAAATACATACCATATGATTCCATAAACTATATGGTGGGTACTCTTGAGGAAAATAGGAGTAGACATTGACAGGATGTACCAAGAAGATTAGGGGACGTTATGTTTACATTATATTTATTAGCCTGGATATACTTACCTTGTATTATTCATTGAAATGCACATTTATAACTTGGGTTCTTTATTCTGTGTATAACTTAATAAAAATAGTCATAAAATGTCCAAAAAAGCACTCTCTGAGCAGCTAGTTGTTTCTCATAAATATCTTAAAACCAATGATGCAGTGTGCATACCATTAGTTTTATATTATACAAGCCTTATCTTTACATCACACCCCTCCCCCCCAATTCTACTCTTTGTGGAACTCCATTACAGATCTCAGCTATCCCAAACTGCATTTGAAGAATCAAGGCCTAGCTAATACTTTTAAATATTCTGTTATGCCAGCAGAACTAACATGCTCTGTAACAGATAACAAAAATACACAAATGTGACTTTCAATGATGTGATTGTGGGGGCACTAAACTTTTTAATCTCCCCAATCTTCTCCAACAAGGAGTATAAAAACAAAAAAAGAAAACAGCACCAAAACCAACATAACAGAAAATAAGCCTACAGATGATATCTTCAAAAAAACTAGATTAGCAATTTTCTAAAATCCTAGAATGTGATTATGTCACCCACAGCAGGACCAACAAAAGACTAATAGCTGTTTGGCAAGAGCAACAGGATATAATAGTGTACTACCTACACTACTCTGCAAGAAACAAAAAAAAAAAAAAAAGAAAAAAGAACTAATACTTAATCCCCCAAACAAAAGGATCTTAGTGGATAAATCTGCAAAAACCTACAAAACTGAGAAAGTCTTCATAGGCTCCAAAACAAAAAAAAGTGTAAAAACTGCATGCAAATGTGAAATGAAACAAATCTAACCATCTAATACCTCAAAATTTCTGAAATATCCAGCAAACATTCTCTTCTAGAAAGACAAGACCTCACACCCTGAAGGAAAATTATTAGAAATTAAAACCCAATTGAACAGAGAAGAAACACTGGGGTAAGAGGGGAAGGTGGTTCAGATAAGGAAAGATGAGGAAGGGAGTGATGCCCAGAGGCAGTAATCCTAGAAGAAAACAAAATGAAAAACAAAAACACCATAATACACACACACACACACACACGTACACACACACACACACACACACACACACACACACATTTAAAGCTGAGAGCAACATTTCAGAATTCATGATCTTTAGAGCTATAGAGGTAGAACATAAGGCTGGGGCCAGAAAATCTTTCTGAGTAAGACTTAGTTCTGAAAAAGACTAGATATACAGACAGGTAATATCTGAGTTCTCAGTAACAAAAAGAAGTCACTAACAAGTCAAGCTGGGAAAGCTACCCTATCCTATCCCCAACTTCTCCTACTCCATAACTATCTCTTCCTAATAGTCCAGGAAAAATACCTGGAACAAGAAAAGGAATATGAACCCACTCCATCAAAAATTATTATGGAGAAAAAAAGAACAAAATAAAATACAGAAGATTACAGAAATGGAAAGAAAATGAATAGAGGACATAAGAAAAGGAAATTATAAGTATACAATATAATTGGAGCCCTGAAAAAAAAAACTTAGGGAAACAAACAAACAAACAAATTCTAAAAGCAACTTTTCTCACCTGAGAGGACTAAATCCACATATTAAGTATTTGGGACAACTAACTCAAGAATAATCAATAAAACATATCATATAGTAAGACTATTGGATTTAAAAGGTAAAGAAAAAATTTGTTTGGGTAACCAGACAAAGAGTCTAAGTCACTTATGAGAGAAAGAAAATCAGGATGGCATCAGACTTCTTGACAGCAATATTTTATCCTAAAAAACAATGGAACAACATATTTAAGATGAGTAAAGTTTAAGCCAAAGTGCATATAGCCAAATTGTCTTTTAAATATAAAGGTTATAGACGAATAGTTATAAACATGCAAGATGTAAGAGAATATGTTTTCCATGAGCAAATTTCCCATGAAAAAATTTCCTTAAAAATCTCCTTAGAGATAAGCTTCAGAAAACTAAGAAGTGAATGGAGAAGTTTCAACACAAGATCTAAAGTATAAGCAAACTGCACAAACTTTGCTATATAGTTTGATTAGTTTACTTTATGCTTTTCTATTTCTTGAGATACCTATGATTAATAATACACTTACCTACCCAATCTGCTTCTGAAATGCATCATGTAATTTATCTTTCTTAGATTTTTAGAATTACTTTACATTTGAAAAATGCAGAAACACTGAGATTTCCAGATAGTAAGGGTAATTATGAGATAATAATACTAACAGATTTCTTTTGGTTAAAAAAAAAAAAGTGGTCCTAAAACTATAAATTAATTCTACACGAATAAATCACATTTGATAAAGGCCCTAACACATGAAAGTCCAAAGCTAGACATGTGACTTTGTAGTTTGTAGAAATGAAAATAACTAAGAAATATGTTAACTGACCTATGTGATAACAAATTATCAATACTAACCTGATAAGCTCTGTTTATTTGACTAGCTGCCCAACTAGCATATTTCATGTTGTCCTTTTTCATTTTTGCACTTGCTTTTGGATTAGAAGCAATATGACTTGCTGACTAAAAGCAAAAAAGAAATATCAAAAACAAAATTCCTTTTTTTTTAGTCAAGATAATTGAAAACATAAAGTTGAATGAAATTAGTGTTTAAAAATGGAAATATATTTTAAAATATAATATAACCCAAAGTAATGGAAAGATAAAGGAAATATTTTAAATAATATCTAAAATTATTTAAGTAAGTATCTATTACTATAGCTCTTAAAGGTAAAATCCTATATCATTTAAATAAAGAAGCAAGCCATGGAAGAACACTGTATAAACCAAAAGCACTTTACCACTGTAGGATACTGTTGATGTTATTCATTGTCATTGAATTACATTAGTTTCCCAATGCTGGAATTATAGAATTTTTGAATATAATAGAAAAAACCCTCAAATATAATTTACCCCAAGTTTCTACATTAATAGGTGAAAAAACTAAGTCCAGTAGTAGTGACTTAACTTGACCAAAGCAAGTTAATGGAAGTCTTTGAAATAAAGGAGATTCTCCTTATCTCTAATCCACTTCTCTTTTCATTATACCAAAAGTTTTCAAACTGTTTCACAGAACTGATTAGCCACTGCAATTTGATCCATCTTCTCCTTTTTAAAAATGTATTTAAATGAGGGATTCTTAATTGGAGATACATGAAAGAATATGTAAACCCCCAAAATCATATGCTACTCTTTAAATGTATGTTTGTTTGTATTTCTGGGGAGAGAAAGATATAACTTTTGTCTTATTCTTAAATATACCTTACTCTTAAAAGGATCTATGTGATTCAAAAAAAGGTTGTCTTCCTTTTCTACCTAACCTGTGCTACAGGTCATTTCACCTGTGTTTCCTCATCTGTCAAAGAGGAATCTATATGGCAGATTTTTACACCTCTGAGTCTTTAATGTAACCTTTCTGGTATGAATTTCAGTAAATGCAGCAGTAAAAGAAAAATCCTGGAGTCAACTGCCTAGGCTGGAATGCCAGCTCAATCCACTTAGGACCTCTATGTCTATCTTTGGACAAATTAATTGAATCTCTGTGTCTCAGTCTCACCATCTGTGAAATGGTCACAGTAAGAGTAAACTACCCAAATTTGAGTACCTACTCAAATAACTCAAGTGAGGATTTAATGATTTACACAAAAAATAGAGCTCAGACACACTGCCTGGCACATGAAGTGCTATGTACAAACTATCATTATTAATAATTTGTTTTATATAGTTTTAAAAATGAGTATTTAATTTATTTGGTAAAGAGATACTTCTATGAAACCATATCTCCAAGCCACTTTAACTGGCTCTGGGAGAATCCAGGAAAATTTTCTTGAAATTTCTTTAAGCCATTTTCTAACCATATTTTGCCATTTCTTTCTATAAAGTATTTGATTTATGTTTCTTCCTATCCTATCCTCCATTTCTTCAATCAGTTTTTTTTACTGAGTCCAAACAATAAGATACTCATGAAAAAGTCCATCCGTAAGACTAAGATAAATCAAAATTTCAAAGAACTGACCTACTAAAGTTTATTTTCCCAGCCTTTCTGATTGCAGAGAGTTGTTCATTTTATAGCTATTTTAAAGATCAGCAAATTCTTCCTCTATTTCACACAACTCTTCTTAATTGACTTTTCTAAGCTCTTCCTTTGGCAAACATAAACAATAGATACTTCCATACTTTCCACAATTTCCAAACTGTTCTTCTACACCATAAAACATGTTTTAATTTGACATATTGGAGATTTTATTTCTAATATGTGTTTTAACAGCAGTTTCAAAATATCTGATACAAGCATAATTTAGGAAAGGAATATAATAATGTTGGGCATAAATCCAAGAATATCAAAACAATTAAATACATAATATGGTTTTGTATCTGTTACTATTTTATAAAGACAGATTTCAATTCTGATATGATAAAAATATTTTACAAATGAAATGTCAAACAGCTAGGATGTATTAACATTCAAATTAAACTGCCTTACAACTTATTGTTCATAATTAACTAAGGAAAAAATCATATGCTCATCAATAAAGTGCAAAAACCAAGAGGGGAGTGATTGAAGGGGATAGTTAAATGGATTTTAAGTTACATATTTTAAAAAATAATATTAAACATGCACCTCAACTCACCATGTAAAGCCCAAACAAAGCTCTCATATTTCGGTTGTTCAGTTTCAATGCCTGTGCAAAGTACTTTCTTGAAAGTTCGAGGTTTTCAAGTCCACCTTGGGTATATTTAACCTGTTAAAATTGCAGAGTGCTGAAACCTGTTTATTTTACTACCTTGAAATATAGCATGGTTTCATCATACCATAGGCATTAAGTAATTGAAACAGATACTCTGTAAACAAATACAAGATGTTAAAAGAATTCACTTAAGGTTGTTAAAGCTAATCTAAAATTTAAAACATAACCTCCCCCCCAAAAGCTATTCTATTCCATGAACACTAATATCACTGAGAAGCTTTTAAAATGAAAATGCTGCCACAATAAAAAAGTCAATATAATATCTATTTCAGCTGCCTTGGAAATGCTTCACTTCATGTTTTATTTTCTACTACTAGCATTAGAAATATAGACTTGCATATTGAATTATTCTTTTACATGTGAACTGGCATTCTTTAATAATGAAGTCCCTCTGACTTATATCATTCAACTGTAATGGTAAGCATATTAAATAAATACTTCTAACATCAAAAAATATTGGCTTTAATATAAATTTTCTAGTATATGAATTTTAAAATCATAATTACTATAAATGTCTCATAAGCTATTAAATGGGGACAAAGGTGGCACAATTAATTTATAATTAGGAAAGTAAACAGTATGTAAATATAAAAATACAAATAACTTCAGTTTTAAATAGGACTTTTAATTTAAAAAATCAGTATTTCCATTGCAATATTAAAAATTTAAAATTTTTACTCCCATAACTTAAAACTCATCAGCTGTTTTAAAGATTTATATACTTGCCTAACATGAAGGAAATATACTTATTCCATAATTTAATAATATTCAACAGCAACAAAAATAAAATCACATACCATTGCTGTTTATGAAAACACTTACTTCAGCATACTGTTGACAATATAAGTGGTTGTGCGGATTAGTCATCATAAGCTCCTCTAAACAAAAGGCTGCTTTTGCATAGCTAAAAAATATAAAGAGGAGAAATTAATTTTAAAGTCACAAATTTTATCTTATACTTTAAAATAATTTAAAAACAATTTTAGTGGTGTTTAACATTTTATTTCCAAAACAATTTAAATGGCTTCACTAATAAAGTGCCTGTCATCTTGAATTCATAAATACCAATAACATTAAATTTTTGAATGAAATGAATAAACACAGGCTTAACTTTTAAAGCAGCCTATAAACAATCAATAGATATTACATTTTAAAAATTGAGTCATTGGCCGGGCGCTGTGGCTCACGCCTGTAATCCTAGCTCTTGGGAGGCCGAGGCGGGCGGATTGCTCAAGGTCAGGAGTTCAAAACCAGCCTGAGCAAGAGCGAGACCCCGTCTCTACTATAAATAAAAAGAAATTAATTGGCCAACTGATATATATATATATATATATATATATATAAAATTAGCCGGGCATAGTGGCGCATGCCTGTAGTGCCAGCTACTCGGGAGGCTGAGGCAGAAGGATCACTCGAGCCCAGGAGTTTGAGGTTGCTGTGAGCTAGGCTGACGCCACGGCACTCACTCTAGCCTGGACAACAAAGCGAGACTCTGTCTCAAAAAAAAAAAAAAAAAAAAAAATTGAGTCATTACTATGACATCCAAACATTATTAATAACACAGGCTCCAAGACTTTAGATCAGGTTACATAAAAAATAACTTCTAGAAGTTCACTGATAATTAAATAATATATTCAAATACCTAAGGTGTAAGGAGGAAATAAACATTTTATTACATATTCTCTATCCACTAAAAATCCTTCACAGGCATATATTCACCAATATATTCTGTTACAAAGACTTCTTATTACTTAACTGTCAAATATCAAATTATAATAAAGTTATACATTTCTAAACACATGAAAAATAGGTTAAGTTAGTTTTGACACACACTCTATTACTATTAAATCATGTGATAGAGAAAAACAAAACAAAAATCTTACTGAAAATGTAAGGTGAGAACTGCCAGAAAGTATCTGGAAAAGCAGCTTTAAACCATATGATTATAATTCACATTAATATATTTTAAATGTTTAATGTGAATATCCTAAAGAACACAGGTGTTGCAAGATTTATTCCCAGAGAGGAGGTGATGACACTACCCAAAGAAAAAGGCTACCTAAATTTGGCATTTGTCACCAATATACAAAGGTACCCACCTTTACACTAACACTTGATAAACTTACTTTTTAAAATATACATATTCCAGCTTTATACATGTATATTGACCAATAGCTTTTATTAAGTGCTCATTATGTGTCATGTACTGCTCTAAGTATGTTATCAGTATACTAATTTAATCCTACCAAAACCGTAGGAACATCAACATTCTATAGCTGAGAACACCAAGACACAGACATGTAAACTGAATCAAGGCTGTGCCACTGCAGAGAGCTGCACTCTTAAGCACTATGTATGTTGTCTACATGCATTACACACCACAATGATAAACTACAGTAATGGTAGTGACAGTGATGAAGATGTCAATGGCAACATAAAAAAAGTGTGTATAAGTGCAGTCAAACCAAAAGGGCCTAAGGAAAAAATACATCCTGCAAACTATCCAAGAATTATATCATTTTATATTTATGAAGAGCCTTATATACAGATTCTTATGCAAAAACATGCAGCTACTTAGCTGTTTCGATTTTTACATCCAAAATCTAGCAGTGGTTCTGGACACACGACAGGTATTTAACAAATGATTAAACAAATGAATGAGCAAATGACTGAATAAATGTCTAGAACAAAAGTATTATGACTACCTAGCTAATATCTATATATCACTCTAAAAGGGGAAAGCTGTCTCTACTTTAAATACCCAACTTTATCAAAAGACAGTGCTAAATGTATTCCTTTAACTAGGATGATGCCAAAAACTCATACTGAGGCTAAGAATAAAAGTTCTTATAGATTTAAATGGGTTTAGCACCACTATTACTCTGGTTCTTATACAGCATAAAGCACAATAAAATGGGCAAGTAGGAGTTTTTGTTACAAAATGAACACCAAGATATTTTTCCCAAAAATCAATTGGTAACATATATAAGAAAAGGATCCCTTTTCCCAATTTTACGAAATACAAAATCAAACTAATTTTGTGGATAAATATAGGATCAAATAAACTTAGAGCTAGGAGAAGCTCAAGAAATGGTTTAGTTCTAGTCCAGCCATTCTTAGGAAGGTTGTTCAAGAGGATTAGGCCACACAAAAAGTGATTATTTCCTCAATTCTGCCAAGGATGGTGTATGTACATAGCATTGGTACCAGTACCATTTTAGGTTCATAGAAGTTAACTTATTATATACAGTGACTCAATGATATTAAGATTAGAGAAGTAAAAATAATTTCATATGTTTGTTGGCCATTATTCTGTCTTCATTTGAAAAATTTCTGTTCATGTCCTTTGCCCACTTTTTAATAGGGTCGTTTGATTTTTCCTTGCTGATTTTCTTGAGTTCTAAATAAATTCTAGTTATCAGCCCTTTATTGGATGTAGAGCTTGAGAAAATTTTCTCCCATTCTGTGGGTTGTCTGCTTGCTCTCTTGACAATTTCTTTGGCTGTGCAGAAGTTTTTTAATTTGATCAGGTCCCATTTATTTATTTTTGTTGCTGTGATTGCCTTTGGGGTCTTCTTCATAAATTCTTTGCCTAGGCCAATGTCTAGAAAAGTATTTCCAATGTTTTCCTCTAGAATTCTAATAGTTTCACACCTAGGGTTCAAGTCTGTTACCCAGCATGAGTTGATTTTTGTGAGAGATGAAAGGTGTGGGTCCTGTTTCAGTCTTCTACATGTGGATATCCAGTTTTCCCAGCACTATTTATTGAATAAGGATTCTTTTCCCCAGTGTATGTTTTTGTCTGCTTTGTTGAAGATTAGCTGGCTTTATGAGGATGGTTTTATATCTGGGTTCTTGGTTCTGTTCCACTAGTCAATGTCCCTGTTCTTGTGCTAGTACCAAGGTGTTTTAATTACTATAGCCTTGTAACAAACATATGAAAAAATGCTCAACATCTCTAATCATCAGGGAAATGTAAATCACAACTGCAATGAGATATCACCTATATTCAGTAAGAATGGCCTTTATCAAAAAGTTCCCAAACAATAAATGTTGGCGTGGATGCGGAGAGATAGGAACACTCCTAACACTGCTGGTGGGACTGCAAACTAGTTCAACCTCTGTGGAAAGCAATATGGAGATGCCTTAAAGTGATACAAGTGGATACAAAGCGATACAAATTGCTGGATCAACTATTTGATCCAGCAATCCCACTACTGAATATCTACCCAAAAAATCAAAAGTCACTTTATGAAAAAGACACCTGCATTTGAATGTTTATAGCAGCACAATTCACAATTGCAAAACTGTGGAAACAACCCAAGTGCCCATCAATTCAATGACACTCTACAAAAAAGACACCTGCACTCCAATGTTTATAGCAGCACAATTCACAATTGCAAAGCTGTGGAAACAACCCAAGTGCCCATCAATTCATGAGTGGATTAATAAAATGTGGTATATGTATACCACGGAGTACTATTCAGCTTTAAGAAACAATGGTGATATAGCACCTCTTGAATTTTCCTGGATAGAGCTGGAACCCATTTTACTAAGTGAAGTATCTCAAGAATGGAAAAACAAGCACCACATGTATTCACCAGCAAACTGATATTAACAGATCAACACATAAGTGGACATATATGAATAACATTTATCAGGTGTCGGGCAGATGGGAGGGGGTGGTAGGGGATGGGAATATACAAACATAATGAGAAAGATATGTAGCATTTGGGGGATGGTCACGCTTGAAACTCTAACTCCAGGGGGGAGGACAGCATGGGCAATATACGTAACCTTAACATTTGTACCCCTATAATATGCTGAAATTAAAAAAATAATAATAATAATTTCAATTAATTTAAAATTGAATTAACAATTATTACATAATTTCCTTTTGTGCAGTTTGAGTCAATTATTAGTATGTTAGAATCAGTACTAGAACTAAAGTTTTATTTTGTGCCTCACAAAATTATATAAGCAAAGGCTACAGTATATGCTCCTATAATGTTTTACTGATATCATGATTTTTCCTTACAGAATTTTGATAATTCCCTTTGATATAGAATTTTATAGTAAGGCTACACCTACAAAAAGGATCTATAATCACAATCATAATTAATGTATAAGACTTGCTGATATAGTATCTAGTTTGAATTTTACAAATCAAGTAAAAAAAATTAAGTCTTCGATAATGTGAATTTATTTTTGCTTATATAGGTTGAGTACTCCTTATCTGAAATGACCAAAAGTGTTTCAGATTTTAGATTTTTTTGATTTTGAAATAAATATTTGTGTTATCTTACTGATTAAGCATCCTTAATTTGAAAATCCAAAATCTCAAATGCTCCAATGAGCATTTCCTTTGAGCATCCTCGAATTCTGGAGCATTTCAAATTTCAGATTTTTAGATTAGGGATACTTAACCTGTAATATGTATTGGTAGTACTAACAAATAAATTATAACTGTAATTTTTTGTATTTAGAACAAGTACAATTTCTCAATATGGTTAATGGGTGTGATACACACCACTGGAATAACTAAAGACAAACTATAATTTATAAATCAAAATCAGAATCAAATTTAAAAGTAACTTAATGCTGCAAAAAATTATGTTGCAGAATTCTATGTCACCTTTTCCCTTTATACAGACACTAAATAATGAATATTTTATTATGGAAATTTATTTGGAGTAAAAAATTCTAGATGTAGGACCCCAATGCTGCCTGTGACCTACTATACTTTAAAAAGCTTATAACTGTTCATATGTAGAAAAGAATACCAAATGTTAAACATATCTAGCATTTTCTAAACTGCTACATTTTTGCCATTGCCTTCCTAAAACTGGTGCTGACATCCCACAATACTTTAACACTCTACCATAAAAGCTCTATCTACTACAATGACTTGCTCCAAAAAAGTCAAATTAATCAAGTGAACCAATTCTAATTTTCACAGTTTCAAAAAAATCTGGACATATTTATATTTGACTTACCCTAAATCTAAATATTTCTTCTAAGTGTTCAATTAGAAAAAAATAAATGGTCATTTTATTACTTGCTTTAAGACCAAATAGAGTGTTGTGATACTAGATAAATAAGTAGGCTGTTCACAATGATCATTTCCTCTAAAAAGTTATTATTTTTCAAGTGCTTTTGTATTTCTTGATTTCTTGGGATTTTTCAGTTCATTTCTCAAGTGTACATTCAACTCTATTTCAATAAACTCTTTAGACACAAAATAAAGCAAAACTGAATGTGGCCCTACCTGATGAAACAATAAATTTAATGACAGGTTTAAAATAAAGTATAACCTAAATTTGACGACTAAATATTAGAAATTCATACAAAAAAAAAACTGCAAATGATATATTTATATAGTTCTTAGAGGACAGAAGACATGAAAGTGATCAAAATTGATATATCTGATTTTTCTGAAAAGATAAGCTTTCCATAATTAAAAAAGCCAGTATTAAAAAGGCACATAATAAGCAAAGACATATTTCTGATAAATAGTTTTATATAAATCTCCTTTATATAAAAAGCTCTTAAAAATGAAAAAAAAAAAGCATAACTAGTTTTCACCTATCAAATTTTTCAAAGCTTAAAAACAATCATAGTACCTAGTGTTGTTAAAGGGGTACTCTTATAATTGCCTGTGTGAAAGTAAATTGCTATTACCATTCTAGGGAACAATTAGGAACTATTCATCAAGACCACAGAAAATGTGCATATCATTTAATCAAGTAATTCTATTTCTAAGAATTTAGCCAAGGAAATAAAGATGATCACTACAGCATTACAGTGAAAATGTAAAATAACCTCCATATCCCCCACTAGGAAACTGGTTAAAAATACTAGTAGGATAAATTGATATAAAGAAACAATATACAGCCATTAAAACCATGGTGTAGAATGTTTACAGTGATAAGAAATTTTGACAAAATATAAGAGAAAGCAAAAGCCACAAAAGATAATTTTATCTTGGATTTTTAAGAGGTATGGAAGAACAAAAATCACATATAAACTATAATTTAGGATGATGAAATTACATGTAATTTTTGTTTTGGTCTTTATACTTGATTGAGTTTCCCAAATTTCCTACATTAGGTCTTTCTTTAACCTGAAAAAAAAAATGTCCTTAATGATATGAAATATTTTTAAATGCTTTTATAGTCAGAAAAATCTTTATAAGGTAGGAAAAATTTTAAATAGCTATCACCTGTTTTAGAAACAAAATAAAGCTAATGTCACTTTTTTTACTACATTCTGAAAATTCAGTTTCATGTTACTTAAATATAAGTATTATATACTGTCCCACATGCATAGGAGAATGTTTACATATGTGCACATACAACCATACGTACATACTATACTGAATATGAATCAGAAAATAATTTCCTAACCAAACACAGAGAATCTGATGGCCAGAGTATATGAGAATTGAAAAATTATTATCAGAATATAGCACAAATTAATTAATTAAATAACAGCTATTATTTTTATGATAGCTTCCACTTTTATTAGAATTACACAAATAACCACTTCAATCCTCTATTTCACATTATATATATAGACCACAGACAACAGAAGTGTCTTCATTCTATTTTATTTCCTGTGTCAGCTGTTTGCACTATGAGAAGAGGTTATTCATGCACAATAAGAAAATGTGCGTGAGAATCTGATTCTATTCCATCAAAAAGAAGGAAAAGAAACAATGTAATATACTTCAGATTCAAAAGAACTAAGAGAAAAAAGAAAAAAAAAGTTATGCCTCTAGATAGAGGTTAGCGTTAATGCTGTGATATTAGAAAACTTGCACTAAGACTCTGGACTAATCCTCTCACACTGGGATTTCCTCCTGTCACTACAGCAATAAAAAAGCTAACAAAAACATTAAATATCCAATAAGCAAGTTCCTACAGCATTCAACATTCTTGATTATTCTCGGTTTTTTACCCAGGCAACAGAACGCTTCACTTTAGATTCTCTTAGTACTAAAGCTAATACATGCATACAATTGACAGAATTTTTAAACAGCAGGGAGTATAATACTCTTTGTATATAAGAACAATTTGAACTCTAAAAAATTCACAATTTTGATTCACCAAAAATAACCTTAGCTTGGCAAATGCAGGCCTTTAAAATTTCAAATACCATCTGTATTTGAAAGAAAAACTTACTTTCTCAAACAAAAACAATTTAGCAAAACACAAATGACCTAGTTAAAGCTACTCACAAATTATGACCAACAAATTGTTGATTTGCTATTTTTCATTTAATTGTTGGTTTATTGTTTCTCATTTCAAATAACAAGTGATTCACATCTTTGGAAACCACTATGCCTTGTAAACTTTGACAAAAATTGCACTCTTAGCAAAATTTTGTGTGTTTAACAACTTACTCGTGTTCATTGATATAAAGTTCCGCAAGTTCATGCCAGGCTTCTTGGTCTCCAACAAATCTGGTGGTAGGAAAGGGGAAAAAAAGTAAATGTGTAGATATTTTATAAATGAACAGCACAGAGACAAACAGGAAAATCAAATGCAAATTCCATTTTAATTAAAAAAGATTTATCAGAATAACAAAACACAATCCTCTTGTAAACACTCACTGTTCCAGATACTCATTCAGTTCCCGAATGGCCTCCACATTTTTCCCCTGGGCTTTTCGAATGGCAATCTTACGCTTTCTTGCAGCCTATGGGTTGACATTAATAAAGGATTAGGCCCTCATGATTCCTTGGGTTTTTGTAAAGAAGGTAATTTGACTGTGCAAATTATTATCTCAATGCCAGTGAAATTCCATTGTAGAACTACTGCTTAGTGGGAGTTTATAAACATGCCCCATGACATCCCACTGGGGAATTCAAACATTCCTCTAACAATCACATATGCTTTACTTTTGATGCACACAATGTATGCATCGTTTCATCCAAATAAATAACTATCCAGATTCTGATAATTACAAGTCAGCAGGGAATCCTAATCTTTATCCAACTTAAAGTCCTTCACTCTGTCCCATTCATAAGATCTGTATCTTGAGAGGTAGAGGGATAGTGGAGATTAGGAAAAAAATCTCACCATGGCCACTTGAATATCATTATACAAATATGGCTTCTGACAACTTTTTTTCACAATTTTAAGAGAAAAGTCTACCTGTGAGTTTTCAAAAGAAAAATACAGGTCCTAAAATAAATATTTTATAATAAGCAAAACATCTGAAACTTGCATTTTAAAGTTATTTAAATGACAAATATAAAAATCGATGCCATTTATTTATGCATTCACCAAGTATGTATCAGACTTCTATTGTTTGCCAGGTACTGTGGTAGACAATGAAAAAATAAGAATAAAAAAGAAATAGATAATTCCTTGCAGAAGCTCAGTCTCAAAGACACATCACCTAAAAACTTTAATGCTCTAAGGGGCAATGATAGAGATATCTATCATTGTCATGATAACAAGGAGGAGATCCTAACACAAGCTGAGGTAGAGTGGAGGAAGGGGAGGAACAGGAAGCAAGGAGGGTCCCAGATGTGATACTTGTACTGAAACAGAAAGCAAGGAGGGTTCCAGATGTGATACTTGTACTGAAACTGAAACAGATTAAGAAAGCAGAACAGCTAGCACTCTGGGAGGCCAAGGCGGGAGGATCGTTTGAACTCAGGAGTTCCAGATCAGCCTGAGCAAGAGCGACACCCATCTCCACTACAAATAGAAAGAAATTAGCTGGACAAAAAAAAATAAATATAGAAAAAATTAGCCAGGCATGGTGGCGCATGCCTGTAGTCCCAGCCACTTGGGAGGCTGAGGCAGAAGGATCTCTTGAGCCCAGGAGTTTGAGGTTGCTGTGAGCCAGGCTAACACCATGGCACTCTAGCCTGGGCTACAGAGTGAGACTCTGTCTCAAAAAAAAAAAAAAAGACAGCAGAACAGGAAGATATGTGTGGACATTGTATAATATAGTAGGAACACATGACCAAAGGCATAGAAGAAAGCAGCATTGTATATAATCAAGACTATAAGTTTGAGGCTGAAGTGGACAGTCAGGAACTGGATAGCACTGTATAAATTACTATATTTATGTCCCTCCATCTCTGCTTAATTCAAACACAGAAGAATAAACAACAAAACACACTATAACTAGGGTAAAGGTAAGCTTATTATGAACATGGTTTCTTATTGTTTTATATAATACACACTCCACAAGATACAGACAGAAGTAAAATGGATGGAACCTCTTCAGAGTAATGGAAGCTACATGTCCTGTTTGGCTCAGAAGTCAAAGTGAAAAGTTTAGAGAAATCAAGAGACTCTCCAATAAATTAGGGAAAGAGCAATACTTATAATAATTGTAATAATATTTTAAAAAATGATATTTTAAGAATATATATCCTTGATTATTTGAGTCATGTCAAAGGCCTAGAACAGTGCTTGCCAAATAGGCACACTCAAATATAAAAAGCACCACAAGAAATGTAAAAGTTACAAAGTCTCAAGAATTCACAACAGTGAAAGTAAAGCTCTGAAAGTAACTCAAATCCTAAAGGTAGAATATTAGATTTGGGAGCCTTGTCCCAAGTACTTCCAAAAATATTAATAGAGGAGGGATAAATTAACATGTAACCAAGAAACTGATTTCTTTTGGGCATATAATATGTAATCTAGCACCATTTGAAACATAATTTATTCTCTTCATTTTTCATGACACTACTTCTTTCACCAGCAAGTGATAGAGCAAAAAGAATCTAGGTTTGAAATCAAAAAGACAAGAAGTTGAATACCAACTCTTGTTACTTAATCAGCTTTTTTAACCTTTCCAAAGGTCAATAAGACCATCTATCTCCAAGTATCAAGGCAAAGCAATTAACATGTTACCTATCTTCCTTTTTTAAAAAACCTTCAATTCTATGGTTATCATTTATGTGTTAAGCCTTGCCACAAAGCTCTAAGAGATCTTTAAAAGATTGTCACAGACTTACTTGTTTTATATTTATATCTTGCCCCAGTTCTTAAAGGACTTGCAACAGTTGAGATGAGATACTACAGATGCAGTGAAAACTTTTAGAACATTTTGAATTTAAATGTCACAAATCAGACAAAAAGTCAAAGTATAACTAGGAATAGCAATTAACACATCTTTAGTCTTAGTATTAATAAGAAGTGAGATATGAACGCTGTAATGGGCATTGTCATGTACAATATAAGTTTCATGAAGAGTGTACTGAAACAACTGACTTTTGTTAAACTCATTTTTTCCAGTTATTTTACAACATTCCTCTACTGCTGAACACGTACTAAATATTTTTGGTCAGCAGCATTCTGCAGAAGACAGTTTGTAAAACACGGCCCTAGAGTGTTTCAAAGACAATTAGTCTTTTAAAGTGACTCTTAAAGGATAATACTTTTGTAAATGATAGGGAAATAAAGGTGTAATCAACTTAAATGTAACAAAAAAGGTAGAATTAGGAGATCCAAAATTTTTGATTTCCATCCTAAATTCTTCTACGAGACTTTCTGAAAGGAAGCTGAAATATTACAAATTAAATAATGTGTTACTCTTATTTTGAATGATGTGAATTTGTGGAGGGAGTAATGTCATAATTTTGTAAGAATTATGTAAAACAGAAATTTAGCATTAACTTTGGAATAACCAATTTTAAAAACTAAGAGTTTTTCCACCTAACAAGAACTTCACTGAGGTACAATAAAAGATTTTAAATACAATGCTTTCTTAATCAATTTGGGAAGCATGCCCCACTCTACCATATGAACAACATCATGTAAAACCTAAGATACAGCATTTTAGGTCCTAATATTCTAAAGTTTAAAACAAACTTTTGAGTGGTAACTATTCACTTATGAAAAGCCAATCCTCCTTTAAGCTGCCACTTGTGCCAACTTAAAAAAAAAATCTACTCAGCAAGCACTACTATATGAGCACAGGTATATTATTAAGTCATATGCTTTTTACTAAATAACAGCCCTGTCCAGGTTATTTCTTTTAAAGAAAAATAATACCTCATTCTGAGTTAAGTATAAATCTTTATCATGATCATTTTAAATTAGTATTAAACAGGGACTTAATTTTGAGCCAAAGTAAAGTAACAGGGACCAAACTTATTCCTCCTGCCTTAAGGTACAGGACAGCAGGCAATAAAGGACAGTGATCCCCGAGAAGTGGGAAACAGACCAGGTAATCTCTATTGTTATTGCCCTGGCTCGCTGCCTTGAGAAAGTTTCAAGGGTGCTGTGCAGGGAGAGGAAAACCAGATTGAGCCCAGAGAACTCTCGAGTTCAGGAGAAGGAGTGGAGAGTCCAAGAAGATCAAAGAGGCAGAGTACCACAGAAGAATAAAAGCACACAATAAGGACTCTGGAGCTCTGCAGAGGGTTCCCCTCGAATACTCAGCTTTGTACTGATCCATGCATGCAGGTGAGGAAACTACCCAAGGCCAAGGAAAGAACCACCAGAAAAGTTTAGGGGACACAGTGCCCAGCTATGCCCCTGCTACCAGCTAGACTGGAAAATGGCAGGATTCACTGGGCATTGGATAGAGTACCCAGAAGGTTCTTACCACAGTAATGGCAAATAATTAGCCTCAAACACTATTCTGATCAGGCTGGGAAACTTGAGGATTATGGCTTTGTTCACTGTCTTGCTTGTGGTGGTAATGGTTTCACTGGTATATACAAATGTCAAAACTTATCAAGATATATACCTTAAATACGTGCTATTTACTCTATGTCAATTATATGTCAAAACAGTTTTTTTCAAAAAAAAACCAGCATAGACTAAATGTTAAGTAAAGTTTTGAATATTTATCCAGTTTAATTTTGCATTTCTTTCTTATACTTCTTTTCCTGTAAAATATGCCAAGGTTCTAAATTTTTCTAAATATCTTGTTTGGATCGATCTTTGCAAAAGTCAACTTAAGTCTTAAAAAATGAAAACTGTTCTACATTTTACAAATAATTTTAATATTTGGAGTTAAAATTTCTACTATAAAATATGAAACTTCAAAAAGTACTCATTATGATATGGGATAAATTATAAAAGAAAAGCCATTTAAAATCTAAAAGTTTTGTCATCTGCTTCAAAGTATATCTAAATTTTTAAATAAACAGAGAATATATAATGTATCATATGTAAAATATACAACCAATTATAATAACAAAGATACTGGTGCAAAAAAGTAAGATGAAAACTGAAACACACATCTCAGTTTTTGCACATTCACAAAGAACAGTACTAGACACTGAAGGAAGTAGATGCTCAGTAACCACTACAGAATAAATGAATATGTCACAAATTTTACAGCTGGAAAGAACCTAAAGGGTAGGCAGTGATAATTAAATCTCTTCATTCTACATAGACAAAAACAAAAGCCTAGACTTACACAGCAAATCCTACAGCTCCTGAATCTATATACTTATTTTTTCTGCCATAGTCTCTTACTCTCTATATACTTAGTGCTCAGCTGTCCAATTCCTTATTTATACGTCTGTGAATAAAAAGTCAAGCAGCATGTCCCACAAAAGCCACATGAAATCCCGAGTTTCAAATGATTACCAGGCAACCAGAATAAGGTTCAAAAAAGGATTCTCTTGCCTTTTGGATCTTACCCAGAGCACACAAAAAAGGCTTATAAAAAAGACAAATTTCCTTCTATCACAGCTTCCCTAGTATAATATTTTTTAAAGCAAAAATTATGCTTAGGAGATTTAAAAAAATAAAAACAAGTTATTATTACATTTCACATACTCTTTGACAGTGGCAAGTACAATGTATTTAAATAACTAAATTTACATAATGAAATTTCTGTAGGGGGGACACCTGGTTGCCCATGTATATTAATTACCTAGTCCCAATTCCATTCATTACCATTGCTTCTTTCTTTCTTCATGGATGAATAGTCTTTAGCAATGGCATCAAACTGTCTATCCCGAGTTTCTTACTAACTATAGAATCTTAAGTAAGTCACTTAATTTCTCTGTGATCTTGTCTGCCCATAAAATAAAGACAGTATCTGACAGGATTGTAGTGATACTTAATAAGATACATACGTAAAGTATTTAGCTCAGTGATGGACCATAGTAAATATTCAATAAAGATTACCTGTCATCATCATCATCTTCCTCAATTCTATCACTCCTTTCACCCCATCCTCATATTTATCACAATCTCTGCTTTGTATTAATAGAAAGCTGCAGCTTTATTCTAAGTCAGTTGTAAAGTAGAAAAAAATCTACATGATCATATAAGCTGTTCTTTGAATATGCTTTACTCATATCAAAAGTTTTTTTAAAAAATTCACAAAATCAGAGCACATTAAATAATTTTATCATCCCTTAATCAATGCTAACTATTGCATTTTTGCCCTCCCAAAAGTTTAGAAGATTTTTAGCCTACACCACTTCAAATAATTTGTCTGCTGTCCTAATTGATGTTCTGAATAAGCAATCTGGAGCCATTAAAAATTGCAATAGTGCTGAAAAACTCATGTATGATAGGGAGAACCACTCTACTAAAAGAATACCACAGACCACAAACAATTTACTCCATTATTCAAAAGTAAATAAAAACTCATCAACAACACAGATTCTATTCTGTTTTCTTCAATGAACATCAAATAAGACTCAATCCCTAGCCTCAGAGAATTCACATTTTCTAGGTAGAATATGTATAACTACAATATAAATAAATCCAAGAAGGAATACTTGGGTATAGTATCTTTTAAATTTCAGGGGGAGCATAAAGGTTACTGTGATTTTTACTGAAACAATCAAAGGGGAGGTAGTTACAGAGGACCTGGACCCCAAGGGAAGATGAGAATTTGTATAGTTATGCTCCCACAGGATTTTTCCAACCAAAGCTATATATACCAATGCCAAACAATAAACAGGAACTTATATAATTCATTTGAAACTTTTAAAGACTATGAATAAATCTTCATCAAATCAGCTATATGCTTTCTGTAACGTTACATACAATGGGATAGCTAGCAATTTTTGCTAAAAGACAAGTAGTATCTTTAAAAAATAGGCTACTTGGGGAAGAGATACTGCATAGAAAAGGATTAAAAGATTAAGGCCTACCAGCAAAATATAATCTAGAATCCTACTATACCCCCTCCAGATTTAGGGACCCAGAAAGAAATGGAAAGTTGGGTCAGCAAAGGGAAAGCAGAGTTTCAGGTTCTTCTACCTCCAAGGCTATGCCCACAACCTGAAAATGTGAGCTTTTAAGAACATTTTACTCTTGCCACACAGGCAATTATATCTAATTCCAAAATAAGACTTCAAGTATTTGATATATCATAGTAGGCAGAGTTTACAATTCGGGCCAAAACCTGACCTTTCTGAAATATGACATCAATTAAAATATAATAATAATTGTACTTTTTTTCTGAAAGACATTCATTCAATGAATATTCATTGAAAGCCTACCAAATGCTGGGCAATGCAAAGGACAAAATTGGGGTCAGAATAAAAGGTCACAGTGAGCCTAGTCCAATACTTGTCTTTGACAGCCTAGATACTAAAATTATTATACTTAAGAGCTATTCTTCTCGACAACATATTTGCATCTACGTTTTGTTTATATATTTTTATTAAAAATATACATCTCACTATCCTCTAATTCCACTTGTCTTAATTTTAGATTCCCATAATCCCTGGCCTAAGAACAACTTCCAAATTACGTCTCTCTTTTCACCTCCTTCAAATCATATCCCATATTCCTGAAAGTTATCTCTATCTGATGGTATTTACCAAATCAAAATTTGACTTTACTCTTCATTCTCAAAGAATAAAAATCAAAATTCTGAAGTATAACTGGTCACAAATGTAGATTCTCTTGTTGCACTTCTAGCTACTCTGTACCATAAATCAACTTAGAGGTATAAAACATTATTTTCCTCAGAGGTAAATCAGTAGGGAGGGAGAAGGTTAAACTAGGCAAAGCACCAGAATTTCAACCTTTCTTCACCAGAACAGAAATGAAATTTCATTTGAAAAAGATATAAAAGGAGACAGTTCAGAAAGAAAAAAAAAAAAAGTAACTGCTTAAGAATACTAAAAGATGTCCAACATTATTCATAATGCAAATTTTAACGTGGTAAGATTTTTAGCCAATTATAGTTGCAAAGATTAAAACAAAAAAGATCACAATATACCATGTGGGAAGATCAGGCAAAGTGGCACTCTCATATATCACGGAAATGGGTATAGATGACTAAAAAGCCTTTTTAGGGGGAAATTTAGTAACATCAATCAAAATTTAAAATGAATGGACTTCCTGACCCAGATATTTCACTTCTAAGGATTCATCCCACAAATAACATCCACTGCAACCCTGTTTCTGAAAGGAAAATATCAGAATCAACCTAAGGGTTCACCAAAGGGGACTTAGTTAAAGAAACTTTTTTATCAAGACAATGGATTATATATCCACTCAATGCAATAATATAAAGGATGTGCTAACATTGCATGATCTTTAAAATATATTGCTGAGAATATGCCAAATTTGCAATTCTAAGCATTTTCCCTTCACACACACACAATGTGCGTCTATTTGTGCATGAAAAAATATTGCTAAAAACACATACAAATTGTTGACAGTATTTGCCTAAGGGAAGGAGGACTTGAGCTCATGGATAGGAGAAAAGACTTATTTTTTGCCATGTATTAATATTATTTCATTCTGTCTGCAATTTTTAACATGAATACATATTACTTTTTCAAAAGAATATTTTACAACTTTTAAAAATAGATGGAGAGAAGGTATCTCATTTCACTATCACCCTCTCAAAAGAAAAATTTGAAAACTTCTATTCTAATCATGTTCTTTCTTTCCTAAACAGGCCTTGCACTTTAATAATGCTAAGGCTTACTCATGCCATTCACTTGGGATATGATGTCTTTCTTCAGTTCACTGTCTTTGTTTCATTTAAGCCACATTCATCCTTCAAGGCCTGCAAGGCTCAAAACTCATGCAGCAAGTCAGCAAGTTACCAAAGAATCAGAATTTAATAAATCTATTTCAAAGTCCACAATATGTTTAATACATCATGTTGCCTCCCTAAAAACAAAGTCAAAATGCTGTCTAATTCATCTTGTTCCCAGCACCAAGCACACTGCAAGCAAATGTTTTCTGAAAGAATGAATGCATATGAGTAGGAAGGAAAGCCCCTTCAAGCTTAAATGAACAACCTCATTTCTCTACTAGATATCAAGGAACATAGAGGCTTAAGACAAAAGGGTCACATGATCACTTTTAGACAATGCAGAGAATAACAGTATAAAAATATGAATTATAACTATGGATGAGGATAAAACTAGACTTTTCTACCTATGAGATAATACATGAAAGTTGTGAAAAAAGAACAGTAATGTCTTCTACACAGAAACTTAACTGTTGCATATAAGTAAAGCCTTCTACTAGACTTTATTAATTCTAGATCTTATATGGCTTTGTTTTCTCCATCAACATCCAGCACAGTGCTTTCTAAGGATACAGGAACAGAAACAGTATCTTTATTCTTAGTAACAGTAACACTTTGGCAGTTCATTAGAAGTACTTAATGTTTACAGAAGGAAAGGAGGAACTGAGTGGAGATTAGAGAATGTTTGCTAAAAGAATTATACATTTAGCAAAGCTGAATTTAGTCACCTTGTTCTAAAATGTTTACCTAGCCTCTAAAGGATTTAGTTACAATTGGTTGAGTACCCCTTATCCAAAATAGTTGAGACTAAAGTGTTTCAGATTTCGTTTTTTTATATTTTGGAATATTTGCATATATGTTATGAGATACCATGGCATCCAACTCTAAACATGAAATTCATTTATTTACTATATACTTTATACACATAGCCTGAAGGTGATTTTATACAATATTTTAAATAAGTTTGTGCATGAAACAAAGTTTTGACTGCAACCCATCACATGTAGTCAAGTGTGGAATTGTCCATTTGCAGTGTCATGGTGGGACTCAAAAAAGATTTAGATTTTGGAGCATTTCAGATTTCAAATCTTTGGATTAGGGATGCTCTCAACCTGTACCACCTCACACACATTCTATGGCAGGAACCATCCAGATTTCATTTTTTTTTTTTCCTTTAGAGACAGGATCTTGCTCTGTCACCCTGGGTAGAATGCAGTGATGTCATCATAGCACACTGCAATCTCCAACTCCTAGGCTCAAGCGAGATCCTCCTGCCTTAGCTTCCCAAGTAGCTGGGACTACAGGTTAATGCCACCATGCCTGGCTAATTTTTTTCTATTTTTTGTAGAAACAGAGTCTCGCTGTTGCTTAGGGTGGTTTCGAACACCTGAGCTCCAGCGATCCTTCCACCTCAGCCTCTCAAGAGTACTAGGATTACAGGCATGAGACTGGTCTCTAGAGTTCTCTTTTAGCCAGCCTTAAAAGTCCTAAAAAGCTATAAATTATGGAAAGTACTACTACAAAGATAGAACAATATTTAATTACATATTATCTTACATCCTGAAGTGAAGTAACTTATTAAAATATCCCCAACTTAAACTGAGAAGGAAAATATTTGACTCTTAATTTCAAAACAAAAATGATTTAAATTACTAGCTATTGATTTTTAACCTGGTATGAGAAAAATATATAAAACTCAGAAATTCTTTTCAGAAATTTAATTTCATTTTTTTCAATCTATGGTTAAGTGGAAAACTAGTATCTTTGACTGCAGTAAAGCCTTATAATTGAAGTAGATCCATGAGAAAATCTTAAGAAAAAAATGGTGCTTTTTATAAGAAATTGTTTTATTAAGACAGATGGTAAGCTATTACGACAGTTAAGATTAGAAAATTATTTCAATTAATAAAATGTGGTATATCTATACCATATAGTCCTACTCAGCCATAAAAAATAGTGAACTAAAAACCTCTTGTATTAACCTGAATGCAACTGGAGACCATTATTCTAAATGAAGATCACAAGAATGGAAAAACAAACACCCCACATAATTACCATTAAATTGGAATTAATCAATCAACATGTATGTGTACACAGGAAATAATATTCACTGGAAATCAAGCAAGCACGAGGGGGAAGGAGGGGTTGAGTAAATTCACACATATTGGGTACAATGCCCACTATCTGGGTGATGGCACACTTATAACTTTCATACTTTGACTCAAATGGTACAAAAGCAGTTCATGTAGTCAAAATGTTTGCACCCCCATAATATTCTGAAATAAAATTAAAAAAAAAAAATTCAGTGTGCTGAGAACATGTCTCCAAGTCAATGAATGTTTGCACATCAAGAAAGAAAGAAAGAAAGAAAGAAAGAAAGAAAGAAAGAAAGAAAGAAAGAAAATTATTTCAAAACTTTCCAATTTATTGGTAGTATCTAGATAAACTAATGGAAGCTATTTCTTATTTTGCTATTTATTGTAGGAGGTTTGCAGCTGTCAAAACTTTTCCCTGAACTTTCTACATTCTGAGAATCCTCAAAAAATAATCAAACCTTTCCATACAAATATCTACCCAAGAAAACCACCCCAAACCTTATTAGGAAGTTTCCAGAAAAAATCTCCGAGGCAGAATAATACTAAAAGTAAGAATCTATCATTTAAGCAACATATCAACTACTATAATATCAAAAGAAATAAGCAGAGATGGGGATTTATGATTAATGCCTGGGATCAATGTGCTCTAGAAACTATATATTTCAATATTAAATAATTTCCTATGCTGGTATAATTTATTTAAAATTAATCAATTTACTGTTATTCAATTATTAAGCATTTTACATCTTAAAATACAGAGTTATACCTTATCATTTTCTTAAATCTATTTTTAAAGAATTACTTGCCAAGTAAGAGAAAACCTTCATGTATCTGTACTGTGTTTCTATTAACAATTTCTCCGTTTATAAAAGGGAAAAAAAAAACTGATTTCTAGTTAAAAATTTTAAAAATATTTATTTTCTTTTAGCAGGCATATGTATGCCTAGAAATAATTATATAAAACATTAAGATGCTATATTATCTAAAGTCTCTATGTAATGTTTATTTAGTAAAACAAAGTCTGAGGAAGCTATTATGCCTACATAATAAACTAACATTTTCTCAACATTTAAAAAAACGACTACAATATAGGTATCTTTAGAATATACTGTCCAATAAACTAGCATTTGTTCAAACTCAGAGTAAATTAAAGGTGTGTGTACACACACACACACACACACACACACACACACATACACACAAAGGTGTCTGTATACACACATACATATTCTTATATTTTTCTTATTCATGTATCAGGCAGAAAAAAAGCAAAAATTAAACAAAATATCTTTATTAATTCCTAATTATCAAGATGACTTCTTTCATTTTTCACTAAGACAACTAAAATTAACTACACAAACTAGACAAATTAGTATTTCATAAATTTCAAAATATTACAAAACACTGAGCTCTCCTGGGCTTTCATGTAAGCACACAGTCTACCTCTCTAAATTTTAACTAGCTTCTTTTCTAGTAAGATTTCTTCTAAAAGTGAATTTTATTGGATAGTCATAAATCTATTTAAAATAAAATGTGACCCATCATGAACTATTTAAAATAAAAAAATAAAACATGGTTCTTTAGTATCTTTCCATTATTTCTTCTATGAATTATTAATAATCTCATCTTTTAAATTAAACTCTAGATCATATTCAAGACAATCTGCAAACTTACAGTGTTAGTCGGATCTTCTTGTAAAATTCGATCATATAGCTGTATAGCATCATCATATCTATTTTCAAAAAAAAAAAAAGAAACATCAGGAATCATTACCTTAAGAATATAATGATAAATAGTCAATACAGAGAAAGATTCAAGACTAAAATGGCAGGGCTTTATATGCATTTATAATTGCTATCCAAATCTTCACATCTTCATTTAACAGTAAAAATTTACTATAGTCTTACTTTATTGGGGAAAACAAGTTATGTATAAAGTACTTATAGAAAAACTATTTCAAAAATATGCTGATGCAATTTGGTGTAAATATGAAGTAAAAACTAGCCACAACAGGTTGAAGAGACAGAACAAGTATCAGAACCAGACTTAGATATGGCAGAAATGTTGGCATTAACAGACTAGGAATTTAAACAACTATGTGTATATTTATGCCTCTAATGGAAAAAGTGAACAAGAAAAATGGGTAATGTAAACAGAGGTGGAAACTCAAAAAAAGAATCAAAAGAAAATGCTAGAAATCAAAAACAATATAATGGAAATGAAGAATGCCTTCATGGGCTTATCGATAAACTAGACATAACCTAAAAAAGAACCAGTGAGCTTGAAGAAATATCAAGAAAATCTTAAAAACCTGAAATGCAAAGAGAAAAGATAGTAAAACAATAGAACAAAATATCTAAGACCTGTGTCAATTAAAAAAATGTAGCATATGTGTAATGATAATACCAGAAGGAAAAGAGAGAAATGAACATAAGAAATGTTTTACATAATAAGTGTTGAGAAGTTTCTAAATTTATGACATAAAACTACAGATCCAGGAAGCTCTAAACATTAAGCAGGATAAATACCAAAAAATCTACACCTACACATATCGCATTCAAATTCTAGAAAATCCAAGACAGAAAATCTTGAAAGGCAGAGAAAAAAACAACTTATCCTCTTCTCGAGGATAAGATTTATATCAGACTTCCCTTCAGAAACTACACAAGTAAGAAAAGGGTGGAATGAACCATTTAAAGTATTCTAAGAGAAACCATCACCCTAGAATTCTGTACCCTAAGAAATTGCCCATCAAAAGTGAGAAATATGAACTCCCTGACAAATCAAAAATTGAAGAAATTTGCTGACAGTAGACCTGCAAGAAATGCTAAAAGCTGCTCTTCGGAGAAAAAGAAAATTGTATTGGTCAGAAACTTTGATCTATATAAAAGAAAGGAAGAGTAGTAGAAAATGAATAAATGAAGGTAAAATAGAATCTTTTATTTTTCTTATTCTTAATTGATCAGATAACAGTTGTTCAACAGAGTAATAGCAATAGCATATTCACGGATTATAGTTTATGGATAAGTGAAATGAATAAAGGCAATGTTACAACTGACAAAAGGGAGGAATTGAAAATACTATTTTATAAGGCATTTGCACTGCCTGTGATGCAGTATAGTGTTATTTGAAAGTGGAGTTGGATTAGTTGTAAATGTATATTACAAACTGAAGGACAACCATTAAAAAATTTTAAGAAAAAATAAAAAATAAAATAAAATAAAAAATAAAAAAATAAAAAATTTTAAAAGAAGTATAAAATATAACTGATATATTGAGAGAGAAAAAATGAAATCACATAAAATACTCAATTAAACCAGGGAAGGAAGAAAAGAGAAATAACAAAAGACAGAAAGAAAAAAGAAAGAACACAGGCAATCAAAAGAAAATAGTTACAAATATAGATATTAAACCAACTATATTAATAATCACTTTAAATGTGAATGGTCTAAAATGTGAATGGTCTAATATAACAATTAAAAGACAAATACTATCAAAGTGAATTAAAAATCATGTCCCAGGCCGGGCGCGGTGGCTCACACGCCTGTAATCCTAGCTCTCTGGGAGGCCGAGGCGGGCGGATTGCTCAAGGTCGGGAGTTCAAAACCAGCCTGAGCAAGAGCGAGACCCCGTCTCTACCATAAATAGAAAGAAACTAATTGGCCAACTAATATATATAGAAAAAATTAGCCGGGCATGGTGGCGCATGCCTGTAGTCCCAGCTACTTGGGAGGCTGAGACAGAAGGATCGCTTGAGCCCAGGAGTCTGAGGTTGCTGTGAGCTAGGCTGACGCCACGGCACTCACTCTAGCCTAGGCAACAAAGTGAGACTCTGTCTCAAAAAAAAAAAAAAAAAAAAAATCATGTCCCAACTAAATGTCTACATAAAACACACTCTCAATATAAAGATATAGCAGATTAAAAGTAAAGGGATGGAGAAAGATACACTATAACAGTAATCAAAAAACTGTGGTAGCTTTTTAAATTTCATACAAAGCAGACTTCAAAGCAAGGAAAATTACCAGGGATAAATAATATAAAGGGGTCATTCTCAACAAAATATAACAATCCTTAATACACATGAGATTAACAGGATCAAAATACATGAGGTAAAAACTAATAGAACTGCAAGGAGAAATAGATGAATCCACTATTAGAGACTTTCACACTCCTTTATTTGTCATTGACAGACAAAAAAGGCAGATAATCAGTAAAGACACAGTTGGACTGGACTAGACAATCAACCATGCAGAAGTACTAAAAATAAAATTTTAAAACAAATGGCAAACAGAAAAATGGTCTGAAAGCACTCTTACAAATCAAAAAGAAAAATAATTAACTTAAAATTGTCCTAGCTTCTAGAAAAAAATATGGAATATCATTGAGATGTTGTAGTGAGAAAAGAAGTCTTCAACAAAAATCAATAACCATAAAAGAAAAATCAATAAACTGAACTTCATCAAAATTAAAAACTTTTATGTTTCCAAAGACATCATTTAAAAAATAAGTACCCAAGGCAGAGAATAGGTGAAAATATCCACAGCACATATATCTGACAAAGCTCTTTTACCCAGAATATATAAAGAACTACAAATCGACATCAAAAAACAGGTAAAACAACCCTATTTTTAAAATGGACAAGGATAAAAAAGATACTTTAAAAAGAAATTATTTAAATATTCAATCAGCCATGAAAAGGTTTTCAACCTCGTTAGTCATCAAGAAATACAAATTAAAGCCATGGGATGCTAGTTCACATGCACTAGAACGCTTAGAATCAAAAATGACTGGCCAGGCGCGGTGGCTCATGCCTGTAATCCTAGCACTCTGGGAGGCTGAGGCAGGAGGATTGCTCGAGCTCAGGAGTTCGAAACCAGCCTGAGCAAAAGCAAGACCCCCGTCTCTACTATAAATAGAAAAAAATTAATTGGCCAACTAATATATATAGAAAAAATTAGCCAGGCATGGTAGCACATGCCTGTAGTCCCAGCTACTCCAGAGGCTGAGGCAGCAGGATTGCTTGAGCCCAGGAGTTTGAGGTTGCTGTGAGCTAGGCTGATGCCATGGCACTCACTCTAGCCTGGGTAACAAAGCGAGACTCTGTCTCAAAAAAAAAAAAAAAAAAAAAAAGATTAACAACACCAAGATCAATAGGCTTGATGTTTGTCATTTTTAAATGGCATCACACTGTTCACAAGATTTGTTTACCTTTCCATAGCTTCAAATCTCATGCCCGTTAGTCGCTTGACTCTGTGACTGCCAGGGAACTGTCTTCTTAACTCTTGAAGACAAAACTGAAAAACAATTGGTAAAAAAGATTTGAAGAGTAGTAATTATATTATATACACTAAATCAGAGGTCCTCAAACTTTTTAAACAGGGGGCCAGTTCACTGTCCCTCAGACCATTAGAGGGCCAGACTATAGTTTAAAAAAAACTATGAACAAATTCCTATGCACACTGCACATATCTTATTTTGAAGTAAAAAAACAAACGGACAAAAACACCAGCATGTGGCCCATGGGCAGTAGTTTGAGGACGGCTGCACTAAATGGACTACAAAGAATGGCCTATATAGTATTTAATGTATCTTTTTAAATAATTTCATTAGCATCATCTAATAACATGAAGTGAAATTAATCAGTAATGAATAATAATAGGGTAAAAGAAGAAATATGAAATTACAGTGAAGGCAACAATCACTTCTTAGAAACTGACCATGCTCTCAACCAGGAAAGCACACAAATTGTGAGATCAATTAATAACTCTTCAAATACTATTATCATATTATTTCTTCTTTAAAACTGCCTCCATAATGTGTCAGGCCCCTATTTAAATGACAAAATCAGCTTCCTGGCTTTTTCTTCCTAATTAAAATATAAGCATTCTGCCATAAGAATTAAAATTTTTGGTATTCATCTAAAGTCCCTTGTAAATAATATTAACATTGTTTAATTTTGCCCTGTTAAGATCATATATTAATCAATCATTCTTTTAATCCACATATCCTGACTTAGAGTCAGAAAATACAGACACCAAATCTATGGAGTACCAATTTCTTTGGACAGGTATCCATAATTCACATATCAACTCGACTAAATAATCAGTTATTTATTGAGTACCTATATTCTCAGTAACATATGAAGAATTATAAGAGTCTTGGAAGTGCTGGAAATGTCAGAGTATGCAAATGACCCATTCAAGCACCCTAAAACATGAGTAACCAAAAAGATGCCTTTAATTACTGATGAAACTATTAATTATTAATAAAATAAGTTTTAATATGATCTGAAAACATAACTTCAAAGTCTATGGCTGAAAATGTGCCACACTAAGAAAAATATTCAAGTTAGTCAAAAGCAAAGATATATTCGTTTATTTGTTTGACATCATACAAAATTATATTAGTTGGTCAATCATTACTTGTTCAATCAAGCTAACTGTATGAAAAATCTGAACCATTAAAAAAACACTGCTGCTCTTTGGCAAAAATGTCTATTTAAAAAAAAAAAAAAAACACTGCTGCAAAAAAAAGTTATTGTCTAATTTGATCTACTGCTTTATCTATTAGTATTAATTAATCTGACTTCCTACTTTATCCAATGGCATTTGGCAACTTCAAAAAGAAAAATCAGAATTTCTCTCAAGATATAAAACCTCTGTGGATATTTAAAAGACTATGTCTCATAGGTTCTGGAGGTAACTCAACGAAGGTTTTGTGGAATGTTTTTACTCCTAGTAGCTCTACTGTAATTATGTGTCTAGCCAACACAAGGTGATTGCCTTGAAAAGAACAATACTAATTCAGACGTGAATGTTCGCCTGGGATTTCTAATTTTTGTTTTTGTTTCTTTTGATTTAAATGAGTAGGCAGCATAAAGTAGCACTTAAGAATTCAGGATAATAAGAACAACAAAACAGAAGCCTCTGCCTCCTGATTTATTAAATAATATAATGACAATATCAAACACAAATCAAATCAAGAAATAACTGTGAAGACTAAATAAAAGTAGGATGTAAAGCAATTAGCATAGTGCCTTGCACATGACAGTCCAAAAATATAGCTATCATTGTCATTTTATTTTAAAAGTAGTATTAGTATTTTAAGTCATGTTCTGTACATGTCAGGATTTTCTAATAATTTAACATATAACAGTACTTAACATAGTATATTCTGAAAGTCATTCAACAACCCCCAAAACAAAATTGTTTTAAACTCTATCTTTTTTATTTTAAACTCTGTAATATAGAATAAATCACCTAGTAAGTAGAAAAACTTCAACCAATTTAGTCTCTTCAGTATAAAAGTGGAATACTAAATCATACTTCCCAAGGTAATTAAAAAGACTTAAGAAGATATTATATCCCAAAAGTAATTAGTTAGTACCACTTACTACAAAAAATAACATTCAAAATCAGCTATGGAAAGCAATCAATGTAAGGCATACACTAAGTCTTAACTGTTGTATATAATTCATGAAGCAAATTAAATATAAGATAAAATATAATTACTTTAAATACCTACCAATGCCAAGTCATCCCGACCATAGTCCAGAGCTGCAATCATCACCTGTTCATATATGATCCAAACTAAATAGACAAAAAGGGGGGAAAAGCTGAATTTAATATAAAAATCACCCAAACAGAAATTAGATTAATAAATTCTTCTAGTTTCTGACATTTCAGAGAACATTATTTATAACTAAAAATTGATTGTATTACATTTCTGGAATTAAGAATAGGAATCACCCTTACATGCTTTCAGTAATGTAAAATATTTTAATATCTTGTAAGGTAAAAATCTCAATTATTAGTTCTTTAAATATGAAATGTCTGATTTTAAACTATCTCAAATAAGAAGCAGTACAATTAATTGAAGTATGTATCTAAACCATAGACATAGTTTGCCATATTAACAGTAGCTTGCTTATGCCAGCAGTGAAGAAGCCTGGAGAGCCAGTGGGAAGGAAATCACAAAAGGCATTTTCACACCTTGCTGAGAATTGAATATTTTTCCTTGCAAGAAGTGGTCTAAAGCCTGGAAGAAATGATAGTCAGTGGTAGTCAGCAAGATGTTTTGCACTGTGTTTCAGCACTTTGTCTTTATCTAACCATTGTGCCAAACACTTGGAATTATCAAAAAAAATCCATTTTTCATCATACAAAACAATACAGTGTAGAAATGGTTCGCCTTTATGTTGTGACAGCAAAGAAAGGCAAACTCTGAGATAATTTCTCTTCTGATGCTCATTTAATTCATGTGGTACCCATCTATCCAGCTTCTTTACCTCACCATTTGTTTCAAGTGGTCCAACATTGCTGGAATAGTAATGTTAAACCTTGCTGCTAATTTACACATAAGTTGAGATGGATCTGCTTCCACTACAGCTTTCAATTCATCATTATCCATCTTGGTCTCAGGTCGCCCACATGGCTCATTTTTAAGATTAAAATCACCAGAATGGAACTCCTCAAACCATCAAACTCCTCAAACTGTGTGTTCATTAGCCACATCCTTCCCAAACACTTCATTGATATTTTGAGCTGTCTGCACTGCACTAGATCCACGATGGAACTCATATTCAAAAATAACATGAATTTTTTACTTATCCATGGTTTCACAAAAATTGCTCTAAAAAAAATTGAAAGATAATCACAAGCCAAAATGTGATGTTTAAAGAATAAAGATGTACATTCACAATTAAAAAAAAAAACCAAACAAGAAGTGTCAAAGTGAAATGTCAGAGATATCAACTGTCAAACTTACTACTTGAGGAAATCAGACATTCCATTCTAAGGAACCTAATATTTAATACCGTTACTGTTCTAAAAGATTCTTTATGAAATACATTTTGGCCAAACATTTGCCATCCCTGTGAGCTTTAAAACAAAAATGCCTATTTATTTTACAACTACCAAGTAATCAGAAATCCTCAAAATAAAGTATCATTAAACCTGTGGGAGAAAAAGCCACAGAGAATATTCATACAATCAGTACAAAAAACACAACTGAAAAGACAGTTTTTAAAAAAACCAAAGAACCATAAGTGAGACACATCCTGAGCATGAATGTAATATATTAGCTGAACAACTTACTATCATCTCCAAGCTTAGATGCATACTCATTAATTAATTCTTCTCCAACTTCTACAATTTGCTCACTATTTCTTGAGTTTTCTTCTCTCCATTTTCTCATTTTATCTCGCATTTCTGAAAAAAATATTAATGAAATAAGCATGTTATTTATGTATATATACACACAAAAATAATTGATGTCAAAAAATTAACAAGACAAAATTAACTATTTAGGTAAAGAGAATAAACTCACACTAATGTAGAAGTCTATGTTATCTCAAAGTTAATAAGGTAAAAAATCAATCCTTTATACTGTGGTCCCCAAATCCCAAGGCCATGGCCTGGTACTGGTCCAGTGGCCTGTTAGGAAGTGAACTACACAGCAGGAAGTGAGTGGCTGGTGAGCAAGGGAAGCTTCATCCGTATTTCCAGCCATTCCCAATCACTCGCATCACCACCTGAGCCCTGCCTCCCCTACACACCCCACCTTCGTCTATGGAAAAATTATCTTCCGTGAAACCAGTCCTTGGAGTCAAAAAGATTGGGGACCACTGCTTTAGAAGACCGAAACAGCATTACAACTGATATTACAACTACCTTTAAAAGTAACCAATAGCGTGGGACTGCTACAAAGATCTTCTATCTCAGTAAGTAACTATGGGTGTTCAATTTTGGGGGACCACAGACTACTTTCAGAGTTTAATAAAAGCTAAGGATTATTTTCTCAAAAAATGCATACAATTATATAGTCCTGTGTCAATTAAGGACGGGGATATGTTCTGACAAATGGTCTGTTAGGTGATTTTGTCACTGTGTGGACATCATGGTGTGTACTTAAACAAACCTAGATGGTATAGCCTACTACTCACCTAGGCTGTATGGTATAATGGCCTATTGCTTCAGGCTACAAACCTATACAGTATGTTAATGTATTAAATACTGTAGGCAATTACAACACAATGGTACTTGCATATCTATACAAATCTAAACACAGAAAAGATAAGGTACTATAATCTTATGGGGCCACTGTCTTATATGCAGTCCATCATTGACCAAAAACATCGTTTCTATATGTATATAGAAATCTCAAAATATTCAAGGATATTGAAATATTCTTGAAGTTCACTCATTGACCCAAGAATACAAAATGTTCATAATCAGAGTATCATATTCCGCTATTAGCACTGAAGGGGTGTTCATCTCAAAACTTCCTTAATACTAACATTACCAAAAAGGTACATATAATTAATAAGAATATACCACTATGCAAAGAAATAAACAGCAAAAAAAATTAGAACAAAGGAAATCATTTGATATTTAAAATACACAATATGAATATTATAAAATACAGTTGAAAGCACTGATAAACAACAAAAGAGAACAGCTGTGCATATTATAATGCAACAGACAATTCTGGAAGCTTTAAAAAACAGCACTGATAATAGCAGAAATACTAACTAAAGAAAAAAGTATCTAATTTAGTCCCCCTCCTTTTTTAACAGTCTTACAGACTTAATATGTTGAAACCTTCACCCCCAATGTAATGGTATTTGGATGTAGCGCCTTTGGGAAGTAATTAGGTCATGAGAGTGAAACCCTCATGAATGGGAGTATGGCCATTATAAAAAGACAGGAGAGCTTGCTTATTGTCCTGGTTCTGCACCATATAAGGAGGTTAGCTTCAACCTGGAAGAGGACCCTCACCAGACACCAGATCTGCCAGCATCTGTTTCTTGGATTTCCTAACCTCTAGAACTGTGTGAAATCAATGTTTGTTAAGACTTTCAGTCTTTGGTATATTTGTTACAGCACCCTGAACTAAGACACATAGCTAAAGTAGAATGAACCATCCAATTCACCCATCCATACATGCTTTCTTACTCTGTCTGAAAATCTCACATACCTAGTCATGTGAAATACTACCTCTTCCTCCTATAACATAGTCATAAATGTTGAATAGATAAGATTGAATTACATATTTGGTGAACAGATGAGTTAAATGAACAATATGTGAGGCCACTACAGAGTAAGTATTAGAGAAGCACTCAGGATTTTACATGTATCGTCTAAGCCCCTATGTTCAAAGTCTACAAAAGAAAACAAAAATCATCATAAGATAAAAATAGATCCTAATTTACAAAAATGACTGTTAAAAATCATTACAAATTAACATACAGTTAATTTCTTCTGAAACCTAGAAATCAGCTTGCCGCTCACTCTGCACAAGAATTCTGAACTAAGTCTTAAAGTTTGAAGAGGGAGCTCAGCAGGCAAATGAGAAAGTAAGTTATTCCACACAGAAGGAACTATTTACTAGTTCAGAATCAAACACAGTGGGGTCAGGAAATGAGTGGGTAGGAAGTAAGAAGAGTTAGTTTCTTATAAGACTTGTATTTCATAGTAAAGAACCTAAAGGGTTTTTAAAGGCACAGAACTAAAAAAATGTTGAGCAAAAGAAAAGCAATATGCTCAGAGCTGTATGCTAGAAAAATCATTCTGGTTTAAAAAAACACCAGAATGCTGTTTTATATGTCAATATAAAACTGATATGTTTTCTATGTCAATTTAAAAAATAAATAAATTTGAAACAAACAAAAATAATAACAATAACAACAAAAACCCAGAAGATAAACTAGAAAGAAGTAAAATGTTAAAAGAAAACAAACCAGTCACAGAGGATGCATAGTCTAGTAAAAAGAACATGGGCATAATAAACTTGGTTTGAACTTGAACTCTATCTTACATGACCTCATCCAATTTTAGTTTCCCACACTTATCAATGGAGATAATACTTTTAGTTGAGGGATGTACAGTTAGGATTAAATAAAATAAATATAACGTTCTCAGCAGAATGTCTGGCATACATTGGGAATTTAGTAAGAATTAGTTCCCTCCATGTCAATGAAACAATCTAAGCAAAATACATAAATCAATCTATGACACTAAATAAAGAGAATAAAGGGAGAAATTAAGTACAAAAAATCATGTATGAACTATTTTATTTCTTTTTTAAGAAACTCTGAAAGGATGGTGGCAACTACAATAGCAGTAAACAACTACAAGACCTGCCATGGTACCACCCTGTATGCAGAAGAAAACTAAAGGAAGGAACAAGTGCTATCTGACGGATCCAGCGACAACAGAACCCTAAAGAGCCAATAAGGATTCACTAGAAAGCACCATAAGCCAATATGGGAACACCATGTGAAATAAGGAAGGGCTCTGTTCTCTCCAGTCCCAAGTGAGTGCAAGTAGCCAGAGTGAATTCTCTATTCTGAGCCTCTGTTAATTCTCAAAATTGACTGGTCAAAGCCCATTTTAAAACAAGACTCCAGACTGAGGAGAATGGAATCAAAATTCAGCAGCCTAAGGACAGCAGGAAGGGGTATACAGTCAAAAAATCTCAGAAAGCAAGAATTCTACACAAAAACAACAGAAGAAAGTGCTTGCTAAAGTTAAAAAAAAAAAAAGAACTTTACTGAACTCTATCTCATTTCAAAATTTCAGGAAAACTAATTTTGCATAAAAACGAACAGAAAAGTAACAAGGTTAAGTTATCAGAAGAAAAGATATATCCTAGTTATCAGAAGAAAAGATATATCCCAGAATTCATTGTTATATACACTGAAGGCATGCCAGAAAGATAAGCCCATAAAACAGATAAAATCCATAACACATTATTTCAAAATTAGCTAAAAGACATTAAGAAAATGATACAGGACATAAAATAACAACATAAATCTGAACTAGAAGATCTCAAAAATGAGGTGAAAGAGCGCATCAGAATCAGAAATAAAAGAAAAATAATTTCAAAAATTAAAAACTAAACCAGAAGAAAATAAACACAAAGGGTGAAAAAGAAAAATTTTCCAACTATAGAAGAGATGAAGAGGTAAATAAGGGTTTGAAAGATATGACAAATATCGAAGATAGGCAAAGAGCATCCAACATACAGATAAAAGTCTCTGAATAAGAAAATCTAAGCAAAGACACAGAACACATACTAAAAACTATAATTCAAGAAAACTTTACTGATATAGAAAAGAACATACCACATATGTGAGAATATTAACACTGAAAAGACCAATACCAAGGCATTTGGTAGTAAAATGTATAAACTTTAAAGTGGGGGGGGGATATTTTAAGTATTATAAATGGAGGACTTTACTTATAAAGGAAAGAAAATTAAATCATTAAACTTTTCCAAAGTTCCAAAATATTTTATGATAGAAGAAAATGAATTAATATATTTAAGATATTCAAGGAAAGGAAATAGGAGCCAAAGATTTTCTATCCAGCAAAATTCAGTTCCAAGTATAAAGTGCACAAATCATGATCAACATGCAAGAACTTAGAGAATATTGTGCACATGCACTCTTCTTAAGGAAATCTATGAGAGAACAGGTTTCAACAATCAAATGACCAGAAAGACATCAATATAGGGACTTGTGATAATTATTAATTATGTAGTTACTTGAAGAACTAAAAATAGATAATAGCTAAGAGGCAGAAAGCCTCTGACAATGCAGATCTAATATTAATACAACTATAAAAAGAAATAGGTGAGAGAACTAGAGCTGTTATGGTTTGAATATTTATGCCCCTTCTAAAAATTCATGTTGAAACTTAAATCCCCAGTGTAGCAAGACGTGGAGCCTTTAGGAGGTGATTAGGCCATGAGGGTTTCACCATCATAAACAGGCTTAGAACCATTATAAAAGAGAGTGAGGGAGTGAGTTCAACCCCACTTTTTGCCCCTTAGTACCTTCCCACCAAGTGAGAACAGTGCTTAACCCATCATCTTGGAAGCAGAAACCAGGTCCTCACCAAACACCAAACCTGCCAGTGCCTTAATCTTAAACTGCTAGCCTCCAGAACTGGGATAAATAAATTTGTGTTCTTTATATATTACCCAGTCTCAGGTATTTTGTTATAGCAGCACAAAAAGACTAAGATGAGAACACACACAAAAAAAACCTTTTTTAATGTTTTTAGTAATAATAATGGTGATAGTATTATCATTTTTTTTCTAAGAGTGGTGTAGTGGTAATAAAACAAGGAATCTTTTACTTGTTTTAGTCTAGAGCTGTCATTCAGTGTCCTTAAGAACCAGGTGTCATATGGAAGAAAGGAGATACAGACACAAAAGAAAAGGAATTCAAGTAAATCTTCCATAATCTTGAATTTGAAGTATCAACATGAACTCGTCAAGTATTCTGTCTTTAAATACATACACATACATTTCCTAGCTATGGCAAATCCACTAATATTGAGCATGCATAGCACCAAGATTGTGATCCTGAAATACCTTTCTCACTAAAAGAAATGTGGACTTCTTAGAGAAATAGCTGAGTTCAGGTAAGTGGCAAGAAATGTATGGTGATCTTGGAACATCTTGTTATACTCAATAGCAAAGAAGACTGCTAGAGTCAAATCAAACAGACTCAGGAACCAACTTGCAGAGCTTCTACTGATCAAAGAAGCGACAATTTTAATTTGAATAATGGTAATATTGCGATCGCTGACAATTCATCAAATATATTTAAATCATGAGTTCATAATGATGTATATATCTATATCTATGTGTGTGTGTATATATATATATATATATATGAAATTAGTCACCTTCAGAGGACATCAAGGAACCAATTTTGAAAATGGGCAAAAAGCATTTATCCTGCTTTTCCCACATGCACCAACATGTAACCAAATAATAGTGGACTCTTTATATTAGGAGTCCAACTAACAAATGAAAAATAGTAAAATCAGAATTTTACCATTTTGCAAACTCAATGGATTACAACAGGCAGTAGGCATCAATAGCTGCTAATATAGCTGCTATAAAACAGACAGCCAGATACTATGCACCTTCTATAATCCTGACAGAAAGATTAAATGAAGACTGATACATTCTCCGAATCCAGCTGCCAATTTTCAAGAAATACAGAGGACAGAGCAACATACTGAATTGCATTATGAATATGTAATCAGGACAATCCTGACAGTGACAAACTCTACAGGTCAAATGGCCCAAGTTCTTCAACAGATAAATTTTGAGAAAAAGAAAGAAATGGAATGGGAATCTAAAAGATGTCTCAAAAAATACAGATTTGGATAATCTACTTTAAAATGCAAAGAGGTGATTACTAGAAAAGTCAGAATAATGTTTACTGATGGAAAAAGAGAGGTAGTTATGATTGGGGTGGGGTACCTGGAAGGAACTTTTGGGAGGCATGACAAAGTCCTATTTCTGGACCTGGGTGATGGTTTCAGAAGTGTGTTCACTTTGTAATAAATAACCAGTTGTAAATTTTTTATATGGTTTTTTCTTTCCATTTTATCTTACAATAAAAAGATATTCAAAAAAAGAAAGAAAGAAGGAAGGAAAATCCTTTAAAATATACAGAGAAGAAAATCTTTGTCTTTTACCAAATAAAGACTGAGAGGCTCAAAAATATTCATTAATAGGTTAAGTGGTAATATATTTTCCTTAACATCTGACACAGAGGTTTAATAACTAAACAGTTTTAAAATACAGAGCTTATATTTGCCCAAAATGATCTTAAAGCTATCATAAAATTGTTACTGTGTAATATTTTGAATTCTGAATGTAAACAAAAACCAGCATGGGAATATACTTCATCTGACATGCTAAAAACACATTGTTTTTGACATGAAGATCCCAAGAAATAAAGTTACACTGCAAAAACATCAGTAAATACAAATGCTTCAAGACAATGGCAGCTTGAAAACACAAAAAACCCCAAACAACTCCAACTTTTATCCCATTCATTAGCTCATCAAATTTTATAGTTTGCATAAAGTTTTAACCACTAAAAGAAATAATCATAAAAGAATGTAATAACACTGTTACTCATTTAATTAGTGATACAAGACCAATGCTGGAAAAAAAATTCTATTCACTTAGGCAGCAAACAAACAAAAAAAAGTATCATTTTATTCAAATCCAATCATAAATATCTGACTAAAATAATACTCTCTTAAAACTGAGGTTGGCTAAACAGGATTAAGAAAATGTAGCTCTATAAGGATGTCGGGTTTACTGCCTAAACCCTGGTGGCTTTATGTAATCCCAGTTTTTATCCATAGTTCAGCAAATACATTTTTACAAAGAATATATATAGCATCTTTAAAGACTACAGCTTTGGTTCTCAAACTCATTCAAACTACATCCTCTATACACTTACCCTATCTGAAATCCACATTCCCTTTCAATCTGGCAGATTATTAAGAGGAAGAAGGGCCTTGGGAATATGAAATCTTTAAGTGTTTTTGCAGATCTGTTCTATAATACTGCACCACCTGCTTATACCCTGACACTCAAATCAAGAAATGCTAGTCCAGACAAATTGCTGTAGTTCAAATTATCAAGAATTACCATTTAATCTACTACATACATTCTTAATTTGCTTTGGAATGGGAATTTTCAGCTATATCCTTTAAAAGGCAGTAGAATCTCTGCTCATAAACTAAAGATACAAATCAAAAGGGAGAAACTGGTTCCCATCTCCTTTTTTGTCAAATACCTCATTTATCACCAGTCTTGAGTTTTCCATCAGTCTCCTCTTACTTATTTAAAGTCAAGGTATATTATTGGAAAATCTGATTTTGAAAATATTCCCCTTTTATCTATTGATTTATCCCTATGACTTTCACTCAATCATTCAAAAATATATCAATACATTATTTCAATAATATATGCTAGAAATATAAAAATGAAAAAAGAATCATTTTTCTGAGAAGCTCATGAGCTAACAGAAAAATTGTAAACAACTGCAAAATAATGTGATAAAAATCTATGCTAGCAGCATGTTAAAAACACTAAAACAGCAAAGAGAAGGATTAATTCTACCTGGCAGAAGAGAGTGTTAGAGAAGACATTTGTAACATATGAATTAAGCCCTAAAGATGAAAGGGTATTAGAAAAAGTTTAGGGCAAAAGAGCACAGGCAATGGTGGAGGGATGAAGTATCTGATGTCCTCGAGGATTGGGAAATTGCCCAGGTTAGGGGAAGAGGAAAAGGAATGCCAATCCATCCATTGCATGATGGATCACAGGTTAATTCTTCATTGATTGTTACTCAAAAAAGGGTGAAAAACACATTTCTCTGTCAAGACTACTCCCAGGGACCTCAAATAAAAACATGAAGGATTCCTCCCAGAGGAGGGAAAATCAGAAAAAGAAAACACTTTATCCAAATAGGGGGAAATAAAGAGCTCTTTCACCCAAATATTCCCCTATTTATCCATGCTCCAAATTTTAAAATAAAATCAAATTGAGTATAATATGTACTTCAAGATATTTTTAAAGAATAAAATAAAAGTAAAAATATTATCTATATATTCTTATACCTCCTTCAATGGTATTTTCAAGTATTACTCACACTTCAATATTTCCTCACAACTGTTTTCATTACCCAAATATTTTCTCACTGTTTCAAAATGTCCATGCTTAATATTTTTATTTTCTTTCTTCAGTTTTCTCTTCTACCCTTGTAGAGTTAACAGTGTATAGTAGTTAAGAATGGAGATGCCAAATTCAAACCGCTTAAGGTCAAATTCCAGCTGTGCCAGTTTCTGGCTGTCGGATATCAGCTGAGTTAATCACCTTGCCCTTTAACGTTCTTATCTAAAAAGTGGAGATGAAAATAATAATGCCAATATGATTGTTGTAGTAAGCATTATGAGTCAATTTATATGTTAGAACAGCACCTGGCACAACATGCACTCAAAAAATGTTAGCTATTATTAATACTTTACCCTCTATTTCCTTTCCAGGACACTGTGAATTGTCTTTTGGTTTCTGAACCAAGAGGTTTTGAAGCTTCTCCTCAGTGGTACACCCTATAAAAGCAAATGTCATTTATCTTTTTCTAATCCCACTATCTCTGGCTTTGCTCTTCGCATTGCATTCACAGCAGATTTAAAGCAGAGGTCAATAAATGACAGCACCAGGACCAAATTCTGTAGCTACTTGTTTTGTAAGTAAAGTATTACACTTTTATCAGAACACACCCACCTCTATATGTTTAGGTAATGTCTACAGCTATTTTTGTACTATAGTGGCAGACAAATACTTAAGACAAACCATATGGCACAAAAAGCCAAAATATTTACTATCTGATCCTTTACAGAAAAAGAAAAAAAAAAATGCCAAACCCAACTTAGAGTTTAACATGGCAGAAATGGCACAGGATCTCAAGTTAAAAGACCAGGGTTTAAATATCAATTCTGCCACACTAATCAGCATGATTAGTGATTTTGGACCTGTCCACTTAACATTTCTAACCTCAGCTATAAAATATAGTTGTCCTTCAGTATCAGCAGAGGAATGGTTCCAGGACCCCTCTAGATACCAAAATCCAAGGATGTTCAAGTCTCTTATATAAAATGGTATAGTATCTGCATATATCTTATACACATCCTTCTCATACTTTAAATAAATCATCACTAAATTACCTATAATACCTAAAAAATGTAAATGCTATGCAAAAGTTGTTACACCATATTGTTATTTCTATTATTTTTATTGTTATTTTATATATACATATATTTAAATATTTTGCATCTGCAATTGGTTGTATCTTTGGAAGCAGAACCCATGAATATAGAGTACTAACTATATCACAAACTTGTCTTATAGGTCTCTTATGAAAATTATATAAAGCAGTATCTGAACCCCTCAGATATTGCTTGTATAGGACAATAGTTTGGGGCTTTTTGCTTGTTTTTAGGCTGATTTTGATTACTATTAGGTAGGACATGCACTCACCAGTTCTTTATAGGCAGCGCTACTGTCTTCCACCCAACATCACACATTTTCTTCATCTGCTTGGCCCCTCAGTTTAGGACTTCTAATATTAGATAATTTATGTAAAGCACTTCATAAAATGTAAAGTGCTACAAAAATTTTAATTACTTTTATTTTAAGGAAAATAACATAACTTTCAATGTCTAGAAAGAAATAACAGCTCTTTCCTTATTCTTTCCTCAAAAGTGATTTAATGCTTTTCATTTTACCCCAACTCACCCCACAAAAGACATGCTCCTCAAAGCCAAGGTCATTTTATTATCTACCGCTTAAGTAAGCTGCTTACTGCTTGTTTGTACATTTTATTAACTACTGTGAAAGGCCCCTGGGATGAGCTAAAGGTCAATGGTTAAGAGAATGGCTATGATTACTTCGTTTAGTTTTTCCATGAGGACTAGGTATCACTATACTGAGTTGGCCTATGAAAGATGGAAAAACATGCCTGTTACTTTTTCTGACTCCTTTAGTCCAAAACTCCTTCCCCCAATCCTATATTTTCTCTACTTCACTTTATTATATATCCTGAAATACCATTTAGATGAACCACCATACTTCTTTAAAAGGTCAATACCTGCGGGATAACAAATTTGAAATTATTCATAGTCCCACATACTTGTCTAGTCAGATTGGTTGCCAGATGTTGAAAGAAGCTATTCTGTAAGAAAAGGCCACTTGATTTGGAAAAAGGGTTAATTTTAATAAATTAATAAAATATAATTTATTTTATTTTAATGCACACAGAACACCAGAAGTGTTTTTCAAACTGTGTATTACAGACTGTGTATTAGTTGGGTGTACAATCAATTTAGTGGATTTCTTCCAGCATTTGGTAGGAAAAAATGAACAGAACAGAATGCATTGCTCATACTAAGAATATCTTCCAAATGAAACTTTGGTTTCAGTTTATACACACACTCAAACAATCCGTATAAATATATTTAACTGAGCATGAGTTAATTTATAAAAGGTATTTCTTATTGTGCATTGAGGAATAACACTTGTACAAAAGAGGACATAATTTTTTAAAGCATAACTTCTAAGAAGAACAGTCTAACATACAGTTACAAACATTATACTAAAATAGCTGAACAAAAACAAGGAACACTGTTTATATATGAAAATATTACTTTTGAAAAATAAGCAGAATTTTACCTACGAACACCTGAAACTATATTACATAGCTGACCCTGCCACACTGCATGCTATCATAAATACCATGTAAAATTATTTGCCACACATTAATATTTTCTGAAATGTCTTAAATATATTCATCACATCACTAGTAAAAATAAAATTATCTCTTGAAGAAAATATGTTTTCACTTTTGACAGCCCATTACCTCACAGTCACAACATCAGAAAACCAAAGTCATAGTCTTTTCCTAAAAACGTGGTCTCCCTTTTCAGTGCCACATTTCTGTTGGTTCCAACTTCTGTTAATGCTACCTGAGATTCCATTTTTGACTGTTATTTCTGACTCCTCCTTTGGTTTCTAATTCCTGTGAACTCTTTTGAAATATTAATAAGATTTACACTTTCCACTCTATTTCCACTGCTATTATCCAAGCTCAGGCTCTCATCACCCCATGTTAAATTGTTAGGATAGCATCCAAACTGGATTCTCTACCCAAATTCAATCTGCAAATCACGACCAGATATTTTTTTAAAGATTTACTTCATTAGACAATTTAAATTCTTAAGATACCCAATAATTTCTACTACCTTTTGGGCAGTATAGTACAATGATTAGAACCATGGTCTTTAGAGTTATTCTTCATCTACTTACTGAATGCCTTCTACATGCCAGGCCTGATCTAGGCACTGAAGATAAAGAAAGAAAGAAGATAAAGTCCCTGTACTCATAACACTTACATTCCAGTAGAGTAAAAAAAATGACAAACCACATAACTTCAGATAGTGATAATTCCTAAGAAAAAAATTAAAGGACCCTAGGATGAAGTCAAGAGATTGGGAGGACAGCAGCAAAGGGCAGGTCAGAAAAGGCTTCTCTAAGAAGGTAATTTTTAAACTGAGGGAAGAATGAGAAGGAGTCAGCCATAAACAGCAAATCTTTAACTTTGTTGAGACAGAAACTATCTCGGCATGTTCCAAGAATAACAGAATGGCAGTTTAGGTGGAGGAACTTGACTAGCTAATAACTGAGCGGAGGACAGCGGCATAAATGCAGCTCAAATCTCAGCACTCCCTTTTACTAGCTATGGGATACTAAACAAGCCACTTCACTTCTCTAGTTTCCTTCCTCACCTGTGAAATGGAAATAAGAAAACCCTCTTCATAGGATATATGTGAAGATAAAGTGAGATAATGTATACAAAATGTTTAGTAGCTATTTTCATCATTATTACCATTACTATAGATACTACTAGATCAAACTTGAAAAGCAAATACCATATCTTAGCATTCACTCATTGAGCAAACAAGCATTCACTGAAAGCTTGTTTTCTCTCACCACTATGCTGGCCAATGGAAGGATTGAAAAGACAACCTGTGTGTGTAAAGGATGTAAAAAAGTAATTTAGAATAATTTAGAATAATAAGGTTCAATAAAAATTAGAATAAGTTAGAATAATAAGGTTCAGTAAAAATTCTCTTAACCATCCACCAGTTAGAATTAACTCAAAGAATTTCTTTATGCAAAATATACTAATGATGTCCACAACACTTTAGAAGCTCTTGGCTAATAAGCCTCATCAGCTAGCTCTTGGTTAATTGTTTCCATCAGTTATTACATTTAAAAAATTCAACTGTTTAGATCCAAACCAGTTCATGCCAGTTCAACTCAATGTAATTATACAGTATAATTAAATATAAGCCAAAGAAAACTTGAGTGCTAAAAGATAGACTTATTTCTATGAAACAAAGCTGGATGTTTTAAAAGGACTCCATAAAAGTATTAAATAATTAACTCTGAAAAACTGCTATCATATTAATTTTGGGGACTTAATTAAAAATATTCTGAGGAAAACAATAAAAATTTAAAAGACTTATGCACTGAAGCTGCTATAACAGGGTCTTTTAACATGGAGTAGGGTCCTGATAAAGTAGTGTCCTGTTAAAGAAACCAAAACTAAAAAATCGTTTATTTAATATGACAAGGCATTTCAATGGGGGGATTCCTGTCAAAGAAAAGGCCTCTCCTATATCAACATGTACATTTATAAATTTTAAGTTTAATGAAAGGAGTCACTGATTTTTTTTAAATTATGACAGTGGATCTCAACTATATACAAAATAAAGACCAAGCTCCTTAGTTTAGCATTCAAGGCACCAACCTACCTTTCTAGCTCTTACCTTTCAAAAACGACCTTTCCAAAATATATACTTCATTAAAACCTGATTATTATCTATTTCCCATACATATCTGTAATTTTTAGACTCCAAAGTTTCAAAGACCTACATCTTAAAGGATGAGCAGAAATTGCCTTAAGAATGAGAGAAGATACATGGTGCCCATCTACTTTTCTAGGGAAAATGCAGAAAAAAAGTGGTGACGTTGTTGTTGGAGGCAGAAGGCAGATAATGAGTTAGTTCAGTTTTGAGTTTTATTAATTGTAGAACACAAAGTATATGTGACCTGAAGATCATTGCAAATACAGTCTTCAGTCTGGAAGTGAAACCTCAGGGTATGTTCCATGAAATCTGGGACCTTGCCAGTCTTGTTCAGAATTGTATCCTCCAGTACTAGTACAAAGTACTCAAATACATGTTTTACTAACATGTTATTTAGCATATATGTTGATAGTCAAAGCTGAGTGTGGATGAGACTGCCCACAGAAGACATTTAACCTTTTTTAGATCTCTTCAAAGCTAAAGAGATCTTTGAACTATCTTTTCCAAAAAATATACAAATTTTTAAAAGTACAATCAATTTTGCACATTATTTCATGGAGTTCCCAGACCACATAACAGTTACACCTGCATCAATCATAAGTCTACTCGTAAGGAGGGCTACGGAAAGAACCACTGAAGACACCAAGAACATAAGGAGCAAATGGATGTAGAGGATTCAGCAAAGGGAAGGTATGAAAAGCAAAAAGAGAACCTCAAAGAATGTTATTAAGAAATCCAAGAAAAAATATTTCACAGAGGGAGTGATCTACAATAGCAAAGGTAGTATAGATACACAAAACACGACAGAGTTGGCATTCAGACTCCCTAGAGACCTTAGAGGAGTGGTAGGGCATGGAAACCAAATTGTGGTTGCTTAAAGGACTGCATAAAAAGAAAGGAAGTAGGGGCAGTGAACATAACTAAAATTCTCTCAAATATTTCTCATAAATATTTTTCAACAAATACTCATTCAGTACCTACTATATGCCAGGGATTATGTAAGACATCCTATCCATGTTCTGCCCAAATAGCATATTCTCAAGAAACTTGACTATATTCTCCCTACAACTCTAAATTCTCTTTCCCACCTTCAAACTCCTATGTAATTTCCCTATAGAATAAGCACCAATAACTTTCAACTGGGCAAATAAACCACATATTCTACTTTTTTTATAGAGCCTAGCAAAGATTTGTATAGGTCTTTTATAAACAGGTGATAAATTTTTCTATCACAAGAATTACAGTGCTCTTCTAAGTCATGATACTATTTGGTAGAATTCCTAAGGACACAGCTCTGGCAGACCTCCCACCCTGAAAAAAATCTAAACAAAACACTATCCCTGAGAATCCTCTCATCTCCTACATCCTAAAAATCTGTTACCGTAAGTCTCTGAAATAAAAATCTAGAATACGCTTTTCTTAAAAATACCTTAAAATATAATTTTAATTATGGAAAAGTCTAAACCTTCATTTTACTAACAAGCAAACTGTATCCTATTAGTTGAGTTGCCTAATTTCATCAGAGACACTAAAGAAATAATTCCAAGACTAGAAAAATGATTTATAGTTATAATCTTTTGACAATTTATTAGTGTTTATTATTAAGCCCATTGGCAATTAATTTAGTCAACAAATAATTACCAGGTTCCAGTGATGTGACACTGAACAAAATAAGTCTGGTCCTTTCCATTCTAGAAAAGACAAAATTTTAAAACTTAACACTACTAGGCAAGTGTTTCAATAGTATTTCATAACTGAAAGACCAAGGGTAGGTTTTGTTGCTTGTTTTATTTTCTTGTTTGGGTTTTTCCTTTTCTCCTATTTCCTTTTTTAAATTTTGATAGAAATATGGGGAAGGTAGGGGGGCAGAGTAGAGTGGTCCAGGAAGGCTATCTGCAGTACATGACCTTTGAGAGGAGTTCTGAGAAATGCTAAAATTTAATGGGGGAGAAATGCAATGCAAGGAGGGAAGAACACTCCTAGTAAAAGGAATAGCATGTGTCCAGCCCTAAACAAGAAGCAAGGCAATTTAGAGAATTCAACAAAGGCCAGCACAGCTAGCTCACAAAGTGAGCATGAGAATGGCTCAAGATAAAGCTGGAGACATGGCAAGAGAAAAAACATACAGGGGAGGGACATAATCTTGTGAGTATTAACTAATAATAACATATCCTTTTATACAGTACTTAGTTTACAAAGTACTTTTAACATGTTTTCTATTTTGTTCCTCAATAAACTTGTGAAGTAGTTATTATTTATTATTACAAATCTAATCACATCACTAGAATACCCATAGGGCAAGGTTCAAGTTACATAAATTATCCTGTCTGTGAATAGTTACACACCTACTTGTCCTTCAAGATGCTACTATCATCTAGGAAAGCTATACTGAACATACCTTCATAATAGCGCTTCCTAAAAATTATGAAATATTTAAAACTTTTTTAAAAAGCATTAAAAATAACAGCCACACAACTACTATCCAGCTTAAGGAATACACCCTAATGCAAGCCTTTTAAATCTATTATGTTTATAGGATTATCTTCTCCATTAAACCGTGAACTTGCAAGTAGGGACTGTGTGTTACTTGCTATATGCAAGATCTTGCACTAAGCACTTAACACTTTTGTTTAGTGTAATGGATTCCCCCAATACAGGTAGAAATACTGAAGTTCATAATGTGCTAAAGGCCAAAAAGCCAATAAATCGTTGAACTCAGTTCAAGTATAAAGGAATTTTGCTGTTCCCCTTACAAGTATGCAACTCTACAATACTTCAGAAATATATTCACCATCAAACAGTAAATATAATTTTCAGTCCCCATTTTATCAGGTCATTATTTAGACATAACACAAAGGCATTCATTGAACAAATTAGCTACTAAAGTCTACTGCAATCTACTAAATGTTGAGAGTATGAATTTCAATTACACGAATTCCATGCCTTAAAGAAACCCAAGTTTCTTCTCTTAAGCATGCCTCCCACTCAAGTTTTTGAAAAGGGAAAAAAACTCTTACAGAATTGGTCCAAGGTTTGGCTGCTTCAGATTTAAAGAACACACTCCACTCTACATCAACCAACGATGGGGAGAGAAGTCCATACATCACACATAAGAACATGCCCCAGAGTTAACCAGTTATTTTACGCCTCAGAAAAGGAATTACTAGTAGTGAGTAAGAAGGAAGTTCTGGGCATGGGGCGGTCTCAGCACTTTGGAAGGCCAAGGTCAGAGAGTAGCTTGAGGCCTAGAATTCGAACCAGCCTGAGCAACATACCCAGACATGTTCCTACCAAAAAAAAAAAAAAAATTCTTTTAGCTAGCCAGGTATAGTAGTAATCTCTGCTACTAGAGAGGCTGAGGCAGGTGGATCGCTTGAGCCCAGGAGTTCAAAGCTTCAGTGAACTAAAATCGAGCGGTGGCACGCCAACTTGGGCGACAGAGGGAGACCCTATTTCTAAAAAACAAAAATTAGGAAGTTGTGTTGTACGTTTAAATGTGTTTTGAGAAGGAGTGGGACAGAGAAAAGTCAAAAAACGGAGAAACTGGAAACCCGGTTTTTATGAAAGAACAAAATGTAAAGTGACATGTAAGAGAAGCAGATTTGTTCATGGCTCTTCTACACAGCTTTTCTGCCCGGGGCTGTAACCCTTACATAGCACTTAGCATAAGGCCTTACAGGCCCTGTATTACTTGGCTCCAAAGAAGCTCCAGCAACCACCTATCCCGCCTCCTCTACGCCTCCCAGCAAAAACAGGAAGACTGTGACAGCCCAGTCTCATAAATGGAAGCTGCCCTGGGCGGCTGGATTAGCGCGCAAGTAGGTCGGTCAGTCTATCAGAGAGCAGATGCCGTGGAAAAGCCGCAGAGTTCGTGGCCGGGCCAAGGAGGGGGTCAGCCTCAACCTCCACCTGAGCTTGACCTGTCCAGCCAGAGCTCCGGTGCCGAAGAGAGACTGGAGAATTCAGCTCTCTGAGGGCAGCGGGTATTCCTGAACCGTTTCCCAGGGCTTTTGGTCTTCCCGCACCCGCCCCACCCGAAGTTACCTTCCCAAGTGACATCGTAAAGCTCTGAAACCTTCGCCATCTTCCCAGAACCCAGAGGCAGCAGGGTGAGAGGGCGGGGATACGCGGTCACGTGACTCGCGACCGGGCCGTGGCGAATTACGAAGCTCTTTTTCATTGGCCAAGAGAGCAGAGGGGGCGGTATCCGCCACACACGTGCACTGGGCTCTGCGGAGGGGCTTTCAGGGAAGGGGGCGGAGCTCGCTGGGCTGTGCGGGCTAGCTCGGAAGCTGAGGACGCTCCAGCGGTCGGCGGGGCGCCGGAGCTGCCTTGGGGTGAGGTGTGTTTTATACCATAGATTTTTAACAATTGCTGGGTTTTTAATTTTTTTCTACATAGGTGTATTCATTCTCTTCACATTCCCCATTCAGCACCCTGTTCTCTTCGTGGCCTACCTCAGCGCAACGTTCTTCCCAAATCCCTTATTTATGCCCAACTTTACTTCTAAAGGGATTTGCTTTCCATTTACGTTTGAATGTTTGACTGAACTAATAAACTCCAAAAATTTTTATTATATCTCTTTGAGGGACTAAGTGGGATTCTCCCTGTGCGCTTTTTATGTTCCTGTGGCCGAGGACTTCTCAGTGTGCACAAGAATGCCCTCATGCCCACCCATACCCTTAGTTAACCATTCTGCGTGTAATCACTTTATCCCTGTCTGCCTGCCACACTAGTTTTGAAACTTCCTGAGAACAGTCAATGTGTAAGCGCTCATAAGCAATGAATAAATGTGCGGATCAGACTCTCACAGCCCCTAAACTTCGCTACTCCCGTTTACTCCTGAGTGAGTGGGGTACCTTCTTCACCACCCTGTCCAGCTTTAATTGAGTTTTAATTGATAAATTGTATATTCATAACCTTATGTATTTAAGGTATTCAAAGTGATGATTTGATATACATTGCGAAATGATTACCACAATCAAGCTAATTAACACGTACATTTCTTCATATAGTTACCATTTGTGTGGGTTACAGGTAGTAGAAACATGTAAGGTCTCTCTTAGCAAATTTCAAGTATACAATACAGAATTGTTAACTATAGTCCATGCTGAACATTAGATCTTAAGAACGTATTCATCTTAAAACCAAAAGTTTGTACCATTTGACCAATATCTCCTCATTCCCACCTCCTAGTCCCTGGCAACCACAGCTTGTTTTATTGTCTTAAAAAAACAAAAACAAAAAATACTATCAATGCTGAGTGCCACAAAGAAGTCAACTAATGACAAAAAAACTAGTGAATTTGTACACTTGGACTATGTTCTGAATGAGTTACATTTTGCATTGTCACACAATATGCACAGATATATTTAAAACTGAAAATTTACAAACTAGTTTTACCATGTGTTTTGTCATCTATATTTTCTATTCAAATTTTGTCAAATCCATTTTATTTACTAAAAATACTGTTGTGATGTACTAATGGAGTCATGATGTTCCAGTGGACATGTATGTATTTCCTAATCTGAGGCCCTGAAGTGAAACAATTTGCCCAAGTTCTTGGCACTAGTAACAAAGATAGGTGATTCATATAGAGATAAATTGTTTAGATCGCAGATGAAAGATTAAATATTTATGAGAAAAATATATTTAAGGGAAACTTTGTTATTAGTAGTACTCTTCGAAGTGGGGAAAGTGTTTATAGATTATAACATTTCAAATATCTAATAAAATTTGCCTTCCTCAGGCACACTCAGGAAAAAATGGCATGCCAATGGCAAAAATTCCATATTCTGTTTTAACATAGTATACTATATAATTAGAACTGTAAATTAAAAATATCTTCTGTAGATAAAACTGTAATCCCCAAAACATAAATATCAACTTTACCTTCTGTAACTCTACCTTTTACAAGATGGTCTCAAGGTTTTGCCTCTTACTGTGTTGTTCACTTGAAAAATTCTCCTCTACATACGTTTAAAATATTTAACCCAGTTTTTCTGATTGCATACTGCCCAGTATTGGTGACAAATACCAAGAAAATGTCCAGGGAAACAAATATTAGTACCCACATTATGAATAAAATGTGTCAGACACCATAGGAAGTATTATCTCATTTAATAATCTGAACTACCCAGTGAAAAAGGCACATGAATGTGGTCCTTGATATGACTTTTTATGTGAAGCTAAATTGTTATTTTGGTTTTTTCCCTGTAAGATTTTTTTTGAACAGTTAGAATGTTAATAAGTCAGAATGAACTAGAGTCAGACAGGAATCACTTTGAATAAGCCTACATTTTCTTTGAGGTGGGATAAAGTTCGATTATTTATCAAGCCATATTGGCCTACAGAGCACTTTAGAGTACATCTCTTTTATGGTTTACTTAATCCAATTAATATTCTCAAACAGTATGAAAGACTAAAGCAACTTCTTAAATTTAATAAACTTTATGGCATTTATAAAATATACATTAACAGGATAGAGCATAATACCATTTTAATTGATTTTGCAATATTCAGCATCTTCATCAAATATTTTACTTGGAATCTACTGTCTGCTTTGTCCCATCTTAATCAGTGAATTAAAATATCCCACACTATTTAGCAGAGCTTATAATTCCCATTTACTATGACAATTTTCCATCAAAGTAAATTGGTCTCACTACAACTCTGATATAAAATTTACCATAGCTTTTAAATCATGTTATTGTTTCTAATTAGTGGATCATAACCATAATTTCTTTTTATTTAAGGGAAAATATTAATCTTCATTCCATGTCAGTAGATTTTCACTATGGCACATATTGTTTGGAAGCAAATTTTCCCTGAAGTTTTATTTACCCAAAGCCAGATTAACAAGTAGTTGTTTTAGGAATCTACTGAACATTGTTTTTATTACATTTTAAAAGATTATGTAATTAATGTGTTCTTTCCCCTCAAAACACAAGACCCTATGACCCCTTTGCTGACATAATTGTAGCATTTAGGCACCTCTAGTTTTTCCAAGTTTGCAATATGTATGTTTTTAAATATGCCAGCCATTCATTTTATACCCAGTTATATTATTTTAGAAAGCAAAGGAGAGTTTCTGGGAAGCAATTCCAGTGAGATCGCTTGGGTCTTTTCAGAGTAGAATTCACAAACTGCTAATTACCCCTTTGCACCATAGTTGTAACAGTGAAGAGGAAAGTACATCCAGAAAGAGTACACCCAGAATTTCTCCCACATGGGCAATAAATTAGAGCTATTTCTTTTTCAGATTTATAACCATACTTAAGAGTCCACATTTTCAAACAATTTTTATTTTATTTTATTTCCCCAAATTGCATCTTCTGTTCTGATACACATATACATCTGTGTCCTGGGGCAAAAGTGTATTTTTATAAACATCTCTTTTGGGTACCAAATATCCAAGAGTCCCTCAGCACTGTTCCTGTGCCCTGATGGTCTCTGAAGACCCTCTAGACTCTTCTGCAATAGGACTATAGCTAAATTCTTTACTTGAAAAATGTTCAAAAAGGTATTTATTCACAATAAGTGAATTGCATTATGGTAAACTCATGCAAAAATATACTGAATATTACGTCATGCATGTGTTATAAGTATATTTTCTGTTACAGATGTAATTTTCAGTTTTGAATAGTCTCTCTGATGGTTTGGTAGCACTACAAGAGACTAAATCATTCCCTCAGACCTGTAATTCTGAACTATCTTACCCTGGTCACTAGGCCAAATGTCATTTACTCTACTGGTCATCTTTTTTTCCCCCCTATGGTCATGCTCACCATTCTTTAAGCTAAATTGGCTTAAGGCCAGTAGCCACATTGGGCATAAAGTGGCCATCTCATCCTTCAGATCACAAATTGTTACCAGCCTCCAAGTGGAGGTTTTTCCAAGTTCTTGGTGTTCATCAGGGAAAAGAATTTCAGTATATACCACTTACGTGATACATATTTTGACAAGCAAGGGAAAGCTTTATTGAAAGTCAAAGCACCAGGGAGGAGAGTAGTGGGCAGGCTCAAGAGCAGCTGCACTGGGAGAAAGTGGTTTTATATCTTTTGTAGTCTTAACTAATTGAGGAGAGAAATATATCCAGGCTAATGGGTTAGGTTTTAGTAAGAATTTGGATAGTAATTCCTAGAATTAGGTTCCCTCCCATCTTCATACTTTATATCGTTGTTTCAGAACTATCATTGTGATTTCAAGGGTAGAGAAATTTTAAAACCACAATGTAAATGATAATTGTAATTAGCCAGAGTTTATATAAGGTGGTAGAAAGAGCTGACAACCTGATTGAAGCCGGTTCTTTCATAAGGTTATCCGCCCCCTCTAGTTAGCTTCTGTTTTAAGAGTTGTTTATTTTAACCCCTGCAACTGATCTAGAAGCCTCTGCACCAGTCTCAGCCCTGTCTCTTAGTCTCTTACTCTAACAAAATCACGTGTTTTTTTGCACATAGGAGGGCCTATTTAGTGAACTCCATGGATTTATTGGGGAAAAAGTCTAGTTTCCTGGCAGAAATTGTCTAAGAAAACTCCCTATCCCTAAATCCCTTCCATCTACCCTATGCATGACTACCTCACTCGTGTGGAAACAGCATGATCTCAATGTTTGAAAAAACTTTATATAACATTTTTTAAAATTTTACTTAAAATTATTTTTCTTTAAACTGTGAGGTAAGGAACAATATAGATGGGTTTCAAAAGTCGCCTCTTGGTTCAAATTGCTGCCACCTCCCTAGAAATTCTTTTAGTACTATAATATTTTTAATTTCCTTCTGTTCATTATGTTTCTATTACACATTTCTTTTGGATCTTTAAATAATGGGCTTGAACATTTGTTCAGTGTGGGAGGATTGGGGGATTAGGGAGGTGATTTCAGTTGATAACAATTTTTCTAGCAGTAGCAAGATTATGGAATTTCAAACATAACTTCAATCTAATCATGAGAAAACATCAGACAAACTTAAATTGAGAGGCATTCTACAAAAATAACTGACTGGTACTCATCAGGGAGTGGCATTGGCATTACGTATTTCTCATCTAAGCTTTAAGACAAATGCTTACTCTTAAGCACCCATTGGTAGATTCTAATGTCCTATATATGGTGAAATTAAGAAAATAGACAAATTTATGAAAGAATACCCAAAATTATTTGTGTTAATTACAAATTGTACTAACCATGCCAAAGAGGCTATGGAACTTCTTTATGTTCTAGGTAACAGCAGTGGATTATTTGCCAACATACATATACATCACTCTCTTCTGCAGGGCTTACTGGATTTTAATCCCAGCTTACTCATTCTAGCTATGTAAATTAAGTAACTTTGAGCAAGTTATTTTAACTTCACTGAGCCCTGATTTTCCATATGTAATATGAGCATGGTAATACTTGCTGATTATAACAAGGATTACAAGTAAAAAAATAGAAAATTCCTCAAAGTGTGGCATAATAATATTTTCAATGTTTCATACTAGTTATTGAGTACTTAACTATATACTAGTAACTGTACAAATTGCTCTTTTTAGATTATTTCATTTAATTACAACAACCCCACTTTACAGATGAGGGAACACTTAGGAGGTTGAATAACTTCCCCAAACACACTATGATATACTCCTTCATATTGTAGGTGCTTTTCTTTTTTTTAAGTTAAAACAACAAATTTGCTCACAGTTCTGGAGGCTGGGAAGTCCAGATGAAGATACCAGCAGATTCAGTGTCTGGTGAGGTCTCTTTCCTCATAGATGGCACCTTCTTTGTGTCCTCAAATGGCAGAAGGGCAAAGGGGCTGTAGGTTCTTAATAAATAGTAGCTGTGTCATTTTGGTCTGCAGGAAGGTAGATATTGAGATGGAGTTAGAAGTGCAAGAGGTTCATTGGGAGCACTCTACATGAAAAATAAAAGGGGAAGGAAGCAAAATTGGATAGGAATAGCTTTTAGACCATGATAACATATCTGATAACTTGTGAAAGTAAAGTGGGTAGGAAGCAAGATTGGGCAGTAAGAGCCTCAGACCATGATTTAGGTTTGACAGAGTATCAGCCAACTAATTGAGAAGCTGCTGAGCAAAGATTGCCCATTGTAAGAGTCCCACATTGGGCAGAAATGGCTGGGGCTAGCATACTCTAATGCTCAATTTTTGGCTGGGGACTTCCCAAAAGGACAAGGCCTCAGATCAAAAGCTGAGATTAAACCTGAAGGTTTTAATACCCAGAGGTTGTCAGCTTCCTATATTGCTTGTAGCTGAACAGCAAATTCTTTTATGAAGGGAGATTCCTACAGTACACCTCATCACTACCACAGTAGCCATTCTTTTTATGTTTCCATTCTCAGTTTGCACAACCTCAACACCATTAGATAAAGGATTATTGATGAGAGATAGGGATTTATGTTGTTCCAAAGTACTAGGGAGACTCAGAAGTCACTAGCTATTTGACATATGGAAATTGTATTTCAACTCCACAGAATGTCTTTTTCTAGTATACGATTAATAGCTCAGCAATGGTTGCCTTGTGTTGAAAAAAAGATGTGGTAGAATATATATAATCCACAGAAGCTTATTTTTATCAGAAATAAATCAGGAATCTTTTCTTGAGTGGAGATTAAGTTCTGCTATCATTGATAAATTACCTAGAACTTAAATTTCTTTCTTTTCTCAGATGCCAGATATATCCAAGTAATTTAGAATTTTTAAAATGTCTTTCCAGGGGTAACAGTATTACTCTGAAAAATGGCAGCATTTCTAAAATTCTGGAACTCAAGATCTCTGTGAAGTCTTAGAAAATACCAAAGACATTGTACTCAGAATGCCCTTTTGTAATTCAGTGGCTAGTTGCCTTGCTATCATGGATGGTTGTGTGTTAATGAACTTAAGGCTAAATTTTATTAGTATTTCCCCCAACAATAGATAATTAATTGCAGGTGTGAAATATGAATGCAACATAAATATACTGACCCTTACTGTCAACTTACTGTTCTTTCTTCTGAATGCCAAAGCAGCCCTAGTTAGCATCTGCTGTGCTGCACAGATGCTCTTCTGGGAAGGTATTTACAAATGGTCCAAACTCTGAACTACCAGAAAGAAAGATACTATCAAATTGTTACTTAATGGGAAGAAGCAGAGTGCTTCCCAGATTTACATGAATAGCATTACTGAGGGGCTGCATCTTTCAAAGAATTGTAGCAACAGAAGAGGGCTGATGAAAAAAGAAAATTTTGGCATTTATTTTCAGGAAGCATTTACATGGGACATAGCAGTCATGAATCTCAGTACACAAATTCCAGTGTATAAGAACTAAGTTTGCATTTTTATTAAACTACGTTTTGAGGAACCACTCTTTGGGCAAGACAGTCAAATCTCAGTCCATTTGGGGTTTGACCCACCCTGCCACCTACTCATGTGTGAAAGTGACATTTCCAGACTACTCTGACTCATGTGTGAAAGTGACATACAAAATATTTAACAAACTGTAGGGAAAGGTTACCAACTCTGGTAGGAGTCTTCAAGACAGTCCCCAGTGATGTTCACCTCCTTGTTAGTACCTCCTATGTAATCCCTCCTACGCTGAATAGGGATGACCTGTATTATCAGTGGGATATTTCAGAAATGATGTAGTGTGACTTCCAGAGCTAGACTATAAAAGACATGTGGCTTCTGCCTTGTTCTGTTTTGGATCACTCATTCTGGGGAAAAGTAGCTGTTAATACCATGCCATGAGAACACTCAAGCAGCCCCACAGAGAAGTCAAGCAAGGAACTGAGATGTCTTGTAACATTCAGCATTAACTTGCCAGCCATATGAGTGAGACATTTTAGGACTGATCCTCCAGCTCCAGTCAAGACTACAGATCCAGCTGACATCTTACCTACAAACTGCCGATATACCTTGAGCCAAAACAATCCAGCTAAGCTGCTTCCAAATTCCTGACCCATAGAAACTTTGTGAGATTAACCACTTCGGTACGGCGTTCACCGGCTGCAAAACCTTGCCCACAGCCGGCACTCATAGTCCATGTGATAGTTTGTGCTGTCCATTGACAATGAATCCGTTTTTGCTCTTGTGTGATGAGGAAAGCTTTAAAGCACTGAAAGCTTGTTTTACTTTACAGGCAGCTTTACTTGTAATGTAAATCAGAATAAGTAACATATGTTTTCATTATGTTATTTTTAAATGTTCATAATTTTGATAAATGAAAAATTAGAAAAGTCATATCACGGCTGTCGGCTAAAGTCAACTCTCAGCTGTGCTCATTCATCTGTGGCTGCCGACTATAGTCAACACTTGTACCGAAGTGGTTAAAAAAATGCTTGTTATTGGTTTAAGCTGTCAATTTTTGGAGTAAAGCGTTACTTGACAATAGATGACTAACATACCAACAATCAGAAGGGAAGCAGACACTGGCTTTACACTTAAGCTGGGTCTTAGAGACTTCTCTGCTATCCCAGGCATTAATCTTTTAGTTAGGGGAGCATGAGTGATTCTAGATAATGACTATTATTAAATTTGGTAATTTATCAACCAGTATAGTCATACAATTTCTACATCATTTATGCTTATGCAGCCTGAAGACATTGAGTCTCAAGGCACCTGGTCTTCTAGTTAGCAGTATAGCTTTGGGCTATACTGCTCCACAAGTATCTCTAGGTATTGTGGCTCTTTTAACTACTTTTGGCTCACGTGGGAATTTGAAGTTCCCTCACTCTCCACACCTACAAGGCCTCCCCCCCCCCAATGCTCTCACCTCCCTGAAACTGACTAAACATAGGACTTCTCTCCCTGGGAACCACTCTACTTTCATCAGTTCCTCTTGGATCCCTCCTCTTCCTCTCTACCCCTTTCACCTCCACTCCTCATCTCTGTGAGAGAAGTATTTCAGTCTCAGGGGAAGTTCCCCCTCATCCTCGGTGCTTTATTCTCTAGGCATTGTCTTATTTGTGACTTATCCAAAGGCACCTACATGTACCCTCTTTGATGGATTTTGAAAACCAAAGCCAGAGAGATAAGGTTTCCCCCTTCCTAGTTTTTTCCCCTGACACTCTCCCTCTGAAACAATGATCCAGAGCAAGAAAAAGGGTGAAAAATTTTCTTTTTCAGAAGAGAGAGAAACACACAGAAAAGAAATATCACTTCTTACCTCAAAAATGTTATCCCTGGACCCTAAGATAAAACTCAGGTAGACAAATAAGAAAAAGAAAATGTTATCCCACACTACCCTGTATCTAGAGAAATGAATAGCTGAATATTAAAGAACTGTTGTTTGGGCAGGGACACGATAACTTTCATCAAAAACCACTGATAACTTTCATCAAAATTCAGCCGATTCTAATTAAAGCCATTTACTAACATGATGATAAATCAGCCCTTTGGTTTGCTTCTCCAAGTACGTAGATACCATGTAGGAAATACTTTGCTCATGAGGATGACATGCCCTATGTTCTTTTTTTCTCTTTTTCCTAGAAATCCTTGCCTGACTTCCCCAGATTGGGGTGAGGTGCCCTTCTCATATGCTCCAGTATTCCCTGCAAATCCATCTCTCCAAAAGCACTTCTTCCACTCAATTATAATTATTACTTATTTGTGTCTGTCACTAAACACTAAGCTTTACTTGACACCGGTGTGTCACGTTCAGGGATCTGTGCCCACAGTATTTCAGTAAGTATTTGTGGAAAGGCAGAAGCACCATTAAATCAGTGTTCACCAATTTGAGGGCTTTATGAACCACTAAAATTTTAAGGAAAAGGGTGGAGAAAAAATAAAAAGTTTGCCAGCTTTTTATTTGCTAAGTGAGGACATTAACTGTAACAACTACAATTTAGTTTCACATCATTTCATCTTGAAATTGCTAATATAACACCAAAGGAGTTGTAAGAATTCACTAAACAACAGTCCCTGCCATAGGGTAAGTTTAACTTTTTTATCAGAGACCAGTGAAAACTTCCACCTGGATTGGCACCCCAAGCAGACACTTTAAGAACCTCTGATAACTTTTTACATCCCTTCCAATAGATGAGTCAGGGCAATATGAAATGGTAATTTGCCTATTTGCAAGGTGGCAACTTTTGCATTTTAAATTTTTTTTAAAGAAACACCTCCAAATAGCTAGAACTTGTTTCCTATCCTCATTATCTATGTCTTTAAAGAAAAAAAAGTCACTGAGCAGCTTGGCACATGATTCTCAGCTGGGACTCATTATCCTCTTCAAGGTTTTTTTCTCTCTTTCCTAGTAAATCTCTGAAGGAGTTGAACATATTAGAAAGTAAGAACTACTATAATTTTATTTTTAAAACATGTTTGGGGTAGGGTTGCTCTAGTCTGATCTAAGAAGAAAAATAAAATTATACTTGAAGTAGCTCATGACGCAAAACATTTCTGGCAAATTTATTTTGGATATAGCTCTTGTCTCATAAATTCGGCAAAATTCATTTTGGTTAAATTTTACATTGAAGCAGAGAAAATGTGTTATTAGTTTTTAATTTCACAAATCGCAAAAATTCTTCTTGATTTCAATGACAAAATGGTAAATATATAAAAAGCGTTTTCATTGGAACTAGAGCAAAAGATACAGTTATCTCTACAAATAGGTGTGGCTTTAGCAAATGGCAAAAACAATAAAGAAAACACAGAAGCAGTGTTTGATTTTAAATTTCACTTATTTTGAAAACCCATGGGATAAATTACAGCAGCCTTTGGGAAAGCAGAACCATTAAAATTAGGAGATGGAAAAGATTAAATCAATGATGATGTAATCTAGACCCTTGATACAGGAGACTCCCTTAAAAATCTCGCCTGCATGCAGTATCTGTTGTAATGCTTTTAGGCTGGCAGAAATTTCTGAATCTAGCTTGTGCCTACACAAATCTATGCTTTCTCCTTATTTTTATTTTACTTTCTGTTGTAACTTCTTTGTTGTCCTTAGGAAAAAAAGAAAGGAGGCCTTAATATTCTAGTTTCAGTTAATTTTTTTTACAATAATAATACTAATTCAGCAGAAGCGTTGGGGAAAAAGTGAAAAAAATAGTAATGTTGAAAGCAAAGCATTGTAAGGTTTGGATATGCCTGTAATCTCAGCATTTTGGGAGGCTGAGGTGGGAGGATCATTTGAGGCCAGGAGTTTGAGACCAGCCTGAGCAACATAGTGAGGCCTATATCTACAAAATTTTTTTTAAAAAATTAGCCAGGCATGCTGGCACACACTTGTAGTCCCAGCTACTTAGGAGGCTGAGGTGGTAGGATTGCTTGAGCCCAGGAGTTTGAGGCTGCAGTGAGCTGTGATAATGCCACTGTACTCTGGCCTGGGTGACAGAGGGAGACCTCATCCCACAAAAAGTAAAGAAAAGGAAGAAAGAAAGCAAAGCATATTACTTTTTGTTAAAAAATAATTTTGCAGGTAAATTTCCTAGCTAAAGTCCTGCCTCTCAATAAAATAAACAATATCTATATATAGGAAGAAAAATTAGAAATCTCATGAATTACAGATCTTTATACACGGCAAACTCTCAAGAGGAATTATGCTTTTTTTTTTTACATGTTTTTTGCCTCATCAGAATTCTTTGAAAATAAAGACGTTTAGTACATTTGACTCCAGTTTGAAATACACATGTACAATCAAACTTGTGAAAAGCAATCTATTTTAATGTATTAGTTGCCCTAATTAAGATACTACATAATTTATTAATTTAAGGAATAATTAATTTAGTAGCCAGAATGGTATTTATGATTGTTATTAATCTAGCTTGTTTCAACATGCCTTTATAGGTCATAAAGTGTTGTATTTGTACTATATATTTTTAAAATAGTAATATAAACTGGTCTTGCAGGTTTTCATTTAGTTCATAGACTAATAGTACCCTAAACCATTAGTTTTGACCACAAGTTTTCCCATTTTAAAAATGCTAGTAAATGAAAAACAAAAATGATACTAGTATCATTTTTTGAGAAGTGTTCATGATAACAGTTAAATATTTTTGAACTATCAGGAGCTAAGTTTGGTTTATTACTTATGAAAATGGTTATAACTGGCAACATAATATCAGTGAGTAGATATTCAAATGTCAACACAGACAAGATTATCAACCTGAGCTGCACACTAAGCACAATTAACTGAAAAACAAAAGTTCAACCAGAGTACACTGGTCTGATTTTCAGAGTTCTCTAAAGTTTCACAGTACAGTTATTTAACATCAGTTACATGAAGCTGACTTAAATAGGCAATTTTTAAATGTAGGAGAGGTAAAAAATGTTTTAAGGAAGAAAAATTATATGCAATATTACTCAATAAAATATAAAAACTCTTTTACCAAAAGACCAAGGTAGCTGAGCTTCTAAAATATGTCTTTGAACTATGAGTGGACAAACCTATGAGGAGACAGTTATTATTTTTAAAAATTGTCACTACAGAGTAGACACCCAAATGAAATTGTTAGCGTGCAAATGATGATCTGAATAAATACATGACACAAAGATAAGAACATGCTATTTCTCACAGTTACTGCCAAAAAGAAACTGTTGCATTAGATATTTTTTCAATTACAGCTAATATATTAAATCACTGATAATTCTTTAGGATTCTAAAACTTTGAATTGATTTCTGTCTTTACCAGTTATTGCCAATGAGACTTTGAGTCAAGTCCTTGACTGTTGCATTTGGTAGAAAGTAATAATACCTACTCCTGAAAGCTCTTGAGAAGATAAATGTGAAAATGTCTGTGAAAGCATAACACAATACCTGACACATGAATAAAATAAATTTTAAGTGGTGAAAAATAATCACTGAAATAAAATCATCATTTTATGGACTATTTCTACATTCTTTCCCATTCATCATTCAGCTCTAGTACAAGATGATCTAGCAAACTGTGTAATATTTTCTTGGTGACACTTAAATAGAAGCCTGACGTAGATTTGAAAATAGTATCTCAGAAACAAGGTAATTTTTATTTGTTACATTTTTATCCAGACTTTACTAATCTGTCTGCCTTAAATTTATAAAATCTACAAACAGTTGTCTTGAATTTTCAGCCAGATATCCAGTAAGCCCAAATGGTTTCCTAATCTTAGAAACATCTACCTACTCTAACCTAACTTTTCTATGAAGAATTGGAATGAAATGAGATTATAACCACACCTGCATCATGTCTCTTCCCATACATAACCTAAAACTGAGCCTCTTTTTACCTATAAAAACACTGATGATAAACACTGCTAAGATACAGGTTTTTTTCCTCTCACTCTTTGGAATTTCCCCTTAATGTCTTAGAGAAAAAACCAGAATATAAGTGTCATTTAACAATTTTAATTTTTAAATTTTTCTTTCAGCTTTAAAAGGAAATGAAGGAAATTTTCAAAAATGAACGTATGGGATATTTTTATGGGGGCTAACATGCTAGTTCAAACATCTTGCATTTTAGAACCTAATATATTTCTTCTAGCCTATTGTTGATTATCCTAATCCTATTCCTTATTACTTACCTACATATGCTCTAAAATAGATGGAGATGTAACTATGGTTTCACATAGTTGGAAATATAAATGTAATATTTTAATCCTTTAAATAATAGGAAAAGCAATAGTAGCATAAACAATAACTTCTGGAAAACTCTTCCCATGACAGGGTCTCTTCTCATACCACTGACAGCCATAATGAAATCAAGTAATTGCCAGGAAATTATATTGGCCTAAAATACCACTCAATTGTGGAAATGTCTCTAGGAAAAACAAATAGGACTGGGAGGTTTCCTGGTAATAACCCTGATTCATAATTTCAGTGTATACATGTGAAAAAATTATTCAAGAATAAGAGAGAGAGAGACATACATTCTTTACACTTTTCACATTTCACCACCTCATTTGGAATCCCTATCAATCACTTCATATTTATTGAATGTCCACTTTGTTGGAGGAACCTGGTTAGGGATGGAAAGAAACTTTTTGAGTCCTTATCAAGAGAACTGAAAAGGTAAAGCAAATGTGTTAGTCAATTTGCCTGTTTGTCAACTTCTTCTCTTCTTCCACAGTCCCTGCTGAGTAAGCATCAGGTCTTGTCACACACACACACACACACACACACACACACACACAGCTGATTCAATCAGTTGTAATCACTTCACTCAAACTGAGCCAATCAGATTCTTTTTTCCAAACATTTAGAATTGGTACTTAGGAATCCTAGTCAGCAACTTTGGGTTATTTAGGAAGATTACATAAATCTGACCTTGTCTTGCTATATTTGGGCTTGTATAGGTGACAGAAAAATCTGTTCCATAGAGAAAGATTGATGATTCAGGCACATAGAAAGCTGAAGCCATGAGAGTCCCTGTTGCCCTGGAAAGAATAGAGAAAATGAAGTGCAGTAGTCCTTCCTTACCCATGATTTCACTTTCCACAATTTCAGTTATCCATGGTCAACTATAGTCTGAAAATATTAAATGGGAAATTCTAGAAATAATAAGTTTTAAATTGCATGGCATTCTGAATAGCATGATCATGCCATCAAGTGCTTTTTCACCTGACATGTGCATCATCCCTTTGTCCAGTGTATCTATGCCATGTATGCTACCCACCCGTTAGTCACTTAGTAGACCTCTGGGATTTGGAGTGGCTGTTGAGGTATTGCTGTGCTTGTGTCCAAGTCATCTTTATTTTATTTAATAATGGCCCCAAAGAACAAGAGTAGTGATGCTAGCAATTTAGATATACCAAAGAGAAACCTTAAAGTGCTTCCTTTAAGTGAAAAGGTGAAAGTTCTTACTTAATAAGGAAAGAAAATCATATGCTGAGGTTGCTAAGATCTACAGTAAGAATAAATCTGTGAAATTGTGAACAGCATATTATTATAATTGTTCTATTTTATTATTGTTGTTAATCTGTTACTGTGCCTAATGTATGAATTAAACTTTATAATAGGTATGTGTGTGTAGAAGAAAATATATGATATGTATAATATAGGATTTGGTACTATGCAAGGTTTCGTGCATCCACTGGAGGTCTTGGAAGGTATCCCAAAGGATGAGGGCAGGGGGGTAGGGTACTCTAACGGCCTTTGATCTTCATAGCATTCTATTTCCTTGTTCCAGTCTCTCCTAAAACTCACTCTTGAATTTTTAAATAGTGCTTTATCCTTTAAAGAGTCCTTAAAATAAATTCCCTATCATTGTTTGGCTAGTTTGAGTGAGTTTCTGTTCCTGACAACCAGTGAAGAGGGTAAGAAATGCACTGATTCCTAGCCTTACTTTGAAAGCAAAGTTGTCCAGAGATATATTGTTATAGAGTTACTATAATTAACTTACTAGAATGCTATGTTTAACAGTTTGGATCTTTTATTTTTCTTTTTTAAAAGTTAGTGTACATGTCATGTAAACTTAAATATGCCAAACAAAAGCTTAAATTTAGTAAATCAGAGCATTAACAGAATGTGAAAATAAGAGAACTATTTCAGCACACTAAAAAAAAAAAAAATCTACAAATTGGGTCCAGTTTTACATTTAAAAGTTCTTTCATAATACTTAAATACTTAAAGTTTACATATATATTACATATTACATATATAAATATTTATATTTATATATTATATAAGGTTTATATAGAGAGAACTTTGATGTTATATATAAAGTTTATATATATCTATATATACACATCATGTAGTATGTAGTTTTTATATATATACACACACAGACATATGTATGAAATGTGTAAGTCCTACTGTTAGTTTTCCAGTCTCTGTTACCCAATTTCTTTGTTACAATTTTGGTTTTTCTTTTATATTAATCTTAATTGATTTTTATTTTTATCAAGTGTATATACGTAGTCTTTATTAATGCAAATTTCACTAAAATATATAATTATAGTAATGTTCATCCTCCTCTCCCAAACCAAACATGAATTCTTCTAAGTATATTACCCCCAGTATTTCTATATTTCTCAATAATATATTTTACCATTGTCTCAATGTATCAATCTTATCTCTCCCACTACTTCATTTTCCCTCCCCCATTCTTTCTACATAGAGTTTACTTTATTGTGACCATTTTGTTACTGAGCCAAGTAAGACACTGCAACTACTTTTTTTATATGTAACCCTTTGTTTTTTACCCTAGAATTTGTAACTACCTAAAGTTTTAATTTGCCAGTTTTTTATTAGTTTTTCATTTTCCTAAGTTTACTTGAGTTTTTGGTATTATTTTCCAAGTCCTCAAATATTGATTTTTTTGTTATTCCTTTTATTTTTCCTTCTATTCCCCTGCTCTAATCTGGACTGTTCTCTAGACATTGCAGTTCTAGGGAATTTTCTTTTATAATTTCTTTGATGATTTCAGTCCCTCCATTTTCTTATTTGAAAGCTGAATCTTTTGTTGGATCCTCTAAGTTCTTTATTTTTCATCTCTTATTTTCCATATCTTTGATAGTGTTGTCCTACTATCTTCTACATTATCTTTCTTCTACGTTATCTTCCAAATTTCCCATTGAATTATTTTTCTGGTTATCCTATTTTTTATTTCCAAAAGTTTTCTTTGGTCTCTGCCCTGTTTTTATAGCATGCTATTTTTGGTTTATGCTTGCCGTAATTGTCTGTTATATCTCTGAGAATATTCTTTGAAGTTTTATTCTGTTACTTTCAAAGTTTTTATTTCCTCACAGTGTTTTTGTTTGTTTCTTTGGTTTTGGTAGGTTAGTGTCTGCATTTCATTTTGAAGACTCAACATGTCTTGTGATACTTAGCTATTTCACATGCCACATGGAAGCTGTATATGTTTGTGAACGGGCTAACTCATCTATATGATGATTGGCATTGAAGCTGCTTTTTGAAAAAATTAGGATCTCCAAAGCATCAGTTTCAATAGGTCTTTTATTTGGGATCATTTGATACTCCAGAGAAGAATTCTTTTACTCTCTCTCAATGCCAGTGTTCCAGGAGCAGAGTAGAGAGAGGGAGCCAGTGTTCGGCTAATCATTAGGGAAATTTGGACTTAATCCTTCAGTCTCTTTTTCTTCTCATACTTCATTCTGACCAGGGCCTTTGGTCCAGAGCCTCTCAGCTCTAGTAATTCAACTAGAGTTTAAAATGTTGATATCTTGCAGGGTGGAAGGTGGAAAGAAAACAGGGAAGGAATTGCTTAGCTTTGGATTGTGGGGCAGGAAGGAGACAAAATCTGGGGCCCTGCCATTTTCAACCACTCCTCTTGTTTTCAGATTGACCTTCACTACCAGCACCCCCAGCAACATATGCATCCATGTTCTAATGGTTTCTGTAGCACAAATTAGATTAAAAATAAAGGAAGAAGAAAAAGGAAAGAAAATATGATTCTAATGGATAACCTCATATGTTTCTTTACTGAGCACCACTCTCTAAGTGCTTTCTAGCTCAAAGAATTTTGTTGAAATTTCTCGTGACCTTTATCTACCTTAATTTTTGCTATGCTTTTTGTCTTTTAAAAATTTATTTGATTATTTTATTGCAGCTTCAGGAGGAGGAGGAAGAAATAGAGTCATGTTTAACCAGAAGTGTTCTCCTCACTTCATGAAGTGTAAATTCAGATTCCATTCTTAAAGATGCCTCTGCTCATTATTCTTGCCAGGTCTTGAGTTTATTCCCTGGGTATAATACTCTTTCAACATGAAAAAGAAAATAACATGAAGAATTTTCCTGAATTTACATGGAGGACTTCAATTATAATATTCTATAGTTTTACTCACTTAAAAGCATGGTTTTAGCCAACAGGAAAACACACCATAATGGTAGTAGCCACAATAGGCAAAGTTGTGAATTTTTAGACAGTGAGCACCCAGGCTCAATGATGCAGTTAATTTGATCAAGATTAGTGATGTATCTCTGGGGACATCCCCAGAGCAGGAGAATGTCATAGGTTTGCCACTGATCCTATAAAATGTGGCTCTGTCCTTTAAATTGCAGTATTAAAAATGGAGTACAGAGTTTTAGTTTGCCATAGTCACTGTCTTCCGCTAGGAGTCATGTGAAGTTTTTTACATTGGGCAAAGTTTTAAAATTACTTTCTCAGAGTCTGAGGAAAGTCTAATTATAAACTGTATGCTGATACAAGTACTCAGAAGTATAGCTTAGTCCAATTTATGAAATAAGCCTGTCCTTTCTTCTTAATTTCACCCTGATTTTGCTACATTTCATAGGTGCAGGCAACCATTCTTTAGTCCTTGAAAAAGTATTGTGCAACTGTGGGTTCAGGCCTAAGTCAGTCTTCTAGAAAATCTCTTACCCCTTATAGTATTTGAGTCTCCCAAATTCTCATGCATATAAATTTCTATCTGTTATTGTCTTTGTAGATATAGCATAAGGTAGTTAGATGGCCATCGAATGAAGAATAAGGTAAAGTTTTAGACTGAGCCATATTTTCTAAATTTCTAGGACTGCCAGTTCACAGGGTTAGATGCATTATGCATAAATACACAAAAGTTCCTTGAAGATTATAAAGAAATCTGTATAATTTATTCAACCATTTTTAGTTTTTGAAGAACACTGAGTGATGATTCTGTTTAAAATGATAAGGAATGAACATTCTAATCATTGTAATAAAATGGATTCCAATGGATTAATTTGATGGAGCTACTATTTAATTAAAATATTATATATAAAAGAAAAATATCTTAAGGCTTTCTCTAAGTCATGCATTTTTGCTGTAACTAACTATACTGGTTTTAATGGACCTAATTGTGTCCCCCCCACAAAACTCAGAATGTGGACCGGGCATGGTCGCTCACGCACCTTGCACTTTGGGAGGCCAAGGCAGGATTGCTTGAGCTCAGGAGTTTGAGACCAGCCTGAGCAAGAGCAAGACCCCATCTCTATTATAAATAGAAAGAAATTAGCCAAACAACTAAAAATAGAAAAAATTAGCTAGGCGCAGTGGCGCATGCCTATAGTCCCAGCTGCTTTTGAGGCTGAGGCAGGAGGATCGCTTGAGCCCAGGAGTTTGAGGTTGCTGTGAGCTAGGCTGACGCCACCCCACTCTAGCCCAGGCAACAGAATGAGACTGTCTCAAAAAAAAACAAAAAAAACCACCTCAGAATGTGACTATATTTAGAGAAAACCTTTAAAGAGGTGGTAAGTTAAAATAGGTTGGTTCATGTGGACCCTAATCCAATATGACTAGTCTTTCCATAAAGAATATTATGGAAAGACATAGACAACATAGACAAAAGGAAGACCGTATCAAGACAGGGCAATCTATAAGCCAGGGATAGAGGCCTCAGAATAAACAATCCTGCAGATAACCTTGATCTTGGACTTCTGGCATCTAGAATTGGGAGAAAATAAATTTCTGCTATTAAAGCCACCCAGCCGGTAGTATTTTGTTATGTAGCCCTATAAAACTAATATACTGTTTAAGACAAAAGGAAAAAAAATAATTAAGTCAGTGGTACATGTCTCAAGATAAAATGCATTTTTTTCTTAAAATATCCAAGGATTATTTCCTGAAATAGGAAAATCTGGTAATTTTATTAATTTAATGTTTTATTTTATTTCTAATTATGTTTTTTTAGTTTAAATTTTATTAAGAGATAAGGTGATAATGTTTTATATCTCATGAATAAAACTGCTATCCAGTCATGCATTCACTAGCAACATCAGTAACACATGTGGGATTTGTTTTGTTATTTGTTTAACCAGACTAAATTTACCAAACTAAAAATCTTAAATTAAGCAACTATGCAAAGTAGCTGAATATATATATATATACACAAATATATACATGTATACACACAGAATAAATTACAAATAAAAGTTTTTGAAGAAGAATATAGTTTCTTATTTATGTTTAAGCATAATTTGAATTTATGAAAAGGTATGGTAGTTCTGATATTTTAGGTTATTTAGATTATTGATAAATCAATAAAAATATTTGCAAAGTGTACATAATTTACTGATACCTTACCTGCTCCTCATTGTGAATCCTAGGAAAGAAGAGCAATGTATTTTATTTAGCCTAAATATAACAAATGCCAAATATTACCTCCCTCTATATTATTTACCCCAGGGTATTATATTATCCTTGGGTATATTTTTACTTGGGGTAAATAATGTATAGGGAGATAATCTTGTAAATAATATAGACTAGAAAGAGTTTTATCCTGGCACAACCCTGTTTGTGGAATGCCCTTATGAGTTACACTGGTTACTTTTTCTTGGTTAAGAAAAACCAAAACCAGTGAAGAGGCTTGGAATGTTCGCTATGTATTCAAGTTATTTCTGAAATTTAACATAGTGTTACAGTATGTTGGAATTGCTTGAGTTCAGGAGGGTTCTTTGGACTGAACGTAAGAAAATCACAAAGCCATTATTTTGTTATGTATAAAAATAAAATACGTGTAGTAATAAAAAGGAGTTCATTTACTTTAATAAATACATGTCAAAAATAAAATAGAAATTAAGAAAATAGCAGTAATAAATAAGCATAAGATGTTTCTATAAACATATTCTACCTTCTCTTTTGTTCCTATTTGTAAGTTGTTTGTGCTCCTAAGGCCAACCTTTGAAGTTTTTCACTAGACTCTAAGCCCTTTAATCACCTCAGGCCATCATTCTAGCAATTCTTTTTTCTCCTACTTCATTGTTTCCCTTTCTCCTGGATCATAAGCATAAAAACATGTGGTTTCTCCCATCAGAATTTTGTATCCCCCATTCCCCAGATATGTCTTGTCAAGTACACAAATGACCTTCACCTTTCTAAACCAATAGTTTTTTTTTTCATCCTCATCTTACTTGACCTATGAGCAGCATTTTAAATAGTAGCTTCCAGGACACTCATTCTCTTGGTTTTCCTCCTGCCCTATTGGCCACTTCTTCTCAAACTCCTTTGTTGGTTCCTCCATGTATCTTTGGCCTTTCAAAGTTAGAATGCAACAAAGCTGAGTTGTTGAACATTTTCTCTATACTCATTCTTGATAATTTCATCCAGTTCCATAGCTTAAAATGCCATCTAATCTGCTGATCACTTCTAAGTTTGCATATCCAGCGTAGACCTCTCTTCTGACTTCAGCACTCACATATCTAACTGCCTACTTGATGTCCCAATTGGACATCTGATAAGCATTTCATACTTAACATGATTAAAATTGAACTCCTGATATTCCTGTCTTTCAGCCCCATCTAACCCAGCTTCTCCCATAATCTTTCCTTCCTCAGTATTGGCAACTCCATCCTTTCAGATGTTCAGACCAAAATCCTTATTGTCTGTCTTTCTCTCACACCCCACATTTAATCTGTCAACAAATCCTGTTGGCTTTGAAATATATCCAGATTTTAAACACTTCTCACCCCCTCTGTCTCTAACCTGAGTTATTTATTGCAACTGTGTTCTTACTAGTTCCTGCTTAACCCTTGTCTTCTTATAGTCAACATAAAAGCCAGAGTGGGCCTTTTAAAAGATAAGTTAGATCACATCATTTCTTTGCTCAAAAATCCTCCAACAGCTTCTATCTCACTCTGAATATAAGGCCTTACAGCAACCTGTTACTCTAATATCTTGTTGTTCCTATTGTTTATTCCTCTCCCCTCATTCCTCTGCTCCAGCCCCACTGGCTTCCTTATTCTGGCCTCTTATTCATGAAACATGCAAGAAATGCTTCTGCCTTTAAGCTTTTGCCCTACCTAAAAGATCACTTTCCCACATCCTTTCATCTTCTTGCTGTCCACCGCTCTTTCCTATCCCCTGCCCCTCAATCATTCCATGGGTTGCTCCCTCTCTTGTTTCAGGTCTTTGCTCCAATGTAGAACTTCCCTGACAATCCTATTTAAAAGACTTTAACTCTCCCTCCATCTAACTCTTGGCCAATTATTAGTATGCCCCTTTCTGCTCTGTTATTCCATAAGGCTTTTCACTATTTAATATAATGCACAGTTTTAGTTTAGTTTTATATTCTGTGTGACCCCTTACTAGAAATAAGCCCAAAAAGGAGATTGTTTTTTGTTTTGTTCACTACTGTATCCCCACAGCCTAGAGTAGTTCCTGGTATGTGGTAGGCTCTCAGTAAATATTTTTCAAATAAATTAACATATACAGTAATACACTTTATTTTTTTTATTTATTTATTTTTGTTTGTTTTTATTTTTTATATATATATTTTTTTTATTTCGGCATATTATGGGGGTACAGATTTTAAGGTTTCAATAAATGCCCATTTCCCCCCTCCCCCCAAAAGTCTGAGCCTCCATCATGACCATCCCCCAGATGGTGCACATCTCACTCATTATGTATGTATATACCCGCCCCCCTCCCCCCTCCAAGTCTCAGGATACAAAATCAATACACAGAAATCAGAGGCATTCATATATGCCAACAACAATCTAATTGAGAACCAAATCAAAGACTCAATTCCCTTCACAATAGCAACAAAGAAATTAAAGTACCTAGGAATATACTTAACCAAGGAGGTAAAAGATCTCTACAGGGAGAACTATGAAACACTGAGGAAGGAAATAGCAGAGGATGTAAACAGATGGAAATCCATACCATGCTCGTGGATCGGCAGACTCAATATCATCAAAATGTCTATACTACCCAAACTGATCTACAGATTCAATGCAATACCTATTAAAATCCCATCAGCATTCTTCACAGATATAGAAAAAATAATTTTACGCTTCGTATGGAACCAAAGAAGACCCCGAATATCAAGAGCAATTCTAGGCAACAAAAACAAAATGGGAGGCATTAATATGCCAGATATCAAACTATACTACAAAGCTGTAGTAATTAAATCAATATGGTATTGGCACAAAAATAGGAATATTGACCAGTGGAACAGATGTGAGAATCCTGATATAAAACCATCCTCATATAGCCAGCTAATCTTTGACAAAGCAGACAAAAACATACGCTGGGGAAAAGAATCCCTTTTCAATAAATGGTGCTGGGAAAACTGGATAGCCACCTGTAGAAGGCTAAAACAGGACCCACACCTTTCACCTCTCACAAAAACCAACTCATGCTGGATAACAGACTTAAACCTAAGGTATGAAACTATTAGAACTCTAGAGGAAAAGTTGGAAACACTCTCCTAGACATCGGCCTGGGCAAAGAGTTTATGAAGAAGTCCCCAAAGGCAATCACAGCAGCAACAAAAATAAATAAATGGGACATGATCAAACTACAAAGCTTCTGCACAGCCAAAGAAATAGTCATGAAAGTAAACAGACAACCTACAGAATGGGAGAAAATTTTTGCATCCTATGCATCCGATAAGGGACTGATAACTAGAATATACTTAGAACTCACGAAAATCAGGAAGAAAAAAATCAAATAACCCCATTAAAAAGTGGGCAAAGGACTTGAACAGAAACTTTTCTAAAGAAGACAGAAGAATGGCCAACAAACACGAAAAAATGCTCAACATCTCTAATCATCTGGGAAATGCAAATCAAAACTACAATGAGATATCACTTAACCCCAGTGAGAATGGCCTTTATCAAAAAATCTCCAAACAATAAATACACTTTATTTTTAACGTACACATTGCTGGATTTTAAATAACAAGAGTCTACTTTTAATTTTATAAATTGTAGCCAATTTATTTTGTATTTTTCTTTCTATAGCCTATAACCTATTCATAGATTTTCTGTTTAATCATAGGATAATAGATTTTAGAGCTAGGATGGGCCTTTTTTTAAAGACTTTATCTTTTAGAGCAGTTTTAGGTTCACAGCAAAATCGAGGGGAAGGTACAGAGATTTCCTACATACCCCCCCCCCCCCCCGCCACATGCATAGCCTCCCATATTATCAACATCTCTCACCAAAGTGGTACATTTGTTACAATCAGTGAACTTGCAGGGACATTTTAAGGTGAAGAAAATTGCTTGGTCACAATAAACTATTTCACCTCCTTGAAACTCACTTTCCTCATTTGTAATTGAATTTGTAAATCCAGCTCATCTTTTAAATCAACATTCAATTTGTGTGCCACAATATCAAGAAGGTATATATTTAGTTTTTGTCAAATATACTGAAAAATCAATAGCTTTTGCTGAAACTATTGAAGTAATTTGCTATTAAGGAAAATCTTCTGGTAGTTCAGGAGGCATAGGAAAGGAGAATGAGGGAGTTCAGGCTAGATGTCTTTATTTTGTTAGTAAAGCAGGAGATCTGGTCTTTAACTGAAAATGAGAAGGATAGAATAGATATAAACATTTGGGAAGAATAGAAAAGATTTAGAATGATGTAAACAGTACGTAGAGAATTTACTAAGAGTTAGTTTTGTTAAATGTGTACAATCATGCAAATATTTTGCTATTTAGCTATTTGAATAGCAATGGGAAATAAAAACAGTTCTTTTTTTATAAAGTTCTTTTTCACATTGTTGCCCAGGGTAGAGTGCAGTGGTGGTGTCATAGCTCACTGCAGCTTCGAACTCCTGGGCTCAAGTGATCCTCTTGCCTCAGCCTCCAGGGTAGCTGGAACTACAGGTGCACATCATGATGTCTGGCTAGTTTCTCTATTTTTTTAGTAAAGATGGAGTCTCACTCTTGCTCAGGCTGGTCTCGAACTCCTGAGCTCAAGTGATCTGCCCACCTTGGCCTCTCAGAGAACTAAGATTATAGGCATGAGCCAGCATGCCCAACCCTATAACAGTTCTTTATAAGAGAAAAGCAAATAAAAAAAATATTTAAAGAAATGGTACATCTAAATAACTTTGGTAATACTAAAAGAACTTCATTTTTTAAAAACTATTCTCAGCTTTATAACACACTTTCATATCAAAAGATACTGAGCCTTTAGTCTTACAAAGTCTTTCATATGATTTGACTCTTAGGGCTTTGGAAGGAATTGAATTTTCTGGGCCTTAGAAACAATTGTAGTTTCTTGAAATTCTATTATAAAGATTCTCTCTGGTCTGCCTATTCCCAGAATTTGAAATTATGAACATTTAGTTCTCCATGAATTTGTTTATTTGTTCATTCATCCAAGTGGTTTTTGAGAATCCCCTGCCTATTGGACACTGCAGAGAACTATAAGAAATGCAATGTATAAATATTGTGATATGTATTTTACTAGTAATTCGAGAAGGATTCTTATCTGGAACTGCACTTAGATGTTTTCTTCATAAAACCCAGAAAGAACTCCTTGTTCTACTTCATTCTCAGTGTCCATCCAGAGTTCAACTAATATCAAATTTATCTCCTAAATATTTCTATCTTATGTCTCCTCTTTTCCATGTCCATTAATACTACCCAAGGTAACACTATGGTAACTGCCCACCTCAAACTCCATAAAGGCCTCCTAACTGGTTTCTGTGTTTTAGTTCTCTCTCTCCAAAGTTCCACAATGCAATTAGAATAGCCTTATGAAATCCAAACTTGATGTCATCCCTCCATTAAAATCTCCACAAAATCTTCATATTATAACAGTGCTGAACTACTTGAATTTTCTCTCAAAGATCATACGTCCTCTATGTTGCATATGCTTTTCCTTCTGCTGCAGTGTTCCTCTCTCCCCCCACATTCTATGCCTACCTAAAGTCATCCTGTGCTAACATACCTAGTTTAGGTACCACCTCAAGGAACCCTTCTTTGAGCCATTCCTTGCCTGCCCTTCTGAGTTAGAACTGTATGTCCCACTTGAGTGCTTTCATGTCATTATGTAAACACCTCTAGGATTCTGTTTATTATGCTAAATTTTCAATAACAGTTGCCTATCTCCCACATTTATTTCTGAGCAACACAAAGGCCAGAAATAAGTCTTTTAACTCTACTCTTAACAGCTCATCTGGCATCTAATAAATAGTAGACATTCCTTTAATGTGAACACATTTCTCTTGGGAACTATCCTATACTGCTTCTCTATACGTTGTACTCAAACACATGGAATATTATGCCTCTATTATACTACAATCCTAAAAGTTACTTAAACTTTCCTTTTTTATAATCATTAATTGCTTATGTTGCCTATTTATATGTACTATAGCAGTTAATATCTTTTGGATTGACATTTCAGAATTAGTATAATATAGTAGAGCACTCCAGAGACTTCTACAGGATGATAAAGGAAGAAAAGTAGCAAAAAATTTTCAATAACAAATAATTTTAGAAAACTGTGAGTTAAAAAACATTTAAACCTGTTTCTTACTGAAGTATTTCTGAGCCTTTTTTTCTTAAGTTAGGTTTTTTGAGGTACAATTTTACCCTTTTTAAATGTACAACTCTGAGTTTGACAAATGTATACAGTTGTATAACCACCCCCACAGTCAAGAGATAGAACATTTTCATAACTCCAAAAAGTTCTCTCCATCCTCTTTGTAATCATTCCCTTATCCCTGTCCCCAGCCCTTAGTAAATATCGATCAGATTTCTGACTCTGTAATTTTTCCTTTTCCATACTTTCATACAGTTACACAGTTTATAGCTTTTGCATCTGATTTCTCTTACTTTGCATGTTTCTAGATTAATCTTGATGTTACATGTTTCAGTAATTAATTCCTTATTATTGCTAAGTGGCATTAAGTTACATGAATGTACCACAACTTATTTATGCTTTCAGCAGTTGGAAGGTTATTTCTAGTTTATGACTATTATGAATAAAGCTGCTATGACTATTCATAAACAGGTTTCTGTGTAGACATATATTTTCTTTGCCTTTGGAAAATGCCTAGGAGTGAGATTGCTTGGTCATATGGTAATTGTTTGAAAAGTCTATTTGCCCACTGAATTTGCTTGGTACTTTTGTAAATGAAGTTTCATTTATTTATATATTTTATCTTTTGGGCAATACCACACTGATTACTATAACTATACAGCACTATGATATTGAAATCAGGTAATGTGAGTCCTCCAACTTTGTTCTTTTCTAAAATATTTTTGGCTACTGTAGGTCCTTCGCATTTCTGTACAAATTTTAAAATCAGCTTGTTAATTTCTACAGCAAAGCGTGCTGGTATTTTGTTGAGTCTAGAGATAAATTTAGGGAAAAATGGCATCTTAACAGTATTGACTACATGCACTCACTGTTAAAGTGGAAGTCACCGATGAGTACATATGTGCACAAACTCAGTGGAAAGCAACCAGGGGGGAGAGAGGATGAGGGGATGGGAATAAACCAACCAAATGGTTACTGTGAACACTATTAGGATTTGGGTGATGGGCATAACTATAGCCAGGACTCAGGCATTACAGAAATGATCCATGTAACCTAAAACATTTGTATCCCCTTAATATTTTGAAATAAAAAAGATAAACAAATGAAAAAAAAACAATATTGAAATGGCAATTTATGAACATGGTACATGTTTCCACTTATTTAGGTGTTCTTTAATTTTTCTAATTAATATTTTATAGTTCTTAGCATATAACTCTTACATATTTTCAAAAGATATATCTTAAGTGTTTTATGCTATTTAAAATGGTTTATTTTAAATTTGAACTTCCAGTTGTTTGTTGTAATATTTAGAAATGCCATTGATTTTTGTAATTAATATTCTATCTTGCAAACTTACTAAACTGACATATTAGTTCTAGTATGCTGGGATTTTGGGGGTTTTTGTTTTTCTGTGCAGAATTTTCTATATTGATGATCATGTCATCTACAAATAAAGAAAGTTTTACTTCTTCCTTTCTAATCTGGATTAATTGTGTTTGTTGTTGTTGTTGTTTCTACTGGCTAGACTCTCCAGGTCAGTGTTGAACAGAAGTACTGAAGGGAATATCTTTGCCTTGTTTTTGATCTTAGGGGGGAAGAGTTCAGTCTTTCACCATTAAATATGATAGACAACTTTGGGTTTTTCATAAATTCCCTTTATGAGGTTGAGGGAGTATCCTTCTATTCTTAGTTTGCTGAGAGATTCTATCATGAATGAATGTTGAATTTCGCCAAATTATTTTTCTATATCTATTAAAAAGATCATATTGGTTTTCTTATTCAGCCAGTTGATATGCTGAATCCTTATATCCTTTATAAAAAAAAGAGATACAGATTTCCACAACAGGGCCCTCTTTTTCATTGGACAATTTTTAGAACTAATAATCAATGGAACATACTGGGAAATGCTGATATATAGAATAAATGTATAACATAGATATAATCCTTTTTTACTTATCTCCTAGGATTATTAATGTGGAGTAACTGGCGAGGCATGGTGGCTCATCCCTGCACTTTGGGGGGCCAAGGTGGGAGGATTGTTTGAGGCCGGGAGTTCAAGATCAGCCAGGGCAACATAGCAAGACCCCTGTCTCTTACAAAAATTAGTCAAGTGTGATAGCACACACCTGTAGTTCTAGCTACTTGGGAGGCTGAGGCAAGAGGATCACTTGAGCCCAGGAATTTGAAGTTACGGTGAGCTATGATCCCACCACTGCATTCCCACCTGGGTGACAGAGAGAGACTCTGTCTCTAAAAAGAAAAAAAAAAACATGAGGGGTAGACAACATAATATAGATAAAGCACATAGGTGACTGCCATGCACATAATAAAAGCTCAAGGGGAATTCAAATATTAAAAGCTAATTCAACTATTAATTTGAATATGAATTCTACATTTATTGCATGCTTTTTCAATAAGAGCACTGTTCGTGGTATTGTAAATATTATTAATATGAAATTAAAACAACTTTCACAGGATGTAATTAAGTTACTTTTGTGTTTGTTTATCCTGAAAGGAAAATGGATGTATATTCTCTCAGAATTTTAAAGAACAGTTGTCTTCACAGCTCAGATTCACCAGATTTTAACCTTACCCTGTAGAGAGGCCTGACTACATTAAACATTCCTTAGCACCAACATGACTATTATTATTTTAAAGGTTGGAAATGGCTTTTATGAAATTTCTTCCACATAAATAGGAAAAGGGGTAAGCATACCGGCTTTATGACCTAGCCTTGTTCATAAGGAATAAGGAGACAGTTGATCCTTTCAAGTTCTCATGTGTGCCATCATACATGTAGGAAGGCTTCAACTATATGGGAAACCTTGGAGATCATAATCTGGTCTTCAACCATAACTTGTTGCAGAGGAAATAAAAACATTTCTGTGGACTCCCTGGAAAGCAAGGATATGATTGGATAACCACACACACACAAACATTTATAAAGGTAAATGCAGCTTTACCTTACATTTTATTTTTGACTCAGAGAGTCCCAAACTTACTGTCTGCGCTGATGTTATACAGCCACAGATTACTGATCAATTACAGACTAGGTTTTCATTTTCCTGATGTAGTTGGTTTGTTCCTTTTAGTGTAAGAATTCTCAGGAAAGGAGAAGAACCAGCAAATTGCAAGTGACATACCAAATATCTCTTTCCTGTTACAAATTTTTGCTTTAAAACTAAGTAATTATGTGGTTCTAATGATTCACTGTCCCTGGGACAATAGTTTCCTGACATTTCAGAACAGCAGTTTATAATAATGCTTACATATGGGTTTGATATTATATGTTGTTAAAAGAATCAGCAGGTCTAGACTGGAGTTTATGTTTTAAGTTAATGGTAATGATCCGCTGTATTCCAAACAGAGGGGCATGTGATTGAGCTCATACCTTAAAGCAAGTATAATTGGGTATTTTAGGAAGTAGCCACACTGCCTATACTATGGGTTGTCTCTGGGGGTATGGGGGAGAAGAAAAGAAAAGATTTATCAGTCCTTTGGTCCCTAACTCTAGGAATGCATAAAGTACCTAGATCAATAAACGGCAATGTAGTTGGTGTGATTCTGCCTCAGAGAGGTCACAAAGACCAGAGGACCACCAGACTTAAAATCAGGAAACTTAGTTTCAAGCCCCACTAATGTCACTTATCTTAGATATTCACTAATTTTCTGAGGTTTTGCATCTTAATCTTAACTCATAGTTTTATGGTAAAACTGTAAAGATGATAGGCAAAATAATTTATAAACTGTAAAGCACTATCATATTGGTAGCTCATGCTCAAATGCAAAAACTTAGAAATAATCACTATACTCATTTTTAATAATATTCAAAGACAGTAGTCAAATTGTTTTTAATTTTTGTTTATCCATGGTCTCAATGACTGTGAAACTATTTCTTTGAAGTATATTGATATTTTCTGAATTATATAGTTGATGTTATGAATCTATATCTTCTAACATTGTTATTTTCCCTTCTTGTGGTTATAAGCACTTAGAGCCTAGTCCATTGGCATCTGGCCAGTCTCTCCAGGTCTTAAAAATAATTGTTAGTGGCTTATGATGACTTCAGCTAATGCCTTAAGAAACCTAAGAGGAAAGAATTGGAATTTACAAATTGGAAACTTTTCAGTTTAGAAAAATATCTATTTTCTCATATATTTTAGTACAATCTTTTGGTCTTTTATCCAGTTCTAGCCACCCAGAAGAATTGGATCACAAATGAATTTTTCTAAGATAGATTAAAAATAAATAACTCTTCAAAATACTCATTGGGATAGTTGAGATATTCTTTTTATTTCTTTCTCAATATATTTAACAAATATCTTTCTATTTCCTCTTTCTGCATAATTATAGCTCATTTCTTTGTGACTTCTTGTTTGAATCCTACAAGAATATCATAAGACATATTCAACAGTCTTTAAAAACATTATTTCATATGGACATTTTAAAGAAAAATAAAACCCAGAAAATTAAAAACAAAGCTTTTTGAATTTCTTTAAATCTTGGTTTCCAAGTGCCATTATACTCTATGCCTGGTTTAACTTTTAACTATAAAATTCATAATTTTGTGTTCTTCTGACTTTTAAATCAATGCTTTTAATGTGTTATTTTTTTTAAGTACTACTATAAGGGTGTTTCTGTTGACCTCATGAAGCAATGACCCTTTTCATTGAATTAAGAACTCTTCGAGTAGGGTTCTTCTGAATTTAAAAAATATTATCTTAAGAACATCCTTTACCAATTTTTTAAGACAGAGAACTGCTTTCCAATTACCATGTTATTATATACTGGGCACGCAAAATGCCATATTTTATTGCACAGTCATGTGGATTTTAAAATTGAATTAGTGAAATTTAATTAAATGAGAGTGCATAGCTTCTATTAATGTTTTGGATAACTCATCTAATCAGTGAGATATTCTTAGACAAATGTTTTTGTTTTTATTATGTCTAATTAAAATGTTTAATGGTTAGCTATAAGACACATGCCAAAGGTTTCATTCACATTAATAACTCTGCCTCAAGTAATTTCATTTGCTTTTGGTAAATGTGGCTGCTCTTATTTCACCCTATGCAAGCTTTTGGTTTTCATTTCCTATTTCATAAACATCATAATCATAAGTTGATTTTCGTATTCTTACTTATTTTTTTCTCTAGTCTTTCCTTTTCCACATAGAAATTCCAAGACAAAGCATGCTTAACTCTTGCTATTTAAGATGTGATTTTCCTTCATTTGTTGTTTTGTTTTCCAATAGATCTAGGGAACACAAGTGGTTTTTTTATATATGGATGAATTGTATAGTGGTGAAGTTAGAGTTTTTAGTGTACTGTCATCCAAACAGCATACATTATAACCAATAAGTAATTTTTGATCCAGCCTTTCCTCTTCTAAGTCTCCAAAGTCAGTTTTTACCATTCTGTATGGCCATGTATACCCATCACTTAGCTCCCACTTATAAGTTAGTACATGCAGTATTTGTTTTTCTATTCCTGAGATACTTTGCTAAAGAAAATGGCCTCCAGCTCCATCCGAGTTGCTGTGAAAGACATTATTTCATTCTTTATGGCTTTTTAATGGCTGAGTAGTATTTTATGGTGTGTATACACACACACACACACACACATCACATTTTCTTTATCCACTCATCAGTGGCACTTAGGTTGAATCCACATCTTTGCAATTATGCTGAGACAAACATACAGCTTTACCCTTAACTTTCCCTAAATGCATGGGCCTAAAATATCAGACAGTATAATCAAAAGTAATGAAATGATAGTATCATGAGAGTTGTTGCAGGTATTATGTAGGCTTAGAAATCTTAAGTAAACATTAATGCAGCAAATAAATGTCAGAACCAGTGCTCAAATCCAGGTCTTGAGACTCCTAGACGTTTATTAAATTCCCTCCCCAAGTCCCCTAAAAAAGGAACTCTTATTGTTTTCTTATCAAATATGTAATACATATTCATTTGTAAACCTTAGAAATTAGATAAGCAAAAAGAAGAAAATAAACAATAGTAAATCATAACCAGTCTTAACTTCATGGTATGTACATTTCTTGAACGATGCTGTCCAATACAGTAGCAATACAGTAGCCAATAGCCGTATGTAGTATTTAAATTAAAATAAAATTAAAAATTCGTTTCTTTAGTTGCATTAACCACACTTTAAGTGCTTAACAGCCAAGAGGAGCTAAAGACCACTGTATTGGACTCATTCTTCATAGAAAATTCTATTAAACAGTGCTATAAATGTAGACTTTTATGTGTGAAGAAATTCATACACACGTGTACACAGAGGTATATGGAGGTGGCCCTTGAACAATACATGTTTGAACTGGGAATGTCCACTTATATGCACATTTTTTAAAGAAGTTACATCAAATGTGCCTGCCCCTCCTACCTTTCCTTCCACTGTCTCCACCTCTTCTGCTTCTGCCACCACTGAGAAAACAAGAGCAAACTCTCCACATCCTCCTCCTCCTCAGCCTACTCATTGTGAAGATTATGAGGATTGGCCATGCACAGTGGCTCACGCCTGTAATCCTAGCACCGTGGGAGGCCGAGGCAAGAGGATCACTTGAGCTCAGGAGTTCAAGACCAGCCTGAGCAAGAGCGAGATCCTATCTCTACTAAAAATAGAAAAAATTAGCTAGGTGTGGTGGTACACACCTATAGTCCCAGCTATTTGGGAGGCTGAGGTAGGAGGACCCCTTAAGCCCAAATAGTTCAAGATTGCTGTTAGCCAAGCTGATACCACAGCACTCTAGGCCAGGTGACAGAGGTGAGACTCTGTCTCAAAAACAAAAAAAAAGAAGAATAAGGAGATTAATGAGGATCAAGATCTTCATGATAATCCACATTCATTAATGAATAGTAAATATATTTTCTCTTCCTTATGATTTTCTTAATAACATTTTATTTTCTCTAGCTTACTTTATTGTGAGAGTACAGTATATAATACTTATACAAATTACGTGTTAATCAGCTATTTTTGTTATCAGTAAGACTTCCAGTCAACAGTAGGCTTTTAGTAGTTAAATTTGGGGGGAATCAAAAGATATATGTAGGTTTTTTACTTCAAGGGGGGTTGGTTCCCCTAACCCTTGTGTTGTTGAATACATATATAAATGCATAATTTAAAACTATAAATGGGTGGTCCTACACATAATTTTTTTAATCAGACATTTTTCACTGAACATATTATAAACATTTCCCATGTTAACATGTTATCTACATGATCACTTTAAAGCATAAATTGTTCAGTGTACCTATATACCATAGTATATTTAACCAAACTCTTATTTTTGTACTTTTAGACAATTGCTGTTATTTTAACTTGATAAACAGTGCTGCAGTAAACATCCCTGTATATGCAACTTTATACTTTCATCTAATTATTTCCTTAGGATGAAACTCTAGAAGTGGATTTTTTAAGATAAAAAGATAAAAAGATTTTAAGGTATAAAGACCAAATCATCCTCCAGGAAAAAAATGTAATAATGTATATCTTTACCAGCAATGTGAGAACTTGCCTGTTAATCCCTACCCTAACATAGGTGTTAGTTTATTTGCTTTTCAAATTCATAAAAACTTCATGTACTTCATTCTTGGCCTATCAGTTTTCTCACAAGTTTTATATTTAAGAAGTAGTATACCAAGTAAATAGATTGAATAGAAAAAAGTGTGAGCTAAATCAGGAAAAAATTAAAATTTAATTTAAAATTATATATGCATGTATAATTATTTATAATATATAAAATTTGAATTATATGTATATTTTTATATAATTATATGAATATAAATATGAAAGTATATTAAATTATACATATATATTTATATACATGTCTCCACACATGTCAACATTTATAATTAGGAATAACCTTCACTTAGTATTTTAATAGGCACATTATTTTCTGCAAAACATCTTAATTATGACAAATTTGTCACTACACAGTCCATTTTGAAACCACAATAATACATTCCAGGGTGTGTTATGCTGGGAAATTGCCATTCTAGGAAGAATGAAGTCACTTGGCCTTTAAGTTGGTGTGTCAGAACATGCTCAAGGAAAGTAATATCTAATCAGAAGGCATGTATTACAATGGCTACTTAATTGTAATCCATTACATTTTAGTTCCAATAACATCGATTTATTCCGTGAGATTTTTTAAACACTGTGTTCTCCAAGAAGATTTTCACTAGTCATTAAATTTTTCTTCTTTAAAGTACCAAAACCTTCACTTACCAACAGGGATACAAAAAAATATCTCAAGTACCAAAACTTAAAAATACACCTTAAGCTATAAAACAAACAGAAATGAAGCCCTTTTCTAATTGTGGTAGAATCTGACTGGTTGGTTCCAGTTCTCATGCCTAGTAAGTGATGATCTCTGCCCTCTTTGAGCTCCTCCATTCTTAAATTACATGTTTTATACCTATCCTATCATATGACTAAAAGTGGTTCTACAGCTATACATTACATTAGCTCAAATTAGTTTCTCATATGATTTAATCATCACTGGAAAGCCTTGAGGGAATGGAATATAAGACAGGTAAAGGTTGATGAGAAAATAGAGGCTAAGGGCCGTTAAAGGGCAGAGCTCTATAGTAGGAGTGAGGTCATTAGGCTGGGGAAGAGAGAGCTAGGTCAAAAAAGACAAATTAATATTTTCATATTAAACTTTCCCACCTTGTGAGATGTAGATTAAAAGGTATTATAGTTTTCTTCACATTGAGAAGTTTTGGGGAGAAGGTGAGATTTAGCCATGCTTTGATGAAGAAAGGAAAGTATATCTGGTAGGAAGAAATGTAGGAAGACAGAGGACATTCCAAGAAAGGGGATTAGAAGGTATGCTCGATACACTTGGAGTTGCAACATAATCACTTGGAAAGGAAATGAATGTTTATGTACAATATCTCTATTTTCAATTGTTATGCCAAGGTGGGTAAGAGAAGTTTTCATAAAGAAAGGCAAAAGATAATTTTTTGCTTATCATCGAGATCACTAATATGTTAACTCTTAGGACCAAGATGAAATTCAGCACTTTACCAAAATAGAACTGTTGTTTGAAGACTAAATTATAGCTCATTCTTATTGATGATTAGGAACTTCATCTCAGAGTAGTCTTCTGATATAGATCAATAGTAATTTGTTAAAGACAAATTATAAAGGATTCTAGACACTGTGGTTATTGATTAAACATGTATTAATGTTTTTAAAAGCCTGTATACAATAAGTGCTTAGTAGTAATCATATAAGATAAAGGTATACATTATATTTCAGGGCACAGGTTTAGAATTTATCATTTCTTTGAGTTATGGTTTATATAATTGGGTTTATTTAATTGTTTTTACTCCACTTTTGCAAATATATTCTCTAAGTATAGACTATGAAGAAACCCTTGAATGCTAAGTAATCTTTCCATGTGCACTTAATTAGTGTGATTTCTAGAAATTGCACAAGTGAATGTGATGTCCTTTTAAGTAAAGCAATCTCTCTGAGGGAAAAAGGCATGACAACATGCAATTGAGAATAATTGGAATATGGATTTGTATTATAATAATGATGCTATAAGTATAAGATGAGGACATTAACATTAGATTCAGAGTGTAAGAAGAGCATATACTGCCTGTCCCATTGATAAATCACTTAGAGGAATTTTTAGTTTATAAAAGTTTGAAATTTGAGAATGGCATGTAAATTCTCCTCTCAAGATATTTTTCCAAAATTAATAGTGTGCCTGATAGTTCCTTTGAGAAAATAAACTTTATCTGGAATTTAAAATTCTACAATTCCACAATTTATTTAAATATATTGCTATAGAAACTGCCATCATAGAAACCTTTGTTCCTTTAAAAAGAATTAGAAGTAATTGAGCAAAATTTCATCCATCTTCATGCAGTTTACCAATTTTGGATTGGCGGTAAATTTCTTCATGACACTGAGTAATTGGAGTAAATACGAAAAGACAGGACATGATGGCTCTCACCTGTAGTTTCAGCTACTTGAGAGGCTGGGGCTTAGAAGTTCAAGTCCAGCCTGGGCAACATAACAAGACCTTGTCTCTGAAAAAAAAATATAAAAAACAAAGGTACAAATATTTGGGGAAAGAGGTTAGAAAAGTGATAACCTTAAAGAAAGTCTTAAGAGAGGCTATGAGGCCTAACCACAGTTTTAAACAGTGAGTGAGAGATTATCAGGTAGACGGTAATAAAATAAAACTAGCTATTCCTATTAAACCTTGTTCTAAGTGCTGCATATGTCACTACTTTAATCCTCAGGTGTATATAAGATAAGAAATATAATTTAATTTGAGAGATAAGACACCTAGGGCACCTGACTAAAGTCTCTCAGCTGGTAGAGAAGCTAAAAGAGCCCGAAAGTCTGATTCTGAGTCTCTATTAGAGGCAGCAGGATGGTCTGTAGTCTCTCCCTGCCTTCAGCTCACCCTGTGGAGAATGGTCAAATTAATTAAAGCTCCTCATCTCCACTTCACCCTTCATTTATACTTCCCATGCTGTATTCATCAATTCATCTACAACAGTCAATACTTGTCAATTTTCTTTTAATATGTCACCTATGGATAAACTGAAACTTCTTCAGAACTTTAGGAAAAAAAGCATTTTCCTCAAAATGCTTTTTTTTTAAGTTCTTATAAATCAAAAGAGCTGTTTCATAGTTGCTGTCGGAGAAATAGATCCCTCTCTTTTCTTTGCATTCATGCTACAGGAATCCTCAACCTCCCTGAGACAATGGAGGCATCTAGTTGAAGGAGTATGGCACAACTAGTAAGTATGGGAAAACACAGCACACTTATAGAATTTAAAATGTAAATTCTAAATATAAAATGAATTCTAAAATATAAAAAGAAATAAGCAAGATACAGTTGACCTCAAACAACATGGATTTGAACTGCATAGATTTTTTCTGACCAAACATGGTAGATGGTGAGATGTGAAACCTGCCTACTGGGAGGGCTGGGTTCCACAAGGCCAACTGCAGGACTTGGTTATGTGGATCTGGGAATGGGGGAGTGTGTTCCTAGAAGGAATAACCTGAGAATACCGGGGTACAACAGTAAAAAAAATCTGGGTGATCAGAAAAAGCACATGGGAAAAGAGACTTTGGGAAGGTGGTCACGGAAAGCCTCTGAGAGGGTGATCTTTGCACCTTGACCCAAGAGTTGAAAATGAGTAATCCAGGGGAATAGCTGCAGGAAAAACAGCAGTCCAGGAACAAGAGTAAAGGCTTTAGCTTCTCCAAGGAACTGAAAGAAGACGGTGAACCATGGCAAGAAAATGTGAAGAGTTAGAAAGAAATCAATAGGCAGAAATCATCCTTTCAGACCATGGTAAGGAATTTGAAATTTACCGTTTCTGAGAGAAATTGAAGCCAATGAAGAATAAGCGTGATCTCAAATATATATATATTTGAAAATATATATATTTGAAAAAATATATATATATATTTTTTTTAAGTAGGACCCTGTGAGGAATTCTAAAATGGATGTGTGACATCCAAGTGGAGATGTAAAAGGCATTTGGAGTTTAGGTGAGTGGTCTGTGCTAGAGACCAATTTAGAGCTCTGTAAGTGGTTAAGATGACCTGGAAAAAGAGACTAGACAAAGGAAAGAAGATGATCCGGGACTAATTCCTGAAGTTTTCTAAATTCAAGAGCTTTAGTAGAGGAAGAGTAGCTAGTGAGGTCAAAGAAAAACTTAGTCTTTGTCTGGCCAGCCAAGACTTAGTTGCCAGGAAGCATGGAGGGCTGATGCCCCTGACTTTTGAGCTCTCATCTAATCTACTGTCATTAAATTTGACTTTGTCAATATGAGATTTTAATTTGAGTTTGTGTTTTTGTCTTGTAAAACACTGAGCAAATATGGATTGGATTGGATTAATGGTATTAGTGATCATCTTTTGGCCAGTACAAATGAGTACATATTAAGGAAGGTATTAAAGAGGCAGGGTTACACTATATACGAAATGTTTTTTTATATGTCCAAATCTTGAAAGGGATGATTCTGACATTAAAGACATCTATTATATCAGATTGAAATTAATAAGAGTGTCAATTTTTCTTGATATTATATAATATTTTATATCTTAGAAAAAGATATAAACTATTCACAATATAACCACAGTCTTTCTAGAAAGATGCTATGTCTGGTTGTCCAATTACTCTAGTCCACCCAAACTTTGACAATTTTTCCCTCAAGCTAAATTTTATTACTCTTTCAAAAAGTTTATTGTTTTAAAGTTAGATTTAATGTGGGATAAACTGTATCAAAGAAAACAGAAGAACACAAGCAGCAAAAGTAGTTTCATTTGGTGGATAAATATCAGCATAGAAAAAGCAATATATTATCCTGTCTCATTTTTTTAAGTTTCTATATCAAATTAAGTTGGATAAAAAGTTCCAGTTTTTCTTCAGGCAAAATTTTGTTTTCATAAGCAGCAGTTTTCACTTAATACAAAATAACCCTGTGGCAAATGCCCAGATTTTGTATTAACACGTGTAATTTTCCAGAAGAAATGTCAAGTTCTATTGCTGGATCTTTAGTATGGATTGATTAGATGCAGTGTCAGAGTTCTATTAAGAACATCTGAAGTGACGAATGCCTAGAAGAGTGGGTACATCAGTGGTAACATTAATATTTTGTTTTGGGGAGGGACTGATTTTTGCTAAAGCTGCACATTTCTCTGGGCTTGAATGAAGCAGATAGAATTTCAGGCCGAGTGATGAAGTACAAATACTTGCATTCAGATTCTTTGTTATTTTACACATGTATACATGGCTGTCAAGGGAGTTTCTGGTTCCTCGTGATATTCATTAGCTTTAGGAGTCTCTTAAATCATCCAGCTGTATCATATAGTAATAGATGTGTACATCCAATTCCAACACCTCCTGGTCATCCTACATTGCCCATGGGTCACATTTGTCAAAGTTAGTCTTTTTGGGCCTGGAGTCTTGTCTTCTTAAGTGCTAAATCAATAACCATATTGTTTTTACAGTACCTGATTACATTTGAATGTTATACTGGAAGACTCTTCTCCTTTCATTGTAAAATTTTCCAGGACTTACAATTTCATTGTAAAATGTTCCCAAATCTTCCAGTGGTAAAACAACCAATGATATTTACCCCTTTCAGTCATAAACTAGCATAAAATGACTGCTTTCATTAGGAATTAAGTTTGCATCTGATTTCTAGTTGCAGTAGCCACAATTTAAAGTTTAATATATACTCACAACTCAGAATTAATCTTCCTTTTATCCCTTCTCTTTTTTCATCACAGTCACAGATGGAAAACTTGATTTCACATTTTTTAAAATATATCTGCATATGGGCTTCCCTGCCTCTCTCTTATTTTTCCTCCTTATGAAAAAAATTATTATATTTACCTTATCTTCCACATGGATTACTACAGTATTTTCCATGATATTAGCTTGATTGTTCATTTAACATCAAGTCACTATGTGCCAAACACTGCGCTATACCTGGGGATAGAACTATAAACAATGTAGACTGACTTCCTTTTGTGGAACTTGTAGTCTCATGGGGGAAACAGATGGCCAATTACATTCTAGCATAGTAAGTGCCACAATGGAGGAAATGCAGAGTTCCAGGTGAACATATAGAGGGAATTTTTTAAACCATCTTTTCTCTCAAATAGGGGTCAAATTCAGTAGCTCTGTTATATCACTTGATCAATACACACCATTGCTTTTCTGTAATAACTTTGCATTTGAGCAAAATTTTACCTTCATTCTAGTCAAAAGTAGCATTTCAGTTTTTTAAAGTCACTTCTCCTATGGGAATAGTTGGCTTTTCTATATACAGATTCATTAGTGTGAAACACTTTTCCTCTGTACCAACTGCCAAGTGACCTGATGCTCTGTAGTTCTTCAAATGTCTTTATCCTGTAGCTGATGCTTATAGTAGTTTCTCCATGGACTGTGAACAGCCTTTCCTAAAATGTCATGAGATACCAGCTTTCCAGAGGCTCACCTGATCTTTAAGGACTCACTCAACATTCAGAGTCATTATGTCTGATGTTCCTCATTATTTACTGTCACTGTATGCCCATTTGTGGCCCACTAGGCAGAGACACAATGCTCTTTTTTATCCTTATGACTTCTTTATCTCTCAGCACTGGGCAACTGAATGAGTTTTCAGGTTATGTAATAGTCTTTCAGGCTAACAATTAATATAGGCTATAGACTATATTTGCTAATTACTTCATTAAGTTTAAAAACAGCCACTTATTTCATCATTTTTTGTATCAAACACTTTTAAGACATTATTAGAGTAAGCACACAATTTAGGTATTAGTATCCATATATTTTGGAAAAGAAAATGAGTCTCACAGCATATGACTTGTCACTCAGCTAACAAGGGACAGAGAGAACTCAGGATGTGAGACCAAGTCCGTGGGCTCCTTTGCATTATACTAACTCCTGCATTAGGTAGTCATAGGTTTGCTCAGGCCCTCAGACCACTGGAACTAAAGCTTACAATGTCTTAGGTGTCCCTTTTCCCCAGTGGTTGGGATATGCAATTTTACTTACTTGAATCCAGGATATCTAAGATACAACCTAGGATACTTACATATGACTAAGTTGTGGTAAATTCCTTGACTCCATCATGGATTTTAACAAATGGCCTAGCCTACCAGTCTCTTCTTCCTGGTGCCTCCCCTTTATCCTCACACCCTTAGGACCATTTATTTGCCTGACTCTAACATCACTGAGTAAGGGTTATAATAACACATATACATGATACTAGCCACCACAAGCCACTTTTAAGCTCACCGAATATCAACTTGAATCATACCCAAGCCCAAGTTGCCATGTTCAGTGTGATTTTGACTCATGTCCCTTTCCTATGGGACCTGTCCTTTAGCCCTATCTGATCTTGTTCTCTACTTCTTCTTGGTCTGCTACTAAAAGAATTACATAACCTTTGCCAAGCTTCTTGAGGTCTTAACTGGGAGTAATAAAGGAAATATATGTCTTCAGGCTTTATTTTGTTGCTTAGATTTTTATTTCTTTTTTTTTTTTTCCACTTCTCCATTTCTTAATTGACACTTCCTTCACATTACACTAAACTAATGTTTATGAAGCTTTACTTCCATCATGTTATGCATATGAAATTTTTATAGTCTTCTATTACCTAAATGTTACTAGTCTGATGCAGAGTCTATTACAATTTGGTCAGAACTAAATATACCTCAGTCAGGCAAGTATATTCCCTACTTTCTCCCGCACCAGCCCATCTGAAAACCTTTTCTCATCTCGCTGCCCTTACCCTGAATGTTCTCTCTTAATCTCTCACCTGCTTATCTAATTCTACCCATCACTTAAAGGCCTGGTTTTATCTCCACTCAGAAGCCCCACCTCTCTGTGATCAAAACACACTCTTCTCTCCACATAGAACTTATTGTCTGTGTTACTTCTTGAAACGTACAGCTTCTTAAAACATAAATTGAATCAAGCTAAGACATTTCAATGGCTTTCCATTGAATTTAGATCAAAATCCACCCTCCATACCACTGGAGTCAAAGCTGGGTATAATCAGGCCCCTGCCTGCCTCTTCTTTATCAACCCTTATTTAATCAGTTCTTTCATTAAGAAATAAAATGGAAATTCAGAATTCCAAGAGAAAGAAGCCAGCCAACGGTTCTCAATAAAATTCATTTTATTATTTTTATCCAAGTTAATGTTGAGTGATAATAAAATTTTACCCATACAATTCCTCAGACCTCAACTTGTAATATTTCTTTATTTCAGAAATCTAGAGAGTTGCAATTGTTGTTCCTGTCTCACTCTTCCCCAAACTGAAGAAAGAAAGATAAAATATGATTCATATATGATTAAGGTTAGAACAAGGTTGCTAACTTCTTCCAAAGGCAGGGGTGAAGTACAGCCTTACCATTCTTTTATGACTCATGTGAATGATAGTGTTGACATCCAATTACAATGTTTCTTATTTGGGACACTGAGAGGTGTACTTTCACTGTTTTCTAACTTCATAAAAATATAAATCAGCAAGAATTTATATATACTTTTTTGGACAGAAAATGGGATATAAGAATTTTATGAACAACAAATAATGTTTCTTCATTTATTGTAATTTTTATAAATTATCTCTTGGAATGCAATGGTTGGATCCTATACTGCTTGTATTACTGTGTTCTAAGAACCAAGGTCAATTTTTCAATTCTATCACTTCCCATGTTAAGAAAGAGATATAGTATGGCACATACTCAAAAATCTTCATTTGCAAACAGAGTATACGAAGAGTCTTTTGCTTCATCTCAAGTCTCTGGCCCCTTACTGTATTTACCCACACTGGCTTCCTATCTGTTGCTCAAGACGCCCAAGCTATTTCCCACTTTAGGCCTTTACATGTCTGCCCAGAACATATTTCTTTTCCTCTCTTTTCATGGCTGTCTCTTCTTTCAGGTATGTCACCTTCTCAAATCTTGACTACTCCCCAATCTAACAGAGGTTTTTTTTTTTAATCTTTGTCTTAGCAACCTGAGAATTTCTTTTACAGAACTCTTTATAACCTTTAATTATTCTGTTTATTGACTTATTCAATTTTTGAATTTCTTCCCCATTGGACTATAGGCTCCAAGAAGGCCGATCATGTTGTTTTGTTAATGGTAGGATATCCAATGGCTAGTGCAATGCCTGGCACAAAGGTCACAATTGATCAATATTTGTTAAATGAATACTTCCCATTTTTCAATTTTAAGAGAATTGTTATTTTTATATACCTATGTCTTATTCTTCAATTACACTATAATATCTTTTTGGGGTATAAATGAATTAAAAGTTTATTAGTCATAGAAAAAAACCAATTCCTCACAATCAGTTCTTCTTAAGTCCCCTGTAGACAGTAAGCTTACTGAAAATTTTCTCCTGAACAGAAAAATCACAAAAATACTTTTGGTCCAAGATATGTTGGATTTTTTCCTTCTTCTTCAAATGACAGATGGATGTAACTGAATCTATGAACGAGTGTGCTTGCCCCAAATATGCAACATAAATACAGAAACGATGAACAGAAGACTCATAACCAATACTGAAACGGGGCCAACTTTGAGCCCAGGTGAATCTTCTGTGTAGAACCGCCACATGCCCCCGGTGCCTGTTGAAGTTGTGCAGCCTGCACTCCTTGTTCCGCAGCTGGCATTTTTTCTTTGCCTTTGCCGGACAGTGGCCCAGGCGGCCACTGCTTTGCTGGGAGAACACCCTGAAGAGCCCATGTTAGTGCTGGGTGTCAGACTGGGTATGGTGGAGACTGGAGAGTGGCAGGGCTCTGTGGTGAACCGCCAGAAAGTTTCAGAGCCTCTTATACTATAATATCTTTAAGGAAAGCAGTATCTTAAACATTTTGCCTCTTAGTAAATATTTATTGAATTAATTACTTTATCTATGTATTTATTCATTTATTTTTGTTTTTCAGAATTGCAGTTCTTTTACCCTTTTAAATCTGTATTTCATTACAGTGTTGGTTGACAGTTTGGGGGAGCCCTTTAAAAATTAATCTAACTGACATGGGAAGATCGAGGTGTTTTAGAGCTTGAAGTTCATACAATTTGGACAGACATTTTGAAAGAAAAAAGATAACAGATACAAATTAGGTACTGGTTCTTGGAAAAGACCTGTGTAAATGAAAGGAACCTAAACCTCAAGCTTTGTTTAGCTCTGCTATGCATCGGCCTCTGTTCACTGGTCAGAAATCTTGATTGCTGCATATTTTTTCTCACACTTATGTCCAGCATTTGCAACATGTACATTTGAGCCACACTGATCTCACAGATTATTCTTTCTGACCCTACATGCAGTCCCACCTTTGCTTCACTCCTGTCATTCCTGTTTATTGCATTTAACTACGGTAAATGCCAATTGGATATCGGTATGAGAAGCCAGCCTCTCCAGGACAGCTGTTAGTACACTGATACTAATCCCATGTCAGTAGTTATGTTGGCATTGCTCTAGCTTCATATTGGCCTGAAAATCTCATTCTTCCTCACTTTCAGAAATTTTGCTGAAAGTCCCAAGTTTGCTTTTTTTCCTCCCTTAACTGTCACTCTAAATCAGGAATTGGCATCTATTTTATTGACACCAATAACTGTTTTTTTCTGTATTTTTTTCTCACAGAACTTAGATTTTTTAAAGAGTGAGGGTAAGACAAATGCATAGCAGCCACTACTCTGTCCATTTGACGTTTTTATTTCCCAGCTACTCTATCTTCAATACTTGAAGGCAGTTTCAGTTTTACTGATGAGGTCATAAAGCTAAGGGAAAAAAATGGGAATATACTAAATATGTCACTAAGAATTAGAGTTTCTCAAATAAAATTTCCTCGCAGCAGCAGAAGGGCAGCCCTCTGCCCCACTGCCCATATTTTAGGCCAGTGGGCTTTCACAGTGAGCTGAGTTCAGTGGGTCTGGAGACGATCTGCCAGCTGTGAGGCAATGTTTAGGTTAAAAGATCTGTCTCAGAGATTGGGAATGCTTAAACACGGGTAAAGAAAATAAATGTCCTGAGGGACATTAACTTATAGAGAGCATATTTATCCCAGATGAACACCTTGCTTGCCTGGAGAAATTCAGATATTTAACCTCTGAGGTGGCAGTTGAAGCAGAGAGAAATGGAAGTGATGACAACAAAAGAGAGAAGGGAGGGAAACAGCTGGTGTGCTTAAGGGATTCTGATTTCTTTTTTCCCAGAAGAGTCCCAGGTAAGAAACCACACACTGGGGCTCTGTTAAAGTATTCAACATTTAGTCACTACCTACTGTGTACAAAGTATTTTGCTTAACAATAGGAATATAGCAATGAACAGGACAGAGCCCCTGACGTTAGGGAACATACAGTACAGTAGGAAAGAAACACTCTTAAAGTACACTATACTAGTGGTTTATACACTATAGTGGTCACACAAAGGAGTAACTTTTGTTGGAAATCAGGGAAGAGAAGCACCTGAGCTACAAGTGGCAGACACTGTTCATTGCTGACTTAGTTGATCCTACTGGTGACCCTCTGGGAGATATCTCAGAAATGTTCCACTAATGAGCAAACTAACCACCTCCTATTTTCATTGGTTGAACATTCCTGCTGGTAGAGCAAGCTCCCATGGGCAGAGGACACACTCAAGCAGACTGAAACAGGAAGCCATGGGTGTGTGCGGGAACTATCTACAGGAGTCCTTCAGAGTAGTCCTGAAGGGGTATGATTGGGGCACCCATGGCATCTATTGGAACTGTCTATTCAACAGCTATTCTTAATTTCATTCAATTCACTGTTAATAAAATTTGCATTTTGTTCAGGCATTTGGAAGCCTAATAACCAATGGGCTCCTCTCTAGCCCCAGAGAATGAATGTTGATTAATGTAAACCAGTCATGAATATTCCATTTCTCTCATCAGTGATAGTTTTACACATGAAACACTGGCTAATAATATGTAATGGGATGTTTGCTGGGAGCCTTTTGGAATTTTTTTTCTCAATTTTAAAATGGGACAGAAGCAGAGATTCATTTCTTTTCTGTTGCATGATGTGGATTTGTGAGAATGTGATGCTTAGAGTTGTGGCAGCCATCTATCAAGCATGATAGAAAGGCCTACAGATAATAGACAGCATGTTGAGGATGACAGAGGAGAAAGAAGGAAAAACCCAAGCCCTTGATCAGTTTTTTGAGCTGCTGAATTTATAACCTTGGACTTATCTATCTCTGGACCTCTTAAAAACTGAAATACCATGGCTGAGCTTACTGACTGAATGAGGATCATATGGCAGATGCTAGCTAGCATAGTAGAGGTCTCAGCCTAATTTGTTTCACTCCCTTGCACTATCGAAGCAATTGTGCATTTGGAGCAGGATATGAAAAGTTTCCCAAGGGGGAGTGAATATCACCATGTTTTTAAGGACTAGACTTTCTGGGATATGTAGGTAGAGTGTACAAGTTTTAGGTTGCAAGGGGCTGGGATGCTTAACCTACTATCTTTGGGGGGATCATTATTTATAGAAGAGAAATAAACTTGAATATTTGTGGGAGAAAGCCTATAGAGGGTAGAGGAGGTTCTTGGGAAAGGCCACTGGCAGGAAGAGGATAAGAAGAGGTGAAACAAAGAGTCCTGAGATTTACCTACTAGGCCTGCATCCCAAACAATTGTCCATCACCAAGAAGGACTGGACTTATGGAACAGGGTTAGCACCAATGTGACGGGCATAGGTCTACTGCCAAGAAGTTGTGTTACCCCCCAGAGAACCTAGGCTAGACTAGAACCTGTGGGCCAGCTCACCTGAAAGGGGTTGCTTATCTTCCTAAAATTTTGGAGGAATTATACTTATTTTAAATAGCTGTCTAGAAAAGTTTGGGCTTCATTCTGATAATAATTTTCTTCTTTGGAGATAAGGTAGAGTCAGAGAATGCAGAGCTTATGTGTAGGATAATTATGGGGTAGGAGAAGGAAGAACTATTTTTCATTTATTCACCCAAAAAGTATTTAATAACACCAACTATGTGCCAGGCACTCATCTAAGTGCTGGGGATACTAGCATGAACAAGACAGAGTAGCACCTGCCTTCATGGAGCTTATATTCTGGTGGGAGAAACAAACAATGAACAAAAAAGCAAATAATATAATCTGAGTGTGATATGTGAATCATACTCAAATTAAAAATGAACAGGGTGATATTTTAAAGAGCAACTGAAAACAGGAGGGGAGGACACAGTGGAAGAACTATTAAATATTTTAGATGCAGTGGTCAGGGAGGGTTCTTAACATAGATAAAAGCTCCAACTTTCATCAGCCTTGAAGGGAGAATGGTAAGAACTGAGATTGGAGATTAAGCGTTAGAAGGAGTTCTGATTTTATTATAAAGTGCAGCAAAATGTCATTGAAGAATTTTAGACAAGAAATGTGATCTTATGTACATTTTTAAAAAGTCATTTATATGGGGACAAAAGTAGCAATAAGAAAATTTTGTTAAGTAAAACATGCATGACCACCAAAATCAGAATTGTGGTCATCTGTATAGTTTGAGAAAGATGATAAAGATTTCAGAAAGATAAAGAGGAAGCTTGAATTTATATGTAATGTTTTACTTCTTTAAAATAAATTCTTAAGCAAAATGAGGACCTGTTATTTAAGCAAGCTACTAGGTGGTTATGTTGTATATAATATTCTTTATTCTTTATGTTTGAAATCTATATTTTAAAGGCACATTCTGTTTATACTTTATTGGCATATTTATTGCTAATTCAAGTGTCTAGCAGAGCCAGTCAGGGAATGTAAAGGAAAGAGGCCTTTCAGTCGAGCTCTGGCACTTGAGACTCCTGTCTCCTCCAAAGTGGGCAGCTGCTACCCAGCCCTAGTTATCTGTTGCCAAGCAGAAACTCAGACCTTGTGTTGCCAGAGAAATAATAATCTGGATGTTTTTTAAATGTGAAATGTCCTGACTTTTAAAAGCTGGCAACTAATTCAAATTAACTAAATAAAGCAAAATGAAACACTAGGAGGATCCAAACAAACAAACAAAGGCAATGCCTGTGCAGTGAATTCAGCCATCAGGTTTACCAGCTTGCCACCTTTGCTGTGGGATCTTCTATCATAGTATCTTTGTGTGGCAGATCTAGGTAAAATATTGTAAAATATTTTGTTGTGGGGGATGTTATTCAAGTGGGGAATATAAAAATATTCCAGGGCTCTGCAGAAAAAGTGTGCTAACCAAACTCTCTGGAGTCCCTGTTGGGGGGGGGGGGGAAGCTTTGGGTATGCTAAGGGCGATTCTTAGCTTCTTGTATGCTTTACAGTCTGCAAATCCTTCCCTGTGAGAACCTAAAAAAAGAAACCAGACTTTTCCATTGACTCCAAGGCTATGTCAGCAAATGCCAGACCCAGCAGGCCCTTTCTATTGTATGTTAAGTTTCCAAACAGCTGAAAGTAGTTTGTGCCAAGATCTCTACAAGTGTGACAAACACACAACATTCTACATGCCCCAGGAGGCCAATTAAAGCTAGGAGACCGCAGATGACAATCTCTGAATACAGTCACCACACCTCTTAGAGCTGATGGCCATGATGTATTTTTCTATTCTCTCCTTATCAGAAATGAAGCCTTGGATTGAAGATTATTTATTCATGGCTTTGGGTTTAATTTTTAGCAGAAGTATTTTGGAACTGAGTATCTCCTAAAAAGAAACCATTGCCTAGATATCGAGTTTATAACATTTTCTTAACATCATCTCATCTGAATGACTTACATAGCTACCTTATAGTTTACCCAGTTCATCAAAGTTTTGGTCAACATATTCTTTGAACAGAAACTTCAGTTATTAAAACCTCCTCAAGAGTGCTGAAAAGTCCTTATGTTATGTTAGAAATAATTTGTGAAGCCATTTATGGGAAAAATTATTCTTAATTTACAAACTTAAACTTTCAGACCAGAAAATTAGTCCTTTTTAAAGGAATTTGATTTCATTTCCATATTAATTGACACATTTCAAATATTTTTAAATTCTCTATCAGAGCATTCTTATCTTTGGATATAGCATATTGTTATGTACAATATGTAGCATATTGTAATATTATTAGCTAAATGGGATTGGAACAGCCAACAGGGGATAAAATGAATAAATGATCATATGATGTTCTCAAGAATATTTGTATAACTACCAGTTACTATGATACCTTAAAAACAATTGGTGTAAAGGGACACACAACAAATTGGGAGACTTCTGGTGTGTATTATACCAAAGGCAACAGTGAGTAAAAGATAAAGAATGGTACTGATGTCAAAATCTTGCCTTGTAGAAAACAAAATAAAAATAAAATAAATACAAAACCTAAGGACAAAATAAGAAACAATTTTTACTCTATGAATGACATTTTCATGTTTGACTATTATTTACAATGTAAAGTAGCCAAATTCTTTGACTTTTTAAACTAAAGAACCAAATCTTCAAATGAAATAATTGCCTTATTTTCAGATGGGTATGATTTCCTATTTAGTTATTTTATATATAATTTCTACTTATATTTTTAAACATTTGACATTTACTTCCAAGTAATTCTGTTAAAGATCAGTTGTATGTAGAACTTCAAAAATTAGAGCATTAGAAGATAACTTGTATAATATTATTGTATATATGATTAATTCTAGACAGGGTTTTTTTTGTAATCTATTTTTTAAAAACTCATCAAATAACCAACCAAGTCTGTCTTTATTAATGTTCAGAGACTGTGGATAAACACATAGAATATGTTAGGAATGAAAACATTTACCTAAATAATTCAGGGAAAATGAACAACCCCCCTACCCAAAAGGGCTTAGCTACAAACCCTAAATATCCTTATATAATTGCATAGACATGGTCTTTATATTATTGTTTCAAAGCCAAAAACAAATGATGAGTCCTGGCCTTCTTTTGCTACATATTAAAATAACAAAAACCAACAGGCCAGTAATAATTCAGCTGTGTGTTGTCAGTCAAGCTTGGTCATAGGGGAGCGTTGGAGCAAAATACTCTGCCACTCTGTTGTTTGCCTTGCCAATGCCATTCCACTCTTCTGCCTCAACACCGCAATTTTGGGTGTATAGTAATCTTTCAACCACAGACCCAGGAAATAAATTCTCACTAGAGTCTCTCCGTTATAAGAATCTCATTTTGTATTGGCCTACAAGTAAGCATGCAACCCAGTCCAGGAAAATAAGACAGAAAGAGAATCTCCTTTGGAAAAGAAAGTCTCTTTTCTGCCTGTCCCTTTCCTTCCTACTTTGAATACTCTCAAGTAATCCTGTGATCATGGGTATGGGCTGGAGATACAGAAAGCAAAGGAATTCCAGTAACACTGACTAACACATTGAGCCTCTGAAGTAGCTGCCTATCTCCAGATTTCTTAAGTAAGAAAGTAAACTCCTATGTGTTTAGATCACTCTCACTTCGCCTAAAACTTACAGCTAAAAACATTTTAACTAATACATTCAGCATGAAATATTATGCTAAAAGGAAAACTAGAAACAATAAATATTAATAACAAGTGTCGATTCAGTCATTATGAGATATATACTATCATTATCTTCATTTATCAACAAGGAGGTATAGAAAGGTTTGCATTGTTGCTAATGTGCTGCAGTGATCATCCAGGTTTTTGGCTCCATTGTTGCATAATTCTTTGGCATAGTGTGTTTGGCAGAACAGGGCCTTATATTTACTAACACTAAATCTTGGTAAAATGGGTACAGAGAACCTTTACATATCCAGTGTGTAAGCAAAATAATTTGACATAAAATGATAATTAATTTGACATAAAATGATAATAATTTGACATAAAATTATATGTGCCATATCATTAAGAATTTGACATAAAATGATATGATAACATATTATCTCAAATACAATTTAATGGGAAGGCTGATAAAACAAGAAAAACACTAAGATTTATTATCATCAGTGCTTGATCAATAGATTTTCATTTGTTTATGGATAGAAACCAGAAAGCAAGGGAAACTTGGCTTTGTCAACACCAACCATATAAGCAGCAATCGCTCACTACCAATGGGAGGGAAAATTGCATACTTTGGAAGTAGAAATTCATACCAAAACTGATTTCCTATCAGCTTCCAGTGAATCTTTTTTTTTTTTTTCAGCATATTATGGGGGTACAGATTTTAAGGTTTCAATAAATGCCCATCCCCCCCCTCCTCCCACAAGTCTGAGTCTCCAGCATGACCATCCCTCAGATGGTGCGCATATCACTCGTTATGTATGTATACACCCGCCCCCCCCCATACCCTATTACTGTAGTACCTATGTGTCCACTTAGGTGCTACTCAGTCAATACCAGTTTGCTGGAGAATATATCTGGTGCTTGTTTTTCCATTCTTGGGATACTTCACTTAGTAATATGGGTTCCAGCTCTAACCAGGAAAATATAAGATGTGCTATATCACCATTGTTTCTTAGAGCTGAATAGTACTCCATGGTATACATATACCACATTTTATTAATCCATTCTTGGATTGATGGGCACTTGGGCTGTTTCCACAGCCTTGCGATTATGAATTGTGCTGCTATAAACATTCGAGTGCAGGTGTCTTTTTTGTAGAGTGTCATTGGATCATTTGGGTAGATGCCCAGCAATGGGATTGCTGGATCAAATGGTAGATTCACTTGTATCGCTTTAAGGTATCTCCATATTGCTTTCCACAGAGGTTGAACTAGCTTGCAGTCCCACCAGCAGTGTAGGAGTGTTCCTCTCTCTCCACATCCACGCCAGCATTTGTTATTTGGAGACTTTTTGATAAAGGCCATTCTCACTGGAGTTAAGTGATATCTCATTGTAGTTTTGATTTGCATTTCCCTGATGATTAGGGATGGTGAGCATTTTTTCATATGTTTGTTGGCCATTCTTCTGTCTTCTTTAGAAAAGTTTCTGTTCAAGTCCTTTGCCCACTTTTTAATAGGGTTATTTGATTTTTTTCTTGCTGATTTTCATGAGTTCTAAGTAAATTCTAGTTATCAGCCCTTTATCGGATACGTAGGATGCAAAAATTTTCTCCCATTCTGTAGGTTGTCTGTTTACTTTCTTGACTGTTTCTTTGGCTGTGCAGAAGCTTTGTAGTTTCATCATGTCCCATTTATTTATTTTTGTTGCTGCTTTGATTGCCTTTGGGGATTTCTTCATAAACTCTTTGCCTAGGCCAATGTCTAGGAGAGTGTTTCCAACATTTTCCTCTAGAATTATAATGGTTTCATACCTGAGATTTAAGTCTGTTATCCAGCGTGAGTTGATTTTTGTGAGAGGTGAAAGGTGTGGGTCCTGTTTTAACCTTCTACAAGTGGCTATCCAGTTTTCCCAGCACCATTTATTGAAAAGGGATTCTTTTCCCCAGCGTATGTTTTTGTCTGCTTTGTCAAAGATTAGATGGCTATATGAGGATGGTTTTATATCAGGGTTCTCACATCTGTTCCACTGGTCAATAATCCTATTTTTGTGCCAATACCAGTGAGTCTTTATAAGAAAACCAAATTTTAAAGACATGATACAGAGCCACATATTGGGCACTTATTCATGCATAGACTTTTGAATGCATAAGCCAATGTATTTCTATTATGAACATTTAGCTTATAAACTGTAGTTCTCTCTGTAATGGTTCAATTTCTAAGTCTAATTTCTGTAGGCTTTCCCTAGAACATTGCTTTTAAATGATACTAAACGTCTGCCCTATTTGTATTTAGACCCCATATTTCCATCAGTACTTTGATAATAAGATAATTTATTTACAGGCTGGCTTTTATTTCACTTTGGCTTAAAGATTTCCTCTTTATAGAACTGGACCTTATTAAAATAAATAGTTTTCTTTCATTAAACTATAATGGAAAAAGACAAAACAAAATGGAAGGGAATGTGGAATGTCTCCCCATAAAAATATTGATAAAATAATCATGCTGGAGGATAATCTCTTTTAGGATACACTTTAATTTTTGGCAAAGTCTAAAAAATTACCCTAGTTTTAGATTACCAAATTCATACTCATTAATATTTTGAAATGGCAGCTGAAATAATACTAGGTGTGTAGTAGTTTTAAGTTGATTTATCTATTTAGAAGGTAGTATAGTAAAAAATTGAAGTAGGTCAAATTTGTCCTCTCTCCTCCCACTAAAGTTTGGATTTCTTTGTTGTGTAGTGGAAAGCCTATACTCCTTTGGGCAAGTTCCTTAGCATACTGAGTCTTCTTTTCTCATTAAAAATAAAAAGGGGTTCCATAGCCTTAGAGTTTTCATGACAATTGTGTGAGCTAATGCTTGTGAAACAATTTTATAAAACATTAAACACTCTAAACTTTTTTATTCATTTCCTTTATGCAATCAAAATTTATTCATTATGTGTCATTGTTTAGGGAACCACTTATGGTTAGCTATCATCTGTCATAGCTATTTATGCTTTAAATTATTTTAGCTAAAGGAAAGAAGAGGTAATGATGTTAATCCTGAAAAGCCCAAATTTGCCAGCCTTCTTTTGTAAGCAAAAAAATATGCATAGCTCCTTGTTCTGTATACACTGGGAAATTTAGAGTCCTCCACAATTTCCCAGGTGGTGAAATTCTTAGGATGGTGGGGGCCTGGGAGAAACTTCAGGATCCAGTCATCTCTCACTCTCAGTGCCAATCCCCATTCACTGCCTTGCCTGTGTGACCTTTCTTTGTCTGTATCCTTAACCCCTGTTAATTTCCCAAAGCTCCACTAACAAAAGACTGTTGGGTGAGTAGCCAACTTTTTATTAAACAAAACATTTGGGGTGGGAAATATGCCCAACATAGGAGAAGGAAAAGTAAAATTAATCATTAGAAGCTTGTTTAAACCAAGCTGTCTCTTCATCTCTGAGTATTTCTCACTGTCTTTTCTTCTTCTACTACATTCTTCTCTTCCCTGTCCAAGACCTCCAAATCCCCAGTTTGTACTCCTATGCCCAACCAATTGAAATTTCCCATTAACATATTATGCTGAACAGTTTTTCAGGTTTTTTTTCCTTTTAATTTTCTCTTTCTAGACCATGCCTAAGGACCTTATCATCACTTAAAAATACTGATATGTCCATTAAGTTATTTTACTAAATAGCAGAACAGGACAGAGAACTAAGCAGAAGCACTGAAATTCTAGTTAAATGGCTTGAAGCACTATGACAATTGCTTCCATGCATTATTTCATTTAACCTCCACAACAACTCTGTAAGACAGGTACTTTTATTATCCTAATTCTATAGATGAGAAATCTGAGACCAACTTTATATCTACTCACTTGTTTCTGTCCTTTTAATATTTTGTTAAAGGGAAATGATTTTGTATAAACTAAATGTAAATAATATTCTGATATAAAAGAAGTGAACTGAGATCCTGTCCAATCAGAACCAGAAATAATCAGTCCCACTGATAGAAAATAGTTGGAATGAAGTTGTGTGTATGTTTGACTGTGTGTGTATGTGTGTTTAGCTTTCTCTCCCCTTCATTGCTTTCATAGATATACTATAATTAGCCTCATACCATATTTATCCACAGATTCGCTTATGGTTGTCACAGATTTGGAGAAAGTTGATTTCTCTACTTTTATGTCTATCAGGAATTCCTAAGTTCTTGTCAAACATGCACAGTTTACAATAGTGCCAACATTGTTGCTTCTTTTTTTCTTTTTGACATTCTCATATTATTTCAGTGTTTTGTTTATTATTTTTTTAAATATTTGGGAAAATTCAACATGATTTTGTGGCATAAGGACAAAGAATTTGGAATGGTATGTTCTGATCTTATTACCCTCCCGAAATTCCTAAGAGATCTTGGGCAATTTTTAAAATTTCTCTCATTCTCTAAAATTTCCTTTTAAATTGAGGATAATACCTAGTTCATAGGGATACAGAATATATTAAGGAAGAGATGATTTTGAAGAGATTTTTTTAATGATTTTAAGATATTTTACAATATGCAAAATTAAAAGGCATTTTATATGTAATAATAGTATATGTTCTAAATACAAATTACTACATGTAAGTGGTCCTAATTGAACTCAATGTAAGAGGACTTTAATTTACACTCTAAGTAATCTCAGTCATAAGAAAATATTTAGTAATCAAAAGAGAAGGAATTTGTTTTTATTTTCATCAGTTACCCATACACATAAAGAGCTAAATTGTTCTATGAAGATCAGAGAAATGTTATTATGAAAAATAATAATTTTAAAAATATTTTTATTTACTTCCATATCTCTAAAAACACATGGTTGCGATGCTATTTTTATTTCTTTCAATGTTAGCATTATCTACTGACTTCCTACTGGGCCTAAGCATATTGGTCTCTTTCCTCACCTCATCCCATCATACATATACTTAGTTCCCATCCCTTATCCTTCTATTATAGTTAAGGCATACTTTTAGTTAAACCGTTGTTCAGTGTTCATTCACTATAACTTTTTAAAGGCTCTTCAAAGCTATGCCATTGAAATAATTATGATTACTTTGCCTTTACTACTAATCTTAACATTTTCCCTGGAGTTAATAATTACATCATTTTTTCTTCACTTAAACTTTTTAATATACTGATCATGAATTCAAATTCAATCCTTGACTTCTCTGTCACTTGTCTCAATCTCCTTTTAAAGGTTTAGATAAATCAGAGTCTATTACTTTCATTTTCTTGGAAAAATCATTCGTAGAGCCTTCTGACCTACTTGGATCTGAACTGTTTATACCCTGGGGACTGATTTCATTTGTCTCCCTCTTCCCAAGTGTCTCCTGCTTCCTTCACTTTTGTGGAGTTGTTCTCCTCCAACAATTTTCGGATAAAAATGTGTGGGAGAAAATATTTTGAGAACTAGCATGCCTAAAAATGTCTTTATTCTATTTTCACATAGTATTAATAGTTTATATCCAGATAGAATTGTCCATTTAAGTAATTTTGTCCCAGAATTTTGCAGATATTTCTTCACTATTTATCTCCCAGTGTTTATGTTGAGAATTCCCAAGCCTTTCTGATTCCTGCTCTTTTTTGTGTGACCTGTTCCTTTGTGTCCTGAGCTTATGGATCTTCCCTTTATCTCTAGTTTTCTGAATTTCATTGAGATGTGCCTTGTTGTGGGTCTCTGGGTGCTTTATAAGGACTTTTTATCTAGGAAATCACATTTTCTTTCCCTCTGTTTTCCCTGCTCTCTCCTCTTGAACCCCAGAAAGGCTAAGTGGTGAAATCTTCAGGCTTTGGAGTCAGATTACTTGGGTTTGAACCCTAGATTTTCTATTTAGGAACTGTGTGACTTAATTTTTTTGTGACTCAGTTTTCCTACCAGGATAATGGAAATAATAAAAGTACCTACATCATAGGCTCTTGTGAGGATTAAATGATTTAGTGTATGTAAAGCCTGACTGGCACATAGTGCCATATAATTGTTTTTGATTTCCTGGACTCTTATCGAAGGTTTGTACTATCATCACACTCCTTGACATATTAATGATTATCAGGTTTTCTTCTCATAGTATAGCCTCTGTTTCCTCTAACATGTTGATTTTCCTTCTTTTTCTTTTTTCCTTTATAGTCCATATTAGAGTCTTTCTTCAGATGTCCAGTAAACCTGATTATCTGCTCATATTTAAGGATAGAAGACAAAAGCACCAATTGGAAGATCTGAACATGAGGAATAATATTGACCGTGGGCATCACAGTAGGATAATTTGGTTAGGACATTTTGTTGATGAGCTCCCAATTTCAGAAACTTTACATATATTCTTTGGGGACAGTCATTTTCCCTGAGGATACTTCTCCAGTGTCCGTTTTGGAAGAAAAAGCCTGACTTCCAGGGTTCTGGGAACCAAGTGGGGAAAAAGAACTAGACATCTCATAATCCTGTTTTCAGTAAGGAAACTTGACAGATGTCTAGTGTCTGCCAGTCCAGAGCTTTTGTTGTATTATCCTCTAAAAGCAATAAACTTCCAATCTTCTACTGGAGGCAGGAGTAATCTGACAGCTGCATAGAAATGATGGGTAGACCTAGAATCTAATTGCTATTTGTTTATTTTTGAGACAGACCCTAGCCTGTTGCCCAGGCTAGAGTGCTGTGGCATCAGCCTAGCTCATAGCAACCTCAGACTCCTGGGCTCAAGTGATCCTACTGCCTCAGCCTCCCAAGTAGTTGGGACTACAGACATGTGCCACCACTCCAGGCTAATTTTTTCTATTTTTAGTTGCCCAGCTAATTTCTTTCCATTTTTAGTAGAGACAGGGTTCTCTCTCTTGCTGAGGCTGGTCTTGAACTCCTGACCTCAAATGATCCTCCCACCTCAGCCTCCTGAGTAGCTGGGACTACAGGCTTGGACCACCATGCCTAGCTAATTTTTCTATTTTTAATAGAGAAGAGGGTCTCACTCTTGCTGTGGCTGGTCTTGAACTACTGACCTCAAGCAATCCTCCCACCTCAGCCTCCCAGAGTGCTAGGATTACAGGCATGGGCCACCACACCTGGCCTCTAATTGCTTTTTAAATAGCTTTTTACCAATTCTCTTTATTTTAGTTGTTCTCTTCATCCCCACTTCCAAGAGCACTGTGTGCTACTAATTCCTAACATTTTTACAGGATTCTTTAAAATAAACTGTATTCATTCCTTGCTGATTTCACTGCCAGCTTGAGATTTAGCTTTCTTAGTTATGCTAAATCAGTACCACTTTTCATCTGCTTACCAGCTCCCAAAATTTTCTGCTATTTTTCCTCTTCTGCTTTTTCCCCAATCTTTTTGGTTTCATTTCTCTTTCAAAATTCCTTTTTGTGGTTTTTTAAAATGGGGCTTGGGATGGGGGACTAAAATTGGATGTGTATATGTGTAATGATCCATTTTTACTTGAAAGATTGGTCTTTGAGATTGCCAATCTGTCTAGACCCACTAACGGAGATTTTTTTCTCAACACCTCAAAGAAACCTCAAAAATTGGGAAATATGAGAGAGGTTTTGTTCCATGCTGGTGCGTTTACCCAAGTCATCTGGTTGAGTAACTGCTATGACCCTCCAGACTTAGAAGATTAATCTTTAGCACCTAAACTGTTTGTACTGAAGAAAATTATGCACCTTGGTGGATGGGAGGAGAGAAGGGGCAACTTAATCATTGGCTCTCCTTCTCTACTCCTTATGGACCATTTGCTTTGTTACAAAACAAACCAGAATGGAGACTCTGTGGGAAGTAAAAAAAAAAAAAAAAGAAAGAAAAAGAAAAAAGAAAAAATCAATTAAGCACAGACAAGTAGAAAGATGAACAAAATTCTGGTGGCAATAAGTTTCAACTGCAGTTCAGTTCTTCCTTGATTTCATAACTTACCTTTGTTTCCTTCCTAGCTACATAAATCAATAAATTATCATTTGTTTCCCTCCAGATCAATTGAATTAGGTTTCTGTCTCTTACTACTGAAATAGTCCTGATTAATTCACTAAAGAATCAACAGTTTCCTAGGACTAAGAACATGGGAGTGATTTTCATTAACGTAACTAGAATACAATTTTTAAGTTGTCTAAGAAATTATAGAGGCATTTTATTTCTACTTTGATAATTTTCTCCTAGAAAAACATAGACCCTAAACACACAGAATAGTTACTGGGCTATCTGAAGAATACAGATGAATGAAGACCCTTTCTATCTCAGCTTTTCTTCTCTTATTCAAATCCCATTGAATTTAATTTAATGAATGGAGTTTCTCAAGGTTAAGTTTTTCTAGAACTCTTTCTTTCTTGAGATTTTGGTGCCTGCTTTTCTTTATCTTCTAGCAGGATGTCAAAATAATTTGATATGAAATTATTAAATTCATAATTATCACTCAACTAGTAAGGCCTATCCTTCATTTTAAATTGGGCAAGTAGATAACTTAAAATAGGTAATATCTATCCTCCTAAATATATAATTTTCTTATATATTTTATATGCTCTTCTTTTTAAGATTCAGAAACCTTCTTGCCTCTAACACTATTCCAGTTTCTGATAATAAAATTGTTTCTGGTCATATAATGACATAAATGTGTAACTATTTTGAAGTAGAGGGACAGAATAGCAAGAGTTATGGCTGCTTGGTCAACTTAACAAATTGAAAATCACTGTCTTGCAGGCTCTTTCTGTTTCCAATTTTTTAGAACTTGGCAATGAACTGTAACCAAATATCTACAGCATACATAAGAGCTTATGAACCATCATCTCGGCATACATTATTGCGTATCTTACCTTATCTTTATTTTTCAACACTCAAAACATCGACTATATGTTTGTCCTTATTCACCTCTGTCTCTTTTCTCTTCTTATGCTACTCTCTTATGAAAAGCTTTCTATATTTACTTGGCTACAAGATCCCCAAACCTAGATCTTGATCATTCACAGTTTCACTAAATTTTGTCATTTTTATATATTTTTAACTTAGAATAGCAGCCTCAAGGAGAAAGACTAGATGAAAATAAAATAGTAAATATAAACAAATCATTAGCTTAATTCTTCCCTCAAAGTGGGAAAATACAGCTTCACAATGAGTATAGATAAGAGCCACTTGTGTTCACCTGGAAAGGTAGTAGAATTAACCAGCTGCAGAATCCCTATTCTTCTCCAAGATATTGTAATCTTGGCTTCATTCAACCTCTAACAGGCATCACTTTCATCTTCTCATCTCTCTCTGCTCAAGCTCCAGCCCCAAGTGTTCAATGTGCAAGATACACATAAGTATACCAGAGGGGTTACTATTTATCCCTTGTAAATAAATGTTCAAAGTTCAAATCTGGGTATCTTTAGTTACTTTCACTCCTTGCCCCTAATCACTGTTAGAGAAGGAGATCAGATTTAAATAATCAACTCTGTCTATTACTCCTCATGTTCTGTCCCTACAGCATCTCAGCTGAGGAGAATGAGTTGGTGGTTTTACGTGCTATGAAGCTCAGTCTTTAGTTTTGCAAGTTTGTTAGGGTTGATTTTTTTAGAGGGGTGTTTCCCTGGTTCTTTGGCTCATAGATTGTAAGAATCCCAAGCCAGGCAGGTATGAGGGACTGATGACAGACACTAGCATTTCCCCACAAGCTGCTTTTATTGCAGGCTTTTCAGTATAGAATAAAAAGCAAAAGTACATTTCCTGAGGGGAAATGAACCTGTCTCCATAAGTGGAGAAGACACTGGAGTCTTACTACACTTCTATTTTTATGTCTATACCGTATGATATGCCAAATGTGGGTGGAATATTCATTACTGTCCTGGGAATAGGGTGGAGAATTCTTAGGGCCCTCCCCATTTTTAGCCTTACAGAGTAATTTCTAGGGGTTGCCATGACAATTATAAACTGTCATGGCGCTGATGGGTGTGATTTTTTACTATGCTAATGTATGTTAATGGAGAAAAGCTCACCTTTAGACATGAGCTCCTAGTTTCTGCACAGGGGTAAAAGTCCCTAACCTCAAGTTCCCGCTGTTGTGGGTTAGGTTCTAAATTGGCTTCCTCATTTTTGCCCTCCTCTTTTCCTGTGGTTAATGTTGCCAACCTGCACCTGCCCCTAAAAGTTGATATTCAAGGGCATCAGAATATCTGGAAATCCATTGATGTCTTCAACTTAGATCTTCTAAAAGTTACCAACCTTATTGGCAAATGGTATTTAATAGGCACCATTGTATTATTGACCCTTCAGCTTCTGGAGCAGGAGCAAAGGGTGTAGAAATGGATACACAGCAACCTGTGCAGCAAAACTACTGTTGTACAAACATGATTTAGCATAGGCGAAAAAAAAAAAAAAACACCTTGGATTGGGAGGGTACATTTTTTTTCACTTTAAACTGATTGTAACAGTTGGCTTTTCTGTTTCTGAAAATAAATTGGTAAAAACTTGTCAAATGCTATCATTTACTGCATGCCATTTGTAGAATGTTTTGTGAGGGTGAATTTGCCCTTTCCATATGGTTTAAGTTATTGACAAAATAAAGCTAAACAAGTACATTTTGAAAGCATAGTGTGAATGCCTTCCATTTTGGTTATTTATAGCTGTCCACAGCTATCAATTGTTATTTTAAAATTATTAGAGCAATTATGGGGTAGGGAGTGTGTGCCGAGCTTGAAAATATGACCCAAAATGATTCATACAATGAAGACTATATAAAAAATTAGCTTCCCTGGACAAGAAGAGTTATTCTTAGCATTTTATTTTATCCAAGATTCTTCATATGATTTTGTCCCTAGAGAAATTCTTCACCTTTTTCCTAATGCTTTGGTATTTTTCCTGTTTTGGAAAATGCAATTAGACAAGAGAATTAAGTAAAAGATACAAATAGTGTAAAAGAGGAGGCAGTATTTGCAAGTGGTGTGGTTATTTACTTAGAAGACCCAAGAGAAGCAAGTTAAAACAATGGTAAACAATTAGAATTCAGTTAGCATACCAGATAAAAAAAATAAAACAATCAATAACTTTTCTGTATACACTAAAAATTTGGCTTGAAATTGTACAGAAAGAAAAGATCCAATTCACAATAGAAATCAACAATCAAAAATCTAGGGATGAACTTTTTTAAAAGAGCAAAGACAACATTAAAATTCTACTGAAGATGTCATTATATTGGAAGATAACATTTTCTTTTCTAGAAAGAATCAACTTTTTAATGAGATTAATTATCTCTAATTTAATCTATGAGTTCATGCTGATCCCAGTTAGAAAACTAATTTTGTGAAATGTGAAAAATATTCAGAATTTTATGTGGCAGATTTTTTGATCCATCAGATTATTGAGGAAAATCTAAAACAAAAGAGCAATAAAGTTGACAGTCCTGCTAAATATTAAAACATATTATAAAGTTATGATAATTAAAATAGTATGATACTAGAACAAGAATAAAACGATCAACAGAACATAGAAGAAGATATAATAATGGATGTGAATTTAAGAATACATTTAAGAATTTAGTATATTCTGTGGAGGAAAAACTGATTAATCAATAAATAGTGTTAAGATGACTGGCCAGTCATTTGGAAAATAATTATGCTAGACTCCTACCTCACTCATTATACTAAAATAAATTCCAGATGGATTAAAAAAATTTAAACTAAAACCATAAATGAGTGCTTAAAAAAGAATTCAGATGACTGTTTTTAATAAACTTGGAATAGAAAGGCTTTTAAAAAGTGACAGGAGACCTAGAATTCGAAAAGGAAAAGGCTGATAATTTTGACTACATAGAAATGAAAGTTTCCTGTATATTTAAAAACACCAGTAAAGCCAAAAGATACAAACTGGAAAAATAAAGATGACAAATATGGTAGACAAAAGACTAATTTCTTTAATACATATTTTTAAAAGTCTTAAAAATTCATAAAAATCAAATGAAAACTCAATAGCAAAATGTACAAAGTACTCAAAGTGACTGGGCTCAGAAAAAGAAACACAAATCATCTAAATCAGGGGTCCTCAAACTTTTTAAACAGGGGGCCAGTTCACCATCCCTCACACCGTTGGAGGGCTGTTGAAGAGTGAGGTGCACATTCCACACAGGCACACTGTAGGCCCGGGACGAGTCAACTGCTAAGCAGGACAGGCAGCGGAGGCAAAAACACCCCGCGGGGCCATATGTGGCCTGTGGGCCGTAGTTTGAGGACACCTGATAAAATTTATGAGAAGACAATCTCACTCAAAATTTTACAAGTGAATAATAGAGCAATCCACATTTCTAAAAACATAGAAGAAAAGATTAAAATTTGATAATATTAAGTATTAAAAAATATATATGTAGTCAAAAAGGAAAAAATGATATTGCTGAAAATTTGTTAGTAGAATAAATTAGTGCATTTTTGTGAAGGGCAAGTTGACATTATTTACCTTAAATGTAAAATATAAATTTCCATTGGGCTAGTAATTACAAATGATACACTTACATATGTTAAAATATATTTGTATAAGCAAGGTTTAGATTCAGCCAGCAGGCAAAGTTATAGCCACATAGCCATGCTGGGGTGTTTGTTTTTTGTTTATTTTTGGCCTACCTGGTTCATTTTTACATGCTGGTTATTAAAACACAGAAATATTTCTGTGCCAACTGATATGTGGTTGCTACACAGAGCTCCTTCAGTATCTCACATAACACCTTGAATTCTAACCATGGGTCACTTGGGAGGCCATGGATTCCAAATCAAGTAACTCTAACTGTTATAAATAAGTTTGAAAATATTAGTCTCTCATTTGAAACAAGTCACATGTCATTCATTGTAGCTATGTTTAGAGATGCTTATATACAACAGTGAGGTACAGAGAATGGAGTCCTCAGAAATGATTCCCAGATCACTGTCTTTTTAAACAGGGCCTGTAATGCTTTGGTTCAAATGAAGATAGCTCAACTTTTCAAAGTGCAGTGTATCTACAATATTTCATTTCTAACTCTTTACTTTCCTATTCCCTTCATTCTCTATCTGGACACTGCCTTTCTACCTTTCCCATACACACTAGCATTTCCCTTACAACTGCTCTGCTTTCTAATCTTTCCTCATTTTTAGATTGTCTTTTAGGTTGTTTTAATACCAGCTCCTGATCTTGGTTTTTTTTTTTTTTTTTTGAGACAGAGTCTCGCTTTGTTGCCCAGGCTAGAGTGAGTGCCGTGGCGTCAGCCTAGCTCACAGCAACCTCAAACTCCTGGGCTCAAGCAATCCTTCTGTCTCAGCCTCCCAAGTAGCTGGGACTACAGGCATGAGCCACCATGCCCGGCTAATTTTTTCTATATATATTAGTTGGCCAATTAGTTTCTTTCTATTTATAGTAGAGACGGGGTCTCGCTCTTGCTCAGGCTGGTTTCGAACTCCCGACCTCGAGCAATCCGCCCGCCTCGGCCTCCCAGAGAGCTAGGATTACAGGCGTGAGCCACCTCGCCGGGCCCTGATCTTGGTTTTAATGGTGGTTGTAATTAACTCATTATATATCAAGTTGTTAACCCTTACACACTGCAGGGCATGCAATTTAAGATAGTATTCTAGTAATAGGGGTCGATTTTCATTGATTCACTCATACTACATCAGGGTCCCCACTGTGACTAATGATTCAAAGGGTCAAGGTGACTGGGCGTAGTGGAGTTATTGGTGGTTATAGAATAGATCAAATTTAACAATCCAACATAGGAACCTTGAATTGACCTTGTACTTTGACAAAATGTTTCTGACTTGACACTTTTAAAAAATTACTGTTAAAAATGATTTTTTTGCTCTGAAATTATAGCAAATTTTCTTACTTCTGCTTTTCTTTGCTAGTTTTGGAACTGGGTTTGAATGATTGATGTGCATGGGTAAGTATGTGCATGAGTATGTGTGTGTATGCATGTGTGGTGTGATTACATTAGTGGTTATGACTGATCAAGGTGGAGGATATATATACACGTATCTTGATCTCAGGAAATACATTTTCTAAAATTAAACAGACTGGGAAACAGAAAGTAATAGCCATATGTAGTGTAGCCGAGTCATATTAATGACAAAACACTAGAATATTGTGTAGCTAGGTCCAAATAATGGTGGAATGCTGTTGTAATGATCCAAAATGTCTTGCTGCTGAGGTCCCCAAAGATCTCATTCATTCAAAGACTTGGTTGTATAGCATTTCTTTGGATACCACAAGATCTATAACTATAATTTATTACCCTTTACTTGAGTTAACTTCTGTTCCTTGCAATGAAATATGCTCAGGATAAGGTGTTTCAAACAAATTGTTAATTGTAAGTTTGATTTGTGAGGACTCTGTTTTAGAGTTCTTGTTAATTTTATTTAGTTTTTTTGGGGTACATATCTTTTCAGTATATAAGGAGCTATGATGAGTTAGAAAGTTATCTTTTTTGAATGAAAGAAAGAAGTAAGAATCATACATAATCATTGAAGTATAGAAGTAATCCACTCTAGAAAGATGATTTGTAAATAGGTGACTGAGGTAATATTGGAAATTCTCCAATAAAGGTTAATCCATCAATTTAATTCAGTTAATAGAAAGAATAACTTAACACAGAAGGTGACAATTAAATGTAGAATAATACACCATGTAAGAATGCTAACATATTTTCCCCACTATCTTGGATGGGATAGGGGTACCTGACAGTGGATATGGGTGTATTGCCTTCATAGACAATCTCCCTTCACTTCGATTCATATTTCAAAATAACAACTTTATGATTATAACCTGTCTCTTATGTCAATTTTCCACTAGGGAAAGAGTGCAATGGTCAGATAATAATCAGTGTTCTAGGGCACATGACCATTATATTTCTCATTAAAAATTAATAAAACATATATCTGGATTGTACATTCTTCTCTTATGCACCTGGCTAGCAGGAGATTTGCTGATTCTAATCTTTTCTTCCTTGGTTTACTCTATGTTTTATGGAAAATATCCTCAAGATGCATACTGGAAAAAGTGCACTGTATTTTTATATCTTATCTATCCATAGTATCTTTATTATACACCCATACTTGATTGAGAGATTGGTCAAGTACAGAATTCTTGATTGAAAATAATTTTCACTCAGTATTCTGAAGGCTTATTCCACTGTCTTTTAGCTTCCAGTGTTGCTATTGAGAAGTCTGATGCTATTCTGATTTATAATCCATCAGATAAGACCGTTTCATATGATGTTTTTATCACTGGAAGCTTTTAAATGTTTTCAAGCCACTATGTATTCATTCAATAGCTTTCAAGAGAAGTATTTTATCTTTAATCCCATCTTATTGCTTAGGAAACTGAGACTCAGAGAAATTAAATAAATTCTGATCATACAACTAAGAAGAGCCAGAAGCAAGATTCAAATACAATCTAATTTACAACTCATGTGCTTTACATTACACTATACAACAGTTAATATCTTAAGTTTTTAAGGGAACTGAGAGTTCATTTAGTCCAATAACTTGGTCCATACCACTAACTCACCTTGATTTTTATTTGCTTTTTTTGGTAGTTTTTTCTCTGAAGAATTACACTAGTTCATAATATGGGCACCAAAATACTACTTTTAATTCTTATGGAAAATAATTCCAACTTTTTATTAGTTATTTGAGGAATCTGTAACATACCCAAGCCATCAAGGAGTATGTAAACCTAGATAAATAATCCAATTTCAAATGTCTTACTATTTCATATATTAGTCAATACACGTTTAATGCATCAGCCACTCTACCTGTTCCAGTTGAATTCTCTTTAAAACACAGTGATATAATTTATTCTTACAGGAGACAGCCTTGTGATTTTAATTTGCTTCACACTGATTAACATCTTAAAATCAGCTGTCTATCTCATAAAACACTGTGAAATGTGACTTGTTTTTTATGAGGTACGCTAAATGTGTCTTCCATTTCCTTGGGCTGTTTATGTTAAATCTGTTATTCCTTCGCTAAAGGCATCATTTTGAAAAATAACTGTTTCAGAAGGACTACTATATTAACATGAAAAGAAATTTTCATTTTAACGAGTCATAACACAATCCTTTTACAGATGGCAACCTATTAAGGTTGAATTTTATTTGTTACAATTGTGCTTAAATAATATGCTGACTACATTTTACTGGAGGCTGATATTATCATCAAATTACATACACTAACCTTTCAGGGACTATGAAAAACAAATATGAAATGAAATCCATTCCTCTATAATTCTTAGGTCAAAAGAAGCAAAAGTATAGACATAAGATAATATATATAATATATAAAATATATGCTATTCAAAGTGAACATGAATCAATGTTCAAATCCAAACCTAGCAAGTGGTTTCTATTAATCTTTACTTTTGCCACCATAGTTCTGCAACATTCCTTTAATCTTCTTATATTTGGGTCATTGTAGACACCAGATATAATTAAAAATCCATCAGCAAAGGAGAATTGGGACTTCTATATTACCTATTAGCGATTGCTTGTGTCTCTATTGTACTCTCCTTCCCCAGAATCTGTCATACCTCACAAAAAAAAGAAGCAAGCATAAAGTTACTCGTTAGCTCAGCTCTGCCCTCCTTGGATTTCCAAAACATTTATTCCAAAATTGGTTTCTTTGAAACAAAAAGTTAATAAATTATGTCCCAAATGTGTTTTAGGATATGGTAATTGAAGTCAGGAGAAAATAAGTCAAGGAAGGGTTCTATAGCCAAATTAATTAAAATCTGGGTTTTTTTTATTGCAGATTGTTAAAGTCTTTAATATGTTATAATATGTTCATTATAATCTCTATAACAGGAGTGAGCTATGTCATAAAAGTTTCCGAGACTAATTTGACTGAGAAACCTATTTTAAAGGAAGTCATTTTTTGTTCTAAAAATCAAGTAGCAATTGGAAAACGCTGTTTTAGAGTCTTGTAGCACAATTGTTGCTTTTTCAAAATGCAATAACAGATTTTAGTGGGGAGCAGCCTCTCTCCCTGTTGATAATTACAAATTTATCTTATAAGTAAACTGTTTTAACTAGTTTCAGACTTACACATATGGATTTGAATAGTTGATTCCCCCAAAACCCTAGATTTATGGAGAATGAGTCTATAGAGAAAAGAAGTATGAAACCAAACTGGGTTTTATAGAAGAGGGTCCAGAAAAAACAATACTCGCAAAAGACCTGCTTTATAATGATAAATTAAATTACTCCAAACTTTAATTTTCTCTGTGAGCCAGTTTTTAAAAATACTTTTTTTCATTTCCTCAAATGAGTTGTTACTGTCACCTTACTATCAGACATCCCAATAGGAGTCATAGGTTTCCTGTTGAGACAATTTGAAACTAATTCAGTACTTTAACATTTATTTCTTTCAGTTGTTCAAGAAGTTCTGTGCATTTTAAGAAATGGGTTTTTCTTTGAATAGCCATTCTTCTGTGATTAGATTTTTATATGCTCAGAAGAAACTTTCTACCAGCAATGTAATGCCTAAAGGAAAGTGGACCCTAATTACTTTATTTGTTCATTCAATTAACATTTATTGAATTTACTTTGTGCCCATTACTGTGCCATACACTGGCATGAGCGGGGGAAAAAACCTAGATCCTGCCTTCAACTTGCATGAAAATATTAAAATACAGGGTGAAAATTGCTACAGTATAGGTACAATTTGAGTCAATTGTAACAAACTTAAGACAGTTCAACAACAGCATTACCAGCAAGAAGCCACAATAGCATTGCATTGGAGATATTCTTTCTGTCAGTGGTTCCCAAACTCTAATGATTCTTATGCACTTTAAAGTTTGAGGACCACTTCTAGTTTCTGGTCTGACATGTAAAGAGCTTAGAAGTCATCACTGCCATCCTCACAACAAAGAAAAAGCTGAACCAACTACAAATCAGTGACTCTTCTTAGATCCATCAGAGAATTGAGATCACAGAGCTCCAAAAGCTGGAGAGAGAGGCAAAATACCAAGAATCACAGTTCACCAGGAGCATAAGTCCAGAAGAAAAATCCTATCCCTGGAGGCAGTACTGGTAGAAAAAATTAAAATGTAATTTGTCTCGCCCGCCTCGCCAGCAAGGAAGACACGGCAACTGGAGTTCTTCTGACAGCGCTTTAATGGGGATTGCTTAACTGGTTACATGCGGAAGACGCCGAGGCGTTCTCGGTGGCTGCTTATATAGACAGTAAGTACACGGGGCATAACCTGATTGGTCAACACAGAACAGGAGAGGAGGCAAGGCTTTGCACATGCGCTGAACATCTGTTTGTCAGACGCACAGTAGGGTGTGACCAGGAAGCGGGCGCCATCTAGGAATGGCGTTGCCACCGCACCCCACAGTAATTGTTGATTTGCTGAAGGCTCAGTGGGAACAAGATTGAGAGTTAAAATCTCTGTAAGACCCAGTTTTAGCCTGACCCCATATATTCATAATTTTTACCTCCAGGAGCCCTAATAGATTCTAAGGGTGAAGTAGTGACGATCAGGGAGAAATCCCTTCATGTTTTTTGGCAAGTGGAGGGAATAGTAACCATTTTGAAATATACCTAGAGCAAAGGAATTCCCTTAAAAGAAACTATTTTACCAGACCCTCACTCAACCTTGGGGAAAAGGAAATACCCAACTCCAGATCCTTCTAGCTGTCCTGTCTAACCTAAGAAGATGGGTAGGGAAGCTGAGAAGCAATTGTCAAGATCACAGTGAAGAGCCACAGGGTCACTTAAAGACTAAGACCTAATCACAGGACTATAGAATGCCTCCCCTCCACCTTACTGCCACATCGATCAGGCTTTTGATATAATAATTATAGCTGATCATAGCTAAAAGGAATACAAAGTTAAGATCATGTTTAAAAAGGAATCTCTAGAAGAATCCATAGACAAAAGGTGGGGGGATAGAAACATGGACACCATAGGGAATTTTAGCATCTGACACCTACAGCTATAGCAAACAATAAACACAGCCTAACAAACAGATGAACATTAAAAAAACCACATGTTTAGGCCCACTTCCCTAAGTTCCTTTTATCTGATGCATCATTTTTGACTTCTAACAAAAAATTACAAAGCATGCTCAAAGGCAAAACAAAGCAAAACAGTTTGAAGGAATAAAGCAAGCATCAGAACCAGACTCATGTATTCACATATGGCAGATATTTTAGAATTATGAAACCAGAAATTTAAAATAAATTATGATTTATATGTTAAGAGCTCTAATGGAAAAATTAGACAACATACATGAACAGATGGGTAGGTAGTACAAGTAGAGAAGTGGAAACTAAGAAAGAAGCAAAAGGAAATGCTAAAAATATAAAATGCTATAGCAGAAATGAAGTATGCCTTTGTTGGGCTTATTGGGAGAATGGACATAGCTGAGGAAGAAATCAGTGAACAGAAAGATATGTCAGTAGAAACTTCCCAAACTAAAAATCAAAAAGAAAAAAGAAAGAAAACCAGAACAGAATATTTAATAACTGTGGGAAAATTGCAAAAGGTATAATATATGTGTAATAGGAATACCAGAAGTCAAAGAAAGAGAAAAAGGAGCAGAAGAAATATTAGAAGTAATAATAGCTGAAAATTTTCCGAAAGTGATGAGATACTAAAGCACTGATCCAAGTTCAGAGGATACTAATCAGTATAAATACCAAAAAATCTACACACTGAATCTTCATATTGAAACTTCCAAAATTCAAAGAGAAACAGAAAATATTGAAAGAAGCCAGGGGAGAGGAATTTACTTGCACAGGAACAATGATAAGAATTATATCTGATTGCTCTTCAGAGGACATGCAATCAAGAGCAAAGTGAGATATTTATAATATTGAAAGAAAAAACTGCCAACATGGAATTCTGTATCTAGTGAAATTATCCCTCAAGAGTGAAGGAGAAACAAAGATTCTCAGACAAACAAAATTTGAGGGAATTTGTTGCCAATAGACTACCTTGCAAGAAATGTTAAAAGAAGTTCTTCAGAGAGAAAGAAAATCATACAGGTCAGAAACTTGGATCTACATAAAGGAAGAGTATTATAGAAAGAATAAATAGAGATAAAATAACATATATTATTTTTCTTTTTCTAATTGGTCTAACATAATTTCAGATGTCTGAGATAATAATAGCAAAAATTTATTTTGTGATTATATCTTATGTGAAAGTTAATGAATGACAGCAATGTTATAAAGCAGGCGTCCTCAAACTATGGCCCCTAGGCCACATGTGAGTGTTTTTGCAACATTTGTTTTTTTACTTCAAAATAAGATATGTGTAGTGTACATAGGAATTTGTCCATAGTTTTCTTTAAACTATAGTCCACCCTCCAGTGGTCTGAGGGACAGTGAACTGGCCCCTTGTTTAAAAAGTTTGAGGACCCCTGTTATAAAGGATGAGTGGCAGCAATTAGAAATACTTTGTTATGAGGTATCTGCCCTAAGCACAAAGTGGTGTATTGTTATTTCAAAGTGGACTTGGATTACTTATAAATGTATATTGCAAACTCCAGGGAAACCACTAAAAATTTTTTAAAAGTTTAATTTTTATGCTAAGAGAAGAGAGAAAATGGACTCATATAAAATGGTCTATTAAAACCAGAGAAGGCAACAGAATGATAAAAGTCAAAAGAAAGAAACAAAAAACAAGGAAAACAGATATAAAATAGTTACAAATATGGTAGATATTAAACCAACTATCTCAATAATTATTTTATATGTGAATGGTCTAAAAACATCAATTAAAAAATAGACTGTCAAAGTGGATTCAAAAACCCAATTAAACAGTGTCTATAAGAAATTCACTTTAAATGTAAAAATATGACTAGATTAAAAGTAAAGAAATGTGGAATGAAATACCATGCAAACACTCATCTAAAGAAAGCCTGGGGTACCTATATTAATTTCAGATAAAGGAGACTTCAGATCACAGAAAATTATTGAATACAAAGGGGGCCATTATATAATGATAAAGTGGTTGATGACATAGAAGATACAAGAAGATGACATAACAATCCTAATGTCTATGTGTGTAACAGAGTAAAAAAAAAAAAAATGAGGCAAAAACTATAGAAGTGCAAAGTGTTGGAGATTTAAACCCCCCTCTATCAGTAATTGATAGATCCAGCAGGCAGAACAGAAATAATGACACAGTCAAACTGAATAGCGCACCATCAATTGACTGAATTTAATTGACATTTATAAAATATTTCAATGAACACCAGCAGAAAATTCATTCTTCTCTAACTTAACATGGAATGTTAACCAAGGTAGAACTATTTTGAGGCTTGAAACACATCTAACAAATTTAAAAGAATAGAAATCATACAAAGTATGCTCTCAGACTACAGTGGAATTAAACTAGAAATAAAAAATAGAACAATAGCTTAAAAATCCCCAAATATTTGGAGATTAAACAACACACTTCTTAAAAACACATGAGTCAATACAAAAGTCTCAAGGGAAATTTAAAAATATTTTGAACTAAATGAAAATGAAAATGCAACTTATTAGAATTTGGGGGATGCAAAAAAGCCACTGCTTTGAGCAAAAACATATAGTATTGAATGCATATATTAGAAAAAAGAAAGATCTAAAATCAGTAATATAAATTCCACCGCAGAAAACTAAGAAAAGAAGATCAAATTAAACCCAAAATAAGTGGAAGAAAAGAAAATAAAGATTAGAGTAGCACCTAAGTGGACACATAGGTACTACAGTAATAGGGTATTGGGCAGGTGGGAGGGGGGAGGGGGGCGGGTATATACATACATAATGAGTGAGATGTGCACCATCTAGGGGATGGTCATGATGGAGACTCAGACTTTTGGGGGGAGTGGGGGAAATGGGCATTTATTGAAACCTTAAAATCTGTACCCCCATAATATGCTGAAATAAAAAAACAAAAACAAACAAAAAAAAAACAAACAAAAAAAAAGAAAATAAAGATTAGAGCAGAAATCAAAGAAATTTAAAACAGAAACTTGACAGAGAAAATTTTAAAAAACCAAAAGCTTGTTCTTTAAAAAGGACAATTAAATTGGTAAACCCTAGCCAGACTAATGGGGGACAGGGGTGGGTGGGGAGGGGAGAGAGAGAGAAGAGATGCAAATTACTAATATCAGAAATGAAAGGAGGACCATCACTGCTGATCCCATAGATATTAAAAAGATAATAAAGGAATATTATGAACAACTCTATCCCCACAAATTTGACGACAACCTAGATGAAAGACAGAATTTATCAAAACTCAAGCAAGGAGAAATAATTCTGAATATACCTATTGAAGAAATTAAATCAATAATCAATACCTTTCCAAAACAGAAAGCAACAGGCCCAAATAAATTCACTGATGAATTCTATTAAGCATTTAAAGAAGAAATGATACCTATTTTCTACAATTTCTTCAAAAAAAATAGAAACAGAGAGAATACTTCCTAACTCATGCTATGTAGCAAGCATTACCCTACCAAAACCAGACAAGGACATTATTTTAAAAACTATAGAACAATCTCTCTCATCAACACAGATGCAAAAATCCTCAAAAAATTAGCAAATTGATCCAACAACATATAAAATGAATCATACATTGTGACCAAGTGGAATATATTCTAGGTATGCAAGATTATAATCATCACATTAAAAGACTAAAAAAGAAAAATCACATGAGTATATCAATGGACATAGAAAAAACATTTGACAAAATCTACACCTATTCATGATAAAACTCTTGGCTAAACTAGGAATAGAGGGGTATTTCCTCAACTTGATAAAGAATATCTACAAAAAACCTACAGCTAATAGTCACACTTAATGGTAAGAAAGTGGACACTTTCTCATCAAGATCAAGAACAAGAATGGCTTGTATCAAGAAATCCCAAAACAACAAATGCTGGCGAGGATGTGGAAAGACAGGAACACTCCTACACTGCTGGTTGGGACTGCAAAGTAGTGCAACCTCTGTGGTAAAGAATTTGGAGATACCTCAAGCAGCTAGATATAGAAATACCATTCGACCCAGCAATAGCATTGTTAGGCATCTACCCAAAAGAGCATAAGACATTCTACTATAAAGACATCTGCACCCGAATGTTTATGGCAGCACAATTCACTATTGCAAGATCATGGAAACAACCCAAGTGTCCGTCAATTCATGAGTAGATAATTAAAATTTGGTATATCCTCACAATGGAATACTACTGAATTCTAAGAAATGACAATGAACTAGCACCGTTTATGCTATCCTGGATTAAGCTTACCCCATTATCCAAAGTGAGGCAACAAAGATCAAGAAAATGGGCTCCACATCTACTCGCCATCAAATTGGTACTGACTGATTAAAACTATGGTGCTCAAATGGTGATAGTGCTCACCAGGGTTTGGGGAAGGAGGAGATACACATCTTAGCGTTGTGGCAAACATTGTGTGTGGGGGAGGGAATACCTCTAAACCTTCATAGGAAAAGGCAAAGTTATACAATGTAACCCAAAAGTCAAAAAAAAAAAATTTATCCAGTGGTGGGCAGATGGGAGAGGGGAGGAGGGGAAGGGTATATACTTACAAAATAGGTGCGATGCACACCACCTAGGGGTAGGACATGCTTGATGTTTTGGTAAGGTGTGGGGCGGGGGGAGAAATAGCAGGGGCAATATATGTAACCCTAACAATATTTGTATCCCCATAATATGATAAAAGAAAAAAAAGATCAAGAACAAGACAAGGATATCCTCTCTTACCACTCCTATTCAACATCATATTCAAAGTCCTACCTAATATATTAAGACAAGAAAAGAAATAAAGCGTTTACAGATCAGGAAGGAAGAAATAAAACTACCTTTGTTCACAACTGACATGACTTTGTGAAAAGGATTAATAAAAAAAACTCTTGGAACTAATAAGTAACTATAGCAAGGTTGCAGAATACAAAGTTAATATACAAAAGTCAGTCTCTTTCCTTTATACTATTAATAACAATTAACAATTGGAATATAAAAATAAGAAAACAATACGATTTAATTCAGCAATAAAAAATTGATACACTTAGGTATAAAACTAAAAAAGTATATCCAAAATCTACTTGAGGAAAACCCAAAGCTCTAGTGAAAGAAATAAAATATCAAAATAAATTCCTTGCTCATGGATGGGAAGACTCAATATTGTTAAGATGTCTGTTCCTTCCGACTTGATCTATATATTCAAGGCAATCCTAATCAGAATTCCTTCAAATTATTTTTGGATATTTGAATCTAAAGTTTATATGGAAAGGCAGAAAGACTCAGAATAGGCAATAGAGTATTAAGAACAAAGTACAGATACTACCCAATTTCAAAACTTACTATAAAGCTAAATTAAGACAGTGTAGTGTTGGCAAAGGAATAGACAAATAGGTTAATGAAACAGAATAGAGCCCAGATGACCCGTACAAATATATAGTTAACTAATCTTTGACAAAGAAGCAAAGGTAATACAATGGAGAAAGGATAGTCTTTTCAACAAATGGTGCTGGAACAACTGGAAATCCACAAGAAAAAAAATTAATTTAGACATGGACCTCACACCTTTTACTAAAATTAATTCAAAATGGATCATACATAGACATTTGTAAAATTCAAAAGTATAAAATGTTTAGAAGATAACATAGGAGAAAACTTGGATGACCTGAGTATAGCAATGAGTTTTTAGGTGAAACACCAAAAGCATGATCCATGAAAGAAAAAATCTATAAATTGGACTTTATTAAAATTAAAAACTTCTTACTGCAAAAGGTACTATTAAGAGAATGAAAAGACAAGCCACAGACTATAAGAAAACCTTTGTAAAACATGTATCTGATGAAGGTCTGGTATGCAAAATATACAAAGAATCCTTAAAACTTAACAATAAAAAAAAAACAACTGAATTAGAAAGTAAGCAAAAGATGTGAAAAGACACCTCATCAAAGAAGATATATGGATAGCAAATAAGTATATAAGAAGAGTATATGTCACTAAGGAATCACAGATTAAAACAACAATGAGATACCACTACACAACTATTAGAATGGCTAAAATTCAAAGCACTGACAATACCAAATACTTTCAAAGATGTGGAGTAAGAAGATCTCTCATTCATTGCTGATGGGAATGCAAAAGGGTATAGCCACTTTGGAAGACAGTTTGGCAGTTTCTTATAAAACTAAATAAACTCTTACCACATGATGCAGTAATCATGCTCCTTGGTATTTACCCAGATGAGTTGAAAAGTTTTGTCCACACAAAAACCTGCATAAGAGTGTTTTTAACATCTTCATTTATAATTGCCAAAACTTGTAAGCAACAAAGATGTCCTTCAGAAAGTGAATGGAGCCCAGGTGCAGTGGCTCACTCCTATAATCTCAGCACTTTGGGAGGATTGCTTGAACCCAGGAGTTCAAGACCAGCCTGTGCCTGGGAAACATAGTGAGACCCTATCTCTAAAAAAAAAAAAAAAAAAAAAAGAATGGATAAATAGATTTGGCACATCTATTCAATGGAGTATTATTCAGCAATGAATAGAAATTAGCTATTAAACCACAAAGACATGAATGGAACTTGATGTTACTAAGTGAAAGAAGCCAATCTGAATAGGTTATTTATTATATGATTCCAATGATAAGACATTCTGGAAAAGACAAAACTGTAGAGACTATAAGAAGATCAGTGGTTGCCAGAGCTTTGGAGGAAGAAAGGAGAATGAATAGGTAGAACACATAGAATTTTTAGGACAGTGAAACTCATATGTACTATACTTCAAAGGTAGATACATGACATTGTATATTCTTCAAAACCTATAGAACTATATACAACACAGAGAATTAACTCTAGTATAAACTATGGACTTTAGTTAATAATAGTGTATCAATATTGGTTGACCAATTGTAACAAATGGATCACCCTTATGCAGTATGTTGATAATAAGGGAAACTGTGCAGGATAGGGGCAAGGAGAAAGGGTGTGTGGGAACTCTCTGTACTTTCTCCTCATGTGTTCTGTAAACCAAACACTGCTTTGAAAAATCAAGTCAGTTAATAAAGTTTGAGGGCCACTAACTTTTAGAGTTACGTTTTGACAAGGGCCAGTATTTCTGGGCCCTTTGTTCAAAAGGAATAGACACCAGCCTGAGTTGAGGACATACGCATCTGTAAGAGATCATAATAGTTTATGTCACAGGACAGTTACGGTATATCATTTATTTTCCATACTGTTCATTTTCTATACAGAAATGGACACATCTATTTTAATAAAGACTATACAACTTCTTTTAAATTACCTTTTCCTCCCACAGTTTATTTTACAGCATTTCCAATCTAAACATGATGAGAAATGTTTCATGTTTTTATTAAGATTAATGCACCCTTTGTCTCCCTTTATGAAGCTTTCAATTGGTACTTTAATTCTAAGGGAATGTACCCACCAATTCTGGGATGTCTGCCCTGGGAGATTAGCTGGTGGTTGACTGCTTAACTATACATACTATATTAGTCTATGATTGGCCAGAAAATTTCAAATTACTTTGAACACTTGTAACACTTGAAAGCAAAAAGAGAGAGAAAAATCCCCAGAAGTCCCCAAATTGCTATTTTTAAGCATCCAAATGCATTTTGAAGTAACAGTTGAGTTTAACCAGGTTAGTGCAACACTGAAGGTCAAGCTGACTAAACCTGTCTTTTAATCAACTTAACCAGTCAAAGAAGTAGACATTTGCTATTATAACCCTCCTCATCAATGAAAAATACCACTCAATTTCATACCCACAGCACTCCTAGCAGACTCAACTTCTTTCCCACCTCTCAACCCACTGCCAATCTAAGTTATTATGTACTTATACTTTTCAAGATCATAAAATCTAAAATGGAATTTTTCAATGAGAGCTTTTTTCCCCCCAGAATAATATGGATTTTACATTAAGGCATGTTTCAGCTGATAGTAAAAAGAACAAACCAGAAACCTAACTAATGAGGTGATACGTTCTAAGAAATCAAGCCTAGAAAAAAGTTATTTTAATATCAAATGTTGACAGTATCTTTAAATGATACAGACTTCACTTAGAACTCCTTTTACCATGGGTTTGAAGTTGAGCCTTTCCCATTTAATAACAATCTTCTTTTAAATTAAAACTAAGCAGGTATTATCATCCCTCATCCCCCACAAGTGGTAAAGAGTTTCCCATCACGTCATGTATAAAAGAGTCATAGGTTGAAGGAGGGAGAGGAAGAATAACTAATAGGGATGAATCTCTTTTTAAAAAGTAATAAATGAGCAATGTCAGAACACTTTAGCTTCTCTTTTTTAAAGGGCTTTGAGATATAACTCATATACCGTACAATTCACCCATTTAAAGTGCACTGTTCAATGTTTTTTTAACATATTCACATCATTTTTCAACCATCAGCACAATATAATTTTAGAACATTTCATCTTTCTTAAAAGAAATCTCATATCCATCAGCAACCAATTGCCATCCTCCTCTTTCCTCTCTGTCATTCTAAGCAACTACTAGTTTACTTTCCATCTCTATAAATATGCCTATTCTGAATAATTCATATAAATGGAATCATACAATGGGTGGTCATTGGAGATTGGTTTCTTTCACTTAGCCTAGTATTTTCAAGGGTCATCCATGTTGTAGTGTGTATCATGGAATATCACATTTTATTTATCACTTCATTAGTTGATGAACATTTGCAGTTATTTAAATATCTTGGCTATTACAAATATTGCTGCTTTGAACATCTATATACAAGTTTTTGTGGTGTATATGTTCTAATTTTCTTAGGAGTGGAATTGCTATGTCATGTGGTAATTCTATGTCTAACCTTTTGAGGAACTGCCAAATTGTTTTCCAAAGGAGCAGCACCGTTTTACATTTTCACCAGCAATGTATGAGGGCTCCAGTTTTTCTACATTCAATGTGTTTTATAAATACACATTGCCAAAAACAAAAAGAATGGCAGAAATGCAGGAAAGAAGGAAAGAAATAAGTCAGATAATGCTTTCCTGCCTATAACCATAAATATTTTCATGATATATGAAGTGAAAAAATTGCAAGTGTTTATATACATACTCATGTTTTCACATAAGCATGCAAAATAAAAGATCTGAAAGAAAATACACCAAGGTTTTAAACTTCTTTTTTTTTTTTTTTTTGAGACAAGAGTCTTGCTCTGTCCCCTGGGCAGTGGTGTTGTCATGGCTCACAGCAACCTCAAACTGCTGGGCTCAAGTGATCCTCTTGCCTCAGTCTCCTGAGTAGCTGGAACTATAGGCGTGTGCCACTGCGCCTGGCTAATTTTTCTATTTTTTTTAGTAGAGATGAGGTCTGTCTCTTGCTCAGGCTGGTCTCGAACTCCTGAGCTCAAGCAGTTTTCCCACCTTGGCCTCCCAGAGTGCTAGGATTACAGGTGTGAGCCACCACGCCCAGCCAAATTTATCTTTTTAAAAACAATATGCATGTATACATTTTTTATTTTAAAGAGAAAGTATGTTTCTACTTTTGGTAGACCCAAAGCACTGGTTCTCAAGCTGACTTAACATTGGAATCACCAAAGAAGTCTTTTAAAAGTGCCAAATGGGACTTATTAGTGTATGTATAAAAAGATCACATCAGGTCGATGGATGAGAGAGATTTGATTCCTTATTTGCTTAATAAACTGAAAAATAATGGCTTGGAAAAACAGGTTAGAGTCTAAGCATAGTGCTATTATTAGACTTTGATTGTTAAACACAGGTCTAAGCCTAGTATGTCAATAAAACAAATATTTACTGTTTCATTTCTGTTAATGATTCCCCTCACAAAAGAAAAAAAAAGTGCCAATGTCTTGATCCTTCCTTCCTTATAAATTCATGTTTAATTGATCTGGGATGATTCTAATGTGAGAGCAGAGTAAGAACCAGACTCTATATTTTCAATTCCCTATTATCTTTTAAAAATTTTTTTAAGTGTGTTTTTATTTTTATTTATCTGTTTTAATTCAGAATATTACGGAGGTATAAATGATCTTATTTGTTCAGTTTTTCAGGAAGGAAAAAAAAAGCCTTCCTACAGGCCAACAGTCTCCTGATATGAGCTTAGTGAGGCCATTTTATTTATGGTTTGCAAAGCATTATCTTTACTAGGTTACATCTGGAGATGTTTCCTTAGTATCAAGAGGCTACTTCAAGAAATATGTGAAGAGGTGTCCCAAACTTTCTCCTGGCAAATGTCACAGGGAGATCAGCAACTTAATGTTGAAATGAAACCATCTGGCACTTAGGAGTTGTATACAAAGAGTAAGGTGCAGTTTTTAAACCACTCTTTAAAAGAAAGCTGTCCTTGGCTTCATAATAATATTTAGACAGTGATTTGTCACTCAGTCCCCTGCTCCATGGTAATGAGAGAGCACGAGCATAGGAGAGAAAAGATGGAAGTGAATGCAGAAGGCTTCAGTAAGAATATGCCTCCGTGAATATTCTACATCAATTGCCTTTTCCTTTATGGGTACAACAGGTGGTGGGAGAGAAGCAGTGTTCATTAAAATTCTCAATTGTGGTATCTTCTGCAAAGTAACATACTTCTTAAAAGAAAAACAAAGGAACCAGTTACATGACTGAATAACTGGGCCATGCAACTTAGTGTGTGTGATACCTTCAAAACTGGGAGTATTTCAGTTCCTGTCAGAAGGATCTATTCTTGAAGCTTCTGAAGGCTTTTACCTTAAAAACTGGATGCATACATTCCTTGACAAATCTTACTTTGGGCTCCTATTTGGTCTCTATTTGGTGGGGTGAGAAGAGGGATAGAGAGAATGAGTGTCTTTCTCTGTGACACAGGGGAAAATGCTACTGAATTTAAGCAGTTCTTCTCACACATGCAGTTATTTTTTAAAGAATTATTTTTATCTCTCCATTTACAAACCAATTTTAATGAGTTTCAGTTACATACAAGGCACATGGTAGGTACATAGGGAGAGCCAAAAGTAAATGTTATTCAAGCCTTCAAATTCTTATGATCCAGAAGAAAAAAAATACAAGTATTCAAAAAATTATTAAACAAGGTAGAATATAAAGACTTCCATGAAAATGATCCATATTTCTATAAGATCTCTAAGAATGCAGAGAGAACTTTTCAATGTGGAAGATATTTAATATTTTCTAGCATTATCTCAAAGCGAAATTTTCCCCATTGTATTAAAAGTGGTACCAGGTTTCAAATGAGTCTATACAATCCCTTTAAATTCAATTGTGAAGTTTGTGTGTGTATGCACACACACGTAAACATTTAAACCTAGATTTATCTTATCAACAAGCTTTTTAATGGTCTGTTTGTTCATTATTGGTTCTTTTACCACACTCCTTCTTCCCATACACAATTTCTTTCTTGCTGAATTATATTTTTGGTAATATTTTAGTAAGGCTCTATAAATAGAAACTTTCTCAGTCTTTATACATCTGAAAAAATTTTTAAAAATTTGCCCTCACTCTTGAATGTTCATTTAGTTGAGTATATTAAGTAGAAAGTCATTTTCCCTCAGCAATATGAAAATATTCCTTCTGGCATCTTTTGCTGATGTCAAGTCTACCATCATTCTTTGGTAGACTGACGATAATTTCTTTGGTTTCTTCCATGAATTTTTAAAATTTATTTTTGCTGTTCTAAAGTTTCATCATGATATATCTAAGTGTGGATATTTTTTAATTACCCTACTCAGAATTGTCTGCTTCTGGAATATGAAGATTTATGATTTTTTTTCTCATTTTCAGAATATTGCTTCTCTCTCAATCTGTCATTCTGGAGATAATATTTATTAGAGTTACTAGGCATATGTTGGAGCTTTTCCATCCTCAATGTCTCCTAACTTCTTTTTCCATAATGTAATTTATTTATTTACCAATGAGTTCATAGTTAATTAATTAAGGAATAAAATGAATATAGTATGTTAGGTACCATGTTACATATCTATATATCTACACATCTGTCTATTTATATATCTTGTATATTAGGCAAGTTTCTCAGATCTGTTCTGGATAGTTTATATATTGAGATTTTCCTTTCAATTATTATATTTTTCATTTCTAGAATTCCATTTTATTCTTTTTTCAAAACTGCCTCTTCTTTTTAGATGTTATCTTCTCTTTCTTCTTTATATATATCTAGGGACATTTAAAGCAAAATTGTCTTCACATTGTCATATTTTCTACTGTTTTTAACATGTGAATTCTTTTTTGTTGAGACTCCTGGTTCTAATGGAGGTCTGTTTTCTTGAGTGTTTCAAATTTTAGACTTTGAACTTATCTTCAAGAGGGCATTGCTTCCCAAGGATGTGGTCATGGTTCAGGGTTATCAGGTTATTGCTGTAGGTGGCTTTATGTCTACCTCTGCCAGTCTCAACCAGTTTTTATAATAATTTCTTTATTCTGGATTTTTTTTTTTACCAAGCATATGGTAATCCAACCCATATTCACATAGTATTGGTTTAGATTTCTTCCAGATGATTAATTTTCAACCATGACTTAGGACAGGTAGCCTATTTTCCTTGCCAAATCTCCATTCCAGTGGAAAGAACTTTTCCATTCCCTTCCAGGCTCTGAGTGTTAAGCTGGGATTGCACCTGTAGTTTCCCGTGCCATGAGGCCTGCAAATTCAACTTCTGCCTTATTTCTCAAACCTCTACTCTCAGGTTAAAACCTCAGTCACTTAGGAGAATATCCAGGTTCTGTAACCTTATGGGCCATTTGGCATTAGCTCCTATTCATTGCTCAGGCTGCAGATTGACTCTCTTCATTTCTGGCACCGCATGGTTTTCCTTTTTTGTTTTTGAACTTAGATATGTAGATGCATGTTTTTGTGTTTGTTACATCTTTTCAGCAGTCATATATGTTTGGAGCAAGAGGTAGGGTGGTGCTAATCAGTCATATTGACCAGAAATCTCAGTTTCATATATGTGATAGCACCGGGCTAGTTTGACTTCCTTTATATCCTCAGTTTACTTACTTTTATTTCCATTAAATAAACTAACAGGTCACATAGTCTATCTTAAAAGTACAGCCTTGGATCTTCTTGCTCTGTTTTTTTATGTCATAATTGTGTTAGATGGCAAATTCCTGGAGGACAAGCACTGTGCTATGTGTAGACTTGCATTAGCATCACTAAAAAATGAAAATACGCAGAGTAGTGTGCATGGAGTTTCTGAGAGTCCCATTTGCAAGGAAAAGCATCTTTTTCTAAGTTGGAAGCTTTCTTTTTGGCAACTCTATTTCATGGATTCCAACTCAAAATGCAGCCTTCCTTTTGGTTTGGCAGTGGTGGTCATTGGTGTCTTCATATTATTACACTGCTGCTTTGGAATAAACAAGAAGTTTTGCTACTACTTTCACTTGCTGTGACCAAATATGAAGAAATTGGAGGGTCCTTTGGCACCAGCCATTGCCTGCTTAATACTTGGTTAACTTAATACTTGGTCAGATGTTACTCTCAAGCCTGAAATATAGTGATGAGAAACTTTTCTTTCTTTTTTTTTTTTTTTTTTTGTGAGGATGAGGGGTAGAATTATGAACTATAAAACCAAAGTGACATGAAGGTGCTAGGAGAAGTGTTCAAAACATTGAAGTGATTTATGAACATGTGGCAAACAGATGTGGTGGAGTAATAGGGACCCCCATCTCCTTTTATAAATTTGGATCACATTTGTGTCTTTCTCATACCACTACCACCCCCAGGTTCATAATATGCTTTATTAAAATTCTCTGCAGGGCTTATGGATGATTAATAATTTTTGATGACAGAAATTTGGTTTGAGTAAGCTGCACAGTGAAATATAAATACAACAGGACTATTTTAACCTCTGTATATTATGCTTATTAGAGTGAGGCTTCTCTGTAAGATGGCCTGTGTTGAGATTGTATGTGATTTATGGAAATGTCACCAATGACCCTGGCTCTGGAAAAACTCTTAAAATCTCTTTTGTTGTAATCATCACTTGAGTTTCGGTTGTCACTAGGGAAAGTCATTTTTGGAGAAAACATAATCAAGAGTGGTTAAAATATGCTTCAAATAAAATAAACATTGGGTAGCTCTCTAGTGATAAAATACAAAGAAAACCCTGAGGTAGATATTGGAAATAAAAATTTATTTGTAACCAATTCTAAATATACTGTGGTAGAGTGGGACATAGATAAGGAAATACTGGAATATTGGGTTTTTATTCTCTTCCCAATTCTGACATATCTGGAACCTTTAGACAAGCCATTTAATTCTTTCAACCTTGTTAGGAGAGTAAGTGTTCTACAATTAGTATTTGCAATATAGTTTGAAAAAAATATTTTTTAATAAAATAAAGAATTTCAATAAACATTGCATCTATATGGCAAGAAATTCAAATAGCACAAATGGGTTCAGAGTAAAAAACTTTTTTTCCCCTCATCCTCAAGTCCTCAATTTCACTTATCTAGAAGCAACTACTATTAGTTTGAAATCATTAAATAAAAGTTTTAATATTATAAGCTAATCTTTCAAATAGGAATATTGATATTTATTACAAATTCCATCTAGCATTCTGTACTGATTGTGGTAAGTTAATAGTCATTTTTAAAGCTGGCAATTACAGCAAGATCATATATTTACCACCTCATTCAAGTGATCTGTTTAGGAAATTTTGAAAAGGATAAGGAAAGCAATTTTAAAACTAGTCAAAATAATGCTACAGACCTGATGATTACTGATATGGTAAATTTTTGCTTTTGGCTGGGACTTTGTCAGGCAGAATTAAGAGAGTATATAGCTGAATCTCTTGATTTGCAATTTTCCAAACGCTTACATTTCTCCTAAGCAAGAATATGGCTGGCAATTGCCTGGAAGTCACAAAGATTGATTGGTAGATCAGGGCCTCCTACAAAGTGCTACAGGAATCAGCATGGGGCAATTCTGTACTTAATGTATGAGGTTAAAGGAGAAAAAGAATCAGGAACCCTCATGCTTTACTTCATGCCCTCATTTTTCATTCAATTAGGATAAATTATAAAAACAGTAACAAAAATGAAATCACACATGGTAACAATATCATAACCTGTTTGAGAAATAATGCAGAAGATGGACTTAACCACCTCACAAAAATTTGGGAAAATATTCAGGGGTCTAAATGGAAGTCTGGTATTTTGATTACCTAGACAACTTTCCTTCAGCTCTGTTCAGATCATCAGCTTCCCTCTTAATTCTATCAGTAATGACTAGTAATTCAGTTTTATACCTATTTCTTAGGGAATATAAAGAGAGCTTCCCTTAAAAAAAAAAAAAAAAAAGTCTTGTCACATTTATTTTTTCTTTAAAATGTTTTGTCCTGAGTCTGAAACTGGGTTAAGACATTTAGACTTTGAATAACTGGAAAGTCTCTTGATTCTTTTCTAAATTGAAGTGCCTTGGTGGTTGACAATTGAAGAATGATTTACGATTCCTGGAGTACTTTGTGGGTTTGGTTTTTGAAACCAGTTCTTAATATTCAAGCTATTTGGAAGTTGGAGCATGAATAATAGCTAGTGATTTTTAAAATGTGGAGTTTGTCCAGTTTTGAATAAATGTCCAAGCTGACATGTTTTCAAAAATGTAAATTACCACATTCAATTGTCCTGGGAACCAATGGAGAAATGGTAATTTTTTTCTCCAAATTGTAAAATAATTTAAAAATTAGCAACTAAGAAAAACAGACTTTCCCGTGCAAGTGTTATGGCTCTAATAGTGTCCCTATTTGTTGTAGTGTGGCTCTGTGATGATACTATATGTTTTCAGTCCTTACCGGCTCAAATCTTGAGAGCAAGGGAGGGAGCCACATCTTCTTGTGCATCTTTTCAGAATAAAAAAGGTAATGTTACATTGATCCAGACTTTCAAAAATAAATTGGAATATCTTGGTATCCCATCAGTATAGCAGTTTTGAATTACCCTACCAAGGGAACCAGTTCAACTCTTGACTACTCTTAGCTAACATGAACAAAATTATGCCTGTATCACTTTATCTTTCCTGAAACTAGTCAGTAAGTGTTGAAGATATGTATAAGCTGAAATAACATTTTAATTAATGAGAAAAGGCTACTAGATAACCAAGAACTTGAAAACTGGCTTTATATTTCACCTGATATTCTATTCTTATCACCTACAACATTGCTAAATAAAACCTCTACTTTGGCCGGGCGCGGTGGCTCAAGCCTGTAATCCTAGCACTCTGGGAGGCCGAGGCGGGCGGATTGCTCGAGGTCAGGAGTTCGAAACCAGCCTGAGCAAGAGTGAGACCCCGTCTCTACTATAAATAGAAAGAAATTAATTGGCCAACTAATATATATATATAAAATTAGCCGGGCGTGGTGGCGCATGCCTGTAGTCCCAGCTACTCGGGAGGCTGAGGCAGAAGGATTGCTTGAGCCCAGGAGTTTGAGGTTGCTGTGAGCTAGGCTGACGCCACGGCACTCACTCTAGCCTGTGCAACAAAGCGAGACTCTGTCTCAAAAAAAAAAAAAAAAAAAAAAAACCTCTACTTTATCTTTCGCTGATTCTACAATTACTAAGCTCCTTCTCTGTGTTAATCATCTTGCCAGGACTTAGGTGTATAAAGATTGAAAAACAAACCAATAAACAAAATGAAACAACAAAAAAACCATTATCCCTGACTTTTAGTAGCTCATATTTAAGACACAGAAATATTAATATAACTACTGCCTAATAAAAATGCTATACGATATGACTGCTATAACAGAGGTATGTACAATATTCTGTAGACACACAGAAAAAGGAAGGAATTGCTACCCCTGCAGAAGGTAGAAGAAGTCACATCTCATGTGTCTGTCTCATATTGGTGTTTCCCAAGTATGGAAAGAGGATGATCATAGCTAGGGGCATGAGCAAGAGTACAAAGCTGTGAACAGAAATATTTGGGACCAGATATTGGTAAGGATGCCCGGCTCTGCATTACAGAGGTCCCTCTGTGTCATGTTAAGAAATCTGTAGTCACTATAAGCAACAAAGAGGTTTTTTTAAGGTTTTCAAGCAGAGAGCCTGACATGATCAAATTTGACTGCTAATTTTTGATTATCAGATTTTTGTAACCCCTCAGGACTACAAAAAAACTAAAACCTTGATGGGAACAAGGTTCTAATGAAGAAAAACTTTGAAATGGGAGGCTACTGAGAAGATGAAAACCTAAACACTTCTCCCCACTAAAAATGCAGTGGGAATGCAGAGGAAGGGGTTGGAAATTAAGTTTCTCAACCCCAAGGTACCGCTGTATCTGTCCATCCTGCTTCCATTCATGCCCCACCCTCAACAAATTCTCCCTCTAAACTGTTTTTACATTCTACAAATTTCCCATTTATTGCCTTTAAAAATTATGATATATTTTGGACATGCAGAGGCTGTAAGGACTAATGTAAGGAACACCTATGAACACACTGCCCAGTTTAGAAAATAATAAAACTCTGATACTGGCCGGGCGCTGTGGCTCACGCCTGTAATCCTAGCTCTTGGGAGGCCGAGGCGGGCGGATTGCTCAAGGTCAGGAGTTCAAAACCAGCCTGAGCAAGAGCGAGACCCCGTCTCTACTATAAATAGAAAGAAATTAATTGGTCAACTGATATATATATAAAAAATTAGCCGGGCATGGTGGCGCATGCCTGTAGTCCCAGCTACCCGGGAGGCTGAGGCAGAAGGATCACTCGAGCCCAGGAGTTTGAGGTTGCTGTGAGCTAGGCTGATGCCACGGCACTCACTCTAGCCTGGGCAACAAAGCGAGACTCTGTCTCAAAAAAAAAAACAAAACAAACAAAAAAAAAAACTCTGATACTAATGGATAGACTTCTGTGTGGCCCTCTGTATTGGTAAAACACTAATAAAACACTAATACTGTAAATATAGCTTTAGTTTCATGATTTTTATTGCTAAGTAGTGTTTCATTGTATAAACATACCAAGATTTATTTATCTATCTCTTGTAAATAGATGTTTAGATAGTTTTCAGTTTTTTCTGTTATAAAAATTATTGTCTGTATCACTGTCTCTACGTGGGTGAGTTTTTTTAGCTATGAGTGTAACAGCAGAATTCCTATCAGAATGCATTTTCAAATTTCCTTAGATATTGACAGATTGCTCTCCAAAGTGATTATTATACCAATTATATTTTCACCAGCAAATTAAAAAATAAAATTAAATTTAAAATTAAATTAAAAAATAAATTGAGGCTCTTGGTGTTCCACAACTTCACAATACTCAATATTGTCAGATTTTTTAATTGTTGCCAGATTGTGCCAGGCATTTTAAACCATTGAGGGTTCTTTAGCTTTTGCCCTAAGTGAGATGGGAAGCCACTGGAGAATTTTCAGTAGAGGACGTGAAATTATCTGATTTAGCAGGATCATTCTGGCCACTAGGTTGAGAATGGACTGTAAAGAGGAAAACCTTAGAAGCAGTGAGACCAGATAAGTGGCTGTTACTTAATCGATCGAAAATATGATGGAGAATTAAACGAGGGTGGTAGCAGTGGTAGAGTGAGAACTGGAAACATATGCAGACTCCAGACATGTTTAGAATGGTGACATTTTGAAAGTAAAGCCAATGGATTTGCTGTTAGGTGGCATGCAGGATGTGTGAACGAGAATTTCAAGGTTTTGACATGAGTAACTGAAAGAATTCAGTTGCTATTTACTAAGACGGGAAGGATTGCAGGAGGAGCAGGTTTGGAGGGAGTATCAGGAGTTAGCTCTGGGCTTGATATGTTTGAGAAGACTATTAGATACCCAATTAAAGATAGATAAATCTAGAATGAATATGATAGTTCAAAACTAGAGTATAAATTTTGGAGTCTTTATTTTATAAATTGTATTTAAAGCTCTGAGACTAGAAGAGATCACCAAAGGAATAGTGCAGTCAGGAATAAAAGACGTTCATGGACTGAGTCCCATATTTAGTAAGAGAGAAGGAAAAACCAGCAAAGGAAAGGAAACAGAGAAGGGAAACCAAAACAGTGGCTGGGCCAGGAGTCCAATGAAATCTGTCCCCAGCTGCTGATAGATTGAGTAGTTTAGAATTGAGATTTGTGCATTAGATTTGGCAACATGGAAGTCATTGCTGATTTCTCAACTGCAGTTTTTGTGAAGTGGTATGGGTGAAAACCTGACTAGAGCATTTTAAGACAGAACAAAGGAGAGGAATTAATTATTCTTTGTATGATTTTGCTATGTGAGGACACAGGGCTGCAACTGGTGGTTTTTAAAAAAAGTATTGGCAAAAAGTGTTAGCATATTTGTGTGCTTATGGGAATGGGAGAAGAGGCATATTCTGGAGTGATGTCCTTGAGTAACTGAGAGACAATGAGACTAGTGGACACATAGAGGAAGCACGGACAGTTTCTCAGTTGTGGCCAGAAGAAAGGCAGAATAAATGAGCAGAATAAATGGATAGAAGTTGTGGTAAAAGTTGATTTCTCAGTGAAATAGGAAATAAGGTCATCATCAGCTAAGAGTGTAGAAGGAAAAGTGTTAGAAGTTGTAGTAGTGAGGATGAGGTGTGGAATAGCAATCTAGGAGAATGAGATGAGGAGTCATTCTTTCTCATTCTTAATATGTCCTGGATTATTTCACTAAATTCATCTCCCAGTTTCTTTCCTTACTGGAAATTGATTCTCTTTCAACAAGATTATGCCACTCTGCTCAAAACCTTCCAATGGCCACAAATCTTGCTTACAGTAAAATTCAAAGTCCCTAACATCTCCTACAAGGCTTTATACTATCTGTTCCCTATACTGTCTGTTCTCTGTAAGCTCACCTACAACTTGTTTCCCCTCACTCACAACATTATGGCAGGAAATTTTGTCATTGTTTCACTATTATATCATTAGCACTTAGAGCAGTGCCTAGCACAGAGTGGGTACTCTAAATATTTGTTCAGTATATGAAGTAGCAGCATTTTAATGGTAAACCAAGAAAAATATAAGAAAGTGTTCCATAGTTACAGTCTTTCACTAATTGTGTATGTTGGGCATACTGGTAATCATGCTTTTTTTTTTCCATCAATTGTCTTCTTTATTTGAACTATTATATATTTGTTTTATTTCAGCATATTATGGGGGTACAAATGTTAGGTTACATATATTGCCCTTGCCCCCCCCCCGCCCCCGTCACAAGTCAGAGCTTCAAGCATGTCCATCCCCCAGACTGTGCGTATCACACTTATTATGTATGCATATGCCCATCCCCTCCTCCCTAATCATGCTTTTTTTTGTTATTAACTGGGATGGTCTGGGTCCACACAGGTGGGATATGCTCATTAAAATGTTACTGAAATTTGCATATATCTTTCACTCAAAAAAAGTCAGGAGATGTCAGTTCAGGATATTTTTTGTACTACAGGGTGAGCTGCATACGGTTTGTATTTTATGTATGTTCATATTCAGACACGAGCTAGCCTAACCTAACCTCATTTTATGCAACAAACAGAGCCAAGGTGGATAAAACTCTATGAAATTTGTTGTTGGAGATGTTGTTGAATACTTTGTTTCTTGTATTTCATAATGTTCCCATTATGAGACTAAGAGGAGAAAATTCTTCATAGTCTGAGTCAGAGATAGTACATGTTTTATGAATATTGCAAATCATTTTATGAATATTGCAAATCTGTTCTTACTAATATTACTAATTCTGTTCTTTGGCTGATACAAACTTAGAATCAAATGTGAGCCTCTTGTTTTGTCAAACACTTGTGAGTGGTGGGTTCATGACTCCTCTTGCCATTATTAAAAATAACCACATAAATACCTAAACACAGAAGAAGTAGATCATAAATGACTCAATGATCCAATTCTGAATACCTGATGTTTAAAAGAAAAGGCAGGGTAAACAAAAAAGATCCATCTCTGCTCCAGGAAATATGTACAAATTCTAAAATGTGTTCTGAGTACTGATCCGATTTCTTGCTTCATCTTATTTTTTCCATCATCTTATTCTCTTAAAACCAATTTGATCCTCCATTTAATTTTAATTTCATTTTACCATATGATATTGAGCGTGTTTTTTAATAAAGAAATAATGAAATTAGTTATTTTATTTTCAAATACTTTAGTGGTGTTCCCAAGAGATTTGCAAATTGCTCTACCAAGCTAACATAGAAAAAGCCATACTCAGTAGGGGTTTTCTTTTGTTTTGTTTTGTTTTGCTTTGCAAATAGGATAGTGTCCTTGGGTTTTAGGCAACTTTTTTCTTCTTAGACACCGCTAAATGACATGCTAACTGTAAGCCCACTTAAGCTAGGAAAGATCAAGTGACAGAAGGATTGTTTCTTCTTTACTACCTGGAGTTAACCTCAAATAAAAAGCCATTGGTCTTAACATGTAACATTGTCCTTCATTCTCCTTCATACTTGGTCATCAACATGTGCTGTTAACTCTACTAAATGTGGGAACCTTAGAAGTTTTCTGTGAATAGGAAGGTTTCTGCATTTTTCTTACTCCTTTGCCTCAATATAGACCCCCTCATCTAACCCATACCTCATTCTTCCTGATGACGGTTTTGCTCCATCACTCCTGTGGCATTCAGATTTACATTGGAAAATGACTGAGCTCTAACACTTCATCTCTTAATCTTTCAAATGCTTTGGCATAGTGGAGGCAACAAACTTGACTAGAATTCAAATAGCATATAAAAATCATTGAAAGAGCCTATCAGTCCTAAATTACAAGGACATAAAACTTCACCATGACACTTAAAAACAAACACAATTGACACATCATGTTGGTCAGTGCCTGGGAGCTAGAAATTATACAAGTTACTTCCACTCCTCCTCTTTTCATGAAAATAATGATTTTATAAGTACAATAAAAGTAATTTTGCTCAGAGGAATTCTTGTTTCTCTTATCATTCTGGAATGACCCATTGGGGAAACCCTGATTAGATCTGATAACAATGACCCAAAAGAGGTTAGGTTTGACAATATCCAGCTAAGGTTTGTGGAAAGAGCTAAATGGGACTATAACTTTAAGAAGTACCAGAGTCCCCAAAGAAGTCCAGATAGTGGCACAACGGAAGACTTTCAGCCACATTTAGATGTTAATCCTTTGAGGATGTCATTCTCCCTGGAACCACCAGAATGCCTGGCTAGATAAATTGAAAGTGTCATTTTAAAAGTTGTAGAATGGGGATCATCGAGTATACTATTAAATTTTGTATTTAAAATGGCATTTTACAACAAGAAGTCAATTTCCAATGAATTGCAATTCTCAAAGATTTACACTGCCCAGATTCAGACACTTTACCCACCTCCTCAAGCTCCAACCTCACCAATCAACTCAGCCAGTTAGCACTTTGGGAGCTACAGAACCCTTCCCTTTCTGATTTCTGGGTTGTTGTTTTTTTATCTCTCTCAAAAAGCTACTACTGTGAAATTGATGGTGGATGCTTATCAGACATAAGGGATTATGTGAAAAAGTAACAGTAGGGAAACAAGGACCACAGAAGAAAGAACAACCCCAGAAAAAGGAAAGTTAAAAATAAAAGTTTTCCCTGTTCTCCTTAATGAAATTAGTGTTGAAAGCAGAGGAAAGAAGAAGAATGAAGAAAAAGAGAGACTGGAAAAAAGACAGAAGAGAACAAGTACTCTAAGAAAAGAAAGATAATTGCATTGTCATCTTGTAGAGTCCCAAAGCAGCTCTTGAGAGAGTTGGGAAGCACCTGCTTGTCTGTGTCCTTTCCCATCCCATGTTAGGGCATGGTTATCAGGGTTAGCAGAAATAAATTAGCATGAGAAATGCAGTCCTCATTTTTCTCTGTAATTTTTTATTCTGCTTTCTGTTTTTCTAACTTTAACCCAGAAAGTTAATGTTTTAGTTCACCCTCTGATATGAAGGTTTCCACATTAGAGTTTCATGGCAATCTGAATTGCATAAAATTAACATCATGCCACAAGGCTACAGAATGTGCTTTGTATGGGGAGAATTCTCTCAATAAATTGAAACCCTGATAAAATTCACCTCTCATTTCACCAAGGTCCTTCTTAGGAGCAAGGAATTGCCCACAGTATGGCATATTCTCTATAATTTAAGAGCTAAAACTAACTTTAAGATAACTTGATTAGGGTGAGGAGGTTTGTCAAAAGAATTAGTCTCTGTCCTTAGAAGATTTACACTGATGAACCATAAAGACTATAATAATATTATTATTAATAATAATGTGATGATAGCATTTACATGTGCCAAGTGCTTCTGTCCATATTTTACATGTATTAATGTATTCAATTCTTACAGCAATCCTGTGAAATAGGTACTATGAATGTCCCTATTTTAGCAATGAGGAAATTATGACATGCCCAAGGTCCCACAGTGTACAACTGGAATACCCAGGACTCATATCCAGTGAGTTTGGCTATAAAGCTAGGGCTTTTAAGGACTTTATTATATTCAAGTAAACATTTGTTGGGTAGGTAAGAGAGTGAATAAACAAGTGAATGAAAGAATGGTCATACCCAGTAGTTTTTAGATATTTTTCTTGACATGTTTTGTTGAACTTTTATGTGTATATGTGGGTTTTGTAAATGCCTAGAGATCCAGAAAAACACAAAAAAACCTTCTATACCTCTATGAGTGAGTGAGTGTATGTTGGGGGTTGGTTATTTAATAATGGAAGGTTTGCACACTAGAGTTTTGAGGTAATTGGAATTTGATAAAATTGACATCTTCCAAGAACTCTTCTTATAAATTAGGAATAACATTGGGCCTACCAATCATATGATAACTTAATTAGAAGAAAAATATGTGCTGACAATTTAAGCAATAGAAAAGGAAACCCCAGAAAGCAAAAGAGAATGTGGTTTGAAAACAAGTTCTTTTATTTTGGTAATTGATTGATAATTTTTGGAAATAAAATTCAGTGGCTCTTTCTTTCTTATTTTCTTACATCTGGCCAGAGAAAGACAGATGACATATGATCTGTAAAGTGTTGAAAGAAGGACTACTTAAATTCTGGTCAATTTTTGCTTGTTGTAAGGATTCATCCCTGTTTAGGGCTGTTCTACCAGAGTTCATAGATCCATTTGCAGAAGAAATCTGATAGTACACGGCACTGGGTTCATATAGTTTTTTAGCTTCTATTAGGCATCACCACAATTATGTTGGCTATTTTTTTTTTCAACAAAAGTGATGAATTTTTGAAAAGCTGAGAAGTCAGTTGGACTGCCTTGTTTCTAAACAGGTTGGGAAGGGGATGGTTTGGGGTTTTTTTTTAATGATTTATGTGGCTTATTTATAACCCATTATAAATATGGAATAGGATCACACCCTTACAGGGTAGCACAAGTTGGATATGAAACTGTTCTTTGTTAAATTCCAGCTTAGTTACCATGGACCTTAAACTTGCTAGGGTGGATATCCTGGGTATGGTATATATTTGGCCTTTGCCCCAGGGTTCCAATTACAGAGCCCCCAAACCCTTGGAATTTCTTGAGTGATGGTAGTGTCTTTTGTTATTCATACTGAGCCCTTTTGATCTCACCTGAGTTTATGCTAATAAGATGACTTAGGGTGGGGTCCCTAGATAGTCTCAGGAGGGGGGTGTTTACCCAGAAAGACCAAATGATTAGAGGGTTGGAATTTTCAACCCTACTCACAAACCTATGGGAAATAGCAGGTTGGGGGGAATGAGGATGGAGCTTTATAAAAACTCTTGAACAACAAAAATTGATGAACTTCCAGGTGCTGGACATGTGGAAGTACTGGGAGTGTGGCACTCCCGGTAAGCCATTCTAGCAAAGTATTGAACCCAAGGAAGGGGGCGTGGGAATCCTTGATTTATAGCCAGTCAGTCAGAATTCTGCCAAGACTTATAGTTGGCCTCTGAAGTGGGAGCACTTGTGGGATCTGACACTAATTCCACATAGATAGTGTCAGAATTGAATCCAACTGTAGAACATCCAGTTGGTGTCCACTGGAGAATTGTTTGCTGTGGGAGGGGGGGGGGGGGAGACAAGCATCAGGTCCCAAAAGTGTTCTATGCTGTGTTGTGAGAGTATAATAGGAGAAAACTGTGTTCTCCTCACTGGGGTATTTAACCTATGAAGTCAATAATTTTAGTTTGATACTGAAATTTCCCTGATGGGTATAACCTAATTTCATCAAATGGCTGAAGGTCATAGTCTCTTCTGGAATCATTTATTTATTTATATTTTTACCAGTGCCTCAGGTATGAATCATTAAGCTTCTCAGTGCCCACAGGATATCCAGAGCATATCCTCAACTATGTGTTTATCTACCTAAGTTATTTTAGAATCTTCTCATTATAATCTAAAGTGGGGAAAAGAAACAAACTACATTTCCCTGTTTGGAGAACAAGCCATCTTAATTTTTTTTCTCCTCTCTTTCTGGTTCTCTTTTTTCTTGTCTTCTTTCTCTTTGAGAATGTCTCCTTCACACACCTAGTGACAATTATAGTTTTCCCTAGAGTTTTCTTCTTACTCCCCCCACTGCCTATATCTTAGTCATGTTGCATATATTATACTTCCTTGGTTTATTGAACTATTTTTTTTTTTTATATCTCAGTCTTGTCTCTAACCCTGACATGCTTCCTCCCCTTGCTCAGATGGATTGTAGGTTAGTTGGGAACAGAGGGCTTGCAGGGCTGCTGAGCCAACGTGCAGGCTAGGTGTACCCTGCTTAATTCCAGTGGGTGTCATCCTCATAGTGCACAATGGGAACGTCCTGCTGGAACTGAGCAATGTGGCAGTCCTGGCACTCTGTGCAAGAGTTCTTCTGTATTTTCCTACTATATATAAGGTAGCAACCAAAAACATAATGGTTGTTTAATTGATTATTGATTGTTTGAATGAACAAGCTTATTTCAATCATCTATAATCAAATAGGCATTTAAAATTTTCCATAAGTTTTTCACCTCTAGCATTTGAATATCTATTTTCTAATAATTTATAACCCATTCCAAATAATTAGAATAAAAGTCCCATATCAAAATATTTAAGCAAATCTATTTGTTAAGATCTAGATATCTATGTCATAAAATTTCTATTTTAAATTAATTGAACTCATTTGTATCTATCTCCATAATAAATCTATTAGGTTAAATAGGATTTGAATATTAAGAATACAGATTTACCAGATTTTTATTTTTACTTGTAACAACTCACAAAATATTCTTTAGGCATTTGTAAAACAGTGACTAAAAGGCACAACTCTTCTTGAATATATATCTCATTTTAAAATAAATAACCAGTAATTCTTAGACTATCATCAAAATGGGTAATTCTGAAAATAACAGCTACATAATAAAATGTATTACTGCCTGGTAGTTTCTTTCTTTTGATTGACTTCATTAGTCACTGTATTTTCTCTAAGACTGACTAAAGGGACATTTTCTGTAAGTTTCAAATAGGAAGCAGAATGCAGCAATCATATAAAAATCTGGACTTAAACATTTTAACTAAGTGACCTTAGTTAGATCTCACAAGTCTACATTAGAAAGGATGCTCACTATAAATTATTTTATAAAAGCAACTGCTCTAATAATCCTACATTTGGAATCAATTGAAATGCACAAGTGCATTAGGTTGACTTTTGAACTTTTCTGATTTGTGGCACAGATAAGAATAAGCGATGGACTAATTAATTTGTGCACAGTTTTTAAAGTCTCTGGGTCTTGACAAGTTAACGAATATGGCAAATAGTGGGCTATTTCAGGCTACCTTAAGTGCATTAAGCACTTCAAACTCTTTGTTCAAATCTGAGGGCATGTCTTGATACTTGAGGAATGTTTTCAACTCCTTAGTCTTCCTTTTGACTGGTGTACCGAGTCAGAGCCTCTTTGATTGTCCATCTTTCTATAAACATTGGCTCTTTTTCTGGCTCCAACCTTGACTGTTTGCCAGGCTGTGTTCTTATTTCTCATTGTGGTCAAGAGATCAATTTACTATTTCTAGAGCTATATGTATATACACATGTAATTTTGTTTGTGTGTTTGTTGTCATGAATTATAGGGAAAAGAATAGAATTAAGAGGCATGATCTGCTTCCTGTTTTTACTGTTAGGTACTTCCCTACTTTATTTTCTTTAAACTTCACTGTTTATGAACAGAAAGTGTACTTGCCCAGTTAGAGCATACATAAGGAAATATACATAAGGAAACAAATGAGACAGAGAGGCTACATAACTTATTCAAAATTACATATATAAAAAGGGTGGAGCTAGAATTTATACACAGAACACCATACCCCTTTTCCAAAGAATGTTTTTCAAAGTCTTCTACTTGCAGCAGAATCTCCTCAGATACTTGTTTGAAATGTACATTTGTGGTTTCTACCTCTCATGGAAACCTAGAGATGGGTCCCAGAAACACTGCCCTAGTGTGTCCAGAAACTTCGTAGAAATGATAGATTTTTAAATGATCAAGAAACACTGGAATAAAGGATCTGAAACCCAAATCACTTTTCCACTTGAAGCATAGTTCTATGGAAAGTGTCAGGCATCTGAAAATAAGGGCTTATAGTGACAAATGTCTTTTCAAGGATGATTAGGGCTTTATGGTCAGTTGATGCCAATAAATCTTTTCTACAAAGCTCAAGTCTCAGTCCAGGCTGGCAGTAAATCATTTACCTGCCACCACAATTTCAAAAGGAAAGCCAGAGAGGACAACATTATGAATGTTGCTTTTCTGGCACCAGCTATCTAAAAATTAGTTGCATTGACATAACACATAACATTTTTTCATGATCTGTTTTTAAATTAAGAATAGAAAAATATAGTTACTCATCCATATAGAAATAACAAATATTAGAATAAGGGAAATGAACCACAAACTAAGATAGCCAATGGGAAATCAGCATTCTATGCATTAAATGAATGCACAGGAATTTTTCTTTTTCTTAAATGAATAAAGTGAAGGTATATTACATTAACATTCAGTGAGACACCAAAAAAACCAAAAATTAACAAAGGACTTTATTAGCCTGCTAGTTAGCACTAATTTAGGGTATTAAGAATTTCTTGGCTGGGCACCGTGGCTCACATCTGTAATCCTAGCACTCTGGGAGGCTGAGGCAGGAGGATTGCATGGGCTCAGTAGTTTGAGACCAGCCTGAGCAAGAGCAAGATCCCATCTCTACTAAAAATAGAAAAATTAGCCGGGTATGGTGGCACGTGCCTGTAGTCCCAGATACTCAGGAGGCTAAGGCAGGAGGATCACTTGAGCCCAGGAGTTTGAGGTTGCTGTGAGCTAGGCTGATGCCATAGCACTCTAGCCCAGGCAACAGAGGGAGACTGTCAAAAAAGAGAGCATTTCTTTTTTTTTTTAATAATTTTTCCTTTTATGTCCTCATATTATGGGAGTACAGATATTGTTAGGGTTACATATATTGCCCTTGCCATCCTTACCCCACCCGGCCATGCCCGAGCTTCAGCATGTCCAAACCCCAAGTGGTACGCACCACACCCAATATGTAAGTATACACCCTTCCCCCATCTGCCCACCTCCCGATAACAGGTTTTTTTTTTAGACATTTTGGTTACATTGTATATCTTTGCCTCTCCCTAAAAAGGGTTACAGGTAATCCCTTCCCCCACCACAATGCTCGCCACATCCCTAAGATGTGGATCTTCCTAAAGAAATTTTCAAAGAGACATGATCTGATTCTTCCTTTTGTCACTATTTTACTTTGAATCTGATTTTAAATAAGGCTTAAAAAAAATCCAAAAATCTCAATATAAAGTTTCTAGAATAAATTCACAATTAAGGAAAGAGTGCTTCTGCAAAGGCATCCAATTTAAAAGAAAAATCAAGTTTGAAAACAGCTAGTAGCAAAGAAGAGATAAAATGCCAAGTAATTTCTGGCTAGAAAAGCAGTTAATATCAACAAGAAATGGAGGAAGGAGGGAAGATGGTCCATTGATTATAGAAAAGAAAGAACTGACTTCAGATGTTACTAATTTGAGGAAGAGGGAGAGTCTGACTTCAGGACTGATTCAGCTCATCAGAAAAAAGCATGAAGTGTGCATAATTGATCTTGCCTGAGATTAGGCACAAGAGCCTAAGAAATAAAGGTGGTTTCTTGATTAATGCTAATTGGTGCTGCGAATGATTTAATTTAGAGACTCCTATAATTCTCTCTTTATGGATGCATAGGAATGAGTTAAAATACCGTTGATCATTGAACAACATTGGGGTTAAGGGCACTGACTTCCCATGTAGTCAAAATTCCACAAAAACTTAACTACTAATAGCCTACTCTTGACCAGAAGCCTTACACAATTGATTAACACACATTTTTTATGTTATATATAGTCTATGCTGTAATATTTATAATAAAGTAAGCCAGAGAAAAATGTCATTAAGAAAATCATAAGGAAGAGAAAATATACTTACTGTTTATTAAGTGGAAATGGATCATCCTGAAGGTCTTCATCCTCATTGTCTTCTCATTAAGTAGGCTGAGGAGGAGGAGAAGGAAGAGGAGGGTTTGGCCTTGCAATATCAGCAGGCACACTCAGTAGAAATTTTATTGAAAAAAATCCATATATAAGTGGACCCATGAAGTTCAAACTCATGTTATTCAAACAAAGGCCAACTGTACAATCATGTTTTCCCTTTTCAACAAATAGCCTTTCAAAATGTGGAACAGGATAATTTTACTTCAACCTGTCAAGTTGGCAGTGTGGGAGTGGGAGAGGAGCATCCTTTCTTGGCTCACCTTGGAGTTTCTCTCACTGGACTTATCCAGTCAGAATGGAAAGAAGAGGCAACAAGCTACCAAGAACAGAACACAATAGTTGATTTTGATTAAAGGCTTTATTTATGAAAGAGGTGATAAGCAAGGATGGAAACACTCAAAGAACCCACCTAGACATACCAATTTTGCCACCATAAGCACAGAGACAGCACGAGTCAAAAATGGAAACACAAGTCCAGTCTGTTAGCCTTCATAGCTCCACTCAGTCACGTGGGTGCCTAGAATATAGACAACTTGTCCCAGCACCTGGGTATTCTCTCTTCAGGGTAGCTTCTATATTTCTTTTAATTATAGATTGCCTGTCATAGATACTCTCAGGAAATATGGGGGAAAAGGCAACTCCTGTAAATATGTACAACACATGAAGTCTTTCTATAGCAAACGTTCTATTTAGAGAATCACTTTACAACCCCCACTAACTCCAAGGCAGTGTAGTGAGACCTTCCTTCCACTGGAAGCACCAAGCGGTCCTTTGGCACCTTCAGTGCACAGTACTGATGCTCCTTTTAACATGATTTTCTCTGAAGAAAATGCTAGAAGAATGGCATATCACAGGATCTTCCACAGGGCCTGATGATGTAAGGATGATGGTCTCTGGCCTTAAAGGTAGTAGTCAAAACTCAAAACATGAGTGCAACATCCCAAACAGGAAACTGCATTTGTCAAGGGACCAGCCATTAATGATTAATCCATATTTGCTCTTGGTGACACAAGGTTCCTCTTCTGGTCTTGTTTTGTGCAGGAGAACCCTGAGAGACCCAGTCTTTTCTGTGGAAAATCCAGTGATGGCATTTTCTTCAAGGCCAATTGGTAATTAATTTACGTCTTTTTCTTCATTCAAGCAATTGTTCTTCATCCCTAAAAACTAAGATTCCCACCTTAATATTTTAATATTTAGATTGAGGACCTGTGATCAGTCAAGCTCATCTTTTGGAATGGTGTTTACTTTCAGCATTTTTTAAAAAAAAAACTTACTAATTTCATACCCGATTTTCAAAAAAGAAGTTATTTAGTGTCTATAATTGACATTTTTTAAACTTACTCGGTAATATTTTCAAGTATTTATTTTTATTACTCTACATTCTGATGACAATTTAATTCTTGACTACGCCAATGCCAAATCAATTCTTAAAGTGGGGCCAGTCATATTAAATTATGTTACATATTGTTTTATGATTTACATTTGAATATTTGCTTCTATTTAGTATGAAACTGAATAAAAATATGCTCACAAAAGCTAACATATAAATAAAAATTAGAAATGTTTATGAATATATGTATGAAAATAATAGTATCATTTTTCATGAAGAATAAGCGGATACATGAAATTGGATTTTAATAGATTTTTAGCATGGGCTTTTCAGTCAAACTGACCTCACTAGCTGTGCTGAGTACTATGTGTCCCCAGGCCCTTTTAAATCCTCAATTTTCCTTTTCTGGGAAATAGGGGAAAATAATGCTACCACCTCACAGTGTTTGGTGGTGATTAGGTAACACAACATGTAAAGAAAGCAACAGGCATAGTGCTTAGCATGTATTGATAACAACAACTGGGAGTTATTACACATTATGTTCATACTCAAGTCTTTGACTTTCAAAGTAGATAATAGCAAAAAATATATATATATTGTACTAGTGAAATGCATGAAAAGCCAGATTATTAATTAAATGTAAAATCTCTTTGTTAGTTTAGTTTGAGTTTAAGAATATCATACTCTGGAAACCAATAGAACTAATCAAAAAATAAACTTCTGAGAGAATACTTAAACTATTTGTGATAGTAGAATCAAAGTTAAAACTTGTTATACCCCAAATTGAACCCCTCTTCTCCACACTTCTACCTCCAGCCTACTCTGCTCATGGTCTTTCTCATTTCATTGTAAATTTATCTTTCCAGGTGCTCAAACTAAAAACATTAGCATTATCCTTGACTCCTCTTCCTCATTCAATCCATTTAAAATCCTGATGACTGATCTTTCAAAATATTTGATTACTTATCTCTATGTCCTCTGCTATTCCAACCTTATCTAATCTGAAACATTTAAAAAAATTAAATTTAAAACATCCATTACTGTTTTTCTAGTTTCCATTTTATATTTTGAGCAAAATCTTCAAAAAATTTTCTGTACTTAAAAAATAAAATAAACCTCAAAATAATGTTAATTATTTTTGCTGCTTTTTATACAGTAAAGCAGTTAAAGCATACCACAAAATTTGTATTCAAATAAATCATAGTGTAAAAATGTACTAACTGCAAGCCTCTAAATGGTCATTTAATTATCAGTGTTCAATTATCAGTACAAGTTGTATTGCAGTAAACTAGCATTTCTTCTGTCAGTAACTGTGGAATGACTCTGTACTTTGTTAGCATCATTTTTATATCTTTTTTGTTTCACTGCTTGTTTTTCTTCTGTTAGGGAATTATTAGGACCATGAAAACAAAGCACCAAAGTGTAGGAAGAAGACATGTGTTACTTGGCCTTTTGCACTGATCCTCACTAACCCATGTTATCATGAGCACCAGATTCACCAAGTTTTCAAAGAGGAACAGCAAGTGTTTGATGATGAAGGAAGTTTGGATTTAATTTTCACTTTGAGACACATGGATACTATTGCCTGAAAATATGTTGGCATTCTGAAGATGTTCAAGCATTCTTTATCCAGAAGCTACCAACGGCCCCAACTGCACATGAGGATCTGGTGGCTCTGAGGGCTGTCAAAGCAAAGATATTAGAAACCAGCCGCCTCCTTCATCTATCCTTTGAGATCAAAGAAGTTGGTGGACTTTCCTGCCACCCAATCCTTGGAACAGCAACTTGCACACAGAATTTGAACTTACAGAAAAATGATTTGAAGTATATGGGACAAAATAACAGCAGCAATAAAGATAACTGGTCCTGCACTTCCCAGGTACCCAGGACTATTTCAATCACATCTCATGTATTATTTCATTTTATCTCTAGAATATAAAAAAGCAGACAGCTATGGGCCTTCCCCAGGGGAATAGCTTCAAGTAGAGTTTTGAAGAACACCCTCAATTTTCAGGGTAGCCAAAAACCACCTTGCAGAAAAATACAGAAAAAGCTTGAGGTAGGAGCTTTGTAACCACAGTGAATTGTATATAGAAAATCCCTCATTCATAAGTCATAGCAGCCCACTGAATAAACACTGAGTCCAAGACACTGTCTAGGTATGACGCAGAAATAGCAACAGTCTTGTCCTCAGCGTTGCTAAAGTTATTTCTTAACCATCTTCAGGTATTTATCACATCAGAAATTTCAGATGTACTGGATTTTTTAAAAGAAGTCCTACATCATCTAACATTTGTCCTTTTTCTATTTTTTACATTTATATTTTGATATTTTTTTTAAATCGAGAAAAATTTTTTTCTGGGTAACTCTTTCTCCACTATTTTGACCAACATTTTACTATCTTTTCCCCCTAGAGCTCACTGGAACAATGACTGGTGTGCCCACAGATATTTCTAATTCAGAATGTCTTATATTCTTTCCAGGGAAGGAAAAATTTTAAATTCAAGTAGCTGCTCTATATCATTAGCTCAGGTTGTAGAAGGAAAATATCAGCCCTAAGTGTCTCTTCTTTACCTGTCCTTTACTCCGAAAGTTGTCTCAGTTTAGTTGTGGTGTCTACTAGTAGAGAATTCAGACGTTGGCTGCTGCATGGTCCTTCTTCCTAAGACCAAAGTAAGCTAAATCACAAATTTGAAGTGAAACAAGAAATCTGAAATGGGCTGGGCACGGTGGCTCATGCTTGTAATCCTAGCACTCTGAGAGGCCGAAGCGGGAGGATTGCTCAAGGTCAGGAGTTCGAAACCAGCCTGAGCAAGAGTGAGACCCCTGTCTCTACTAAAAATATAAAGAAATTAATTGGCCAACTAAAAATATATAGAAAAAATTAGCTGGGCATGGTGGCGCATGTCTGCAGTCCTAGCTACTCGGGAGGCTGACGCAGAAGGATAGCTTGAGCCCAGGAGTTTGAGGTTGCTGTGAGCTAGGCTGATGCCATGGAACTCTAGCCCAGGCAACAAAGTGAGACTCTGTCTCGAAAAAAAAAAAAAAAAAAAGAAATCTGAAATGTAAGCATGATATTCTGTGTTGGACCTTTGCTGCTTCTAGTAGCCTTTTATCACCATCTTGTGGCTCTAGCACCCTGATTTCTACTCATCATCCCTCTGAGCAGCTCATATACTTCAGAGAAATACAACTCTGCCTCATTTCTATGAATGGCACATGGCTCAGGCCTAAACTAATTAGCATTAACCTGGTTCCTAATTGGTTCACAGAGAGCAACATGACCTACTTTAACACAATGAGAATGAAGCCTAAGACTCTATCTAAATCAAAGGTTGAAGGAACAAATGTAATACATTAATGAGGAAGCATGTAGCCTTATGAGCTGCTGGCAGCAATTTTGGAACAAAATCAGAGATTTTGAGAATTCAAAAGAATCTGAGATTCAGAGAATCTTCAGAGAATGGGGCTGAGGTTTGGGGAGGTTGTTTATTATATAGCATAATCACAGTGCAAACCTAGCTAATATATCAAAGAAGGTAACAGATTGGGTTCCAGATAGCTAAGGTCTCTCCTTCTGACTTTCCTTCATATTAGAATATTATCAGCAAAAAGTAAGATAAGATATACCAAAGCAGGGTAATGACATTCTTAATGCTAGGAAAAGCAAGTTCTCTTTCAGCTAAGGTTGGAAAATTTGAACCTGGTACCATTGGCCATCTTCTCTGCCACAATGAGAAACCTGTCTGCCTAATGAACCTGAGCAGAGAGAAATAGTGATAAGAGGCAGATTTACTGTGAAAGAGAGAACAAAAAGGCAAAAGTGAGGAGTGAGAGTGCAAGAGAAAGCAGGAGTGAATGAGCAAGTAAAAGAGAAAGAGGAATGAATTAGAAAAATCAGTTTCGTAAGGTAAAGATTTAACTTTTGCAGACACACATTTTAAGTTAAATTGACCCTTTGGCAACCATTTTCAATTATGTAATACAGACATAGAAATTATACACTTATTTATTCAGTCTGCAATTAATCAGTGCCAGACACCATTAAATGTTCTCATTAAAAACCTGTAAGTCATTGTAGACCCTGGGACATTGTTAAGGTGAAAGTAACTGACATGTAAAAAATAGAATGTAATGTGTAAGAGCTGTTATAGAGAGAGAAATAATAAGGGTATTGGGAACACAAAAGAAAGAGAAATGAACTCTAAGTAAATGAGGGTGAGGAAGTGTATGGAAGAGTTCTTTTTATTTTTTTATTTATTATTTTATTTTTTTAGTAGAGACAGGGTCTTGCTCTTGCTTGGGTTGGTCTTGAACTCTTGAGCTCAAGCAATCCTCTCGCCTCAGCATCCCAGAGTGCTATGATTACAGGTGTGAGCTACCGCACCTGGCTAAGAGTTCTCTTTAGATGTAGCTAGAAACCAAAAGATAAGTAAAATTTGCCTGGTAAACAAATTATGAATGAGGACAAGTAGAAAGTTTACATTGGTATCAGAGGCTTTAAAATTCATATAAATTGGATTAATACACTACCCTCCATTACCAACATCCTGGGTGTTCAAATAGGAAAAATAAAAACCTGCATGCACATGTCTGCTATTAATATAACTCACTGATATTCTTTAGTCTTTTCTTTTTAGTTAAAGATTTAAATTATGCTAATTATGCTAACATTTAAATTATGTTATGCTAATTAATTATGCTATTAAATATGCTATTAATTATGTTATGCTAACATAATTTAAATTATGCTAACATAATTTTGTGTTGTGGAGTTGTCAGACTACAGATTTTCTTAAAGTGGGGAAGATCTGTTTTAAATCTTGCTTCTACCACTTTACCAGCTTTATAGGCTTGAGAAAATTAACATTTGAGTTATCTCAGTTTCCTCATCTGTAAGATGAAAGAAAGGTGCCCTTTCAGTTATATGATGTATACATTTACTAGCACAGTGTCCAAAGTTTAGCTAAACAACTAAATGTTTAACAACTATAGGTTAATAAGAGGGTGGAGAAGAAGAGGGTAGCAAGAGCAAGGGGATTCTGGATGAATGGAAGGCACCAAAGACACATTTTGCCTTTTCTGTGCTTTTGCCTAGGACAAGATCAGAGATGCAGATTCCAGCAACGATGTGACATGCAATGGGAAGTTGAGATGCAAATGTATCATGTGTCCAATGTTTTTGGTGACAGAAATATCACATGTTATATATTAATACTATATCAACATTTGATCTCTCCTGATGATGCTTTTTAAATTTTTGTTTTTGTTTTTAAATTTTTTTCATATAACTAGTCTTTACAGAGATAGGGCAACAGAATGACACAAGCACTTAAGGCAAGTGAGAAGAGTATCTTAAAGGTGAATATTTTAAAATTCCAAATCCGGGCCTACTTTGCAAAGCCATATTTTGCTAGATCCTGTTTGAAAGCAGTTTATAGGTGCTTAAAAGATTTGTCCTTTCAAAATACATGTATAATGAGTACAAACTCACGCAGAGTGTTATTCTCTATGCTTGTTATCAGCATGTGAACATTTCTCAGCTTCCCGTTTCAAAGGGACAGTTAGGCCTATCCATGTTGTAAATGTGTTGGACTCTTCTACCGGACAGTGCACTGTGCTAAGACACAAAACACAGATGTTCTGAAGTTCCTTCACTCTGCTTAGACCAAACACAAAGCCATGCCCTTGAAAAGTGATATAGTAAAACTGCATTTCAATTTCTGTTTTTTCCAAAATCTAGTTAATGTAGTTAATTGTTGAATGGTAACTGTGTTTTCTGATCAGATATATAAACTAATACACTTCAAGGCAATTTTTCTTGTGCTAGTGGTTGCCCTTGATGCTAAAATAATTGCATTAACAGCATTCAACTCTATTTTCAACACTGAAGATTTCTCCCACAATGCATGCTGGAGAAAAGTGCCAGGTCATAAGGTATTTTAATAAAACACTCTGCTTTTCACCCTGACTCTGTAAGAAGTGTAAATCACCATGCTCTCTGGGATATTCTATCTCTGAAAGGCACAGGGTTTTGTTTTGTTTTGTTTTCCTTTTCAGTTTTCAGTGTATAGTAGTACACCACCATGAGCCTATTTATGGGATTCATGACTCCATGGCTTTAAACCCAACATTTATCTTCTGAATACAAAATATTAAACATTGTTTTGTGCACTTGACAGCGCTGGTCTTTGCACAGCAACTGTATTGAAATATTTTTGGCTTAGCCACACTCCCTCTTATCCTCAGGTTTTGCTCATGCTGAGCTACTGGGAATCATCTTTCTGCCCACTGTTCTTCAATACCTTTTACGTGTCCAATTCATCTTCACCATTCAGGTCTCAGTTCAGTTACTACTTCCTCCAGGAAGCTTTCCCTGCTTTCTCAGTTCTAAGTTAGGTGGCACAGGTTCCTGTATATGTTTCATATTATATTGCAATTGCCTCTTTGCTTAGCTGAATTCTCCACCACAATCCTGAGTTTTCTGAGATCAGAGACACTGTTTTACTTATAGGGTATTTTTTTTTTTTAAGAGATAGTGTCTTACTCTGTCACTCAGGCTGAAGTGCAGTGGCCTAATCATAGCTCACTGCAACCTCAAACTCTTGGGCTCAGGCAATCCTCCCACCTCAGACTCCTGAGTAGCTAGGACTATAGGCACTCACCACCATGGCCATATAATTTTTAAATTTTTTTTGTAGAGACAGGGTCTTGCTATGTTGCCCAGGCTGGTCTTAAACTCCTGGCCTCAAGCAGTCCTCCCACATTGGCCTCCCAAAGTGCTAGGATTGTAGGAGTAAGCCACCCCACTCAGCCTAGAGTATCTTTAGAACTGGAAGGAACACAGTTGCTTTTCAGTGTTTGTTACAGTATATTTTATTTTTTGCTCATAGTTATTCTTTTCCTTCCTGTCCTGTGGTCAGCATATGCTTCCTTCTCCCACTAACTTTGAGTGTAGCCATGTGGTTTGTTCTAACAAATGGGTTTTGAAGCAGATATGTGCTTCTGCTGTGTACCTGGGCAGAAGCTTTAAATGTACTTGCATGGTTAGACATTCCTCCTCTTCTTCCTGCCTTCCATAGTCAGAAAAGCATGTTTCCAATCAATAGTGGCAACTCCTCAGACTGCTTAGTTCAAATAGTGAAGACACATGATACAAGCTGAGCCCAGAAAAGCCCCGTAACATGAGCAACAAAGAACTGTTTGTTGTAAATTGCTGAGATTTGGGGATTGTTTGTTGCCACCACAACGGAAGTTGACTAATAAAGAAATTAGTACCTAGAATTAAAGTGCTACTGTAACAAAAAACAATGAAACTAAAATATGTAGTATTTGCACTATGCCTGTTAATAAGAGCCCTTATGCTTCATAAGGCTAGAAAAATGACACTCTATACCTGTATTATGCAGTGGTGAAAATTTTGGTTAAAACGTCACCTGAGATAACTTGAAAATACACATAATAAACTTGTGACTTAGGCCAAGAATTTTCAAGACAGGCCAGGCGCCCTGGCTCACACCTGTAATCCTAGCACTCTGGGAGGCCGAGGTGGGCGGGTCATTTGAGCTCAGGAGTTCGAGACCAGCCTGAGCAAGAGCGAGACCCCATCTCTACTACAAATAGAAAGAAATTAATTGGCCAACTAAAAATATATAGAAAAAATTAGCCCGGCATGGTGGTGCATACCTGTAGTCCCAGCTACTGGGGAGGCTGAGGCAGGAGGATCGCTTGAGCCCAGGAGTTTGAGGTTGCTGTGATCTAGGCTGATGCCACAGCACTCTAGCCTGGGCAACAGAGTGAGACTCTGTCAAAAAAAAAAGAATTTTCAAGACAGAATGTTGATAGCCCAAAATTGCTTTTTTAGGCACTACAAGAAAGAGATAAGCTGAGAAAAAAGTTGGCCTGTTTGCAAATGAGAAAGGAAAATCCAGAAATACAGAGATAAGATTGAAAGATGCAACTGTTTCTTACCTTCAGTCATAGAAATATTAATATTTTCAAATTAAAACAACACTTCAGTGCAAAGACCAAGACAGGCATGGCTAGTTGTTTTCTAGTTGTATGTACATTTCCTTACATAGAATAATTATAATTAATTTTACTGAATTCAAAGCACATCACAAATTTAGCAACTTGAGCAAATTCTCAATATGCAAGTATCACAGTAACATGTGGGCAATTTTAAGGATAATTTCAAAGAGATTTTAAAGGAGATAAATGGGAGAAGGAGAAACTTTTATCTATTTTATTAATCTTTTATCATTTAGAAGCCCATTTTAAAGATCAGAAAACAAGAGCTATTGAGAAAAATTCATATTGTAAAGTACCTATAAAAATGTTTTTAGCATCCCTCATTATATGAAGAGTTAATATTTTCATCTTATCAAGTAAAAGTGTACTCAATTAATAATAATATTAATAATAATAAAGACTTTGTCTTAGAGATGAAAAATAAAGACTGTGATCACCACACTATTAGTTAAGACTTCTGATTTCTTTAGTCACTCACAAGTAAATCATTTCACTTATAAAATATGGCTCAGGGTAAAGAGAACATAGATTTGGCCAATGGAAGCCAAAAGAGTGCAAATTACCTGTTAATAAGCTTAGAGGAATGTTTTCTAACTATGAATCTGGCTATTGGCAGGAAGAGCTAACCGGAAACAATGATATCAAAGAAACCAACAATGTTTTTAAAAGATTTGTACTACCCAGTGTGCCATCAGTTGGAATTAAAGAGCTTATGATGGTTTGAGCAGTAAAATTACCCTCAACCCCTTAACTTTCTACCAGCAGACTGAATTGCTGTTCATCTGCTAAGAAGGGCGTTTTCTCCTAAAGGTAATATTGGAAAAGGAAGGACCTCCAGAAGGTGCTGCCAAGAGCCATGAAGAACAATGGACTGGAGACCTAGCACCAAGACACAAAACTGAGGACTGATGAAGCAACGTTTCCTACCCTCAGCTTAGTAGACCTTAAAACAATTGCTCAATGGGATTCCAGAATTGCTGTGGACCAGTGATTGCTGGGTTCTCCCATTCTTCCTGTTTCTAAATGCAAGTTTATTGTGGGTTTCCTCATTTTGTGTTGTGTGTGTGGAGTGCAAATAACTAGTCTTTTTGTTCATAGAATTTTGGCTCCAGAAGAGCTATATTTGGGTGTGAGGTATAATCAAGATCCTGAATTTCAAGTTAGATGCTGTGATTGGATGTGAGTTTGGATCTTTAGGATGCAGTGATTATATTTTGTATATAGGAAGGAAGTGGACATTTGTGAAGAAGAGGGAAGGCTGGGGTAGATTTCACTATGTCACAAATACTCATTTCCTTCATACCTTTGCCATGCTTCTATGTGAGTAGAGTCTACTTTCCTATACCACTGACTTTGGTCTAGGTCATATTACTTTACTTGGCCAATAGAACATCAAAGTAGAAGCTTTAAATGTGATTGCATATTTCACTCAGCTTAGTACTCACTCTCTTTTTTTTTTTACCCTCCAGAATGAGAACAGCATGTCCAAGACAGTGGCTTACTCCTTCAGCTTGGGCTATGCAGTGAAAAAGATACTTGTCATGAAGCCAAGGTCTAACTCAACCAAGCTCAGCTAAATCCAGCAGGGCCACCACCCTCGTGAACTTGAGCAAGTAATACATATTTGTTGTTATAAGCCACAGAAATATTGAGGTTGTTTATTTCTACAGAAAAAGCTGGCTAAAACAAGTTCTGAATGAATTTATTGTTGAAAATGAAGAAGGAAGAATTATGGTATCTATAAAAATGCTTAGTTTATATAGAAAAACCAGGTAAGGGTCTGAATGTACATAACTGCATTATTTTTTTTCCCAAATTCTGTGGGTACAAATATTGTTAGGGTTACATATCTTGCCCCTGTCCCCCTCCCCATCGCGCTCTGCCAAAGCTTCAAGTGTGTCCAGTCTTTAAGAGGTACGCCCTGTACCCACCATGAAAGTGCGTACCCTTTTCCTTCTCCCCCCTTCCACTTGTTCACCTCCCATTAACAAAAAAAAAAATTTTAGACATTTTGGTTACAGGGTGTTTCTTTGCCTCTTCCTAAGAAGGGATAGAGGTAATCCTTTCCCCCCTACAATGCTCATCACATTCTTAAGATGTGGGTCTCCCCCCTTCAGATCCCTGTTGAACACTACAATTATTTGAACACCATAGTTTTAGGCTGTCAGTACCAATTTGATGGCCATAACTGCATTCTTAATCAGAATCACATACAGGTGGAATTTATAGAGATACTAGTTGAGTTGCTTAGTTATTTGGCTACTTGGACAGTAGTTTCAACCCTAAGTCAAAAGGAGTAACCTCAGATTTAGTGTAATAGAAGGAATTTTGATGGGCTACTCAGACATCTTTCCTTTCCCAAAGAACAAAAAACGAAAAATAGAAAAACTCAACTAACCATGAAGTATCTATGGGCCCCAAAATCTAAAAGAAATGCCAAAGATACTTAAGGAAGAGCCCTGCAGATTTAAAAAAGGAATAGCCAAAGTTGAATGCTTGAGACATTGACTGTTTAATGTTGCACACGTATGCCGACATGGTAATAAGAACTTGTACTTAGCATGAAACTCCATTATATATTGTTTGTTACTTGAATTTTTCTCATTCTATAGTAAAAATTACTTTTTAGGTGGAAAAAAAGACAAAAGAGATTTACTTAGAAATATATTTTTAATGACATCCATGCATCACTGAAAGAAGAACTGAATTGATGAATGTTATGGCAAAACGCCAGGGAATTATGAGTTCAGGAGCTAATTATAAGGTCTGCATGCAGAGGGAGGTGTCTAAATAGTCTTACTTAGGAAGATCTATCATCTGACTACAGAGCTGACTTATATCATTATTCATCTTTCTAAATTTTTTGAAATTGTGAGAACTAATACCATCAAAGTTATTTTAAAATTCTAGAAAGTCATGGTTCTATCTCATAGATTGTTAGTTTTGTGAACTTGTAAATAATTCATCATATTCATAAAAACAATGGAAATGAAAAGATATTAATATGCCCATAAATGTCCTTCTTTTTTTTTTTTATTTCGGCATATTATGGGGATACAGATTTTAAGGTTTCAATAAATGCCCTTCCCCCCCTCCCCCCACAAGATAAATGTCCTTCTTAAAAAAGATTGATGTATTGAGTCATTCCTAAATCCATTTGTGGCATAAATATTTATTGAATGCCTTCTATATGCCAGTCTGTTGACTACTGAGAGAAAGTAGAAAAGAAATGACTATCTACTCCAGGAGCTTATAATTTAGCAGATGTATCAAGATTCACTCTTATGAAATATAATTAAGTAATAAATCATGGTGGTAAATGATTTTTGTGTTAAAAAGAATGGTTCAGAAAATAAACTTCTTTGGACATTTGGAGACCAAGATAAATAAAAGGAGGGCTAGGTGAGAATCTTTAAAATCTCATAGGGGAGTTTGACTTAAGAGGAGTTTGATCTTACAGGTTGAAGAGATTTAAGTGAGATCTAAGAGCTAAAACAGAGTTATAGATATAGCTAAGCAATACAAGAGAGTAAGTACATTAGTATTTTAAGGAGACTAAATTACTGAGAGGCTTAGTGCTAAAGGAAGTAAAAGTTATGTGACATATTTATACTTGAAAATTTCTGCATGCCTCAGAGACAATAATCTTGTAAATGGAGATAATGGCTAGCACAACAAGGATGAAGGTAAACACGTCTGTTAGGGTCATGGGACCTCTAGCTTCATTGGCATCTTTTGCTAGCTCAGTGGATATCACAGTCAGCAAAAATAGAAGCATTGCTGACACTTTAAAAACTTACCTTGATTTAAAGAGTCTCAGTAAGTTCTGGTTAAGAAGTACCAGACTGTGAGATCCCCATTGTATTAATGAGAATAATAAAACTTTTAACAATAAGCAGCATATATTGTCCATGTCTTCTTGAGCTATTGATGTGTGGGATGGAAGAAGCTATTTTATGTGAATGAGTAAGGAGTATGTAGGTACTAGTGTCATTTGGTTCTAGAGAGAGCAAAGTCAAGAGATTCTCTAACCTAATTGCTTTCAACTTCTTTGATTGTGATTCATGGTAAGAAATACATCTTAAGTCCCAATCCAGTACAACATTCAGAACTACATCTACATGAATATATGTTAAACATATAAAATTGTTATATCACAATATTTATTTTATATTTATCTGACTAGGAGTTAGGCTATGTTTACTGTTTACTGTACTTGTGGAGTCAGAGGCTAGCTAGCATTTCCTTTAGTGTCTTTGCTTTTTTCTCCCCTGTTGTCTTCGGGTTTTCATAGACTCCTTCAGTAGGGTCTGAGCCTTGTTGTTCTGTTAGCTGTAATCCCCCATTATTCTACAAGAACCCTACTATCACTGGTTTAGAAGGTTCTTGCTGATGTTGCAGGAAAGAATTCAAGGACACACACATGAAGTCAAAGGAGTGAGAGCGGCAAGTTTATTAAAGCAAAAGTACACTCTCAAGAAGGCAAGTAGGCTAGCTCGAAAAGAGGCTGTGTGAAAGTGATAGCACACTCACAGGAAGGGGACTAGGCAGGCTGGAAAAGAGCAGCTGTCCCAAAGTCTAGGTGTCACCTATCTTTTTTGCAGTGGGAAGGGGTCAGGGAAGGTGGAGTGGTCGGTGTCTCTCAGTTGGGCCTTTCCCTCACATGGTCAATTTCCTGTCAGCCATCTTGGTTTTTATCCATAATTCCCCTATTTTCCCCTCAAAGGGAGTCAAAACCACAATGCTTATTTATTATAATTACTGTAAAATGAGGGAATGGTTACTTGAGGTGACTCGGGTCCTGCTGCACATGCGCAGGTGTTGGGCCATCCTTGGTGTTCACAGCAGTTCCTGTTTTAGCCAGGAGATAACCAGAGGTCTGGCTGTTTACTTGAATCAAATGACTGACTCCTCCATTCCTTCCTCCCTTGCTCATGTCTAATTGACTACTTATTCTAATACTACCAATGTGGTGATACATGTGGGAGAAGAGAAGACATTTGATAGTCTTATGATTGCTTCAGTCTAAAAGACTGAGCCTGAATTGCGATTTCCCTTACCCCAGGTAAGTTATGCTTTGGTAAAGCCAGTCAATTAGGCTCTGGTAAAATAGTTTCCCTTGAAGGTAGGCCTTGTTAAGAGGAACAGAGAACTCTGGGTGTATTTCAAAATGGTTGCTTTCCCCCTCTTCCTGCATGAGAGATTTTTATCCCTATCTTCACAGTGACAATGTGGTAGGGCTCTTGGAGGTAAAATTCACAAAAGTGTGAGAGTGCCCCTCATATTGGCCCCTTGGAATTTTTAACTCAAACTAGTCTCCACTGAGCAGCCAGCAAGTCATCAATTATAGTATAAAATGTTGCTGCCAATGCTGGCTCCAGCTGCCAGCTTCTGCTGTTGTCCTTCTGCTCCTGGTAAACTGTGACTCTCCATATCCACCTGTCTGTCTCTAGTTTTGGGGGCAGTACTTTGCCTTTTCACCTCAGTTCTCTGATGAATCCAGTAATTGCTGGTTTCCAGTTTGTTCAGGTATTTTCTTTCTTGTCATGATTATGCGAGTGACAACTTTCAAGCTCTTTTAATACTTTATTATGTACAATGCATGCTATTATTTTTTATTCTATTCCATTTTATTTTATTTTAAAAACTGCTGGTTATAACCCACTAAAGTAGGCACCCTTATGGTTATATAAGTACTAGAAAGAAACACAATGGAATTTTCCTATAACCTGAAAATGGGAAAAACTGACTCCAGAAGCAATTAAAGTAATAAATTTGATTAGATAAAAATTTTATATGTGACAAGAAAAGTAGCTAACAATAAAGACAAATGACTAACTGGGAAAATTTTTTGGAACCTATATCACAGATAAAGGGTTAATATCTCTATATAAAAGCTTCTTAAATAAAGAAAAAAAGTGACCCTACAGAAAAATGAGCTATAAATATGAACAGAGCTCATAGGAAAAAGAAATTCATATGGATCTTAAACATAAGAAAAGGCTTTAACCTCAGGCATAATAATAGAAGTATAATATAAAACTTAAAACTGAGCTATTACTTCTTTCTTATCAGATTGGAGGAAATCCAAAAGTTTGATAAAATACTCTGTTGACAAAGCTGTGAGGCAATAACCACCCTAATACATTGTTTATATAAATACAAAATGTTGCAACCCCCTATAGAGGGGAATTTGCCAGTATGTAGCAAAATTACACATAATTAGCAATCCTACTTCTAGGAATCTACCCCATAGATACACTGGCAAAAATTCAAAAAGATAGGTTCACAAGGAATTCACTGCAGTACTATTTGTAATAGATTGGAAACAACCCAAATGTTCATCTATAGAGGATGAGTTAAATAAAACCATCCCACATCAACACAATGAAATATTTTGCTGCTTTAAAAAGGAAAGAGTAATATCTCTAGATATTATTATTACATGATCTCCAGTATATACTCAAGTTTATGTCATTGCAACGGAAAAAGGATTAAGACGGTGGCTTTGCAACTCACCCATTAGGAGGGTGAAGTCTATTTCCTGCCTATTGAATTTGGGCTAGCCATAGGATCAATTTTGACCAATGGTAGATATAATGCTTTGTGACTTCTGAAACTCAGCATTAAGTTATATATCTTCTATTTTTGCTCCTTATAAATCACCTCCTGTGAATTTAGCCATTATGCTGGGAGAAAGCCCAAACAGCCACATGAAGATACCTATGTGGAAAAAAAACAAGGTCCCTGATGACATCTCCAGCTCAGTGCCCAGTCAGGAACCAGCAAAAACTGCCAACATATGAGACCATTTTAGACCTCCAGCCATCCCATCACCCTAGCTGACACCGTGACACCTCATGGAGAAGAAAAACTAGCCAATCCTTGCCTGACTTCCTGATCCACAGAATCATGAACGAATAAGCAATTTTTTGTTTTAAGCAATTAAGTTTGAGGTAATGTGTTACATAGCAATAAATAACTAAATTAAAAATGTAAGAATATCATGTAAAGATAATTACTTCCCTATGAGAAGAAAATAAAGAATTCTAATACAGATGTAATCTTTAAGCAAATTAATGAAAATAAAGAATTTCATTTAAATACACATGAAAAATTGATTTCGCAATTCATGAAATTTTTAAAATACTGCCTGAAGTAATGCAAGGCAAATGGTCAATATATGGTTCAGAGCTGGAAGTAACCTCTACATTTTTAGAATAGTGAGATCTATCTAGCTGGAGTAAATAGTAAAATTAGAGGAGTAGTAAGGAACTAGAATGGGGAAGTGGTTCTGGAAAACCTTAACTGTCTCAGTTAATAGATCGGACTTCATTCAAAAGGCAATTGGAAGTTGGCTGACGATTCTGAGCAGGACAGAGACATTAAATCAGTATTTTAACAAAAGTATGTTTGGTATGAATTGGTATGAGAAAAACTTGACACAGCAGGGCCATTTAGAATGATTTCCAGGTATTAGAGTATGAGATCTTGGACTAGGGAGGAGACAGTACACATAAATTTTTAAAAAATAGCTAATTAATAATTAAGAGATGACAGATTGGGTAAAGGAAATGTAGAAAGAAAATCCAAGGATGATGCTGAGGTTCAATTTGGGATAAGTGAGAAAACTGTGGTGACACTGAAGGAAAGAAGAAAGTTGAGAGGAGACATTGGTTTGAAAGATGATGATGATGTGGTTCTAGACATACTGAGTTAGTAGAATATTCAAGTAGAAATATCTCACACCCAGTTGCTGGCACAGAATTAAATTATGGTGAGACATTAGCAATTAAAATATTGAACAGTATTTTCCAAAATGTGTTCTTCAAACACTGTTCACACAAGATGCTCCATAAAAAGGACTCTGAGAACAAACAAATTTGAAAAATGTCTGTTCTTTCCTGGATATTTATAATATATGTTAGAGTACTGAACATTTAGAATAATCCTATAAAAACCTATATAAATTTGCTTAGGGAAATTCCAAGGTATGATCAACCCTTGCCATACTTATATCATGATACACTTAGAAAATGCAGGATGAGATTCATCGGAACAGAGTTAATGGCTACAGCTAGAGCACAGAGTCAATCAAAAATGGAAAAGAAGATTGAGAACAAAAGTCACACAGGGGTGGGGAACCTGCAGCCTCAAGGCCACAAGTGTCCCTCCAGATGCCCAAGTGTGGCCCTTTGACTAAATCGATTGATTATGGAAGTTCAGAGACCAAAGAGATCACAGAAGCTAACCAGTAAGTGTGTTTTATAAGGACAAGATGGCCACATGCTACATAATTGTTAAGAAGGCCAAAGCCAAGAAGAAAAAGGATGGGGAAAGGTCACTGGATTTAGTGAGAAATTAATAGTCACCCTCGAATGAGTTTTGATGAAATGGTTTGAAGGAAAATGTAAGAGACTAAAGAAAAAGATGTTGAGAAGGAAATCAAAATTATGTATGATAAACATTGATTGGCTGTCTGAAAATGAAAATTGGGTACAAAGGATAAAAGTTGCTCCACGTGTTGTCTGTGTCAACTAAAAAATTATCAATAGTGGAAGAAACCAGTGTATATGTGAAGACAATGAGAATATGCCAATGGAGGCAGTCCAGGAATGAAGCTGCAGAGTGGGAATAATATATGAGGCGGCAGGAACATTTTTAGGGTAGAAACAGAGGCATTAACCTGAAGGAATAAAGACAGCACTTTTTCTGAGATGACTGAAAAAGACAAGTAATGTCAAAAGAGTGCTCATTTGGTGAATTTGGAAGAGAAGAACTATAGCTGGCCCTTGAGCAACACAAGCTTGAACTGTGCAGGTCCACTTATATGCAAATGTTCTTCTGCCTCTGCTATCCCTGAAACACCAAGACCAGCGCCTCCTATTCCTCCTCCTCAGCCTATTCAACATGAAGACAATGGTGAGGATAAAGATCTTTCTTTTTTCTTTTTTTGTTAACTCCTCTTACTATTGTTCCCAATTTTTCTTTGTTTCTTTTTTGTGTGTATGTGAAGACCTTTATGATGATCCACTTCCACTTAATGAATAGTAAATATAGTTTCTCTTCCTTATGCTTTTCTTAATAACATTTTCTCTAGCTTACTTTATTATAAGAATACAGTGTATAATACATATAATACACAAAATATGTGTTAATTGACTGTGTTATCTGTAAGGCTTCCTGTCAACAGTAGTTTATTGGTAGTTAAGTTTTGGGGTACTCAAAAATTTTACACAGATTTTGTAATGCATTGGGGATGAGTACCCCTAACCCCTGAGTTGTTCAAGGGTTAACTGTACTAAGAATCAAGAGTGTGGGGGTTGGGGGAATGGGGAAGGAAGCAGATAACAAGGAAAGAGGCTGTAATTAGAAAAGGAGAAAATCAAATGTACCAAAGAGAAGCAATGCTAGGATACACTAAAGATAGTAAAATCTGGGAGACTGATAATTTAGGTAGACATTGAATATAAAATGGATAAAATATATTCTCTAATAAAATGAATATACAATAGGTAAATAAATTCTTTAATAAAATGCATTCTTTAATATATAAAATATGGAAAAGTTTGGAAAGGATGGTGGGCACTGTCCTTTCAATTGTTTATTTATTAGTTTGTTTCAATTGCTTATTAAAGATGTGGCTCTCCATTAAACTCTAAGTTTTGTGGGGCAGTCCTTGGTATAACTTGTGCTACTAATGTCTAACAGTTTCTGAGACACATTAGGTGATATGTAAATATTAGTTCGTAATTATAGGGTGTGTGTTGGTCCAGGGGACAAAGTGGAAGTGTGAGATACAAATGATAACAATATCAAAGTATTTGGTTATTGTAGAAGAGGAAGTCTACATTTGTGAATGGGAAAACAGCCCTAATTGATAAACATTTTTGAATTGTGAAGAAGCTGAACTTGAGTTCTTAAATCATCTAATCTAGGATCCTGTTTCCAGGGAAGACTCATTTAATTTCCTAGATTAAGAAAAAAAAAACTCAACCAAGAAAGACTAATAACAACAGAAAAAAGCTATATTTTATTTCATCATTTGGTTTTTCATCATAACCTAAATATAGAGAATATAAATATAATTGCAAGCTTTTCCCCTTCACAGTTCATTAACATTTCCTACTATTTGCTGGATCATCAACTTTTTCAAATCTTCACTCCAATAATGTTTGGTCTCTCACTCTCCACTCTCAATGCCTGCTCCAGCTACACCCTAAATACAAGGCCACTATGAGAATTATGTTTTAACACACCTTATGATCATGAGATGAAGTGCAGAACAGAAGCATTATTTAACACATTTCAATTGTGCCAATAACTTACAAGGTTAATTCCTCTTCTAAAACCAACAAAAACAGTGGAACATGTCCAAAAGAGCATCAGTTTTAGTGCCAACAATCCAGACTTGATTTTAAATCCTAAACCCATTTACTTATTTGCTATGTGATTCCAGATAAATTATTCATCAATTCCATGCAATGGGGCATGATAATAACTTGTAGTTTCAGGGTGGTTTTGAAAATTATAAATAATATTTATAATGACCCTGGTACAAATCAGATACTCCATAAAAAGAAGCTACTAATATTTTTATCCAAATACTCTGTTTTGACAGCCAAAATTTCACAGTTAGGGCCACAGTAAATCATTATAAGTCTTTGGCTATGGCAAATGAAAAAGTACAGTGAAAGTGGGGCTAAATACAGAGAATTACTTGGAAGTCTGTTGACGAAGCAGTTAGATCCCACATCCCCTTTTGCACTGTAAACTATGGGTCAACTACAGTCTTCTTCATCTCCAGTAGAGGACTGGAGGCCTTTCTCTGAAGAGCATAAAACAGGTCTCTGCAGCAGCAGATGATGGAGACATTGGGTATCCTCTAATATCACCCTAAAAACTGAGAAAAAAATATATAGATTAGAGGATAGAGATGGAAGCAACAGGATGATTGGTTTAAAACAAAAATAAATGCCAAATACTCATCATCTGGAGGGAGAAGACACAAAATAATTCCTAAAATCCAAAAGTCAAGATGCAATAATAAAATCATGTTATTTAAAAATGGGCAGGTAGCTTTTAGTAGCAAAAAGAATGGTTGCTTCTGTGAATTAGGAAATAGAGGAGTAGTAAGGGAGAGGGAAAATGCTGCTTTAAGACCTATTGAACTCTTTAAACTATGTCTATGCATGCCTTGACTAAAAATTTAAAGTATAAAACAATTAAGAATGGAAAAAGAAAGAGCTAACTAGCTTGATTCCTTATAGTAACATTTTTGATGTTATCCTTTTCTCTGACGAGCAGCAAGAGGAAGGCATTTGGACAAAGAGGTGATCATTTTTAACACATGACATACTTGGTATTCTAGAAAGCAGGTAAAGAATGAAAATACAGAAGAATTGAAATTGCATCTGTGTGTAGAGTGAAAGGGTAATGGCCTAGAGGCATGGGTTACCTAACTACAAGTATATTATTCCTATCAATAGCTTCTGATGTAATCCATAAAAAAGATAGGCACAAAGTGAGATAATATTTAATAATCTGCAGAGTTCCTAGAAGCATTGTTTAATTTATAAGTTCATAATCCCATATATTTATTTGATGTTTAGACTGAATTGAATTGAATTCAGTGAAATATCAAACAAAAGATGTGAGTCCCTAATATTTTAATTGGTCACATATATAAAAGGACAGTTAGTATTTAGAAGCAAAACACTGTAGGTTTGGCCAGGTATGGTGGTTCATGCCTGTAATCCTAGCACTTTGGGAGGCTGAGATGGGAGGATTGTTTGAGGCCAGGAGTTAAAGACCAGCCTGAGCAAAATCGTGAGGCCCATTCTCTACAAAAAATAGAAAAAGTAGCTGTGTGTGGTGGCACAGGCATGTAGTCCCAGCTACTTGGAAAGCTGAGGCAGGAGGATTACTCAAGCCCAGAGTTTGAGGTTGCAATGAGCACTGCCACTGAGTGGCAATGAGCCACTGCAACCAGGCCACTGCACTCCAACCTGGGTGACAGAGCAAGACTCTGTCTCAAAAAAAAAAAAAAAAAAAAGAAAAAGCACTATAGATTCACAGATTTTGTGATTTTTAAAAATAAATTTCCTTTAAAGTCAAGCAATTTGTAAAAAGAGGCTTATATAATAAATGTTCATAGTAGAGCCTCCTATTAAAATTTTAAGGACAGTACTTAGCTTTTATGATATATTTTTAATGATTAAATACTTCCTAGTAAAAAGGAAATATTTTGTTCTAATCTGTGGGTTATCTTGTCATTCTGTTAATTGTTCCCTTTGCTGTGTAGAAACTTTTTAGTTTGATGCAATTTCATTTGTCCATTTTTGCTTTTGTTGCCTATGCTTTTGGGATCATATCCAAGAAATCATTGCCCAGACCAATATCATGGATCTTTCCTCATATGTTTCTTTTAGCAATTTTACAGCTTCGGGTCTTACATTCAAGACTTTAATCAATTTTTAGTTGATTTTTGTATATGGTGTGAGATAAGGGTCCAATTTCATTTTCCTGCATGTGAAGATCTAGTTTTCTCAACACCATTTATAGAAGAGGCTGCCCTTTTCCTATTGTGTGTTCTTGGCACCTTCGTCAAAAATCAATTGACCATAAATGTGCAGGTTTATTTCTGGACTTTCTATTCTGTTTTGTTGGTTAATATGTCTGTTTTTATGCCAGTACAATGCTGTTTTGTTTGTTATAGATTTGTAATATATTTTGAAATCAGGTAATGTGATGCCTCCAGCTTTGTTCTTTTTGCTCAAGATTGCTTTGGGTATTTAGGGTCTTTTGTGGTTCTATATGAATTTAGGATTTTTTTTCTATTTCTATAAAAAGTGACACTAGAATTTTGATGGGGATTGTACTGAATCTGTATATCATTTTACATGATATGGCATCTTAATTCTTCCAATCCATGAACATGGAATATCTTTTTATTTATTTGTGTAATCCTCAGCTTCTTTCAATATTTTACAATTTTTAATATACATATGTTTTACTTACTTGGTAAAATTCACTTCTTAGTTTTTGGGTTTTTTTTTTTAATGCTACTGTAAAAAGAAAATTCTTTACTGAGTGACTCAACTGTGATTGTGCCAGTAGAATCTAAGAAGCCCAGCAGAAGATGACATCTTGGGAAGATTTAAAGAACTAAGAAGAGATTGTAACTGTTCACCACAGGTAAGAGAGACATTGAGTTTAAATCCAACCAAGTTAGAAGGGTTTGGTTAATGCCTTGGGCTTTCCATTTAGTTAGGAATAAAGACTACATATACATCAAAAGAGCACCAAAACCAAAACATAGACCTGTCCTGACAAAAGAAAAACCAAGGCTCCCCAAGTTGAAGGAGGCTTCTATAATTTAACTGCCTGCTAAAACAAAACTCAGCACTCTTCAGAGGAAGGTCCAGAGTTTCTACACTGTATTACCCACAACATAACAATAAAAAAATTACTAGACATGTGAAGAAGTGGGAAAATGTGACTTATAGTTAATATAAAGGGACCAACAAAGACTTAGGTGTTAGAATTGGCAGAGAAAGACTTTAAAATAAATATGACAAATATGTTAAAATGTCTACAGGAAAAGATGGATATAACATATAAAGAAATGTGCACATGAGGAGTAAAGATTGGAAAAGCAGAAATGAAACAGCCTTTATTCACAGACAACATGATCAACGTGACTCTAGGTGATTCTCCAAGTCTATTAACTCTAGTAAGTGAATTCAACAAGGCTATAGGATACAAAATATTTCTATATTGTTTCAATGAACTGGAAAATAACATTTAGAAATAAATACCCTTTATAATAATGTCAACAAACATAAAAATTACGAAGAATAAATGTAAGAAAAGGTAAAAAAAAAAAAAAACCTCTACTTTGAAAACTACAAAATTAAAGAAAGAAATTAAGAAAGACCTAAATAAATGGAGAAATATATCGTGGACATTGTTGCAAGACTCAATATTGTAAAGTTGTCATTCTACCCAAAGTGATCTTAAGATCAATGTACTTATAACTCAGAATGGGATTTTTTGATGGAAATTAATAATCTAACATGAAATGTTATATGCAAATATAAAGGACCTAGGATAACCAAAATAATCTTGAAAAAGGAAAAAAGTTGGAGGACTTGGGCTACCTGATTCTAAAACTTACTATAAAGCTATATTAATTAAGACAGTATGTTATTGGCTTAAGAAAAGAGAAATAGATGGCTTAAACAGAATACAGAATCTAGAAATAGACCTTCCCATATATTCAGCAAATTGACAGAAATACCAGCAATTCAATGGGGAAAAGAAAAATCTTTTCAGCAAATGATGCTAGAACAACTGGATAGCTGTATATTCTGATCTGTACATCACAACATATTAAAAATTAATCAGAAGTAAACTATAAACCTAAAAATAGGAGCCAAAGTTATAAAGCTCCTAGAAGAAAGCATAAAGAATATAAAAATACAGGGTAGTCATAGGGTAGGCAAATATCTCTTGGTACGTAAAAAGCACTAACCATGAAAGAAAATTGATAAATTGAACTTTATCAAAATTAGAAACGTCTGCTTATCTACAGATACCTTTAAGGAAATAAAAGGTAAATCATAAACTCATTACTAAGGACTAGCCCAACCTGTATTATGTTATACAGGTTGGATATAATGAAGATATGGGTTTAATGAAGGTCACTTGATTTTGAACACATGCAGAACAAAAATAAATGTTATAAATCTTGACACTGTAGAATTACAGAAAGTGAGACTTGACAAATGGCCAGGAAAGGTGAAAGTTTGAATAGTGATGTTAATATCATCTTACTAACATGAAAAGTAAAGAGATAAACTTGACAGTTGATGGAATAGGCAATAGCCATTTCAGTATATTTAAAATTAGAAAGTTTTAAATAGAAATCAAAGTAATAATATGATTATTAAACCTGGTAGGAAGGAATAAAGTAGAAAATAAATGAGTGAACTAAATCCTTACTCTTTTTTTTTAATTAAAAAAAATATTTTTAGAGATGGGTCTTGCTATGTTGCCTAGGCTGTCCTTTAACTCCTGAGGTCAAGCAATCCTCCCACCTAGGTCTCCTGAGCAGCAGGGATTTCAGGCTCATGTCATCTGCACCCAACTAAATCCTTATTTTTTACATCTTGGAGTCAACAAATAATATCCAAAATTGATAAAATTTTAAAAATAGCAGTAAAAGCATGTTATTTGGAATTACCTGTATAATGAATTAAATGAGTAAAACATAAACATTTAACCTCTGGGAAACTGGTTTAGGGATGGAAAAGAATGAAGTAGGGAACTTTGCTTTTTGTTTTATGTCATTCTCTAATTATAGATTTTTTTCCATGCATGTGTTGCCTTGTTTTTAGACAAATAAGAGATAAATAGATAATAGGAAGGGAGTGAGGATAGCATGGATCAAGGAAAACCTACATACCTTGAGGTTGTCACTGTACAGGGAGATTTCAAGTGATTTCTTTCTTCATTATACCTTTCTGTATGGCTCAGATATTTTATAATCAGTAGGCAATATTTTTATAAATGTAAGAGGAAAATAAAGCTGTTTCCCTTTTGAAAGAAAGAAAATCTTAAATTGAAAAAATCAACCTTGCTGAATACTTTATTGCCTACTGGAAAATAACATCTGGTGGTTTGGAGCTATCTGGTGGGAAAACACTTTTCAGAATGTCAAAGTATTATTAACTTCTTGATTTGCATCAGTATGCTACACTGAATGCAAACCACTGTTTTTCAGTGGATGAAGCCTGGAGGGTTTCTCAGGCTTAAAGTGCCAGGTAGGACTAAAGAATAGTTGCCTAAGAAAAGCAGAAAGTTCTCAAAATAATTGAATTACTGTCAAATGATACTGAGTTTTTTGCATTTACTATGAGAGTAAAGGAAACCTAAAAATACTCTAATGGTGTGTCTTTACGGTTTGCACTGATACTAGCTCTTTTGGGATTCTTCTCTAAGATTAAGTGTACACCCATAATTATGTCATCATGTATGCAGAAGTGTCATTTTTTTTTTTTTTTTTTTTTTTTGCTCAGTTCTTGTAACTTGTTTATAAGCCTGGAAGAGCAATAGCCAATGGTGATGTCCAGAGCCATCTGCCACTTAGATACCAAAACCAGTTGTAGTGTTCCCACTAGAGCTGTGATGTTGGTTCATCTATGTCTTAAATTAGGTGTGTAGGGAGTAAACTACATGCCCATAGGAACGCATTTTATTGCAAACAGAGTATTATTCCAGAAACTAGTCATCAGGTTATCTTGGCCATTGTACATGCAGCACATCTGGGAATTATTCTCAGGAAAACATTGAGTAAAAGCTCTGACTAGTGGCTTGGATTTTGGCTACTGCAAAGACTAGAAAAAATAAAGCACATATCAAGCGACAGTGTATAATCTAACAAAGTCAACTCTAAGATACATGATAGTGAAACCCTGATCAAGAATCCTTATTGATTTTGTGATTTTGTAAGATAATATTAATGGGCTATGGTAAACTCCTTCGCAAACAGCATATAAATGTTTCTGATTGCCTTATTTCTTTTTTCTTTTTTTTGAGACAGAGTCTTACTCTGTCACCTTGGGTAGAGTGTCATGGTGTCAGCCTAGCTCACAGCAACCTGAAACTCCTGGGCTCAAGCAATCCTCCTGCCTCAGCCTCCCAAGTAGCTAGGACTATAGGCGAATACCACCATACCCAGCTAATTTTTTTTTTCTATTTTTAGTAGAGATGGGGTCTTGCACTTGCTGAGACCAGCCTCGAACTCCTAATCTCAAGGGATCCTTTCACCTCCACCTCCCAGAGTGCTGGGACTACAGGTGTGAGTGAGCCACCACGTCCAGCCTTCCCTTATTTCTTTAATCAGAACTCTGAGTCAGATATTTATAATATAATTTATGCTATAGATGTACAAGAAAAAAACTGAATTTATGATTTTCTAAGAAACTTTATTGAAGAAATACAGCAAAGTAGTCAAAAGCAGGGATTTTGAAGTCAGACAAACCTGAGTTTGAATCCTTTAAGCTTCATTTGCTGGGTGACTTTATTGAACATACTCAGTGTTAACCTCAGTTTTCTCATCTATAAAATGTACTGAAAATTGTTACAGAAAATTGGATAATAAAATTATGTATGTTTCTCATCTATCAACATGTCATTCAATGTTACACAATAGCTCTCAGTCCTGCTGCATTTTTAAAAGAGTTTTACATGAAAACTCACTCAAGCTTCTTTCTAGATGCATCAAGGACTCAAAAGACAAAGGTAAGGCCGGGCGTGGTGGCTCACGCCTGTAATCCTAGCACTTTGGGAGGCCAAGGCGGGCGGATTGCTCAAGGTCAGGAGTTCGAAACCAGCCTGAGCGAGACCCCGTCTCTACCAAAAATAGAAATAAATTAATTGACCAACTAAAAATATATATACAAAAAATTAGCCGGACATGGTGGTGCATGCCTGTAGTCCCAGCTACTCGGGAGGCTGAGGCAGTAGGATCGCTGAGCCCCGGAGATTGAGGTTGCTATGAGCTAGGCTGACGCCATGGCACTCACTCTAGCCTGGGCAACAAAGTGAGACTCTGTCTCAAAAAAAAAAAAAAAAAAAGACAAAGGTAATCTTTTGGAAGTTATTCCCAGCACTTACTTTTCACTTATGTATACTGTGATAGTTAGTGTTTGCCAAGAACTGGACTAATATGGGTTCCAGCCACAATAATTGGAACAAAGTCCAAGATAATTAGTAATAAAGCTTCACATATATTAACTATGAGCACATCCCTCACAGAACAATCTTGAATTGGACTTAAAACTCCATGTTCTCAGGACAGACTAGAATAACTGAGAGACATTTTAAAAAATAGCTATTCTTTGTCATAATACCTGGGTAACCAACTAAAGAAGAAAAACAAAGTTGGAGAATAAATATTATCTGATTTTAAGGCATTATAAAACTATGATAGTCAAGACAGCAGTGTATTGGCATAAAGATAGACAAATCAGTGAAACAAATTACAGATAGTCCAGAAATAGACTCACATGTGTACAAGCAACTGATTTTTGACAGAGGCTCAGAGGCAATTCAATAGAGAAAGGATGACCTTTTCAACAAATGTTCTAGAACTTTTGAATATCTATATACAAAAAGAAAAAACTACTTTGATCCATACCTTTCAGCATATATAAAAATTAACTTAAAATAGATCACAGATTTAGTATAAAAACCTAAAACTATAGAACTTCTAAAAAATAACATAGGAAAAAAATCTTTCAGACCTTATTCTTTGAGTTAAACAAATATTTCTTAAATGCAACATCAAAGGCACAATCCATAAGAGAAAACAATAAGATGGAACTCAGTGTTTGTAAATAATATATCTGATATAAGACCTATATCCAGAATATATAAAGAACTCTCAAAACTCAATAAGAAAACAACCAGATTAAAAAAGAGAGAGAGAGCAAAGGGTTTAAACAGACACTTCAGCAAATAAATATACGGATACAAAATGAGCATAGGATGCTTAACATCATTCGTCATTAAGTAAATGCAAATTAAAACCACAATGAGATACAACTAAACACCCAACAGAAAAGCTACAATTAAAATAAATGACCACACCAAGTATTGGCAAGGATGTGAAACAACTGTAATTCTCATTCAATGCTGGTGGAAATTGAAATGGTTCATTCACTCTGAAAAAATGTTGGACAACTTCTTAAAAAGTTAAACACACATCTACTATATGATCCAGCCATTTCACTCCTAGGCATTTACCCAAGAGAAATGAAACATTTGTTTGGATGAAACCATATAAAGATCTGTACACAAATATTCACAGCAGTTTTATTTGTAATAGCCCCAAACTGGAAACAACTCAAATGTCCCATCAGTAGGTGAGTGGACCAACAAATTTGGTATATCCCTACTTCAGGAATAAAAAGTAATGACCTACTAATACATGCAGCAACATGGATGAATCTCAGAATAATTATGCTGAATAAAAGGAGTCAAACAATAAAAGAGTAAATGATATATGATTTCATTTATATAAAATGCAAACTAATATATAGTGATAGGAAACAGATCAATGGTTGCCTAGCCTGGGGGAGGGGAGGTAAGAAGGATTAAAAAGAGGCATGAGGAAACTTTTGGAGGTAATAGATATGTTTAGTATCTAGCTTGTGGTGATGGCTTTACAGGGGTATACATATGTCAAAATTTAACCCATTTTTTTTACTTTATTTTGGTAAGAACACATGAGATTTACCTTCTTAACAAATTTTTAAGTGTCAGATATGTTATTGTTGACTGTTATGCATTTTTTATACACTTAAATGTGTGCAATTTGTTTTCTGCCAATTATAGCCAAATAAAGCTGTTAAAAATTAAAATTAGAGGCTGGGTATGGTGGCTTATTTCTGTAATCCTATCACTTTGGAAAGCCAAGGCAGGAGGATAGTTTGAGGCCACAGGAGTTCATAACCAGCCTGGCCAATCGCAAGACCCCATCTCTACAAAAATTTTAAAATTAGCCAGGTGCAGTGATGTGTACCTGTAGTTCCAGCTACTCCACAGGCTGGAACTTTTAATCCAGGAGTTTGAGGTTGCAGTAAGCTATGATTAACACCTCTGCTCTCTAGTCTGGGTAACACCCTATCTAAAAAATAATTATAATAACAAATGAAATTAGGAAAAAACTCTTCTTGCTTCAAGACTTCATCTTCTTTAACTAAGTAGAAGAAGCATTGCATATGGTAGTGATTTTTTGTTTTATGTTTATTTCTTTTGATTATATGCTATTTCTGATAGAGTTAGACTTCTCATTTTTCAGCAATAAAAGATTGCTTTGTTAAAGGCTTGTTTTATTATTTAAGGACACTACAAATATTTTAACCAATTGCCTGGGAGAAAATAAAAACTCCTTCTACTTCCAAAAGGACTGAGGAGTACCATGTTTTAAAGGTTGCATAAAATTTACAATGCTGATTGTTTTAAAAATCAATAATTGGCAAGTATATTCAACAGTTTGCAGACTATCTCAGATATCCTGACCCAATTTGTTAAAACAGGCAATTATGAAAGAGCACCCCTGGTGAAAATACGCATTCTCATGCATAAAGATATCTCTGCCACACTTAAGTACATTTAATATCAGAGCTTCAATTTCTGAAGCTTTGTTTGTGCTTTTTGGCCTTTCTTCTTCAAAGGTAAATGGCACAGCAGATTCTTTTAAGACATAGTTGCATTTCAACAAGTTGGTCTTGGGATTTGTTCTTGTTCTGTGCTTGCAGTTATTTATTGCTTTATAAAGGTTATAGGTAAGTAAATATGGCTAAAGGTTGATAAAATAGAACATTTTACAGAACACCTTATTGGTTTAACATATTAAAACTTTTAGCATTTAAAATTACTTTAAAGGATAAATATCTTAGAATTATTAGACCTAAGATATTCATGACATATCTAAATGGGAATAAATGTTTTTCAAATGCTTGCAGAGAAAATTCCATAACTTGCTTTTATAATCTGTTTTATGGTAATTCTACCCTAAAAGTAAGGGCTAAAAGTAAAGTCCTGTTTTTTTCAGAATTTTGAGAAATGAGATATTAATAATTATTAATATATTCTGGCTTATAGGAGTTGTCATATATTGCTTACCTGGATTTCTAATTTTTCAAATAAATAGAGTATTATAAAAGACATTAAAATGAGGCTCTAGAATACCTAAAATAATCTTTTCAAAAAAGGGTAAAGTGAGAGGAATCACTCTACCTCAATGTTAAGATCTATTATATAGTTATAGTAATCAGCATAGTATGCTATTGATTGAAGAAAATGTAGTCAAACCAATGGAATAGAATAGAGAACTTAGAAATAGACCTATACTATATCCATAGCCATAGTCTGGTTGTTATATTATTGTTTTGCAAAATGCAAATCACTGGGGGAAACTGGGCAAAGAGTACAGGGATTTCTTTGTATTATTTCTTACAATTGAATATGAATCTACAATCATCTCAAAATATCAAGTTTAATTTTAAATATATAATAAAAACAATAGAAAAAGAAATATGTTTCTGGTTTATCCTAAAATAAAATACAGGATTTTATAGTTTGGGGGATCTTCATTATGATGATGAATTATCATACATAAAGACCATTAAAAAGGTCTTATTATTTGAAATTTCAAGTTAATTGGATTTTCAATGAATGGGCATTGACTGCATACAAGGATTGCATTAATAAGACCTCAGATAGTTCTGACAATTCCCTAGTAACCTTTTCCAAGGGCCAGGAGGCTGAGCCTTAGTTGCTTGTAAACCTGGAAAGCTGCCTGATATCTCCAGGTATAACCTCTGTCTAGGTCATCTGAGCAGTTATCATGTAATGCAGTAAGAAAAGGATGTTCTTTGCCAGCACATCAGAATATTTAGATTTCACCTGTATCTACTTCATAGTCTTGAAATGTAAAAATAAGATTGTCAAGAATATGCAACATTGGAACACAGCATTAAAATATTTGCTTAACTTTTGCATACTATATAAGCAAGTAATCCAACCTAGGATATTATAATGGATGTTATATTTGTGGTTTGTTTTATTTTGTTTTGGTTTTGCTCTAAAGTGTGGTCTTTTTGTTGTTTTAGAAGAGATTAATATAATAGTGAGCTGGTAAACATGCAATACATTTTGAATTAGATAAAAAGTTTTCAAACATAATCTCATAAACTTTTAGAGCTTTTGAAGTATATAGATTGTTGGAAATGTCTTATAAAGTTCTTTTTCAAAACAAAGCTGTAAAAGTAAAAACACATGCATATTTTTTTTTCTGCCTCTGCATTCCCACTGCAACCATTTTATTTTTCTTTTGGTGCTTGAATCGAAACCCACTGCAACTATCTTGATTCATGCCTTTACCTCATATGATTTATCTGAACAATTTAAGCAGTTTAGTAATTTCTTTGCCTCTGACCTATTTCTCACCTCCTACCCCTAATCCATCCTCCAGACTATCCCCAGAGTGATCTTACTAATAAGCAATCTGCTCACTCCTTCTCTGCTTGAAAACCAATCTTTGCTTCTGATTGCCTAAAATACAAAATCGAAACTTTACTGGGCATTCCAGGGCCTCTAAAATCTAGGCCCAGCCTACCTTGCTAGTCTTATACCTGCCATACTCCATACTCTATACCAGTCATACTGTACTTTGTCTTCTCAGAACACACCCTGTTTTTTTTATGTGAATCCTTCCATCTAGAATGCCCATCTTCATCTCTGCTTGGTTCATTATCTCACTTCCTCTCTGAAGCTGTCCTCAACATCCTAAAACAGTTCATCACTTCTTTTTGCTCTCACGGGATTTTTACATGGAATAATAACTACTATTTATTGAGCGCTTACTGGGTACCAGGCACTGTGCCTAACTAAGCATTTTACAGACGTGATCTCATTTAATCTTCTCAGCAGCCCTATGAGGTAATGTGGCATTTTCATGGTGTCTTCTCATTCATTGTTTTCATGTCTATCTCCTCACTAGAAGGGACTAATTTTATTCTTCTTATCTGAACCACCTTCTACTATAAAGCCTGATCAAATCAGGCACTTGATGAATGTTTGTTGAGTGAGTGAATGATAGAATGAATCCAATGAACTAAATAAAAGATAATTTGTTAGAGAGGATTGGCTTTACCATACTTGAACACAGCCAGAGCACTGGGAATAAGCTTCCTAATCCAAATATCCCTCTCCTTGCCGCCTAAAATTCCCATGGTTCTCAAGAATCTAATCTTGAGAATCTATAAAAATTCTATCTCTTCCACGATGCTTTCCTAGACCACATCAGTCAGAAATGGCCTCTTTTTCTCTATAATACGCTTATTCTACTAACAAAGTTTATGAGAGACATTTTGAGTTTTACACTTATCTCCCATATTCAAATGTTAGCTCTTTAAGGGATCAAGTAGACTTTTCAGCTAACTGCCCACCTCATATATGATACCCCTTTTAAAATAAGTGTCCTCTTCCCCATACGAGGGTGAGTCCTCTGCTTCTACCATTTTAGCCTGCTTCTTGGAATGTAAGTGAATAATAGATCAGGAATGGGTATCTAACCATGATGGGCTGGCCAGATTCCCTCTCCAGAGACTATGTACTTGCAACAAAAAAGCCTCTTAACCCAGCTCTGTTTCCTAAATGGAAGACCTGAGAGCTATTGTCCATAATTACCACTAGTGATGTGCCTGTGAGAGTGTGTCTCTCCAGTGGGACCTCTGTTCACATTAGAAAAAGGCAGCCTTCTAGGTGGGTGTAGCTTTGGATCTAGGGCACAAATGGACATAGTGACCTTGAGTAGCCATAATATTTCCCTCCATAGCTGGAGAGGCAGAGAAAGCTGGGCTGCAGAACCAACAAAATAAACCAAAGAGGTAGGGGGACAAAGAATAAACCAAAAATATGCAGAGAAGCAGAGGTATGAGAGAGAGAGAGAAAGAGAGAGAGAGAGAGAGAGAGAGAGAGAGAGAGCGCTCACGTGTGCTACTGCCTGGTTCCTATCAGCTTTCCTGATACTGGGTAGAATCCCTATAGAGACACCATTGCTTATGGTTTTCTTGAGAAGATCCAGTATTCTTTTAGTAAACATTTTATTATAGCTCAAGGGCAAAATAATCTGTGTTTTAGTCATCTAATCCTACAAGGCCAAAAATAGCTTTTCTGAGTAACTTGCAATGTCAGGCACCTGGTGGATATGTGTTGAATGTAGATTAAGCCACTGGTGTTTAATTTTGGCTTTACATTAGCAATACTTGAGATGTTTTTAAACCTACCCATGCCTGCATCCCACTGCAGACAAATTAAATTAAAACTAGCTTGGATAGGAGGGCACATGTATTGGTGTTTCTTAAAGCTTCTCTGATGATTCTGAAATGAAATCAGGGTTTATCATCATTGGGTTAGATACCTTCTATTAATTACTAGCTCCCTTAGAGAAGTAACCATAGTATTTATCTTTGTATCTTTGCTAAGAACCCTTCATCAGTTTAGAGCACTTTAGTTTTATTTGTTTTGTTAGGCTGTGTCAGTTAGGCCTAAATTCTGTTGCAAATGATGGTAAACACTATCATGGTGGCTTAAACTGTGGCTTTATTTTTCTCACATAACAAGAAATCCAGATATAGGCAGTCCAAGGTTGGCACAGCTTCACAAGGAAGCTCTTAAGGACACACATTCTTTCCATCTTTCTGTTTCTGCCATTCTTAGTGTTTAGTTTGTCACCTCTTGGTCGCAAAATGCCTGCTGCACCTCTAGGCACTGCATCTGTTGCAGGAAAGACAGAGATAGGTTCAAAATACCAAAAGGAACATTCTAGCCCAGTCTATCCTTTTTAAAAGTTTTCCTGGAATCTCAGCCAATGATCAGAACTGGACACATGGTTACACCTAGAACACTACTGGAAGGTGTCCAGGGAGAAAAAAATTCTGGATAGAGGTTGTGTCAACCAGAAACACTGTACCACAGGTTTGATTCAAATTAGAGTTGAACAGAATATTAAAGATTATTTGGCACCTCTACTGAGATCTGACAGATGTGAAAACAGTGGCCCAGAAATATCTGAGATCCACAGCCAGGTAATGACAGAACGGAGACCAAACCAAGATCCAGCTTTTATGAATGGCTAGGCCATTTCAAATTCCATATATCTATACATAGACCATTAGAAGTACCTACATGAGAAGCTACAGTTCATTTCTAAAGACAGAATTTAGAACATTGGAACTTTGTTGCAGCTGTCTCCAAAATAACCTTCCCCTTCAGAAGCAACGAATGGGAAGATGGATTCTCCAGTCTTTTGACTTGAAAGATGTCAAAATAAACTGTTCAAAAGTTCTGTGGAATATGTCCTTTATCAGTTGTCCACTTGTTCTATATAATATAGAAGATGTTTGTTTTTTTACATCCCTAAGGCAGAACAAATTCAATAAACAATGAAGATCCAAAAGTGTTCAGGTACAATCCCAGTTTGTTCTTCTTCCTTAGTGTACATTACAATGGTAATATACCTTCCTTGGTACATTACCATTACCATTAGTGTACTTAGTGTACATTTCCTAAGAAATTTTTTTAAAGTTTATTGTTGCTATCAGATAACCTTAATGTTCTCTTTGCCCAAAAACAAAAAATGAAGTTTTGCCAAGTATATACTACCTAAAGAATTATCATTCTATAATTTTTCAGTTTCCCCAAATGACTAATTTTAGTCTCCTAGGTATAATATTCACATTTCAGGAAGAAAAAGAAAAGTGTATCTCCATCTAACCAAATAATGTTCCACAAGAGTGTTGATTATTCCTTCTCTATAGCTATGATTTTTATCATTATGTATATTCCTCAAGCACCACTTATACATTTCTGTCACCACATATACACTTCAGTTCCTGTCCTCTGAGAGCTTATAATATGATGTGTTAGGAAGAGAAACTTGCAAGATAAATTTAAACTGGGTATAGCAGGAACTCTGTATAATTATGCCATTGGAAGCTCTACTAATACCACCATTATAGGGTACCAGTGTTATAATAAACTTTTATTATCCTAGTCTAAATGAGAGTCAGTAGAGTATAGTGGGGTTTAAAGCTAAAGTTTAAAGCTACTCAGGCCAGGTGCAGTGGCTCAGACCTATAATCCTAGCACTTTGGGAGGCTGAGGTAGGAGGACCACTTGAGGCCAGGAGTTCAGAGCAAGAAGGCAAAATAGTGAGACCCCATCTCTACTTGGGAGGCTGAGGCAGGAGGATCACTGGAGCCCAGGAATTTGAGGCAGAGGTTCACATCCCACACTATGGGCCAGGATATTTTGCTTCTCTGAGATCAGTTCTAATTTATAGTGGGGGTAAAAATAAGGGCTCCAGTGATTGGATTATAGTAAGAATTAAATAAGATAAGCTTAACATAGTTTTCCACAACTGCTGAATAAATAGTAGCTGTTATTAAGTTTAGGTTGATGTAATTAAACAAGATAGTTGATACACAGCTTTGAAATAGTAAATCATGTTAAAATAAATCAATTTTATTGTTAATCATGTTCAAACATATTTGGACCTCAATTTTGGGGACTCATAATTTTTCCTAAGTATGTCATTATCCTTATACATACATGCTTAGCATATATGTTTTTATACCATTCCTCCGTCTGCTGTAATTTACAGCTATTTTATACCATTTTAAGGCTTGATTCAGGAGTAATGTTGCTACTACCAACAAACTGTTAGGGGGAATGATTTATATGAAAATTCTACTTCATAGGCTATCATTTTAAATAGAGGGAGGTACAGTAAAAAGATGTTTTATCATAAATTTTGTAATAACTCTACATAGTTTTCCTAAGTCAATTTTAATCTGTTTGGGGTGTGTAGTTTATCGGTTATATTTTAGTCTCCATGGCAACAGATGCAATCATTGCATACACATTCTGCAGCTGGGTAGACAGGCGGTCTCCTCTGAGACTTCAACTTGCAAATAAAGCAATGTGTGAGTAAGAAGAGTGCATTCTTCTCCAAGAGACTGAGTACTGCACGTCTAGGATGCCAGTCTCAGGTGATAGCCAAAGCAAGGCTTCCAAGTGCGACTTCTCCAGGTTTCTCATGGAATAATTGAGACATCTTTTCCCAAGGCATAAAGACACTTCCCCTTCTGCTTTTAGAATTTCGGGCTTAGGTTAAATAAAACACAGTGGAAAACTGTACCCTAAGTACCTGGTTCTCACCCATCTCTTAAGATTTCCTGGGTTTCTGAAGTGGAAATTTATAAAAACACAGTTGAGCTTCTATGAAAATAAAAATTAGATGATGATGAAAAATAAAATTGTAGATAGAAGTCACTGCAAAAATGTAGGAAGCAAAGAAAATTCTGTAACAAAAATTCCTTGAGATTCTTTTGTGATACCCTAGAACTGAGATTCTATATTCATGTGAGCTACTTCTTCTGAACACAGTAAAAAGTTGTATGCATAATTGACTCAGTTAAAAGGGAGATGTTTTAACCTTTTGTTATGGAAAATTTCAAACATATACAAAATTTGAGAGAATAATAAAATGAACCTTTATGTACCCGCCTCCCAGATTCATCAATTATCAATATTTTGATACTTGCTTTATCTATATACCCCACACAAATTTATGCCAGATTATAGTCAGTAATTTCACTCATAAATGTCTACAATGCCTCTAGTTGATAAAGACATTTAAAAAAAAATAACAGTTATGCTCTCATCTGTAATACCTAAAGATGAATAATTAATTCCTAATTATCAGAAATATTCTATTTTGAGTTAATAAAAGAAGTATAAAAGAGATTGATATTGACAGTTGTTATATATTATTTTAGATCTTGTGAATAAATCACTTCATGAAAAATTTTAAATGGCTTATTTTTCCCATGGAGAACAAAATACTTTATAAAAATTTTTTTTATTGTCCTGAATTTTCCTCATCCTTTTTTTAGAGGAAGCATAAATTTCTAGTTAGTTACCATCATTTTACAATAACATCAAAGTTAGTTTTAATTAATAGAATTAAATATTGGAGAATCTCTGATTTAGTCTTCAATTCCTCTTCAGTTGGCCCAGAAGTAAATATCAAGAAGTTATCATCCCCATGTGTTTGTCACTGCTTGAAACTAGCTAGTACATTCTTGAACTCTGTTTCATTAAAAGCCATTGGTCAAGCTATTTCTCCTTGAAAATCTTCCTCTTAGAATGACTTGTGTTCCATTTGTGGAATGCCCATCAGTCTTTGCCTGTCCACTTATCAACTTCTGTGAGGGTCTTTCTGGTGTTTTTCTTTGTCAATCTGTTCTTGGCTTCTCTGCCTCTTTGTCTAGCTTCATAAATATCTTTTTCTGCCTCATTTTTCTTTTCTTCCATTTTTGTCTTTTCTTTCTTCTCTAATCTCTGCTGCTCCTTGCTATTTGTTAAATGTATTGAATATAATTGAATATAAATAATTATTTCCTATTCTTAATCTTAAAAATATATGAGAAAGGATAATAGACCTAAATGTAAAATGCAAAACTATGAAACTCCTAGAAGATAAAATACCTAAATGACCTTTGGTATGGTGATGATTTTGTAGATATAACACGTAAGGCACAATCCACGAAAGAAATAATTGATAAGTTAGATTTCATTAAAATTGAAAACTTCTTCTCTGTGAAAGACAATATAAGGAAAATGAGAAGAAAAGCCGAAAGTGGGAGAAAATATTCGCAAAATGACATATCTGATAAAGGACTGTTATCCAAATATACAAAGAGCTCTTAAAACTCAACAGTAGGGCTGAGTGTGGTGGCTCAGGTCTGAGCATTTTGAAAGGCCAAGGCAGGAGGATCATTTGAGGACAGGAGTTTGAGACCATCCTGGGCAACATAGTAAGACCTCATCTCCACAAAAAATTTTTTAAAATTTAGCTGGGCATGGTGGTGCACACCTGTAGTTCTAACTACTCAGGAGGTTGAGGCAAATGGAGGATCACCTGAGCTCAGGAGTTCAAGGTTGCAGTGAACTATGATAATGCCACTGCACTCCAGCCTGAGCAATAGAGCAAGACCCTTACTCTTGAAAAAAGAAAAAACTCAACAATAAGAAAACAACTTGATTCAAAGATGTACCAAAAATGGACTGAAGACCTTACCAAAGAAGATATACAGATGGTAAATAAGCATATGAAAAGATGCTCTACATCATATGTCATTAGGAAAATTCAAACTGAAATAGCAATGATATAATACTACACACCTGTCAGAATGGCCAAAATCCAGAACACCAACAACACCAAGGATGTGGAGCAACAGTATTTCTCATTCATTGCTGGTGGGAATACAAAATGATGCAGCCACTTTGGAAGACAGTTTGGTGGTTTCTACAAAACTAAACAAATTTTTACCATATGAGCTAACAATTACAATCATTAGCATTTATACAAAGGACTTGAAAAGTTCTGTCCACACAAAAATCTGTGCACAGATGCTTATAGCAGCTTTATTCATAACTGCCCAAACTTGGAAGCAACCAAGGTGACCTTCAGTAGGTGACTGGATAATTAAGCTATGGTACATCCACACAATGGAATAGTATTCAGCACTAAACAAAGTAGTGGGCCAGGCACAGTGGCTCATGCCTATAATCCTAGCAGTCTGGGAGACTGAGGCAGGAGGATCGCTTGAGGTCAGGAGTTTGAGAACAGCCTGAGCAAGAGTGAGACTCCCGTCTCTACAAAAAATAGGAAAATTAGTCAGGCTTGGTGGCACAAGCCTGTATTCCCAGCTACTTGGGAGACTGAGGCAAGAGGAGCTCTTGAACCCAGGAGTTTGAAATTATAGTGAGCTACAATGATGCCACTGTACTCTACTTGGGGCAACAGAGTGAGACTCTGCCTCAAAAAAAAAAAAAAAGAAAGAAACTATCAAACTGTGAAAAGACATGAAAGCACCTTCAATGCATATTACTACGGGAAAGAAGCCAATCTGAAAAGGCTACATACTGTGTGATTCTACCTATATGACATTTTGGAAAAGGCAAAACTATGAAGACAGTTGCCAGGGCTTGGGGGTAGAGGAAGAGATGAAGGGATGAAGAAATGATGTGGAGCACAGAGGATTGTTACAGCACTGAAGATACTGTATATAATACATGTATGATAAATGCATGTTATTATATGTTTGCCAAAGCCCATGGAATGTGCAACAGCAATGGTGAACCCTAATGTAAACTGTGGACTTTGGGTGATTATGATATGCCAATGTGGGTTCATCAAGTGTGACAAACAAGATGTGGCACATCTTCTCGTGGAAGATGTTGATAATGTGGGAGGCTAAGCATGTGTAGAATCATGGAAATGGGGGCATGTATATGAGAAATCTCTGTATCTTTCTCTTCATTTGCCGTGAATCTTAAACTGCTCTAAAAAACAAATGCTTAAAAATGAAAAATAAATAAAGTCTTCAGAAAACTAAATTAAAAAATAGATGAGAGAAACATTTGAGGCTTCTCTCAAAGAAAATAAAATTGTTTTCACTTGATTTTTTTTTCTTCCTTCAGACTAGTAACTCTCTTAGCATGTTCTCTTAGAATACATATTTAGCCATTCTAATAGTTAGCTATTACTCACACCACATTTACTAAAGATGATTTCTAAAGAATTCTAAGCAACTTTGTAACTGGGAATTTTACTCATTCTCATGGCATCCATGCTAATAGGATAAAGGAAATTGTTATGATGCTCTGATATTTGAAAAGGGTCACACGGTTTAGAGAGCTTCAAAACATCACTCAGCAAATGAGTGCAGACCCCTTGCTAGCATTTTACTTAGTAAATTTGTAGATATTCCAACTGGATTCTGGCATTAAATACAAATATTGTGGGCCTTGTTAAAGCCTTAAATCTAAAAGGCATCTTAGAGACTATGTAGCCTAAGAGTTCTTCATTTTACTCAATGGGAAACTGAGATCAAGGGTAACCAAGGTTCCACAATAAGTTGGAAAAGGAGTGAGAAGTAGAGCCCTGGTTTACTATGAGTCCAGTGCTTTCCAGTATTTTCCCTACAATTTTGAGTAATAAGGAATTGTTGCATGGCATGAGAGGACAGCAGTCACTCACATCAGTATAATATGCACCATAAGTTCTTTGTCCAGGGTGCCCAATCCTCCTACACTCATTGACCCAATGGGTCTCTAGAACAATAGATCACATTAGGACCATGGCTGGAGCAAGAGCCTGGTAGAAGGAAGTTTAATCTGCTTTCTTGAGTATCACACTGGAATGCAGGTAGTGCTAATGTATTAGCACACTGACATACCCTTGCTGGGGAACTTTAAAATAGAAAACTCTATCAATGGAGCAGAGAATATTGGAATAATTTTTATAAAACAACATTCAAGTTTACATCTGTGAAAGGGAAAGGGTGTCCATTCTTTCCTCCACCTTCAATGATCCAATGTGTTTATTGTCTTAATGTAGTTCTTGTTTTTCTGTTTCATTAAGTTCCCAAAGAGCATGCCACTAGATTTGACTATATGATGAAGTGTAAATGAGCACACTTAGCACATTCTTTTTGTGAATAAAGTACCTTGATAAGAATGATGATGGGGAAGATAATAACATACATGCCCCACATACTTGCTTAAGTGATTCAATCCCAATGCTTTTTGCTCTCCTGAGCAACTTCAGGAAACATGTTTTGGTTTTCCAGTCCCCCAAATAGATAAACTATATTTTAAGGCAGGGGTCCTCAAACTTTTTAAACAGGGGGCCAATTCACTGTCCCTCAGACTGTTGGAGGGCCAGGCTATAGTTTAAAAAAAAACTATGAACAAATTCCTATGCACACTGCACATATCTTATTTTGAAGTAAAAAACAAACAGGCAAAAACACCTGCATGTGGCCCACGGGCCGTAGTTTGAGGATGCCTGTTTTAAGGTATTTATTATTAGCTATTTCTCTCATATATTTTCAAAATTATTAGCTTTATTTATATTTATATTGAAAATCACTCCCTTGAATTATACAATTTCATTGAGAGAGTAAGCAGTCAACAATTCAGGTCCAATAGTGTCAATACTGGTAGTACCAGCAGTTTATGAATCAGGACCCAATGTATATCAAATAACAAAATAAAAATTTTTAAAAAAACACAATTCATTGTAGTTTGTCAATGGGTTAGAATTAAAACTACTGTGGAAAAACAACTGTCCTTCATTCTGTGTTTCCAATGAGAAAAATAAATATTAGAAATGTCACTTTGGTGAGGTTATTAACAACCTTAAATTGTAGGGAGGTTCCTCCAAAGGGGAAAAAGGATGATAAAACACGTCTACTTGAAATGGCTTCATAGCTTAAGCAAACAGCATTGCCAAAAAAGTCCCACCCAGCAGGAAATGGTAAGAACAGCCTTAAAAATATTCCAGAGAAATAGACTGTTTCAACAAAAAGTTAGGGGAAAAAAATCAAACTACGACATCAATTGAATTTTGACTGAGACTGTCACAGACTTGGGCTGGCAAAACACAATATTAGAAAATCTAAAATCCTTAAATAGCATTGGAAAATGCAGCCCCTAGGGGGAAAATGTAGGATAATGCATAAAAATAAGGTATGGATAGTGATTGAATTTTCTCAGTGAAGCCTGGTAACTTTTTTTGTGGGTTTTATAATAATAATTTAATTCTTTTTTTTTTTTTTTTTTTTTTTTTTTTTGAGGCAGAGTCTCGCTTTGTTGCCTAGGCTAGAGTGAGTGCCATGGCGTCAGCCTAGCTCACAGCAACCTCAAACTCCTGGGCTCAAGCGATCCTTCTGTCTCAGCCTCCCAAGTAGCTGGGACTACAGGCATGAGCCACCATGCCCGGCTAATTTTTTCTATATATATTAGTTGGCCAATTAGTTTCTTTCTATTTATAGTAGAGACGGGGTCTCGCTCTTGCTCAGGCTGGTTTCGAACTCCCGACCTCGAGCAATCCACCCGCCTCGGCCTCCCAGAAAGCTAGGATTACAGGCGTGAGCCACCGCGCCCGGCCTAATAATTTAATTCTTAATGTATACTGTTGTGACATTTATTTTACAAAATATACAGGTAATAGTTAAGGGACTGGTGAACATTAGAATAGAATACCACCACATTTTGGTTAGGTTTTAATGAGAGAGGCATATACTATATATAACTGAGCTGTCTGAAAATATGTTTTTACAAAACTCAAATTGGGTTGGGAAGAACTATCTCAAATATATTTACTTTCATTTAACAACTCTATTAGTGGTTGGATACTGTATTATCTGGTCAAGTCAAAAGGATTTTCCCTCTTATTTTCTACTTACTCAGTTTCTGGAAAGTGCTCTGAGAATGCTACTATTTTGGCAGCATGTGGGTAAGTTTAAATTCTTAGTCTTTGTTCTATGATATGAAAGGTCATAGTCACTGAAGATGGCCACTTCTACTTAAGAGATCATGTTTTGGGGAAACGAAAATGTCCCAGTCAACAAACTAAAGCTTGACTTATTTCATTCATACATATCTGTATGAGGTTTGTATTTGAATTTTATTTCTGAGCCCATTTTTCAGAGCTTGGCTTTATGTTTATTATCAACTTTTTGTAGATAAGCAAATTTCAACTTAGCTTAAATACATGAAAAGTCATAGCTTCAGTGGGACAGAGATGTCCTGCAATCCCTGTCTGTTGATTCCAGAAACCATGCTCATAAGACCTACGCTGTATTCCTGAAGTAGACATAAATATTATTTTACCCTAATGCTAACTCATCTTCTAGAATGAGAAAACAAGAATTGCCATGGCAAATCAGCAGGAGGCTGACTCTGACCTCCATTCTTTCTTCATCTACCCACCCTTGGAAATTTCAAGTGCTCCAATGACTTCAATCCTCCCATTTATTCATCCTGCAACCCCTACCTTAACCTCTCTGTTGAATTCAAATTCCAAACCCACATTGCTAACTTCTGGCTAGATGTCTCCTCTTGGATATTTAACTGTCACTGAGATTTAACATGACTAAACTGGATGCCCCCTTTCCTGAAATAATTTTCCCTTCCAAACTTTCCCTAAATAGCCTTTGATTTTTCCTTCTTCCTCTCCCCTCCCCCACCCCCCACATCCAGTTCATAATCCTCTTAGTTGGTTAATTGATTCAGTCCTTATATAGTTACTGGATGCTCACTGTGCCCCAAGCACAGGGCTGGGAGCTAAGAATTTTTCAAGATAAGTCCCTGCCCTTGTATGGATTTCGGATTCTGATTGAGCCTCTTTCACATTCAGTACTTTCTTTCTCTTCCCACTGGCAATATTGTAATCCAATTTGTAGCCTTGTCAGGCCTGGAGCCTTGCAGGAGTTTCCTAACTGGTGGTCTCTCTGCTTCTAGTCTCCCTGCCTTATGCTCTAACTTTCTATTCCTTATGCTCTAACTTCTATTCACTACCAACAGAAGAATCTTCCTGAACCCTACTTTGCAATGTCTTCTTTGTTCATAAGACTTTAATAGTTGGGCCGGGCGCAGTGGCTCACGCCTGTAATCCTAACACTCTGGGAGGCCGAGGCAGGCAGATTGCTCAAGGTCAGGAATTAGAAACCAGCCTGAGCAAGAGCGAAACCCCATCTCTACTATAAATAGAAAGAAATTAATTGGCCAACTAATATATATAGAAAAAACTAGCCGGGCATGGTGGTGCATGCCTGTAGTCCCAGCTACTTGGGAAGCAGAGGCAGCAGGATTGCTTGAGCACAGGAGTTTGAGGTTGCTGTGAGCTAGGCAAATGCCATGGCACTCACTCTAGCCTGGGCAACAAAGCGAGACTCTGTCTCAAAAAACAAAAAGACTGTAATTGTTGTTATTGCTGGCAGAATTATGTTCAAACCTATCAGCCTGTTTTTTAAGGATCTCTACATTCCACTCCTCCTTTTTCAGCCTTATTTCCTACTGTAGGAATGTTTCTCAAAGCATGGTCTTCAGATTTCCTCAGTCAGAATCAGATAGGTATCTTATTGGAGATATAGATTCTTGTCTACCAATTAATAAATATCTTGAGCTGTATCTGAGAAACTAGAAAGCAGTCCCTGACATCTAAGAGCTGGCCTGGCACCCACAGCTAGGTCATGGTGTTCTTCTGTTAATTACAAGCAATTTCACAGAATGCCAATATTAGATAAGTCCACTCAGTGATCCTGATGACCAGTCTGTACTCAAGTAGGAGCACAGACAAAAACAGGAACATTGCCTGAACCACAAGACTGCTAAATATTTCCCATCCTGGCTAGTATGATTGATTTTTTCTTGTTTATCAATCACAGTTTTAGCATTGAGTGGTTCTTCCCACATTCTAGGTAAAATTTATTAAGGTATCCAATCATAGAATTATCCCTGGTTCCTGACAGTATTTAATCCAGAACAAAGCCCTGCTTCCTTGGACCCTCCCAAGACCGCCTATCACAAGCCCAAATCCTTTCTAACATCCTTCTACTGAGGTACTCCCTGGTTCTGCATGGTGATGGTTTCCTTCTTTGCAATGAATCAGTAAAATCAACCTTCAGCTACAGGTATGTTCCTAGTGGTCTTTGGCTGAAAGGCATTTGACAGATCACATAAATTTTCATTTTACAGAGTTCAAGTAAATCAGAAATTGAGGTTAAGAACCACTGCTACAATCAAGCTGTTCTCTGTTTTCCTGTAAACAAGCCATATGCACTATTACTTATCTAAATCCTTTCTATCCTTCAAAGGTAATTATGTTTCCTTTTATCACTAAGAAAGGCCTCCTGACCTGCCATCCCATATCATCTCCCCTTCACTGAATTCATACCAGTGAAACACTCTTGGAACCAACTAGAGACACTGTATTGCTCCCCATCCTTTAACATTCATTGCATAGCCTTCCTCTCAAAACCTATGGCTGTTCAACATCAGACCCTCCAGAGAAAAAGCAGTTCTAATCACTATCAACAAAAGAATCTTCCTGAACTCTGCTTTGTAAAGTTGCTTCTTTGCTCATACATCTTTTGTGGCTATTACTGGTAGAATAAAGTTCAAACATTTCACCCTGTTATGAATGAACAAGCTGGGCTGCTTAATATCAGACCCTTCAGGGCAAAAGATAAGAGAGTGAGTTCTGGGAATACTAAGTCTCTCTGCCAGGACCAAACCTAGGAAGAGTCCCCCAGGAAGGTTTCAGAGGCCAAACAGGAGAGGAAAAATCTGGTTTTGATGAGTATGAGGAAGGAAGGTAATAAATGAAGAAATGAATGAAAAATAATTAATAAATGCTTTTGCTTCTAGCAGGATTATTTATCATCAGAAATGCTTGAATAGCCCTACATGTTGATTTCATTTATTTTAGGTCTGTTGTTTATCTTTTTAAAGAAAGCATGCATATAATAACTAGGATTTTTTTTTTTTTGATAATCCATTTTACCTCCATTTATTTATTCCACACATTTTTTTAGTCTGCTTTTCATGTATGAGGCACTATGCTAGGGACTGTCAGTACAAAATTAACCAAGAAAGCTCACTGCTCTCAGTAAAAGCCTAGAATTTATAAGTAGAAAGGGAGAATTAGACATGAAATTACTTTATGTTAAGAATAAAACAAGGAACTATTTGACTACATTGGAGGGATTCCTGGAATAAACAACTTTAAACAGACACCTAATGAATTAAAAAAAAAGTCAGTGTATAAAATTATAGTCAATCACTTAAGACATGTGTTAAGGTCTTTTAGAATTACGCCTTATATATCTACTTGTTCAAATGAAATTTTTTAGAGATCTAGGTTTTAGGAGTCATTTTTCAAGGTCTTTTCTCCCTTCAATATACTATGACAGTTGCTAGCTGCCTACTTTGAAGACACTACTTTTTTCTGTCCCTCTAACATTCTTGTGCTTTGTCTCCTTTTATGTGAGCATATTTTTCTATCTTGAAAAGCATTCCATATAAGAAGATCCTATGAAGCCTTCTTTGGTGAGAAATATTATGTACTGATAGTGTGTGATCAAAAAATGGATCCCCCACTGGGCGATATCTCGGCACATGACTGATACTGCCTTCGAACATGCCCGAGAGCTGCGACAGCTTAAGTGTTTATTATTAGTACTTTTTTCCTAATGTTGCACAGACTTACCTGAGTAGCAAATGATAGGAAAGCAGGGTCCATGTCTATCTGTTCCATGGCAGTATGTCCTCCCAACACCTAACATCATTCCTTGTACCACCTGCTACTACCTACAATATAAAGAAAATAATATGCCTTTGTAAGAATTGGAGAGAACATAACTAATAGTATACAGAGGCAGAAGAGGGAAGAAGCAAATAACCCAGAGGACCCTAAATCTCACTACAGATAAGATGGCAGCAACTTGAAATGATTCATGTATAGTGATCCAAAATTCTTGTGGTTTCAGAGAAGGTATACAGAAACAAGGCCGCATATACTCACATTTCAAATAAGAAGAACTTGTGGTTGGAAGGGGATTATTGAAGGAGACATGATCTTTTCCTTAAGCAGCCTACAGTGTAGTTAAAGGGACAAGTCTAAAGAATAAGAAACAACCTGGTAGCAATTAAGTGATAGACATGAGGTGGTGAGAGCCTTATGGTGGCAGAGAGAATGATGAGGAGAAAGAGGAATGTGCTTCTGGGATCTGGAATTATATCTTTTTATATGCTGGCTTATATCAACTTATCCATTTAAAAATATTAGGATTTCCTAGAAGGTGGCAATGATGTCTATTTAATTGATTGAACTCTGATAACTATGACAACTTCCACATCAAATATCTTAAGAGTCCCTCAATTTGTAAGGTAACTCTAGCTTCTCTTTGCTGTGTCCATTAAGATCAAATTCACCTGTATCTTCTACCAGCCTTTGAATTAAATACTTAGGTACCAACTTTTCTAAAGTGTGCCAATTTTGCTGGCTCCCTGATCCTCCAGGCTTGACATATTATCAAGACCTACTTTAATTGACCTACTTAAATGTAATATGTTTCTGTCTACTCCTCTTGTTGAAATGAATTTCTGGCTATCTTTTCCAGGCTAGACTACCATGTTGTGACTCCTGCCTCCTTATATTAGTTATCTATTGATGTACCACTAATTATGCAAAATTTAGGGCTTAAAATGAGTTTCTCAGGATCAGAAACCTGGGAGCAGCTTAGTTGGCTGGTTCTGGTTCAGATTCTCTCATGAAGCTGCAGTCAAACTGTAAGCTGGGGCTACAGTCGTCCAAAGGCTTGAATGGGGCTGGAGGATCCAATTCCAAGTTCACTCACATGGCTGTTGGGCAAGAGGCCTCAGTTTCTTACTTCACAGTGTTGCTTACAACAGGACAGTTGGCTTACTCCATAATGATGGATCTGACAGCAGGGTCAGGTTAGGGGGAGGAAAAGAGAGAGCACATGCTGCCTTTTATAACATACATCATCAGTTCCACCTTATTCTATTCATGAAAAGAAAGTCACTAAGTCTAGCCCACAATCAGTGAGAGGCGATGACACGAAGATGAGGATACCAAGAATCAGGGACCATTAGATATTGTTCTAGAAGCTGCATACAGAACATCCTTTTATAAAGTAACTCAGTTATTTATCTGAAGTAATTGCTTCTATTTTCACATCTATTTATTAACTCCCTCATGAAGTTAGAATGAATTCTAATTTGTCTGCCTGTGAAGCTATATGAAGTTAATATTTTATACTTTACCTCAAAATGAGAATCCCACTTCCTCCTATGAACAGAGAGTAATGAAATGAAAGTATACTTTTATTTGAGAATGAAAATATAAGAGAATGAATGAAATATACTTGTTCATTGAGAATGAAATATATTCATTGAGAATGAAAATATACTTATTTTTCCCCTCAGTTATTGTCTTCCACTGAAAGCTGTAGGTTACCATTTCTTTCTTATTTTGACTTGTAAGGATATCAGGATAACAGCACAAAGCATTCCTTATACTCACAATGTCAAAAGGAAAATGAATTCTTTCTCCTCCTTACTGCCAACTGAAAATATTCAGTTCCCTTGCCACTCAGTCAGCAAGCCAAACCAAATTCACTGTAGAAGTGAGCAATTGCCAAATGTTTTCTTCATTTACTTTTATCAAATAAAGAAATGTTTTAATATAAGCATTGGTTTATTTCATAAATAATTGAAATAACTTGAGGCTTGAGTCTTCAGTGTTTACAGGAAGCAAAAATTCACCAACTAAAACACAACCTACTACATATTATCATGGCTTGACTGTGGGCAAGATTTTTGTAAGTCAGATATAAATTAGATATTGGTAATCAAGGTCATGGCCTCTGCCACTCATGAGTTTACAGCCATTTAACTTGTTAGAGGCTGGTCAGTTCCTGAAACTATAACCATTGTCAATAAGAAAGCAAGGAACTGGTCTGATGACTTGCTTCATGCCTTTAAGGAGGTGGTAGAGATTCTGTCCTTTCTTAAATGCCTGTCTACTTTGACAGCACTGAAAGAATTGTCTGATAAAGGAATGATGCTAAAATACCCATTTTGGGAATCTTAGGCAGGCCTCTCCTGCATTCATAGATTTTAACATAGAGTCAAGTGTAAGGAACAGATTGAAGACAGTGCTGTATTCCATTCTTAGTTCCATCACAGCTGTGTTAACTTCAGCAAAAGTGAAATGAGAATAATAAATATCTAAACAGATGCTTAAAGTGTAATAAAATACTAGTACAAGGGCTAGCACATAGTAGTCATTCAAAAAAATGTTGATTCTTCTTCCTTTTGTGTCTTCTCAAAATGTGCTGGAAATAATTCTGCAAGGGAGCTTTTTCACATAGCTGCTGCTTCATTTTCTGGCTTTGCTGAAGAATATGGGTGTGGAGGGAAGCTTTTCTACCTTCTGCATGTGGGACATTATACTGTTAACTGTATTCTGGACACTTAAAAGAGAATTGAGCTGAATATTTAAGTACTCCCCAAAGTCAATGCACGATTTAGGAAATTATGTATATTAGAATGTTATGCTGCAACATGATACATTAAGTCCCAGTGAAGCTGTGGTTCCTAATTCAGACTGTATTAAGTTTCTCTGCTTAAATTTTATTACAGTGTAGATCATCGATATCAAGTGAATCAAGCCAACTATGAAAGCATCGGTAATAAGAGAAAAACATTTTAATGTATCAAAAAACCACTCTATGAAATTTTACACAAAACACACCACTTACTTCAGAGACATTTGCTGGAAAGTTGCTAATGTTGAGTTTGATATTAATTTATGTTTACCAAATGCTTTACAATTACCTTTATTTCCCATCTCCAAAGACTTTTGATAATGGATCAAACTAAGCCACCAACCTGGACAAGCGATTTTTCTGAAGTAGAAGGCACCATTACTCTACATTACACTTGAAAGTTTAGGGTAATTTGGTCTACAGTCTCTTCTAGAGCCCTCTTCCACTGTCAAAATAGCCAAGCACAGTTTTGAAAGTTTTCACAGTCTATCTTCTAGTAGTTGAAAACCATACTATTTCCCAAACCTCCTTCTCTTTGCCTACAGAGCCAAGAAGAAGAGTCAGCACACTCTTTGTACCTTCTGTTACTTCCAGCCTATTTATTTTCCAATAGACGCTTTTACTCAAATACTTCTCCTACTAGAACTTAATGTAATCTTTTACATCCCTTTTTGTCATACCATCTTGGTTTCCTTGTTACATCCATGCTTGCTATATTTTTAAACAATATCACCAACTGTGCTCAGTGTTCTTCATGTCATACTACTCAAATGAAAAAGGGACCAATGTATAAAGCACAGTTCAATTTTTAAAATTTATAATGATAAATACAGGTATGAAGAGAAAACAAATTACTCATTTGAAAATGAGTGCATTTAGTTCCTGTACACCAATTTATAAGGAAGCCTCAGAAAGCTGGTTGGTGAATGTGGAAGCAGAATGGGTAAAGTTGGTCATATCACACTCCTAGTTTATGTCTTTGAGCTATGACTGCCTGATGCCCTTCTTCATTAAAGATCATGCTGTTAAACAGACTAGATATTTAATCAGTTCATCAGGTGACAATACTTTGTAGCTATACTGAAGGTATGCAATGCTTGGATGGTACTTTTTACTTTCCTCTTCATAGACCCTATGAACACTTGAAAACATAGAATATATTCTTTAGCTATACAAACATGATTCATTAAAGGTAGGCATTCTTACTTATAGTAATACCCTTGATAAGTCTTAGGTATTCATGTATCACTTTATCCATTTGCAGGTAACTGCATCTATTGATGGTTATGCCATGTTATATTTTTCAAAACTCATCAGGAGAGGGTGTTAAGACACCACTTGTGCCCTATCTCATGTCTTGTTAATGCAGTTCTAGCTCAATTGTTGTCATGAGAACCAGTTGTGCAAAAGTGTAACGTGACAGCACCTTATCTCCACTCTAGTGAAAATTTCTTGCTTTCTGCATCAGGAAATTTTTGCTGTAGTGCCTGTGGGAACCTACTCAACTATTTTGATGATACACACCCAAACCAGGGAGTGTGAGGAAGTTAACATAATGGGGCACAAGAATCCACCCATATCCATCCTTTAAGTGGACAATTTTGAGGTATGTTGTACACAGCTCTTCAAATTGTCCCCATGTGATAAGATCAAGATCATATAGATTGATATGCAATATTTCTTTTTCTTTTTTGGAGAAAAGATCTCATTTTGTTGCCCAGGCATGAGAGCATAGGGCAGTGGTGTGATCACAGCTTAATGTACTTTCAAACTCCTGGGCTCAAGTGATCCTCCTGCCTCAGCTTTCTGAGTAGCTGGGACTACAGGTACATGCCCCCATGTCCAGCTAATTTTTCTATTTTTTGTAGAGATGAGGTCTCACTATGTTACTTATGCTGGTCTTGAACTCCTGACCAAGTGATTGTCCTGCCTCACCTTCCTAAAGTGTCCTGCCTCACCTTCCTAAAGGATTGCAGGTGTGAATCACTGCACCTGGCCAATATGCTATATTTTCTGAGACAAACGTATTTTTTTCTCTGTTGAAAAATATAGGACTTAGGGATATTTTTATGTCCATTTTTCACATTGTCAGGCAGACATGCCATTGTGACTTTCAGAAGTATTTTATCAGCTCCCAGATCAATATGCATATTTTCCAAAATATTTAAGCCAATCTAAAATATTTGGACAATTTAAAAATTAAAGACAGCATAAGAAAAATTTTACAGAGAAAAACAAGGTAATTAAATGTTAAATAGCCTGCATAATTCTCTTCTGTTCAATGTTTTAGCATGAAAAAGTGAAAAAGTAGGAAACTAAAAAAATAAATTAAAAAAAAAAGTAGGAAACTTGCCTTTAGAAATTAAATATTTTTCGCCTTTTAGTTTGTAGAAACATGTTATGGAAACTAGTCACAAAATAAAATTATTGCATTATAAACATAAAATATATAAAATCTCTAGTACATGATATGGTCTTTGAATTTGCCTCAAAATGATTTCCTATTTAATACTTTCCCTTAAATATTAATAGAAAATCAGGGGTCAGCCAAACATCTTGGCAATGTTAAGAAATTGTATTTTAAATACAGTATGCAAACCCTCATTTTCATTTTCTAATCTTAATTCAGAGAAGATGGAAAATACAAGTATTCAGTCCCTAAAGAAATATTAACTTCTCAAACTGGGCTGCTTTGGAATAAAAGTCATACAATGTGCGCCCTGTGAACGCAGTTAATATGAGTACTATAATTTCTGCATTTCCTGATTTGTACTAAAATTGCAAGTATATTAGTTTAATATTTTATAGAGGTTTTGGAAGACTGCTTTTGAAATTTTCAAGGTATAGGGTTGTCATTTCTCTGGAAGGAAAAATCCAGCATCTGACAGTAATTCTCTGTAATCTTTCGCTTGGACGAAGACTCTGATTGGTTATAGCCATGGCCTCACACACAAATTGAACAATTTCACAAGAGATTCACTTTTTTCTCTTTTGCTCAAAGTAATAAAAACTACACACCAAACCTTCCCTTTGTTTCTGTCCTAGACTCACTATAGTAATAAGTCTAATCCCAGGCACCCTGATGAGTTAACCACTCACCACGGTTACTTTTAAATAGGAAGAGTTTTTATCTGAACACCCAAATTGTGCTTAATGTTCTACAACAGTTCCACTGAGCATATTCTTTGTTCTGTGTGTTGTTATTGTTTGTATTTTTATTCTTTGGTTTTGTGGCCCTACACGTCCACAGGGCATTCTGGTATTGACTTTTGACAAAAGTCTGCTCAAATAATAAAATTATCATACTTCTAAATTATTCTGGGGGAATAACGAGTTTATTTTCAGGTTTATGGACAGGCTTACATAACCTCTTCCCTCCAAAACAATGTAGGTAATTTTATTTTTACATGGTCATAAGAAACAATAAACTTTCTTGCTTCTTATCTTTTATAGCGACATTCATGGACATCTGAAATTTTGGGTATTTTTATAACCTTACCTGGAAACATGCTAGAAATAAAAAAATTAATAAGGTAAATGGGCAGGTGATGTAATAATTATCAAGGTCTGGTTTTTAAAAAGTATAAAAGAATTAGAGTAGCATTTACTGAGAACTTCTTGTTTGGCATCTATGACAAAAAATAATTTTATTTCCTTAGTTATTTCCTCTCTACTGGGTCATTTCCATCAACATGCTATATAATATCTCCCACCTTAAAAAAAATCTTTCGTGTCTTTTCTCTCAAGCTACCTTCTCTTCCTCTCTTTCCCATTTATAGAAAGCATCTTAAAAGCATCCATACTCACCATCTTCACTTTCTTTCCTCACATTTCAGGCTTTCATCTCCTCCACTTCACTGAAGATACATTCTTTAAGGTCACTAATTGTTGCTGAATCCATTGGTCTATCCTCAGCCCTCAACTTAGCATGCCTTTCCTGGAGCAGCATTTGATAATAAGTGATCAAATCCTATTTCTCAAAATACGTTTTCTTTTGACATCAGAGACACTACACACTTCTGTGCTCCCTCCTCATAACTGACCACTTCCTTTTTGGTCTCCTTTTCTAACTTTTCCTCCTCTTTCTGGCCTTTAAATTTTTAAATACCCCCGATTGATCCTCGCTGACATTTAAGGTTTCTTTATTATTGCAGCATAGAACTCTGGGTTTTGTGGGTCTGGAGATTCAGTTTCCCAAAGAAAGAATTTTCTACCAAGGATGTAACAAGAGTTCGACTGAACTATAAACTACAGCTGTTGACTGGGCTCTTTGTGTCCAGCAACCTATCAGAAAGATAAGGAGTCACCATTTTTGCAGAGAAAATGGATCCTGATTATCAAGAGGAGGTAGAGCTGGTTAAAACACATGTGGAGCCCCCATGACACACTTGGGTGATCATTGGTACTCATCCATTCCTTACCTTTCTCCCATTCTGTTCTATATAGCAGAAAGCTGGTTCTTGAGACTATATTTTCTTGGCACCCTTGCCAATTGGCTTCCAGCTAGGTTTGCCAATGGGAGGATGTGGTGGGAGATCAGAGAGCAGGAAAAGGAATTGAGTAAAGGTATTTCTATACCTTTCTCTACTTTGGGTGGTATCTCAGTATCTCAGCATCTATGATGGGAGTTACAAGTCCTTTGTAGTCTCACTCCCAACAGGCAGTCTCTGCTGTGAAATGAACTCAGTCTACAACCATAATCCGGGCTTAAACTAACTACAGTTCCCAAACACACCAAATTGGCTTGTGCATGCTTAATGCCAATTCCCTCTGCCTAGAATACCCAGCCTGCTCTTGCAATCTCAGTCAGACCAACCAACTCACATTCATCTTCCAGGACTCAGCTCAGGCTTCATCACCTCCCTGAAGCTTCATTGAACCCCACCTCCATCCCCAACATGTGTTCCCTTCAGAATCCTGTGCTTCCCTCTATCACATAACTTATTGTACTAATCTGTAATTACACATTTACTTGCCTAAGAAAGATCATTCCAAGCCTCATTTCTCTTAGTTATTAAATGGAAATGATAATAATACCAATTTCATAAGATTGTCATAAGAATTAAAATAATATGCATAATGGACATGCTATTAACTATGATTCCATTTGCTACAGCCTAGCAGGCAGCAAATGGAATGCTGAAGATTTTCACTTAAAATTCTCATTCAGTCTGCCAAACAAATCTGGTAAGTTGATGGCAACCCCATAAATATTAAACAACAACAAACTTGGACTCATAAATTTTATTTAATTCATCTGATGATACAGTATGTTAGCCAGGATAGGTTATGCCAAGCTACGGTAACAAGCCAATCCTAAAATTTCAATGGACTAACAGGTGCGTGTGTATGTGTCTGTGTATGTGATACCAAAGGATGCTGGGCTTCACAAATAATGCAACAGTCCTTATAAGATTGAGGCAGTGGGAGACTACACAGATGAGGAGGAGACAATATGAATGGAGAGGTAGATATTGGAGTGATATGGCCACAAGTCAAGAAATGCCAATGGTCATTGACTTGAAAATGCCAGGACTATTATCTTCCTTTGAGTCTCTATATCAGTGTGGCCCTCCCAGATTTCAGATTTTGAGCCTGCAGAACTATGAGAAAATAATTTTTTTGTTATTTATACCCATCAAGTTTGTGGTACTTTGTTACAGCAGCTTCAGAAAACTCATACAGATATTATCATAAAATTAATAAATATAATCAATATAGTTTTATTTATGATAGCAAAAAATGAAACAAGATGTCTGCAATAGAGGGATCATTAAAAAGTATACTATAATCATATGAGAGAATATAAATCTTATAGAAAAGTAATGTTAAATAATATATTCAAAATATATAAAATGAAAATGTAGTTTGTAAAACATCCTGCAAAGTATTAAGTATAATTTCATGTTTGTTAAAAAAAAATACACTGGAGGGGTTAATATCCATGATACATAAAGAACTTCTACAACTCAGCTGGGCATGGTGGCTCACGCCTGTAATCCTAGCACTCTGGGAGGCCCAGGCGGGTGGATTGCTCGAGGTCAGGAGTTCGAAACCAGCCTGAGCAAGAGCGAGACCCCATCTCTACTATAAATAGAAAGAAATTAATTGGCCAACTAATATATATAGAAAAAAAAATTAGCCGGGCATGGTGGTGCATGCCTATAGTCCCAGCTACTTGGGAGGCTGAGGCAGGAGGATTGCTTGAGCCCAGGAGTTTGAGGTTCCTGTGAGCTAGGCTGATGCCACGGCACTCACTCTAGCCTGTGCAACAAAGCAAGACTCTGTCTCAAAAAAAAAAAAAAAAAGAACTTCTACAACTTAACAAATAACCTGATTTAAAAATGTGCAAAGGGCTTCAATAGATATTTATCCAAAGATGATATACAGTGCTTGCTTTGGCAGCACATATATCAAAGATGGTATAAAACATCCAATAAGCATATGAAAAGATCCTTAACATCACTAATCATTAGACATTGCATTAGAGAAATGCAGCTCAAAACTACAATAAGATATCACCTCACATTCTTTTGGATGTCTACTATCAAAAACCAGAAAATAAGTGTTGGCAAGGATGTGGAGAAATTGGAACCTTTGTGTACTGTTTGTGGTAATGGAAAATAGTGCAGCCACCATGGAAACAGTATGGCAGTTCCTCAAAAAATTTACTATAGAATTAGCATATAATCTAGCAATCCCCTTTCTGGGTATATATCCAAAATAATTAAAAGGTGGATCCCAAAGAGTTATTTGCACACTCATGTTCATTGCAACATTATTCAACAGGTGGAAGAAATCCCATTGTCCATTAACAGATGAATGGGTAAGTAACTGTGATATATACACATAATGGAATATTATTCGGCCATTAAAAAGGAAGAAGATTCTGACACATTTATGACATGGATGAACCTTGAGGATTATGCTAAGTGAAATAAGCTAGTTACAAAAAGACAAATAACTGTATGACTCCACTATCTAATGTAGTCAAAGCTGTCAAATTCACAGCAACATAAAGTAGAATGTGGTTGCCAGGGGCTGAGAGGATGGAAAAATGGAGCATTGTCTAATGCTATGGTCCCCAAACCACACCCCACACCCCCAGTCCCTAGGCCATGGATGGCACTGGTCGGTCCGTGTCCTGTTAGGAATTGGCTGCACAGCAGGATGTGAGCTGCGGGCCAGCAAGCGAAGCTTCATCTGTATTTATAGCTGCTCCCCATTGCTTGCATCACAGCCTGAGCTCTGCCTCCTGTCAGATTAGTGGTGGCATTAAATTCTGCATTATGATGAGTTATATAATTATTTCATTATATATTACAATGTAACAATAATAATAATAGAAATAAGGTACACAATAAATGTGCACTTTATTTTTGAATCATCCCCAAACCATCCCCACCCCAACTTCCAGTCCATGGAAAAATTGTCTTCCATGAAACCAGTCCCTGGTGCCAGAAAGTTTGGGGACCGCTGCCCTAATGGGTATAGAGTTTCACTTTCATAAGATGAAAAGTTCTGGAGATCAGTTACACAACAATATAAATATACTGAACACTACTGAACTATATACTTAAAACTGGTTTTAAAAATTTATCAAATTGTCTGTTTTAAAAATGTGAAGTTTATTATGTCAATTATAGATCATTAAAGCTATTTGAAAAATATATTAGTATTTATAACTTCAGCAAGTGATTAAGAATACAAATTCCAAAGTCAGACTGCCTCGCCTCAAATCCCCGCTCTGTCACCTGTTATGAGTGTGATCTCGGTCACATTATTTAAACTCTGTTCCTCAGCTTTCTCCTCTATAAAATAAGGTTTATAATAGTACTATGTAGATAATATTCACAAAGCAAGGTCTAGTCGTTTCTTGAGCTATAGAAATGCAATGATCTATCAATCTCACTTGATGTATCTCTACATATACAGATTGTCCCTAACTTACAATGGTTCAACTAATGACTTTTTGTCTTTAAAATGTTTGGGGGGACACCTGAGGGGAGAGAGGGCAGGCAGGGGCAATGTTTGCAACCCCAGCAATATTTGTACCTCCATAATATGATGAAATAAAAGGAAAAAATAAAATAAAATGTTTGGGGGGTATTACATACATTTTTGATTTGTGATATTTTTTACTTATGATGGGTTTATCAGGATATAGCCCCACTGTAAGTTGAGGAGCATCTGCACATGTTAACAGAGATTATGTCTAAGTGGCTGTCCTACCAGAGATGTTAATTATTTTCTTCTCAGCTTATTTTTGTATTACATACATTATGATTTTTATAATAAAACCAATAAAAGTTTTTTATGCACGAAAAATAAGTCAGATGTTCCATCTAGCTTAGAAGTTTGTCTCTCTTGTCGATACTGAGGCAATCATATTTGAGCAAACAAGAACCATTTATTATATTTCAGAAGTATTTCTAATATTGTTATCACTATTACTGGAAGAAGAGAAAGATAGCATCATATGTGTATGAGAAAAAACAGAGTTTCTGATAACAGCCTATAACTGTTGTCATAAAAATTATTGCTTATAATCCTATGAAATTTTTATAATAATATCATTAACTATTAGAGCCATTTCCTAACTGTACGTATGGAATATACATACAGCGACAATAACACAAATTAAATGCAGGGCTGCAGAAGCATTTCATACAGATGCCTTACTGACCCATTATTTTTGCAACACTGGAAAGAGCCATGGTAGCTTTGGTGTTGATCCTGGTTTTTCCCTGGATGGGGTCAGCTCTGGCCTGCTCTATCTCTCATTACTGTGATGACGACTGTATCCAGATGCTAAATACTCAAGAGACACTCCACTACAGTGTTAAAGACTCTGAACACTTCATCCCCAAAGAATGTAGCATTCCAAGAGAAAACAGGCCTCCTTCTGACACTAGTAAAATTGTGAAGGTGTGTGATAAATCAGGGATCAAAATGAGAGGCCACAAATTCTTAAAGGTGCTCTGCCTTTTACAGTGAGTCCCTCTCCATTTTTTTAAAATACAAAACCAGTCATATATTTAAAAAAAAAACACAATAAAGCTTATAAAGACAAGCTATTAGAAACAATAAAAAAATATGTTAAAATGTTAAGTTTGCATTTGTATAGCTATAATGCAGTTAAGAAGGCTGTTCTGGAGGGGAATCAAAGAATAAATAGCTAGAGATGTAACTAAGGGTCAAAATGAGAAATGTCTTAAGCTGTGAGGAAATTTATTTCGAGAGGATAGGAAGAAATAGTTGGTCCTTAGGGCAATGGTTTCTTCCATATTGTTTCCTTCTTTTTTTTTCTTTTCTTTCTTTCTTCCTTCTTTTCTCCCTCCTTCCTTTCCTCTCTTCTTCAGAAGTTTTCATTTCTTCATATTCACAAAACAAAGACTACAAGGTGATAAAACTACCATTTACTTGAAACATCAACCTTCTAAGGAAATATGCAAGTTTAAAAATCTAAAATAATGAATTGTATCTATATCAAAGAAAAACAGTAGCCAAACAATTCAGCTATAAACTAGAATTATTTTTTCACTAAAAAAAAAGACACTTTTAACAAAAAGTATATAAATGATTATTCCTAAAATGACGAGTGTTCAAGTCTCAATAAAAATGCAAACCAATTTGCTTCAGTATAACAGAAATATATAAATTATGGCTATTACAGTGAATTTAAATTTACTAAATAATAAATTTACTCACTTTGCTAAAGCATTATATAATTCCTAGTATTTTTTGTTTCTTGTTACTTTTCAATGAGGTGTAACTTACATAAAGTATACAAGTTATGTGTGCATCTTGATGGATCCTTACATATGTTTCAGCCATGCAACCATCAGCAAGATTAAGATAGAGAATCCCTGGCCAGGTGTGGTGGCTCACACCTGTAATCCTAGCACTCTGGGAGGCTGAGGTGGGTGGATGGTTGACTCAGGAGTTTGAGACCAGCCTGAGCAAGAGCAAGACCCCATCTCTACTTAAAATAGAAAGAAATTAGCTGGACAACTAAAAATATATAGAAAAAATTGGCTGGGCATGGTGGCACATGCCAGTAGTCCCAGCTACTCAGGAGGCTGAGGCAGCAGGATTGCTTGAGCCCAGGAGTTTGAGGTTGCTGCGAGGTAGGCTGGTGCCAGGGCACTCTAGCCTGGGCAACAGAGCGAGACTATGTCTCAAAAAAAAAAAAAAAAGAGAGAGAACCCCTCTATGACCATGTTTCCTTCAAGTTTAGCTATATAAGACTCTCCTGAGGATGTTGTTAAAACTATAGATTCCTAGGCCACACTCTCAGAGATTCAATGTCAGTAGGTTGGGTTATGATCCCTGAGACTGATTATTTAATAAGCACTTCCACTTGGAGAAACTCCGCTGTAGAAAGAAGCCTAACTTAACTCATGGCTCTAGAAATTGCATTACTCTCCACTTTACAGATACATTTCATAGGAAACCTTGGCACTTTCTTACTAAGCAATGATATACAAGGGTTGTCCAGAAAGTATCCAGCCACTTTTAATATAACAAGAATGGTTACATGGCTGGATACTTTCCGGACAGCCCTCATGTATGACACTTGCAGTCCCTGTGTAATTTTAAGTTTTAGTATTTTCTTTTTTCTTCTCTGTTGGCCGGGTGAGTGCCATGGCATCACCCTAGCTCACGGCAACCTCAAACTCCTGGGCTCAAGGGATCCTCCTGCCTCAGCCTCCCGAGTAGCTAGGACTACAGGTGCGGCCCACAACGCTTAGCTAATTTTTTCTACTTTTAGTACAGATGGGGTCTCACTTTTGCTCAGGCTAGTCTTGAACTCCTGAGCTCAAGCTATCCTCTCGCCTTGGCCTCCCAGAGTGCTAGGATTACAGGTGGGAGCCACTACGCCCGGCCAGTATTTTTTTTCCTTTCTTTGAACTAAACTAGTCTCTTAAACGAAGTTTCCACCAATCCATGGCAAAATGAAAATTAAGACCATAATGAGTTATTCATAAAATTAAATGTATTTAAAGGATTGTCCTTTATTTTGATACTATGTTCTTCCTACTTTTGGGACTTTGAAATGCCCTTTTTCCTTTATCAAATAATTCCAACAGTAAAATAGTGGGTTTTTTCTTATGAATTTTGAAAAATTAAGAATTAGAAACTCTATGTTGTTCAAATTTCAAAAATCTGGGATCCCCCAAGCCTTCCGGTATCTTCCTGAAATTTGAACTGACTGCCACCAGGGGAAGTCAAGTGCCACAGCCTATATGACTTCAACAGTAGGGGCATTTTCTGTCAGAGCATGTCAAATTTGACTGCAGATTTTCTACTGTAATCATGCATCACTTAATGAAGGGGATAATAAGGATATGCTCTGAGAAATGCATCCGTAGATGATTTCATCATAGTGCGAACATTATAGTGTACTCACACAATTTAGATAGTATAGCCTTAGTATAGCCTACTACACTGCTCGGTTATATGGTATAGCCTACTGCTCCTAGGCTACAAACCTATAAAGCATGTTACTATACTGAAAAATGTGGGCAACTGTAACACAATGGTTAAGTGTTTGTGTATCTAAACATATCTAAATATAGAAAAAGTACAATAATGATAGGTTATTGTAATCTTGTGGGACCACTAGTGCATGACTATACTCCAAAAAAACATTAGCTTCTTTTCTCTTTTTATATAATATATGCTCTGTAGAAAACTTTCAAAGAATGGGAAAAATCAAATTGAAATCACCAAATAATTAATATGTTTATTTTTCTCAAGTCTTTTTCTATGTACATTTTTAACAAGTCAGGAATAAAATCAATGTGTGTATATATATATATATATATATATATATATTTTATATATATGTCCATTACCACCTGATATTGTTCTTTAGCATTCTTCAATGTCATTAAAAATCCTTTCAATGTAGTTTTGTCTATATAGTGTTCTAGCTTATGACTGTATTGTAATTTATCATAAACATTTTAGGGAAAATAACAGGCATGTATATTTTCTCTGCATAGTATTGACTGGCGTCACTCATGCAGCTGCATTCAGCTGAAAGCTCAACTGAGGCTGGAACGTCTAAGACGGCTTCACTCATGTATCTGGCACCTTAGCTGGGATGGCTGGAATAGCTGGGGCTGACTTGGCCTCTCTCTTTCTACATAGTCTCTCATTATTTAGTAGTCTAGCTTGAACTTATTCACATGGTGACCAAATCCCAAGAGAGCAAAAGTAAAAGCTTCCAGGCATCTTAAGACCTAGCGCTAGACTTAAAAGCATGTCTTAGGGCCAGTCCCTATTTAGGGAGAAGGGAAACAGACTCCACTTTTTAATGGAGAAGCTATAAAGTCACATTGCAGAAGGGCATTAGGATAGGAGGAATTGAAGTGACCATCTTTGGAAATAATTGACCACATACTGCCATATCATTATTTTATAAAACTTCAATTTATTTATTTATTTTTCTTCTTCCCAATTTAGTCATCAGATAAAACATCAATTTATAATAAAAAATATAGGCAAAATATACTTCCATCAGATTGGCATGAATTACAAAGTGTCCTATGTAGCATGGATGTCATGTGTAGCAGGATGTGTAGCAACAATATACTCCTGGTAGGAGTGTAATCTTGAATGCCCACTTTAGAAAACAGTTTGGCGTTAACTGTCAAAATTTATAGATATATACCTGAAGAGATGGTTCCACAGGTAAACCAGGATATATTTACAAAAGAAGATCCATAGGAGCATCATTTGTAGTTCATTATAGCTCCAAACTGGAAACCTTACAGTTCTTCAACTCTAAGATAGCTTTTACATAAATGTGTAAAATTACAGAGCAATGAAAATGAATAAACTATATACTCAGCAACATGTATAAATCCTTTAAGCATAATGCTGAACATAAATTTTAAGTCACAAAAAGATGCATACAGTATAAGTTCATTTACGTAAAGTTTAAAAGCAAGTAAAACTAAACTAATAATATAACTATAAAGAAAATCAGAGAAATCTTTACCATTTTAAAGCTAGAGTATGAGTTTGGCCCAGTAAGGGAGAAGGAGAATGGGAAGGAGCATCTAGGCAGAGGAAACAGCATAACTAGGTGATGGGAAGGAGCTGGTTGAATTTGAGGAACTTAAAAGAAGCCAGTGAACAGGAGGAAGAACAGAATTTACAGGCCAATTTAAGGATTTTCAGGCTTCACGCTAAGAACAACAAAAAGCCATTGATTGGTTTTAAGCACAAGATAATATAATCAAGTTTTCATTTTCAAAGGGTAATTTTGTCTGTCATGTGTAAAATAGATTAGAGAAAGTCAAGAGTAGATACAGGAATATAGTTAGGAATCTATTTTCAATGGCTTCAGCTGAGAGATGATACAGCTTCAACTGGTGCAGTGACAGTGGAAAAGGAAAGAAAAGGATGAATCTGAGATAAGCTTGGAAGGTGGAATCAACAAGACTCATGTTTGGGAATTTGAAAAACAGAATGAGGATGGGTGGGATGGCTCAGGACTGTAATCCCAGCACTTTGGGAGGCTGAGATGGGAGGATCGCTGGAGGCCAGGAGTTTGAAGTTGCAGTGAGCTATGATCAAACCACTGTATTCCAGCCAGGGCAACAGAGTAAGACCCCATCCCTAAAAAAATAAAATAAAAAATAGGATGAGTTAGCATGACTTCTACTTTCTGAAATGATAAACAGGGTGCCATTCATTGATCAAGAAAGGGAACATGAGTGGAGGGCTGGATCTTGATTTTAGATTCCTGGGAAACATGCAAGTACAGATGTCACCCAAGAAGTCAACCAAGACCATTTATTACTATCATTACTATAGTTGAATAAATGATCTAAGTTGAGATAATTTATCATATCACTATAAATGAAGTTGTATAAAGGAGTTCAGTAGAGGTGTCTATGTCTGAGGGAGAAATTTGGGAGTCATCAGCATTGACATTTTTTCTTTTAATATATAATGGCAGTAAATAAAATACGGCATAGCTGAAGTACCAAGAGAGGTAAAATAACTCAGCAAGGACAAGTAGAAGCAAGAAATAGTGAAGATGTTAATATTAAGTATGTGCAAGGCATTGTGCTTGATGCTGGTGACACAAAGGCAAATAAGATATGGTTTCTAGCTTACTGTCAGGTGCAGATGGATACTTTAGCATATCATAAGCAAACCATATGTATCTTACCTGATAAATGACAATATAAAGATAAGTACAAGATGTTGTGGGAACTCAGAGAAGGGGAGTTAAGTCTGGAAAGTGTGATAAGAATTAGCAAGAAGAAGAAAGGTTGGAAAGGCATTCCAGGCAGATGCAATAAGATGCACAAAAGCACTAAGGCTTGAAAGGATGTCATGTATGTGCATGATCACATGCAGTCCAGTACAATTAATACACAGAGCTTGAAGGCTAAGTGACAGGAGGTCAGAGCAAAGACAGAGAAAGGCCCCGGTCATGGCGGGTCTTACATACCCTGCCAAGAGGTTAGGATTTATTTGGTAGGAATATGAATGATGTGGTCATATTTGTATATTGGAAAGATTATTTAAACCATGCGTGCAGGTTGAGGGTAAAGCTGAACACAGCAGAACTGGTTAGGAAAGACATAAGTGGCTGAATGGGGGTGGTGGTAGGGATATAGGGACAATACATTTGATAGGTATTTAGGATGACTCTTTAATTCCAAGAGCCTGTCTGGGAAGGTCATAAATGCTCATTCCCAGGTTTGTCCCAGCTTTAAAAGCAGTTGATGGGGATTTGAGGGAGATGGCAGCAGTCTAGGTTGCCAATCTCTGAATTCCTACATACACACATATACCAACTATTAATAGATGACAAAGCCAAAATACCTGGGTGATATTTACAGTAAAGCTAGGGGAACCCAAAATACCAGCCAATGGGGGAAACCCCTGTCACAGGTTGTCAGGGTCTATGTGGGAGGAAGAGCTGGCCCTGAGATTGCCGACAGCAGGTGAGAGCAGCTGCAGACAGGTGCACTGTGCTGCCATGGGCTTGCAGACCACTGCTCAGTGCTAAGCACCTGGCAGTGCAACCCTTGTGGGAGGGGGTGCTTTGTTTGCTCTGGCCAGGGCAGCACTCCTGCTAGGACTGGAGCAAGACTACAGGGACCAGAGCAGTCGAGCCCCCCTGTCATCCCAAAACTTATGACTCACCTCTGCTCCAATCTGGGACCTGGTCCCACACTGAGAAAAAATCTGCTGCAAGCATCTCAGCAGCACCGGGACAAATGGGACAAAAGAAACCAAAAGTCCAGTGGGAATGGGACAGGGTCAGAGAATCCCAGAAAGCGAGCCACAGAGGTTTTGACCACTACACAAAAACAACAGAAGGGGGAGCTTGTTAAAGTCAAAAAAAATTTCTTCCACTCTGCCTCATTGTAAAAACCCAGGAAAAACTAATTTCCCATAGAAATGATCTCCAGGAGAGTATGGAGGAAAAGTCCCATACATAAAGTGATTATAAGAAAAAAGAATAAGGAGCAAACTAACATCTCTATAGATAATGAAAGCAGGCTGAGAAGATACGCCTACGAAACAGCTCAAAAGTATAACCTGCCATTTTAAAACAAGCCTAAAAACATTATGAAAATGTTTCAAGATGTGGAAGAACAGCATAACTCACAATTACAAAAGCTCAGCATTAAAGTCACAATACTAGAAAGAATTAGATAAAAAGAAATCTCTTTCAGAAACAAAGGAGAGGTTAAAAAAAGAAATACAAGGAAAAAAATTATTTCAGAAACAAAGATGAAACTAAAAGGAGTTTCAGAACAAAATAACAGATAATACCTTTAAATAAATGGGAAATGAAAAAGAAAAAAATTTAAAAATTTTAAAAATACATTAAAAATCAAAAAGAAATGAAAAGATAAAGACCATTAGTGAAGCTAGAACTGTAGACACATCTTTTCCAGCAGCTACACACTGAGAGAGCTCTGCTCTGTACTGTTGCTGCCTTACAGCCTTCCTTGTAGATATCTCAGTGGCCTCACTTAGCCCTTGTCTCACTGCAGGTACAGAATACTTCTGTTAAATACATGGTGTTTAGCTTCTTGTGACAGCAGCTTCATCCTCTACCTCCAGGGCTCAGAGAAGCCTTAAAAGATAAGAATACCACTAACCAGACTCCCTTCCTCCACTGGCATGGGGGGTTAATTTCCATTGTCACTTAGAAGAGTGAGAAGGGGAGATCTTCCTTTCAGGGATCAAACACCAGGATTCAAGGCATTTACCTTGTTCTTTCCTTTTGAATACTTCTACTTCCCCTCTGCCCACTGTATCTTGGTATATGAGTATGCTTTAAAGAAAATTTCAGGACACAAACTTATATTCATTTGACTTAAACACATATTAATTCATTCAGAGAGCCATTCAGCAAATACTTATTGAGCAGTAATGAACAAGACCACAGATTAGGTTCCTGCCTTTCGAAGGAGGATGCAATCCAGTAACAGAATAAACAAGAACATTATAGACTGTGATAAGTACTGGGAAGGAAATAAGCAAGGTGATGACAAACTATGGGTAGCCATTCTGAGAGCTTTCTCTTACCATATACATAGTCTCACATCACCAGGTTAGTTTGATATAATGTTAAAACATTCAAGCACCTTCCCATGAATCCTAGCTGATATTCCTCTTTGGAGCTATGTACAGGCCTCCTTTCCCTTTTCTTTATTTCTTCCAAAAGGTACATGGGGTGTAGATATAAATATACCTCATTCTTGACCTTGCAGAACTCAATAATAGTTTAGTGGAAGGAAAAGATGGGTAAATAGATAAGTAAATACAACATGACAAAGGGTATACCACAATTATGAACAGTGTATATAAAGTTAATTCTTCTGCCTTGGGCCTCTGGAGTCCCTGGAAAACCCTGTTTTCCTGTTTGGGTTCCAGGCTGAATATTCTGCCTGGCTCCCTACATCATCTCAACATTTAGTTTTTATTTTTTGGCTAGATCAGAAGTATCATAGCCACTTGATCCCAGCATTGGCTTGAGATATATAACTTAAACTAACCCGGAAAATTTATTTTAAAATTACTTTCTTAAAGAGCCCATATTTTAAACACTAAATTTGTCAAATAAATGCTAAATGAGATTTTTGGCTAGATAATTGAAGCTGGTTATCACCCAAGAGAACCTGCCCACTTGGTAAGTGTCATTATTAGAAAGCTATACTGCATTTCAGTATCACTGTATTTCTATCGGTAAGTACGTGAACCAACCACGTTGGTTTGGTGATCTGGCAGAGTGCTTACTCGCACTACAGGAATTTTTAAAGACAGATAACACAGACACAGAATATGCTATAAGAGACACACTGAATTAGAAGTATTTAAACAGATACATAGGTATTTTAATTATGTTCTGAACTGGCTGGTGGTTTATATTAGCTTGTCAGCTCTTCTAGATCCATCCCAATTCTTTCAGATTCCTCGGAGATACTCCCAATTACTCAGAATTGCTACTTTCCCCCAAAGAATGGCACAGCCACATTCCAGGTCCTAGTGCTGGGGACAGATGAGAAAGAACAGTGACGGTTCCCTTTCCCCAATATCCTTCACTTCACATATCAGAAGGCCTTGGAACTAGCGTAGAATTAGCTGTCAATCTTAGCTTTATATGAGGTGGTAAGTGAAGAAAGAAGGGGATTAAAGTTCTCCAAAGGCGCCTTCTCTGTGTGTGATTCTTTAATGAGGATGACAGCAGGACTGAGGCTTCTGGAAATTCTCACACAGGCATTAGGTGTAATCAGCACATAGGGAGTTCCAATAAGGTGCCTCCAGAGCAAGGGGATAAGGTCAGGAAAAAGTCATCTTCTGAAGATACACACACTAAAAAACAACAATTATCTGAGGGGGAGAGACTTAGAAAACACCTAGATGTCAGATGTGTCTATATTTACAATCTAATTAAACCACTGCTAATACCTTAGGCATATCTCTATCATTGTACTTATCACACTGCAGCATGATTGTTGGTTTATATATCTGTCTCTTCTGCCTAGCTGTGAGTGCCTTTACATAGGAATAGTATTTTAGCCATTATTTTACCCTCAGAATCTAGTACTGTGTCTGGCACAGAATAGGGATGAAAAAAACATGTGTTGACTAATGAGTTAGAAATGTAATGAAAGGCAGACATACTGAAATGTAATAGGCATATAGTATATAAAAAGGGTAGCTGGATTGAAAGTGTTAGCTTGTTGTTTAGAAATATCTAACAGAGCAACTGAATCAGCAGACATGAGCATTCTGACTACTAAAAATGTGTCCACCACAGTAGTGATAGTTATTCATTAGACTATTCCAAAATACAGATCAATTTCTTTTAAGAACATGTAATTATAGATATCTAGGTTCTGTGGGCATTCATTCATCTATATAGCATTTACTGAGTACTTGTTATATGTCAGGTACTAAGACAGAAATTGGAACTATAACAACAGATATTCATAGTTCTTGTTATCAAGATGTTTACAGTCTAGGAGAGAGGAAATGACAAAAAACGGTAGACTAAAATGTTATAGGCTCTGAGATAAAAGTTTGTTGCCAGCAGAGAGGAGCAGAAGAAGAGTGATTACTTCAGATATGTTTTGCTAATGGGACATACAAAATAGGAAAGATTATGCATCACTGGAATTTTAAAATATAAAGACTTGGTCAACAGGTTGAGAAGGGGCAAAGGGGCATTTTAGACTGAAGAAGCCTTATTGAAGAGGCAACAAACTAGGTGGCTTATTTGAGCAGAGCTTACTGTAGAAGGGGTATAGGGCTCTGGAGAGATAAGATCCCAAAGAACTTTATATAATGAATTAAGAAATTTTGACTTTAGACACAATAGGAAGTGACAGAGTATTTTATTTTGCTAGGGCTGCCATAACAAAGCACCACAGATTGGGTAGCTTAAACAACAGAAATTTATTGTTTCACAATTTTGGAGACTGGAAGTCCAAGATCAAAGAGTTGACAGGCTTGTTTCTTCTGAGGCCTCTGTCCTTTGCTGATAGATATCTGTCTTGTCCCTGTGTGTTCACACGGTCTTTCCTTTATACATATCTGTGCCAAAGCTCCTCTTCTTATTAGGACATCAGTTATATTGGATTAGGGTTCACACTAATAACTACATTTTAATTTAATTACCTCTTTAAAGACTCTCTTTTCAAATACAGTCATATTCTGAGCTACTGGAAGTTAGGACTTCAACATATGAATTTGGAGAGAACGTAATTCAGCCCATAACAGGGTTAGACCTGATTTAGATCACCCAGATAGCAGTGTGGTCAGGTGCAAGATCAGGGGCAGGAAGACCCTTTGGAAGACTATTACAGTACTTAGACCGTGTGAGAGATATTGAGAGCTTGAACAAGAGAGACAAAAGGGGTGTGGCAAAGGGAAATGTTAAAAGAGTCACTAGGAAAACAATGTTAAGAATGAATGGCCTGGACATGGGCGGTGGTGGCTTACACCTATAATCCCAGCACTTTAGGAGGCTGAGGTAGGAGGATGGAGCGTTTAAGGCCAGGAGTTTGAGGCTGCAGTGAGCTATGATTGTATCACTATACTCCAGCCTGGGTGACAGGGTAACATACTATCTCAAAAAAAGAATCACTGGCCTGCAGGATAAAATTCAAACTCTTCAGCATAGCCACACTCAGCCCTCGCTTCTCAAGGCAGACTCATGTCCTTCCACTCAACATATCACATACTACCCTTAAGGCACAAAGACCTCTGTCTCCAACACACTAGGCTTTTTCTCAAGGCCATACCTGTGTGCCTGCCTTTCTCTCTTACACTCTTACCTCTTTCTTTAGCCAGCTGAACATCTATCTATTCAGGTAAAGGTAGTCAAATTTTACCTTCCTCTTGCCTTAATTTTCTCTGGCAGCAAGTTACTTCCTCCCCTGGATCCTGGGAGCACTCTGTGCATGGACCCTCTCACATGGTGACACAGTTAGTTTAAATTTTACATGCCTGCCACCCCGACTAAATCCTAAACTCTTTGTGGAATGGGATTGGTTTCCTTTGTTTCCCCAGAGCTTGACATGGTGATCAGCAAATGGAAAGCGTTCAATAAATGTCTGGTAAACATATGAGAATAAAAGTCTACACTTGATACCACTTAGACACTATCTGGTGAGGCCTTGCTGGTACTTTCTCTGTAATATCTCTTTTTAACTAAAACACTAGGAAGAGACAAAAGCAAGAAAGTCAGATTTTCCATATTTGGGGCTAAATCTCTCTTATAAAAAGAAACAAGATATTTTACAAACCAGCAAGGAAAATTCCAGGGGAAAAGCCAGGCAAATCAGCAGAGTTTCCAATCTGTCACCACTTTAATCCATCCTGTAAATCACTTCCAGTTTAATTTTAAAGGACAAAATACCACTATCTTCATGTCTTTTATTATTATTATTATTATTATTATTTAAGAACTTAATGAGTGGCTCCCTGTGCATATCTGATCAGATTCAATTTTCCCAGTCTGGTTTTGAAAACTTTCCACAGCCTGGCTTCATTTTGCCCATCGAATCCACTGTGCACACAACTGTCAGAATTACCTTCCTGAAATACAGGATTATTCACTCTCATACTCAAAAATACTTTAGGACTCCTTATGACCTAAGATGAATTTCATATTCCTCACATTAGTTTTCTACTACAGTAAATCCTCACTTAACGTTGTTAATAGGTTCTTGGAAACTTTGACTTTAAGCGAAACAAATGACACCATTTTTTCCCTCATTGTTATAAGGAAACAACCTTGAATGAAATGATGTTATTTGAGGACCTGCCGTAATTCATTGTGTTTAAAGTTGCAGTTTCCAAGAATCTATCCAAAACATTAAGTGAGGTCTTACACTACTTGGCCCTGGTCTTTCTTTTCCAGCATACCCTCTCCTATAGATTCCAATCTTCGGCTAACTTCCCAAGTTGTCCTTCACGAGTATTTAATTTTCCTGTTTCTGTGCCTCTACAATGTTCAAGTTGTTCCTGAACCACCTACAGTGTTCTCTTCCACATCTGTCCATATCTCTTCCATATCTGTAAAAGTTAGCAGTCTCAATACAAAAGACACCCACTCCACTAAGTTTTCTCTGTCTTCTCTATCTCCATTGATAATCAATCTGTTTGGGACCAGTCTGATTGGTACTTCATATGTTCTTTCCATATTCCATACAGCTTCTCATAATACTCTATTCTTCCATCACAGTTATTTATATAAATATTGCATTGTGTCTATCAGTATACCCATTCTTTTAAAGTGTGCTCTGTATATCCCACATCCATCCCTCCATTTCTCTGCTTCCTTTTCTAATAAAATTCCTCAAAAGATCTGTTTACATATGTTCTCAATTCTTCTCCTCCCATCTTTTGAGCTCACTACAAATAGACTTTCATCCATGGCTTACTGAAAGTGTTTTTGTCAAGGTCATTAATAATCTACATATTTTCTTTTTTCCCTACAGTACCTAAGGCCCAACTTGGATATTTTCAAAAGTGAATAGGCACTACTTAGTTGTCAGCTTGAACTGACAGCACCATTCGACATACCCAATTGCTCCTTGCTGCTTAGACTACTCTCCTCCTCTGGCTCCTAGGACACCACTTGCTCTTCCTCCTCCTCTTCTCTCTTCTACTTACTGACCAGTCCTTCTCTAGCTTCCTCATTTGATCTGAATTGCTCACCCTATACAAGCTGAAGTACGTAAGATTTAGCCCTCCTCATCTTTTTTCCAAACACTCTCAGATTTCATCCAGCTCCATGGTTTTTTCAATTTCATCAAGACGTTAACAAGATCTAATTTTCTATCTCCAGCTCTGACATTTCCCCTGATTCTAGATACTCTACTTGGATGTCAAATAGGCATCCCAAACATAATGTCCAAAACTAAACTCTTGATTTCCCTCTTCCCTAACACTTGCATCTATCATACTCTTTCTCATCTTACTAAATGGCCTCTCAGCAGTTTTAGATCTTAGAATTATCTTTGACCCCTCTTCTCATCCAATCCATTGGCAAATTTTGCTAGCCCTGGACTCAAAATACATTCAGAATTTGTTACGTTCACACACTTTTACTGCTACCACTTTGGTCTAAGCCACCATCACCTCTTGCCTGATTTATTTCAATAGTGTCTTAATTGATCTATGTATATGCTTGCCCAAGCACCCCTAACCCTCAAAGTGGCCTTTTAAGAGCATAACTCTGATTATGTAACTTCTCTGCTCAAAACCTTGCAAGAGCTTCCCATCTCATTCAGAATACAACCAAAGTCCTTACCAGAGCCTACAAAGCATGATGTCATCTAGCCCACCACTGTCCCTCTGCACTCATTTTCCACCACACTTACTCTGATTTAGTCAGCTCTAGCATCCCTAGCACACTTCTGCTTCAGTATCTTTATGCTTAATGTTCCTTCACCTGGAATGTTTCTTCTCGAGACAGTCACAGGCTCTCTCACATCCTTCAGGCTTCTTTTTAAATTCTACCTATCACAGAACATCTCTAACTACTTTATATATATACATAAGCAACCTTTTCCTCATCATTCTCTAACATTTCCCTTGAGTTACTTTTCTTCACAGGACCTATCACCACCTAGTAAAGTATATAGTTGTTAATATGTTTTTAGCTGTCTTTTTTCTCTGTAATTTAAGCTTCTTTTTTTTTTTTTTTTACTGCAGCCTACTTACCGAGTGTTATAAGTTTCTTTAGAGAATGTTATTTGTTTTCTTTACTGCTGTATTCCCAGGACCTACAACAGTGCTTAGCATATTGTAAACATTTAATTTACATTGAATGAATAATTGTCTCTTATTAGACTGAAGCTCCTGTGGCCAGGGACTAGGTGTTCTTGAGTATATATTCCAAGTAACACCTAGCTTAGTACCTTGCATATGGTAAAAGTTCAAAATGTTTGTCAAATACAATTGCATCTTATTTCTCTCTGCTTCTCAGGAATGCTCTCTGTTCCTTTTTGGCAAAATTCCATACTGCTACCTGCTTCCTTCATTCCTATGCCCTACCTTACGGCTGGGAGCCTGGGTTCTCACTATTTATCTCTTTAAAAACTTCCTCTTTTCCTGTCCATATTTGATCACAACTTTAGTCCCCAGACTTCTAGGAAACTTTAAATTACAACTGTCATTTCTTAAGTCTTAGAGGCCATACAAGTTTAAGCATGGAAACATATTCCTCTGCCATTTTCCCCCTGTTTACTGGTCACCAGAAGGCACTCAGTTTCTTAAGCCCAAAGTCTAGGATTCATTATTTTTAAACTAAATGTTTAAATTTTGAGATAGTAGATTCACATGCAGTTTTAAGAAATAATACAGGGAGATCCCAAATGCTCTCTACCCAGTTTCTCCCAATGGTAACATCCTGCAAAACTATAGTACCATCTGGCAGTTCCCCAAGTGATTAAACAAAGAGTTGCCATCTAACTCCACAATTCCACTCCTACATATATACCCAAAAAACTGAAAACATATGTCCACACAAAAACTTGTACACCAATGCTCACAGCACCATTGTTCCTAATTGCCAAAAGGTGGAATCTATACAAATGTCTATTAACAGATTAATGTGTAAATATGTGGTATATTGATACAATAGAATAGCATTTGGCCATAAAAGGTAATGCAGTATTGCTACAATTTGGATGAACCTTGAAATCATTATGCAAAGGGGGGAAAAAGACACAAAAAGACCACATATTGTATGATTCCATTCATATAAGCATCCTAAATAGGGAAATCTATACAGACAGAAAGTGGTTGCTTAGCACGCAGCAGAGAGAATGGCAGGATAGGGGAATGATATAACAAAAGGGTACAAACTTCTTTTTGAAGTGATGAAAATGTTCTAAAATTGTGCTGATGGTTGCACATATCTGTGAATATACTTTTAAAAAACCCCACTGAACTATGCACTTTAAATGGGTGGATTGTATGGTATGTGAATAAAGCTGTTGAAAACAAAACATAAACTGTAGTATAATAGCACAACCAGGATAATGACATAGTCAAGATCCTGAACATTCCATTACCACAAGAATCTTTGCTGTGGCCTTTTATAGTTACTCTCACTTCCCTCCCACCCCCATACCTCCTTAGCCCCTGGCAACCACTAATCCATTCTCCAATATTTTTATAATTTTGTCATTTTAAGAATATTTTATATGTGTGTGTGTGTGTGTGTGTGTGTGTGTATATAAATCAGTAAGTGTGTAACCTTTGGGAATTAACTTTTTCACTTACCATAATTCTCTAGAAATTCATCCAGGTTGTTGTGTGTATACCTAGTTCCTTTTATACTGCTGAGAAGTATTTCTAGAAATTATTTTGATATTTACTCATTTTTCCTTTTTCCACCCCACCTTGATTTTTACATTTCTTTATCTATCACATCCAATCCAAGAGCAAGTATTGTCAGTTCTCCCACCAAAGTACATCTTGAGTCTTCTCTATATGCTTGTCCAAACTACCATTAGCCCTCACCCAGCCCTCAAGAACATCAAACTGATGCAGCTGCTTTCACTCCTGCTACTTCACAATCTATTGCCACACAATAGCCAGAATAAGTTCAAATTATGAGAAAATCTTTATATCACTCTGAAAAGTAAAAGCCTACCTTCCTTCTTTCATTCATTTACTTATTCCAACATATTTATTGAGTAGCAACTATATGCTAGGCATTGTTTATACTCTAGAGAAGCAGTTATAAAAAAATAGACAAAACCCCCCTGGTCTTGCAGAACAATATGATAGTCAAGGGAGACTGACAATAAACAAATATGTAAAACATGGTGAAAATGTAAAGCAGGAAAGGGAGATGAGAAATCTTATAGGCAGGTGAATTACATTTTTAAATAGACTGATCAGGGAAGGTCTCATTAGGCAGATGACATCTGAGCAAAACATGAAAGAAAGAGGAAAAGAGCCATGGAGATAACTGGGTTAAGAAATTCTCGGTAGAGGGAAAAGCAAATACAAGAGGCCAAGATGGGAACACTATGGGAGTACCTGAGGAACAGAAAGAAAATCTGTGTGGCTGGGGTCAAGTGAGCAAGAGAGGGAGATTTAGGAGATGAGGTCAGACAGGTAATGGGTACAGATAATCTAGGACTTTTTAGGTCATTATAATACCCGTGTCTTTGACTCTGAATGAAATAGGAAGGCTTGGAGGGTTTTAAGTATAATCTGACTTTTAAAAAAAAGTCACTCTGAGCAGGGCGTGGTGACTCAAGCCTATAATCCTAGCACTTTGGGAAGCCTAGGCAGGAGTATTTCTTGAGGCCAGGAGTTAAAGACCAGCTTGAGCAAAATAGTGAGGCCCCTTCTCTACAAAAAATAGAAAAAGTAACCAGGTGTGGTGGCACATGACTGTTGTCCCAGCTACTAGGGAGGCAGAGGCAGGAGGATCACCTGAGCCCAGGAGTTTGAGGTTGCTGTGAGCTATGATTTCACCACTACACTCTACCTTGGGTGACAGAGTGAGACTTTGTTTTGAAAATAAAAAGTCACTCTGGCTGCTACATAAAGAAAAAAAAGCATAGGAGGAAAAGAGGGGAATCAAGGTGATTAGTGAAAAGGCTATTCCAAAAATCAAAATGAGATAATGGTGGTTTAGACTAGGGATGTAACTTTGGAGGTGGTGTGAACTGACTGCATCTGAATGAGCCTTAAAAGTTAGAGCTAAAGGGTTTGTTGATAGATTTGATGTAGAGTGTAAGATAATGAGAAGGCAAGGATGATTCTGAGGTTTTGGGTCTGAGCAACCATACAGATGAATTTGCCATTCACTGAGGTGAAGAACAAGAACCCAGATGGAATGGGTCTTGGCAAGCTATGTGTGGGTTTGGTTTGGGACAAGCTTATGTTGAAATGTGGGTACACATGAGTCTGGAACTGACAGTACGACGACTGTAATTTGGCAGTTGTCAATGTGTACATTGTCTAATTACACATTAGACTGGATGTTATCATTTAGGGTATTGGTCTAGATGGAGAAGAGGTCCAAGGCCCGTGAGGAACTCCAAAACGAAAAGGCCAAAACAAGAGAACTAGCAAAAGAGCCTTCAGAGCACGTAAGAAAAAAATCAACATTTCGTACTACAGTCATGACCTGGCCCTTCTCACAACCTGTTTATTTCAGTTTCCAGTCATACAGAACATTCAGTTTTGAAACACACCAAGTCTTTTCTTGTCTCATGGCTCTCGTGTTTGCTGCACCTTCCAACAGACATGTTTCTACCCTGGCTCCAATTTTAGTCACCTTTTTCTCTTACTACAATTCTAGTTAAATTGTTACCCTATCATAGTTTTCTCTAACCACCTTAATTCCCATCTGAACTTTCTCTAATCATCCTAATTCCCATCGGTTTTCTCTTGCCTAATTAAATAGGCCCAATACAACTAACCCCACCAAATTATGGCTGTTACTAGGATCTGAAATCTTTTCACTTGTTTTCTGTCTAGAAACCCATCCTCACTTTAATTTAACAAATGCTTACAAAACGATTATTGTATGCCAAAGGAAAGCTCAGATATTCCACCTAAGCAGGGCCTCATTATCTTGTCTTTCCGTGCATCGCAATGCTGTCGACCCTGGGTCAGCAATCAATTCTGAGCCTTCAATACTTACTAATGGAATGGATTACAGGCCACTGATTGGTAGATCGTAGGCCAACAGTATAAACAAGATACCGACAAACTTACAAACCGAAGAAACTGCGCCTGCAGCTCACGCCCCAACCCAGAGTCGCCCAGAGGCAGGGAGGACCCGCGCGCATGCGCCAGTGTTCTCAGTGCGCCCCGGGCTGAACCCCGCCCCTTTCCCTAGGCCGGTTTAATCATTGCGCATGCGCGATAGGGGTCTGTCTGTTTGTTGGCGGTATCAATAAAGTTTTAGTGAGCACAGACTTTCTTTTTCTTTGGCAAGATGGCGGAGTACGACTTGACTACTCGCATCGCGCACTTTTTGGATCGGCACCTGGTCTTTCCGCTCCTTGAGTTTCTGTCCGTAAAGGAGGTGAGGGGGTCTTTGAGCGCGAGGAGGGCGTGGGCGCGGGGGAGGTGTTGGGCAAGGCCGGAATGCGGCGCTTGCTGCGATAGGCCTGGCACATGGGTGAGGCCGTCGCGAGCATGGTTCCTGACCAGACAGTAAGGACCTGCTTGTAGTTTAGCGTGGTCCCAGTTGATAATACCGCAGAATTTGGTGGTGAGGAAGAGTGAAGTCATGGTATGAAATCAGGAGAGAAAGACGTCTCTGCTTCACTCACTGAGATGCCAGAACCCGGGGGCCGCTCGCGTCAGTTCCTCTCGGAAGTTGACTCCCTGGCTGCGCTGGAGTAACGCTAGAGCTTCACTTCAGGCCGGCTTCTAAAAAGCAGCTTTGAGTGGTGTTAGAGCTTTTGATTTTTCTTTTGGGAGCTGCGGGAAGGGTGGGCTCGGTTATGGGTTTTTGCATGCCGGGTCGTTTGGACTGATTTTCTTTCAATTACAAGAAATACCTACCACTTTAAAATCCCTGTAATTGTGAGTTCTTGGCGTTGAGTTTTGCTTGTCTTTGATAAGTAGCCACTTCCTAGAACAGTGGTATTATTTCGTCAGATGGGGGCGGGGACCCTCCAAAAAAATCCCACAGTATTTAACTTAAAATTTGTTTTCCATTGTGTAATGTACAGACTTGTGATTTGAATTGGTCATTAACGTTCACTTGTTTACTCAAAATACTGTGAATAAATATGAAGTTCTGGAACTTCGTTTTAAAGCATGTCTTTCAAAGCATGTGATTCAGTTCTAGAGTTTTATTGGGCTTAAAAGAAAGATTGGGTTTAAAGAATACTGAGATTAGTTATATCTTGAGTTTATTGGAAAATTGATATATTTTAATAATTATAGCAAAGTAATATTGCTAGGTGAAGGAAATAGAATTTTGGCCGGAAAAATAAATGAGTTCTGTTTCTGGAAGCAGATGACAAGTCTATCTAGAGAACTCTAGTTTTGAGGAATGGATTTTGCATGACCCAACAGCAATAAAACAGAAAAGTCCTACAAATGTACATTAATTTGTTCTAATAACTTTCAAAACTTCGAGGCAGTTTTGGTTCATCACAGGTATAACCCTCATAATCATCAACCTTTTCTAAACACATGTAGACAACTCTAAACTTGTTGATGTTAGGCAACAGAAAAGTTCATTTTCAATAAATGTCCAAGAATGTCTTGCAATATAAAACTTCTATTTTCAAAAGATATATTTTTTCCTTGATTTTTTTTAATACCTATATTTTAGAACTTAAATGATCCAGTCTGTCTTGTTTCCTTTTCTGGATAAGTGAGGATAATTCACTAAAGATCAAGGAAAAAGAAAAGTACCATATTTTGAAATCCTTTACCAGTTCCTTGTAGAAATGCTTCTGAAGTTAATATTTTTGTATTCTTTACAGTTTGATTTTTCAAGGCAGACAGAAGGGAAGAATATGTAAGTGTAAATTTGTTTTTCATAGGGCAAGACCAAAACTATGAACTGCTGTTGAGAATCAGTGGAAAATAATCACCTAATATCTGTCTCCTTGGAGAAAATGTTGGTAAGATGGCTGTTATGCACCAAGAGGAAGACAGATGCTGGAGTATTTATTTAGCAATTACTAAGTCCAGTTTGACCCTTGAACAACTGGGGAGTTATGGGAACCAATCCCCACGCAGTCAAAAATCCACATATGACTTCTAACTCCCCCAAAACTTTACTAATAGCCTACTATTGACTAAGACACATATTTTATGTTATATGTATTATATACTATAATTCTTACAATAAACTAAGCTAGGGAAAAGAAAGTTATTAAGAAAATTCTTAGGAAGAGAAAATATATTTACCATTCATTAAGTTAAAGTGGATTATAATAAATATCTTCATTGTGGTCATCTTCATGTTGAATAGACTGAGGAGGAGGAAGAGGAGGGGTTGGTCTGCTGTCTGAAAGGTAACAGGTGGAGGAGGTGGAAGCAGAGGCAGGCACACTCAGTATAACTTTTACTGGAAGTCTGTATAAGTGGAGCCAAGTAGTTCAAACTCATGTTGCTCAGGGGTCACCTGTGTAGGGCCATGGAATTGTGAGAAATCCAAGATAAAACCCACACTTCTCAGCACTAAAAATCTTACCTGTCGTTTAGAGTTGAATGTCTTTGATAGAAGGCAAAAAGAAATAAATTTCAGAGAGGTATTGAGTATTATCAAAATTGAGGAAATTCTGTTCAGTGAGGAAAATGGAGTTTGAGTAGGAAAGGCTTTGAGTCTTGAAGTCTCCATGGTTAGAATAGTCAGTGCTTGTGATACATGAGGGTATAGCAGTCCCCCCTTATCCATGGTTTTGATTTCCAAAGTTTCAATTACTTGTGGCCAATTGAGGTCTGAAAATACTAAATGGAAAATTCCAGAAATAAGCAATTCATAAGTTTTAAATTTTACATTGTTCTGAGTAGTAGGATGAAATCTCTTGTCTTCTCACTCCATCAGTTGTGAACCATCCCTTTAACCAAAGTTTCCACTCTGTGTATTCTTCCCACTGTGTATACTACCTGTCCATTAGTCCATTAGTTGTCTGGGTTATCAGATCTCCTGTCTTGGTATCAAAGTGCTTGTGTTCAAGTAACCTTTATTTTACTCAATTTTTCTATTATTGTTGTTAATCTCTAACTGTGCCTAATTTATAAATTAAAATTTACATAGGTATGTATATATGGAAAAAAAACAGTATAAGTAGAGTTTGGTACTGTCTGGGATTCCAGGCATCTCCTGGGGTCTTGGAATGTTTTGCCTGTGAATAAGAGGGAATTACTATATTGCAGTAAAAGAATAACAATTTAATATACTTGTAGTGCATCAGAATATAACCTCCATGAGAGCAGGAGTTTTGTTCTCTACTGTGTTCTCAGCACACAAAATAGAGTCTGGCACAAAAGCTTTTTATAATTCAGTGAATGATTGAATACATACTTGTGTCTCACTGTACTTTATTATGTGAAGTGGAAGGCCAGATAGTATAGCATTCAGGACCCTGGGCTGTGAATTTAAACCTGGATTGGGCTCCTGGCTCTGTCATTTAATACCTCTGTGTACTTGAGATCAGATTCCTTTAACCTCTTAACTAACCCTTTTCTTAGGAATAAGATGTTGACACTACCACTAATCTCATGGGGTTGTTAGGAAAATTCCATGAAATAATGTATATAAAGCACTTAACCTCTTCTGAGACAGAGTGAGTACTCCTGAATGTTTTCTGTAGGGGGCTAGGCCATCCTGTATGGGGAGGAAGAGGCAGTGGGGGTTTCAGAGAGTGAGGTAAGAACTGGAAATGGTGAAAACTGATCAAAGACAAGTACAAGGCTCAGTAAGAGTGGAGGGCCCAAATGAGATTGGAAATCATATATTATAGAGCTAATAATGATGATCATTCTCAGAGTAAGGGGAGCAGTGAAAGGTTATTGGAGTAGTATAGAAATGTTTGGGGGTGGGCTTGTAGATAAGTGTCATTTAGATACTAATGAAAAGGTTTACTGATCAAAGAAAAGCAGAAATGTGATTGAATAACATTGCCTAGTTTTGTGACATTTTCTAGTTGTTCTTAGCCAGAACCTAGAAAATAGATGACTTTTTCCCAGAGCTAAACATTGAATTGTATGTGGTTGGAGAAAATAGACCAAAGGAATCAATGACAGAGTTAAAGAGAACATCTTTGAAATAGTTAATAATGATATCCAAAGTAAGGTAGAAAGTGACACCAAATAAGTGTTTAAAAATTGGAAAGGGCAGAAGGTCTGATGAGAATAAGGTAGCATTTTAATGATAATGGTGGAAGGGGTGATAAATTTATGTTGGAATTCTTAGAGATAAGATATTGGATGAAAGTTGTTATAATTAGTGGGATAAAAGAATTTTAAGGCATGAGCTTTTAAAGAATCATCAATATAGGGTATTTGTGAAGGATGACAGCAGAGGAAGAGATGGCAAAAGAAGATTCTTAATCTGTTAAAAAGTACAAGCTGTTTTTAAGAGGTTGATAGTCTAGGATCAGCAAACCAAAGCAGCCTGTTTTTGTATGGTTTGTGAGCTAAGAATAGTTTTTAACATATGAACATTTGTAATTATAGAACATTAACTTTATACCACAAATGAGTAAAATATTTCCTCCCCAAAATAATTCTGTTGTCATTAGTAGACCTGTATTACAAAAAATTTTACTCCATTAGCATTATCTTTTTTATTTCAAAAGTTTTTTAAAAATTGTGGAAATTTGTTTTTCTCTTGTCATGTAAGTACTTATGCAGTATCTTCAATTTTTGCTTCACAAAGTTTAAAGTTTTTGCTTTCTGCCCTTTTTTACCTATGAGGCAGAATTAAGAGGTTGAATTGAGAGGCAGGTATAAAATTAAGAACAGGCCAGTAAGGTCTGATGGCAGAGGAGCTATGCTCTTCAGTCTTCTGTGGGGAGGGACATGGCATATTAAAAGCTGTTAGTGGGGTGCTGAGGAGAGATGGCATGCTAGGAAAATGATGTTTTCATTTAAGATTGAGTTTCTATAGGACAAACTGACTGGAAGTTAAGATTTTTCAAGTATAAAATTTTTATCAGGTATAACATTCATTCATAAAAGTACACTAATATAAATATACTGATCAGTGACTTTTTTTTCAAAGTGAACAGTGAGCATGTTTTTGTGACTACCACGAAAGGCAGTAGGGATTTTGGGGAGTGAGATAAAATCTGGTTCAGTTACTAAAACATTGCAACATCCTAATAAACCTTCTTTCTTATCCCTCTCAGACATTGCTCACCTCCCAAAAGTAAGCTCTCTAGTCTGATTCATTTTGCCTATTTTTTTTTTATTTTCACGTAAATGGAATTAAGCATTCACCATCGTGTCCTACTGCTTTGTATGACTTCTTTCATTCAACATTGTGAAAGTCATCCAAGTTTTTAGGATAGCAGTAGTTTTTTAGTACTGTATGTCAATCCATTTTATGAGTATACTGCAATTTCCTTATTCATTCTAACATTGATAAACTTGGCTATCACAAATAGTGCTGCTGTGAACATTTTTGGAAAGGTACATTGAATATATGCACTCATTTCTTTTGAGTACCTACCTAGGAGCAGAATTGATGAGTCAAAAAGTGTTTGACTTTAGGAGATAAAAACTGCTTTCCAAAGTGGTTGTGCTCCTGCCAGCAGAGTACGAGTCTTCCTGTTACTCTACATCCACACCAACACTGGTATTGCCAGTCAGTCTTTTTAGTTTTTATTGTGGCTTTAATAAGCATTTTCTGTATGATTAATGAAGTTGGAAACCTTTTCATTTATTTATCAGCCATCTGATTATCCTCTTGTGAAGTGCCTATTAATCTTTTAGCCATTTCAACTGGATTGTCTTTTACTATTTTGTAGGAGTTCTGTATGTAGTTTGGAAGGTTCAGTTTTGCTCTCATGACTATACCATTTGACCACCTTCATCTTTTCTTATGAACAGTGAAATATTGTGACATCTTTCTGGGTTTTTCTTTCCTTGCAGAATTAAATTCAGTATAAAAATCTTGTCTTTTGCTGAAACATCTCTCTCCCTGAAAATTGCTATGTAAAATTCTTACATGTTGCTCAGCACACTTAATGTTTATGTGAGTTTGTGTTTGTATCTATTTGGTCCCTGTACTGTGGCTTAAATTATGTTTCTTGAACTCTTTGCAAAGCAAAAACTTGTTATGAAATAGTTGATTTAAAAAATAGGTACTGGTTTTGTTTGAAAGATGTGGATAAGGAACCATTATAAAGGATTTTAACTATTTAGTGAGAGAAAAATGTATGGGGGTAAAGGAGAGGCCACATCAAGGAGAGATGGTTGGCGTATGGGTGTGAGAAATACTAATACTATATGAGCTTTGGAGTAGAGATTGTGTGATTTTTGTTTGTTTGTTTATTTATGTATATGCAGCCTTGTTTAGAAAGGGTAAGAGATGGTTTATAGGGACACATAAAAAATAAGACAGTGTAAACCAGAAGTAGGTGGGAATGGCTTTATATTGTATAATTGCCTTCATTTTTAAATGTTTAGGTAAGTAAAATATTTTTATGCTTGTAGGTTGGTTGTCTTATATTGCTTGCCATTTTTGTTACAAGAGGGGGAATTAATAGTTTGTAATTTTTTTGGAAAAAATGATAGTTTATAATATTTTATTAAAAGGAGTATTTCATGAAATATGTTTCCTAATCTTAGTTTTACTCAGTTTATTTGGGCAACTTAAATATATTCATTAGAAAGTAATTTTCTCTTGCAGATATATAATGAAAAAGAATTGTTACAAGGGAAGTTGGATCTTCTTAGTGATACCAACATGGTAGACTTTGCTATGGATGTATACAAAAACCTTTATTCTGATGATATTCCTCATGGTAAGTTTTATCCTTAGAACTGAGGTTTGTCTTGGGAACTGAGGATGTGTGTATTAAAGTTTTGTAATTTATTAAAAGAGCTTTAGCCAAAAGCTTAATTTGAATGATTTTAAAGTTCTTTGGGTGAAAAGTAATATAAAGGTTACACATCTTCTAAAGTATATTATTTTCTGTCTGTGAAAGAAGTGAAACTATTTATACTTTAAAGCCTGGTCGTAAAATACCTTCAGTTCATAGTATGTATTATCAAAGTAATGCTTATGATTCAAGTTGGAGAACTTTGAGGCAGTGTTTTCTAAACCCTTGTTTTCTGTGGTAATAGATGTTAAAAAAAAGTGGTCTCATAAGTTTAGGAAATACTACTATGTCATTTATTTTATGCACATAGCATTTTCAAAGTTTCCAAGAACTCTGGCAGTAAAGAAATACAGTTTACTCTGCTCAAATTGACATTTCTCAGAGTTTGATCATAGATCTCCCCTTCTGTGTTTGAGAATGCTATCCTAGGATATACTTTCTAATATATAGCATGGAAATGATTACATTAAACATGATCACCTTTTTGATTTATAGTTTCCTGCAATAACAGCGGTCTTCTTTAAATTCGAATTTGTGATAAAAGAGTAAATAAAAAGTAAACTGTTTCTTAGTTTCTCAAGAAAGCATTGATATGTTATAGAACTGGATTTATAGTTAAAAGAGATTATTGACTGGATTTAAATTCCATTCAACCTAGTTGATAACCCGTAGTAATAAAGTGTAAACTGCTCTGAGCCTTTGTTCAGAAACTCTGGGATAATACTCACCTAAGAGAATTAAATGGGAACAAATATAAAAACACTTGGAGTGAAGTCTCTGAAATGGAGTCTTAAATGATAGCTGTGTAGTTGTTTCTTTGGGGAAGGGTTGTCCAGTGCTTTTATTTTTATGAAACACCACATGATAAACATTGAACAGGTACTGAAATGAATATAAATATGTAAGTTGGAGTTTTCCCTTCTTCAGGTAGTTCCCTATTCTCTCTCTTGTATCCCCAACCACACCCCAGGATGTATATTATTCTCCAGTGTCCCTTAATAGTAGGAAGAGTATTCCCTCTTACTTTATGTGCCTTTGCAGTTTAGAAGAAATTGTGGATATGGGGAAGTTACTGAATTGGTGGTTCTTGGCATGTGAATATATTGGTGGTAAATAAATATATGTATAGTTTAAGTAAATTGAAAATTTTCCAGACATTCTCATGGTGAACAGTACAGTTTAACATTCCTTAACATTATATACTCTTCTACATTTTGAATTAGCTTTGAGAGAAAAAAGAACCACAGTTGTTGCACAACTGAAACAGCTTCAGGCAGAAACAGAACCAATTGTGAAGATGTTTGAAGATCCAGAAACTACAAGACAAATGCAGTCAACCAGGTAACCTCTTCTTAATTTTGAATTCTAAAAATTTTCTTTTCTGGATTAATACAAATGTTAATTCAAACTTTATCTGGTATCTCATAGTAAAAGTTCATAGTTTAAATGATTGCTTTATTCACTTGTTTATTTTCATTTGTCCTTATTTTGTAGGGGCTAATATTTCTTAATAATAAATGTGAATGCTAAGTTTTTTAAAAAACCAGTTACCCTTACCTGATTATGGTGTAGCAGTTTTACTCCCTCTCTCCTTGCCAGGGGACATTTGGCAATGTGTGGGGACATTTTGGTTGTCACAAGTGGAGGGATGCTATTGGCACCTAGCAAGTAGAGGCCAAGAATGTTGTTAAACATCGTACAATGCATAAGGCAGCATCCCTCCCCCCACTCCCCAATAAAGAATGATTCAACTCAAAATGTCAGTCAAGAGACCCTGTGCCTGAGCAATACCTGTATCAGATGGGTTGCTTACTGTAAGAGAAACCCGAGCTCACTTTATCACTTGTTAATAAGGATATGCATTATATCCTTCCAACCTCGATTGCCAGCCCAAGGAGGGTAATGTGGAGCTGGTAAGATTATTTTATTTCTAACTTCCCTTTAGCTAGAAATAGACTTATTGTTTGGTTTCTAAAGAAAGCATGTTACCTTAGTCTGACTTAATACATGTCACTAATTGAAGCCCTTTGAGTTATTAGAAATGTTTAAAGTAAATCACCTACTAAAATTGAGTATTACCATTGTGATAAATCTTAGCTACTAATATATTCACTTGCGGAATTGCTGAAGATTTTAACATGTTTCACCTTTAATGTGTGTTATCTAATATAATATGTCTTCTATAATATGTGTTCAAACCAAATTTTTAGAGATCGGCTATAAGTTTTCCTTTGTGATATGAGAAAGTATTACCAGATGTTTTCAGAAAAGTAACAATACCACACAATTACAATGTTATACTATAACATACCATACTATGCTGTATTATATCCCATATATATCTTGATTCTCTGTATCCACAGGTTCCTTGTCTGGATTCAGTCAACCACAGATCAAAAATGTTGGGGGGAAAAAAACAATAAAGAATAATAACACACTAATAAAAAATAATACAAATTAAAAATAACATATAATAACTATTTGCATAGCATTTCCATTGTGTTAGGTATAACTTATCTAGAGATAATTTAAAATATTAATACATAGGAGTACATGTGTAGGTTATATGCAAATACTACACCATTTTATATAAGGAACTTTAGTATTTGTTGATTTTGTTGTCCATGGAGGGTCCTGAAACCAATCCCTCATGGATACTAAGGGATGACTGTATACACAGATATATGTGTGTACACACACACATATATACATATTCACATACAGCTATATAGCTGTTTATAAATAATATAGCTTTATATAGCTATATAGGAGTGTGTGTGTATTTCACTAAGCTAATTCTATGCTTTTAGAATATGATGAGTAATAATTAATATAGACCTTCAAGTTGCATGTAAGTGCTCACAAAGGGATAGCTGAAATAATCCAGATGTTAGAGGACAACAGAAAATTAAGGATGCTTTAGTTTAGTCACTTAAAGACTGGAAAGTAATAGGATTAGAGTATGAGTGAGATAAAGGTAGGTGTGTTTAATAAATATTAGAAAAAGGATTCCTCATTTATTGATAAGCGCTAAATTGGAGATAAATGAAAGGATTGTGTGTTATAAACTTATAATCTAATTACACTTATAAACTACCTATTTTCAAAGTAATACATCTCCTTGACAATCTCGCCTTTTAAAATTTCATTGAACATACTGTATTATACTTCTCATACTTTACCAGAAATATTCAGTCAGCTAGCAGATATAATGATTACATAACTGAGTAACACAAGGAATATAGAGTAAAGTTATTCATTATGATCCACAGCAAATGTTAAGTTTTTTAAAAATCCTTTTATTTTAAAAATTTCATGCATGTTTCATATTCAGTATTATAATATACTCATATTAATTTTAATGAATACATATCCCATTCCTGTTAAATCTTCAAGTAAAATTATGCTCCCAAAGACATGCTACAGCATATTCCTTCTTGCAAAAAGGATAAGAAAATGTTTTAATTTTTGAAAATGCTAATAAAATGGGGAGTTGTGCCCATCTGTCTCTTGTCCCTTGGTGTCTTTGTCAAAAGTTTGTCTTTTACTGGTCTACCAACATCTCAAGTTAGTGCAAAGCTAATTTAAGAGTTAAATTGTGTTATTTGGCAGTTTATTATAAACAGTAATTTCATAGGGTATGTAGCAGTAAGTCAGGCATGATTTATTAATTTTGCAAATTTGCCAGATCATTGTCCTTGTGAAAAATATTAACAGATTGGGGAAAGGGGGCATTTATATATGTAGGATTAGTTTCTGGTAGTTTGTACAGTGTAATTTTTTCAGTCTCTGTTCTATAATAAGAATATGTTATCTATTAGGAATATAATCTCATAAAGCAAATCCCATTCTCATAGTTTACCAACTAAGTAGACTGCTGACCTTATTATAAAAATAGTCATATACTTTGGTTTTATTACCTGAAAAACTTAAAAAGACCTTACCTTAGATGTAGTGAAACAGAACACATAATATTCAATTAGGGCTAAAGAAATCAAAGTGAATTTTAAAGTTTGCAATTCCCCTTGTTTACTTATACTTATGTTCAAAACATATATCCTGCTTATTTTCTTCAGCAAGTCTTATTTTCTAGTGTTTAAGTATTAAAATATTTAAAGCAGCTTTGTGCAGGTAATAATTTAGAAGTTGGATAAGCTTATTTTGTTTTCTGGGCCCTGTAAAATATAATAATTTTTGTTTTTTATTATTAGGGATGGTCGGATGCTGTTTGACTACCTAGCAGACAAGCATGGTGTAAGCCTTATTTTTTAAAAATGTTTTAAAGTTGTCATGTTTTAATAAAGTTGATTAAAGACTAATCTGTACAGATAGGTTCATGGCTTGGCCTAAGAATATAATTTCTAGATTAATTTATTAAATATATCTGGTATGTTTTTCAAATCTTCGGTTTTTAAAAATTGGTGCTGATAAGAAAATATATGCCTATACTCACCTTTAGTTAATAGAAATTCTCAAAATTTTTATTTTATTTTATATTATTATATTTATTCCAGAATTATAATAGTTTGCATTTTACATTAGTCCCAACAGCAAACTAGTTGTTAAAGTGCACAGGATACCTTTTCTTATGGATTAACAAGTAATTAAAGACAGAACTAAATTTGAATTAGAAATGCTTTGAGCAGTAGAATTAGGTAATACTTTGGCTGCGTTGTGGAATACAGCAGTACTTGAAATTATCAAGGTCTTCATAAATCCCTAGATTCACAAACAAAGGAATGTTTTGAGCTTGCCTAGCCATCTCTCAATCTTATTTCCTTTCTGTTAACTCAAAGTATGAGAGTGTGGGGCTTTGTGTATAATTAGTTCTTTAACTTGCATTCAAGGTTACTTTCTCATTTAACAATTACTATGATGAGAGATTTGCTGATCATGGTGCAGATTATTCTTTCTGATTTTCATAGAATGTTTGGTGGGTTTGTTAACTTTGGAGCCCTTCTCTTAAGTTTCTTTTATTTTTCACTGTGCTTACATCATTAACTCTAAAAGTTGGTGTTATTTTGGGGCCACAGAATAGAAGTTTACTGTACTATACTGTTCTATTTGTATAGAACCACAGAAACTTACAAGGATGCATATGTTTGGTAGTTGGCTAAGCTGTCACCAGCTAAGGGACTCATACACCAGACCATCAGCTGCAATTTAAATTTGTATTACAACAAAGTAGATATCTCCACAGTTCATAAATCTTTGAGGTCAAAATTGTGAGTGTTAAATTGACTAATTCCTAATGTATATTTTATGGGTCAAAGGAATCTGTGATCATGATATTTGTTTTTAGTGGCAACTTTTGGGAATCTTTGAAAGAATTGACTTCCAGGGTTATTTAAACCCTGGAATTTTAAGACTGGATTGGATTTTTAAGACTGGAATTTTAAGACTGGGATTTTTGAGATTGGAATTTTAAGACTAATAACAAATATAACTTTTTTTTCTTTTAGTTTAGGCAGGAATATAACTTTTTTTTTCTTTTTAGTTTAGGCAGGAATATTTAGATACACTCTACAGATATGCGAAATTCCAATATGAATGTGGGAATTACTCAGGAGCAGCAGAATATCTTTATTTTTTTAGAGTGTTGGTAAGTAGTTTATTTTTTTTTCCTTTGTTTTCTCTTTTGTAGGATTCCCTTGTTTTGTTGTAACATATCTATAAATTTGAGTTTGTCCATTAAGTTTTCAACAGTTGTTGGCAAATGAGAAAAGAAAACAAAACAGAAACAGGAAACCTTATGTCAGGACCTCAAAGGAGGAGATTTAATTTGTCCTTGTTTTATGTATAATTGTATGATTTTTAGCATTAACAGAATTCTAGCATGTAATGGTTTTGTTGTTATAACATTAAAGCACAGTGTAAGTGCACATTGTAGGTGCTTAATCAATATTACTCAATAAGTCTGTTATTCCTTGCTTTAATTTAGTCTTTTATGCTGTATATATTCCTTAAACTTGTTCTTAACAACTGTGGAATCCTAATGGTATTTAAAATATTTTATGACTTAATAGTAACTTTTTAAAATTTATCTTTACCCTCAGCTATTTGAATATAAAGATCAATGGCTTTTTGATTGTGCAGGATGTAGATGAGTTCAAATGACTATTAACCATAAAGTACCCTGTTACTGTCATTTGTCTGATTGACAAGTTCATAGATTTGGTGCTTTTGTTAGGGAAGGAGAGTTGTGTGAAGCCAGATTAAAAGTCAGGTCTCCAAACTGACATACTTATTTGGCATTCTGTCTGCCATTTAGGTAATTGTAATAAGTGTCTTCTAGAGTTGTCAAAATATGCTTGTTTTAACTAGCCTCTCATTTGAGAAATTATAATTTGTTATTTCACTTGGCTTAGTAAGCAAGTATGTAAGTCTCTGATTTCTCTAGTTAATCCTAGAGGTTCAAAAAAGACTTTTTGTCTTTCAACCTTGGAAGAGTTTGTTTCTTTTGTCTTTATTTTCTGGTGCTTTTTTCTTCACTTTTAGCTCCACGTGCCACACACACATAAAAAAAGACTTATGTCTTGCCGTTTTTGGTTATTTTCTAGGAAATTAGCTTTCCTTTTGGTGGGAGGGAAAGATTTGTGTTAGATTCAGGTAATCCCTACACTGAAATTACATAAACAGCTTAATTTTTTGAACTATCTACCCTCTCTCAAAGGAATAAAGATTTTTTTGTTTATTTCCACCTTTAATTTGAAAAAATTATTTTTCTCTTGCTACCGTTTGTAGATGAATTCTTAACTTGCAGATTAGCTTTGGTTAGCTTGCAAGTGCATTGAAGGTAATCAGTGTGATGCTAAACTTGTAGTGACTTATCGGAAAATTCCATCAGTTCTACTTTGAATATTACAAGAGATTTAGGAGAGCAAAAGTTGATTACTTTGGAAATGTAAACAGCTTAAACCAGGATTGTAAAATCAGAAGCCTGGTATGATTACAGGTACTTGAAAAGAGTTGGTTATTCATATCATCTGTTAATGCTGGGAGTGAATTTTGAGAATGAAGATTTAGTGTCATGTTAGAGTTCCAGCACAGTAAATTTATTGTTGTTGGTCAGTGAGTGACTGTGCCATTTTGCTAAGACATGGAAACTGAAGGTAACCGCTGGAAATCCAGATATTGAAATGCTTCTAGCATATCCACCCTTGAAAGCAAGTTGGTATGAAGAGCCAACTGTAATGACATGGAGTTTAGCCAGAGTAGTATACATGAACCTTTTGAGGATTAAGAAACTTGCTGCACTGCAACAAAAAGCTTTTATCCTAACACATGTAACACATTCTAGTTTTAATAGTATCATTATGTTTATGTAATATGGTTTTATAATGTGACAATTTCTATAAGTGATAGGTATATACTTAAAGATATGGGAATTTTTATGTTTACTGTTTTAAAACATGAGCATCCAAGTTAGTTCCCTATCTTAAAAAAAATTCTGGGTTAGTTTTAACCTTTTGCATTGCCCTAACAAAGCTTGTGCTGGAACTCAAGTGACATTTTGATTGAGAGATTGAGTACTATGATAACACAAAATTAATATGCTTTATATTAAGAGCAGTCAACATAATTATTGGGAGTTCTTAGAAGTTACATACAATTCATGTTTTAATTTTTGTCACATCTTCTGCCACAAAACATTCCAATTAGGTAGGAGTTGGTTGCTTCTAATTGTCATATTGGCAGACTAATATATTTAAAGAGTAGATTATATTACTTATCTTTTGATTTAGACGCTATCATAAAATCTATGTATTTACTTGAAATTTTAATAGAAAAATCTAAAAATCCTGTTTTGAATTTGGGATAAAAAAAGTCAATGTTTTACGTTAGTTATTTTACTTTATTTTTTTGCAATGGCCTTTTTTAATTTCTGAATTCTTTTCTGGTGGTTGGTTATTCTTTTAAATCTATGGTTAGGGAAACATAAGCTTTGAAAGAGCCATTGTAACTGTGATCTGAGTGAGATTAGAATTTGACTCTCCGAATGACCTATTGTAGGTCAGTGTTGTATAAATTAAAGCTGTGTGACCCTAGAATCTGCCTTTATTTTAAAAAGACTTGGTGGATTTTAGAATGCATTGAGGAATGTTTAGGTACACTCTGCTTCTTTTGAAACCTCTTTGACTTATACTCCAGGAAATGTGTTAATTAAAATGAAATGGTGGAATAGGTTTGGTGGGAATTTTTGAGCTTGTTTTAAAAGTTATTAACACTGGCTAGGCACAGTGGGTCACACCTGTAATCCCAGCACTTTGGGAGGCCAGGGCAGGAAGATTGCTTGAGGCCAGGTCTTTGGGACCAGCCTGAGACTCTGTCTCTACAAAAAACAAAATATTAATAATTAGCCAGGTATGGTGGCTAATGCCTATAGTCCTAGCTACTAAGGCGACTGAGGCGGGAAGATCACTTGAGTCTAGGAGTTTGAGGTTGCAGTGAGCTATGATGATGCCACTGCACTCTAGCCCGGGTGACACAGCAAAACTGTGTCTCAAAATTTTAAAAGTCTACACTGTTAATTATTTTTTTTAAATCTGCCCTCACTGTGGCCTTTGATCTAGCTCTAAAATATAACCCATCCCCCAATTCAGCAGCTATTTGTTTTTGTTTTTTAAAAAAAAAATAGTGGAGACAGTGTCTCCCTCTTAGTCATGCTGGTCTCGAACTCCTGAGCTCAAATGATCCACCTGCCTCAGCCTCCCAGAATGCTAAGATTATAGACGTGAGCCACTGTGCCTGGCCCCAGCTGCTATTTGAAATAAAAATGATTTTAAATGCTAGGACTATTTGTGATCATATTTTTGTAGTTATTTTTCCACTCTGGATTTAAAATATATCTACTGTTTGTGCACACTATTCTTATTTAAAAGCTCTTTTTCCTTGAGTAATGATGACTTTTGGTAGCTTTAGGATCTTTTCTGAAGTGTTGGTTCTGATGTACCCTGATGTAATGTTGGTGTAAAAGATGTCTATTTAATGTTGACTTTCAGACATGGTTGTTCATATTTTAACATCTGCATGTATCTTGACTAAGATTTTTGTTTTGGAAATAAAAGAATAGTGTATCTTAAAACTGAAAGCATCTTAGACATGATATATTTTAATACTCAGATGTCCTATCTTTTATAAGGATTAAACATTTTATCCTTTATAATTAAAATGATTTTATGGATTTTTATAAATGAATTTTTTAATGTCTGTGAACTTTGACAAATGTGTATACCTGTGTGGCTACCACTGAGTCAAGGTGAAAAATACTCCTTTCACCCCAGAAAGACCCTTTTTGCCAACTTTGTAGTCATATTCCACTTCTGGTCCTGGTTATCCATTGATCTGCTCTCTGTCCCTATAGATTAGTTTTACCTATTCTAGAATTTCATACAGGTGGAATGATAATAGTGTGTATGTTTATGTCTGGCTTATTTTTACTAGCAAGTTTTTGAGATTCATTCATATTATTGTGTATATCAGAAGTTTGTTTTTTTTTCCTATTGCTCAGTAGTAGTTTATTCTATAACTATACCGTAATCTGTTTATTCATCTATTGACAAACATTTGGGTTACTTTACTTTTACAAATAAAGTTGTCATGAATATGCATGTACAAGTTGTATTGTGGATGTACTTTGCGATAATAATTAGAACCAGTAGTTTCATGGATACATTTTGAAACTTAATTTGTAAATTAAGTCTCTGTTATTTGCCTGTTCTTAGAGTTTACTCAATGTTATTTAGCACATTTAAGTTAATTACTGCCATCAAAGGCAGAATCTCAGTATAGGTTGAGTCTGTATTATTTATAGTCCCCAAAGTTTAAATTATCTATCCATCTTAAGATAAATATATAGATCTATTATATATATCTCTCTCTGACACCATTTTCATTGTCATTTTACTAACTCATATTTACTGAGCTCTATCAAGTGATGTTGTCATCTCTACGTGTATTATGTCATTTAAACTACACAACTAACGTGGATTCTGTTACTCTCCCCATATTACAGATAAGGAAGCTAAAGCACAAACTATTTAGCTATTAATTGTAAGTGGTAGAGCCGGAGTACTTGTTGGTTGGATTTCTACTCCTGCACATACAATTTTATTTAACTTGTAATTATGATACATGCTTGACATTTATACTATTATATGCTTCAGTGAAAAATTACACCCAAAATTTCATCTTGGGGTGCAGAAATATATTCTCCCTCCACTACCTGTACTTGCTTCTGCTGCTTTTAGCACATATGATCAGTTCAGAATCATTTTACCTACTTCTATTGCCTTGTCTTAGGGAGTCCTGCTTTATTCATGTTTGTTACTAGCCTAGTCCTTATAAGTATTTTGAGTTTGTGACCCTCTTTCACCAGTGGAGAGCAAAAGTAGGGATGGCCTTCAGTTCTCCTTTTTCATAGGTATCTTTCACAATTAGAAGTATAATTTTGGGCAAGTTACATTCTCTATGCATTACTTCCTCTATTGAAAAAGAGATAAAAAAATATCATCTACCTTATAAAGTTTTAGTAGGATTATATGAGAAAATTAACTTTTGCTTATTACATAATCCTTTGATAACTATTAACTGTCATCAACCAATGAGCCTGGATTTTCCCCCTCTCCATCTCCATAACTCCTTCCATTTGTGTCATAATTTAGAATTGTTTTTTGTTGTGTACATAATTTCTCATTACATTGTAAATGAGACCCACAAGTCTTGATGTTCCCTATCTTCATTTCCAGTGATTTTAGTGACAAATTTCCTATGACTCTAACTTGATTTATAAAGTTTTAGATCCCTTAAATCTGATAAGTTGTATATAAATTATCTGAAATGGGTTACACTAAAATGATGCTGCTGTTTCCTAGTTTTAAAACTTACCCTTTATTTTCTGATCTAGTCTGAATAATAAAGACCTGAGTATTTTTAGTAAATTAAGTTATTTGAAACAGCTAAACTAGTATGGTCTAGTAAAGAGTGGAGTTTGGGTAGAAAGCTATAGGTCTTTTAGTAGGCTAGGTGGCTATGTGAGCTATAAAATATACATTGTTTTTCCTCCAGAGTACTCACAATATAATTAATTATAATTGCTTAAACAGGTTCCAGCAACAGATAGAAATGCTTTAAGTTCACTCTGGGGAAAACTGGCATCTGAAATCTTAATGCAGAATTGGGATGCAGCCATGGAAGACCTCACAAGGCTAAAGGAGACCATAGATAATAACGTGAGTTATACTTACTCTGAGTAATTCTCTGAAATTTCTGTATGTCCTTTACATTTTCTTATGTGTACTTTGGGGGTACTAAAATTTTCAGATTAGTTTTTGTTGACCTTTTTGTTGACAAAAATCACAGTGCGTTAGTAGATTGATTAGTTTCTATGAATCTCCTTGAAGATTTGAAGGAAACTGTCAAATATATCTTGGCTCATAGAGAAAAGAACTCAGTCTTCATTTCTGTTATAGTTACTATGCCCTTTTTTTTATGCCAGTGAAAATGACACTATGCTATTAGTGCCACTTGTTAATGAAAGTTCTATGCAGAAGACAGTTTTTATCCACAGTTAATGTCTAATAAAATCACTTATTATGGAATGTTTAGTCCAACTCTTGCTTTAAATGGCTTTCAAAAATGATTATAATTTATAACTGCCATAAGAGTGATTCAATGGACATTATTGAGTCTGTCTCTAATTACAGGGCAATAATTTGGAATGTTGGGTATCATGTGAGAGAAGGTATAGGGGGTTAGACTTTGATCATAATCACCCTAGTGCGTGCCTTTCAAAGGTCTAGTTTTTAATTATGTTTTCAAAATCAGTGATATTTATTCTTTTTCTCTTTCTTGTATGTTAATATTTCCTGTGTATCTTATTTTAATCCTGTAGTCTGTGAGTTCTCCACTCCAGTCTCTTCAGCAGCGAACATGGCTCATTCATTGGTCACTGTTTGTTTTCTTCAACCACCCCAAAGGTCGTGATAATATTATCGATCTCTTCCTTTACCAACCACAGTAAGTTATTTCATTGTATAATTTTAACTTTAGCTATCTATATGAAATGATACTGAATTTTTTAAACTTAAAATGTACTTCAAACATTTGAATTTGTTGTCACTCATTTTCCCCTTTGTGTGGTAGATTTGCTTGTTAATTGAAAAGCTTAAATGTAACTCTTAAGTAAATTATTGGATAAAATGTACTCTAGGTACTTTATTTATTTATTTATTTAGAGACAAAGTCTCACTTTGTTGCCCAGGCTAGAGTGAGTGCCGTGGCATCAGCCTAGCTCACAGCAACCTAAATCTCCCAGGCTCAAACGATCTTCCTGCCTCAGCCTCCCTAGCTGGGACTACAGGCATGTGCCACCATGCCCGGCTAATTTTTTGTATATATATTTTTAGTTGGTCCATTAATGTCTTTCTATTTTTAGTAGCGACAGGGTCTCGCTCTTGTTCAGGCTTATTTCGAACTCCTGCCTCGAAAGATCCTCCTGCCTCAGCCCCCCAGAGTGCTAGGATTACAGGCGTGAGCCACCGTGTCCGGCCACTCTAGGCACTTTAAAGTGCTATTTAAAATGTGTTCCCTGGGCCAGGAGCATAGGTACCATGTAGAATAGCAGGACTCACCCTAAAAGAACTGAATCAGAATCTGCATTTTAATAAGATCCCAGGTAACTATATACATTAAAATAGTAGAAATAAGACACTAGGCCATATTATTTGAAAGGAATATGTACATCGTGGAAGAATCCTTTTTATATCATCTTTGCTCTATCATACTGCTTTTCTTTAATCTTTTGATGATAAGAAATTAGCTGTTTTATGAACTAGACCATTCTATTAATATCAGCTAGAAATCTTTTTTTAAAAAACAGTTTTTCTTCTGGTTGAGCTTAAGTGCCTGTAAAACTTCTTCCTATTATTTTTTGATTGGTTGGAACAACAGGAAACAGGACTGCTTTATGGAAATACTTCAGATTATTTGAAGATAATTTTTACTTTTCTCTGCTTCCTTCAGGCTATCTCTAGTTTTATTAAGTAATAAAAGTTTTTCAGACCCTGTAGTATTGCGGTTGCCTTCCTTAAATAATTTCCATTTATCCATATCTTTCTTAAAATTTGGATCTTCAAAATTGAAACCTTATTCTAGGATTGTTATACAAGCTTTATAGATTACAGTGGCAAGATTAGCTTCTATTATCTGTACATATGCTTATATTAATATAGCCCAGCATTGCAATAACATATTAGCAATTACTTCGTGGTATAGCTTATATTGGCTTTATTTATATTTATCATAGAGACAGGGTCTTGCTCTGTCACTCAGGCTGGAGTGCAGTGGCCTGATCATAGCTGACTGTAACCTTGAGCTCCTGGGCTCAAGAAGTTCTTCCACCTTAGGTTCCCCAGTAGCTGGCACTACATAATCATGCACCACTAATGCTTAGCTGATGTTTTTTTTTAAATTTTTTGTGGAGATAGGATATTGCCCAGGCTGGTCTTAAACTCCTGGCCTCAGGCAGTCCTCCCACCTAGGCCTCCCAAAGTGCTGGGATTACAGGCATGAGCTATATTTTTATTGTTTGTTAACCTAAATAAAGATTTTATAGTTGTTATATTTTATGTTAGTTTCTACTTATTGTTGTCTGTCAAATTATTTTATTAAAATGCATATTTTAATTTACAAAAGTACAGTTTAGAAATAGGTAGTGCTGGCAGGGGGGTGGGTGGCTCATGCCTATAATCCCAGCACTCTGAGAGGCTGGGGTGGGAAGATAGCTTAAGGCCAGGAGTTTGAGAGTAGTATGGGCACATAGCAAGACCCCATCTCTAAAAAAAAAAAAAAAATTTAGCCCAGTGCCCCTGCAAGTACCTATAGTCCTATGTACTCTGGAGGCTAAGGCAGGAGGATCTCTTGAGCATAGGAGTTTGAGGCTGCTGTGAGCTATGATCACACCACTGCCCTCCAGCCTGGGTACCAGAATGAGGCCCTGTCCCTTTAAAAAAGAGAAAAAGAGAGGATGTAATACTCTTCTGATATAAAACACAAATGAAAACAACTTGTTCTTAAATCATTTCTGTAATTTTCAAAATCTTAAAAATAAAGTAACACTATAGTGATATTTTTGGATAGGTTGATAAGATATAATAATCTAAACTGAGTCACATTAATAAACAATGTTCTTTAAGTGTTTAGGAAAAAAATTTTTTTTGCTTTGTGAGGCAATCTCTCTCTGTCGCCCAGGCTAGAGTGCCTTGGCATCAGCCTAGCTCACAGCAACCTCAAACTCCTGGACTTAAACGATCCTCCTGTCTCAGCCTCTCAAGTAGCTGGGACTACAGCCATGCACCACCACAGTCAGCTAATTTTTTCTCTTTTTAGTAGAAACTGGGTTTCACTTTTGGTCAGGCTGTTTTTAAACACCTGACCTCAGGTGATCCTCCCACCTTGGCCTCCCATAGTGCTAGGAATACAGGCGTGAGCCACCACGCCCCATCTGTTCTGGGAAAATTTTTAAGACTTTAAAACATTTGACCTTGTCAGTTAAATTGTTCACATAATCAGGACTTTAATTTAAAAGAAATTTAAGTTATTGATACAGATGGAAAAATATTAAGATATGAAGTGCCAGTAATTTTTTCACAGGGAGCAATTCTTAAAAGGCATGTGTACTGTTCTCTGCATTAAATGCTGTATGTTAATGTTCCCCTCATTCTGGTTAATAGAAGAAATACTTTTAGCATCCTTGTTTACTTTTCACATTAACATTGCAAAGTTAAGTTCAGTATTGATAAATTTAGTTGCTATTTGCATGAAATGCTGGTCCAGTATGTTAAAACTAAACATGGGCAGAGGAATGTTGTAACAGAGAAAATTGTTTTTGTCTTTGAGCAAAGAAAAATCAAAACCATATGTCATTGGGCCAGGAGACGATGCATGATCTTGTGTTCCAAGGTTATATTAATAATTTTAAATGTAAATAATTGGTGAGAGACGAAATTTTATAATTTATATAATGTTATAGTTTTATTATTGGAGATGTTTTCGTAGCATTCAAATATGCTTTCTTGATTCATATTATTCACTAGATAAAATAACTCCATTCTGCCTGAGCAGTTGTTCCATCATAAAGAAATTCTAGTTGTCAGAAATTCAGTATTAATATTATATATATACAATTTTTAAAATGTTCTCTATGTGTGTACTTTACTGTTTGCTGGATCCGTGGTAGCTTGTTTATTATCTGAAAAGTTATATAAATCAAATGTTGAATTAAGTAAAAAGGTAGTGGAAAAGGTTTTTTTAAAAAAGGCCAATGGCCCACTAAAATAAGATCCTACAAGAGTGGCCTTACTTCATTCTGGACTTTGGCAGAGTAAGTTCAGCTACTTTATTGGGCAATATCCTACAGATAGATTTATTAAAAACCAGGTTCAGAAAGACAGATATGTAAACCCAGAATGCCATCAGTAATTTATAATGAGAAGTGCAAGTCCTAAGAGGACTAAGTACATGAAACATTTGAACAGATTGTTCTGATCCTGTAGATTTAATGCATTGGAAGCCATAATATAATTAGCTGAAGGTTGTTTTATGAGTACTTGGAATCAGGATAGTTAGTTTATGACTGGAATGTTTAATTTCATCGTCAGGTAAAGCCAGCCTAACATAACCATGTTCAAATAGAAATATTCCTGCCACTAGGGCCAGGACCATGCACATTTTTTGATATGTATTATATCACCCTAAACATTTGGGTGAGCATTTCCAGAATTGCTTTTTATTTTTTCATGATTCTATTTCAGATTAATACCTCTTACTCTGTTCTTATTCCCCTCTGCTACCCAATATTTATTTAAATATGTTATTAATAATATCTTTTATCAGATTCTTAGATACCTTAGGCCACCAGAAAGCCTGCAATAAAATTTTTTTTAAATGTTAATGGTTGAGTTTCTGGGCAGAATACATTAACTCTAGAAATTAAGAATGTAATAATGTAAAAGAGTAAATTTTGGAAAACTTAAAAATATTATAAATAACTAAATGAAAGAAGAGATTAAATATTTAATAAAGAAATATCTATCAAAGCAGCCCTCAGATTTTAACTCATAGCTTTGAGTACTTATTCAGCTTTTAAAACTTTTATTATAAGTACAGAAAAAAGTAGAGTGTGTAGTCTCAGCTACTTGGGAAGCTGAGGTGGGAGAATCGTTGTGCCCAGGAGTTGGAGGCTGCAGTGTGCTGTGATGATGCCTGTGAATTGCCACTGCCCTCCAGCCTAGGCAACGTGGTGAAATCTTGTCTCAAAAGGAAAAAAAGTACAGAAAAACATATGTAGGCAATGGAAATAATATATATATTAGAAAATATTGAAATTACTAAACTTAAAACTTATTTCATTTGAAAAATAAAAGAAAAAAGATGAAAATGAAAAGTAGAAATGAATATGGCTGTATATGACTAATAAAATAATAAAATATTTAAAATCATAAGGAAATACTGTATATACTTGGATGATGCTCCAAAACCTGCCGTACGTTGTATTTATCAGATCAGTTAACTAAAGGAGGAACTATGAGGGGTTTTGTTTGGTTTTGTTTTGTTTTTAAGTGATTCCATTAAAAAGACTCTGGGTCTTGATAAATTTATTGGTAATTTTGGAGTTTAACAAAGTATGTGAGTATGGGAATATATTCAGTCTAACTTAGTAGGACAAATAGCACCCTTTTGGAACATCCAGTTAAAGCCTCCCTCCTCAAAGATCCAAATTAGATAATACGTACTGAAGAGCCATTGGATGTTTGGAAGATAAAAGGAATGACTTCAGAACTGTCTCTGGGAATATTTTTACAAGCCAGTGGTTCTTAGTGAAAGTGTTATTTGAGGACCTTCTCTAAGTCATTTCATTTGAAGTCAAGGTTTCCAAGAACCTATCAACGATGTTAAGTCTTCCTGTATTAGAAAGTAAAGCAAATTAAAAGTATATGTTTACTTACTAACAAATAGTAAATAGATTAGATTTGACATAAACAATGGATTTTTTATGAAAAAAAACTTTTAAAACAAAAGAATTTAGAGGATTGACATTGTTTTACATTTTTGCAGACCTTTAATTGCTGGGTTAATTGACAGCTGGATTTTCATGCCATCTATTATGTGTTTTATTTGAAGTATGTGAAGAAAACCTAGCCTCACACATATATGTAGTTGGAAAAGAAAGTTTTAATAGCCTTTTCAGATAATTGTGAATACTATGTTTGTAATAAAAATACAATAAAGTGCAATAAAACTAGGCAAATAATCATTTGTAACGTGGAATCTGAAACCATATCATTGAACTTTACAGATTCTAAACTGTACTGGTATTCTAGGCTGTATTGATCTATCTTGTAATTAGAATGGATCTTTTCCCCATGCATGATTTTATATCATGTATTGGTTGTTTGGGAAATACAGGGTCATGCAGATATTCCAGTGTGTTGATGTTATGCAACACCAGAAAAACCACATTCATTAACATTACTATCGATTCCATTAGAAAACACTTGAAGTGTTGGAAAGCTGTTAAACTCCCAGCAGCAGATAAAAATTTTCCAAAATTTTAGCTTTTTTTGAAAGCTCTAATTGTATCATTTGTTTTTGTTGAAGAACAGGCTCACTTCATTTTCTAGAATATGTCTGCCAATACCCAAGTATGAATAGCTTTGGTTTTTCTGTCATTCTTGCAAGTAAAAATAGTGTTCTGTGAGAAAAGCAACTAGTTCATTTTGTGACTCAGTCACTCAAGTGCTTTTCCTGAAAACAACCATGACACTGAAGTAGTATATAGCAGAAGCACTTTAATACGTGTGTGGTTCCCATTTAGTTATACAGAAGATTAAAAAGATCATACTTGTGTTAATTTTTTTAGAAATTAATAATTTGTACTACCTAATTGAGGATGTAGTTGGTAATTGCTTTCTTTCTTTTTTTTTTCTTAAACTATAAAAGTGTGGTGGTGAAAAATACACTACTAGTAGTATAGTTTGATTTGTGCTAAGGTACCAGAAGAGTTTGCTTGTTTATATAGTACAATAATTTTTAGTAACTTAGTAATGTAACTATTACAATCAGTTTTAGGACATTTTATGTCTCCAATAAGAACCCTCATGCCTGTGGACCTTTTCTTTTCTTTTTTCTTTTTTTTTTTTTTTTTGAGACAGTCTCACTCTGTTGCCCAGGCTAGAGTTCCATGGTATCAGCCTAGCTCACAGCAACCTCAAACTCCTGGGCTCAAGCAATCCTCCTGCCTCAGCCTCCCGAGTAGCTGGGACTACAGGCATGCGCCACCATGCCTGGCTAATTTTTTCTATATAATTTTAGGTGTCCAGCTAATTTCTTTCTATTTTTAGTAGAGATGGGATCTCGCACTTAACTCAGGCTGGTTTTTGAACTCCTGACCTTGAGCGATCCTCCCACCTCGGCCTCCAAGAGTGCTAGGATTACAGGCATGAGCCACCGCACCGGCCTGTGGAACTTTTTAAAAACAGAAACAGCCTGTTAGCAAAATGTGGAAAAGAAAGCTACTAGTGTTATTATGACGTTTAGTTCACAAAAATACTGTGCTTAATTGTTTTCACTTGCCATAGAGTTAGGGTACCATCATATTTTCTTTCTTGTCAGTAATGTCTTCATGGCTTATTTTGATTTTCTTTTTTTATCCTAACTTTTTTCATATGAAAATACCAGATGACTTGACAGAACATTGTTTCAGCCATTTCCTGGGCTGTGTGTTCTTTCCTTGGAAGAGTTCAGTTTCAATGTGTAGTTTTCATTTGTATGCCTACAATCAGCATGTGTTTTTCAATTGTCTGATAGGTAGTAGAGATTTATTAAGAAAGTATCATGTTCTTCCTATTTTTACTTCTAATAGCACAGTATTACAGTTTAATGTGATTGGTTGAGTGCAAGTTAAATTGATACTTTACATAGATTGTGAATTGTAGGATTTTTTTTTAATATAAAAAGCACTTGGAGATAATTTTTACATTTTTCCTGAAGTGAGTTTAGATGCTTATTCAGGTTAAGATCTCTTATGTCATGTATATTACCGTTTCTGTCATAATTTATTCTGAATCTAAAGTGCAGATAAGTAACACATTTGAAAAATGTTGAACTTTGAAGTGTAATGTAATACATACCGGGTGTAAGGTAGAAAGTGTTCGTAGGCTATTAGATATAATTTTGCCACTAAATGTACATGCTATTAGGGGAAAAAAATGCATCTGTAATACAAGGCCATATTACTTCCACTTAATAAAAAGATGTAAAATTTAGTTTGTAAAAGTGTTTGTTTGCTAAATAAAAATAACATCAATTTTCTAAGAAATTTCAAGTTTTACTATTAACAGATTCTTTACAAAAATTTTGTCAGCCTCTGGCATATACACAAAGAAACAGTGGGTTTCCCAAGGAAGTCATCCTCCAGTAAAGATAATGAACATGTATATGTTATAGTGGTATAAAGTTTAGGATAAGTAAAAAGAAATGTGTTTAAAATTCTATACAACAAATAGAATTATCTAGTCATGTATAATGAGTTTAGATAAATTTGTGAATGAGTCCCATAAATGCCTACTAAAATTATCTACTTCAAAACTCATACTATGAAAAACAACCATGCTCTCCTGTGCTTGTACACAAGGTCTCTGGCAAGATACTATTGAAATAAGTAATTGTTATGAACTAGTATTACAATTTAAAAATTTCCATTTAAAACTCAGGCTTAATTTTTGGATTGGTACAATTTTTAGCTGGTACATTTTAGATATCTTTTCTTAGAAATTGTTTTATTCCAGAATGGATATTGATTCTTTTCATACCTTGCTTGTTTAGAGGGCATTCAAGGTAGGGTAAGTGGGACTAGATAGTATTAGGTGTTATTTAACAGATTCTGGGGTCCTCTCAAGAGTTAAAGCAACATTTTGTGGGAATCTACAATAAAATATAAATTCATTAATCGTAGTCTGGAAGAACTTGGAAAACAAAGTGTCTAAGCTGGACCCTGAAGGATGACTAAGAATTAGGCTTTCAGGGGTATGTGTTTGGGAGAGCCATCCACATGGAATGAGCTTCAAGAAGAAAAACAGGAGTTGTCAGTGATGGTATGATGAGAGATGGAGCTGGGTAATTTGGGGCTTAAATGTCCACCTAAGAGAATTGGACTTTATTGACAAATATTAATAATTCTGAGCTTGGCATAGTGTCTGGCACTCAGAGGTGCTCAATTACTATTTATTGGATAAAAAATAGGGAACTGTTTATTGAGCAGGAGAAATATAGAATAAACATCTAATGACAGAGGGTTGTCATTTATCATCAGAATAGCAAGATTTGCTAAATATTAGCTAAGTCCCTTTTGATATTTACCTGATATCTTTTCCTTTCTAATTACTGCTACCAGTTTACCCAAGGCCTTGTGTTATTGTAATAGTTTTCTTCTTATTATTGTTTTGAGTCTTTCAACCCCTGAATTCTTTAACACATTGACTATCACACTAGAAAAAAAATTTTTTTCCCTTGGGGCTATGGTGTTTTATTATGAAAATAGAATAAAAACTTTGAAAACAAACAAACCTTTCTAATTTAATGAAAAAATTGGTTTTTTTTATTGTTTTCTGTGTTTTTTTCAATGAAACAGTAATATAAAAACTTGGAAATTAGTAATGTGAAAACCAGAAAAATAGTTCATAAGGGGTAAAAAGTGTTTTTCTTGTCAGGCTTAAGTATAATTTAAAGGTAAACATAAATAGAAAAATGACATTTATTGATTTCTGTTCATTTAATTGACACTTTTAGAATTAAATTGTAAATCTTAATTTAACAATAAGAAAATCAACAAGTAAGATTTTCACAAACCAACTTCAGGGTTTTGCCCAGGGCTCTAACCATCACGTAACATGTATGCCATAGCACAGCAATGTGAGCTGCTTGTACACCACACAGCTCTCAAGGTAAAGAGATGTGTGAGTTATATATGTTTCATGAGGTTCCGGGCTCAAAACTAGCATTGGTTAAATGCAACGCACATGACAGTTAAGTGCCCAATTTTCTGATTATGATGAATACTTTGCATGTAGAAGAATACTTTGTTCTAATGGATGATTGAAAGTCATAGCTTGGTAGTCTTTGGGAACACACTGACAGCATGCAGAAAAGTCTTCTAAAATCCTGTTACTAAAAAAATCATAATAGGATTCTTAAATGATTCTTCCATCTCACTATAAATTGGGGAATACTGGCTGGCATTCTCATTATTTAGATTCCTGAAGTTAGATTCTGTTTCTTTATTTCCTGGAAGAAGGAGACACCCTTACAGTATTCATTCTTAAGTGTTTGCAGTCTTAGGTTAGTGAGACTGTTGGGCTGCTCAAGTGTTTAACTCACAGAGTTTATATTTTTACCTTAGGTATCTTAATGCAATTCAGACAATGTGTCCACATATTCTTCGCTATTTGACTACAGCAGTCATAACAAACAAGGATGTTCGAAAACGCCGGCAAGTGCTAAAAGACTTAGTCAAGGTTATTCAACAGGTAAAAACTAAAATCTATATTTATTTTTTTAAAGTACCTAAACTTTAGGTGTGATCTCTTTTTCTAAAGTAGGACTCTAAGTTCTTAAGGTTAAAATAGGTTAAAAAATAGGAGGGAAGTATACATGAATTTTAGAAGAACATCAAATGGACATTTACTGTCTTTGAGTCCAAGATATACTATTTACCGTGTTTCCCCCAAAATAAGACAGAGTCTTATACTTATTTTTCCTCAAGAAGACACCCTAGGGCTTATTTTCAGGGGATGTATTATTTTTTTTAAGTACGGTACATTATTTTTTTTAAGTACGGTACAACAATCTACATTTATTCAAATATAGTTAAGTCGTCTTCTTCTGGAACGTCCTCATAACTCTCCAAACCCTGAATTCCATCCTGAATTTCTTGCGACCCTTTCCTTTAGAACCATTAGCCCCAATCTCTCATATTAAGCAATAGAGGTCTCATGGGGCAGATGAGAAGGGCTGCTCGTCTTCTCTACCGCTCTGCAACAAAATGCATGGGTTGTGCAGATATGCTGCATAGCCACGCCCATCACTAGGTATTGTTTTCCGGGTAGGGCTTATATTGTGCAAATGCTTAGAAATCCTGCTAGGGGTTATTTTATGGGTAGGTCTTATTTTCAGGGAAACACAGTAGATGTGGTATGAATGATTATTGATGTGTGTCAGGTAGGTATTTAATATACGTTATATATTCATAAATACAGGATTAATAGTCCCCAAGTTGGGAAAAAGCTGCAGGCCTGCTGGTTGATACCTAGTGAGCTTCTCAGCAAAAACCATGGATTAGAAAAAGAACTTAAGTATTTATTTGATCTAAGAATGAATTAAATACAAAGTAGTAATTCTCATTCAGTAAGGAATGAATACCATTATCCTTGGGCAAGTGCATCATAGTTATTGACTAAGGGAGATTTTTGGTAGTAGGGGAATTTGAAAGTTTTTGGAATCACTCTAGGATCAGAATTTCGAGAGCTTGGTTTGAAAGACATAAGATGTGTTCTGGAATCAGGATAGATGCAATTGCTTTGAGACAATAATGCTAGGTAATTTGGCTAGAAATTGTAAAGAAAGAAGACAAGAAGGTTGGGATATTCTAGGGGCAATCTGCTAAACAATATTGAACCAGATATAATTTGACCTTTGACTTAATTTTACAGGAGTCTTACACATATAAAGACCCAATTACAGAATTCGTTGAATGCTTGTATGTTAACTTTGACTTTGATGGGGCTCAGAAAAAACTGAGGGAATGTGAGTCAGTAAGTATGAATTTTTACTTATAAACTAATAATATTCTTAAAACTTTGGATATTGTAGAGTTAATCTTGCAGTCTTAAAGTAATGAATTAATTATATCAGAAATGTTTATTAATCTTAAAATGGCAAGTTGTTTGGCAGTGTGCTAGGCTGAAGACATTTTTAATGTTGCCATGTGTGTATCCCTTTTGTTAGGGCAACTGGTTAAAACATTAGGGGTAATTTAATTAAGATATATTTTAGTAAAAGATATGCTACCTACCATATCTTATTATAAATGAGTAAATATATAAGATATTTTATACATATGGGCCAGGTCATTGAATTGTACATCACAACTGTGATTCTCAATTTTGTTTCATAGGTGAGTTGATCTTAAAATTTTTTCACATGATTGTATTTAACATTTGTGATAAACCAGGCAATTCACTGTAGTTATGAATCTTATAACTACAATGTCTGCTGTTGTTTAGTAGAAACTAAAGTACCTTCAGAGCAACTGTGGAAGAGTTAGATTATGGTTGTTTTGAATAGTTAATTCGCAGGTTTTAAGTAATTAAACTGAGAATTTATCTGCCAAATGTAGCTGCATTTACCAGATTCACAAATTTCTAGTCATCAATTTCATCTTTTGAACTAAAAATTTGGCACAAAATAGGCAAAGTTGTTGATAGACTAAGATAGTCTGTTTATTGACAGACTTGACTTTCTAAGAAAAAAATGAAATACACATTCAGAATTGATTTTCAAACATTAGGCAAAATAGAAAATTAGAATCCAATATGGTAATAGGTGTTTTTGTAGTCATGTGTGACATTATTAAAGTAAATATTGGTATATATTCATTACATTCAGTATCTAGGCCAGGCGTCCTCAAACTACAGCCCGCAGGCCACATGCAGGTGTTTTTGCCTGTTTGTTTTTTTACTTCAAAATAAGATATGTGCAGTGTGCATAGGAATTTGTTCATAGTTTTTTTACAACTATAGTCCGGCCCTCCAACTGTCTGAGGGACAGTGAACTGGTCCCCTGTTTAAAAAGTTTGAGGACTCATGATCTAGGCCTTGCTATAAATCTAGAAGAGCCAGAGGGCACTTGGTTGCTGTTTTTAAAGTTTATTCTCTTTTAGTTATAACATCTATGGAATAGGAGCCACCTCTTACATTCATTTCCTTTGTAATTTCTAAGTCTACTTAGAAATAATGTCAGAGAAATATTCATGTCTTTAGTCCATTTATAACTATTTATTTTAAATAGGTGGAAAAGATATGTTACCTACAGAGCACTTATACAGAGGATAATGCACAGGATAGAACAAGAAAACATTGTAGTTTTTTAGGTCATTTTTTGGTAGCACTCTTTTATTGCTTTTGTAAATTATTAAAGGCTTGAACATCATGTTCAAGAAAGTACTGTGGTGTAGAACTCATGATGACAGAATTACACTGAATGGAACATTAAAGCAGACAAAATATTTGAGTTAGGTTTCTGAAAATTGCTTGTCAGCTTCATAATTTTTTTTCTTTTTTGTATTTTATACATATAGGTACTTGTGAATGACTTCTTCTTGGTGGCTTGTCTTGAGGATTTCATTGAAAATGCCCGTCTCTTCATATTTGAGACTTTTTGTCGCATCCACCAGTGTATTAGCATTAAGTAAGAACGCTATGATTTGATTTATATTTTCTATTATACTTATAAATTCCTAGAAATTTCGATTTATTGTAAAGTTACACTTAATAAGATTCCAGTTAATTGGATTTTTATTTTATTTCCCTTTTGCTTTTAGAAGAAAAAGGAAACAATTTGATAGTGATTTATGATAAAAAGCTAACTCTTTTTGAATTATGGGATGCTACACACTCAAGCATTTTTGGCTTCCATGTGTGACACAGGATGACTTTTCAAAATACTAAGCTGAGGATAGTATACGATTATCAGTTACTTTTTAAAAGAGTAAATTAATACTATTGTAACATTACATAGGGAGAAAAGTGAAGTAACTGGTTTTAAAATGGTTTTCAAGAGGAGTTCAAATTAAGGAGATAGCCAGTAAATCAGAAATTCTGTTGAAAGACCACTACATTTGGTAATCATTTCCATTGAGTTTGTTTTATTTAATTATGTATTTGAATTCTCATATAGTAAATTCCTATGACATCCTGAAATGTTGAAACATGGAACAATTATGAATTTTAGTTGAAATTTTCTCTGTTCTGTGAAAAAATTATTAGGAAAAAATTGTGAAATGTACATAACCTATTAGAAACTAATTGTACATATTAGAGTTTGAAAAATAACTAGCATCCTGTGGTCACAGATGAAGTCAAACATAAACATTTAAAAACTTACTACTTTAATGTTTGCCTCTGAGGAATTGTGTGTAAAACAAATTCTTTTTCTTTAATGCCATTTGTTTTTGCTAATCCATATTTGCTTGCCTAACTTTACTGGGTTGCCATTGAAGTGGTTGTCCAGAGTTAGAAGTATAGTGTAATCATATGCTTTTCCTATGAGAATTGAATCTTTGGCTTTAGTTTTATTAGTACTCTACTATAGCTTGCAGACATAATTTTAAAAATCTGATTCTCTTAAAGAATATATGCAAATTTCTATTATGTAGTTGGTTGTGAAATAAAGAAGTGAGTACGTCATATTTGGGACTCTGGTGGACAATAGGTAACTGAATTCTTGCATTGTTCTTTGCTTTTAATATTTGTAATTAGGGCTTGTGAAAGAGGGATGTTAGTATTTTGGTTTCCCATGTGAAATTTTCCCCATTTCTCATTAGAATTCATGGTCCAGAACTTATTTAACCACCCCTGTTGGGCTTTTTGAAAGCTGTGACTCTCTTTTTTGTATCTTTAGCACCTAGTATACTAACTTTGCTACTAACATGGTTTGTACAGTATAGTTTGAGGATACTATAAATATTTGTTATATAAATAAATTTCTTTTGTTCTTAGCATTAGTACACTTGAATTTTTGTCCATGATAACTTTTTTACTTCAGTGTTTGCCTCTAGTTACTGCGTATAAGAAGGTTTGTTCTAATTTAGCTCTTTTCTTTTATTAACTCTGGGGCCATGGATTCATTATTTTGTTTCCTGGGATTCAGTTTATCTTTAACAGTAAAATAGATTAAGTATTTGGCCTGCCTACTCAAGAGATGTGCAGCTCAAAGAAGTTATAGAGTAAGAATACTTCTGTAAACTTTTATGTGGTATTATCATTACCTATCTTGGTTTAGATTTTTATTTTTTTCTTTGACCCCTATAGTTTTCTGCTTGATAAAGTCTCCAAAGCATTTTGAGACTAAAGTTCTAGTGGCTTTCCAAAGTCTGGAATTTTTTTTTTCTTCCAGTGATGGTATTTCCTTTCACTAAGGTTGTTCAGACTTTTTCTGGCTACCTTTTTTACTAACTTAGATGATTAAGAATACATAGATTAGGCCGGGCGCGGTAGCTCACGCCTGTAATCCTAGCTCTCTGGGAGGCCGAGGCGGGTGGATCGTTTGAGTTCAGGAGTTCGAAACCAGCCTGAGCAAGAGCGAGACCCGTCTCTACTATAAATAGAAAGAAATTAATTGGCCAACTAACATATATATAGAAAAAAAATTAGCCGGGCATGGTGGCGCATGCCTGTAGTCCCAGCTACTCGGGAGGCTGAGGCAGCAGGATTGCTTGAGCCCAGGAGTTTGAGGTTGCTGTGAGCTAGGCTGACACCACGGCACTCACTCTAGCCTGCGCAACAAAGTGAGACTCTGTCTCAAAAAAAAAAAAAAAAAAGAATACATAGATTAGTAATGTGTTTTCTTCAATTATTAGGGTAGAATTTTTGACTGTAAGAAATCTTAAGGACCTTTTAATCCAACAACACACATAGTTATTGAATCATCTAGACTAGGACTTTCCAGTAACTTCTTGCAGGGATGGAAATGTATTTAAAGTATGGTATACTTGAAAGATGGTTCCCATTTCAAGATCTAGAGCCATGGCTTTCAAATCTCTGTTGTGCATGTGTGTAAACAGTAGGACTTATTTTCAAATGCAATATTTTATATATATATACATAGATGTATTTATTTATGTATATAAGCAGATCAGAGTAGAAATCCTTCACCCTACTTATCCTGTATCTCTGTTCAACTTTTCTCCTGTCTACTAAGACACCTCTTTGGAACCCTATGACTTCTGGAAACATAATTTTGCACACGATTCCCTTAGAACAGCTTCATTATTTTTATACCTGGGAAATTTAAGTCTAAGGAGCATTAAGCTACTTAGATCTTATTTAATGACAGACCCTTGTCTAGTAGGTGTCCAGCATTCATTGTACTGTGCCTCACTATAAATTCCTTTTCATGAACAATTTATATTTTCAGAAGTATTAGATTTAGACTAATTTGTTAGTGTTGAGCCAGAGAATAACGATGAAAACCCTAAGTCATTGTTTAACTATGTGTCTCATATAGAGTCTGTTGTTGTTGTTGTTTCCCCGTCAAATACAGGTTTCCTATAGCCACTTTAAATTTCTGAATCAGATTTACTGAGTATGCTATGCAGTGATGTGTGGCAGGGCCACTGTACTCTTTGGATCTTGGGGAATGATTATGCCAAAGCACAGCTAGAATCAGAAAACACTGTTAGGTTGCCAATTTTTTAGGCATGTAATTACAGCCTGCTGTGATGGAGTGAAAAATTAATGATATAATACCTGTAGTATATAACGAATTACGAAGGTCAGCTTCTTCATGTTTTTAAAGCTTCTTTAATGGGTTAGAAATATAGTGACTGAAAATAATGTTAAGTATTTATGTTGGGATTTTATAAATACAGCAGACATCTTGATTCAGACTCCAAGGACTTGGAATCCATGATATAATGACCAACAGAGCTAGTAATTACCTTTAAACAATACATAGAAAAAATAATAATTCTTCTACAATCCAGAGATTTTAAACCTAGCTGTACATCAGAACCATCTGGAAAAGTTAAACAACAACAACTTAAACTTAAAAAGAATGGATTTCCTGGTTTCACCCCAGACCTTCTGAATCAGAAATCTCTAGGATCAAGGCTTGAGAATCTGGGTTTAAAGCTTCCCAGGTGATTTGTTTGTGGTCAGCCTTAGGGAATCACTGCTCTAAATTAGTGATTTGTAGTCCTGGCAGCACATTACAATCAAATGGGAAGCTTTAACACATTGACTGCCATGCAAGTTGTATTGAACTCAGGCTAGTTTTGAGCCTGGGGCCTCGTGAAGCAAAATCCTACAGTTGGTTCATGAAAATCTTAACTTGTTGATGTTCATTGTCACAATTAATATTGACAATTTAATTCTAAAAACATGGATTGTGTTGCATATAATACACACAGAAAACAATAAAAAATAACAAATTAGAAAGGACCATTTTGTTTTAATAAAACACTGTGGCCCCAGGGAAAACATTTTTTTTTTCGAATGTGGCAGTCAGTGTGTTAAAAAGTACTAAACAAAAATAATGGATGACTGAGTCTAACCCCTAAAAAACAAAAACATTCTCTGGAGGGAGACACCAGCAATTGTATTTTTAAAAGGTCCCCAGTGATTCTCATGCAAGAGCTTGCTTATTTTTTTTAAGAAATTAAACTTTTAAGATGATTATAGGTCAGTAGTAAGAAATAATAGATATCCCCTGTGCTCTTTATTAGGTTTCTCCCATTAGTAATGCTTTGCAAAACTATGTTAAAATATAGCATCCAGGACATTGGCATTGAATATATTCAAGGTATAGAACATTTCCATCACCACAAAAATCCCTCAAGTTGTTCTTTTATAGTGGTACCCACTTCCCTTCCAGTCCCTCGTTTGAATCCCTGGCAACCAGTCATATGATCCCTTCTCCAGTTCTGTATTGTGTCATTTTAGGAATGTGCAAAACATTTCAGCTTTCTAAAGAGGGCAAATAATGCTATGTATCATGATTAAGATATAATTAATTAATAGCAACATAACTAGTAGTATTGCTGTCCAAAGAAAACATCATAAATGTTACTGAGTGCCTCTTCTGGCCAGACACTAGGTAGAAAATATTGAGCACACTCTCAAAGAGCTTAAAATCCAGAGGTAGAAAACAGATATTAAATTATGATAGGTGTTTTGAAATACAGTGCTGAGTGATTATAGAGAATGACATGGACATATTTTGCACATTGAAAACCAGAGAAGTAATTTAGGTAGAAGATACATTGAACCCTGATAACTCTCTAAATGGAGTATCTTTAATCCTCAAACTAGACTTTTTCCCACTGAATACTACTAATAATTATGAGAAGTTATTCTATTCACTAGTTTATGCTGGCCTGTCTCTGCCTCTAATTAGTGTAAAGTTATTTGATATTCTGTCTTTTTTAGGCCAAAGAGAAAGGATGTATCTCTGGCCTCCTATTCTTTCCCCAAAGGATACATTTAAAATGCTAAATAGAATAGTATACAACCCATGGTTATTTATTAAACAACTCTTTTCATTTGTGATTTGGAACATTCTCTGTTAATAGATTTCCTGACTAAATGACTGTAAGCACATGTGATAGCCATATCTTTATAAAAATACATATTAAGAATGTTTTTTAACAGCTTATATACAACTCTGTAGATTTGTAGGATAAGTTACAAATCTGTTTACCATAAAGTGTGCAACATCTGTCAGAAAAGATTACTATGGTGGGATTTAATTTAATATAGCTGAATAGTTTATCAGATACAGTATGTGTCTGAAATTTAAAAGCTGTTCTGAAATAATTCTTGGACCAGTTTTCAATTGCAGATAAAAACAAAGTATGGAAGTAATATTTTGAGTGTGTATGATAAACATGTTGAAGCATACATTAATACAATTTCCTTATAGGGGGTTAGTTTTGGCTTTTCATAGAAGAAGGTATTTGCTAACTACCCTTGCATTTCTTTAAGTTAGGAAGTTATTCTACTTTGCTTATTTTATTAAGTAACAAAGATCTTAATAGTTTTCTTAAAGTTCTTATTACCACATAACAATTTATATTTAGAATTATACTTACCGATAGTAGAGAGAAATAGAAAGATATGTTTCCAGATGGTAATAAATAGTTTCCAAAGCCATCATCATTGCATTTCTGCATTAACTATAAGATTATGTTAACTATAAAGTTATAAAGAGATGTTGGAAAATTCAGCAAGAATTTTCAGTTGTCACATGTAGCATTTACTGTTTCTGTTTTATCCTGTTTTCTTGTTCCTATTTCCTCCCAGTCTCATAGTTAAATACAGTTTACACTTAACATTTACTCTTTAGTTTCTTGTCTTAGCATACTCTTAGAAAGACTTGGAGTATTTTTCTTTGAGTATGGCCTGTGGTGACCAGAGATTCCCATATCTTAATGTTTAAATCAGCAGTTTTTGAAATAAAATGTGCTTATCAAATAAAATTTGGAAAGCCAAGTTATTTAAAGATGTAATTAATAAGACATGTGAAATGTAGTATCCCCAAATCCTTATTTTCTCAAATCTTTATTAAGATGGAGGTGTGAGGTGGGGAGAGGTTGGTGGCTATGGGAGGGTTCAGAGAAGGGCCACTGTCTTAGAGATTAGGCATTGGAAACCTGATAGAAAATCAACTTGGCTGGGCACAGTGGCTTATATCTGTAATCCCATCACTTTGGGAGGCCAAGGTGGGAGTATCACTTGAGGCCAGGAGTTCGAGACCAGCCTGGGCAACATGGTGAGACCTCGTCTCTACAAAAAAAGAAGTTTAAGAAAAGAAAAATATCAGCCTAGCAGGGGTCCTCAAACTTTTTAAACAGGGGGCCAGTTCACTGTCCCTCAGACCATTGAAGGGCCATTGGAGATTGCGGCGCACATTCCACACATGTGCACTGTGGGCCCAGGACGAGTCGGCTGCTAAGCAGGACAGGCAGCGGTGGCAAAAACACCCAGCAGGCCGGATAAATGTCCTCGGCGGGCCACATGTGGCCCTTGGGCCGTAGTTTGAGGACCCCTGGCTAGAGCCTATGAAGTCCTAATTGGTTACCTATATTTAGATAATTGTATGTCCTTAATTGGTGCCACTGGTGCTATTGACTGCTCAGAAACTTAAAAAATGTATATGATTCTGTGCTGGAAACATGAACATGTTTAAAGATTTTGAGCTGAGGATGGAATAATTTTGCTTTTGAAATAGCACTTGATTCTATGCATATCTTATTTAACATACTCAATACCATGTTTTTGTGTCAGTTGAACAGAACTAGTCAGCTTAGAGATGTGTGTAAGGGATTTACAGAAAACATTTAAATGTTTACTCTAAGCTGCCTACAAATTTTTAGTATTAACAGGTGCGGTGGCTCACACCTCTAATCCTAGTATTCTGGGAAGCCGAAGTGGAGGATAACTTGAGTTCAGTAGTTTGAGACCAGCCTGAGCAAGAGTGAGCCCCCATCTCTGCTAAAAATAGGAAAATTAGCTGGGCCTTGTGGCATATGCCTGTAGATCCAGCTACTAAGGAAGCTGAGCCCTTGAGCCCAGGAGTTTGAGGCTACAGTGAGTTATGATTGTGTGTCACTGCACTCCAGCCTACCTGGCAGAGCGAGACCCCGTCTACTCCCCCCCCAAAAAAGAAAAGAAATTGATAGGACTTCTCAATTGGAAAAGAATCAGATAAGTTTCAAGACTGGATGTTTCATTATAATTTTTTATGATACCAAATGTATATTAATATATAACTAATTGCTATCTGGAAATAATGTTTCTACTTTTGAAAAGCAGAATATAGATACCTTGAAGGTTAGAGTTTTAATATGTTTTGTACAGATTGTTTCATTTGCAAGTATGTTTGGAAAATCTATTCTTTAGATTAGCAACTTCAGGTAAAAGTATCAGGCATATACTTCCTTTGCTAATGCCAATGGGAATGAAATTTACTTGTTTCTATAGTCAAACTTCAGCAGGAAACACAAAGAGTTTATTGGGGGCCATAGGAAACACCAGTTACAGGAATTAAAAAAAAAAAAGGACTTCTTGTTTAAGTAAAATGGCATGTTTTCCTATTTTTAGTGGCTTTTTAAAAATGGGATTTATTTAGACAGTAGTGATAGAATAGAGAATAAAATTTGTCCATGTGAAGTAATAGTCTTGGATTAATTATTTCTTATGTTTGCTATGAATGTGTGTGTATAGAAAAATTGGTTATAAAAACACAAAGAACATTGATACAGGGTGCCTTGGTGAAGAAAAAGTAAAACACAGAAAGAACATGTTTTTGACACAAATCCTGAGGATTTTATGGTTTAGTTGGCTGTATTCCATATTTATCTTGTTTTTAACTTTAAGCTTCTCTTAAATTTAAAATAATTGTCTTCATAGATTTAGTTTTGCACTATTATATTGGTAGCCTAACTTAACTTTTACATTTTCAACAAAATTCTATGAACTCATTGTCAATAGACATATAAAATAGGGATAGCATAGAGATTACACTATTTCCTTAAATGTATTTTTATTAACTAGATTGGTTACATTTGGATTAGGAGCTCTGGAATTAAATAATTAATTATATAGTCACTAATGGCTTGAATATTTATGTATTAAAGTTGGGATTGCTATCAGAAATTTTAGTTCATAATCTAAGGAATGATTTTATTGATGATATTCTAGTTTTCATCAAATCAGTGATTATATTAAAAGGCTGGGCAGTATGTGATATCTTTAATGAAGATAAAGGACAGTTGCTGTTTATGTATAAATACCCATATATGTATGCATATGTACTATACACTTTTAAATATATACTCTTAAGTATTATAGGTGCATACATAGATATTCTTTCATCAGCTGACTGATTGGTTTACCCTGCTTACCACAGGTGGTGCTTGCTTTTTAGTCCTGAAAAATTAAATGCAGCAACAGCCCTCTTCAACCTGATCATAATTTGGAAAAATAAAAAATGCAGATTGGTTGATGTCAAAAAGTATTTTAGATTGGGGTCTTCACAGTATGGCTTCCCTCTTGCTTCTCTAAAATTCAGTGGTTATATAAGTTATGAAGTATACAACTCTAGGGGGTGTCCCTAGAGTTAATAACACAAATATACACAGCAGCCCTGAGTTTTATTTAGAGTTTTCATTAGATTATACTTATTGCTGATGCTCCTCGTAGTAGGTTTACTTTGTATAATCATTATATAGTCAGTCCTTGGACAGAAAAATAATTTGTAAATAGTTGTTTTGTTGTATTTTTTTTTATTCATTTTTATTTACTTTTTAAAATTGTATTATTATTTTTTATTGTGTTTTTTTTCACCCCAATATTATCTGTCTGTAGTAGGTTGAATCCATGGATGCAGAACCTGTGACTACAGAGGGCTGACTGTACATTATAAAACCTTTTTCTCCTTTACATCATTATTTACTGAGCACCTGGTGTAAAGTGTGTTCTAGAAGCTGAAAAGATTTTCATAAATGCAGAATATGGTACTCTCCCCTCCAGGATCTTACATGTTGGTTGGTAAAATGGGATATAGATCATGTATAATACAAGACAAGAGACACAAACATAGGAGCAATGTAGATAATATGGGTCTTGTTATATAAGAGAGGGTGATCGAGAAATACCTAAAATTCTCTATGTAGAGTGTGGATCAAACAGATACATAAAACTAGATTTTGAGGCCCAGTTAACTAACATTACTGTTTTTACTTTTTTCATTAGCATGTTGGCAGATAAACTGAACATGACTCCTGAAGAAGCTGAAAGGTGGATTGTGAATTTGATCAGAAATGCAAGACTGGATGCCAAGATTGATTCTAAATTAGTGAGTATTATGTTAGTTATGCTATTGAATTTTTAAAATTTTTTAGTTATGACATTTTATTTTTTAAGAATTTGTTTTAATGTATAATAGTTCTTTGAAGACAACAGCAACATCTCTTTTCTTGCTAGATAAATGTTGTCATCTCTATACTGTGTATAAAAATATTTTTCATGTAGTGTTGTTATATCATGCTCATTAATTACCTGGGAAACTCAGTCATTATCATTATAGGATCAATTTCCTTCTGTTTCATTTTAGGGGCATGTGGTTATGGGTAACAATGCAGTCTCACCCTATCAGCAAGTGATTGAAAAGACCAAAAGCCTTTCCTTTAGGAGCCAGATACTGGCCATGAATATTGAGAAGAAACTTAATCAGAATAGTAGGTCAGAGGTAAGAACCAAACATTTTCTACTCTGTCTGGGATTTAGGAACAACATAACATAATTGTTACATGACTTTTTTTTTGAAACTATATCAGTATCAGTTGTACCTGATTTTTACTGCTATTTAAAGGTATGAACATTTTGTTTAAGAAATTACTAAACTGCAATGAATTTTTTCTTAGATGTATTCTATGCATTAGTCAAGGAATCTGAAAAAAATTGTGTTGCTCATTTGTTATAACAATTTTTCTTCTCCTTTTACTCTTCCTGTGTGACTTCATTAACTCATTTCCTCAGGGTTTTCAACACATCATTTTGATACTGGCAGATGATAACTTACATGTGTAGCCCTCTTTCAAGTGCTTGAAATGTGTGTTTTTTCTAAATCTAAAGAAATAGTTTTATAAAACCGTTGATCTTATTATATCTATTAGTGCTGATCTTACACAAATTTCATTTCTGATGTTCATATCAAAATAATCACCCCTTTTGATACAGATCCTTCATATTATATGTTGAAGGAACTTAATGGCCTTATAATTTTGGAATCCTAAACTGTCTTTAATGCTGTTTAGACCTTATGATTATGTGTAACTGGAAGGTACAAAGTCATTAGGAAGCAGTTATGGGGCTTTCAAAGACCCCATCCAATTGAAATTTTAGGGACATATTGGTGTCCTTTAGTTTCAAAAGAGAAAGACTCATTAGAATTGGAATTGCATATTCCAGCCACGTCTAGAATAGCTGAGCCTAGAAAATAACTTATATGGGTTTTTTTTCTGTATGCTTCAGGATCAATTTGTATTGATTATTGTTCCAATATTGGTAATACTATAATTATTATATTGTGTAATTGGCCTAAAGATATATCAGATAACATTTTAATGTGTTCGTTTTGTTCTATGTGGGGCATCTGACATTTAGTAATTATAGAATTTAAGATCTTAGACTGGGTTGACAGGAGTGGTGCTAAAGTAAATGCTGTGTCACTTTTTTCTATGTTAGCTTTTTTAGAAAGTATTTTCTTTTCACCCTGTCAATTTTTCTCTGTATATTTTAGGCTCCTAACTGGGCAACTCAAGACTCTGGCTTCTACTGAAAAACTGTAAAGAAAAGATGAAAAAACTATAAAAGAAAGATGAAATATTAAAACCATTATAATGAAGGGTAACATACATTTTAGAAATAATTAAATATTGAATATAAATTTTGGAGAATTTGAATAAAATTGGCAATGGTGCATTTTATTTTGCTGTGAATTTTCTTATATGAGCAAGTGTCTGTTTTTTTAACTTTTTATTTTGAAATAAGGAAGTTGCAAAAGTAATTCAGAGAGGTAAGTCCATGTAGGTTGAACTCAGTTTCCCCCAATTTTTTCATCTTGAGTTACTGTAGTACAATATCAAAATCAGGATATTGGCATTGGTACGATGTGTGTAAGTAGTTTTGTGCCATTTTATCATGTGTAGTTTGTAGCACCAACACTTCAATCAAGATACACAACTGACAAAGATGTCCCTCATGCTACTTTTTGTAGCCACACCTATCCCTATCAGTTCTAACACCTGGCAATCACTAATTTTTATTGCTCATGTCTATAATTTTGTCATTATGAGAATGTTATATAAATGGAATTATATAGTATGTAACCATTTGAGATTAGCTCTTTTCATTTATCATGATGCCCCTTGTGATCCATCTGAGTTATCAGATATATCAGTAGTTCTTCCTTTTTGTTGCTGAATAGTATTCCATATTGTTTAGCCATATTTCTATTGAAGGATATTTTGGTTGTTTCCAGTTAAGGGTTATTACAAATAAAGCTATAGTCCCTTGATTTCCTAAAGTGGCTCCTTAGTCACTTACTATACAGACACTAAATAGGAGTATAAGTTGGATTTAATAAATGCCTCTCCAAATGTTACACACACACACACACACACACACACACACACACACACTGTTTACTGGATACCCATGGTATTTAGTACAAAGTCCTCATAGAGTCTCTTTTACACAGAAGTGGTGTGATTTTTCACTTTGGTTGCTGAAGTAAAACTCAGATAATAGAAATTTCTGTTTCTACTCTCAAGGAATGGTAAAAAGATAAAAGATACTGTATATTGCCCTTTTATTTGACATCTGATCAGGCCACCCTCAATGTTCAGTTAAGTTTAGAGACTACAGTAGTTAAATTGCATCTGTCATTGAAAGAGCATAGAGACCTCCCAATACTAAACTTAGACAGGGTGTCCACAACTTTTTCTGTAAAAGCCCAGATATTAACTATATTAGGCTTTGCAGGCCATATGTTCTTTGTTGCAACTATTCAACTCTGTCATGTAGCACAAAAGCAGCCTTTGTATGTAAATGAATGTTGGTGGCTGTGTTCCAATAAAACTATTTACAAAAACAGGCCAAGAGCCAAATTTGTCTCACTTGCTGTGGTTTCCAACCCTGATTTGGGGTGTTGGTACTTCTAAGCTGCAGTCAAAAAGTACTGAAACTAGAGGATCAGGTTAAGCCAAGTGTTAATTATTTATTCTTCTGTAATCACTGTTATAGAAATGCCAAGTATAGGGCAGGAAAAAATATAGAGAAATATAAAGAGGATTATTGTTAGTACAAAATGGTGAAGATTTATGGAGAAAGTACCAAAGAGTGACATCAATAGCAAGATAGACCTTTATGTTTAGGAGCTAATTCCATGAATCAGAAGTTCCAATCTATAACAAATAGAACTGTAATTATACAAAACTATATAAAATTGCATACATTACTCAGGCAATGTAAAAATGAGAAGGATGTTAAGATCTGCATGTTTCCCTCTTCAGTAACCCAAGGGTCCAAAAGTTCTTAGATGGAGACAGCATTAATACTCACTCTTTGTTTTAAGACTTTTAACCAAACCACATTAATAGCAAATAAAGATTTCTAGGTGATTACATAATCCAGCAGTTAAAAATGGTTATTAATTGTGCCCTAGTGAACTAGTATATAAAAACCCAGGTAGGAAAGATAGGAAGCTAATAATAAACATTTATAATGTGTCAGGCATTTTCATGCCCTGTATTTCTTTAAACCACCGTAAGGAAAAAGAAAGGAACCAAAACATTTGAATGCCTTACTTAAGCCTGGAAGTACTGAAAGCAGTGGTATTATTTCTGAGTTCTTGAGATAGCATACCTCAGATGGTTCTATTCCTTAAAAGAAGGAATAGAAAACAGGATTCTTCAGTTGTGTCACACTGCCCCTCACATCATTGTTGCTTTGTTTGTAATTCTTTCAGATTAAATTTGCAAAGGATTAAGGGATACATATTTAGTAAGTTGTGAATAAAGGTGTTGATCCACCAAAATCAACTCATCTCAGCATCATTGTCTTCTAATAAGAGCAAAGGATACTGCATTTTTTTCCTGCTGACATAATCATTGATACTAGAGGCCCCACAAAAATACTGATTAGAACATACAAAGCTCTGAAGAACACTGATTTTTTTACTATTTACTCTGCTTCTTCAAGGTCATCCATTGTGTGAGTAGTTAATGTTCACTTTTTCTACCACTTTTTGTTTCTACCCTTTGACCTTGAAAGATGATGCCACTATGGATTACTAGTATCAGTCAAGGAAAAAAATATACATATAACTAATGGCCATTTTTGTTCATTGTAAAAATGCCCTTATGAACTTTGCATAAAAATTACTTGGTTCTGGACTTAACATTAAGTTTTGATAACAGGTTCGATGACAGGTAAAATGTTTCAGTAAGGTGTTGAGCACAAAGTAAGTACCTACTAATTTGCCTGTGTGTATGTGTGTGTTTTTTGCCCTTCAATAAATAGACTCTCCTATGTGTCAGTAGATTTTACTAGCACATCAAAGAGCAAGCATTCATGGGGCTTACATTTTAAAAAGTTGCTGTGGCTGGACATACTGGCTCATGTATAATCCCAACTGTTTGTGAGGCCTATGCAGGAGGATCACTTGAGCCTAAGAGTTCAAGACCAGATTGGGCAACATAGACCCTATCTCTAAAAAAATATTTAAAAATTAGCCAGGCGTGGCAGCACCTGTAGTCCCAGCTACGTGGAGGCTGAGGCAGGAAGATCACTTGAGACAGAATTTGAAGCTGCAGTGAGCTGTGATCATGCCACTACACTCCAACATGGATGACAGAGCAAGACCCTGTCTCAAAAAAAAGCGGTGTACTTTAAATTTTCTCTAAGCATTCGCAAACATGTTTGTGCGATATATGTGTGTGTATAGCATAAAAAGCACAAACTCATTTGTGTTTGTGTGTATACATATGTGTATATGTGTGTGCAATACAGGTGTAAGGGATGCTGACCTACACAGTCAAATCCACATATAATTTTGACTCCCCCAAAACTTAACTACTAATAGCCTACTCTTAACTGAAAGCCTTACTGGTAACAGAAATAGTCGATTAACACATTTTGTATGTTATAGGAAGTATATACTGTATTCTTACAATAAAGTAAGCTAGAGGAAAGAAAATGTTACTAAGTATGAAAGGTCCAATTTAAGTACTAAGTTGGACAATTGATATCTCTGACATTGCACTTTTGACACATTGTTTTATTTTTATTATGAAGGTACATCCTCATTCTTTGAAACGCATGGTTTGGCTTATTATCTTTTAAATTCTTTTTTGGAACATTTTTTGAGAAACCATGGATAAGTCAAAAAGTAGTGTTATTTTTTAATGAGTTTGTCTTGGAACCAATTGAATAAAATGATGAAGATGCTTGTGATGAAGCAGCCAAGATTGATCAATAGAGACAGGCCAATCCTCTTGCAAGACAATACTCTACCACATGTTGCACAAACAACACTGCTCAAACTACAGCAGCTGGATTTGGAAACTGTCTACCATATTCACCAGACCCTTCACCTACTGACACCACTTCTTGCAAGCTCTGGACCACTTCTTGCAGGGAAAAACATTCAGTTTTCAACAAGCTGTGGTAAACGCCTTTCATCATCACTTGCTCTCCAGGGTTCTTCACTGCTGGCATAAACTAGCTACTGTTAAAAAGGCAAAACTGTGTCAGTCGTCAAGGCACATATTTTGATTACTTGTACTACTTCTTGTTTGAGATATAATAAACTAACTTTTGATTCAAAATCACATTTCATACTTAACAACCTATTGTGATTTTAAGAAAATCATAAAAGATATTTACTATTCATTAAGTGGAAGTGGATCATTCTAAGAGTCTCCATCCTTGTCATCATCTTCATGTTGAGTGGGCTGAGGACACGAAGGAAGAGGAGGGGTTTGTCTTGCTGTCTCAGGGGCAGCGGTGTCAGAGGTGGAAGGAGAGGCAAGCACACTTGGTGTAACTTTACAGAAATGCATAGTAATTTCTGGCTTTTGCTTTTTCATTTCTATAAAAATATTTTTATATGGTACCAATCCCTCTTCCACCATTTGCCCATATCACATAAGGCCCCATGCCATAAAAAGAAGTCAAAAGCAGTCTCAAATAATCAGAACCCTTTTACCAGAGTGTCAACCTACATCTTCATCATCAATCTGGCACTTGTTCAGAAGCACTCATCTCCATCAAGTTATCTTCTTTTAATTCCTCTAGTATGGTCTATTAGCTCTTGAATTTCTCCACAATCCATAACTTGAAACCCTTCATCCACCTTTTTTTGCCATATCCACAATCTCTTACATGATTTGCCTTACTGGCTGTGTTGTAAATCCTGTGAAGTCATGCACATCTGGACACAGTTTTCTCTAGTAGGAACTTATTGTTTCAGGCTTGATGGCTTTCATGGCTTTTTCTGTAACAATAATGGCATTTTCAATGGTGTAATTCCTCCAGACTTTCGTGGTATTTTCTCTATCAAGCTTCTCTTCCATAGCATTAACAATATTTTGCATAGAGTACTGTGTGTAATTAGCCTTAAAGGTCATTGTGCCGCCCTGATCTAGAGGCTGAATTAGAGACATTGTATTGGAAGGCAAGTAGACCGTTTTGATGCCTTCGGTATTGAACTCAAGGGGTTCCAGGTGGCCGGTGGCACTGTCTAATATCAAAAGAACTTTAAAAGGCAGTCTCTTACCAGCAAGGTACTTCCTGACTTCAAGAACAAAGCCTCAATCCAGAAAAACGGTAAAAATTTCCCAGGCCAACCAAAAGACTAGCAGCTGGTGTTTACCTTTTTCTTTTAAGACTCAGAGATTAGTGGCTTTATAGATAAAAAACAGTTCCTGATCATAAACCTGACTATATACAGAAAACGGTAGAGTTTAGCCTATCCCTTCCTGCTTTAAATCCTGGTGCTCGGTTCTCTTCCTTACTGATAAATGTTTTTTGTGGAAATTTTTTTCCAGAATAGGGCACTTTGATTTGCATTAAAAATCTGTTCAGGCAGACATCCTTCTCAATGATTTTCTTAATGCCATCTGGGAACTCATCTGTTGCATCTTGCTCAGCAGAAGCTGCTTCTCTTCTTTTGACATTTTTTGAGGCCGACCCTCTTTCTGAAATTATCAAACTATCCTTGGCTGGCATTAATTTCTCCAACTTTAGGTCCTTCATCTTCCTTTTAACGTGTCATGTAATGACTTCGCTTTTTCTCAAATCATATTAGAGTATATAGATATGCCTTTCTTACAGCAATCCTGCACTTACATAAAAGCTGCATTTTCAATACGAAATAAAAAGGTATTTTGCAAAAACATGCAAGGATTTTGTGCCTGCTGGTATAGCTGTAGTGATGGCTTCATGAATTTCCTTTTCTTTTTTGACAATGGTCCTTACACTGGATTAATTTATCTTGAAATGGTGGGCAGCCACAGCTGCAGACCTCAATCTATGGTATATATCAAGCAATTCCACTTTTTCTTATAATGTCATGAGTTTTCTCTGCTTGTGAGCACTTTAAGCCTCACTAGTGACACGTAGTATCGTTCTCATGGTGTTATTTGAGGTGTACAGTATTGCACTAAACATGATGAAAAATACTCAAGGACCATGGGAGATCACTTTTTACTGCAGTATGCAACTTACTGGAGAGATGAACTGCTCACAAGGAGATGATTAGTGTCACATGACATTTTAAGCACATGTAACACATGTGAGCCCACCAAAATAGCAATAGGAGATGGCTATGGAATTATTAGAGTAGTACAGCATATACTACAGTGAATTTTTTGCAGTTATTTAATATTGCATCTTTACGTTTGTTTATATTTCTCTCAATTGCGAATGGCACCATGTACAGTTTGTAAGTGCTTGTGTAAGTTTTTATGAATTTTAACTTTTTATAATTTGTGTATATTTTATGGTAGTAAAAGATAAAATACACTAGTATCTACATATATTTTATGCATTCATGACATACCTTTTTCTTAATTTATTCAATATTTCTAGGCTATGTGTTTTGTCTGTGATTTTTTTTCCAATTGTGATATTGTTCAAAAGTCAATTATAGTTGGTTAATGCCTGTTCTAGACTGTCATTTTCATTTGTTTATGGATGATACCCGTCTTATTCACTACTGATTCCCTAATTCTAGCTCATATTAGGCCCTAAACAAATTATTGACTGAATAAATGAATGCATGTTCAGAACAGTATAATGGAAAGACTACAGACTTGGAGGAAAAAGGTTGAAAAACAAGTGTACTTGCCAGAAAACTTTAATTTTCTTTATTATTATCAAGTAATCTTGACCAAAATTATGTATTTCTTATTCTCTGATTTCCTACTGCTTTGATGCCTGGCTACTTGGGATTAAGCACTGATGAATAAATAAGTAAATAACAAAAAACTCCATCACAGCCCCTCTCTCCCTGAGTTCACAGTTTAACCCTGGGACAGACACACAAACATAAGAGAATATGGTAAGCACCACCATATGTGAAAACAGACTTAGGAAGTGCTGCTGTAAGATACATTCTTTTTATGGTTAAAGTTAGCTGAGGACTTGTTAAAATTATAAAGATATGGCAATTTATGAAAAGTTTCATAAAAGTTATCTTTCTCTTGGTCTTGACTCTGGTAATGGTGAAAGTAAAAATGGAGAGAGGCAGATACACTAAGATCTTAGATGTTTTCCCTCCTCTCACCTACCCAGTTGTCAGGACAACAGCTGGACAGCATACAAAACTACTGGACTTCCAAATTCGCAATACTCTGAACTTTGCCGGCCTGCGGTTGATCCCCAAATATGACCACTGTTTTGCTTTCCAGCTTGTGGATGTGTGAACAAAGGAAAGTGGCACAGGTATCCTCAAATGCCCTTGAAGTACCTCTAAGAGGTCACTTGGGAAGTAAACCCTTTTGGTTCTCGTGCCACTGCTAACACAGGAGCAATTGAAAGCCTAAATCAGGCGGGGGTTTGCCCAGCAGTAAGAAAAGTAGTCAAGGTCAGAGCCAAACTATCTGCTAGAGTGAAATGTTTAAAGCTTCCAATGAGGTTTTAATTAGACTCAGAAAAAAAAAAAAAACCACACACAAAAAACAACCAGCCTGCTGTCAACTGTTTTGTGTGTTTCCCATGCATAATTTACTCCCTTGCATTTTGAATTCTCTCAGTGATCAAGCCATCCTCTGGAAAAGCGTTAACTTCTTGGAGAGGTAGCACAAACACTGTTAATGTTTTGTTAATTTTTCATCTCATGTATTTAATAAACTGTTTGACTGTTCGAATCTGTAAGAAATAACACTAATCTACGGCATCTCCTATTTTGGTTCTAAAACTGTGACTCTTGTGCTGACTCCCATTTAGTCTGATGAGATTGGGAGAATTATGCCAGATTGATTCATTTTGTTTTCAAGTGTTGTGAAGACAATTGAGGGGTGAAGAGATGTTGTTTGAAGTTGATGTTTTGACCTTTGGGAAATCTCTTGGATACTCCGACATAATTTCAGGTAAATAAGCTAAGTATGCTTATGTATGTATATGTCTAATTGCTTAAAGGTACACCTGTAAGATTGCACTTTGATTGATGACAGAAGACAGCTGTTTGAGGACCAGAGGCATGGCTTATGTGCAAAATGACATGGGAAGAAAAATAATTGGATCCCAGAAAGACAGTCTTATTTAAACAGGATTTGAAATCTGGCAGCTCTCCTAGGAGAATAAAATACTACTGGATTGCATTTATTTGTGGATATTTTTTTATCTTGCCTCTACATTACCCATTGGGCATGGTAACTATGATTTGTTCACCTGGTACTCCCTCCACAGGAGGCAAAATAATAGATACCTAGTAGATAGTTACTTGTTTACTCTCTACTCATTCAGGTAGACAGGTAATGTTTGGGAAATATTAAAGCAGTAGTCTGATAGAATGTGGCAAATGATGGCCTCTGGTTTTCTCTGCTGAGGGAGTATGCGGCTTTTCATTTCATTTTAAAGACAAATGGTCTGCACAGAAAGGAAGCTCATTATTAGCTGTGTCTTTGTTCATTTAGCTAGTCAGACCAGAGCTATTGGTCCATCTCCACACAAGCCAGTGAGTGTTTCTCCATTCCTGGCCACAGATTTTCACCTTGAACGTTTGCCAGCTGTTTCCTAAGTATGTGCCTTTGGATGTAAGGGAGACCTAAAAAGAGTACAGAGAGATCAGCTTAAAATCACCACCACATTTTTTTTTTTTTAAATAGTCTCGCTGTGTCACCAGAGTAAGACCTTCTGGGCTAGAGTGCAGTGGTGTCAGCCTAGCTCACAACCACCTCAAACTCCTGGGCTCAAGCGATCCTCCTGCCTCAGCCTCCCAAGTAGGTGGGACTACAGGCGTGCGTCACCACGCCTGGCTAATATTTTTTATTTTTAGTAAAGAGAGTCTCTCTCTTGTTCAGGCTGGTCTCCAACTCCTGACCTCAAACTATCCTCCCACCTCAGCCACCAAGAGTGCTAGAATTACAGGCATGAGCCACCGTGCCCAGCCCATCACAGCTTTTTAAAACAATACAAAGCATAAAGCATGATTTGTACCACACGTGCTGCTACATTACAGGAACAAAACTTAAGAAGCTGTGACAAACTTGGATATTAGAACTTTTGTCATCATTTTAGTATCATTTTGTTATAGTTTACCTAAAAATTAAATTTCTGCTGTTGAGTTAATATAACCAGTCCCAGAAAATAGTAGTTGGAATATAGATGATCTCATTCATTCAGAAACCGTCAAGAGCTCTACATAACCAGTATGCCTCATGTTTTGATAGATGACATAATTAGACAATGTTCTTAGTTGTCTAGCTCCCTTGCCCTAGGATTCGTGCCTAGTTCTTTGAGGATTTGTAGGACTCAAATGAGATTTCACTAACAATCAAAAATGCTTGTTCGCTTTATAAGTTCATTTTTACTTAACATTCACCCAAAAATGATTTACGTCATTTCAAGTGAGTTTCAAAACAACCTTACAATGTGTATTGGGCATTAGTCTTAAGGTTTACCTACCTGGTCATTTGGCAATCTTTTCTTGTCTGACCATTAGTGACTTAAGGAAATCTAAGAATAGTTGATTATAAAGTAAAAAAAAAAGTATAATGCCATACTAACAAAATTATGTCATTTATAAAATGCTATATTCTTTATATAAAAAACAGTGAAAGTTTAGGTAAGATATCATTCATCAAAATTTTTTAAAATAACTGAAACAGTTTGTTCTCTTCTAGAGAATCTAAGGAAAGAAAGCAAAAGAACTCCCTTTGGCATCTCTGTGTATTTGAATAGACAAGGAAGAACTGTAGCTTTTTTTTTTTTGTTTTAGCTAAATTATCTTAAGAACACTCTGCTCCAACATAGGAATGCCAGTGGAATAAGAGATGGTAACTCAAGATGCACCAGGAGACTCGAGGTTTTGTGTGTTTGAAACTTATATTCCACTATAATGACTAAATTGTAGAGAAGCAAAACTAATGTGTGTGAGTTTTTTTTTTTAATTTACCCAATGTTTTTCTGATTCTGTCTTCTAGGAGTGAACAAACTCCTTTTGTTTTTTGTTTGTTTGTTTGCTTGTTTTAAAACGTTCACTCTTAAGTTTTATGAAACAATATAAGACAAGAGAAAATGAAAAAGTTATAATGCAACTTTAACTTTTTAAAAATTATATATATTTGCTCAAAATAGAAATGCCAAAGGCATATAAAGGTACACAGTGGCATGCAGTGTTTTTTCCTACATAATTTAAATTGGTAGGAATTTATAAAATCCCTCAACTTTTTATTTTACTATAAGAGTGAAATAAATACAATGGTATTAGCTGAATAGTAGATGAGGTCTCAGTATTTAAAAGAACATAGATTTCTTTTTGTAAACTTACTTTTGATTTAAATTCAAGAGTAATTATGCTGGATTCTTATGTATGACTGGACAAAAAAACATGCGGTTGTATGTTTTGGCATATGTTCTTCCAGATTTTTCAGCAATAGTCATGATAACCAACAAGGGAAATTTAGATTGGAAGGTCTTTTTCTGTACCAGATTCTAATCATTAAGAAAAATTCCAACACCTACTATTACTTTTGGTTGAAGCCTTTATGTATATACATGTTGATGACTTTTGATGGTGCAGAATAGGGACATGAAATTCAGAAAAATAAATTTTTGGAACATAATCAAGTAATACCTGCATAATTCCATACTCCTTTCCAGCATTATTGCTGTTACTAGAAAGAGACTGAGTAAGTAATAATAAATTGGTTAAAATACAATGTTTTTATGACAGACTTTTATCTATCATTGATATTTATAGCTTTCTCCTGAGAGCAGAATGAAAATTGTAAACCATAGCTTTAACATATATCACTACTATAAAGGATAAGAATGGGTATGCACTTCCTCTCTCTCTCTCTGTCTGTCTCGTAGAAAAGTCTAGATTTTAGTATGAAACAGAGATGTGAGTGTTGTGCAATCAACAAAGCACTGTTGTGCAATAATTAAAGAATTTTTAAACTGAAGATTAAATTGGAATGTTGTTATAAACATAAGGGAAATGGCCAGCATTTTTCTTTGTATCAAAAGAAAACTCATTTCTAAAAATAAGCACCCTGTTTGTGACAACCCTTTAAAATAGTTTTAAGTGATTCCATTCACAGATGAGCCTTTAGGTCTGCAGCACTTTGCCATAAGTGGTTTGCTCTTTGATCCTGTAGCCTTTAATCAGGTGTGTATCAACAAGAAGGAAGCCTTGCACAGCAGTGTCACCAGCCAGACTCTGAATCCCTCTGAAGTGCTGGGTCCCAAAAGGTTTCTTTTGGTGGAGAATTTTAAGTAAATAATGGTTAAAGTCAATTCTCATTTCTAAATTTTATTTTATCAAACTGAGGCAAACATGGGCCTTTTTAAAGTTACCAAATTTTAAAAATTTCCTTGGTGGGAAAAAAAAAAAAAAAGGAATGTGTTTTTATTTCCATGTGTCTTTTAACTTTCCCAGAAATCAGAACTAAGTGACAGGAAGGGTTGAGAATGTTACCTAGTCTTTTAAGGGTTGTTATTGACCTTTAGCATTCGATTCTTTTGTAATGAGAAATTGATTTAGTGTAATCTAAGTATCCCATTTTTTTTTTCTTTTTACTTAGAGTGTCATGGATATTGTTTTAAGAAGTACAAGAACCAAAGAATTATTCTTATACTCTTTTTACTCTCCTTCCTACCACCACTCCAATCTCTATTTCTTATCACTGGCCATTCTGTCCTTTATAAAGATGCCAGGCCTTGGTCTTTTCTTCCCTGTCCCTTTCCTCCTGCTATCTAAACAATCATAAGCACAATTTTGGGTTTTTTCCCCCAACAATAACTTAGTGATTAAGAACTTGGCTCGAATCCTTCTTTGCCACTTATATAATAACTTCTGTGGCTTGGGGGAAGTTACTTAACCTCCCTAAAGATTGTTTCCAGTACCTACTCTGTAGCATTGTGGAATTAAAGGAAACAATTCATATAAAGCAATTAACACAGGGCCTGCCCTCAATACAAGTTAGCCCCCACTCACTTTCCTCCCTCTCCTTCACACTCGCCCCTTCTCATTCTCCTCCTCTTACACTGAGTGCTTGGCACAGGGTAAACACCCAATAAAATAAACGATAATTCTCATGGTTCTTATAAAACTGCCTCTTCCTCTCCACTGAGCAAAGCCTTGTCATTTCTCCCCTAGAATACTCAGTTTAGCTCATTGATCCGCATTCCCTGTTTATCTGTGTCCTTCACAGTAAAGTTCTGTATCCATTGACTTGAATTAGTAAAAATACAGTTTTTAAATCAAATCATACATTTAGAATTGGCAAATGAAATATTGCTTGTTAATTATTGTTATCCTTTTGCTTTCAGATCATATCTAGTTGCTGTCTTGATAAATAGTAGATTTTTTTATTATTTTGAAGTAGATTTTTAAATGACTGAGAATATATATAAATGATTTTGCTTAAAAAGATTATTAAGACCTTACCATGTTCAGGCACTGTGACTTAGTGTTTTCTGTATCTTATTTAATTGGCAGTAACCTATGAGGTGTTTACTATTATTACTATCCAGTTTATAGAGGAGGAAGCAGAGTATTATGCACAAAGGTAGTAAACAGTAGAAAATATAAAAATATAATGAACACTAATCTATACTGCTCCCCCATCCCTACTTCCAGGAATAACCTAAATAATTTAGTAAACTGCATCCCTAAATTAGAATTTTCTGCATACTTGAGGAATAGTTCTTAGAAATTCACCTTTCAAAAAGAAAAAAAAAACCCTCTTCCCTAATAAGTAGTATTGAGCCTGAAAAGAAATCTCAGCATGGGCCTTTCTTTCTTTCTTTCTTTCTTTCTTTCTTTCTTTCTTTCTTTCTTTCTTTCTTTCTTTCTTTCTTTCTTTCTTTCTTTCTTTCTTTCTTTTTTTCTTTCTTTCTTTCTTTCTTGATAATCAATAAAGTTTTCTCATTCACTGATTGTCTGAAAAAAGGGAATGTGTCTGAAGGATGCCGTCTGAGCATCTGAGTTGAGGAGACTCAGAATCATGGCCTATGAGAAACAGTTGAAGAATCTGGAGATATTTAGCCTGGAGAAGATCCTGGGGAAATAAAAACTTTTCTAGCATTCGAAGGGCTTAGATGTGAAGGAAGAATTAGGTATACTCTGTGTGGCCCAAGAGGACAGAATTAGAAGCATTTATTAGAAGCAATTAGATGAGAACTTTCCAACAATTGTAGATTTTGCACTATGGAAAATCACATTCTGAAAAATAATGACATGACCTTTACTAATCAGGATTTAAAAATTTCTATTCATCTTCCAGCTCAGAGACCTCACACTTCCAGGGAAAGGAAATGTAGCTCATTTTTTGCAAGGACTTTGGAGACCTTCAAGTGTGTACACTTGAGATAAGGCTATAATGTGAAAATATGATTTTTATAAAAAGTACGATGATAAACATAATACAAAAAAAATAAAATTTCTTTAAATTTTTTTATTTATTAATTTTTTTAAGGAGACAGGGACTCATTTTATCACCCAGGCTGGAGAGCAGTGGTGTAATCATAGCTTACTAAACTTTAAATTCCTGGGCTCTAGCAATCCTCCTGAGTACTTGGGACTACAGGCATGTGCCACCAACAAAAATGGGATTTCATAGAACCAGAAACCTCCCCCTAATCAAGAAATCCATAATCTTCTACATTATCATCATACAATATAATGTGTTTTGTTTTACAGTTTTTTATTGTACCGTCTTGATATTTAATTTATAATTTTTAATGAAATTTATACCTTGAACATTTTTATAGACCATTCTTTTTACATAGCATTTTTTTTGGAGACAAGATCTTTGTGTGTAGCCCCAGCTAGAGTACAGTGGCTCATCATAGATCACTGCAGCCTCAAGATCCTAGACTCAAGGGATCCTCCTGCCTCAGTCTTGTAAGTAGTTGGGACTACAGGTGCGCACCACCACACCCAGCTAATTGTGTGTGTGTGTGTGTGTGTGTGTGTGTGTAAATGATGTCTCAACTATGTTGCCCAGGTTGGTCTCGAACTCCTGCGGATCAAGCAATCCTCCCACCTTGGCCTCCCAAAGGGTTGGGATTACAGGTATGAACCACTCTGCCTGGTTTACAAAGCATTATATTACAGATATTACTTTATTATGTTAATATTTCAAATATCTAAATTTTTATGGAGATTATTCCATTTTATGAATGTATCATGATATGTTTAACCAATTTCATATTCACAAATAATTGTATGTGCAAAGGTTTGTTAGCATAGTTTACACTACAATTAACATCTTTGCATATTATTAATTATCCAAATGCTAATTATATTTCCAGGTTAGATTTCTAGAAGTGGAATTCATAATTCCCCTCAAGGCTCTTGATATGTCTGGCCAAATTGACCTTTGAGAACCATACATCAATTTACATTCTCTATATCAATGTGTGAAATTAGACTTTGGTTTTTAATAGTTTAGTAAATCATAATTTGGAGATCATGTAGGCAATTTTAAATTTTAATTTGTATTTCTTTAAAGAAAATTGGAATTCTATATTGATATCATATGTTCAATGGCTAATTTTATAATTTTTTAACATACCAATTCACATTTTCACCAGTTTTTCAGCTGTATTGTTAGTTTTAAAGAATTTATTTATAGGATTGCAAGAGTCCTTTATATATTAATATTAAAAATGTTAAACCTTTATCCATCATACATGTTAAAATGTTTTATTTTTCTGTTTTGCCTTTAAATGTATTAATGTATTTTTAACATTTAGAAATTTTCATTTGTATGTAGTCATACCTCTCAGTGTTTGTGATTTCTTCCATTGTTGATATTCTTTATAAACATTCTTCACACTAGCTGAGCGAGGTAGCTTGCACCTTTGTAATCCTAGTACTCTGGGAGACTGAGGTGGGAGGATCGCTTGATGTCAGAAGTTCAAGACTAGCCTGAGCAAGAGCAAGATCTGTCTCTACTAAAAAATAGACAAAAAAAATTATCCAAGCAACTAAAAATAGAAAAAATTAGCTGGTCTTGGTGGCATGCACCTGTAGTTCCAACTGCTTGGGAGGCTGAGGCAGGAGGATCACTTGAGCCCAGGAGTTTGAGGTTGCTGTGAGCTATGATGATGCCCAGGGTGGCAGAGTGAGACTGTCTTAGAAAAGAGAAAAATAAAGATCCTTCACACCAATCATTCCACCATTAGACACCTTGTATCAGACACAGTTCAATCAGAAAAGCAGAACCAGCAAGAGACATGAAAACTACACACACACACACACACACACACACACACACACACACACACACACACACACGCTCGCGCATACATACTCGCTTATGTCATTGTCAGAGCTGGCTAGGGAATCTCTGCAAGGCTGCTGTCTTCATGTCTAATGCTGAACTCAAAGTCCAGAGGGCAGGCAGTCAGCAAGGGAAAGTGGAGGCAAAGTGGGAAGAGCCAGGACAAGGTGGAACCACAGGAAGGGTTGGAGCCCCACAGGGACTGAATGAGACCCATGCTGGTTCTTGTTCCTCTGCCCTTAGGGGTGTGCTGTAGGTGTCTGCTTTTGGTCATGGAGCCAAATACACAAACTTGGCCCATGAGTCAGAGCAACTGAAGGAAGATTCATAGGAAAGCAAAGCGTTGTAGGTCTGGTCACCACCTCATCCCACAAGATGAGCCGGCAGATAGGTGACAATGTGTATGAGCTAGAAAATGGCTGTGGCTTCACCTCCACCCTCCAAATCACCCATCAGAATCTCTCCTGTTCACTCTAATGAGAAACATGAAGAAAAGTTGATGAGGGCCGGGCGTGGTGGCTCACGCCTGTAATCCTAGCACTCTGGTGGGAGGCTGAGGCTGGTGGATTGTTCAAGGTCAGGAGTTCGAAACCAGCCTGAGCGAGACCCCGTCTCTACCAAAAATAGAAATAAATTAATTGACCAACTAAAAATATATATGCAAAAAATTAGCCGGGCATGGTGGCGCATGCCTGTAGTCCCAGCTACTCGGGAGGCTGAGGCAGTAGGATCGCTGAGCCCTGGAGATTGAGGTTGCTGTGAGCCAGGCTAATGGCACTCACTCTAGCCTGGGCAACAAAGTGAGACTCTGTCTCAAAAAAAAAAAAAAAAAGAAAAGAAAAGTTGAGACGTTACAAAGCCAGCACACACCTATTTTTTTTTTTCTGATTTTATTAAGTTAATTTGGGGAAGAAATTATACCTTTGCAAAAGTAGCTTGTCCATTCAGGGGCATGGTAACGTTTCTGCATTTAAATTCGGATTTTATAAAAAGAAAGTGCTATAATTTTGTCATATGAGCCCTATATGATTTCTTTTTTTTTTTTTTTTTTTTTTGAGACAGAGTCTCACTTTGTTGTCCAGGCTAGAGTGAGTGCCGTGGCGTCAGCCTAGCTCACAGCAACCTCAAACTCCTGGGCTCGGGCGATCCTTCTGCCTCAGCCTCCCGAGTAGCTGGGACTACAGGCATGCGCCACCATGCCCGGCTAATTTTTTATATATATATATTAGTTGGCCAATTAATTTCTTTCTATTTATAGTAGAGACGGGGTCTCGCTCTTGCTCAGGCTGGTTTTGAACTCCTGACCTCTAGCAATCCGCCCGCCTCTGCCTCCCAGAGAGCTAGGATTACAGGCGTGAGCCACCGCGCCCGGCCCCTATATGATTTCTGTTAGGAGTATTTGGCAAACTCCTCCAAAGATAATCACTATACTGACTTGAGAATAATTTTTATGCCCTTTTTTCCCTCTTGTGAGTAGTTTCAGTTAATGCTTTTTGGCCACTCTATTAGTTTGCTATGGCTACCATAAAATACCACAAACTGGGCGGCTTAAACAACAGAAATTTGTTTTCTCGCAGTTCAACAAGGTCAAGGTGTTGGCAGGTTTGGTCCCTTCTGAGACCTTTCTCCTCAGCCTGCACATCACTGCCTTCTTGCTGTGTCCTCATATGGGTCTTTTCTCTACTCACACATCTCTGGTGACTCTTCATGTGTCCAAATTTCTTCTTCTTAGAAGAAGACTAAGAAGAGTAGATTACAGCCCACCCTAACAGCCTCATGTGCACTTAATCACCTCTTTAAAGGCCCTTTCTTCAAATGCAGTCACATTCTGAGGTACTGAGCAGGTTAGGGCTTAAACATATGAACTTTGGGTGGACATAATTCAGCCCGCAACAGCCACCCAACACTTTCCAACACCCTTCCTGTATTAAGGGAATTTCCCACTTGAGGAGTCCACCCCTTTAGAAGGTAGAATCCAGAAATTTACTTTTCAGCCTGTGCCAGGGCTATCTGCAAACCCCTATGCTCGTTCCACACAACTTCAGAAAATGACATTCATGTAAATTATAATAGGTAGAGTTTTCCTGTGCTCAACTTGTCCAGCATATGACTTAGGCACACTATTTTCCATTGTTTTGAAACTACTGCCACAACGAAGCAGGTACTCGGAAACCCAATTCAATGCTGGTGGGAGTGAGACTGTGGAACTTCCAGAGACTCGAGTGACAATATCCACTCTCCAGCTGCAGTATTTACCCTGTGGTGGCTAAAGTGGCATTTCCACAGGGACTATCAAGCAGAATAATTTGGGCATTATTTCTGTCTGCATAGCCTTTAGGTTGGGATAGCTGGTCCCACTAGAAATTCAGTAACCGCATAATAAACTTTACAAAGTTAGTTATAGACTTTCTTAGTATAGAATTCTAACTGACAGTTACTTTCTCTCAGCAAAAGTGAAATCATTTCATAGATTTCTGAGTTCTATAGTACTGTTGCTATAGAAAATTCCACTGTGAGTCGAACTTTAGATTCTTTGAAGATCATTTATCTTTTTCTCTTAGGCTTCCCTGAAGATCATCTCTTTATCTTTGTTGTTCTGCAGTTTCATTATGATTCTTTTTCTTTTATCCTTACTAAGAATTTATTAAGCTGTTGGATTCAGTAGAAGATGACTTTCATCAGTTTTGGAGAAATTCTCAGCCAATATCTGTTTTTCTCTATACCTAATGTGATTTTTTTTCCTAAATGTTCCTGCATCTCTGCCACATTCCTATTGAAAGAGTGCATTAGTAACCTAATGCTGCATAATAAATAAGCCTAAAATTTTGTTGTGGCTTAACACAGCAATCACCATTTATTATCTGTTATTGGTTTCATAGGTCACATTCAGGATGAACTCAGCTGGTTAGATCATTTTGGGAGTGAGTTCTGAGATCACAATCCTATGGAGGCTAGGGTTGCAGTTATCTGAAGACTCAAGAAGTACTGGAGGATCCTTTGCCAAGGTGGCTATTGTGTATATATATATACATATGTATATATATATATATATATATATATACAATATATATATTGTATATTGTGTGTGTATGTGTGTGTAATTTTCTATACATCATGATGCCTTGACATCTTAAAAAACCTTTATGGCTGAGAAGAGACTAACCATCCAGGGGCTAGCCAGTTCTTAGAGCTAGAAAGAGCTCAGTCAGGAGCATGCTGTTAACTAACCAATCCAGAGCCACAGCCATACCTCTTCACATGGCCTATACACCTCAGGGAGCAGTATTGCTCCACCTTCATTAGCCCAGGACTAGGTACCAGACAACTAGGGACCACTGTAGCTTAGAGTCTCCTGAAATTATTTAAACTTGGCAATCCTAAACTGTTTACCCTACTCTGGCATAACGTATCATGCCATACACACACGTGTGTATATCTTTTTCTGATTTAGTGCTTTCTTCCTTGAATTCTCCTTTTTATTATTAAATGAATGTCTTGAAACTTGTTTTGTCTTTGCCTAATTACATTTTAAACTATCTGTTAACTTTAAATTTGTCTGTTATTTTTTAGTTGCTCCCGTTGTCTGAAGAATTTGTCTTTTACATTTTCCCCATCTGACAGTCTCTATTTTCAAATTGTGGTAGTTTCAGTGTGATTTCTACATATATTTTTCTACAGTTTAATGACTGCTACATACATAATTTTTATTACGTGCTTCTGATTTGCAATGTGACAAAACAATTTTCTTTGACAAAACTCTTCTTATAATTATAGTAAATGATGTTTGTGTACTATAATTTTATTATAATTTTTCTATTGTTGGGCATTAGGTTGATTTCCTTTGTTGTGATTGTTTCAAGAAATTCAATGAATTTCTCTGGGTTTTGATTTAGGATAGATTCTCAGAAGTGGAATTAATAAATCAAACATTTATAATAAGGCTTTTGCCAAATAATTCCACTTTTTATTAAATTTAGTCTTCTCCCATCAGTGACTGAGACTGAATTAAAAAAAATATATACTACAGTTTATATATCCCAAAGTATTATCCTCATTGAAATGTTCATTATGCACATATAGGAGTTTATGTTACATACTCCAAATACTGAAACTCTTCTTTATGAGTTGCCTTCAAAGTCTAAAACATAACCTTTTGGTTATTTTCATTGGTAGTAATCTTGACTTATGAGAGTAGATTTGATTTTTAGAAATAGAAGTCTTTTGAATTCATGTCTTACATCTTAGAAGGAAGAATAAACTGGATAATAGTTTCTTTAATGAAAGTCTTAGTATATATCTACATGAATGAGGCAGGATTTTGACTTCTATCAGTCTGATTTCCAAGCCCATGTTCTTAACCACTGGGCTTACAGTCAACAGACAAATATTTACTGAGTACCTATTGTGCTCTAGGCACTCTGCTAGGAACCAAGAATACAGGAAGGGCCAAAACAGACATACTTGTCATTCTTATACCGGTAAGAGTCCAGCTTATAAGGAACCTTCTTCTTTCAGTTATTCTAAGTATATAAGTAATGGTACTTTAAAAAATTCCATCTTCTTACCTGATGGTTAGAACTTACATATATACAACCTTTGATAGTACAATTTCCTTAAAAACAGAAGGCATTACTTCTTTTTATCTCTCAACTGCTATGCATTGAATATTTGAGTATTGCTTAGTTAGTACTTGTTCTAATAAGTGTTTGATTATATATATATTTTTTTCTTTTTTTTTTTAGACAGAGTCTTACTCTGTTGTCAGGGCTAGAGTGCTGTGGCATCAGCATAGCTCACAGCAATCTCAAACTCCTGGGCTCAAGTGATCCTTCTGCCTCAGCCTTCCAAGTAACTGGGACCACAGGCACTCGCCACCATGCCTGGCTAATTCTTTTTCTATTTTTAGTTATTTGGATAATTACTTTCTATCCTTAGTAGAGACAGGGTCTCACTCCTGCTCTGACTTTAGAGGACTTCAAGGTAAATTTCGATTTGGGGAAAAAAATCTTCATTAAGATAAAAAGTGGACATTTAATAAATATTTCTTAGGACCTCTTTTATTCAACTATCTTTATTTTCTTAAGTCATATTTGGATAATTATAGCCATACCTTAAAATACAGATGAATCCTTTTGAATTCAGTACAATGGTGGCATTACTTTAAACATTATGGAAGCAGCAGAAATTGGTCTTAGATTTATGGAAATAATTTAGTCATAAATTTTGGAACCTTCAGAAAAACAATAGGTATTGAGCATTTTCCAACTCATTTCTCTTGGCATTTAGCAAACTAGAGTCAATAGACAACTGAATTTTAATAGCTTAGATGCTTGAATCTTTCTTGAGGCCTATTTTCTTTTGCTCAAGTCAGCATGAGTATATGAATTAATCATCAATTTTAAAAGACATCTAGAAAACATTTGATATCACCTCCTGAAATTTCCATAATTTTATTTTGAATTCAGGATCACATGAACTATAGTAACTTCTTTTGATTAAGAATAATTCATTATTTGAAATATAAACAGAGATTTAGAAAAGTATGTTTGGGGAAGATGAAAACCCACCATTTACTCATTTTAAGTGGCTGCTGAGTTTCTCGAACAGGCAAAGTTTATTCTAATAATTACATTATTTTAAGTTAACATCTTAAAATGATTTTATGGATGATGAGACATGTTTCAGTTAGGTAAATCATAAGAGCCCTATTCTAACCTAAACCCTATGTTGGAATTGCTACCTCCTACTGATAGTGAGTACCTTGTATGTTATAGGTTGGGATTTCCTAAAAACCCAACAGGAATCATCAATATCAGAATCTTTGGAGGTTCTTGTTTAAAATGCAGTTTGAAAACATGATTCTTGCTGGATGTGGGGTGGTGACTTGGATACCAGCTGAAGCAAAATAGTGAGATCTTGTCTTTACAAAAAGCTGAATTAGCCAGGCTAAGATGGGAGGATCGCATGAGCCCAGGACTTTGAGGTTGCAGTGATCTATGATGATGCCTCTGCACTCTAGCCCCAACAATACAGTGAGACTCTGTCTCAAAAAAAGAAAAGAAGAATAATAATACCATGAACATCTGTATGTTTATAAATTGTACAACTCAGATTAAATTTACAAATTCCTTGAAAGATACAAATTATTAAAATTCATTCAAAAAGAAATAGGTAACATGAATTGTCCCATATCTATTAAGAAACTGAATATATATGTTAAAAGCTTTCCAACAAAGAAAACTATAATTCCACTAACAACTTACACAAAACATTTAAGTAAGAGGTAATATGAATTTTATATAAACTATTCCAGAAAATAAAATAGGGAAAATACACTCCCAGACTCATTTTATGAGATCAGCATTATTCTTGATACCAAAACCAGGCAAAGACAATACAAGAAAAGGACACAAGAGATCAACATTCCTCATGAACGTGATCACAAAAATTCTCAATAGTATATTATCAGATTAAATCTAGCAACTTATAAAAGGATAAATACATCATGATGAAGTGGGGTTTATTCCAGCTAGCTCAATATGCCACAATCAATCAATATAATTCACAATATTGACAGAGTAAAGAAGAAAAAAGACATGATCTTTTTAGTAGATGCACAGTGAGCACTTGAAAAACTTCAACAACCATTGATGATAAAAATTCACAGCAAACTAAGAATAGAAGGAATCTTCGTTAACTTGACAAAGAGCATATACAAAAACTACAGCTAATATCATAATGGCAAAAGACTGAATGCTTTTCCCGTAAGATTGGGAACAAGTAATGATATCTGCTATCGTCAATCTTATTCAGTATTATTCTGGAAGTCTTTGTCAATGCAATAAAGCAAAAAAAGAAATAAAATGCATACAGATTGGAAAGGAAGAAACATAACTGTCTTTATTTAAATGAGTTTATCAAGATTGTAGGACAGAAGATCGATACACAGCAATCAATTTTATTTCTGTATACTAGAAATGAGCAATTGGAAATTGAAATTTTTAATAAAATGTACCATTTACAATAATATCACCTTGGCTGTGCAGAAGCTTTTTAATTTAATTAGGTCCCATTTATTTAATTTTGTTGTTGCTATGATTGCCTTTGGGATCTTCTTCATAAACTCTTTGCCTAGGCCAATATCTATAAGAGTTTTTTCAACCTCTTTTTCTACAATTCTTATAGTTTCATGCCTTAGGTTTCCATTATGAATTAATTTTTGTGAGTGGTGAGAGGTGTGGATCCTGTTTCAGTCTTCTACATGTGGCTATCCAATTTTCTCAGCACCATTTATTGAATAGAGACCATCAATAGAGCTAATAGACAACCTACAGAATGGGAGAAAATATTTGCATGCTATATATCTGCTAAAGGGCTAATAACCAGAATCTACAAAGAACTCAAGCAAATCAGCAAGGAAAAAACAAACAACCCCATTAAAAAGTGGGCAAAAGACATGACCAGAACCTTTTCAAAAAGAGATAGACTAATAACCAATGAGCATTTTTTCATATGCAAGTCACAAAGAAAAGCTAGTATTATTCCATTTATATAAATTCTAAGACAGGCAAAACTGAACATCATTAAAGGATAACACAATAAATGTTGGCATGGATGCGGAGAGATAGGAACACTCCTACACTGCTAGTGGGACTGCAAACTAGTTCACCCTCTGTGGAAAGCATATGGAGATACCTTAAAGTGATACAAGTAGATCTACTATTTGATTCAGCAATTCCACTCCTAGGCATCTACCCAAAAGATCAAAAGTTACTTTATGAAAAACACACCTGCACTTGAATGCTTATAGCAGCACAATTCACAATTGCAAAGTTGTGGAAACAACCCAAGTGCCCATCAATTCATGAGTGGATTGATAAAATGTGGTATATGCATACCATGGAGTACTATTCAGCTTTAAGAAACAATGGTGACATAGCACCTCTTGTATTTTCCTGGATAGAGCTGGAACCCATTCTACTAAGTGAAGTATCTCAAGAATGGAAAAACAAGCACCACATGTACTCACCAGCAAATTGGCATTAACGGATCAACACCTCAGTGGACATATAGAAATAACATTTATCAGGTGTCGGGCAGGTGGGAGGGGGGAGGAGGGGACAGGTATATACAAACATAATGAGTGAGATGTGCAACGTTTGGGGGATGGTCACACTTGAAGCTCTGACTCGAGGGGGGGGCATGGTCAATATATGTAACCTTAGCATTTGTACCCCATAATATGCTGAAATTAAACAAAAGGGATAACATGAATGATAAAACTATTAATAATTATTATCACAAAGGTTAGGACAGTGGTTTACATCTGGAGAAGGGAAGGGCAGGGCACAGAGTGAGCTGAGCTATTAAGAATGCTCTATCATTGCAGAATGTGTGTGTGTGTGTCTATACTTCCCTATTCGCTTTACAACTGTTATTTTAAAAAGTTGAATGGGGTCCAGGAAGTCAGTAACCCCACCAGACAGCACAGTATGATGTGGAGTTGCAGGAATTAAAACAAATACAGCGATACACAATCCATTTCTTTGTGAGTGCTGAGTGACATCCAATTGGTTCCTTCCCTCCCACCCCTCGTAAGCTTAAAAATCTCACCTTCCTCAATACCCAGAGATAAATAATGGAAGTCATCAAGCAGAGTCAAAGGGTCACCACAGAGAGTATTGGATCCTCCAGGAGGAATGTTACCTCTGACACCTAACTAGCTGGACTGGGTATCAGGCACAAGGCAAGAGTGAAGTGTTGATAGCCAGGAGTTGTCTACCGATATGAAGGGCTTCCCCCTCACAATCGAGGCCCTTATTCCAGTTGACAAATGACACCCCACTGAAAAGGACGATGGAATTCATTTCCCTATCAAGGGTATGGCTGAAGTAGAGCCTGGTCAGTCCTCAGTGGGGAAATGGAAGAGATCGAGTGAGGATAAACCAAAGGAATGTACTTTTACTATGAAGATCAGAATGAGATATAGGCTGACATATACACAAGTTTAGACACAGGAGTTTATCTCCTGTGTCCGAATCTGCCCCAGACATTCCATTGCTCATTGCTCTCTTTCTTTTAAGCCTGTTGTCAAGGAAATAAGATGCAAGCTGAGCAGGTGGGAACTAGAATCAAAAAGTTCCATATTTTATTTGAATGCGTCTAGAATTTGGTGAGCAAGAAAAAGATTCATTCTGAGGTCTTTATTATCTTTTAATGGCCAGCCAGCTAAGAGCTGGATATTTGGAAGTATTTTTTGTTTTATTTGGGTTCCATCAAATTCAATCAATCAGTCTCTCTTAAATTATTTTGGGAACAAGGTTAAGTGTCCATGGCTAAATAAGAGGAGTTCTAGAATACCGTAGCAGAGAAATCTCACTTGATTGTAATACTTACTTTATTGCTGTTGTTGTATATAAATGCTAAGTACTTCACATAGCTCCTCAACAACCTTGAAAAATTGCTTTTAGATAAGAAAACTGAGGCTTTGTGAGGTTAAATATCTTGACCAAGAACATATAGTGAAGCTAGGAGACTAACTCAGTTCTTTCTGAACACAAAGCAAAAGTGGGAGGTGATAGCTATTTTCTTAAGAAGAGGAAGGAGGAACCTTCAAAAGAAATCTCATCCAAGCTGGTCAGAGCGGTAGTAGGGCAGTTTTCAGATGGGTTGGTATACCTACAGAAAGTCTTCCTAAACTAATGCAAGACTGGGAGGCGAGGCTGTTTACTAGCAAGTACAAGGTGGTGGCAGCTTCCTCACGGGAAAGAAAGAGCCTTTGAAAAAACTGGGGAAAGTGATAGTGGGCCCCCAAATTGGAAAGACTCAACACAATCTATTTGGACTTAGCCATCTAAACCCATTATGGTCCCGTTTGGCCTCTAAATTGTCACTGAAACTTGGACAATCATTTCACCAATTTGATAAGTGCAAAATAATGTGTACAAGGTCTATAGGACATTTAGTAGGTAAGATATTTTCATTTTCTTTGATAATAAATTTATACACTGAGTGGAATTTTCTAAAATTTACATTTGCACAGTGCTGGATATGCAGGTAGATGAGAAAAGTCTGTTTTTACTTCAACAAGACATCAATTATCTTTTTTTTTTATATTTTCTATAGTTTCATTAAAATATTCATAGAAATCAAATTTTGATTTTTCAAATCAAAATACCTAAGATTGAGGCAGGAACGTTTCTTTTCTTGTCATGATCCAACGTATCACTTACATTATAGAAACTATGATCATTGGTAAGATCTGATAGAATCTGCTCTAATAAGGGTCCAACACATCTGTTACCAAAATTCCCCCTTATTGGTGTCTTTTTGGGAGATAAAAAAAAACCTTTTGATTGATTTAGAAGTACTTACCTATTTCATCCTGAACTTGAGATTTACTCTCCAGGTGTGCTTTCACCTCCCTTTCTCTACAATGCCCAACCCCAAATTCTTTTCTGCATACTGTACCAATATTGTACCAATAATATGCTCTGTTTGGATTATTTACCTCTCCAAACCAGTTGTGTGTATGCTTGCAGCTGCCATTTAAGTACCATATTTAGCCTTTTTTTTTTCTGTGACGTCTGGATTATTCTGGAAATGATATTGTAATCATTTCCATTATCTGACCTCTTAGAAAATATAGTCACAGTATTCACAACATTAAAAATTAGCATTATCTCAACACAAAGCACAACAGTTAATCCACAAAGTCAAAGCAAGACTGTTATCATTCATGATTAAAACTTAAGTTCTACACTTCACTTGTACCTCTTGGAATGATGTAACTGTAGATTATCTGTGAACATCAAATCATGATTGCCAATATAAGAGGTCACAGAAGAGAACAGTGACAATGACTAAGTAAGGAAAATGCTCTCTGCTGTATCCATGTGGCACTAAATACAGTGTTGCTTTGAGACCCTCGTTTTTGGGTTGCTGTATGAATTTTGCACTTTCCTCCATCCATCTAGCTCCTTTGCCACTGATGCACTCTAGGGAACTTCAGTAAGACAGTTTTCCTGGTGTTTTTCTCTCCATGAACACTTAGGCCCTTGTGCTAAAACCATGTTTCTCACTGATCACCAGCGGTTCTCCACTGGGGACCCTTAGTCAGAGCCACCTGGCCCAGCATTTCCTATTTTCCTATTTTTGTGTCTTTGGTGCTGATGTTGTCATGTGGGTCCCTTCCCTCCAGAAGGCTCTGGGCTTCTTGTGAACATTGGTGTCCTCTACTTAGCAAGGAGCTCCACATTGCAACAGTGTAAAGAACCTCTTCCTGGGAGACCACAGTACTTCCCATTATGCACCTTACCTCTGGGCAATAGTTTCTTCCCAGACCTACATTAATATAACTAAGTCATCATCCTCAAATGATTCTTCAGAAATTAAAAAAAATAATAATCAGCTGCAAGGTAACTCTGTTTCCTGTCTCTATGGATCTTTATTTGGCAGTTTCTCTCCCCAAAACCAATTTAATTTCTGCCTACTAGGTGTTAGGGTCCTTGAGGACTTGCACGATATCCTTTTGTCTTTGTATTTCTATCATCAAATCATATAATAGAAGCTCATAAATATTTATTTGATAAGTGAAGTTTGAATAGTCTATAGATGCTTTTGTAGGGATGGCAAAACAATATAAAGGTACTTGAAATATTCGTACAGAGAGAGAAAATGTTTATCAATTTATTTCTTAACTGAAAAACCCAAATTTCATTCTACTTTTGATACTTCCAGAAGTGGCTGAAGAAAGGAACTATACTAAATAACGCTATAAACTCAGGCTCTATAAAATAACAGAGAGCTTAGTCTCAGGGATACAGATGATCAGACACTGACTGAATATACCAGGCGTCCTCAAACTACGGCCTGCGGGCCACATGCTGGTGTTTTTGCCCGTTTGTTTTTTTACTTCAAAATAAGATATGTAAAGTGTCATAGGAATTTGTTCATAGTTTTTTTTAAACTATAGTCCGGGTCCCCAATGGTCTGAGGGACAGTGAACTGGCCCCCTGTTTAAAAAGTTTGAGGACCCCTGGCATATATCATGCACATTTTAAGGCAATTGAGACAATTTGTTACCTACAGAGAGAAAATGCATTAATGCATAAAATAGATGACAGGGTTCAGTTAAATTTTGGAAGAGCAAAGCACATGAAAGGTAATGATGGATAAATAGATTGGATTATGAATTGGGAGACGAAGGAAGGATAGAAGGTACATGGGGTCATCTGGGCCGTGAGATACAGTCATGCAACAGGTAAGAGGAATGCACCCAGACAGGACAAGGAAGGACACTTACCTCCTTGCCACATATGTAGTCAGTTTCCAGGATGCAAACCAATGGTAAATACCTCCAGCATTCAAACTCACGCATTAGACTCTAAACCACTGAGGGATATGAAAACCACTGAGGGATACAGTATTAATAAAACACTGCTTTGTAGTCCTGGCACTCAGGATGGTGCTGAGCACCAACTAGCACCTTAACACAAGTTTGCTGACACTGGTGAATGGGGAATCTGCCTTCCTCCTTCTAGGAAGCTAGAGCCCCTTCCTTTTGCTACAAGACATTGTCCCCTAGGACTAAATATCACACATCAGCACCCAGTGTGTCCATAAAGTGCTTCCAACAGTATTAAAGACCAAACCTTGAGATGTATCTCATACCTGGAGACTCTAACTCAATGTTTTATCTTCAACTGCTTAATGGAGTTCACTCGAATTTTTAGAAAACTGTTCATTTTCCTACATGCTGCATGATGAATAGGAACCTGTGCTACAAGGGAGCCCCTAACTGGAAATTGCAGCGAGTCCTGGAGTCACTTAGTACAGCACAATGGAAATAAAAGCCATCTCCCTTCTGTTGTTCCATTTCCCCTTTTGGATGAGCAAATAGGAATCATCTTTAGGGCATTATGTATTCATTGAGGGGCTGTGACCTTAATCCATAAAGCCCTATACAGTTTATGCTTTGATTACGTTAAAGCCTGCCTCCCCCTATACATGTCCCAGACAATGAAAATCGCCCCGCGATGTGCGCGCTAACAGTTCACAATTGCCATGGACCCAAGACTGAGCCATCTGCTAAGTAGGGTTTGGCGCAGGGCTTCTCCTTAAGGTGATCTGACCACATCCCATACAGTTTGCCTGGAAATCTCTTCCCTTCTTGCCATAATGTTGGTTCAGTTTTCAGAACTCTTATTGTTAGAGAATACAATAATTAACAAAAGTAAACTGCAATTATTGAACTAATGAAACAAAAGCTTTATGAGGAAGTTACACGTTCTTCCAAATGATGGGATTTAGGGGTTTCTTGTTCTTAAAATTGGGTGAGTAAAGTATAAATTCAACTGAGGGTACAAAAGAAAATAAATGTTATTGAGAACCTACTGTGTGTTGGAAAACTGATGTGTTTTTTCATTGGATTATTACAACTTTATCATGTAAATCTCATTGTTCTTATTTTATGAGTGAGGAAACTGGCTTATAAAGGTTAAGTAACACTTCCCAAGGCACATGGATGGTGAATGGTAGACTTGAGATTCAAATTTAAGTGAATTCAAATTCAAGCTCCAGACTCCAGGTATTTATTTATATTTTATTACCCAGATAATCTTTTTCTGAACTTTCTGTTTCTCATCCCAGCTCTAATTCATTTCTTCTTTTTCATCTTTATCATCTGCCATTTTGTCATATTTCTTCCTCATTTCTCCTTTTGAGAATCATTGTAATTTCTTCTTTTAATGACTACATTTTTAGTTTCCTTTCTGATCTCCAATAGCTGAAGCCATTCATCATCTTTCCTTGGCCAGTGTATTAACCCCCTAACTGCCCTCATATTTTTTCTCTTTGTTCCCCACATATGGTCATTGTAAAGGAAACAATTAAAGTATGCCACTCTCTTTACTCAAAATCCTGCAACAGGCTTCAAACACAACTTTGAGTAAAATTTTCTTTTGATGGCCAAGAGGGTCCTGTGTAATCTGGCCCCCACTTTCCTCTCTCCCCTTGTCTCTGGCCACTGCCCTCAGGTTTGCCTTCCTCCTGCAGGATCCTGCATTCCATGCTTATTCCTGCGTTTGCACCTGCCGTTCCCTTGCTTTCCTTCTGATAGTTTCCTGGCTGACTCTTACGTCATTCAGGTCTCTGATCAACCATTCCCTCTTGAGAGAGGACTTCCTTGGCTTTCTATTTCTAAAATAACTGGCAGCTAGTCTCACTCTAATCCCTTCTCCTGCTTTACTTTTATTCATAGAATTTACCACAAATGCCTTGAAATTATATGAATTGTGAAAATGAATTTACTCCTTTTTTTTTTCTCCTGGCACTGAAATATAGTCTTGTTTTCAGTCTTGCATTTCACAGCCTAAAACAGTGCCTAGTTGTAGTAGGCACTCAGGACACATTTGTCAAATGGATTAAAATATACTTCCCCAAAGCGTCAGTAAAATTCAAGGTATTCTTAGCAAATTGCTTTTCTGGTCTCCGAATTATTTCTTACTTTCTCTTGTTTATTGCATTTTTTAGTTCTATCCTTACTCTAGCAATTGATCACATACTGCCTCATGATGTATTTTGTATGACTTAAATAACTTTTATACAATATTGCTATCATTTTTATACAATATTGCTAAACATTTTTCAGTTTTTATCTTGTTGACAAGCATCACAGTAGCTCAACCATGACTGGTACTACTCTTGGTATTTCTCATAGCAACACATTAGATGGTCATTAGATGCCACATAAGAGAAATCAATAGATGCTTTGTTATTGACAATTAAATTAATGACATGTTATTAAATAGCTACTATGTATAAGAAAATATTGTAAGTTTTTTTATATTATTTCTTTTATCCTTATAACAACAATCTGAAGTGTGAATTCTTATTCTCATTATGCAGATAAGGAAATTGTAATTGAGAGAGGAGAAGTAACTTGCTTCATGAAAGTCATACACCTAAGAAAAGGTGAAATAGGTCTTAAACCAAGATACTGACTTGAAAACAAATGCTCTTTGTATTAGAGACTATAGCTTTGCAGTAAATCTCTGTTAATATGTAGATGTATTTATAAAGCATGATGACTCCCAAACCAGCTGAACTGACTTGTTTTACCGTGGGGAAGAGGAATGTGCTTAGCGGAGTGAATTGCTTTTGATTATCACCTTCATGCCGTGCGCTTAGTGTACAGATGGACTGAAAAGGCAGCTGGATCTACTCAAAAGGAGGGCATTTAAAAGTGCAAAGCAAGTTGGCACAATGGCAACAGAATGATTTTGATTCAGTTCTCATTATTTGCTTTCCACATTACTTGAGACTAAAGACAAACTCTGTTGCTTTCCCTTTCTCTTCCCTTGACCATTTCACTTACTCCAGCCTGAGACCTTGGGAAGGATAGCTCGGATTAGCATTGAGAAGCTCAATTAGGAGCCTAAAGGGAAAGAGAATCAATCACTAGTGACCCATGCTTCAATTCTTTGCAGGTGTCTGAATCACACCATATCCTTGACTTTTTTGCAAGCATGGCGTCATACAAACAAAGCCAAAGATACGGAACCCTTGCTTGAAAGGAACCCCTGCTTGAAAGGCCCACGGGATGGGGAGCGGCACACAGCAGTTATCTGATCATTTGGAGAAGCTTGATGTTTCGTGAAATCTTTATGTTTGCTTTACTTTCTTATTCAAACTGAATTTCTTAAATGTTATAAATCAGTGGCTCCCAAGGTTTAATGTGCTTAAGAATCAGTGAGGCATTCTGTAGAAATGAGCAGATTCTAGGATCCTCATGCCAGAGATTCTAATAAGGAGGCCTTGGGTAGAGTTTGAGAACCTGAGTCTTTAACAAGTACGTCCAGATGATGCTGATAGCACATTATCCATGGAGAAATATCAATATCAGCCTAAATAACCTTTTCCCCTCAGATATTTTAACTCTGGAATCATGTTTTATACCACTGAATAATATATCATTCCCCACAGGAGCAGGGAGGACAATCAAATATGCTATTGTGTTAATACTAGTGAATCAAATCCAGAACATTATCGGCCAAGAGATTCCTCTCATAACATGGTTTATTCTTTTTTTTGGTCTTCTAGGGCTTTTAATGTATAGTCAATCTTTTAAATTAGACACCAGCCAAGCGTTAGCTCACAATCTATTTTGCTAAGTACTAAAAGCTGGCCCAGCATTCTGGCAAGAAAGATGAGCTGTGAACAATGAGGCCTGACAACCAAAATGGTGTGAAGTGCTTAGATCACCTTGGGGGGAATCTTGGCACTAATGCTAATCCCTATTTCCCAGAAGTTTCCTCTAGTGTCACACAGTGGGGAAACCATTAGGAGACACACTGCGAGAGGATTTTGATTGCTGCCATACGTATATGTTACATCTTCTGGGGACTTTTGTACTGCTTTCATTGCTTTAAATTCTCTAAATAATTATTGAAAAACTATATTAGACTCTAGAAAAAGATATATATCACAGTCCTTGCTCTATGTAGCCCATAGTGGCTGGAGAATAGACCAGGATGTTACTAATTGTGACAGAATATGGAAAGTGCTAGACAAGGGCTGAACAAAGTGCTCAGAGACTGGAGGCTGTGAGGAACACAGAGAGGGTGATATTTGAGCTAAGCCTTAGGGTATAAGTAGCCTTCACCAGGCAGAGAATGGAGCAAAGGCCTTTCTAATTTTTTTTAAAGAAGATATTGTAGAAGAGCAAAGGCTTTTCCATATAGAAGGACCACCTTAGGTGAAAATAATAATAGCAACTAACATTTATGAAGAACTTATTGGCTAGGCATTGTTATAAGCACCTGTTATGTTTTATTTCATTTAATTCTCGAAAATCTCTATGACATGGGTGCTGTTATAATCCTCAGCATGTAGACGAGGAGCCCCTGCTGTGTGCATACGTGTGGAACACTATTGGGTAGCAGGAGCAGGTTGGGTGGTAGCCAATGGTGTGGTGTGACCTGAGTCAATAAAGGAGGCATCGAAGGTGGGTTGGAGCCAAGTGATGAAGTACTTTCACTAGATGGTGATACGTGCTTTCGTTGCATGGAGGGTTTTGTTTTTATATTTTTTAAATTAGTGTTTCTTATTACAACAGTATCCATGTATGATTTTAAAATCTACAAAGATCATACAGTACAAAAGCTATGCCCAATCTTCAGTTCCATAGCTTCCCTCCCAGGAAGAAACCATGATCATTAACTCTTATGTTTCTTTGCAGAAATAGTCTATGTATGAGCATCTCATTTATTCATCCTTTCTTTCACACAAAGACACATACTATATACCTCTTGCTTTGTTATCTTGAGATTGGCACATAAATGTTCCAGTTGTGCTGATATAGAGCAATCTATTTCATTCTTTTCCACAGCTGCATGTTTTCAAATTACGTGCTATTTAACTAGTTTACTAATATCACAGTCAATAAAAAAATGCTGATTTGGCCGGGCGGTGTGGCTCACGCCTGTAATCCTAGCTCTTGGGAGGCCGAGGCGGGCGGATTGCTCAAGGTCAGGAGTTCAAAACCAGCCTGAGCAAGAGCGAGACCCCGTCTCTACTATAAATAGAAAGAAATTAATTGGCCAACTGATATATATATAAAAAATTAGCCGGGCATGGTGGCGCATGCCTGTAGTCCCAGCTACTCGGGAGGCTGAGGCAGAAGGATCACTCGAGCCCAGGAGTTTGAGGTTGCTGTGAGCTAGGCTGACGCCACGGCACTCACTCTAGCCTGGACAACAAAGGGAGACTCTGTCTCAAAAAAAAAAAAAAAAAAAAAATGCTGATTTGAATATTTGTCTCTTTGAAAGCATGCAGATATTACTTATAGGAGATACTCCTCAAGGTGGAATTTCTGTGTCTCTGGGAAGGAATTTAAGCAGAGAAGTGACATGGACAAGTTGGCCTTTTAGTGCTATTGATCTGGCAGCTGTGTGAAGAACGGAGACGGGGGAGTAGCAATTAAAGACTAGTCTAGAGACTCTTGATTTCTTCAGGAGAGAGACACTGAGGGCCACTGAAAGTACCAGCAGTGGGCACTGGGAGAGGAAGACAGATTGGAAGAATAGTTTACAGATAGAATTGACCGAGAGAGGGTTTGCACAGCCTTTCTGATTGCTCTTGATCCTTCTCCTGTGTTTTGTTTGCTACTAAGTACTTTTTGGGAGATACCTAGAACCTGTGATGGGAAAGTATATGTGCTAACATCACCACCACCTTTGTCTTTGAGCATAAGGATATGTTTTTGGTATTTTGAAATTAATAACAATAAAGAATTTATAAAGCAATGGAGAGAAAATCCTTTTTAAAGACAGTTCTCAGAGGGAGGGTGGATTTATATCAGTGGTCAGGTGTGCTCCCAATTCTACCAGGGTTTGGTGGATGGAACTGTTTCATCTGTGTATCTTTCATTGCCATCTTTGTGTTTCTTTTTCTTTTCTCATACCAATAACAGCAAACTTGTTATCCTTTCCATTCTAGGGTAACTATGGTACCCTCATTAAGCCCCGTGATTTCTTTCATTCATTGTCTAGTCATAATCTTAATTACCCCTGCTTAAAAAAGCTTAACCTACTTAAAGGAGAAATAACAAACTAATCCTAGTTTGACAACACATGTGCATTGCATCTGGCATTAGGAGCAACCGAGTCTACGGAGCCTCTATCACTGCACAACCTCCAAGGAGAAAAGGCAGAGAAGAGAGGGCTGACAGTTGCTGTCCTCTTTTCTCTCTTCCTCATGCATAAAGGCAGCTTTGGGAATGGACCCACTGACTCCAAGCCTGGGCTCCAGGGAGCTCCACAGACCATGTGCCCTTGGGCTGTCCAGCCTTACGTAATACAGAAATGAAGCAGAACTCCTCTCCCTGTGGTTGCAAGTCAATTAGAATTTGAGAAAGACAAAACTAAAAGCCAAAGAGGACTGGTTGCCAGTCACACAACATGCCCTTCTGCTAGGGCAAGCCTGCCCCTGATGATATGTGCTCTAGTGTTTATTCTGTTGTGGCCAATAAAAAGCAAGCCCTGAGTGGGGACCCTCACACGACTTTGGCTCACAGGAAAGCCCAGCATTGTCACGCTGCTGCACTGCACCTCCAGCAGGGAGGCCTTGATTACGGCATTGCAAGACAGCGGTTGCTGCTCAGTCATGGGGGGAAAAGTAGATTCTGCAACTTGGCAGTCTTTTAGGCAAATGATGTTCGCAATATGCCCAGGGCCTTTTCATGCTTCTGTTTTTAATTATTGTCATTCTGCTTTCCTCAAGGAAGAAGAAAGAAGGAGGAAAGTTGAAACAGGAATCTTTCAGGTGATGGGCTATATTTGTTTTGTTTTTAGTAGTGAACCTGACTTTATTCAACACATTTCTTCTTATTCCCGGGGACAATGGAATTCAGAGTAAGTGAAGGAGAAGAGAAATGGGAGAGTGAAAAGAGGAGAGGATGGGGTAGTTTCACTCCTTGCTTACATGCCTAGAACATTTCCTTAAGGCAGAACTTCCCAAACAGGGTGGATTTCAGATGTACCAAATACTGATCCTTTCAGCGCTCAGGTGGCAGGGCAGGTTCAAAAGTGGACTCAAACTGCCTTTTCCATGTGGCCCAAGTCATCTTCAAATGTAATGCTTTTCTATATATATCAAGATATGAAATTTTTGGAGGGGCAAGAAATGCTGTCTTAGAATTCAAGAATTCCAGATTCTTGGATAGAAACTTCTAGTTTCTAAGATAGATGTGTGTGTGTGTATGTGTGTGTGTGTGTGTGTGTGTGTGTGTGTGTGTGTAAAAAGAGAAAGAGTGAAAGAGTTAATCTAGTATAGTAGCTAGAGTCCTGCAGATTTGATCTTGAGCAGGCTCCTTAGCCCCTCTGAGACTTAGTTTCCTGAAGGATAAACACTAACCTTTTAGGGTCATGACCTTGAGCAAGTCACATAAACTCTTTGTGCTTTTACAGCAAGGATTAATATGTTAACTCACATATTGATATGCGAGCTAATCTGTTTATCACTCAGGACATTGCTGATAAACTTTTACATGATACATGCAACATTCCATGATAACTATAAAAGTGATTATCATCATCATGTAAAGTGTTTAGCACAGGGTCTCCTATACATGATAACCGTCATTATCTTCATTTTTATAGTTAGCTGTGGGGAAGAGAAGCAGTTTTTGTTACCGCCACAGAAAACCAAAATGGTGTGTGAAGCTCTGACAAAGTGGTAGCCAGTGCTGAGAACACAGGAGAGAAGATTCTTGTCTAGGTGAGTCTAAAACACACAGTATAAGCCATCCTACCAGCATAGAGGGTGAGCACCAGGTGGAGTTCTTTTATTTATTTATTTATTTATTTTGAAAGCAATCCTCCCTCCTCAGCCTCTTGAGTGGCTGGGACTATAGGTGGGAGCCACCGTGCCTGGCCCACATGGGGTTCTTATTTGGTCAGGAGTTTCTCCTCTTCACCCCTTTATTCTCTGCCTCCCTTTTTCATATTCCTGTTCTCGTTAATGCATTTATCCACCAATTCCACCAAAAAGAAAAATGGGAATATCTGTGTTCTTTGGAGCTGCTGCCAAGGCAGCCGTGGCCCTGGGGCTTGCTGGCTTCCTTGCAGCTGCTCTCCTCGCTGGCAGTGGAAGGAAGCCGTGTGCATGGGAGAGCGTATGAGGCTCACAGACACTGAGCTGCACTAGGGTGTTACTAGAAACAAAAGAAATACTGACAAATCGAGCTTTCCAACAGGAAAATAAAGCAATCAAGACCAAGTGCAGGTGAGCACCCTGCAGGCCCAGGGGACTTGGGGCAGATATGTCGTGCAGGGGTGTGGCAAAACGCACTCCTCTAGACTTCTCTTTACTCCTGTCATCCCATCCCTTTGCTCTCCAGGAATAGAGCAAAGCCACTCCTAGGAAAGGAATAAAGCAGGAATCACCTCCTCACTTTCCCCTTCCTTTCCCCTATGCATTCGCTTGAGGGGCAGATGGCTGGCAAGGAGGGCGCAGGTCAGGACTTGGATACTCCACCCAGAGGCCATTCCAAAGCTCCCAGTACAGCAGCCCTGCACAAGGGCAAGGACAGCTAAATCGGAGTCAGATGGATCTGAGTTGAAATACAGCTTTCAGCAGCTAAAGTTCCAGGCATCCTCAAACTACGGCCCTTGGGCCACATGCCACCCACCTAGAACATTTATTCCACCCACTGGGTGTTTTTGTCACAGCTGCCTATCCTGCTTAGCAGCTGACTCATCCTGGGCCCACAGCATGTACTCTCCAACGGTCTGAGGGACAGTGAACTGGCCCCTTGTTTAAAAAGTTTAAGGACCCCTGAGCTAAACGATCATGCTGAATTCCTTAACCTCCCTACTTCTTGGGGCCGCATCTGAGAGACAGGGTTAAAAGTGATTGCATACGTGGTACTGTGCCCGAGTGAGTTAAGGTATGGAAAGAACTTGCCACAGTGGGGCATGGCAGGTGCTTAGTCAATGGTAGCTGTTGTTATTCTATCCTTGCTATCATGAACATTAAAGTCACACATGCTGCGGTTCAGCAGGTCTGCCCACTGCCACCGCTAAGACTGAAGCCCTTTTCCGTTTTCACTTATATGTGCTGGCAGCATCCTGCTGGCCTTTCTTCACTCCAATTCCCCTTGAATACTTTAAATAATTTTGCTTTTAATCTGGATGTCATTTACACACAAGTGCTCACTCTTTGTGATATTCCCTGGTCTCAGCTCTCCTTGAGCCACCCTCCCTGCTGACGGTTGAGGCTGGCAAAGAATTTAGAGTCTCAGATCCTTGTCTCCCGCTCCGATCCCTCTACAGTTTTTTCCTGCCACATCCAATCTGACCGGGGAATCATATAAACTACAGATGCACGCATGGGGCACTTGCTCGGGGCAGGAAAAGGGAAATGATCCCTCCCCATGGAATGATCTCTGGGAAGGTGGAGGGGAGGCTGGGTTACACAACAGGAAAAAAATGCAGTGAAGTCTTGCAGTGAGTTAATAGGCCCCTACTGGAAGTTTCTTTTGGTTTTGAAACTGCTGTGCAAAGTCAGCTACTGACAGATTTGGTTGCTGTGTGTTGATGCAGGAGGATCATAAACCCAACCAAGTATCCCCCAAACCTCTTCCCTGGGATTGCTTTGAAGAAAAATAAAGAGAAAATGCCATTGGTATCTTCTCCCTCTGAAGCTTTTGAGAGCTTCCCCAATTATCATTTTAGAAAGAGCTATGGACTCAATATTCCATAAGGAAACCCAAATGAAGCATATGAAATAATCTGTGGGTTAACAGAGGGATAATATTAGATGGTAAAGACTGTAACGCTGGCTCAAACTGAAGCTTCTGTTTGAATAGTACCTTCCTGATGGTTATAGACCCAGGATCGCCACAGGTCAGAAAGAGGAAAATGTGGTTTATTCTCTTACTAAGCACGTAAAGTTAGCATCAGGATACATGAAGAGTGACTCTGGAATCCCAAGATCCTAAGCCTTACAAAGCTGGCGGACAGCTTTGATAGAAAATTTTGTTAGCTTTTAGAAAGAAAGAGGAAGAGTTTTAACTCAGGGTGAGGACTCAATTTTGAAGGCTGATTAAATGCATGTCTGGGTAATACTGTGTGACACCTCTCTTTCAAGTGATATTATCTGAGAGTGTACTAACATGGCTCAGGATATAATCATCCCTGTCTTCTTGGTCCCACCTGAGTGATTTGCTCACTATCTCTCCCTACATCTAATGAGTTCTTGTCACTAAGTTCAATTCCTGGCATTATCTGGTAGTTAAGAAATCTATAAAGTTCAGTGTGCTCTGGACATAGTTAGTTAAAGAATTATAGCTAGATATCATAAATTCATATTTGCTGTCTTGAAGAGCCACACTAAGGCCTGCATTGCCTGACTTTGAAGACATAAAATAATGCAATGCAAAGATATTAAAGAATTGTATTCTTCCAGAGACGATTTTCTATTCAACTTAAGCACCTTTACCTTCATGGCTAAACTAAGGATAATCTATTGTTTTCCTGTCTCTCCTTTACTGGGGACTTATTTATTCATTCAACAAATGTTAATTGACCACCTATACTATGTACTAGGAACTCTTCTAGGTGCTGGGGATATACTAGTGAACATAATCAGATCTATGCTCTCATGGAATTAAATTATACTAGCAAGCAGTAGACCAATGACCTAATGAATATATTTTATAATGCCAGTGGAGATAAGTGCTATGAATAAAAAGAAAGCAGTCTTCCATTTGGTAGAAGACTTGTTTGGGAAGCAAACTAACTCCTTGGGTAAGGAGAATGTGAAGCTGCAGAGCATTCTAACTTCAGGTGTTATTCACTGTGCACAGCTTTCTCCAAATGGAATGCCTCAGGACTTGCAAATGATGTCACTGGGTGCTTGGTAAAACTAAACACCTTGGTGCAGACATAGAGACATGGGTGAATGTTATAAAGAAGGAACCGTGACTCAGTATCAGTTTTGACTGAGAGCTGATTGACCTGTGCAGACTAGCAGTTCTTCAGAGCTGGGAGTGGGGAAATGAGCTCCTGGTATTGAGCTTGATGCACCTGATTTAGTTTAGTTTTGTTTATGTGTACATTACGGTATTGTTAACTATGTGCACGTTGCTATGGAGCAGATCTCTAGAACTTTTATGACTGGAACTCTGTACCCATTGAACAACTCCTTCTTCCCCTCTCTTCCCACCTCCTGCAAACCACCATTCTACTCACTGATTCTGTGAGTTTGATTACTTCAGGTTCCTTGTGAAAGTGGCATCATGTAGTATTTTTTATTTTTTTGTGATTGACTTACTTACTTAGCATAATGTCTTCTAGCTTCATCATGTTGTAGCAAATAACAAGATTTCCTCCCCTCCCCCCTTTTTTTTAAAGCTGAGTAACGTTCCATTATATGTATAGACCACATTTTGTTTATCCATTTATCTGTGGATAGACATTAAGGCTTCTTCCACATCTTGTCTATTGTGAATAATGCTGCAATGAACTATCTCTTTGAGACCCTGTTTTAAACACCAGTTTTGTTGAACCATTAGATGATGTGTTGCCCCTGAATTAAAGGCATGGCTCACTCTCCTTGTAATTTGAAGTGGTTCTTTGGTTCCTCCAATCCCCACGTGTGGAGCAGCTGCTGTCTCCCAGGCTCTGAGGATGCAAAGGAGAATAATAAAAGATAACCCTTCTATGGCGACTACTATGTGCTGGGTACTGTTTTAAGCTAATCTTGGGAGGTAGGTACTGCTATTATCACTTCCAGTGTCAGGGATAATGTTGAGGCAAACAGTTAACTGGCAAAAGGAGAATAGGATTTGGTTCTAGGCAGTCTGGCTCTAGAAGTCTGTGCCTATAACCATCACACTAAACAATCTCACCCTGGCCTTCTAAGTGCTCAGGGTATGGCAGGGTAGGGCTGACAGACAAGGAAATGACTACATTCAACAGTGCAGGATTGCTGCAGTGTAGATGCTCAAACAATTTGCTTTGGATGCATGGAGCAAGAAGCATGGAACTCTATGAAGTTGGGCAAGATTTTTCTAGAGGCAGAGAGGTTTGGGTTGAATCTTGATGGATCTATGAGAGGACCAAATTAATCAGGGGGCATTACCAAAAGAGGTAACAGCATTTCAGGTACCTTCCAGGTAAAATAAAATCCATTGTTTTGTGTACCTGCTATGACATACCTGCTATTCAAGTGCTTTGTGCATGCATGTTAGACCCTATTGTAAGTATTTTATGTATTATCTTATTAATCAAGGCACTGAAGGGCAGGTACAATGTTCCTTGTTTTGCAGATGAGGAAACTGAGTTAAAAGAGAGGCTAAGTGCATTACCCAAGAACACATAGCTAATGTCCATGTCTGGCCTGTTGGTCTCTCAAGCCAGTGTTCCTAACATTCTGCAAAGTATAAATGCAGGATGGAGGATATAGAAGTCAGGTTCTCCACCCGTGAAAATCCCCAAGGGTACAATTGCCCAGGCAAAGGTGTGGCATGAGCTGGGCCACTTGGCCCACTGACTGATAAGTCTGAGTACAGTACACAGCAGAAAAGGAAAGGTTAAGAAAAGGGGCGAAGTAGCAAGATCTTTCTTTAAAGAGAAGAAAGCTGGGCCTCCTCCTCCCCCTGCCCGGCGGTGCGGCACTGTGATGGCAGGGTGTTTAGTTGCCTCGCAGCCGCTGTTCTCCCAGTTCTAAGGTTGCAGCACAAGGCTCTGTTCACCTGACACTATTGAAAAGCAGAGCGAGTGAAACAGTGGCTTATCACAAGGCACCGGAGGTCTCTGTTTCTGGCTGGGTTCTGCCGTGGACTTGGCATTCAGAAAGCACTTGTAGATAGACTGCCAAAATGCCAGCATTTAAAAAAAAATCCAAAGTAGGGTCAAATTTTCTCTCCATCTACCCTCCTCTCCCTCCCCCAAGGTAGTAATCACACCACAGGGAAACCCGAACTCACTTATTTTTTTTGCTGCCTGCTCCAATTTGCCTGGAAAATATGACATTTGCTAGAGAAGATTCAGGGAGGAGCTGCTGTGTCCTGATTTATTGCTCTTTCCCTGAGAAGTTTTTGCTTCTGAGAATTCTATTGTGTCAGAACTGGGGTGGGATTTAGGTCTCGTTCCGAAGGGATTGCGTCTTGGTAATGAGATTAATACAAGGCATGTTCTGGCCCCTCAAAGCACTGTGATGTGGCAACTTATTAAGGAGAATAGAGAAGGGATTGTTCGTTAAGTTGCTTTGCTGTTCCTGTGGACCTCTAAGTACTGTCCTAATGCAGGATGGTGGGCAAGCTCAGAGGTCCCAGGCAGTCTCACCGGTCCCCCCCTGCACTCGGTCACACCTGCACTCTCCTAACCCCCTTCACACACATGGTAAGGTTCCCTTAATGAGGAGAACAAAGGAATAAGTGTATTTTCCCTTCAAAATTGTCTTACACCTACACCCTTATTGATGTAGGTGCCTAGTGAATGCACATTCAATGGATGAGCTGGGATTTGGGGAAACGGTAGGTGATGGTGGAAATGGGAGAGTGAAGAAGAGAATGGTGATCCGTACACGGGAAGACAACACTGGTGTCATAGCCAACTCTGTTCTCTCCACGCCCAGAATCCTTTGCGATCCTGGCTTGAGAAATCAAAATATGCTCAGTGTGTTCACACAGAGAAGAACCTATCTCTGTGCTAAAATGGTTGGGGAGTATTTTTAGTAAAACTCAAATCTGTTTTCACTTTGGTGATGCAAAAGGAACCCAAACCCAATGACATTTTTTCTTTTGTGACCCAGTCACGTGGTTCAGCGTTTGTCACCAATGGCCCCAGGATGTTGCTTTTCATAACTTCCTCAAGGGTGTGGAGAGAAAGACTTCATCATATCTCAGGTCTGGAAACTATATTTCAGTAGATAAGAAGAAAATAACATTTTTTTTCTTTTTTTTTTATTTCAGCATATTATGGGGGTACAAATGTTAAGGTTATATATATTGCCCATGCTTCCCCTGCCCCCTCGAGTCAGAGCTTCAAGCGTGACCATCCCCCAAATGTTGCATATCTCACTCATTGTGTTTGCATATACCCATCCCCTCCTCCCTCCTCCCACCTGCCCGACACTTGATAAATGTTATTCCTATATGTCCACTTAGGTGTTGATCCGTTAATACCAGTTTGCTGGTGAGTACATGTGGTGCTTGTTTTTGAAAAGAACATTTTTGATACATAGGTGGGAAGAGGAAATATTGCCTTGATTTTAGTTATGAAAATAATACAATTGCTTTTAAATGATAAAATACAAAGTTGTATTAATAAGTAGTCAGGATTATGATTTCTGAATGTGTGGAGGTAATTATGTGCATTCTTAGTGGGGCTGGGCTGAACTCTTGAATTCTGATTTAGCTGTTATAAATGAAATCATTTTTCAAGCTTTTACTAAGTTGGACATCAGAATAATTTGATACACAGTTGTACTGAATACTTCCAGAGTGAAAAAAAAGTGATGAAAATGCTTGCCAGTTTAAAAAAAAGAGAGGGAGAGGGAATTTGGAAAAGACCAAATTAATTAAGTATAAAACCTTATTCCACATTGCTCATTAAAATGGTTGAGTTGGAGAATGTGGTTTCAGCTTTAATATGTTGAGATTTAGAGGAATATAAAGTGGATTCAGAATCTAGAGGACTTCTCTAGACAGCAAGGCACGTCCCAGGCCAGTGCTCCTAACATTCTGCAAAGTGTAAATTTCCTAGTGAGCCCCTGAAACACTGTGAGATCTCCGAGGTTACGGGCTGTTCACAGTTCTTGTTCGTAGTTCTTGTTCATAGCTCTGTCTGCGACAACTAATGAAGACTTGCTACACAGTGAATACTCAGTAAATAACTGTTGAATAGACTGAATGGAGTAAAATGTAAAAGTAAGTCTGAGACTTGTATTGGGTTAAGCACTGATGATTCAGCAGCAAGTAAAACAAAAGCCCTACTCCCATGGTACTGTTTCCATTCTCCCAATGCTGGGCTAGTGTGTAGAGTTCAATCGTAATTATTGCACGGTGATGCATTTTTGCTGAGAAAATATTTTTCCTGGAGTGAATTATACCAAATCAACTTAATTCCTGATCAATTTTCTGCAGAGGACAGTGAAACCATTTCTAATATTTCCATTTTTGTTCTTATTTTCTTATTTTTTTGAGATCATTTTTCCTGTGAAAACTTTGCAATGAAATCTGATTCATCGGTTAGTTTTTTGTCCCCATCTGGCTTTTTCCGTTTGTACTTTTTGACTCCCCTTTTGACTCATATTTTTACTAAGTCTAACTCTCGTAGGTCAAATTGAAGATCTCACAGTTTAGCTATTGCCAATCTTATTTTAGGTTGACTGATTCTACTGTTTGTTATGAATGGGATAAAAGATAGTTTGTATTAATGTCCTAGCTAATTCTTTTTATAGATTGAATTAACTTTATTTTGTTTATTTTTTACTTATTTACTTATTTTTTATTTATTTTGTATTACAACATATTACGGTGGTACAAATGTTTAGGTTACATGTATTGCATTTGCCCCACCCAAGTCAGAGCTTTAAGCATGTCTATCCCCCAGACGGTGCACACCACACCCATTAGGTGTGTATATACCCGTCCACCCCTACCCTCTACCTGCCCGACACAAAGACAATAGATGTAACCTAAATGTCTGTACCCCTGTAATATGCTGAAATAAAAAATTAAAAAAATGAATAAGAGTACTTGCTGAAGAAAAACTCCTATGAGAAGGTTTGGAGTTCTACTCAGCCACAAAAAAAATGGTGATCTGGCACCTCTGTATCATCCTGGATAGAGCTGGAGCCCATTCTACTAAGTGAAGTATCACAAGAATGGAAAAACAATCACCACATGTACTCACCATCAAATTGGTATTAACTGATCAACACTTATGGTGCACATATACTAGCTAATTCTTGACACAGTTCAGGATGGCTCTGCTGTCAGGAAGTAGTTACCTACGTTGCTCATGCAGTTCTTCTGATCACTCTGGGTACTCTGTTCAGAGCGTCAACAGGTCCTGTTTCATCTCTAATTTCATCACCACCCAGGACACGTTAGGCGTTGTAAGTTCCAGGCAAATGGACAAATGTTGCTTAAATATCTTTGTTCTTTCCCAGCTTGAGGTGTCTTTTTTTTATATTTAAGTTTTATCAGCCTTTCAGTTTTCCATCAGGATGTCACTGATCCTTGCACTCAGAGGTAATATTTTTTACATCTTTAATGGCACATATGTTACACTGTGCTATGTTTTATATTATATATTTATTTATAATATATTAATGCCCCTGTCTTATTTTCCCTATGTATCTTAAAATTCCTCAAAGGCAGAGGCCATATTTATATTTATGTTCTCTAGAATTATTAAAAGAAATCAAGTTGAGTCCCTCTTTGAGCCTCTATTGCATAGGCTTGAGGATTGATCAGTCTCATTCCTGTTGCTCGCCCCCCCCCCCCATCCCCAGTGTATAGGGCTCACTGCTGAGATACTGAGACCAGCTGGACTGGTCCTTCTAGGTTCTGCCACTGTGCCCCATCTCTACCACTCTCTGTGGGGGTTAGGGGAGCAGGCACTGGGGGTTCCTGGGCCTAGGCCTAGATTTCTTGGTAACCCATACAGCTACCCACTCTGGTGTTATCAACCGCCAGGGGTATTCCCCTTAGGTTGGTCTGGGTCCCCGCCTATCTTTCCATAGACTACATTTCTTTCTTCTGCCCACTTGGGATATGTAATATAAACTCTCCAGTAAGGTCTTCCAAAACCATAAAAAACCCCACTTCTTCAAGCAGCTTCTGTCTTTGTCTCAGTAAAACTCTCTGGGTCAAGGAAATACAAAGGGCCTAGCTTAATATGGTAGGGGAAGGGAAAAATATAAAGAATAAAAATGTATTAATATTTTTTGGAAAAAAAAATCCTCCTACAAATCAAAGGCTGATAGACTAGTCCTGAGATATGAACATTTATAAAGTACAAGTCTGCATGGCTTGACTTAGGAGACCAGACAACTCTAAGCAATACAAAATAGGAAATAAATATTGGTGTTTGAGCTCTTGGGAATTTGGTAACTAGCAATAGCTAGAAATGTCAACAAGAGGACAGGAAGCACCAGGAAGGCTTAGCAGAGGCTGAATGAGATTGGGACTCAGGGATAGAACATTGGCCTTCAGGAAGACCCACAGCACCTTCATCTCTGGAGAAACAGGACACTGGGTCAGGCATCACAATAGGGTGTTCAACAAAGAAAAACACACTGAGAGCCTAATTACCAGAAAGGGATTCAAGGATTAACCCTGTCCAGAAGCAAGGCTGACTTCATGCTGAGTTACTGAGTCACTGAGCTACTTGATTATGATTTTGGAATTTCTCCTCTAATAGAAGCAAGGAAGATTGGTCCCCAAGCTGGGGGTGGGGCTAAACTCCAGTCTGCAGCAGAAATTCAAGTTGCCCCAGGGATGGGGAGTGGAGGGATGGGGAAAGGAGTGGAGAGTGAGTCAGACAAGCCATTTAACCAGACTCTGGATGCACAGTGTTTGAAAAGGACTCTGGCATAAAAATTAGTCTTCACACACTTCTCCACACATGGATGCCATCAACACTTAACTTTAAACATGTTGACCAAAATAAAAATGGCCTGCTTTTAAAAAAAAATTCACCACTTACGTTTCCCCTTCAAAAGCTTGATTGCCTCAATCCAAAGTAGAGTATGTCTCATATGTTGAAAAATATAGTGACAATATTGTTCCGATAGTGACTGTTAGTAAAGCCTCAAGAATGGATAGCACATTTTCTGGGAGGATCAGAGAGCACGTCGTGGACGATTGCCAGTTTGGGAACCATTAGTCAGGAAACACTGTGTTAGGATAACTCTGAGACCTTCTGTTGGGCAACAACCATGCTTGCTGCAGTGAAAGCACTTGAATGTTATTCAGCGACTTCATAAGCAAATAGATCCAATCTCTTTCCATTTTAATCTATATCACATTCCACAACTAGAGCGAGCTTTCTTAAACTATTAGTCAAATGATTTTTTCCCCTTCAAAACTTCCAGCAGCTCCCCAATGTGCTGCATATTGTGTCCAAAGTCTTCCTGCCAAAGAGCTCCATGATTTGAACTTACTCCACCAATTCAGTCTTCTCTCGTTGCCCCCCCCACTGTAATCTGTTCTCTGAATATGTCAGGTAAATCATTCAAACATACCTTCAACTTCTGTTCACGCTGTTTACGCCACTGGAAAACTCTTTCTGTCTTCTTCTGGATGTCTACCTCCTGCCATCTTTCACGATCTAGCTCTTGTTCCACTTCCTCCATGAAACCTTTTCTAGTAACTTGCCAAGAATTTTTATCTCTTCTCTCGACTCTCAATACTGCAGACACAAATGATCATCTATCTAACACCCCTGCTCCCTTTCTTTCTTCTTATAAAATCCCAATTTTGTTCTGGGCAGCCTTTTTTGGAGTTAGGATATTAATATTTTGGCAAGTGAAACATAAATGAATTTCTAGGAATTGCTTTCCCAACAGAGACATGGAACTAGTTTTCCTCATGGGTGCTTCCTTCATGTTCATTTCAGAGCCTGACCCAGAAGTTGTAGATGGAGCAGTCATCTTGTATTTATAAAGCGAGCAAAGGAATGAAATGCTAAAGATGGTAAAGTGTAAAGAGAGAGGGAACCTGGGATATTGATAACATCATGGAGCTACTGTACCAGTCCTGATCTGCCTATCTATTAATATAACCAGACTTGTCTTCTTACATAAGAAAAATAAACCCCTGTTAGGTAATTCAAAATAGGTTAATGGACTACATGTGCAACTTAATATAATCTCTATATAATACTCCCATATATTTAAAATGAATATCATACTATAAATCATTTATTTATTCTCTTTTCCTTTAATCTTTATTAATTTTCTCTCTCCAACTGGATATTATTGCCTTGTAGATAGATGTGATCTTGTATGTCTTTATTAGTATTTAATCATTGTTCTTCTTAGACACTTTTTGAGGAGTCTAATAAGTGCTAGTGCAAATGCTATTGAAATGAATTACACCAACCAGCCAATAACTGTATAATAATATGAACTATGTGTCCAGCATAGTAGACATGATACCAGCTGGGAGAGTTTGAGTTTAGGAGTAGTTTCATTGTGATACAAGAAATCAGATCCTTGCATATGAGTTTTTTAATCTATTTGTTTTAAAATGGTTGTTAAGAGTCTTTTCAGTTACATTTGAGTGTTTCATTTTATTTTGATATTAAAGGAATACTTTTACTTTCAGCAGCCAGTGTTAAAATAGAAAATTAGATAGATGATAGAGTCGGGTAACCTAATAAGACCTATTTAAATGATATCTTAGTAGAGTAGTTATTATGCGATAAATAATGTAATACTATGAGGATACTCTAGTAATATATTTCCAATGCAAATTAAAAAGAATACTGTTTCTTTATCTGTGGAAGAAGCCATACTTGCAATTGAGAAAGTCAAGAACTTGAATTTCCAGGGTGTTGCATAAATTATCTATGTGAAGTTAAATTCACAAAGAATGATGAGAATTAGTGATACAGAAGAAAATAGTTAACCAGATACTAAAGTGCTTATGAATGAAGACTACTAAGCAAAAGGTAGACAGAAACAGCTAAGTGATTCAGTAAGGAATATTGCCAATAATTATGTGTTATTATCAAATATTGCTATTAAAATATTATTTCATTACAGATTTGATTTTTTTAAAATTATGTAAAATATTTTTAGGAAAGTTTTTTAAGTTTATAAATCAAAGGATATCTTTGTATTAATTTATTATTCATTTTGAATTTTATTATACTATGGCCATATACATGGCTTGTTTAATTCTGCTCTGTAGAACTTATTGAGGTTTTTTTCATGGCCTAATATATAGTCATTTTTTGTCAGTGCTCCATTGGTGTTTGAAAAAAATGTACACTCTCAAATTTGGGGGGGCTGGAGTTTGATATGTAACCTTACGTTTATCTTATTAATTTTTTTTTTTTGAGACAGAGTCTCTGTTGCCCAGGCTAGAGTGAGTGCCATGGTGTCAGCCTAGCTAACAGCAACCTCAAACTCCTGGGTTCAAGCAATCCTGCTGCCTCAGCCTTCCAAGTAGCTGGGACTACAGGCATGCACCACAATGCCTGGCTAATTTTGTCTTTATATATTAGTTGGCCAATTAATTTCTTTCTATTTATAGTAGAGACGGGATCTTGCTCTTGCTCAGGTTGGTTTCGAACTCCTGACCTCGAGCAATCCGCCCGCCTTGGCCTCCCAGAGAGCTAGGATTACAGGTGTGAGATACGGCACCCAGCCCATCTTATTAATTATATTATTCAGATGATGAGAAAATCAAGCCCATAGTTTAAATCATTTTGTGCTGAACTAAAAATAATCTGTATGTTTGTCATATAACTAGTTTGTAATGTTAGAGAGAATTGAAATTGTATAGTATTTGCAAGCTTAACCCTAATTCCAACTCTAAGAGGATAATTTTGAAAAAAGGTAATTGATACTAGGTTTGTGATTTTAAGTTGAAAGTTAAGAGAATTGCCTAAATTTTAAGACTACTGGAATATTTAAAAGAACTTGAGATTAATTTTCTCATTCTGTTCCCCCCCACCCACACATAGCTTATTAGACAAAAAGAGTTGTATAAGTGCTAGAGAGATTTCTCTTAGTAGTGCTGTGTGCTTGCCTAATCAAGCATTTGAAAATCTTCAAAAGAAAATAAATTAATCTAAAAAACTGTATTCTAAAACACTTAAGGAAATTGTCTAGAGAATTGGACCATTTATGTAAATTTAGTCTGCTTTAGTTGACCAAACATTAAAGACCCTCCTAAAAATTCTTGTTCTTTTTTTTTTTTTTTTTTTTTTTTTGAGACAGAGTCTCACTTTGTTGTCCAGGCTAGAGTGAGTGCCGTGGCGTCAGCCTAGCTCACAGCAACCTCAATCTCCTGGGCTTGAGTGATCCTTCTGCCTCAGCCTCCCGAGTAGCTGGGACTACAGGCATGCGCCACCATGCCCGGCTAATTTTTTTTTATATATATATCAGTTGGCCAATTAATTTCTTTCTATTTATAGTAGAGACGGGGTCTCGCTCTTGCTCAGGCTGGTTTTGAACTCCTGACCTCGAGCAATCCGCCCGCCTCGGCCTCCCAAGAGCTAGGATTACAGGCGTGAGCCACAGCGCCCGGCCTCTTGTTCTTATTTTATACAAAATTTACTACATTTACAGATAAAATAACTTTCATTAAATAATTTTTTTAATGGAATGCTTCATGAATTTGCATGTCATCCTTACACAGGAGCATGCTAATCTCTATATTGTTCCAATTAAAGTAAAATAACTTTTAAGATGGACTTAAAGGCTTAAGAAAAATTTGGGTTTTTAATTGGGAAAGTCATCACATGGAATATTTTAGTCTCATGTAATTCTAAATACTCTTTTCTGGACATAAAAGCTCTCACTGAGCATCAGAAAATTTCCATTGATTAAAACTAGTATTTTAATCAAAATTCCAGAATAGGGGGAGGTTGAGTATGGCCTTCTAAGCAAAGAGACATAGAAGAAGTCTCAGCAACAGCCTCTGGGTGGAAGTAGAAGCACAAACACAGGTATCATAGAATCCTCCCACTCTGAACTAAAATGGACAAAGGAACTAGAGACCATTATCCTAAGTGAATTATCTAAAGAATGGAAAAACAAGCACCACATGTATCCACTATTAAATTGGAACTAACTGATGAGCACACATGTGCACAGATGGAAGTAAAACTCAATGGAAATCAAGCAGGGAGGGAGGGGAGAGGCGGGGATGGGTGAAAACCTACCTAACAGGTACAGTGAACACTGTCTGGGTGACCGCATACTTTTAACTCTGACTCAAGCGTTATAAAAGCTATCCATGTAATCAAGAACATCTGTACTCCTGTAATACTTTGAAATAAAAAAAATTTTTAAATGGCAAGAAAAAAATTAAAAATAGTTTAAATTAGAGAAGCCGTATATAAAATTTGGAAGAAGACCAATCATATCACAAAGTTTAATGAATTTTTGCTAGATCCATTGAAGATGGGACCAAATTAAAGAAAAACATTAAGGGATCTACCATTATCCCTTTTAAGAAAGTGGAATAGTTTCACAGAGTAAATGGATAAATATCATGGAAAAATACTATCAACATCCCCTGATTTTGAGAGGCCAAGGCGGGATTCAAAAGATGGGGTACCCTGGCACAGGATAGGGGAATAGTTCCTTAAGAATCTCTTTAACCAGCATAGATCCACAGAGTTCGGAAGCAGAATGTCCAATGACAAGTGTGGTCTCACGAGGTAGGAAGCAGATTCTCCCATCCCTGTGGGCCCCTTCAGGAAGCAGAACAGACAGAGGCTCATCATGTACCTGGATTTATCCCAAATAGTGAAAATCAGTGAACATGTATTAGGAGAGAGTAGCGAATGAAGTAAACCTCAAATGGAAGGTTTTTGGAACTGGAAAAAAAAAGCTTGAATTGGGAACTGGCTCAGAGTCATAGGAAAGTGATATGAGGCTCTATTCTTGTCCTAATTTTTGTTTTCCTGCCTAGACTATCCACACTAGAAATTAGTGCTTTATATTTACTCTTCTACTTCTTTCTGTGGTTGCAGTGGGGTTGTTCAGACTCTGTCTCATTAGAGTTCTAGGCTGTGGACTGATAGAATTGGAGATGGGTGGGTGGGAGGGAATCTGGTTAACTCCAGACCCTCTTCAACCTTCCAATATATTGTGGAGTCTATGTTCTTCAGTGTAGTTTTGAGAACTGAGAAGGTGGCACACAAGTGGCTTCTTTGGATGATCAATTTGATAGAGTAATAGAACTTACTGGGTGTAAAGCATATAGCAGACACACATAGCTACTGCACTTATTAAGTGCATATTAAGTATATGCACTATTAATGCATGCAATATATGTAATGGATGGGGTAAATAGGTAGCCAGACCAAGGAGGATCTGGGGGAGACTGAACAGCAATGATGCATTGATGGTTGATGTTAATAGCAACCAATGAAAATTTGTCTCTTTGCATTGTAAAATGGATATATGTCAAATTCATCCATCCTCAGTCTCAGTGAAGCTGGTCCGCTCCTACAATAAATTATAAGAGAATAGTCAATATTATCTTATGTTTATACTTATTACCAGATCCTACCTATTACTAGGGAAAGCAATTCATAGGCATTTTACCCAATGTGTTTGCTATGACCATGACTGAAATCACACTGTAGCCTTCCTTATTAAGAAAAAACTGGACAGATTTCAACTGTATTTGAAATTGTTAACTGTTCTTTGGCTTTCTTTTACTTCTTGGCTTAAAGATTAGGTGGCAACTAAGAGACCTATAAATGTAAAATAATGACCATGAGAGCAAGGATCTATTCAGTGTCTGCTCTAAGGTAACAGTGTGGTTAGTGAGGAGAGGAAGGGCCCAGAGTTAGACAGACCTGCATTTATACTTTGACTTTGTTACTGACTATTGTGTGATTTTACACAGATTACTCAATTTTCCCAGGTCTGTTTCCTTATCTGGAAATGTGTTAACATTACCTAGTAATTATAAAAATTAAATTAGTATAAATAAGCTAACATAGTGCCTAATATGTTAGGCTAAGAAGATACTCAATAAACACTGTCCATCTTTTAAATACAGCTTATAATGTATTCCAAAGGATATCAATAGTTTCTATTCTATGAGGAAAAAGAAACTATTGACTTATTGATTTTCAGCTATATAGAGACCCTCAAATTCAGCTGCAAATTACTCAGAAAGAATGATTCTAAAACATCTGAAAACTATTCTCTCTTCCTCTGTCTAGTATATTTGGATACCTATTTACCTTTTAGGGTTTAAAGTGGGAAGTGTCAAGGGCAAATGCCATACTTTCATTGTTTTAGAGATTGAATTTCATTCTTTTCTTTTTTTCTTTTCATATTATTAAAAATACTTGAAAATTAACATTCAATTATTTTCTAATGGATTAAAGTCATGCCAGGCATTTTGCTATGTTCTACCTATACATAAGAGATGAATGTTAAGGTGAGGGGATTAGGGGAGGTAGAGGATAAGGGAGAAATTAAAATAAGAAAAGTGAAAGCAACAAGGAACAGTATTTATTTCTCAGCTGTCTTAGGTTATACATGTCCACTTACATATACATAGTGTCTGAGAAGGTGGGCTGTGTACCTGGCTCCTTGACATGCACAATTTGGTAGAGTAATGGAGTTTAGTGAGCATGAAGTAGCCAGCAAACATACCCAACTCCTTCGGTCTGTGCAATAATTAGCACATGAGATATGAAGAGTGGGTGGGGGTGGAGAGAGCAGAGCATAGGAGATTGGGATTACAGCTAAGCAGCACTGTAGTTTTGACAACTGACTTGAAAAATCACCCAATAACAGTTTGTCTCTTTGCAGTCAGTAAATTCCTGTAATAAGCTGTTCATACCCATATTAATTTAGTTTATATGTCAGACCCCCTGGATAGTTGATAAGCTCCTTGAAGGTAGACACCATGTCTTATTTATCTCTGCTCACCCATCTCCTATAATAGGCACTCTATAATAATGTTTGGAGGATGAATAAATTAAATGAATGATCATCAAATTAAATAGCCTGAGGTTACTGAGTGTGCCCTGCAATTCTGAAAATGTTGAGACTATAACGTCAGTAAAATACTTTGAGAGGCTACTTCTATTCATTTACATGTCCAGAGAAATATTTTTACTCACTATCATAAACTGGAGGTCCACTGGCTTAATTGGTAAGCAATGCATGTATGTGTATATATGTATTTAATCTGATTTGATCATTATACATTGTATACATGTATCAAAATATCACATATACTGCCAAAATATGTACAACTATGATATGTCAATAAAAAATACAAAGCATACAAACAAAAACTTAGCTACATGAGGAAATTGGGATCTATCATAAACATTTGGCTTTGCATGGTTTTCTGGATTGAATCCTGACTGATACACCAGTTCTCCTGAAAAATGGAAAGATATGGCTTCAGTAGTTCAAATGCTTATGTGAAAAAATTGGTTCAGAATTAAGTAGTGACTGCTCTCTCTGAATGAGACATGCAACCTTTAATTCACCACAGCTCCCACCTACTAGCTTTCCCCATTTTTGTTACGTAGCAGATCCATAATGGTTGAGTTTGTGATTCCTGCACCACATGATGGCCCGGGCATATGAGGTGGAAAAGGATATCTTCTCCTCCTCTTCTAAAAATACTGTGAGAAGTCATTTTGGACCTGGCGTGGCTGGAGCTGGAAGGAACACACACCTGCAGCGAGACTGGATTGGAGGCAAAGCTGATGCAACTGTTTGTGCACTGAGAGATGGAGGGAAAAGCACTGGAAGAATCCAAATTCCATTTCACTGGGCTGCATAATGTCCTTCATGGTAAACAAAGACCAGCCTTTCCGAAGCCAGGGGCTTGCAATTAGAGAATTTGGTTACTGACGTGGAAGTGCACAATGAGGGAAGACGGAGATTGTACTCACTCCAAACTACCTCATACAGCTCTCTGGTTCTGAGAAGTCAGCCAATTCAATTTACTTACATTTGGCTGCCACTTTCAAAAATGCATACATCGGATGACACAATTTGTTATATTAGATTTACTAATATTTTACAATGATGCAGCAAAGAGCAGGCCAAGTACCTTAGACACATGAGATTTATAGCCAGTGATTAATCTTGTAAAAGTAATGAATTGGTCACCAAAAAGAGGGAAAGAACAGATCCTTTCCCAAACAGGAATGAAAATCTAAACCACTCATTTGATGGATGAGTATGTCTTAAAAACAATAACAACAAACAAATAGAAAACATTTGGAATCTTAAAAATCTCTCTTCTCTAAGCACCCACCAGTCATCATCTTCCAAAACCAACTTGGCGGGTACAGCTAGCAAACCGAGTCTGCCCTCTCACCTTAAGAATATTAGCAAATTGCAATGGGTACTTTGCAGAAGAAATATGATATTCTTACACTAGTATTTTCCAGCAGGAATATGGCTTCTACAGTTGGCAGGCTCTAACTGACACTTGCAAACAGGTCCAGTTTGAAAGATGAGGATTCAGGGTGCAGTGAGCAGCATATTTTTCTTATTATTTTTTTTATGTGTATTTAGCCTTTTGAAAAAAAAAATATAGAAGAACGTCCCTGGAAGTGAAACTCAAATAAATTGTAAAAGCCATCCCTCCATGTTTTCTCTAGTTCTCACTTTCTTTTTTTCCTATGATTTAAAAAGAAAGGGGGGAAATAAAATGTACTATTTCTTAGTGTTATGGGAAAAGTAATTTTGACTTTTATTTTTTGAGAAGAGCTGTGTAGCAGGTTGGCTACATCCATACACACTCATATATGTGTTGTATTCCTGGTATTACTCTGACTCATTATTATCACCTTTTAAAAATGAAAACCCTACCTTTTTTGAAATGATATTACCTTATAGTCCATTGCCTTTTCTTTTCGTTTTTCTTCTTGAGTTTTATATAAAAATTCAGGGGAGTCTTGCTTCACTGGTTTTTCATGAAAGAAAACATTTCCTTTGCAGTTTGGAAATAAAAAATGCAACCATTGGAGTTGTTTTCCTTTTCCTTCCTCTAAAACCAAGAAACATATTTTTCTTTCTGCACTGAGACCATTACTGAACTATCAGATGACCAGTTGGGTCCTGAAACCAAGATATTTATAGTCTGTAAATATTTTTATGGTGGTAGTGGTGAAGAAAGGGGTGGTCTCCCCTATGCACACAGACTGCCTTATGATTTTTCTTCTTTTTAACATTTAAAAGTAAAGTCTATTTTTTCTACAATGAGAGCAAAGCAATCTAAATCTCTGCTGGGAGAAATTTCAGTGATTCTTTTTTATTACATTCTCAGACACTGTGGATCTGTGAGTTATGCAGATTGTGGATTGATTTTTGTGGTTCTCTTTAATATGCAACATAGGTATTCAGAAATTTAAAAATGTTTATAAAGATAGAATTATATTTCAAATATTACTTTTTTTTCTCAAATCAGTTTTATCTTAGAGCACGCAGTCCTGTAAACAAAGGAACTCAGGAGTTTACTTTAGAAAATGTTGGTGTTTATGCCTCAAAGGCAATTTAATGATGTTTAAGTCAGCTTTGCTGTGGTAACAAATGCTCCCTTAATCCCTCGACCTCAATGACAAAGGTATCTGAGGACCACCTGTGGCTCTGTTGTACAGCTACTTCTATTCCAGGATCCAGGATAGAAGAGCAGCTCTTATTTGGAAGATGTCATTTGCACACCTAAAGAAAAAGGACAAGGCATACACACTATGATTCTTAAAGCTTCTGCTCGAACGTGGCATCGGTTGTATATGCTGTTGACCAAAGCAAGTTGCATGACCAAGACTGCTATCAATGGTGCAAGGAACTATATTTCTCCCACAAGAAGTCACTGCAGATTCCATGACAATGGGTCAGGTATATAATTATCCTGAAAGAAAGAGAGTGGCAAATAGTTAAGAACCACAGTATAATCTATGGGGATGAACAACAGGAACTTCCATAAACTCATCACCAGTCAGTCCAGGATGTTTCCAATCTCCATCCTACTTCCATGATTTAACTCAAGGCTCCCCCACTATGAAGAACACATACAGAATTCCTTCCTCCTGTTGTTTAGTGTGTACTCAGGATATTTAAAAAACAAACTATTATTTGCATTAGTAGAGAAAAACTAGAAGGATCAGTATTCTAAAAGAAAGCATTGTAATATAGGCTAAAACTAGAGACATGGACAATTCCTCAAGTTTTGCTTAATGTTCTTAAGTTTTTCCACCTTATTCTTTGTTTTCCTTTTTATGTATTTCAACCTCTCTTCTTCTCCTTTCTCTAAAATACATAGACTGTCCTTATTATATTTCTTACTTTTTCTTAATTTCTGCTTTTGCTATTTCCTTTCCCCTTTTTATTTCATTAATTCATTCCTTCATTCAAAATTACCTCCTAGACACACCTAGGATACCAAAATAAAATTGACATGTCTCTGCCTCAATTTATAAAATAAGGAAGTCCTACTAAGTCTGTCCAAGGTACTTTATAACCCTGAACTTCTATGATTATTAGCTCCCAAGGGCATGCAGATCTATAGCAGAGACAAAGATATACAGTATTAGCTATAATACAAAATATACTGTTTTAAGTGCCAAGAAAGGGTAATTGGTAAAGTGCTATGGAAATTCAGTAGGAGAAGATTATTTAGGATAGGTTGGCAATAGATCAGTCTCATTATCTCCATTTTCTAATCATTTCCTCTCTTAAAATTTTCTTTCTCCTTCATCGACTGACTCTCCCCCCCCCAAATAGTTTATCCTCGGTGCCTAGTCCAGGGCTCTGAATACAATTCCATATCAGGACCATTTTCTTTGCAGATTACAGAAACTCAGTTCAAACTAGCTTAAGTAAGAAAAGGATACATACTAGCTCATAAGATGAAAACGTGTCAGGCATTAAGGCATACAGTCTAGATATTTAAAGGATGTCTTTAGGAATCTATTTTTCTTCTTTGGCTTTTATTTTCATGGTTTTGGCTTTCAAAAGGAAGTTCTTTCCTCATAGCTTTAAGATAGCCACCAGACTTACAGACTACCAAGTTAGCAACCTCAGGAGTTCAGCTCTCTCAGTACTTCTAGCAAAATTTCTTTGTTTGTTTGTTTTGAGACAGGTCTTATTCTGTTGCCTGGTTTAGAGTGCCATGGCATCATCATAGCTCACAGTAACCTCAAACTCTTGGGCTCAAGCGATCCTCCTGCCTCAGCCTCCTGAATAGCTGGGATTACAGGCATGCACCCTCATTTAGGCTAGATTTTTTCTATTTTAGTTCCTTGGCTAATTTCTTTCTATTTTTAGTAGAGATGGGGTCTCACTCTTCCTGAGGCTGATTATGAACTCCTGACCTCAAGCTATCCTTCCCTCAGCCTTCCTGAGTGCTAGGATTACAGCTGTGAGCCACCACACCCAGCCTCCCAGCAAAAGTTCTATATTCATTGGTTTGTCTTGAATGAAACAGTCTCTCTCACTGCTGAATCAATCATAGTGACCAGGAGCATGGAATGCTTCAATTGGTCAGGCTGGGTTATGTTGCCATTCTTCAAGTCTACAGAATGGTAAACCTTACTTGAAAATGAATGAGGTTGAGGGGGTGATAATGCTTTAAGGAAAATAAGACTGCTGTTTTATAGGAAGGGGAGAATGAAAAATAGACAACAGATATCTGCTACATAGTAGGAGCTTAATGATGCATTTTGATGAAAATGATGATGTTATTTTTCTTCATTGTATAGGCATGTATGGATGCAAAGAAAATCTTTTTTTCTCTCCCCAACACTTTATTGTTCTTAGCCTTTTCTTCCTATCTCACTTACTGCCAATTCTATTCCCTGAAGATATTGTCATGTTTCTTTTTTATTAATATTCCTTTAAATACTTTAAAGCATGGTTGTTTTATAGTATGTCTGATTCCACCAACATTTGTAGTTTTTGTGGGTCTGTTTAGGTGGTCACTTGTTTCTTACCCACAGTGTCTCTTTTATGGGTATGAGTCTGATTATCTTTTATTTTATGCTAGTCATCATATTTAAAAAATTATTTGCAAGAAAAATGGAATCCAAGATGATGATATTTTATTCCCAGACAGGTTTTGAATTCACTTCCACCAGCACATTTGGGTACCACCAGTGTAGCCTCACCTTAGTTCAAATTTAGTGCTTCAGGATCCCTAAACCATTCAGATGATGTAAATATGGGATGTGTGATGTAATGAGGGCTGGTTTACTACTGAGCTTCCTAAACACTGGGGGTACAGCTGTTGTACCAGCTTCTTGTGAGGAGATCTCCTAGTTTACTCCTCAACTAGTGTGTATTCTGGATATGAATTTCTAGTTTTCTTCCAACAAGGGACTTTCTGTTTCTTAAGAAAATTAAAATTCAAAATTTCTAAGTTGGGCAAATACTATCAGGATGAAAATGACATTTGTGTTCATTTACCTTCCTAGGTTCTTGCTTGGCCATTATTTCCTTACTACATTAATAGCTCCTTGTGGCTGTTGGAAATATGTTTATTATATTCATCGTTTTTAGTTGTTTTCAGTAGGAGGGTTGGTTAAATTAACCCAGCCTGGTATTCCTGGGATCTAGAAGTCTTTTCTCTGAAAGCTGTGGTCTATGCTTCATGATACCTGATCTTTTCTGTTGTCTACTCTCCCAGTTCTCTGTCCTTATTTTTTGATTATACACTGTGTGTGGATAGGCCCTGTTGGAATAGGATACTCAAACCCATATTTCTTAATATGACTTCATTGATCATCTTCTCATGATCTTTGATACTTATCTTTCTTTCTCTGTCTTGGGGTTGGTAGTATGGGTTACTTCTGATTTCTACAATATATTGTCATCTTGGTCCATTTGAACTCTGGTGTATTTATGGGATACCTATGTTTCCAATTGTAAACCATTTCTACCATCTGCAAGCATGATAAAAATTACTGTATGACACAGGCAAAGGGTACCAAATATATAAATGATGTTACATATTTATAATTGTATTACATACATTTACATACAACATATTCCCTTTACTTCCTGTCCCGCCTAAGGAACATTTATCAGCCTTTACTTGTTACTGTAAACAAACCCTTGAGTTTTTTCCTCCCAATTTTCTGCTTGGCTTATTCACTGGTTCTTTTCCTCTAGATGCCTTAAATTTAATGCTTTTTTTCCCCAAGGTTTTCTCTTTGGGTTTTTCCCTCCTTGTGGAGACAACCTCTTCCATTACTATAGCTTCAACTGTATTCAACAGTGTGAACCTGATAACCAAAATTTACATCTCTAGTCATGGCGTATGTATGGTGTTCCAGTTCCATATTATTCCCAATTGATTACTGGCTATCTTTACCAGTTCTAAAATTCTACATTTCCAAAATTGTATTCTCTCTCTTTCTCCTAAGACTCTCTTCTTCAGGATTATATTTTTTTGGTAATAGTACCAACATTTACCCAGTCTTCCAAAATAGCAACTTCAGCATCACCCTTGCCTCCTTCCTACCTCTCCCATTCCCTCATTTAACTGATCATCTTCCTTCCTTTTCATTTCCACTGACATTGCACTGGTTTAGTTTCATATATATGTATGTATATGTGTATATACATTTGGTACTTATTATTCACATATTCCATATTTGCAAATTTGCCTTCTCACTAACATTTATTTGTAACCCTCAAATCAATATTTGTGGTACTTTCACAGTCATTCATGGATATACTCACAGTGGTGAAAAATTTGAGTCATCCAATGTGCATATTTCCAACTTGGGCAAGGTGCCGTTCTACCTTCTTGTTTCAGCTCTCATACTCTAAACAGGTATCCTTTTCATGATCTATTTGGTGCCAGGTTCTTCACATTTGTGTGCTGTTTTTTGGTGATTTCACTGTTTAAAATGGTTCCCAAGTGTAGTGTTAAAGTACCGTACAGTGTTCCTAAGTGCAAGAAGACTGTGATGTGCCTTATAGAAAAAATAAGTGTGTTAAATAACCTCCCTTCAAGTATGAGATACAGTACTGTTGCCATGAGTTTAAGGTTAATGAATTAACAATGTATATTAAATAAGGTATCATTAATCAGAAACATGCACAAAATAAGGTTATATGGTAATTGGTTGATGAAAATATCGTGACCAGAGGCTTGCAGGAACCTAACTCTGTATTTCCCCTAAAAGCAATGTTTCAGTATTTGCTAATTCAGTTTTCTAGTGACTTTATAGAACATAACTATCATGAATAATAAGAATCAACCATGTGTATGTGTGTATATATCTCATATAATATAGTCATATATCATATGTAGAATTAATCATATGATCATACACATGAATATGTAACTATTTAAATAACCAAACTCTTGACTGGTTTCTCTCCAATGCATTCTCAGTTTTGCCATAGTATTTTATTTTTAATGTAGAATCGAATATGTTACATTTACTTAAAATTGAAAATCCTCAATGCATTGAAGATAAAGTTTATATTTGTTCCCATGGAAGTTCAGTTTATTTACAATCTGGTTGCAATCTACTTTGCCAATCTAAATTTGTACCACACCCAGTAGCACATTGGTTTATTATACAACTATTTGACTTTATAGCTCTCTGCTTTCCCTTTATCACCTTTGACTTAAATGCTTTCTTGCTTCTCTAATAAAATCCTACTTAGCCTTCAATACCAAGCTCATATATCATGTCTATGAAGCTTTTCTGATATTAATACTTATACAAAAGCAGTAATTGCTCTTCATATTTCTTTCCATTTCACATTTACTGCGGTTGCAGAGGGAGTTACAAATATGGAAAGGGGAAAGGCTAGAGTAAATTGAGTGATTGGAATTTGGGGGCTGCATAAAGAATTCGTGATTTAACTCTGATGCTGAGAAGGACTAGAAGCTGTGACACTCTAGCAGCAATGTGTACACCAAGCATCCGGATGTTCATTGCTAAATGTAATTCTTCACTAAAAGAAACCAAGGCCTTTTGGTGAAAAAGCTCATTCTAAGGTTTGAACAGGAAAAATACAAGATGAGTTTAGAAGTTATGGTTGTGTAAAAATGTATTCAGAGCTTGTTGGGAACATGTCAAAAGGACACAGAACTCAGGTGAAGATTGTCTCAAAGGCCAAATCTGTGACAAATTGAACATCAAAATAAATAGAGTCACATAATATAACTCATTAAACAAAATAAGAATCCATGGGTCCATACTGATATCAATCAATCGCTCCCACAGAAAAGAAAGCTCTTGCAGGAGAATAGCAACTAATAAATGCAGAAGAAATAATATTATTAGAAAGTCACCATTTGGCAACCATCGAGTAATAATTGATTCAGACAAGAATCAGTAATGGATGCCAAAAGTAGTGGATGAAATTTCCATAAGGAAGAGAATACTTAAACATTCCCAAAGTATTTCTCATAAATTAATTGTTAATGTCAAAGGGAAAAAATAGTGGCATTATCATATAAAATCCTGACTAGACAACCTCTTAACCAAGTACTGGGTAATGGAACAGCCAGCATCCTGTTCCTCTTGATATGGGACAGACTAGCATCATGCTCTTCTTAATATGATGCCCTAAGAAGGAGACACCATGAATTCTAGAGTTTTCCTCCTAAAAAAGGGCATAACCTCAATCTAATTATGAGAAAATATAAGACAAAGCCAAGCTAAAGGACATTGAACAAAATAGACTGTTCTTCAAATATATCAAGGTTATAAGTGACAAAGAGACTGAGGAATATTTCCAGACTAAAGGAATCAATAGTACATGACAACTAAGCACAGCATATAATTTGGGATTCAGTCCTAATCTGGGGAACAAGTAGTTTATAATGTTTTTTCCAAGCATTTTACAATTTATTGAATATATTGGGCAACTCAGAATGTTTGAATATAGACTGTAGATTAGATAATATTGCATTACTATTAAATTTTCTAATTTTGATAACATTGAGTTTATATAGGTGGATGTTACTGCTCTCAGGAAGCATACACTGACTTAGCAGTAATAGATCATGCTTAAAATTTATTCATCAATAGTTTATAAAAAATATATAGGTAGCTATACTGACACAGTAAATGATAATGCAAATGAAGTAAAATTTAAATAATTAGTGATACTTAGAAAAGACTATATGGGAGTCTTAAAAACTGCATCAAAATAAAAGTACTAAAATAAAATAAAAACTTCATGAAACAAAGATAATCTTTTACTTATTTCCTGCTTAGTTTTTAAATCTTCTCAGTTGGAATGCAAATTCCATATGGGCAAAGATCTTGCCTTCCTTTTTTACTGCTGTATCTTCAGCATCTTGTCACAGTGTCACTACAAAGGACATTAATAAATATTTGCTGAATGAATAAGGGAAAAAAACATATGAAGACAAACACCAATGGAACAGATTTCCATGCCTCTAATTTGCTCTTTCTTGAAATCTCACTAAATCTTAAGTAAAATAATTTTTTCAAAAGGGGGAGAATCTATAAGGAATGGAAGAATAAAAGCAAACAACTGTCCACCCTAACCCTCCCTGTTCCTCCAGAAGTTACCTTCTTGGCAGAATGTTGGCAAATCTTTCTCTGGGAAATCTGACCAACCCTAGTGAAAATAATTAAGTTATATTTTGATTCCCCCAATAAATGTCTCAGTCAGTTTACTTATGGTTCATTTTTACCATATGGAAAAGCTCAAGTTGAAAAGCATCATCCAATGCTAAGAGTTTTTAATCGACTTTTTATCTCTCACTTTTAAATAAGCAAATATTCAAGAATTACCAAATACCAAGAAAATCCTCAAAGATGAAAGATAAAGACCAAAACAAACACAGAGAAAATCAACTTGGAAGAAACAGAGACTACATAAAGAAAATTTTAAAAAGAAAAAGAGAGCTCTTGGAATTAAAAAGAAGAAATGGAAAACTCATTAGAAGACTTGGAGGATAAAGTTGAGAGAATATTCCAAAAATAGAGAAAAAAAGACAAAGAGATGAAAAATAGGACAGAAAATGTAGGAAAAGTAGAGGACAACTCTATAGTGTTCAATATTTGAATAACAGGTATTCCAAAAGAAGAGGACAGAAAATGAAGGGGAAAAAGTCATTAATAAAACAACTCAAGAATATTTCCAGAACTGAAGGACATGAACTTGCAGGTTTGAACTGGAGACCATTATCCTGAGTGAAGTATCTCAGGAATGGAAACACAAACACCACATGTTCTCACTTATAAGTGGGAGCTAAACGAGAACTATAGATGAATATAAAGTAGTGTACTGCTGCGTCCCCAATCCCACCACTGAACTGTGGCTTGTTAGGGACCTGGTCACAGAGCACTGCTGCACCTCCACCCCCTATTGCCCCCCCTCAATCCCCCAACCCTGTTTGTGGAAAAATTGTCTTCCATGAAACTGGTCCCTGGTGCCAAAAGGTTGGGGGCCACTGACCATTGGTGTAATGGACACTGAAAACTAAGAAGGGGGAAGAGGGATAAAATTCTACCTATTGGGTATAATGTACATTATTCTGGTGATGAGTACACTGAAAGCCCTGACTTCAGCATACAATTCATCCATGTAAAAAAAGACACTTGTACCCCATAAATTTTTTGAAATTAAAAAAAAAAAAAGGCCATTAAGTTCCCAACAAAATTCATGAGAAAAGATCTACACCAAAGTACTTTTGGAGACCTTTTAGACCTCTAAGCTTCTGGGAGTGGGCTACAGATAGAAACATAAAAAAGAGTCAGTAATTAGAATGGCTTTCACTCTATGAAAACCAGTATTGGAAAGTAAAAGACAGTGGAGTAGTGTCTTCAAAATACTAAAGGAAAATTATTTCAATCTAAAATTTTATACCCAGCCAAACAATCAGTTGTGAGGGTAGAAAAGGAACAGTTTTATTTATTTTTAATTTTTTTATTTCAGCATATTATGGGGGTACAAATGTATAGGTTATATATATTGCCATTGCCCAACCAAGTCAGAGCTTCAAGCATGTCCATCCCTAAGACGGTGTACACCACACTCATTAGGTATGTATATACCCCTCCCTTCAGCCCCCTCCCACCTGCCCAACACCTGATAAATGTTATTACTATGTGTGCACTTAAGTGTTGATCAGTTAATACCAATTTGATGGAGAGTACATGTGGTGTTTGCCCATTCTTGTGATACTTTACTTAGTAGAATGGGCTCCAGCAGCTCTATCCAGGATAATACAAGAGGTGCTAGATCACCATTGTTTTTTGTGACTGAGTAGAACTCCATGGTGTACATATGCCACATTTTATTAATCCACTCATGTATTGATGGGCACTTGGGTTGTTTCCACATCTTTGCAATTGTTAATTGTGCTACTATAAACATTCATGTGCAGCTGTCTTTTTATAGAATGTCTTTTTTTTTCAAAAGGAACATTTTTAGACACACAAAGTTGCAAAACATTTATCTCGATACAAAATTTTTTGGAAACTCTTGGAGAATGTCTTACACTGCAATGAAAGATTAACTGAGAAAGGGAAAGATATGAGATACAGAAAACAGAAAATCCACTGAGGGTGAGAGGGAAAGGGAATCCCCAGGAAGATGGTGAGGGGACATCCCAGAATGACAAATGTGTATCAGACAAAAAGGTTAAGTATTCCAGCTGGAGCATGCCAGAGCCTTCAAGAGGGACTGTAAGATGAAATCAATGGCTCACTTGGTATGAAAAAAACACATTAAAAGGTGATTAAAATGACCAGAAGAGGGTTTGGGTTGAATTTCTTGTAAGTCACAGAGAATTCTGCAAAGAAGAAAACAAATGGATGATAGTTCCATAGAAAAAAACTAAAATGCTGCACAGGAAAGTTACGTAGTCACAGTTTACTACATGACTCAACCCTGAATAACATATTTAGTCATAATAATAGAAGCACTTAATGTTGATCTAACCATATTTGAAGGATGGGAAGATGGTATGTAGGGAAGAGGCAGGAGGAAAAGGCAATAAGTTTTCATTTTTCATAGTGGAAAATCAATAGATGATACTTGTATCATCCATGGTTCAGTCAGGGACAGTCACTGGGTGTTATAGACAAGGGATTTGTTATAGCAATTAGATCTTACACAGTTGTGAGAGGAGCTGAGGAAGTGAAGTTCTGAAAAGGAAGTAGGAGGACTGGAGGAATCACTAACATGTCTGAGAAGCAAAACATGCCCAGCCACTGTAGTGCCATGGAAACGGGAATTTGTCGAGAGGTCTATGGAAATCCATTGGCTCTACAACTAGGCATCCAGTGGTGGGCCTAGGGTCTCTGTGGGTAGGTAGGACCACTGGTCAGGAAGAAAAGCAGGACCCAGTGCAGAGGAGAGTGAATTTAGCTGCTACCTGCTATGGACCTCTGCTGCTGTCTCATTGCATCTTATTGTGAAAAGTCTTAACCACTGTTTTATTTCTGCCCACCCCCATCTCAAGTAGATTCCTCTTTTAGCCAGCTCTAACTCAAAATCATTACACAGCAGGAGATTTGTGAAATACAGTTCCCAAGTGAACCCAGATGACACAGTACAAACCACAACAGTCCATCTCTTGACAATGTGGCATCCAATACACACCTCTTTTAACCACATTTAAGTCCCAAATAAAGAAAAAAGCAAATTTGGTTTCCTACATAACATGGCACACTTATCCACAAAAAAACCCATATTGACCTTTTCCCCAAAAGAGGACATACAAAGTCTCACATATTACCCTTTAGTCATCCTAGGGTAATGTTCATTCTTTTAGCTGAGTCACATTCACTGTTTCATATTCTGTAGTTTAAATACTGAGATATAGGCTGATTACAGTTAACACATCTTATTTTAGATAGAAGAATAGGAGATAAAAATATTGGTATTTGATATTCACATCAAATCAAGGCAGAAATACTTGCAACTATTATAGACTGTTTTTGCAACTAGTCACATGATTGTATTTATACTTACTTTCCCCTTAGGATTGAACTAGGTGGGCCTCCTAATAATGTCTTACTTGATTTGTATAACAGAAAAACTTTCAGTCTGGCTTACAGAAGTGTAACTTGAGTCACCACACAATAGAGAGTCATAGCTCTTTAACCAATCCCAGACTGGAGCCAGTTCCCATCCCAGAGCTCCTTGAACCAAGAGGAGGTCAAATCTCTGGACCCAGCATTTCACTGTAAATCTTTTTTTATTTGGCCTTCCCCAACAGGACCCAGGGCCATTTACTCAGATCATTGTGTTTCTGGGAAGGGGAAATTACCAGACTTTTGGGAACTACTAGGAATTAGCTCTAAATTGACATTAATTTCTTGAAACCCAAAATGTCATTGTGGTCCACCAGACTAGGGGCTTATGAAAATTAGGTGATAATTGGAATATTGGTTTGAGTTTATCTTCTAGTGGGCCTAGTTTATCCCCAAACCCAACCCATATTTATTTCTTCAGTTCTGGATTGAATAGTTAGAGTAGATATCCTCAGCAACTGGAAGAACCCCCACATTGGTTCTCTGATTTGTGTATATATTTTTATATTATCTTTAAATTTTTTTCCATATTGTTTTAAGGTTAAAATGACTTAAGGAAATGCATATAATACTGAAAAGTAAAATACCTTGAAAATAGGTGAAAAAAACATAGTAGAGGAAAGAAAAGAGTAGAAACATAAAATGGAGCAAGAAATGAAACCAGTACATAAAATGTGTGATGTAAACTCTTGTAGCTTACTTTAGGGTAAGCCACAAATTTGCTCTTGAGTAGTAACATAATTCATTATAACCGTAAGTTGAAGACTAACCTAGTGCTTAGGAGAGGTGTATCTATGTTGGATACTAGTACTGAAAAAACTTCATGGAAGGATATTTTTCTGCTCTTAGGAAGTACCTGTTCTGTTGTTTATTCCAATTAGCATAGCTAATTGAGTTTCCACAAACACAGTGAAAACAGACATCCTATTTATATTAACGAAAACTGAGCCTAATTCTTAAGATAGCTGAGAATCTCTGTGTATCTCTTATTAACTGGGTACGGTAACACTTTCTTCCAGCAATCACATTCACACAAAAAAGAATGAAAATGATGCATATTACTTTAGTTCAAAAGAGTTCAGGACACACAAAATTAAATAAGAGAAATAATTTTAAAACTTTTGGTCAAATCTTGAGTTTTCTCTTTTGAGCTGGTCTGAGTTGGACTTCCTTTGAAGCCAACAAAACTGCCTTCTGGATTTCTTCCATAGGGGTGGAGAGTAAAATGACAAATAGGCCTTATCACACCAGTCTACAGAAGAGTTCTCAAGTGGCAGAACACAGTTTTTAACATTTGGAGGAGTCACATATTTACACATTTTTCAAATGTTAAATAAGTGATTATGATGTCGCTTTTTAAAAACAACAAATTGGCCTGGATAAGGACTGGTCAGTGACCTTGTAGGAGATCTTTCATATTAATTTAATTACTTCATACAAAATACAATACATGAATATAGGCTATCACATGCAGCTAGCAAAACAGACATTCTGATTGTATCTATCAGGAAAAAATATACTATCAATATTGACACAATGGCAAAAATGCCATAATTTGTTCCCAAGCAATTAAAAAATAAATTCTAGATTGAAAGTATGCATATGACATTAACGAATATCAACAATGAATAAGAGGATGGTGGGAAACTTTAAATCTGAGAATTTGAATATCAGATAGCATAAAAGATAAAAGAACTCTAAATCAATTAGCTAATGAAAACAAGAATCAGTGCCAAAGTCAACCAAATCAAATTTATGTAAAATAAATAAAGATTCAGAAAAATTTAAATCTATTCTACTATAGCTCCCATTGTACAGTCATAACATGGTTGTTAACATTGAAACAATGTATTAGAAAACTCCCAAATGAAAATTTAAAAACAACAGCATGGGGAAAAACTTTTTCAAGTATAACACTGAGCTATAGCAGATAAGATTGGCAAATTGCACTATAGAAAAATATTTAAATATTTTTGATATATTAATATACAACAAAAATGTTAAAGGACAGATGGGAAACTTGGAAAAATATTTGCAACTCAAATCACAAAAGATAATATATAGATACATGCATAGTCTACAAAATAAAAATAAATGATCAAGAACACAATAGAAAAAGAGAAATTATATTTTCAGGGAGTTCATGGAAAAGAAAATACAAAAGGTTTGAGCATACTAAAGACATACATAATTTCATTTAAAAAATACAAATTAAAACTTTACTGAGATACCACTTTTACCTATAAGTATCAAAAAAACAAAAAGTCTTGGGCAGTATTTATGGAGATAGGCATTTTCATACATTGTAGTATGATAAAACCTCTGTGGAAGAAACACACACACACACACACACACAGGCAACTGTTTGATCCAACTTTTCTACTTTTAAGAATTTATAATGCAAAGGTAAAATGACCCATGAAAAAGTTAATTGAAGCATTGTTTACAATAGAAAAAGAATGAAAACAATAAACATCTATCACTAGGGGGCTGGCTAAATATAACCATTCAATGAAACGAAATGTGATTGTATAAAAAGAACAAGAAAGCTCTCTAGAAACTGATGCCAAATGAACTCTAAGATACATAAAATAAAATCAAGGTGGTGACTAGTAAATACAGTATTCTACGAGTTGCATAAAAGAGAGAAGACAGAACATATTATATATATATAATATGTTATATATAATGTATATATTATATATATGGAAGAATATATTTCATGTATGTATACACACATATATAGTCATTAAATATGAAATGTTCGATTTTGAATCAAAAGTGTAGTTTATTATAGCTCAAACAAGAAGCAGTGCAATTAATCAAAGTATGTGCCTAAATTATCTATAGACACAGTTTTGCCATCTTAAGGTTAGCTTGTTTATGCTAGCAGCAAAGAAGCCCGGAGATCAAATGTTGACAAAATCGCAAAAGGCATTTTCCACAGCTTGTTGAGAATTGAATGTTCTTCCTTGCAAGAAGTGGTCCAAAGCCTGGAAGGAGTGGTAGTCAGTTGGTGCAAGGTCTGGTGAATATGGTGGTTGACAGAGAGTTTCCAAGTGCAGCTGCTGTAGTTTGTTTTAGCAGCGTTGTTTGTGTGACACGTGGTCAAGTGTTGTCTTGCAAGAGGATTGGCCTCTCTCTATTGACCAATCTCGGCTGCTTAGTTGCAAGCATCCTCATCATGTCATCCAATTGGTTGCAGTAGACATCTATTGTAATCAATTGACCAGTTTTCATTAAGCTGTTGTGGATAATACCAGCACTGTACCACCAGACACCATTAGTTTTTTTTGTTTTTTTTTTTATAAATATTCAGTTTTGGACTGTTTTGGCACTTCATCTTTATCCAACCATTGTGCCAAATGCCTATGATTGTTAAAAAGAATCCATTTTTCATCATATGTAACAATACGATATAGAAATGGTTCTCCTTTATGTCATGATAGCAAAGAAAGGCAAGCTTTGAGACATTATCTCTTCTGACACTCATTTAATTCTTGCAGTATTCATCTATTGAGCTTCTTCACCTTGCCATTTGTTGTAAATGGTCCAATGCTGTTGAAATAGTAATGTCAAATCTTGCTGCTAATTTATGTGTAGGTTGAGACAGATTCCCTTCCACTACAGCTTTCAGGTCATCATTATCCACCTTGGTCTCAGGTGGCCCACATAGCTCATTTTCAAGATTAAAATCACTGGAACTTACTGTGCGTTCATTAGCCACATCCTTCCCAAACACTTCATTGATATTTTGAGTTGTGCTGTATTGGTTCCATGGGAACTCATATTCAAAAAAAAAAAAAAAAACAAAAAAAAAAAACAAAAAGCACTGAATTTTTTACTTATCCAGGGTTCCACAAAAATTGCTTTAAAAAAAAGGTGAAAGATAATCACAAGCCAAAATGTGCATTTGAAAGACTGAGGATGTTAACTGGATAAACCTTATCCAGTTACTTGCTTTATAAGCACAAAATATCTTAGAAGTATACTCAAGACCTGGAAAGTTATACAAGAATAACTGATTGTCTCTAAGAAGGGGAACTGGCTGCCTTGGGGAGAGAGATGGAAGAGCCTTTTCCCTGTATATCCTTTTGCAAGGATTGAATTTAGAGCTAAATGACTGAACTGAAAGTTAAAAAAGTAAAATATAAATTTTGCTTCCCAGCTACATAACATCATCCTCCCCCCAGACCTTCCCTATCACCAATGAGTGGTATGGGGTCAACCTCCTCAGCATGCTCCTCTGTAGACAGACACCAAGCACAAATCTATTTGCAAAGCCAGTTTACTGAAACTACTATATAAACTCAGTTTGCAGAAAATGTCCATTGAGTCTTCAAGATGGAAAAACTGTAAGCTGTGACCCTCAACACCATATTTAGAGTTTAGAAATGAAAGGAAGCAGAGATATGGGATTAAAGTTAATCATAGTTTAGGATCCGCTAGCGTTGTATTTTTTAGTAGCAAGAACATTCCTGGGATCCTGAAATCAGGAGAAATATTCAGTGAATGTAGAAAAAAATGTCTGCATTATCAACAAATCATCCCCAAAGCAATTAAGCGTGAGAACTAAGTGTGACAGAGTTTTGAGGTTCAGTGGTGTCCTCTAAAAGGCAGAGCAGATAGGAGGGAACACATGAAGAAAGAATTAGGAATCTCCTTTCCTCACAGAGCCTATTTTTGACTTACTAAACACATTAACCAATTTTCCACAGAAGTGGTGCTTTTAAAATTCTTTTTCAGGAACTGAAACTTGGGGTTCACTAAACTGAAAAGCAAGTCTGGTTAAAAAAATGCCAAGTGTGCAACCCAAAGGAGTAAAATTCTGGAAAGTTATCTTTGAAGGGATAAGGTTGAAAGTGGTCTGTAAATTTAGCTAAGGATGACAGTGGCTAACTATTCTTTCTACATGGAAAATCCATGACTGATGAGTTTGTCCTCACACGGGTTATACTCTACAACAAACTTCCCAATAAAATAGAAAATTGATTGTAAACCAGAACATGATAGAGGTGAAAGAGACCTTGGTCTAATTTTCAGAACATATTGCTAAATAAACTGAGATCCAGAAAATTGCCCAATGCGACCCAAGTGATTAATGGTAAAGCTAGATCTGCTTGGTCTTGTGTTTATTTTTGCCTTTAAATATTTTAAAGGACACTGATAACCATTGATCTTGAATAGATCTCAAAGCTATACGGGAAGGCAGGGGGCTTATTTAGATAAGTTTTTTTCCCCCATGGATTTAACTCCTTCATAAGTGCAATACATTTGTTGTGTGCAGCTTATATTTGAGAGACATTAGTATTTATGATGCTGGAGAGATGTTTGGCATCATATCAAGATGCTTAAAGAATATCAAGTTATTATGCCAAATACTGGGCCACTCCCTAGGCTGAAATGTTTCCAATTGCTTCCAAATTCTGTGCTTCCAAATTGATCCTTAAAAATCAAGAATGTAGAAAGCTGAGAAACAGATCCACGGTTTCTGCAATGCGGTTTGTCAACTCTATTTGTGCCCTGTGGGCCAGTCTCGGGGCTGGATTTTCTTATATATGAAATGGGGACAGCGACCTCAAGTCAGATTTACTTGAGCATTCTGAGGCATGCATAAAAGGAATAACACTGAAATTCTTGGCACGTAAGTATTGGTATGTAATACTGACATCTGTCAAATAGTTATGGATAGGCAATATGGAATGGTTAATAGACATGGCTATGTTAATATTCTTATTGTTTCTATATGATCGTCTTAAGTTGCCAAATTTCTGAACATTTTCTGAAACTGAAAATAGAAATAGAAAAGGGAATTTAAATACTAGGAAATGCTTTCATAATAACATGGTACCTGTGAGGATGTCTACAGTCATCCAAACTGCCGTGGTTAGAGCATACATTTTTCTCTTTTACCTAAGAGTAAATACATTGTTTCCCACAGTTCCAAATGCAGGACATAAGATTGGACCAGAATGAAGTCAGGTAGCCCCATGTGTATTCAGTGTAACACTTTGTTAAACGGAGTATTTGTCGAAACCCAAGGCACCTAAAATTTTTAACTCAGAAGACCTTGTAACTGGGAAAAGGAGGGAGGAGTTACTTTATCGGAAAGTGAACTTTCCTTTAAAGAATCACGTTCCTAATTTCTTGAGTCCTGCAAGCAAGGGGTCGCGCAGGTTTTTGCAAGTTTTCCTGGAGGAGAAACAAAGTCAAGAAATAACAGTCCTAGAGGGAGGATAAGCAAAAGCTGTTGGAAATACTCATCCCCTCAAACTGATGGTGCGTTTTAATTTCAGCTGCGATAATGTCTCTTCCTGTAAAACAAAGCCAAGATGTAAATTAAAAGTGGCAGAGGTGTGGCGTATTGCTCCCGTTTAAACTGCTTGTCAGAAACAGCCGTCTCAGCTGGGGAAGGTTTAGGAAAAGGCGTCAGTCCTTCAGTCAGATCCCCCTGCAGGAAGGTTGGAGTCAAGGTTGGAATAGACCCTTGAGCTCCAGAGAGGACGCCTCCGGGTGAACTGCGGGGTTCCGGGAACTCAGCAAGGTCAGGGGGCGCCCCTGACCCCAGCTGCTCTTCAGTTTAGCCCCCCTCTCTTGGAAAGCCCGGCGGGGATCTGTCTGGAGTTAGGCTCTCTGTAGGCCGTCAACGTTCTTTAGGACCTCAGGGAAACCCAGGCGTTTCTGGCTTTAGGACCCAGGAACTCCCAGGCAGCCTAGATTTAGATGTCTTGGACTACAGCACCACCTACTTATAGAAGCATCCCGAGCCTCTGCCGGTCTGCATCTCCATCGGAAAGTGTGCTCGCCACATCCCTTCGGCCTCGCAGTAGGGTTCCGTCTCCTACAGTTTGGAAACGGGAGAAACCTTAGCTGTGGAGGGAACGTGCAGAGAGCTCGAGAAGCGGCACAATTGCACAGGGCGCGGAGAGTGCGAGCGGGCGCACCCCTCGCCCGGGGATCGCGCTCGCTGGCGCGGACGGAGCATCCCAGTGGCTGCAGACGCGCTCGCTCCTCCGCGCCCTGCCTGCCGCCGCCGGCCCGAAGGACCCTCAGCGCACGCCGACTCCGCGGCGGCCGCCGGAATCCCAGAGCTAGCAGGAGCTCCCGGCGGGTCTCCACAAACTTTCCCCCAGCCCACGTGCTAACCAAGCGGCTCGCTTCCCGAGCCCGCGATGGAGCGCCGCACCTAGGCACGCCTCGCCGCCCGCGATCTACGTGCGCACGGTAGGCGACCCACACCGCGACAAGCCGCGGCGCTCGGGCACCCCACCGTGGGGACCCAAGGGTCAAGAGCGCTCTTTTAACCCCGCGCTCTCTGCGCCTTTGGAACTCTTTCCTTTCCCCGAGCGCCCACACGACGTCCAGCCCCCGGGTGGGAGCCTAGAGCGCGGCAGCGGTTGCTAATTCACTGATTGTAATCACCTTCCCCTCCAAGTCGTCCGCAGCTGCGCGCTCTGGATTAAGCTCTTCCGCGGCTCGTGCCAGGCAGTAGCTCGCTTCCCCCTTCCCTCCTCTCTTTAAATCGGGACGCGCGAAGGAGCAGCTGCCTCTCCCGGGCTCTCTCCAATCCCCACCCACCCTGTTTCTCGCCCCTCATCTCTCAGGTTCGCGGCGGAGAGATGCTGATCGCGCTGAACTGACCGGTGCGGCCCGGGGCTAGCGGCGACTCTCCCCCCGAGTCCTCCCCAGCAGCGCGGCCGGCGCCGGCTCCTTGGATGAGCCCTCCAGTTCCCCGACTTTGAGAGGCGCCTCTCGCCCGCCCGACCGTCCAGATGCAGTTTCGCCTTTTCTCCTTTGCCCTCATCATTCTGAACTGTATGGATTACAGCCACTGCCAAGGCAACCGATGGAGACGCAGTAAGCGAGGTGGGTCACTCTCTGCGGAAGGTGCGTGGGGTCCGGGGGCGGGTGGGCTGTCGCGGTGCTCACTCGCGCCCTGGCTCCGGTGCTCAGGTGGGCAGGACATGCTCTCCACCCCAGCTCTCGAGGGCCACCGCTCCTTACTGTTAGGGCCGGGAGCTTTGCAGAATGCTCAGTCTTTTCTGTCCCCTGTCGGCGCGGGGAGCGGGAGCGGGACGCGCCCGGAGCCCTGAGAGTCGGGCGTCTGGCGGGCGCTCCCGGCTAAGTCGCGCGGTCCGCGCCCGCGCCCGCCTCCCCGCCGCCTCTCCTCGGCTCTTCTCTTTCGCTGCATTTATCTGGCATTCATTTTTCTTGTTCTCTCTCTTTATGTCCTCTTGACTATCTTCCCTAGAGGTGATATCTTTACCTTCTCCACCCACGTGCGCCCCAAATCCCGGCCTAGTATCGTGTGTGTGTGTGTGTGTGTGTGTGTGTGTGCGCGCGCGTGTGTGAGCGAGCTGTATTAAGCGAAGGTGTATTAAGTGGAGGGGGAGGATCTACCCTTCTAGGAAAAAGAGCAACATGGATCTCTTTTTCTGGAACCTGAGAGGAGACGGGAACTTTGTGAATTGAGTGTCAACTCATGCGCCGGTTTTCTGGGGTGTGCTCGCCTGCAGAGTGATGTTTTTAAAACAGGCCCCACTTTGCTTCCTCCATTTGCTTCCCTCAAAAGCGGCTATTTTGGAGAAAGCATTGTTCTCAATGAAATTCACTTGCGGCTTTTTGACTGCTCCCTCCCTCTCCATCACTTTGTGCGCAGCGGGGCAGGCGAGTGGAAGCCTCCAGAAAGGTTGCAGAGAACTGGTTTCCTGCAGATTTGGTGTGTGCGCACTTCTGCCTCTGAGTCCTGCTGAGGCTGCAGCTGATCCAACTGCACTTTAGGGGAAGGGCTTCTGGGCACAGTTGCGTCTGCTGGGGGATTTAAACATAAACCACGCGCACATTGAATTTCCGGCGCAGGGAAGGTGCGCAGCAGCCCTTTGCAGGTACTTGGTGAGAGCTGTCTTCGTCCACCAGTTAAGACTTTGGCGCAGTTAGAATTTGTTGCAAGGTTCATACATCTTGATTTCCGCCCCTGCCCCCAATAAACGTCTCACTCGACCTGTGATGTGATTTGTTTACAATTCATTTTATGTAATCTCCGGTCGGTCCTGCATCCAGATTTTGAAGAGGGCTTTTCCAGTCTTGTTTTTTTTTTTAATGGCTTTTTAGGACGTCCTTATGCTGTCCTCTCCTAGAGGTAGAGCTAGAGGTTGGCCCACCCGAGGGCCGAGCTCCAGATAACTGATGGCGTGAGACTTGCGTATTCTCCGCTCTCCGGCTGTAGCTGTGTATGTGCGTGCGGTTTGTAAGGATTCCCCCACCTCTGCCTGCCCCTCTCATTTCTGACATTTGGAAAATGCATCTTATTTTCAGAAATTATTCCAAAAAACCAAAAAACATTAGGGAGAAATTTCTTCCCAGAGAACTCGTATTGGTACTTGTCTTGAAAAAGTCTCTTTTCATCTTTTCTCCGCCTCCCTATCCCCCTCCGCCCTGCCTCCTTTTCCCACCCCATTATTTTCTTTCGAGGTATTATTCGGGAGAGCAGGCAATTTTTGATTACACTGTGGTCAGAAGTGTTTGGAGAGGCTCTTCCTCTTATAAGCAGAATTGCTGTCTATTTAGTTGAAAAAACTAAAGTGCTCAAAGTTTGCAAAATGCGGAAATATCTAAAACCCGCTGCCAAATTCTTGTTTATTGGGTGGCTTAGTAATTCAGTGATCGCTTTCTGATCCACACTGCCTGTTCCACTGTGGTCGAGTGGAGAAGAATCGAGCGTATTGTTTTAGTGGAACTTAATGCGGAGATGCTGTTGGAGAATGACGTTACAGCACTCCTGCGGCCAGAAGGGATACTGCACGCGTTTCTCCGCAGTGCCATCCCGTAGGGTTCTGCCTGTGCCTTCTTAGGCATCTGAGGCAGAACATACTTATTTCAAAGCTTGCTTTTAGCAAAATCTCTTGTAATAATTACGATCCACATCCACAAGCGGTGAAATTTAGAAACTCAACTCTAAACTCTGGAAACTTTTGCCAAGCCCAACCTTTCGATTTAATAAAATTCAAATGCTTTCAAGTACATGTAAATTGGTAAGAGCGTTAAAAAAAAAATCTATCAAAGTTTTTTTTTTTTTTTTTTCTTTTTCTTAACAGATGTCCCTTCCCAAATCCCAAGTTTCTGGCTATAAAATAACTGTGGTCCTTAAAAGTGACCACACTATCTGTGTTAACAATGGGTGTACTGTGTTTTTAATTAAAAGTGGAACTACTTAAAGGCCTGGCGAGACAGTGTAGGGTGATAGTAGCTTTTCTACTTTGCAAGGAAGCTTAAGGATCGCATTGTGAGAGTACTGAAATGAATAGAGATCTAACTCAAGTTGTGTGAATTGTCCCTCTTCACAAACTTAAGCTGGTTTTAATTGATCTCATGTTCACTGATTGATCCTGCACCAATTGTTGTGCATACCAAACAATTGGCTTTCCCCAAAAAGATTGATTTAAATTAGTTCCTTGGTGAATGCTTGACTACTAGCCAAATCATGTCAGCAGTGACAGTTGACATGCTGGAGCCTATTGTGGTACCAACATTTTTCCCTTTTCCCCTTTGTTTTGGATAGTGGCAGTTAAATATTTTCTAGGAAGAAGAGTGATTAGTACTTTAAAAAAAAGGTGTTGTAGCTTAAAAGATTATTTTTTTGGCTTTGTGCTACCACGTAGGCGGCAGTGGTACCAGGACTGGTTAGGCTTACCCCTGGGACCTGACTCTTTCTTTTACTTTTTTTTTCCCCCTCATATTCCATCTGCAAATAATCAAACCTTCACTGTGGAGCATTCTCAGAACTCCTTTGGCATTATATTTAGTCTGCTCTATGATCTCAGATGCTCCATAATATCATTTTCTTAATGAAATAAAATTCTTGGCAGAGATCAGATAATTTAGTCAGTTAAAATCAATTGCATCCAGTCTGGAATAGAGAGCAAATATATCATTTAACTCTATATTTTATTTTGAAATATAGGCAGAGGATTGAGAAAAGAGAATGTTGACCTTCTCTGCTTTTGGACAAAACTCTTGGCATGGGGGAGACCATCATAAACACCACTACTGTCACCTACCAGTTTTTCTTCCCCTTATTTTGAAAACAAAACCATAACATAAAAATGCATTTGATAATCACTAATGGGGACCGGCTGCAATAAGTTTTTCAATTAGGCACAAAGACAATACAGCCCTGAGAACGAAAATATCTTTTTAGAGGGGAAGACACCTGCCAACATTTTGAAAAGCTGATTGACAGCTCATGTTTTGTCTGTATGTAACGGTATTAAGGTTTGCTGGTCCCCCGATCCTGCTTCAGAATATAGTCCTTATTAGCTACTGTTAACCCCTACTGTTATGTCTCTCAAGATCTCTTGTGATTTATTTATATGGCAAATGAGTTGATTACTTTTGTTTTTTGGAATGGTTGTAAGCCCCATTTCAGGCTGAATGACTGAAAAGTGGCTAGACAAATCATAACTTTATTATGGTTTCCTGGAATTTGAGCTTGGTATGTAATAACTTGTATCTCTATTCTGTTTATATGCCTAGTCATATTTTAACAAGGGATTTGTAAAAAACTTCTTGATAGAACTCTCTAAAAGCAGCAAGACTTCCAAACATATAATTGGTGTTTCTGGTGGTCCGATGGTAGGGGGCGTGCTGTGACAAGTGTTTCCTGCTATAATCTTTTCTATACTGAAGCCCTGGCTTCTCCTTCCTCCATAATATCTCATTTTCACAAAATTAGATTTGGCTTCTTCCATGAACATGAAGTGTTGATCACAAGTAGTGTGGTGTGTTTCTGGTAACTGAGGTTGGAAGAAACATAAACATTTTCTCTTAAGCCTTATAGAGCTAAATTAGTGTTTGCATTTAAAAAAAATTTAATGAAGAGATTTGGAGATTTTTTTTTTTTACAAGCACTTTTAAGTAATTCTTGTGATATTTAAAAATACAAAATGGCACATGGAACATATTAACCTACACTTAAATGAAAATGTTACAAAATACATTTTGTATGCTTGCTTCCTTTAAGTTCCAAAGTATTTCAGAAAAGCTGATGTGATGTTTAACTTTGCAACATAAACATGTTCTTTATTTTCTTTTTCTTTAATTGGCTGCTTTTTTCCTAGCATAATTGTACAAACTTTTCTGGTCAGTGTCTTACCAGTGCAGGAAGGTCAGAAAGTTGCTGTGCCCAAATCAACATTGTATTTTGCCACTGAAATTTGGAAGTGATTCAGAATAAGTGACATTCCCTTAAGTCACTTAGGCTTTCTTTATCTGCTTTTAAAATGCAACTTGGATAGAATCCGGTATTTGCAGAAACCACAGGTTGGAAATGACACTTCTAATTCCTTAATGTAAAACCACTTCTTGATTTATTTAGAGACCAACTGGCCAGTTTATGGATTATCCAGGGTACTTCTGCCTCTTTCCTTCCAACGGGACTGCCTTTAAACCATTTTTTTTTTCTTCCCTGGAAAAAAGTCCTCTTACCCATCCCAAATCCAGGAAATAGATGACAGACAGATCTTTTGATACAATGCTTGATAACTACCCTTCTTAAAGGAGGTGGTAAGCTTTGGGATGACAATAGTTTAAAATTTTCTGTATTTTTCAGGATGACATGAGGTTTATTTTTTTCCCCATTAACGGCAGCAATCAAGGGTTGATCACTAGATGAAGACAGTGTAGCATGTCTGTATTTGTAAATTTTCCTATTTTCAGCTGGAATAAATAGGGAAGGTACTAACACTAAAGTGCATATATAACGTATAATAGGTAAGATATATACACACACATGTATGTGTGTGCATGTAGAGAGTATGGCAAGAGGATAGATAGTACGATTATGGAGGATTGGATATTCAGGATGAAAAACTATTTTCACTCATTTTTTCTGGTCTCTCCCTTTTAATCATTTTCTTTGGATGAAAAGATGGGGGAGGGGGAAAACAATGAATAAGGATAGCATTTTTTTACTCTTTTCAAGGCTCGCCTTCTACTTGTTGTTCTCTCGTCTAGGACCTTTTTTCTATCAGCTACCTTTATTCAAGCATGCTGCTATTCCTCTAATCCTCAAATTCTTAATTTCCTCCCACCTCATATTGCTTTCTGGTCTCTTCCCCTTTTATTCACTTCTACTCTTCCCTTATCTTGCATTTGAAAATCCCGTGTCATTCACTCTTCAACATATAACAGTCTGGCTTCTACCTCCACCCTTTTATTAAAAGGATTTTCTTTTCTTTAAAAGTTTTTTCTTTTTAAATTAGGCTTTAGTTTTTCAGATTCATAACAAAAATCGAGCTGAAGGTGCAGAGATTTCTGAAAGGGGTTTCTTAATGGTCATCCATGTTCCACACTCGCCTCACTGCCAACTCATCGCAGTTCCCCATTACTCGTTCTTCTGCACGTGTCCAGAGAAAGTCCCTTCCTTTGGCTACTGCACTGCACTTGAGTTTCGCCTCCTACTTTCTGCCCATTCTGATTTTTCTCATTCAGCATGGGCGTAGACTAGTATTTCTTCACCTTTATTCTTTTCCTTGGGGGATTTTACCCATCCCTGTTTCTTCAGCCATTATTTGCACACACAGTCCATCAACTCTAGCCTCAACTTTTTTTTCTTGAGCTTCAGATCATATTACACTCTGATTTCCCAGCTACTGCTATATGGACAAATATTTCATGTACATTCAACTTGACAATTTATCTCCTATGCCCTCTCCCAAATGTGTTCCTCTGGCTTGTGTTCCTTATTTCTAGTCACAGAGTTTCTATGTGCCAAGGTTGGAAACCTCACTATCCACTTTGACTTTTCTGTTGCCTGTTGTATCAGGTCATTATTGCCCAGGCCATACCAGGTTAGGGAGTTTATTTTATATCCATCCCGTCCTTTCCATTTCCAAAGGTATTTCCTAACTCAGGCCCTCATAGATGACTCATCCTCCAGCATCTACTTCTTGCTCACTCCATCCTTTAGGATGTTGCCACATCTAATTTTTCTCCACCATGGATATCACGTTACTTTCCTGCTGACAAACCCCACACCTCCCAGGCCTCCATGTTGACTGCAGAATAAATGCCAGCCTCTTTCAGGTGGCAGTCAGGGGCCCCACCATCTGACCGAAGCCTGTTTCCAACCTTCCACCACCCTGAAAGCAGTATATGCTTAAGCTATCCCAGATTACTTTTTTTTTTTTTTTCAGGCTTATGGCAGGTTTCCATGCTTTTGTGCTGTTGAGCACATGGTGGTGCCCAGCTTCTAAAAGGCTGCTGCCTCTCTGAAGCCTTCCTGGAATTTTGTGCCTGCCTTTCTAAAGCCAAAGGCAATCATTCCCTGATATTTTCTAAGCCTTTTGCACTACTCCTAAAGGACATTTATTTCTCCCTTTACTCTGGTTATTTTTTCAGTTGTTTCATCATATTCTTACCTTTCTGTTGGATGGAATTATGACATCTTCATCTTTGTATCCCTCAAACTATGCTTCCTCCACAAGTTGTAGTGTAACACAAAGTCATTGCATATGAGAGTTTGTTTGCTCTTACAATTATTTTGGTGTCTTAATGAGTTTTTTTTTTAATTTGAAGTTCTTTACACCTAGTTGAAATTTGAACGAATGACTAAAAGCATCCCCACCCAGTACTCACTCTGAAGTTTCTTCTGATAATTTCAGAGTATACTAGTGACTGTTTGTGTGTATCCATATACTTGTTATTTGAATGATTGAATATCCCAAGTGGCAGGTGATTTTTTGGGGTAGGGTGAACCTTAGGGACCTGAGTTCGGAAATATCTTTAGGTGAATTTTGGGTAGGGGAGGGGGGGTAACCTATATTTTTTAAAAACACTTCTAGAGAAAGGGGAAATAAGGACTTCTCATTCCCAAATATGTTGCCCATATGAAAAATTCTAGAGGAAAAGAAAAGGTGATTTTTACTTTCTAAAAATATGTTCATATTAATAAGATAGTACAAGAAAAAATCTGACTTATACTTACAATGTTAGTATAATATAGCTATGTGAACATATCCACGAGAGACTCAAGTTTTTGTGCGTGCGTGTGCGTGTGTGTGTGTGTGTGTTTTAGAACAAGTTCTGTAGGTATGAAGAGACCACATCGTTCGTTCTTTCTGCGTAGCGCTTTCTAGGAGAACACTGACATTTCACTGCCCTTTGAAGGAGGCGGGGCCTGTTTGACTTACAAGGAAGGTGAGCTGCTATGGAAATGATGTGTGGTTTTAAAAAGTAACAGTTAAGTGGATGAGAGCTAGAATCCAACTCTCCTGAATTCACTGGCTTTTCCTGTACGCAGTAGGTTTTCAACATAAACGATCTAACAAACAACAAAAAAAAGAAATTACCTTTGAACCCATTCAAAAGTCTCAGAGCAGAGACTTTTATTGAGTCCTGGAACTCCTACAACTTTTAATGCTAATAAAGTAACTGATACTAAGTAACTGGAGGCTGAGGGGGTGTGGTAATTGAGGGGTAGACCATAAGTGTGTTGTAGTAAAAATTGACATACTTGCCTTGCTAAAGTTTTTTGGTTATTCTTGTATTTGAGTTATAGAAATCTTATTTTTGATACTGCAGTAGCCAGAACAAATGTGTGTACGCACTTGTACTTGTGTTCATATCTATAGATGTGTTTGTAGGTATGTCTATATATGCACTTTATGTTTACACATATCTCATGATGTCAGAATAACCAATAAAGGTTAGAGCAAAGCTATTAAATATTCTTATTTTTACTCTAAGGAGAAACTAATTATAGATAAGCCTTTCCCCTTATCTAGTTGTTTGGGGAAAACCTTTATATTTTACTTAAAACATCTTTAATTTTTATCTCCTGCTGACGTATAGTAAGAGAACTGGTAAAACAGAGGTTTATCCTGTTTAGCACTTTTTGGGGCAGGGTTTCTTGTAGTCCAAAGGTGGGGCTAGGGTTTTTGTAAGTCTTCTGAAATGCGGAGAAAATGTTTTTCTATTTCTTTTTGGTTTGAAGATCTAAAGCTTCCACTACAGCCTCAAAGTGGTCCAAGGTTCATCTCTTTCAATAGGCTAAGAAGCATTGGTTAAAGAATAGGAGGTAGACTTTCTTAATTACCATGATGCCAACTAGCTGCCTCACATTGATATTAGATATGTTTTCTAAAAATTTATTTTCTTTGGATTGTCTAGCCATTTGTCATGTGTGTGCTTAACAATATGTGGTCACGTTGGAAGCACCATCTCAAGATTTATTTCAGTAAATAATTACTTGGCAAGTAATCCCTACTCAAAGACGATAATTGTTAAATTCTCCTCTCCATCCCCCGAAAGAATTTATAAAAGTACAAAATAAATTCACAGCATAGGGGTTTTGTTAAAACTTCTCATATGGTCTAATTTTTATCTCATTAACAAAACAGTGAATATGTAGTTTTAGAAATAGCTGTTGTAATTTTCCAGCTGGTGACATCTAGTGCTGGCATTGATGTGACTTGAATGTATTATGCTGCCAGTTCACAGAATGGTCAGAACTGAGCTTAGCACTCTTCAGTTCTGGCCAAGTGGGCTTCTGCTAGATCCTTGCTTCTATGACAGCACATTTTACAATTTTTGTACCGTGATGGATTTAGTCTCTCACCTGTTGCTGGATACAAGTTGCCAACCAACCACCTCAGCAATTAAAACGCACAGACCGATAGAGGGCACACTTTGCATTCTTTTCCTTGTGCTTTGTTCTCTAGTTCTGTAGGATTCATGCTTGCTTTGCTTTGTCCCATTGGTTCAGGTGGCAAACCTGCTCTGTTCTCTCCTTTGATGCTGTGATCATCTTGAAGTCATCACAGAGAGAAAAAAGGAACAAATAAAAAGAGCTTTCAGTCTTACCAAGCATTTCTGGTTTGGGTCCCTAATCTCCTTTTGACAAGACCTCACCAAAAGGCAAACTTAACCAACCTCACAGTTTTAATATTGGTGAGACAGATATTAAAGCTAGAAGTTGTATTCGTTAACCTGCAAGTAGATTCCAGCTTCTACAGCCACTTTGGAAAGCATTAGGTTTTTAAAAATTTAAGTGTTTTCCATAAAGTGCATGCCTAAAAATTTAAGCAACTGGTAAAGTTTAGAGTTGCCCAGATGACTCTAAATTAATCCTTCCCAATTGTTTTCCAGATTCTTTATTCTTTCTGGAGAGACCCATTTTTTTCAAATGGTGAAAATTGGAAATTTCACCTTTTGCAAATGGTGAAAATTGATCTTATTTTGAAAATCCAAAGTTTAACTTAAAAAAGTTCTTTCTTCCTTGTATAATAAAGTCTTAGGGTTTAAAAATTCTCTGGCACCTCATGATTCACCTCACATGCTGTGTTCTAATGGCTCTTTCTTATAGTCAAAAGCAGGCTTTTTTAACTTTGAGGGATTTGTGCTATGTCATTATTGACCTGCACATTTAATCATTTTTGTCCCCAAGAGTTTGCTTTGTCCCATTGGTTCAGCTGGCAAACCTGCTCTGCTCTCTTCATGAAGTGTGGTTGAATCATAGTGGGATTAATAGCCTATGACCAAATGACATATTCTCTGCCCACTCCCCAAAATATAACCCTTTGGGTTAACTGCAGTATTTGTTGTCCTCAGCTCTTCCACTGTCACAGAAGGTCTTTGAAAATTGCCCTGAATCAGAGACCTTTCATATCTCAGTGGATGGGGAAGAATTGCTCCTGAGGCTCCTAGGTTACCGTATCTGAATAGGCATGAAATTAAGGCACAAGTGATCTTTGACTTGTCATGTCCTTTGGGTAGTTCTTGTAGGTGGAAGAATACTTCATTAAAATTAATGCTCATTTTGACACTTGCTTCTTGATGTTTTAGAGGTTTACTTTCTTTAGGGGGTGTCTATATGTTTTTTTTTTTTTTTTTGGACAGCTCAATGAGTTGTATGGTGTCTATATGTTTAAGGGTCAGATTTATAGGGAATTTCGAGGGACTCATGTATTAGTTCTGGGCTTTTCTAAGTAGATATGAGGAAACAATAAGTACAGCTATGAGTTGAGTAAATGGAATGAGTAAATTGGTTTAAACATTTTTATTTATCCAAGGATCTTTGATATCTAGCTACTTTAAGAAAAATCAAAGTTGTCCTACCCATAGCATTCCTTCCACCAATGAAAGATATCTTGTGGCCACCCTCCTTCCTGCTTTCTCTAGTAGAGAAAGCTTGTTAGGGTCAGGAGACTAAGTATTTTGAAAACCACTGGTGTCTGATAAGTGGACAGCTGTGGTTCCCAGAAGTACCATTAGTGGGTTGAGGTTAGTTTGTGTGGAGTTAGAGAAGCCATTTGCACCACTCCTGGTGGTCAATACGTCATGGCAGTGGCTGATGCAATTCTTGACGGAATCCTGTCAATTATGAAAGTTCTTCTTTGTCCCCTATTTTAAATGTTATCCTGAAAATTGATGTAGAGCTTCAAAACTAACTCTTGAAGAATGATTGTACAAAATCATGAGTTTAGTGTAACTTAACTGTTCCCTATGCAGAAGGAAAGATAATTAGTTCTTTTGCAGCTTGAATCACTTTGATTTGAAAGTGATTCAAGTGAATAATAACCATTCTTAAGGCCTTGGCAAGCTTCTCCACATCCAGCAGTCATCTTTTAGTTGAATTGAGAGAGAAAGGTTTGAAGAAATGGTAGAGCCTTGACTTAGGGAAAAGAAGAAAGAGCAAGAACAAGATCACTTCTTCAGACACTTGAGGCCTGTTATGTGGAGAAAGGATGTGAGTTATTCCACCTTTTGGAGTTAAGGCAAAATGAAGATATTTCATAAAGATTGAGGTTTATATTTAGAACACTGTTCACTAATGGAAGAGACCCTTCTTTGGAATCTTTGACTTTGAAAATTGCTGTTTTCTAATAGCAGAGAGCATCTCTTGAGTGTGTTGTAAATCAGGTGGCTGCATTGACTGTAGAGGACTCTAAGCACCATTTGCACTGTAAGAGCCATTATGTGAACATCTGTAATGCATGTGGTGTCTAATAGGTACTTTAATAAAAATTCTTGTTGACAGCTATTTGAACTCAAATTACAAGACGTTTGCCTTCCTAAACAGAGGACACTAAACAAAATGGCTACTTTAGATTCTGCATCATCATTCTAAACTTTGGTGATAATACTATTAAATTTGGGCATGTATCTCAGTTCTCACATGATGTCAATTTGTGGAATGTTTCATTATGAGAAACTCGGAGATTTCAATACAACTTTAACCAAATGGATTATGCCACACAGACAATTTGCTTTCTTTAATGGGTTACTAGACTGGAAGATAAAGAAGTATTTGACAAAAACTTAATATCTTGAATGTTTGAAAGCATAAGAGGCTTAAACATCTTTTTGTACAAGGTAGAGAAATGGATGTATATCATTGATATTGTTTACTTGAATTATATTTGGCAGAGGGTGGCAAATAATGGATTGATGCTCACTCTGAGAGAATCGTCAGGTATAGTAAAAGACCCTGTCTTCAGCCTTGTTTGGAACAATATTTTCTTAATGATTTGGCTGAAAACAGATGGTATGCCAACCACACTTTTGCACAACATGAAATTGAACAGGACGTTTAAAATGTTGGCTAACTGGTTAAGAAAGATCTCAATGCTTGGGAACGACAGAATGAATTTACAAACGAAATCTTAACCAGAAAAATGTAGAGTTTACTCTTTAAGATCAAAGAACCAACTATGGAAGAATAGGATCTTGGAGACAGGGAGTTTTCATTGATTTCTTTCTTCTTTGACTCATTCTAAGGTTATGATGTGATGTAGTTGCAAAAAGAATTGGCTGCATTAAGAGAAATATTTACCTAGATTGAAGAACAAAGCCCCTGGAGGGCCCCAGCCCACACTCATTTATGTTCCATTCTAGATGTCTTATGTTCAGAAGTGTATTGGCACCACATGTTGTGATAATGCATTAGTTTCCTAGGGCCACTGTAACGAAGTGTCGCAAACTGGATGGCTGAAAACAACAGAAATTTATTACAGTTCTGGAGGCTAGAAGTCCAAAATCAAGATGTCAGCAAGTTCATGCTCCCAAGACTCTAGAGGAGAAGGCTTCTTGTCTCTTACAGCTTCTAGTAGCCTCAGGTGTTCCATGACTCGTGGCAGCGTAACCATAGTCTCTGTCTCCATCTTCACATGGCTGTCTTCTCTGGTTTTATTTCTAAGAACACCAGTTGTATTAGGTTAGGGCCCACCTTAATAACCTAATGGTAACTTGGTTACATCTGCAAAAATCCTATTTCCAAATAAGGTCACGTTCACAGGTATTAGGTTATTAGGACTTTAACACATCTTTCTGGAGTACACAATGCAACTCATAAAAATACTGTTTTCTTCAGACCCTGTAGTCCTTTAAATCTTCATTTTATTTTTACAGTGACCCTGTGAAATAAATATTGTTATAATATCATAATTATTATTAGTAGTAAAGCAATAATGGCAGTAGAAGTAGAATGATTAATAGAGGTAGGACCACTACGCATAGCTACACAGACTGTGTACTGCGCATAAAGGAAGAATGATATTAATTGCACTTCCCTGGACTTGTGCACATGGTGGCCCTGGGAGTGAGGATGCTTTAGACATAGTTTATAAGTGTATAGTATTTGGAATATAGAAAAGGACTATAGGAGTATAGGAGAAAGGAGTATAGGGAAGGAACTCAAGTTCCTTTCCATTTCTGAAGTTCTATGAAACTACGTGAATTCAGAGTCACCTGAACATGTTTGTTTCTTCTTCAAATAAATATATATTGCATATTGGCTTCTTGCTATTCATCTCTTTAAGCTGAAACCAAACATTTAGTTTGGCTGTTTTCTATTGAATCAGCTACAAATCATTTCTATTAACTGTCCTCTAAGAGCTGTTAGCACCCTTTTTGGCGCATTACTGCAATCTCAATATTGTCTACTATACCTGGCTTCCAGTGTTAGAGGTGTCTTAAACTAGTCCCCTGATTTTAAGTGATCTCAAATATTAGCCTTGCCAAGGGGCTTGGTCTGCTCATACTTGTGTACTATGTATACAGTGCTAGTAAGAACATTTCTTTTAAAGATATTGTGAAATTTTTTAAACATACAAAAAAGTAGAGTAACATAATGATTTCCTATATACCCATTACCCAGATCGAACAGCTATTGAGATTTTTGCCACACTCACTTTATCCATTCTTTATTTTGTTTTACTTCTCATTGGTTGAAATGTAAAGAAAATCCCAGACATTATGACATCTCACCCTACTTTCTTTCTTTTTTTTTTTTAAGAGATAAGGTCTTATTCTGTCTCAAGAGCTGTTACGATCACAGCTCATTGTAACCTTGGAATCCTTGCCTCAAGTGATCCTTCTGCCTCAGCCTCCTGAGTAGCTAGGGACTTCAGGCATGTGCTACCATGCCCACCTAACTTTTTTTTTTTTTTTGGTAGAGGCAGGGTCTCAGACTCTTAGCCTCAAGCAATTCTCCTACCTTGGCCTCCCCAAACGCTGGGATTATAGGCATAAGCCATTGTACCTGCCTCCTGCATATTTCTTTTCTTTTTTTTTTTTTTTTTGAGACAGAGTCTTGCTTTGTTGCCCAGGCTAGAGTGAGTGCCATGGCATCAGCCTAGCTCACAGCAACCTCAAACTCCTGGGCTTAAGCAATCCTCCTGCCTCATCCTCCCGAGTAGCTGGGACTACAGGCATGCGCCACCATGTCCAGCTAATTTTTTTTCTATATATATTAGTTGGCCAATTAATTTGTTTCTATTTTTATAGTAGAGACGGGGTCTCACTCTTGCTCAGGGTAATTTTGAACTCCTGACCTTGAGCAATCCACCCGCCTCGGCCTCCCAGAGTGCTAGGATTACAGGCGTGAGCCACCACGCCCGGCCTTTCCTGCATATTTCTGAATGCAGTTTTTACAAATACAGGTTTTCTCACCAAACCACAATGTCATTAACATACCTAACAAAATTAGTTATTCTTTAGTAACGCTTCTTAATAATTAGTATATAATGGATTTCCCCAGTTGACTCAAATGTCTTTTTTTATAGCTGGTCTGTATGAATCAGCATTCAAATAACACCCACTCATTGCACTTGGTTGGTATGTCCCTCAAGTTCCTTTGATTCTAGAGCAATACTTCGTTCTCACCCATTTTTCCATAATATTGACTTATTGGGGGGGGGAGGAAGGCCAATTTTCTGTAGAATGTCTAACATTTTTCTATTTGCTCCCTGTTGGGGTCACTTGCTCCTTTATCTTCCATATTTTCTGTTAACTGGAAGTTCTCCTTGAAGATTTAATTACATTCAGGTTCAACTCTTCAGGCTAGAACACCTCGCAGGTGATGCTGTGTGTGTCATATTACATCACACCAGGAAGCACACAATGTCCCGTTATGCTGTTCTTAGTGATCCTAAGATGAACCATGGGGTTCATGTAGTACCAGACTGATCCCTCTATTTTAAGGTTCCCATTAGCCTTTCATCTAATGGTTTCTCCCACTGATGTCTGTCTGAATCATCAGTTTCATTAGGGGTTGCAAAATAGTGACTTTTTTTTTATTTCTTCCACATTTATTAGCTGAAATCCTCCTCTTAAAAAAAAAAACAACTTTTTTTTTCCCCCAACAGTATTTGTTACTATGAAACACAGTTCTTATAGGAAAAGCAAGCAATAAACTTAATTCTTCCCCTTTAATTGCTGATTTTTCAAAGAAAGGAGTTGATACATGTTTGCTGGGGCAGTGGGTCGACTTTACTACAAGTGAATAAAATGCTTTGATTTGTGTTGAGCCATTGCCTGTCAGAGGGAGGACGTGAAGTCTTCCAACAGTTTCCACTTACCGAAAGAGTAGTGGTAGGATGACATAAAAAAAAAACGTTTTGGCTTTTGCTAAAGGGAATGAAATGCAAACCTTCTGGCAAACCTGAATTCTATTAGACATCTTCTGATAATGTTTTCTGTTAACAGCTTTCAGAGAAGCTACTCAGTGAACATACAGCAGCTTCAGCGTGGTGTAATCTGAGGCTCATTGGGTAGAAAAACAGTACTTTGTGCTACTTAAACACCCTCTGGAAGGCTTAGAGAGGAGAGGAAGGAAAATATTTGAGGAGATCAACTGGATGTTGTAGAATACAAGGAACGTCACCTGAGAAGGATTAAAGTTTTCACAAAGCTTGACCTAAATGGCAGCTAGCCACTTACAACTGGCTCTCCTGGCCCATCAATGGCTTGTCTTTTGCTGTGCAGTCTTTAACATACACATAAAGAAAGGGCCTACAGATTACTGCCACTTAACCATAGAAGACATGTAAAGTGTGTTTTTTTTAAAATTACCATTCTTCCTGATCATTAGCTGCTGCTGTGTCTAATTACAGAAATCTTTCATTTAAAACCTTAGCTCATTGTTACTCATCAAGTTACCATTGGTATAGTTTTTATATGACCCATTGAATGATGCCTATAATATGTACACTTAATTTTACTATCTAGTGAAGTCAAATTTAATTCACACAAATGCTTATTGAAAGGACTAAAATAGCTTGTTATAAGTTTTGAACATAAGCATTATGAATATACGACATTGAATATGTGGCTCATAAAACAAACCTGTGGTTGGAGTAATACAACACTGTAAGGGTGTGTTTTTCTTACTAGTAAAGTGCTACCATGATATTTTTAAGAGAGCAAGAAGTATTGCAAACTGAAGAAACTGTTTGTTTATATGGCAAGCCAGGAAATAGAACTAGGACTGCATATAGAATGAAAAGATTCTTAAATGAAATTTTTCTCTTCAACCTGCATAGTGCTTTTTGTTTGGTTGGTTTTCTTATTTTTGAGACAGGTCTCGCTCTGTTGCCCAGGAGAGTGCAGTGGTGTCGTCTTAGTGCACTGTAACCTCAAATTCCTGGGCTTAAGCGATCCTCCTGCCTTAGCTTTTGGAAAAGCTGGGACCATAAGCACGTGCCACCATGCCTGGCGTGTGTGTGTGTGTGTGTGTGTGTGTGTGTGTGTTTATAACATTTTAGAAATGGGGACTTGCTATGTTGCTCAAGCTGGTCTCGAACTCCCGGGCTCATGTGATCCTCCTGCCTTGGCCTCCCAAAGTGCTAGGATTACAGGTGTGAGTCACCATGCCTGCCCTGCGTAAAGTTTTAAAGTAAGAAAGCAAATGAGCTATAGCCATTACTCAGGACCAATAGTTTGTCCTTTATATGCCTTCTCTCTTTTTAAATTTTTAAAATTTAGTTGTAATTTAGTTATTTTGGCAATAGACCCCCTGCATTGACATATTTAGCTGTTTTGTCTTGGAAGCAAATGGTAAAGACCATACTGTCTTTGCATAAGTAGTTTATTTTTTTTAAAAAGCCATGTACTACAAATTTTTAAAGAATATAAACCCATAATATATTCATTGTTAGAAATTTGAAAAAGAAAATATCACTGTGAAGAAAATAAAAATAATCTTTTCACTCAGTGATGAACACTGTTAACATTTTAGTTTTTATCCTTCTAGATGTTTTGTCCCTTCTACATAACTATTAAATTTAAAACTCAATATATCAGAAGCATGTATTATCTATTTTAATGACATTATTTAGAATGTCTGCATCATAAGATATTCAACATAAAACTTTAAAATTTCCTTATTGTTGGACAGTTAAACATCTTGGTATTAAAAAGTCTTTATATTAATGCTGCTATGAACATTCTTAAACCTCTTTTTTCCTTAGAAATCATTTGCAGAATTAGGTATAACAATATACTATAATCCTTACATTTATTGAGCACTTACTATGTGCCAAGCATAGTTCTTTTTTTAATTTTTTAACTTTTCATTTTTTTACATGAAAAATCATTTACACGCAGAGGCCAAGGCCTGAGCAGGCAGTCTGAGGCCACCCAGGCCATGTGCCTCCCAGTTCTTACGGGTACAGGTCCCATTGTATGATGGTGAGCACTCTGGACTCTGAATCCAGTTCTTACTGCTACGTATTATCTTATTTAATCTGCAGATGACCTGTGAAGTACACCTATTTTTCTCCCATCTTACAGATGAAGAATCTGAAGCACCACAGGGTAAATAATTTGCCCAAGGTCACAGAGCTAGTATGTGGGAGAGCTAGAATTCCCATCCAGGCATTCTGACTCAGCCATGCTCTTAACCGAGATGGAAATATGAGGCTCTTGATCGCATTGCCAGTTCTCTAGGATAGTGTACTGATCCTAAGAAGATGGTGGGCATATTGCCTCAAGCTGTTAATTCTTCTTTTCTTTTCTTTTTTTTTTTTTTTTTTGAGACAGAGTCTCGCTTTGTTGTCCAGGCTAGAGTGAGTGCCGTGGCGTCAGCCTAGCTCACAGCAACCTCAAACTCCTGGGCTCGAGTGATCCTTCTGCCTCAGCCTCCCGAGTAGCTGGGACTACAGGCATGCGCCACCATGCCCGGCTAATTTTTTTTTTTTTTTTATATATATATCAGTTGGCCAATTAATTTCTTTCTATTTATAGTAGAGACGGGGTCTCGCTCTTGCTCAGGCTGGTTTTGAACTCCTGACCTTGAGCAATCCGCCCGCCTCGGCCTCCCAAGAGCTAGGATTACAGGCGTGAGCCACAGCGCCCGGCCAAATTCTTCTTTTCTTTAACATCTTGTTGGACTGTTCCTGTTGAGGATAAAAGGAAGCATCTCCCTTTTCCCTAAGAAATTCACTATTTAAATAGGGAAACAAAGACATTCTCTCTCTCTCTCTTTTTTTTTTTTCCTGGCTTCAAATAACATTAATATCTACTTGGTTATTTAGATATTCCTTATTTTTCCCATCAATGTTTATTACATCCCCCTCTTCATTATGTTTCGAGTTCCTTCCCTCTAAGTCTGTTACCATTTTGTAGGCCAGCCTGTCACTGTCTCCCTTCTGAACCACATCATCAGCCTTTCCACTGATCTTTCTCCACAGGGCAGCCGAAGCATTTGATTCTCTCATTTGAATGTTTCAGTAGACTTCCATTACACCCCACATAAAACCCAGACTCCTGGCCCAGCCTGCGAGACTCTGGGACCTGCCTGCTTCTCCAGCTCTCCTTTGTCATCTCAGTCCTGGTGGCTCTCTTTCTGTTTCTCAAACACTCTAGACTTCTTCCTGTCTCAGGACCTTTGTACTTGCTGTTTACTCTGTCTAGAAAGCTCTCTCCCCATCCTTTTCACGACTAGACCCTTTCTCAATAACTGTGTCTAAAGCAGCACATTTTTCTTCCTTTCCATTTCCTGTAGTAAACCATCAGGTCCAGGATGGGTGTGAGGCAAGAGGGGGTTACTTAGGGCCCCAATGGGAGGCGTGTATGTCCGTGCCTGAGCGTGAGCACCTCCTGGGTTCTCTCCCAGAGCCTCACCTGTCCCACCCTACTCCCAGCTCTGCTCTGTTATGTCTAACTACTTATTTCTTAAACACTCTAGAATTTTCTCTATTTTTCTTTGTTCCTGGGGCAGAAAACGCTGAGTGTCCATCAAAATCCCTTTCTTTTGCTTCTTGGGCGTGTAGCTAGTCAGTGTTTCCTACCTTTCCTTGGAGTTGAGTGGCCGTGGGCCTGAGTTTTGACTAGCAGAATGTGGGTAGAAGCGATTTCTTTGCTACTTCCAGGCCTGGCCCCAAGGAACCTCCTCTGAGAAGAGTCTCTCACTGTCTTTGTGTCTGCCACCCTGGTGCAGAGGACCTAGCGTTTTCTCTGAGCCCCTGTTGGATGACAAGACCACTTGGTGAAAAAAATTGAGGTCTCTGAATGACTCTGTTGGAAGTCTCCTGCTGTGTATCTGGACTGGACCTTACTTGAGCAAGAAACAGACTACTTTTTTTTTTTTTTTTTTTTTTTTTAAACCACTGAGGTTTGTTTGTCTCAGAAGCTAGCATCGCTTGACCTAACCAATACAGATAGTCTTAGCCCCACCGCAGCTTTTGGAACATTAGCTCCCAAGGGGGTAGAGCATTGTTTACGTTAGATCACTTGTGCACAGGACACTGTTTAGCCTGTTGCAGATATCCAAGAAATATATTTTTTTTAACAAATAAATGCAGCATATAAATGCCAATATGGAAACAATTTGAGAGAATGTCAAAAGAATAGTACAGATAGGATGTGTCTTCTGGCTTCTGAGGGGAAAGGAGCACTGTGGAATAACTCTAAGAAGAGATTTCATGAAAACAGGGACTTGAACTACCCCTTAAGCATAAGGGATTCACTGTTTATAAAGTGATCCTTACGTTTGTTAGGTACAAATGTTTTGAAAATATATTTCAAAGGTACAGCACCAGTGATTTCACACCAAAAGTACAGAATTTTCAACAGCAGCTCATATATTAGGCTAAATCTAATCATTTAAAAATATTTAAATCATTTAATATTTCATTTCAAAATATATCAAATCATTTCTGTAGCTACAAGCCTATAACTAGAAAATATTTCTTCCTAGTATTTCTTACTGATTATTTCCAATATGTTTGAACTTTGTAAGGATTGAATAGTTGATACAACAGAAGTAATGTCTGCTTTTATTAATGGTGTAATTCACTGATGTTCAAAGTTCAGGACATTGTTTTGCTTGCCTAGTGATGGGAATGTTAGTTTGTGGTTAGGATCTGGTGGCATTCATTGTGGGAATGTCTGTGGGCTCTAAGGAGAGGGCATTTTTTTGGCATTGAATGGTTGATGATGGGAAGAATTTTTGGTCAAGAGTAAGGATTTCCAAATTTTTAAGAAGAGAACCTATTTTTAATTTCTTGGAAGGCTTGGAGGTTCTGGGCGTGCAGGATGGGTCCGAGGAGAGTGATGACTTCAAGTTTTGGGTTGGGCTGTGGTGGGGTGGGGAACGTGCCCCTTCTACCTGTGGGTGCCTTTTCACCAGGAAGTGCCCCCTGCAAAGCCACGTGGGGACAGGATGTGAGGTGGCACACAGGTGGCTTAGGCTTTACCATCTATTAGAAGATCAGGATATAAGGGCTCAGTACCCTGGGTAAGATGACAGTGCATAAAATCTGAGTCCTTCATTCCTATTTGTATCCTAAAGTCACTGCTAAAGTGATGCCCTACCTAAGTTGTCCTAACAAGCAACTCTTCACTAGCTCTGCCACCAACTAACTGTGTAAAAGAGAAATTAAATTCACCTTTTTGACCAGATATGCTGCCTATTAAAAAACTTGGACTAAATGGTCCCAAGACTCCTAACAACAAAATTCATATTTCTAGTTTTCATTGAGTCCAAATGTTTACATGACTAAAATTTTTCCATCTCTTAATTACCACGTAATGTTGAACAGATTATTTCATATCTCTGTGCCTCAGTTTTTCTATTTGTGAGATGGGAGTAAGAGTAGCTAGTTACCTAGCTTATAATTTTGTCATGATAATTAAATAGATGGTATATGCCAAACCTTTGGAACAGGGCCTAGCACAGAGCAACTGTGCAGTGACCATTAGCTGCTGCTAAATAAATTTCCCACTTGCTTACTCTGGATGTTTTCTTGCTCATATTTGTCTACCATACCCACCTGCAAATGTTCAATTTCCTGGTTTTCTTATATGATCCAGCTTTATATAAATAGGTTTATTTCGCTCTTAGAATGAATCACATTAGAAGTACTCCACAGGCTGAAAAAGCTAAGTTTTTTTCTCTTAATATTATCCTAGCATTTTTGCTTTAAAAAAATACACATACAAACCAACATAACATGTACATTGCTTAGTTTGGTATATGTTATGAACAAACTAGGTTGGAAAGGCCCAAAGAAAACACTTGAAGAAATAAACTTAAATTTACTTAACCCTGGTTGTACATGTAATTTGAGTTATTTAAGAGTTTAGTAGAATATGCAGATTTAAGTGGCAGGAGACTTTGGTTGGAGTCCCATATGAATGTCAGCTCTCCCACAGTGACAGTAGTCTTTGACTCTCCCTGGGCCTCCTGTTAAAAGAACAAATTTTAGTACGTAATTGTTATACTTCCCCTTCTGTTTTGCAATGCTCACTGTCTTTCCATTTTCTGGGATGGTATTTGAAGCTACTTGGTTTAGATGTTCCACTTGTCCTTTCAAAATATCTTATATTGCAGGTCTGGTAAGACTGAGTCTTTTGCCTTGCTCTCAAAGCATTCATGCATATTTCTCTACCCATTGCTATTTTTATTGATGAGGCTTTTAGAAAATAGGTGGTGTTTTTAGCCTTTCTTTTAAGTCACTCGACATCTTTTATGACCTACATCTTCTGTATACTTCAAGATGTAGCCAGTAAAAAGAAAAACTTAAATTCTTTGCAGCTTTTTTGCCCCTGATGATGGAGCTGTACAACCTGAAATCTTCACTATGCCAAGTTTGAAGTCTTCTTAATTTCAGCTCCTTATCCCTACCATCCACCTGCCTCTGCCTTGCTCTTAGTCAGTTTGCTAACTACCAGTGGCACACTATCTGATTATTTTATAGTAATAAGCATCCTATTTTAACTAAATAGCTATAGTTTACCTGTTAGATGTGCTTTTAGAAAACCTAGGTTATTAAGTATGAAATACCTGATTTCCTTAAGTACTGGGTGTGACAGTTGATATCTCTGACATTTCACTTTGACACTTGTTTTATTTTTATTATGAGGGTACATCCTCAGTCTTGCAAATGCAGTTTTGGCTTGTGATTATCTTTCAAAAAAGTTTTAGAGCAATTTTTGTGAGACCATGGGTAAGTCAAAATTTCGTGTCATTTTCAAATATGAGTTCCATCATGGAACCAGTGCAGTGCAGATAGCTAGAAATATCACCGAAGTGTTTGGGAGGGATGTGGCTAATGAATGCACAGCACATTGATGGTTTGAGAAGTTCTGTTTTGGTGATTTTAATCTTGAAAATGAGCCACATGGGCAACTTGAGCCACGTGGACAATGATGAGCTGAAAGCTGTAGTAGAAGTGAATCCATTTCAACCTATGCCAGAATCAGCAAAGTTTGATGTTACTATTCCAACAATGTTGGACCATTTGAAACAAATTGTCGAGTTAAAGAAGCTGGATAGATGGATACTGCATGAATTAAGCAAGCATCAGAAAAGAAAATAGTCTACGGCCATACCACCCTGAATGCATCTGATCTCAGAAGCTAAGCAGGGTCCGGCCTGGTTAGTACTTGGATGGGAGAAGAGAAATCATCTCAAAGCTTGCTTTTATTTGCTGTCATGACATAAAAGGTGAACTATTTCTACACCATGTTGTTAAATGTGATGAAAAATGGATTCTTTTTGACAATAGCAAGCATCTGGCATAATGGTTTGATATAGATGAAATGCCAAAACAGTCCAAAACCAAATATTCATCAAAAAAAGCTTAATGGTGTCTGTTTGGTGATCCAGCACTGGTATTATCCACTATATTTTCATGAAATCTGGTCAGTGGATTACAGTGGATATCTGCTGCAATCAGACAAAATGATGAGGATGCTTGTGATGAAGCAGCAGAGATTGGTCAATAGAGACAGACCAATCCTCTTGCAAGACCACATTTTGCAAAAAACAGTGGTGCTCCAACTATAGCAGCTGGACTTTGAAACTTTCTGTCATCAACCATATTCACCAGACCTTGTACCAACTGACTACCACTTCTTCCAGGCTTTGGACCACTCTTACAAGGAAAAATATTCAATTCTCAACAAGCTGTGGAAAACATCTTTCACAATTTCATGCCCACTCGCTTTCCAGGCTTCTTTATTGCTGGCATAAGCAAGCTATCATTAAGATGGCAAAACTGTTAATATTTTAGGAGCATACTTTGATTAATTGCAGTGCTTCTTGTTTGAGATATAATAAACTACACTTTTGATTTGAAATCGGACATTTCATATTTAATGACCTAATAGGTTTTTTTTTTTTTTTTTTTTTTTCTTTCCCTTAAAATTTCAATTAGTGTTTCTTTTCTCACACCAAATGCATGCTTGGTGGAGTTAAGAGTACAATGGGGTTAGGGCAGACTTTGCTGCTTGGGTAATGCCCTGCAGCGTTACTCAGCTTTAGCACACACTGTACACGTGGTTTTGATTTTTTATGGTGTGTAAGAAGAGGGTTCTTCACTTCTTGATTCGTTTGTGATGTGTTGCTGTAGCCATCACTGTAATTAATCTCCCAGGAAGAAATCTGAAGGTTCAAGTCAGGTAAAGGGAATCCAGAAACAAGCGGCTGAGCAACATTCCCCCTCCCCACTTCCCCCACCCCAGAATTCTTTGGTCCTTGGGGATGGAGATAACATTTCCTCCCTGATCTCCTTTCATAGCCCCACGCCACCGCCAGTGCAGAGGGTGGTGAGATGGGGGAAGACTGTTGAGTCCAGCCAGATTTCGGGTCCTGTTCAACATTTACCAGGTGTAGTAGCAGCAGCAGCTTTCCCTGAAGACTCTTTCATTTATTTACACTTGGAACATCTTTGCTTTATTCATTCCAAATGTGATTTTATTAATGCCACCTTGCCTTTTTTTGTTGTTGTTTACTTTAAACCATTTTCACTTTTAATTTTGATTAAATGAAATAACCAGGAACATAGAAAAATAAACATCTATACAATACAGAATAAAAAATTAATATCTTGTTTTCTTCATCAATCTATATGTACATGCCTTTGTTTATTTTTAACAGGTAAACTATAGATATTTAGTATGGTCCTATGAAAAAAACAGTGAATTACTCAAGAGGATGGATTTTACTCTTGCATAAACATTTTAAAATGAGTTAATTACAATATTGCTTAATCTCTATCTCTAGTTCAAAATCTTATGAAAACTAATATTCCAGCAATTAAATACTTATGAGTTAGAGGCAACTTACTTTCATTGGAAGGCTTTTCTATAGGGCTGTGGAAATTCTATTTGAAAATGCAATAGGCCAGATGCAGTATTTTATATCTGTAATCCAGCATTTTGGGAGGCTGAGGTAGGAGGACTGCTTGAGTCCAGAAGTTTGAGACCAGCCTAAGCAACAATGAGACCTTCTCTATACGAAAAAGAGGTTATCTGAGTGTGGTTATATGTGCCTGTAGTCTCAGCTATTCTGGAGGCTGAGGTGGGAAGATTGCTTGAGCCCAGGAATCTGAGATAGCAGTGAGCTGCTGATTGGGCCACTGTGTTCCAGCCTGGGGCAACAGAGTGAGATCTTGTCTCTTAAAAAGAAAAAAAAAAAAATTAAAGGAAAATGCAATAGATATAAAATGTGTCCTGGAAAACACAAAAGGTTTGAAGGATCAGGAAGATTTCCCAATATTAACTAAATGGAAAAAGTGGCACAATGAGAGATCTAGTATTTTTTCACCTTGAGATTATGAAATTATGTACATGAAAAAATTTAAGTATTGTAATTCCCAGTTTGGGTGGGGAATGGAAAGGAAAGACCTTGTGTTCTTTCTAAATGTAAGGGTTTTAAAGGTACAGTAAGTTCTAAGCTATTTGTAACTCTAGAGAATGTTTTGTTTTGGAAAGATAAGAGTCTAGGTAGATGAACATGAATATTTTAAGTGTTGAAACTTCAATAAACAAATATAAGTTTTTAAACATTTTCCTGACTCCAATAGATTTCCTATAATTTCACTGTTACTTTGTGATTTTGTTATCTCTGATTGCAACCATCATGCTATTGTGCAACCTAGTGAGAGATGTAAAGGCAGATTGATGTTGGCAGGTTAGCTCCACTCCCTCTTTCTCCATGTCCCTGGAGTTTGTTTTCTTAAAGTCTCTCATGGTTTTCTTCCTTACAAATTGACATGAAGCATATAATGAAAGGCAAGATGCTCAGTGGATAGCACCCTCGGTCTAAGTTGTGTATCTTCAGCACGTTGCTCTAGCTCTCTGTCTTAGTTATTCTGCCTGTTACCTGGTTGTTACCAGTACCTATCTCCTTAGAGTAACTGTAAGGATTAGACAGCAATACCTAAAAAGTACTTAAAGTACCTAACAGGGTACTTAAAACATAATAAAAACAAAAAAGTTTTAACTGTCATTTTCTACAAAATTATTTAACGAAAAGACAGATGCAGGTCCCTCACGCATAGATATTTGTTCTCTAAAGAATAAAGAAAACTATTGTGTTAATCCTTGAACTTGTCCCATTATCTTGAATGAATGTGAAAACACAACAGACACAGGCTTTTTAAAAGGCAGCCACCTTCTTTCTTTACCAAGTTTTCTTGGAGTAGAAGCACTGCCTAGCAACCTTTCAACAATTCTCCTAAGCATATTTATATGCAATTTTAATTTATTTTTTATTAAATATTTTCTGGAGGTATTTTGAAGAGCACTGTGGTAAAGCATGCCAAGTCTTCATCATTAGCGGAAGATAGCACTTCTGCTGACAAGGCATGAGGTCACAAATTTCCCAGAGTTCCTCTTAATATACTTGGCACAGACTTTGACGTGTGTAGGATTTAAAAATCGCAATTTAAATATTTATAGCAAGATTGAAAGCCTTGAATAATGCTTTCTCCTATGTGATTAAATTTCATTAATACTTCATATTCTGGATAATGCCCATAAATTATATTCAGTAATATTGAAGAGCAATAAGGCGATAAAAATATTACCAGCTGCTGGTCTTGCTTGTACGTGGTGATCGCTGGTAAGGAAGTGGCCTGCTGGCCGCTGGGCCCCGCTGAACACTCGTGTCTCTAGGTGCAACTTGCCGCTTCTCATTGGCAGCTTCTAGTCTCATCTTCGCCGTTCTCTCCTTTTTCTTTTTCTCTTTTTCAACCTTTATTGTCTTTTATTTCTCCAAATACTGGCAATCAACTATTGTCCTTGGCAATGATTGAGGAGTTTGTTCAATATTATCTGCTGACTAGGTAACAATTGAGTATTTTGTCTGTACAACTGAATGGTTTATTTACAGAAGGCCTATAATGTGGATTGCCCTTAATAGTTCTGTTAGGAGAGGGAATTCATAGGATGAATATTTAAATTCCTGTCAGTTTTATGTGTAATTTGGCAGAATTGCATCCATACTCTGGGTGAGACTTGAATTACGGACTTGAAGCAGGCACTGTTTCAAACCACTGGTGTGCCTGTGCAGTTAATAGAGCAGGTGTTTGTTTTTGCTTTTTGTTGTATTTTTTCAAATGATGCTTTTGTCTTGAGATGCCCATTTCAATCCAAGAGAAAAGTCCACATAGCTGGTTATGATATAAGATCGTTCTTTCCCCAGACAAATGGTTTAAAAAAATGATCAGTGACCATTTTCATTTGCTAGTCTTAGTTCTCTTTATTTTCTCCCATTACATCATATCATATTCACGTTTTAATGGTTTTGTCTACCACTGAATAGACAATTTTCTTCCTTTCTAATCCTTTGAATAGTCTAAAGAAGTACTTGTTAAATGTTTCATGGTGTATGTGGTGTGAGCAAAAATCTATAATTGTTCTTGATTTGGACATTTCAAGGCAATCAAACCCCAGATATTATAAGCCAAGATAAATGATAGCACATTTTATCTTTGCATTTGTGAAATCTTATTACACTGTTCTGCAAATGTATAAACGTTTTCTTTTCATAGGGCCCTAGGCCTAAATTATAGCTGCTCATTAGCAAATGGTTTCCATACTCTGTGAAACGTGTGTGGGCGAGCCTTATGCAGGCAGCCGCCACCATCATTTGCATTGTCTGGAATGGGAGTGGGTCATTAAGCATCTATCCATACCTGTCTTGCCTTTTTGCTGCTTCAAGATAAGAGGTGTTTCATGTTTTATTGAATATTTACTTACGTGAGCATGAGAAGCAGAAATGCTCTACTTGAATAAAGTGAATAAAGATGGTAAAGTAGGAAGGGAGGGATTTAAAATATGTGTTTTATATTACACAGTTTAATTCCAACCATATCTACATGGTTGAATATATATATACACATATATCCTGGAGTGCTGACTCTATGGCAGTCTGAATGCAGTAAGCAGTTAGCAAATTGTTCACATGTTTTTCCCTGCAACACACTTACATAGATGTAGGAACATCTTTTACTGCTTACGATGTACATATCAGTGTAACATATACAGACAAGATGGCTATCTTTTAAGGTCTAGAAAACATGAACACAATTCAGGTAACCTTGTGTTGCAGCTACATGTGGCTCAGACATTGCTGTTCCCTCCCCCAAAAACGTAGTACTTGTGAATTTTGGTGTTTTTTGGATAGTGAATGAAACATACATCTTTATAATCTCTAATGTATCCTATTATAAAGCGAGAGAGGAATTAATATTCTCAGAATGTCTGGATTTTGAACTGAGGTGTCTAATACATGGGCTTTGTAATCAAAATATTAGTGTTATTTCTTGACCTCTAAAATTAGAGAATTTCTTTCTTCTTGATCACTTCCTAAATAAATATGCATAGCTTGCTTTCCAGACTTTAGAATCAGTGGTATTTTATAACTGTTCATAAAACTACTTTAGGATTGAGTCATCGGGACGTATCAGCTTTTCATGGGATGTGGATTCATGGAGCAAAGATTGGGTGAGCTTCTACTTGGTGTTAGGCAATGTGCTAGAAAGATTACTTAGGAACCAGTGAAAACAGTGCATTTACATTTTTTAAAAATTTTTTAGTGGAAACTGATTATTTTTTTTCTAAAGTTGATTTTGATGATAATTCAAATGCAGCTCTAACCATGACTGTTCCTTAAAATTCCTGGTCATTAAAACAATGTTTTGTACAGGTGGCTCTTTCATTTCACTTTTCTCTGGAGTGTTCTTGCCTCTCAGATGTCTTCCTTTCCTCATCCCTGCTCCGGCAGCCATAACCAGGCTGCAGAACTTTCACATTCCTTCACTTCTTGCCTGGCTATCACAGTGGTAAAGTTCAGCCAAGTTGTCATGTGTATCTCTTTAATTTTCTCTCAAATTAAATGTGGAATGAGAGAATGTTGGCATGCTTCAGGAAGAGAGGTGCTAAGACTGTCTTTTGGTTTTTTTTCCAAGATACTTTCCCCCCACCCCCAAAGTACAAGAGTAAAAAGTAGACCAAATTAACCATTCTGTAGCAATTTAGCAAAAAGAATTTTAGATACAACTTTAGAAATAATTTTTCTTTTTTTTCTTTAGCATGAACTCAATAGTACTTCTTCTTTGGTGCTGTTAGAGAAACAAAGCAGAGGAAATGTAATCCTTACCTTGCCAGAGCCAGAGAGACCACAATGGAGGTCTCTATCTGGGTAGACTTTCTAGTACTTTCTACTCTGCCGCTGCTGCTTTTATCTCTGGGGTTTATACTCCCCCCCCCAAAAAAAATTCAGGGTTTGAAAGTGACAAACCATTAACATTACATGTAAATAGAGCAAGCATTTTAATCAAAACAAACTTCATTACAAATTGAGTACACTTACCCTTAAGGTTTAAAAGCCCGTTTATCAAGGCACTTGCTGTTACATAATTGCTCTTATCTTCTTCTCTTCCTTACTCATAGGCTGCCTGAGGCTGTTTTCTCAGTTCACAGCCTCTGAGACTATTTAATGCTGCTTTCCCTCTAGTAATAATGGCTGCCATTTATTTTTGTTGTTGTTTTTGTGTACTTAGTGTATTTCAGCCATTGTGCTTGACAGGTATTTATTATTTCATTTGCTCCTTGGAACAGCCATCTGTAGTTGGGATGGATTTTGAAGCTCATAGGCAAGCGGCTTAAGGGAGCAAAGAGGAGAGGCCAGAAGCTCTTATATCTGTCACATGAGAGGACCGGGATCTAAAGCTGGGCTTGACCCCAAACAAATCGCCCTATTCCTTGGCTGTAGTTGGTTGGTTTATTATTTATTTTCCAACATATATAGGATCTTGTTCTATTTAACTGACCTTTGACAAAATAATTTCAGTAACAGTATAATCTAAAGTTTCATTTAACAGCCACTTTATATTTCAGCACATACATTGGATTAGGATAAAACCATTCTCCTTAGACATAGGTTCACAGCTGTGAGTTTACCATCTGGCCAAAATTTTTCCCAAGGGACTTTTAGATGGAACTTTCCAGGGTTGCAACAAAACTTTACAAACCAACACAGACAACACAGATAATTCTCAACACAAAATGCCACGCCTATCAGACAAATGGGAAAACCAAAGGGAACAATTGCCACCCCAAACTGCACCTCAGCAGTGGCCCAAATGCCCTGCCATGGGGCTGAAGGTTTGGAAATGGGAATCCAAAGAGGGAGAAGAGCCATCCCAACTGGAAGGTTCAAAAATGCTCCCCAAGTGGGTGGTCTGATTCCCCCCCCATCCTTCCCTAAATGGTGGCCTTAGTCTCCCCATTCCCTGGGGACTGAAACCGCAAAAGGGCTCCAAATTCAAACTGAGTCCCCAGCCCCACTAAACCACTACATTTCGACTCACAAACAGTGCTTCTAAACCAATGGGGAGGTCTGAAAAGCCCCCCACCCCGACAAATGAGTGGGAACGGTCTCAGCATCCTGGGCGGCTTTACTTACAAATGGCCATGGCTGTTGTGATGTTTCCCAGATTTTTCTTCCTCTCCAAATCCTAAGGTGGGTCAGAGCTTCATCCATCTGGAAAGAAAGAGATGGGATTTTCTAGGTGAAGTCGAGCCCCGGCAGCTGCTGGAAATCCATTTCTTTCTTGCCCAAAGAGGTGAGGCCCTGAACTCATGGCCTTTTCCAGAGCTGGTCCATGCTGCTTTTGTAGGGTGCCTTCTCCCGGGAAGCCAATGGGCCCACCCAAGTGTGCCATAATCTGTTACCAAAAACTTGGCACTTGTCCACAAGGCCAAAGAACGAGGACAAGCAGTTTGAGGGGGAAGGAAAGAGTTTGCTTTTCTGGCAAAGGAAGAAAAATGGAAGACCTTCTTGTCTCAAAATCCCAAATTTCACGTTCCCTGGTTTTGTGCTGCCCGATTGCCCGCCAGCTTCACACTTCCTTCATCTGTTATCATCGTTGTTGCCCCAGACAAAAATGATGCCCCCAAAAGCTGTCCTGCACCTATCTGCTAGTGATCATCCTTGAGAGCTCAGCTCCTTCCTTCCCCAAGCTCCCCACTTTGTCACTTAAGTTCCCTAGGCATGAGGGGAGAGCTATGTTAATCACAAAGTTGCTCCAACTCTTCTACAATGACTTCGTCCATCTTCTTGCCAAGCATTAACTCAGCATTTAATGAGCACCAGCACTGACCTATAATGAGATCTGGATTGTAGGCAAGAATGACTCTTTCCTGGAATCTCTTCCTATGGAGACCTCTCCATTCATATCTCTAGATTCCCTTGGAAAAGGAATGCTTCTCATTACCCCGTGTTCCTCCCTAGCCATTTTCCGCACCATCATTATTTAGTAGTCTCCTTTGGTAGTGTGCTGCATTGCTACTCTCCCTGTGTCACCAATCCACAGACTTTCAGAACCTTCCTTCCCGGTCCCCACACATGGCTCATAGGGTTTCTCTAAACTCCGCACCTGTAGGTACTATGCAGGTGACCCAGGAGAGCCTGCCCTTGATCTCACTTTCTTATCAATTATCTGACAAGGCTACTGCATTCCGAGACACTTCTAATTCCCAGTTCTCAAATTTGTATCTCCTCTTAGGTACAATTTATACTGTTCAGCTCCTCCTTACTGTCACTTAATGGGACTTGTCCTTTGCCCGTGTAACCACAGGTCCCTAAATCTCATTCTGGTTATTATTTTTAAAACTAGCAGCATATTGGCAGACCCAGGATTCTGCCTGGACCTGTGGTCATCTTCCAGGCTGCCATCTTTATTACCCTAATCCTTTCCTGTTTGTCCTTTTGTGGTGCCAACCCCATGCTGCCAAGAGATGTCTGATGTGCTTTTTGGCCTCCAGTAGGATTTACTACTCCTTAGGGATCCTTTTCATCATTGGTTTTGGACTCTTTCTCACTGCCTTTCTCACACGGTGACTCTTGCGAATGTTCTGCCATCTTGATCTTTGGTCTGTGATGTCTCATCGCTCAGATAACAACCTCGCTGTTTAATGTACTGGGAAGAGCAAAGCTATCCACTGAGAGCTCACTGACTTTTCTCTCATTCCCAGCACACTTGTACTTTCCTGTTACCGTATCCCTACTCTCTTCTTAAAAGCTTCTTTATTTATTCACCCATTCTTTTATTTATTCCTTTTGTCATCTTTGTCAGGCAGCCCATTTTTAAATTTTTTCCTCATATTTCAGATGAGGGAGGGGCCTATTGCTTCTACTTGTAGTGTTGGTCCCATCTCTTGTTCTGGACCTTGCTTGGATATGATTGCTTTCATTTGTTTCTCCCGTCTCTCATTCCCCATCACCATCTGCTTTTACTTCCAAACCTTTGTAAGTATTCTCAATATTGCATAGAAAATAAAATTATCCTTTGACTTTGCAACTTTTAAAATGTACTAGTTTTGCTTTTGCCATTCCTTTTTTGTCCCACTTCTGGAGGGAAAAAATTGTTTGCAATCTCCATAGGACTCTTCTTGTACTCATTTATTCTTTAAACTCCTTCTAAAATATTGTTAAGGAGAATAAACTTGATTTTAGTTCATGTTCTCGGGCTCTCTTCTTAAATTGTTTGCTAACTTTCAAGTCTCTCTGCAGATAAGCCTTGCATTTCCCTTTGCATGCTAGAAAGCTCCACTTACTTGGCCAACTTGTCCTAAAATATTTTCTTCTCTGTACATCCAGCCCAAACCAAACAAGTATGAAAACACACAACTCCCAACTACGGTCTTGCTTAACATTGACTTTGCTGTTGATTTTTAGCAACACCTCAATTTTCTTCTCCAGATTGGAATTTTTTACTACATCTTCAAATAGTCTCTCCATTTCAGATCCCCACACTTAATTGTATTACAGACATTTGTCAGTTTTGAGTTTATGATGAATCAAATCCACCCTTTGCCAAATTTCCCCTTACCAACATTCTAGCCCAGATGAATAGTATAGTCGTTATTCCCAAAGTCTCTTGACTGATTTTTCTCTCTATTCATCACTCCCTCCACTTCCTCATACAGTTTTTATGAATATTAAACAGGATAGCATACAGTGCATTCTCAATACTGGCAACTAATATTACTGATATACTTGTGGCAATTTCTTACTGCTTAATAAGGGGGAGGTAGTAGAATTTGGAGTTTCTAATTTCCTTGTCAGATTACTAAAGTACTATAGTTTTAATACATGATGCTAAGAATCCCTGAGCTCTAGGAACTCTTAAAATATGGACCATAGTAAAAGAGAATGGAAATGTCAGGGGAAATTATGGAATCTAGCCTTATAATTTTTTTGTCATATACACCAGGGGACTGATCAACAGATTTAATTATTTAAGCCATTCAAGAATATGGGTAATAATTTACGTGATACCTAGTAGACACTGAGCAAAACATTTACCAAAATTCCTAGGCGATGGTAATATGAAGATAAATATGAGCATATCTCAGAGATATGGGTTTGGTTCCAGACCACTGCAATAAAGTGAGTCACATGATTTCTACTTCCTCCACTGAAGTCTTGAACCCTTCCAAGTCATCCATGAGGGCTGGAATCAACTTCTTCCAAACTTGTTGATATTTTGACCTCTTCCTGTGAATCACAAATGTTCTTAATGGCATCTAGAATAGTGAATGCTTTCTAGAAGATTTTAAATTTACTTTGCCCAGGTCCTTCAGAGAAATCACTATCTATGGTAACTACAGCCTATGAAATGTATTTCTTAAATAATAACACTTGAAAGTTGAAATTACCCCTTGATCCATGGGCTGCAGAATGGATATTGTGTCAGTAGGTATGAAAACAACATTAATCTCCTTGTACATCTCCATAAGAGCTCTTGGGTGATGAAGTGCATTGTCAATGAGCAGTAATGTTTTGAAAGGAACCTTTCTGAGCAGTAGGGGTCAATAGTAGGCTTAAAATATTCAGTAAACCATGCTGTAAACAGATGTGCTATCATCAGTCTTTGTTGTTCCATTTATAGAACACAGGCAGAGTAGATGTAGCATAGTTCTCAAAGGCCCTAGTATTTTTAGAATGGTAAATAAGCATTGGCCTCAAGTTAAAGTCACGAGTTGCATTAGCCCCTAACATGAGAGAGTCAGCCTGTCTTTCAAAGCTTTGAAGTTAGCCATTGATTTCTCCTCTCTAGCTATGAAAGTCTTAGATGGCATCTTTTTATAATACTAAGGAGCTATAGGAGGCAGTAATTTGAAGATAATAGTATAATTCAGAAAAGATGTTTAGATTTCTAAAGGTCTGTTGCTACTGCTTCAATACTCAGGTAATCATTTGATCTTTTGTCTCCATTATATTCTTGGAAAAGGATCCAATCTCTTCTCAGTTTTTTTTTTTTTAAATCTTCCTATTAATGAGCAAAGGTAAAAACTTGGAAGAGGTGTTTCCCTGGAGAGAGCCTTCAATAGATTTCAATTATTTAATGTCAAACATTTGTGTTACGATGGAGTAGAAAGCAAAACAACACTTAGGGGGAAAAAGTTGGTAACTTCAGTCAAAATATGAAGAAAATATTCAGCTTCTGTGTAGGACTCTGGTTGGTCATGTGAGGTTATCACAAGATTGTATGTTCTGAGCACACACATCCATCTTTTCTTGACTTGAGGTTTAGCACACTTCACAGACTGGCCATTTCAGGATTTCATTGTCATGTAGCTTTGACCACAACCTGGGCACAGAAAAACCTTCCTCTACTTTGATGCTATTGTGGCCTCATACCTCTTTAACTGAGCCTCTGTAATTGTTCTGAGTCCTAAATAAAAGGGGAAAAAAAGACATGAACAATTTTATTATGAAAAATTTCAATCAAACCACAAATAGAGGATACCTCCTACACCCATCCCTCAGATTCAACATTTTTAAAGGTTATTCTATATATGCTTCATCTGTCTTTTCTTTTTGGTCTCTGGTAAAGCATTTTTAAGCAGATCTCTGATGTGTTATGTACCTTAATTGTTTTCCTTGTTTATCTATAAAATGTTCTTTTAAACCACGAAGCCATTACCACACTTATCAAAATTAACAGTAATTCCTTAGCATTACTGAATACCCACTAAAACCAATCTCTCAGATTGTTGCAGAAATGTGTTTTTTTTTTTTTTTAAAGTAGTTTGTTCATTTGAATTGGGATCATAGTTGGGGGAAAGGACATTTTAAAGAACACTTTAAAGAAACAATGGTGATATAGCACCTCTTGTATATTTCTGGATAGAGCTGGAACCCATTGTACTAAGTGAAGTATCTCAAGAATGGAAAAACCAGCACCACATGTACTCACCAGCAAATTGGTATTAACAGATCAACATCTAAGTGGACGTATAGGAGTAACATTTATCGGGTGTCGGGAGGGTGAGAGGTGTGAGGAGGGGAGGGGTATATACAACCACAATGAGTAAGATGTGCAGCGTTTGAGGTATGGTCATGCTTGAAGCTCTTACTCAAGAGGGAGAGGGGCATGGGCAATATAAGTAACCTTAACACTTGTACCCCCATAATACGCTTAAAAAAAGAACACTTATTCCTGATGTGATTAGAACAAGTGAAGAGAAAAAAACAAACCTCATGGGATTTCTTAAGTATATTGTGGAAGGAACTAATACTTTCTCTCAATTTTTTTGTCCTTAAGGAGCACTATGATCTATCCCCTGAGAATGAGCCATCCAATGCACTTTTTAAACAATGTAAACCACAGTTTCTGGTTTAATGAGAGATTACTTTTCACATTGCATTCCATGTCAATGCAGATGCAATGATTTCATATTCTAAAGTTAGTCCTGCAATTACTGTTTTGATTGCTCTTAGAAAAATGCACACAAAGAATACAGTGACTCAGCGAAGGGTGTTGCCAGTGGGTTGTAGTTTTTAGCTTTCCAGATATGATGGAATTGCATAAAGAATGTTCAAGTTGGACTTGCATTTTTCTGCTCCCCATGGCTTTCTTTCCATGTGCCACCACCAGCCCCAAGCACACCCTGCTCCCTGTTCTTCATTTTATCTTTAGACAGTGATAGGAGTCTGGGAAGCACAGTGTACAGGTAAATTGTAAAACTCCATAGCAAGAGGTTCTTAATAAGAAGTAAGCTATTGGTTTCCTTGTGATCAGATTTGTAAGGCTGTTCTTTCTCTTAAAATAATCCAGTAACTCCAAAGAGGTCTACTTTTGACCATAAATTGATGCCCATGCAGTACCCAATCTCTGGGCTGATTGACTATTTTTACTACAGATATGTAAAAGGACACTCTGAGTCAAATAAAGACATGGCCTTTGAGGTATACCTGTCTTTGGAGGGGGGATGAGAGCAGGGCATGGGGAAGATGAGTGGTTTGGAGATGTGGGAGGAAGGTGAAATCAAGGAGCTCACCTAGATGTTCTTGCAGTGATTCAGGCACAAATCAATTAGCAGCTAGACTAGGGTTGTGTCATTAGGTGCCAAGAAGAGATGCTAGAAAGGTTTAGAAATACCTTTGTGACTTGATGACATACTGGATTAGAGAGATGAAAGAAGGAGGAAGTGATCAAGAATTTGTGCTACAGGACACAATAAAAGACACATATTATGCTCCTGAAAAGAGGGTAAGAAGATGGGTAGAGAGAAGTTGATTTTTATTTCAATATCTCAATTTTGAAATTATAGACCACCAAGGGGAAAATATTCAATGAATATTTAGGGTATATGGCTAGGACACAAGACAGAATAGGAGTTATTGATTTGGAAGATAAATCCATTTATTCATCTATATGAAATACATTAACCCTCATGTACCAGAAACTGTATTAAGGTGTGATAGTGAAAAAAATTTAGAGTGTCTACCCTCAAGGAGTTCTTCATCATTTAGTGAGAACAAAGATTAATCAGTGGGTTCTCAGAGGATACCTAGACCATGTGGGTACTATGTATGTTATTGAATGTATGTGATTATGTATAGTAAGGACTAAATTTGGTATACTCTGTAACAACTTCTCCTTTGCTTTCCTTTCCTGTTGTTTTCTTTTTTTCTTAAAATCTCAATTGTATTTGATCTATATGCTTGTGGTCCAGGCATAGTTCCTGGGCTGAGGCTACAACCCTTATATGCTGTATGTTGGTGTATGGGGTGAAAACCTTCCCTTCTCCCCCTTTCTGTCACTGTTTTCTGCCAATCTAAGCCACCAATGCAGCTGCTGGGCCAGTTGTATTACAAGCAAGGTATGGGGCACCAATTCCATCACCTTTCTTTTCCTCCTCTTTTCGACTTGTGCCAGAAATGGAGGAAGCTAGTCTAAAAAAATGTGCCAATAATGTCAGCAGATTGATGTATCTCCTGATTCAAGGTCACGTTTTCCCCCTCCTCCACTTACAGAGATGAACAAAAAGCAGAAACAAAGTCCACTAACTAAACGTCAGTCTTTAACATTCCCAGTGTCAGTAAATATTTTTACGTTTTCATGAATGATCTTAAAATTTCAATGTATGAAGTTATGGTCTTTTATTGTTCCTTGATTCTTATGTCATTTATTATTCTTATCCAGGTGACACTTAATACCTATGTTGCTTTTATCCTGAAAGAGCCTTTGCTAACATAAAGGTTTAGTCTTTTTTTTAAAAAATTGGATTGATAATCTACTTTGTGAATTTCTCAAAGTGCATGGGATGCACAGTGTTTTAATGATCAGCAATAAACATTACAATTTATTTTTTTTAAGTTGGTAGCATAATAAGGCCATTTAGTTACACCGCAAGAAAGGAAAGCTCATAATGGACTCCATCTGTTTACTCTTAAAACTTCCTGAGTCAAGTTTTCTGCACCATGTAATGGTGATCCATTAGTGATGCAGGATCTTTGGGATCTTTTAAGTACCGTCTTTATAGCCACTATTTGAAAGAAGATTAATCTGGTGGTAGGTTCAAGCCTATAACACCATGACTGGTTCAAGTTATGCTTGTTACAGTTTGGAAATGTAACTTAGATGCATATCCTGTGAAATACAAGAATAATTTGACAATGGAATTGGTCTAGCTTGAAAGAAATCGATCAATGGGAGACACTATTTCTCTCTCTCACATGGTATAAATGGTCATCTTGAGCCTTGATTATAATCCTGTGTTAATATTATTTATCAGTAGAAAAATACTTGCCAGTTTTTCAGGTACCTTGGATACCATGCAGTGATTTCAATGAATGTTAGATACATGATAAAATGTATCCTATTGTAATGCTATAACTTCAGAAGGAAGCAAACTGAATAGGTGACAGAAATTTAAGAAAGAGAACCATTTAATAACAAGGAATGGCTTTCCTTGTTATGAGTGATAATCGGCTTTCTCAGAGTTCCTTCCAACATGCTTTAGCTGGCTGGATTAAGAGCCTCTTCTCTGGATTCCCAGAGGAGCTTGTCTATGCCTTTGTCATAGCATTTACCATATTGTACTGGTTTTATTTTCATATGAATGCTAAACAAATAGGGCATATTTAAGTCAGCAGATGAGTGATTAAAGGGCTATGGGTTCCACACCCAGTTTCCCCATTAATTTCTGGACATCACATGTAGTTATCACACAGCACCCATCATGGCTTTCCTCCCTTGCTTGGACACGCACTAGTCAATGTCTGTGGCTCATGAAGTCATTTGGGGGAGCCTCACCAAGGCCATTACTTATGACAGTACAGGTCCCAGGTAGGCAGGACCAAGGACTCTAGCTTCTAAAGCTTTTCAAGTTGCTAATATGAGAGTCATGCTAGCTTCCATGTAGACGTAGAGACACTGACATCCTCTTAAACTTTATGCTGTAGTTTGGTTATGTGAATGAGTACTGCTTGGATTTCTCCAACAGTGTGTCCTCAAAACCAGCTCATCCAGCTATTATTCCTCCCCTTTCAGGATCTGAAAACCAGCAAGGCTGGCCAATAAAATATGCCTAGTTGTGTGTGTGTGTGTGTGTGTGTGTGTGTGTGTGTGTGTGTGTGTTAACCTATTCCAGGACTCTATATTGCAAAACTTCTCCCTTCATCCCTGGTTACCAAACAAACTGACATGGAGCTGAGAAAAGGGGAGCGGGGTCATTTCTGCTAAAGCAATGTTTACACTCCAGCTAGTAGAATTCAGATGTCCTTGTTAAATTCATGCTTGTGTTCCTCACCATATTCTGAATTCTACAAGGACAGGGACTATCTTTATCTTTGATCCCTGGCACTTAACACAATGTTTAAAAGAGTCAGAACTAATTGGAGGAAGAATTATGGCAGGATCTAGGTTAGACTTAATAGTTTCACAGCTCATTTCAAGCTGGAATAACTCCCATCAGTACCCTCTGCTTCTCATCCATTAAAGAATATTAAATATGTAAATAGACTTATTCTTGATGCTCAAGTTCTATTTCAGGATTCCTTTTAGTGGAAAAAGTGTTTTTAGTATATGTTTTATTTCCCTTGAGTCATCATTGTTCTTTTTGGGAACACTGTGACACATGTTGTCTTGCAGATGCTTTGCAGTGTAAGAGTTTTGTGGTAGCTAATGCTTCCTGAGCCTCCAAATTTGTGGCAAATGAAAAATGATTGTCGTAGGCTCTTTTGTTCCACTATTTTAGGTATCAAATATGAGTATGGAGTGTCTTAGCTGCTAATTTTATATTCCCACAACAAATATCTTCTTTTAAAAATATTACTTTGAATATTGCCATGGTATTTAAATTGATAAAAGCCACTTATATGCTAGGTGCTAGCAATAAATAGCATCTTATTTGTAATCCTTGCAATAATGCTTAGAGGAAGGGTTGGGTAATTTTATATGGCCAGAAAGAGTAAATATTTCAGCCTTTGTAGGTCATAGGATCTCTGTAGCAACTCCTCAGTTCGGCCATTATAGTGCAAAAGCAGCCACAGACAATACTGTGTTGTAAAGGGATGTGCATGGTTGTATTCTGATAACATTTTATTTAAAACAACATGTAGAGGGCCAGATTTGGCTAGTTAGCTGTAATTTGCTATCCCTTGTTGCAGAGGCTCTCTATTTTAGGTGAGAAAACTGGGATTCATGTTAAGAGACTTACCCAAGATCACCTTGCCCTAGTAAATACCAGCACTAGGATTTGAACTGACTCCGCTATGTCATGATTCAAACAAAACAAGTGGGTAGTAAGATATTTGTATTTTCTCAGCTATGAGAGTCTCCTACCTGCAAGGCACTGTACAATGTGCTACAGAAGTGATGCAGGGCCAGTCATAGCTTCTTGTGGTTTAGAGGATGAGTTACAGTCAATGAAGAGCATTCCTCCTACCTGCCAAAGTTACGAAGGATGACAAGGCATCAGGATTTTCAGATGATAAATTAACATTTTTTTGTTACTGGTAAAGCTGATAATAGAGAACACGCTTCAAAACTGAGCTTCCTAATTTCATAGCTTGGGTGGAGACAGGCTGGTCCAGCCAGGTGCAGACAATGTAGATGACCACAGGACTCCACACCGAGGCCGCTTCTGTCACACTTGAGGAATGGCAGGCAAGTTCCGGAGAAGAAAGGGTGGAGGAGGGTGCTGGTCTGCAGTGATGCACAGTTCCTCGTCCCATATTTCCCTTACAGAGAACTATCCTCCTCTTTCTTGGGGGGAGAAGTAGTGAAAGGAAGGAAAATGTGAAGAATAATTGAATTGAAAAGAATAATTGAGCAGATGTGTCTCCCGTGAGGAAGGGAAGATCTGGAGTGAGGAGGAAGTGTCCTCCTCCCCTTTCCTGCCCAACATAGAGTGAGTGGCATGAGGGGGAAAATAATGACCTTATTTGGGATTTGCAGTGAAAGAAACATTACTTCCAGGATTGGAGAAAAGGAAACATTTAACAGAGAAGGTGGCACTGGGACATGTTTTTGAACAATTTTCCCTTGGATATGTGAGATGAGAGGCCAGGATAAGCCAGGGAAGGTGAATGTCAGAAGCAAAGAGCAGTTTGGGGCAGGGAGAAGGTTGAGGAGGCCTGTTGCTGGGTCACAGAGCTAGGGTGACCACATGGCTTGATTTGCCTGAGCTGCCCTGGGTTTTAGTGCTGAAAATCTCACATCTGAGCAACCCCTTAATCTTGGACAAACTGGATGGATGGTTGGTCTCTGGAGTGTCAGGCTAGGAACTTGGAATTGCATTTATTGGGTTGTAGGATATATTGAATGGTATGTGTATGGCAGGGCAAAGTCACCACACATGGGATTTTTTGGTGTAGTTATTTCCTGAGGTGTGAGCCGTCAGACTGGAAATGAAAGGCCAAAGTCTATCAATAGACATTGGGAACTATTGAAGATTTTGGGGGGGGTGGTGTGAAGACACTGAATCTTAGAGTATGTAAACATGGAGAAAGGAGGTTGCTGACTGAATATAAAACCAGATGAAAGCATATTAGGGGGAGAAATAAAGCATCAAGAATTCTGTTTTTGAGGAGGATGAAAATCTAAAAGCAATGATTGATCCCTTTTTTTATTCCTATCAGCCTCTGAAAAGAGTTACTCAGAATGCAATCCTCAAAACTATCCTGATGTGTCCATTCTAATGGAGAATATTGACTTGGAATGAATTTTTCTAAATGAACTCATGTTTGTTTTTTTCCTTTTTCAGTGTCAGCACTCTAATCTTATGTTTTCCCAAATAAAAATGTCTTTGTAATGAGGGATGCATTTACAATAAGTCCCTTTAAGTTATTTAAGAATTTTTTTCATTATCATGGCCATATTGAATGTTCTGCCTGCATGTGGTAATTCAACCAGATTGATAATTCATTTGGTGAAGTCTAGTGGGTAGAGATTGTATGGTGGCTTGTTGTTGGCACTGAACTAATAAACAGGATGATCCAGATAAAGATGCTATGTGTTTAAGCATTGTAAGTGTCTTTTAGTCAATGACTTTTTGTTAATGAGTTAATCAGTTGGATAAATATATCTATTGAGATCCCTGAGAGGGAAAACATGATATGTTTGACCCTGTGTGTGTGTTTTAAATAATGAGCCGTATTATCTAAAAAATATCAGAGGTTGATCTTAGGATTTACTCAGAAGTTCTAAGAACAACAGAAGTGATATGTGGAAACACCAAGAACCATTTTACACAACTATTATACTTCATGTTAATTGCTATAGATTCTTATAGAAATTATCTTAATTATTTTGGAATACTTTGGCAATTCTCTTAAACTTGGATTGATTATATTGTCAGTCGTACCACTATTTTTTGTAATAAAAGAAAAAATTGTTTTAGATCTAATCTAGGATTGTACATTGCATTTAGTTGTCATGATTTATTTTCCTTTATTCTAGACCAATTCTTCAGCCATCCTTTTTCTTTCATGACCTTGACATTTGAAGAATATTGACCAGTTATTTCACTTGGACTTTGGCCAGGTTGAATATTGTGTTATATTGGAGATGTCCTATTTGCTACGAATCTTTCCAGAGTTTGATGACCATCTTGTATCTGGATGTCTGGATCTCTGGTGATACTAGGGAAATTTTCCACAATAATTACCTCAAATAGATTTTCCATGCTTTTAGCACTTTGTTCTCCCACAAGGATACCTGTAAGTCATACATTTGCTCACTGCATCTCTAAGTGATTGCTCTGCTTTTGTTGTTCTCTTCTCTGCCTCTTTAAACAATTGCATTGGCTCAAGAGCCTTGTCTTCAAGCTCTGAGATTTATCTTCTTCTTGGTTTAACCTGTTGCTGAAACTTTCTGCTGCATTTTGAAAATCCCCGAATGACTCTTATTTCTTTAAGTTCTATTATATCCTTCCCAATCGTGTCAACTTCTTCAGTGACTTTTTCATTAATTTCCTGAAATGTTTTTGGGCTTTTTATTGTTTTTCAATTTTCTCCTTATCCCATTCATCTCGTTTGCCATCCAGATTCTGAATTCTGTTTCTGCCATTTCAACAATTTCCTTGTAATTAGAGTTCACTGCTGTAGCTCCATTGTGATCCCTGTAGGTGTTTTGATTTTTCATGTTGCCAGGGTTCTTTTGCTGGCTTCTTCCCATCTGTGACCTCTTTTCTCAATTCAGGGATATTTGCAGGATTCCTATTCCTTGCTGGGAACTCTCCAGATAGTTGTAGGATGTTCGACTTAGGAGCTGGGCAAGACCCTCTATACTGAGGCTGGTGTTGTGGGGATTGCTCCACCCATGGTCTCACCACAGAGAGGTAACCACAGCAGCTGAATAAGGTTGTCATGGGTTCCTGGGTTGCAGATGTTTGCTCAGAGCAGGTAGCAGTGTGCTGGCAGCTTGAGGCTGAGGGATCCCTGGCAGGGCTTTGGACTTCGGAGCAGTCCAAAGTCCAGCCTTGGTCCAGTGGTGGGGAGTAGAGGCTCTGGGGTGGAGTCTTGGAGTCCAGGTTCAGAGCTGGAATGGTGTCTTGGCCCAGCAGGAGTTCTGGAGGCACAAAGGTGGAACCTCCGAGCTGGGGCTGGGGAGGAGCCAGAAGCAGAGCTTCTGAGCAGGACCTCTGAGCCAGAAGCAGGGCCGTGTAGATGGTGGGGCCGATCTGATCTGTAGGACGGGATCAGGGCCAAGCAGGCAGACAGGGGGGGCCTGAGGGGGCAGAATTGGGATGAGCAAGCGACAGGCTGCTTTGCAGGCACAGGGGCCCGAAGGATGCCAGGTCAGGTGGGCAGTGGTTGGCTCCGGCCACCCAAGGACTGTGGAGCTCTCCATGTTCCATCCAGGACCCACTGAAGCTTTCACCCAAAGCCTCTCAGGTCATAGCCTGCTGTGCTCTGGTCAGTTCCCATGCTCAGATTCCATTGTGCTTTAAGTTCCAGGGTATAGTTTAGGGAAGTCACCAGTCCATCCACTTCCTCCCCAGCCCGACGCAGACCTGGCATGGTGTATCCTAGAGTTCAGAATGGCCTTAGCTGTTGCCTGATCCCCATTGTGTCTGTTGTCTGGTACAATGACTCTGCACAGATTCCAGGCTGTTCCATGGTAAGACTAGGTAAAAGTCTGTGGGGTGGTATGAGCCATCTTGCAGTTCAGTTCCTATTTGGCCAGCAGAGCAAGTGCCATGCTCTCATGCTCTATTCTCTTATTTTTCCCATTATGTTCTCTGATCTTGTCATATGTATCGCCTCGTCACCTTTTTTCCACCACACTGAGTGTCTCACATTGCTTCTCCATGATTTCACAGTGCTGCTTTAGAGAAGAGCCACCTATATGTAGGCAGCTGCCTGCACCTTTCACTTCTTTCCTTGAGAGCAGTGGGCTGCTTTTAGTTTGCCCTCCTTGATTTTTCTTTTTTGTAACCAGCTATTCCTTACAGTATTCCTCAGTTTGGGTTTGTCTAATGTTTCCTCATGATTAGATTGAAGTTCTGCATTTTTGCCAGGGATATACAGAAGGGACAGGCAGGGATACTCACCACTGTGCCAACGAGGAAGATGCATAGACAGAGTGACATTATGTCTTTTTCAGTGCATGACAGCAGAAAGTACATGATTCTGCCTTATTCCATTTTTGATGATAATTTTGATCAATATGTTCAGGTTTCTTGTCTGTAAAGTTACTAGATTTCCCTTTTGAAATAAGTATCTTGTGGGAGATATTTCAATACTATGTAAAATTTTCTCATTGTATATTTACTCAATGGTTTTTGATAGTGCCCAAAATAATATTACTATGGTGATTTCCAAGTGGCAATCTTCTAATTCCTCATTTATCCTGTTTTCATTAATTGGAATTCTGCAAGGAAGAGCTTTCCCTTCTTTCTCATTTATTTATACAAGTATAGATTCATGGTTTATTTTTTTCTTCAGTGGATTCTAATTTCGTACTGTCATTATTTATTCTGTTTCTCAAATTGTCCCATATTGGACATGGGACTCTGGGAACTCGTTTAAACTTACGTCTTTTTGACATGCTCTCATCATTCTTTGAACGTTTACCTGCTATTTGGCACAACATGTCTTAAGTGGATTTGTACTTTCCCTGACCCAGTCTTTGAATCAGCATTTCTCCAAGGAGCTCCTTTTCACTGAGAATGGTATTTAGCAAACAAAATCTGGATGCTAGATATGCTCATTGCTCTTGGGCAAGCATTACTTCGATGACTTCTCAGCAAACAAATCTAGGAAGTATGCATGTGTGTGTATATACATGCATTTACACATATACATAGATTTGTTTCTATTCCATTTTGAGTTCCTATCCTTGTTAATATTTGACATAATAAATGAAAAAACTCTGAAAGTCAAAATAATACAAAAAGAGGGGTGTGTAGTTGCTATCACTCATCCCTTATAATCTGTTCACATTTCCTTATCTCTTCCACTCTATTTCTACCTGTATACTGTAGGTAATCAATCTTACTAGTTTCTGGTTTATTCATCTTATGTATCTTTTTGCATAAGTTAACAGATATTTATATTTTCATATTTCCCTTTTGTTCTTATATCAAAGGTAACATGCATTAGATACTCATTTGCACTTTACTTTCTTTGCTTACCAGTGTATCTTGAAAATAACTTCACATCAATTTATAGATCTTCCTCAACATTTTTTTTATTAGTGGCTTTGGCTGTATTGTACTTTGTTTTAATTACAGAATACACACAAATTATGGACGTCCATAATTTATCCAGTTACTCTCCTGTGTGTGGGCATTTAGATTGCTTCCAGTAGATTGCAGGCAAAGGAGGGGAATTCAGTATATTGAAAAGATATCTGCACTGCTATGTTTATTGCAGCACTATTCATAGACTGCAAAGAATTTGGCTGCAAAGGATAACCTTGTACCACACGTATTTTGAGATTAACACAATTTTTACTTCATTGAAGCAACTCAGTCCAACTTTTTTTCAAGTTGTCTTTGATGGAGAGAATTTTGGAGTTATGTATGTGCTAACGTGTTTTTGTATTTCTTTGAAAGTATCCTCAGTGTATAAAACTGTTAACTTCTCCTACTTTTAAATACAGAAACATACCATATTGGGACTACACACCATGAAATTTTAGTAATCTAATTCATGTTTAATGTGTGGTCAAAAGAGCCCCTATGCTTCCTGGCCTTTTATTATCTTAGGTAATCTGAGTAGCTTCTAACGAGAGGTTCTAAAAGAATTTGGGTAACCGGTTTTATAGCCGTAATTGAGACACAACTCTGTATAACTCCTTCCATCCACCACTTCCTCCTCCCTGTACAGGATACAGGCCTTCAAGACCACAAGCATTGCCATGTACTTTCCAAATTAATAGTCATTCTTTTATTATGGTAGTCTTAGAGACAACTTATTTTCTAAACACTTGTTTGTCTAATATCTATTACCTGTGACCATAAAAGATTGTCCTATTAAATAGTACCATATATTGTGTATTTACAAATAAAGATACTTAAAGAGCTGCTGTGTAATACCTTCAGTATTATGACTTTTCTATTCAGCTGTCACCACCTAATAGGAAGCCAGTCTTAATTTTATTTGTACATCCTTTCTCTTGTGCTCACATTCTGCTGGTTTCTTAACTTTTAATCTGAAATCAAAGCATATCATTTTAGTTCTGATGCCATGTGTTGTGTTTTATCTGATCCTCATGCACTTGAACTCAGGTTTCCTCGACAAAGACTCTGTTGTTTCTGGACTGATTGGCTTTAACCAGAAGCTGGTGCTTTGAATGGGCTCTGGGGGCACCGTGGCACGCTTCTCAGGGGTGCTTAAATAGTATGACATTTTTCTCCATCCTGAATTTCCTGTATTTGATTAAAGTGATACAATTTTATTCCCTTGCATTAACCATGAAGAGGGATTGTTCACTATTTCTGAAGACTAATAAGAGTACAAATACTAAATGTTTAATTTAAAAAGTTGAGTCGTTTTATTATAAGGAATCAGCCAACTTCCCTCCTTCCCTTGTTTCTCCCTCTCTTATCATTTTAGTTAAATTTGTAACACATAAATATATCCTCATTGTGTAGAGGTAGAAAAAAAAAAGCATGTCTCCCTTGCCCTCTTTTATGGCCTTTCTCCAGATGCAGCTACTGTTATTTTCTTAAATTTATTTTTATCATATATAGTGTTTCCCCGAAAATAAGACCTACCCATAAAATAAGCCCTAACAGGATTTCTAAGCATTTGCACAATATAAGCCCTACCCCAAAAATAAGACCTAGTAATGGGCGTGGCTATGCAGCCTATCTGCACAACCCATGCATTTCATCACAGCGGTAAAGAAGATGAGCAGCCCTTCTCATCTGCCCCATTGTGACAGCTACTATCCTAGAGGTGACCAGAAAGGTGCAGGGAGTCCCACCAACAAGGTCAGCTCCCCCTGTCAGGTCCTGGCCATCCTGTGCATGCTGTAAGCTAAGGCTTTGAGGGGAAAATAACACATCCCCTGAAAATAAGCCCTGGGGTGTCTTCTGGAGGAAAAATAAGACCCTGTCTTATTTTCAGGGAAACATGGTATATATTTAAGGTATACAGCATGTTTTAATATGCATATCAAATGATTACTCAAATTTATATATTGATCACTTTCTATAGTTATGTGTGTATATATTAATAGCACCTAACATAAATTTTTGGCATTTTTTATGTGTTTATACATAGAAACACCTCTTCACACACAAAATACACACACACACACACACACTCTTATATGTGTCTAGGGACTTGGGATAAATGGGAACTGTATTTATCCTTCCAAAGCCAAGGGTGGAGACTTCAAGAAAATCACTCCTAAATGTTGGTGTTACTGTTGGAGAATAGCCTTTCCTTCCATTGCTGGAGATCTGCTCAGACAGTGTAACTACCGCTCTCTCTCTCTGTGCTATTTGAAGAAGAGAAAGAATACTTTGAGATGTGGCCTGCCTCTAAAAGCACTAAAGAGGGAGGCTGTGTGTTTGGCTACAGGGTGGATGAGGTTGGGGATTATGGTCTTGACAAGACCTTTGTAGCATGGTAGGGAGGTGACCAGCTAGACCATGAATCAGAGATAATGTGAATGTTGCCAGCTGAGTGTTAGCTGGAAGATGTGGTGAGATTTTTGTCGATGGACTGTCGAAGCCTAGGGAAATGGTCTTATGTGGTGCTTCCCTTCCGAAAGGGCTCCTTTTGAGGATGAAGGTAACGAAGCCATCACTTTCACTTTGTGAGCCCATTAGCAATGAAGCCATTAAGATCAACCCCAAAGAGGGCTCAAACCCCATCATTTACGGGGAAGACATATCCCATTTTCCCCCTGTCGCACACTGGGAGAGTTAGCATGTCCTCAAAACCCCCTGTACTTTAAGCTGATGGGAATTAGATATTTCCTACCTGTGTTGCCTGGAGGAGAGGTGAAGCTTTACATTCAGTTAAATTGAAGTTTTAAACTGAAAAGGAACAGGCCTTAAATCTGCAAGAAGAACTATTTACAGTAAATTTCTACTCTAGTTTATGGAATCTGCTCACTCTGCCTAGGGTAGGAAGCTGATACCCATGTGTAAAGTGGAAGGCTCAAAAGAGGGAAACAAAAGATGGGAGAAGGTTTTGAGCAAAAATACCCATTTATTTACATATCTCTGGTCAAATTATCTCAGTAAATTATATTTTTTGAGATACAGTCTTACTCTGTCACCCTGGGTAGAGCACAGTGGCATCATTATAGCTCACTGCAACCTTCAATTCCTGAGCTCAAGTGATCCTCTGGCCTTAGCCTCCCTCCTGAATAGGTGGGACTATAGGCATGTGCCACCATGCCCAGCTAATTTTTCTATTTTCAGTAGAGATGGGGTCTTGCTCTCTTGTTCAGGTTGGTTTTGAATTCCTGAGCTCAAGCAATCCTCCCGCCTTGGCCTCCCAGACTGCTAGGCATGAGTTACTGTGCCTGGCCTGTCTCAGTAAACTAATTAATGGTTTGTTTGGCAGAGAATTACAACTGACGTGCCTTGCAGATCAATAATCTATACAACATGAGAGTGTCCAAAATGATTGAGACCAAGGCTTAGGAAACATTAATGTTGCACTAAATTTGACAATATCATGCATACATATCTTGTTAAATTAAACTACATGTTCCTGGAGACCAGGAACCTTAGTTTCCAAGGTGCTAAGTTAAAAGTATGCACTAAGATGTGTTCATTGAAAGGTACTTCATTGTAGCAGTATAATCTTGCACTGTAGCAAATGCCTATACTTGGATGCCAAGCACTGAGGTGGACTCTAGACCCATCAAAATGTACAGGAGGTGAAACCTGCCTTAGGGGAGCTTGCTTTCTACTGGGGAGGACATACAGACAGCTGGGGGGTTTCATCATAATGTGACAAGAGTAGTGATAGAAGACAGTCCAACATGACTCAGAGGGACACTGTAGTGGTCCTTAGCCCTTACAAGTGGTTACATTATCAGAAGGCTTCTTGGAGGAGATTGCATGTTCCTTTTTAAGTCAGGAAATTGTATATTATTTTTCTGTATTATCGTGTTCCTAGTGTGTAGGATATAGTAATCATAAAGGTTAAATAAATGTATGAGATAGACACTGATATGAGTCTTGAGTTATGATTGGAAAATAACTAAAAAAAAAAAAATAGGAGCATTGAGAGTAAAGCTATTCTAGGATACCTGTTGGGGAGCAGGAGCAGAAACTGAAGAGTTTGGGGCTGGTGTTTTGTGCAGGGATCAGACATAGCTCAGAGACAAGATGGGACTTTGGGTAGTAGAGACCATAGCAGATTTTTAAACAGAAGTGATAAGATTTTATTTAATTTTTAAATAAATTCTCTGATAGTTTAGTGGGGAATGGATTTAATGAATGTGAAAGTTGGGAGCATGAAAGTGTGTAGGCTGGTGCAGCAGACAATGGAAATGCAAAGAGTGAATACAGTGAAGGATGATTTGGACAATGCTGATTGGTAAGAGCCGGTGAGAGTCCAGGATGGATTTTTGGTCATTGAGATGTAAGCATAAGTCTCCTGGAGAGGATTTCTGGAAAAGCTCTGGATGGTGGTTATTTAAAAAAAAGAGAGAGAGACCCAACTGGCATGTACCATCGCCCTGCCTAGAGTGCTGTGCAACAAATGCCTCCTGACTGCCACAGGGTCTAGGAAGACAGTATTTCAGTCAAGCATGTTGCTGTCCTAAAGCGAATTGGGGTTCTGAATGGAGAATGGGCAACTAGGAATGTCTGACACGGTAAGTTGCCTGTTTGTTTAGTACTAGTGGTAGTAAGACTAAGAACACAAAGCTTATTCTTAAGAGAATTTGGAGAAATACATCATATACCAATGAGGGGCTACTATATTTGCAAGAAAACTTGCTGTCTCTAATATGGGCTCAATCAGCTGTACTTTGGCACTTTGTAAGACTGAATACTGTTCTTGTCATGTAGGTTAACAACAACAAAAAAAAAACCCCAAAAACAAAAGAAAGGCAATTGTGGTCTTTCTCACCCGGCTTGAGTGAAAAGTGAAAAAAACAAAAACCATCAAAGGAAAGTTTAAAAGCAGCAAGGTAAACATGTGACTGATAGTTGGCTCAGATTAGAAGGCTGAGGAAAGGCCACAAAGCAGAAAGCCTACCCTGGAGTATGTGTCAGCTTTGCAGACGATAAAGATATAGATGGGAAAGGGTTGTATGGGCTGTAATTTTTCATAATGACCAAAGTCAGTGTCAAGTAATTTGCTCAGTTTTGAATTGAGTTTATTTTGCTCAACTTGGATATATTGGAGGCTTCGATATATTGCTTTCTCGGAGCAAGAAATAAAATAATAAATATTCTATCAAGTTTGTTTCTATATACATCTCTTTGGTATTTATATCTAGAATAATTTATATTGGCTATACATATAATGCTTACAAGTCTGGTTTTAAAACTATATAAAGCATATATGTGATGACATATATGTAATTCTTAGGCTGGTGTGGAGTTTATTTTCTTAAAATATGAATCATTCAATATAAAAGCCAAATTCATGAAAAAATATATGAAATTCAGAGTACTGGCAGTTTTAGATGCTGAGTGTTTTACAGAAAAAAATCTTAGCATTTGGTAATACATGCATTTATTTTTAATGCTTTATCTGGATTTTCTATCATGTCCCAACTTCTTTTCCATTCCTATTTAAGACATTTGGCAAAGAGAAAGAAAGATTGAATTCTTACTGAATATGAAACTCCTCAGGCCTGGATAATGTCTATATTTTTGCTAAGTCTGGAAAGATGTACATTTTAGCCAACACTGGAGCAACTTAAGAAACTATTGAAATCAAACATGTATTTTGTCTCTTATGTATGAAAGTCCTTGTGTGTGGCCAGGTTTTACTTGATGTGGTCTCAGTTAAGCTGGTTGGCCACTTGAGGTCTCTTGTGTTGACCTAAGGGAGGTTTGGGAAATAATGGTTAATATACCACAGTGTAAGAAGGATTTATTACAAATGCCATGTATCATTACTTATAGGCATTCCTCCCTTGTGAACTCAATACTTTATATAATAATGTATCATGATAGCTTGGATTAATTCCCTTATTTTTCCTGGGTAAAATAATAGACCCTCCAAAAGGGCTCACCTTAGAGTGAGGTGAGTCACTTGAATATCTTGGAACTCTGATTCTTGCTCTCTGCCAGATTTAAGTGAAATCCCCTTTTAGCAAGGAAATATAAATATGAATTAAATTTATAAATTTATCTACAACTAAGTAAATAAAAATATTATCTCAAATAATGTTTTGTTTTTGTCTACATCAGACAAATTAAGTTTCATTTAATTACTGAATGATGCACGACACTGTAGAACAAGACTTCAGATTTTAGGAAGGCTTTTTGTTAGCAATTAGAAAAAAATGTAGAAATTTAAAGACAGTGATATTAACTGCTGACAGCATATAGAACATTAACATTCAGCTGTATATTTTCCTTTGACTTTGCAGGTTCCATGTAATTGAATCTTTAGTTTGGAATTTCTTTAATCTCATAAAATTGAAAATTTCCTAAGCATAGATAAATTGTTCATTACTAAAATTACAAAGAAGTCAGGACACCCTTTGATTAAAATTTTGTTTTTTAATCAAAGTTATAAACACATATAGTTGAGTCAGATAGCTCTAGCATGATTATAATAAAAACTGTCCTGTCCAAGCGCCTTCCTGTCACTCCCTCTCCTTTCAACTCTTTCAGAACCTTTGGGTATTTGTTTATAACTCTTGATAATGTGTGTTTATTACTCCTCTACATTTTAATTTGGGAAATTATCTACAGAATTTCTGCTATGGAAGATAAGGACTTAGCTTATTTCACTATTTTGCTTCCCCATGACACAAAAGCACATTTCTCTTCCCTGTCCTCCAAGTAGAGTTATATTATGATATTGGAGGGATGAGTAGCTGGTGTTTATCTCCTTATAACCATGCAAACATTATCCAAGATATATCCAAAACATATCCAAGATACATTTGCTATATTTCCTATCCTGTATAATTGTTTTCTCTGAAGATATTTTCTTCTATATATGCATTTCTAATTCAACTCTAAACTGTCTTCAGTTTGCCTAAAGCTCTTCCTAGTATGTTAGAATATATTAACTGTCTTATTATTTGATCCTTTTTAACACACACCTAGCAGAGTCTCCGCTGTACGACAGTCTAGGCTGATTGCTTTACAGCCTGTTTCACAGGTGTCATTTGGGGCCTTCCCTTCAGCATATCTTGGGTATTCCTTCTGCCTCTAACTTGTGTTGGATGCCCTGTTGCCTAGATTCCATCTTTCACTTTTTTTTGGTTTACTCCCCTGATTTTGTGGAGCACATCCTTCAACAGCTTACTGAGAAAGTGTGCATGGGATAGATACATATTTTCGAGAGCCTACATGTCAGAAAATGTCTTTATTCTGCTTCATGTCTGTTTTGGATGGTTCTCAGTTCTTACTGGAGATTTTCCATAGCCATCTTCTCCCAGTGTTCAACCTCAGGAGGAGCCCTCCTGTAGCATTCACTGCATTTAATTTCCTCTCTAGTTCTTCTCCAGCACCCAAGTGGGTGGATTAGTTAGGAGATTGAGTGCCCCTGCAATTAATATCTTTCCTTTCTCTCAGTTCTTTTGCCCTCCCCTTTAAAAGTTACCATAGGTGCTGATACAGTCATGCGTCACTTAATGACAGTGTATGTTCTGAGAAATGCATTCTTGGCAATTTCTTCATTGTAGGAACGTTGTAGAGTGTACTTACACCAACTGAGAGGGAATAGCCTACTGCACACCTAGGCTATATGGTAAAGTCTACTGCTCTTGGGCTACAAACCTGTATAGCATATTACTGCACTGAATACTGTAGGCAGTTGTAACAATGGTAAAGATTTATGTGTCTAAGCATAGAAAAGGTATAGTAAAAATACTGTATAAAAGATTAAAAAATGGTACACCTATATAGGGCACTTAACGTGAATGGAGCTTGCAGGACTGGAAGTTGCTCTGGGTGAGTCAGTGAGTAAGTGGCAAGTAAATATGAAGGCCTAGGATTTATACTACTTTGTAAACTGTATACACTTAAGATGTACTAAATTTACAACATTATGATGGCTATGACATCACTAGGTGATAGGAATTTTTCAGCTCCCTTATAATCTTATGGGACCACCCACCATTGTATATGCCATTCCTATTGACTGAAACATTGTTATGCAGTGCATGACTGTAGTTGGTATCTTATTTTTCTTTTTTTCCCCCATGCATTGGGGAAATATTGTATATATTCATGGGGTACAAGTGTAATTTTGCTACACTAATACATTGCATTTGTGGTGAATTCAGGGCCTTCAGTGTATACATCACTGAAGCAACACACATTGTACCCATCATGCAACCTCCATTCATCTACCTCTCAACCCCGAGTCTCCATTGTCCATCTTATTTTTCCTGGTTGTCAAAGAGTACCAGAGCCAGATAATAAAGTGGTAAAAACAGATTTTATTCAGGAATTATTGCCATAGGAGAACAGAGACGTCAGTACAGAAGTGGGATCAATTATGAATACAACCATGAAAAGTGGGGATTTTTAGACAAGGGGGGTGGTGTGTTGGTGGATGGAAAATTGCAAAGAGGAAACATCAAAAGCAGGGGGATTCTTGCTAAACCAACATAAGGGGATCTTGCTGAAAGTGGAGCAGGGTGATCAGATATCGAGGGTAGAGAAAGGAATTTGATCAGATATCAAGGGTTGATCAGGTACCCAGGGGTGAGGGATTCTCTGTAACCTGACTTTGTTGGACCTACCTAGCAAGAATCTGATTAAGGTAGGGACACATGTTGAGGCCTAGGTAAGAAGAGTCTGGTCAAGCAGAGAATCTTTGTCCTGGCTCCAGTTCTTGTGACTGTGCCACATGGTGTCAGGTGTTACAGGGTAAAAATTCTTAAGATAGTCCTTCTAACACTTCTCATAGTAGTGCCATTCATATTTGTGCATGTGTGACATATCATTAGACTGTGACATAAAGGACTAGTACTATGGACATTTAAATAACCTGCAGAAGAGAACGAGTTGTTTTTCCTAAAGCTTGTTATGCCCAGCTATTAGCCACATTAAAGAATTTAATCTAAATACATTTGTATGTTATAAGAAAGTGATATATATATATATATAACTGTGTGGCTTTAAAAACACTTTTTCACCATAGAATTGGAAAGTATACTTATGCTGCTTCTGTTACGATTAACAAACTAATTTAGAAATCACAGGTGTAAAGTGGCATATCTTCCTACAAAGGAAATATGTAGCAAGTTGGGCATCTTAAAGATTGATGATCAATGTAATCTTAAGTCAATTTACTATTTTGAAAGAGTACACAGGTTCTGCCTTTGGCTACTGATCTCTACCAAGTAGTAGAAGTGCAATCTAATGGGCAGAAATGATAGGGCAAGCATGGGAGCAGGCTTGAGTGTGTAGAAGCAGGTAGATGGATTTATGTTGATGATGGTAGACAAGTATAAGGATGAAAGCAAAAACCAACCAAAAATAGAAAAAGCAAACTGTAAATATGGAAAGTTAAATTTCTAGTTTGTGTTTAAGTTACTAGTTTATGTTTAAATTACTAGTATTGATGAGCGGTTACAGGATCATAGGATAAGTCTTGAATCATTAGGAAATGAATTTTGAAATCAAGCAAGAGAACACTCTCTTATCTTTGAACAAATTAATCGTAAATCCACTCATTGTAATAGACAGTTAATTACTCCAAAAAGACATATAATGGAATTGGAGAAAGATATAAGAAGGCATCTAAAAGGGTCAAGAGAGAAGGTACTTGCCCATGATGAGGGAAAAAAAAAAACAATAGGGATCTAGAAACGTGCTTGAGGAAAGGCGGCCGCTTTTTTTTTTTTTTTTTTTTTTTTTTTTTTTGACGTCATGGGCAACATGAGCAGTATTGACAGTAAGAACACCGCCTTATTCTAAGGTTTGGTGAACAGGGGACTAGAAAATATTACATTACCTGACAAGTCATAAACTTATGGAACTGATTACGAGGAAGTAGGAGTGGAAAATATAAATGACCTCAAACATGATTTAACTAAATTTGTGGATGATAGATTCATAATTGGTTATTACAGGGAACTAGGATGTTCTGGGCACACTCCTAACTTTTGAGGTTGACATCAAAGAACAGCCATTCTTCCCACAGCATGTCCCTTGGTGCCTTCATCAGAATCTTGGACAGGAAGGATTGTGAGTCGGATCCAATGTGTCAGGACCCATTAGACTCTGACCTGTGCCAGGTTTGTGTGGGTTATAAATGTAGGGTAAATTCCAATGTGAGGATTACAAATTTCAATGAATTAAAACTCAAAATTTTTGTATTTCCTAATATTTGTTAATTCACCTTTATGTAGTGTACTCTTAAAGCTCAATTCTCAGTTTTCTTGAAAGGTCTCTATCATGTAGCCTGTATGTGAATACGATGACACTTTTTTTTTTTCATTTCGGCATATTATGGGGGTACAGATTTTAAGGTTTCAATAAATGCCATTTCCCCCCCTCCCCCCAAAAGTCTGAGTCTCCATCATGACCATCCCCCAGATGGTGCACATCTCACTCATTATGTATGTATATACCCGCCCCCCTCCCCCCTGCCCAATACCCTATTATTATAGTACCTATGTGTCCACTTAGGTGCTACTCAGTTAATACCAGTTTGCTGGAGAATATATGTGGTGCTTGTTTTTCCATTCTTGGGATACTTCACTTAGTAGTATGGGTTCCAGCTCTAACCAGGAAAATATAAGATGTGCTATATCACCATTGTTTCTTAGAGCTGAATAGTACTCCATGGTATACATATACCACATAGTTTCCCATATGGTAGGTTGAATAGGGTCAAATAGTTACCTTGGGAAATAGAGTCTCCACCCTTGGAATTTCTCTTGCACATCACTCCATTTTCAATTTAAAGTTTGAGATTATAAAATAGAAGTGTCTACTTCAGTTATGAATTTTGGTTTTTCTCATAGATATTTGTAATTGCCCTTTGAATTGATTTTCATCTATAAGTAAGGGAAGCAAAAAGGTAATTTTTAGGTTTTTCAGTTACAGAGATTTGTTTTCTTTATACTTTTCGAGGAGAGTGTGGCTAAATTCAAAACTTTGATCTGGATGCCTTAAAGCATCTTGTTTAAATGCAGACTTGAATTCAGCTGGTCTGGGATGATGTCTGAGATTCAGCTTCTGAGTGATGCTGATGCTACAGATCTGAGGACCACATTTTGCACAGGAAGTCTTTAAAGTATTGCTTGCTAATTTGGCACTGTAGTAAAAAATAAATAAATAAATAAAATCTTGGTTTTTGGATAGTTAATGGAATGATGAAAACAAATTATTTATATAAATAGAATCTAAATATTATATTTGGATATTGATCTAACCTAGAGATTTTCTTTCCACCTATTCTGAATTTTTCCCATCTCTTCCTTTTTCTTAAGTATTTCCATTCTGTATTGAAAAATGAAGGTCTAAATGACACAAATGTTTCTTGATTCTATTAAATTTAAACACACACTCTTTCAGCTCTGTGTACTTTGCCTAATTACTGGCAATAAAACTCGGAAAAAGGATTTAAGGCTTATGAATGTTCTACTTGGAGGAAATTGTAATTAAGGTTATTAAGGCCTTTGGGTTCCTGTGTGTATTTTAAGCAAATTAGGATTTTATGTGTTTTTTAAAGAGACAGTAACTCTTCCCTGCCCAATTATTTCCTCTGTATTGATGGGCATGTGCATTCGGTGCATGTTGTTCAAATAGCACACGTCCCGTGTTCTCTCAGATGAAGCACAGGTTTAAGTTGAGAATTATTTTTTTCTTATTTGTCATATGTGAAACTCTGGAAAACTTAAAGCCAAAGCTAAGAAATGGAAAAAAATTGCCCATGTACTTTGGTACCAAAATTATTTTAAAAACCAAATTATATTTTAATCTCTGTAAGATTTTAAGGGAGGATAATTATAATTTACCTCTTAATTACAAAATAGCTTTGTTTTCTATTAAACTAATGAGTTCATTGCAAGTTGTTTATGGAGCGTGAAATACTATGAAGAAAAAAAGCTGATTCATTCTACCTCCTTGTAGTAACCACTGTTAACATTTTTGTGTTTATTTTTCCAAGATATAGTGTTCCATGTGTAGGAAAAGGTAAGAAATTTCCCAAGACACATACCCAAAGGTGCAACAAAGTCACTTTATTTTCTACACTTGAATTTAGTTTATATCTTAGTCTTGTTCATCTTAGTAGTGGAAAATTAATTTGAGTAAATTTATGTATTCTGTCAATTAAGTGTTTTTTCCATTCTCATCCCTGGGTGAGCTCTACCCCTCCCTTCTCTCCTTCCCTGCCTTCTGACTAAGGATTGCATCAAATTTGTCAGGGTAGGGACATGATGGGGATCCTGTGTCATCTCGATGATGCCGTCTTCCACCATGTGATGTGTCTGCTGATCTTCAAGCCCCAGGTCATCCCCTGCCATATCACACATTCAGCAGGGCTCTGTTCATCTGTCTAGGCTCTCTGCATCTACGTCCTGACTGTGACGACATCTCTCCTCTTTGTTCCTTCTGTTTCTTCTGAACTCTTCTCATCAGGTAAGAAATGTTGGATAGACTCCAAATTACATTGGGTTCAAGAGGACATTTCAGGCCGTCTCTGTGCTAAATATGTCACTGCTGTGTCTCCCCTTCTGCTGGTGTGAGTGTCTGGCATGGAAGAGCACACCTGGATGCCACTACTGACTTGGGCTTTGCAGATGCCATCTGGTCTCAGGTTCCCAAACTTACTAGGGCAGGATACAGATAATCTTTTTTATTCTACCATTCCCCCAAGTACATGTCCTCTTGTAGAGACCCGCTCAACCCCAGTGTTCTTTTGCCTCCTACCCCTACCTCTCCTACTCCTGGGGTCTTTATCTTGTCTAAGTGGGTGATTGGCTCTGATAGATTACATAGCCTTCGTGCTTATTTAGGACAGACACTCTTTTGCTCTGAGTTCTTCTTGGCTCTGGTTTCTGATACTAATAACTCAATGTTGTCTTATGCAATACAATTAAAGGACAGGGAAAGTTTTTTTGTCTCTTCCCAGAGTTTTAAAATTCTGTTTGGAAACTCAAAATCTGTAGTTTTCTTTTTCTTTCTTTCTTTTTTTTTTTTTTTTAAAAAAACCCTCCCCTGGGCCAGTGAATTTCACTTGTGTATCTGAATAAAGAAAAAGCTAAGGGATAAAAATGAATTTTAAAAAAATTTGACTTAACACTCAAATATTATTCCATCACACACAATGTGTATAATTTGTTAAAGATAAAAACAGGATATTACACTGTTTTTATAATCTGTCCTCCATTCTATATAGCAAGAGCCTTTTTTTTTTTTTTTTTTTTTTTTTTGAGACAGAGTCTCACTTTGTTGCCCAGGCTAGAGTGAGTGCCGTGGCGTCAGCCTGGCTCACAGCAACCTCAATCTCCGGGGCTCAGCGATCCTACTGCCTCAGCCTCCCGAGTAGCTGGGACTACAGGCATGTGCCACCATGCCCGGCTAATTTTTTTTATATATATTTTTAGTTGGTCAATTAATTTATTTCTATTTTTTGGTAGAGACGGGGTCTCGCTCAGGCTGGTTTCGAACTCCTGACCTTGAGCAATCCGCCTGCCTCGGCCTCCCAGAGTGCTAGGATTACAGGCGTGAGCCACCACGCCCGGCCAGCAAGAGCCTTTTATACCTAACACTGCTATACATAATCAATGGCTCTTTGTGGTCAATATTTTATACCTAGTATAAGTTATTCAGTATTTTGTTGATGGGCATCTAGGCTATTTACTGTCTTTCCATCATTAAAACAAATGCTGTGATGTAAATTTTATGTATTTGTACACTTATCCAATTAATTTGTCCAGCTAAATTCCTAGAAGTGATATTACTAGGTCAAAGGAAAAGTTCAGTATTGCCAAATTATATTCTAGAAGATTTGTACCAATTTACATTACCACCAGCAGCAATATGAGATGCACATTTCCTAAATGCTTACCAATTTTTAAAATCATTAATCTCTTAAGCCATAATATAAGGTGGGGAGTGACTCTTAATTTTGATTTGCATTTGGTCAGTAGTGAGGTTGAATATATTTTGTTATACAACTTTTCATATCTTTGATTAATTTCTTTTCAGTAGCTTGCTTATGTATTTTTACTTTCTCTTTCTAGATGGGCCTTTCTTCATATTGATTTGCAAGTATTCTTTATACAAAAAATTTACCCTTGTATGTTGCAATCGCCTTTTCCAGTTTGTTTCTGCTTGTTATGTGCTTTGCCACAAAGAAGTTTGTGGTTTTATTCAAACTTTTTTCTTTTTGTAGCTTGTGACTTTGTCACATTGCCTTTCAGGAGCCTCTTTTTAATTACTCTATGAACATAGACTTTCAAATGGGCAAACCATTGTATAAAGTGTATTTGTATGATGTAGCTGTGAAATTCGGGTACATTTAAAATGTTTATAATAGTTTAATACGTAAATAAACATTTTAAATTAATACCACTTATATGACAACATCTATTTCTTTTTATGCCAACTCTCCTAGGCTACAGTTAAAAAGCCCTTAGTTCATGATTAATAAATCAGTGAGAAAGTTTGCAATGGTTTGTAAGATGACTCAAGCCTCCCTCTCTGTGAGTGAGTTGGGTGTTAATAAAAGGTTGTCTGTGACAGCGTGAACCTCCGCTGCCTTGTCTTTTAGGGGATCCTCAGAGGCCAGGCAGTCAGTTGCTGCTGGGAGTCAGGAAGGCCACGGGTCCACAACAGACAGTGATGAACTCTACATTAACTAGATGGACTCTAATTAATGGAGGCAGCTGCGCCTTGGTTCTGGTCCTTGGTTATCAAGCAGGAAAGTGGGCCATGGCATCTGATTATTTGGGAAAAAGCAAGAAATCTGAACTTTCACATTAAAAAATTTTCTAGAGGGAAAAACATGGTGCAGGTAAAACAAAATTGAGCCGTGTAGTGCATTAACTGTATGTGGTGAGCCTAGACATGCTTCTACATCATGATAAACTGATTTGTCTTGAGAGTAGCTATTAATAATTCCTGTCTTGGGTTTAAGCGTGTGCGTGTAGATGTATGTGCATACATGAGTGCCTGTGTATATGAGCCTAGAGGTTAGCTCTTCCACTGAGCAAGAAGCCACACTCCTTGTGATCTTTATTCACTAGCTCTTTGTTTTCCCCTTTTGCTACCCTCCTTTTTGAGATACATTGTTTTTAGAGTACTGGGCATAAAAATGAAAAAAATAAAGAAGAAGAAATAGGTTTCTGTAATACCAAGTTCTAGATCCCTGAAAATTAAAATTGGAGATTTAGTGATTATGAAGTAATTGCAAGAATGTCTATCGACAAGACTTTTATGCAGGTGTGTGCTCCCTATTGCACCACATCATGTCACACAGTTTGATCCATTTTGGGTGATAAGTTTTATAACTTGGTTCATGTGAGTTTGGCCAAATCTCTGCATTATAATGACAACTTTCCCCCCTTGGAATGAATAATCTCTTGAGTGATATCTTTTTTCACCCAGTGGTGTTAGGATGTTAATTCCCTTCCTGAATTAGGTTATTATGTTAATGATAGCAAAATAGTGGATCTAATTATGTGGCCACAGTCATTCAAATGCAGATTGTAGTATAGTCTATCAGACAACTGGCCTGTATTGTAAAAATCTCAATGTCAAGACAAAAAAAAGTGGATGAGCTGTTGTAAATTAAATAAGATGAAAAAAACCCAAATGGAATGAATGGTCCTTGATTGGTGTCTGGAGAGGTGGAAAAACACAACATTTTGGGGACAAATGAGGAAATAGGAATATGGACAAAATGATAGTAATATTTTTGTGTTCAATTTCTGAGGTCTGACAATGATATCATGGTTAAGTAAAAGAGTGTCCTTATTTTCAGAATGTACATGCTGAAGGAATCTAGAGGTAAAGTATTTGATGTCTGCAATTTACTTTCAAATAGTTTACCAAAACTGTGTTTGTATTTCATAAATCTTTATTTTTCTCTAGATACGTGTATATATAGACATATATAGCTGTTGACATATAGAGGGAGACAATGCAGGGAGAGTTATTTTTTTAAATAATGAGGTTGGTTTTGACATGACTTTATTAGTGACTTACAAATACCAGGTTAGATGTTTACAATAATTATTTTAAAATTATAAATGTTTGCAATCCTGGTATCCTACAGTCTCTTCTAGAACTGGGAATTTGAATTTCACTTTTCCTAATATACAAAATATCAAATATTTACTTTGAATTCTTCTTTCATTTTTTTTCAGGAATCAGTTTCTCAGTATTTGAAAAAAAATCTATAGAAATGTAGATCATTAGGGCCTTCTGTCTTATGTTCTAATTGTTTTTAAAGTTATGCTTGATTTTTCCCTTTTCATTTTGAAAGTCTTATTTTTTTCTCTATATGATCTGTAGGAAATAAGATCCTTTTTATTTATTTTATTTTATTTTTTTTGAGTCAAAGTCTTGCTCTATTGCCTGGGCTAGAGTTTCGTGGCTTTAGCCTAGCTCACAGCAACCTCTAACTCCTGGGCTCAGGCGATCCTCCAGCCTCAGCTTCCCAAGTAGCTGGGATTGCAGGCGTGTGTCACTATGCCTGGATAATTTTTTCTGTATTTTAAATTGTCTGGCTAATTTCTTTCGTTTTTTTTCAGTAGAGACGGGATCTGTCTCTTGCTCAGGCTGGTCTCAAATTCCTGAGCTCAAACAATCCATCTGGCTCAACCACTCAGAGTGCTAGGATTACAGGCGTGAGCCACCCCACCCAGCCAGAAGATCCTTTTTAATAGATATAAAAATGAAAGCAAAAAATAACAATTTTTCATCTTACATCTAATACTACATTGCATATTAATAGGTGGGCTTAGCTTTTTGTTAAATTTGCTCTAAAACTAATTTCCCATAAAACTAAGGAAACTTTATCCTTCATGTTTCTTTTGAGATTATTCCATTTTTTTCTCCGAATGTGTTCTTTTGTATATGTTGTTTAAAATGTTTGAATTCATCTGAAAACTTTATATGCAACCACATTGAATTCCCTAGAGAGCATCGCTCAGGTTTTTCCCCTTTGGGATTATGTAAATAGATTCCTATCTTGCAAATATTCTTATAATTCCTGTTCTAATTTAGAAACTTTGGCTACAAACCCAAACCTGTTTTCTTCTAATCTTTTAAGATTATTCTAAAAATCTGGGGTTATACTTCTAGGGTCACGGATTCTATATTCAACTCAGAAAAAAGCCCAAGGTAACATTTAATTTCCACATTATCAACAATTCTTCCTTGTATTTAAGTGAAGTATTGAGTGGCTCCTTTTGTTTTGGCTGTTTATACAAAAGATAAATGGCCACATACGATTGGCCAAGATTTATCAGACATACCAAACTTTTAATCTTTGCATCCCTTAATTCTGTGTACACATCTGTACATTTATGTACATGCTATTCCCTCAATTTAGGAGTTCTGCTCCAACTGGCAACCTCTTGCTTTTCTCTTCAAGACCCAATTCTCATTACCTCTTTTTTCTTAGCTCTTCAAGAATAAGTTAAATCACCTCCTTCTCTACCCCAAAGCATTTGGTAGTATGCACATAAAATACAACTTAAAAACAAATCTTGCTGAACAAATACAGAATTTGAACGTTAAATAAAGACAGTAACATATAGTCCATTGAGTAAAGTTCATGAAGTCCCTGTGATACGAACAAATAAGACAAATGGAGAAGGAGGGAAAGCTATTTCTAACACTAGAATGCTCATTAATACATAGAAAAGCAATGATGAAGTTAAAAAATCACCTTGACAGCCGTCACAATAATAATTCATTTAGGCAGGAATCATTAATGGATGCTAAAACTAGTGTCTGACAGTTTGAAGAGCAAGGTATTTATGCAGTTTACAGTATCACCTTTCAAAATACTTATTAATTACAGAAGTAAAATAGTGACTTTATAGTATAGAAACCTAGCAGATACCACCATAAGCAAGTGACCTAAGTTAGCATCACCAGTAATGCAAACAGATTCACCGTGTGCCACTTTACATGATGCACAGAAAGGATGTAACATCATTTTATGTCATCCCCAATATACATGACAATCACGAGGGCACATCAGACAGACCCAAACAAACATGTTGTAAATAACTGACCTGTTCTATTAAAACTATTAAGATCATGAAAGAGGAACTAACGGTTCCAGATTATAGACTTAAACATGAAAGCCTAATGCAACATATAATCTTGGATAGGATTCCAATGTAGGGAAAAAATAGATATAAAGAATTTCATATACAAATATTGTTAGGGTTAAAAAAAAGAATTTCATAAAGTACATTGTGGGAATAATTATGGACGGTGGATTAGAAACTTGTATCAAATATAGTCTATGTGAGGCATTGTCTGTTTTTGGAAATACATACTGAACACTAAAAAACTTAGAGATAACAGGGCAAAATGTCTGCAAATCTTCAAATGATGCAGAAAAATAGTATATGTAAATATTTCTATACACATATATGTGTATATATCTGTATGTCTAGTTATATATCTGCATACACAAAGCTTTGCCACTTTTTGAGAGCATTCAAATACTGTTAACAGTTTTCACAATTAAGGTATATGCAGATTGCTTTTGGCTTCCAAGGATTGGAGGGAGTAGAGGAGAATCATGGTTAGTAAGCAGTGGCAAATTCCTCTCCAAACCTGTTCAGTCCATTCCTCCCGCTTTAGAGCATCTATAAAGTCTCGTTTTGATCATTTGGCTCACTGAAGCTTTCTAATTACATAGGTATACTTGCTGTGTTACTTCAAAGGCCCTTCAGCCAGGACAGGATCTGTCTTCAAAGACAGGAGAGTGGCCCATTTGCAGGAAATTGCATGGTTTGGGGGGCGATTTTTGTTTTCTTTGAACTTGTCAAATGGAGATCCCTCTTTAAAAAGTGCTGGCCTTTTGGTGTATGTCCAAATAGTAAAAGACTTCCCATTTATAATTCTGAAGATTTCTCGTTAAGTCTGCCATAGTTACCTTGTAACTTAGTGTGCCCCCCAATGCCCTGTTAGCCTTTCTGATGTATCAGCAGTTTTATCCTGAAGTGTTTTTGTGGGTGACACCTTAATTTTGTTGGTTTATGGGACTTCTGGTTAGGAAAAATTAGCATAGGACTCCCAGTGACTAATCATCAAAAAGAACTCTGATTATTTTGCTGTAGCTAAAAACAGAGGGAAACGGACAGCGAGCACATTACAATACAAAGTTATGGCCTAATTTGAAAGAAAGTTCTCACAATTTTAGTCATGATATAATTCCCTCCCCCCACCCCTGGGCCAACCCCGGGTGCCATACATATATTGCTTAATGGGGAAATAAAACAAGCTTTTGAAGTCAAAGGTCAGAGCTGGATTCAAATTTGTCACTAACACACTGTATGATCTTGGAAAGGTTTCTCACACTCTGATCTGTTTGTTCACTTTGATAAATGGAAATTACGTGTAATAAGCATTGCTTTCAAAAAGTATAAAAGCATGGAACCTGCAATCTGTTCCATAGCATATTCCCCAATGTTCATTTTCTTCCCCCCACCCCATTCTGACTTTTCTGTTTTTCATTTCTTCTTGTTCCTGATAAACAGGACCTTCTTAGAGGAAGAATAATTAAAGCAGTTAGACTTCAGACTGGATTTACGTACAGATTGCTGTGAAGTTAGCAAATCAACAAAGTTATATGAAAGCAAAACTGTTTATAAATGCTAAATGCAGACCATGAGTTTCAAAAATTAAGAACTAAATCCCGTGTAAGTCTGGAGATTTACTGGTGAATCATTCTAATTTTTGTGAACAGGTGTTATTGCAGATAATAAAACTTTCACTTTTTAAATTTTTTGCATCATAGTGTATTCCTGAATAATTGCGTACTAATGTTTGTCAAGCTTTAAGGGTTTGTTAGTCTGGTTTTCATTAAGGCAACTGTAAAAAAAAATTATCTTTGTTTAAAGAAAACTTTCTTTAGAACAGTGTAGCCAGCAAGAGTGGTCATTCTCAATTTTAAAACACAGTGGTAAGAACCATGGAAGTTTCCACATCTAAAACACATGGAGTCTTTAATCTGGTAAGTTATGACACTGACTCTTCTTGAGGGCTGTGTTTATGACACCAAATAAACTATCTAGTTTGCTTTTCATTTATTGTTTTAAAATGCAGACAGTGATGTAAGCAGGAGTTAGCAACCAGTTTCTATTCTAGGAAGCAGGTGGCATATGAGGCACAGTTGAATATCTTAAACATGATGGAAAATACATGGAATAGACTCCATCCTACCCTTCTTTCTCTTTTTAAGAAACAATTTAATATTTGAATAGGCAGGAGGGGAAGATTTTCCCTACAGGCAGTTGGATAGGTCAGACACTGTGGCACTTCAGTTACAGTACTTTGAAAGTATGCAAAACTGTTTTTAAATAGCGTTAATATAAGAAGTATTTAAGTACTACAGGGAACAAAAATCTGGCTCTGAGCAGTGTTTCTCTATTTGAATAATTGGATTATCTCCCTATGTAAACATGGAACCACCTGAGAGTGGTGGTTTCACAATCTTCACAAATGTATATCTTTAGATCTGCTCATGTTGGGGTTACCATTAGCACCAATGGTCTGTCAACATTTCCACAGGAACTTTTAAGTGAGTTGTGAAAGCTCAAGCCAACACTTGGCATGAGTAATCTGGACTACACAGCAGTTTCTAGCCAAGGCTTATTGGATCACACACATTCTAACTGCAAGCTTGCTTTTCTTTTGTCAGTAAAAGAGTTTTATGGAGTAAATTCTTTTCTCTCATGGATTCAAGCAGGTGGCTTATTTTACAGAACCTACCATATGGTTCTACCCTTGTTTCAAAAACATCATCACTTTATGGAAAAATGAGCAGTACTCAACCATCCTATCTATGTTTTTGATTTTATCATCTAATGAATGTCATTAGCGTTAGCGGTTGTACAAGCTGAAGAGCTCCGTGACTCTGGTGGCATGTTTTGCCCACTTTTTAATAGTTTAATTGTGATGTGTGTTCCTATCCTTAATTGTACATTTCTTTCACTGCCTGTAAATTAACACTAGTGTTAGGGATATGCTTGAAAACTGTGTGTAAAAGAGTTTGTGGGGGCAAAGAGAAGTAATTCTTACAGGGCTTGGCTTCTCAAAGTCAGTGTTCATTGTGGAAAGTGCTTCATCATTTGGAGACTTGCATGTGCTAAATTGAGAGCCCATGATTTTAACTTTGTATTGCAGTCTATACATAGTGACTTTCTTTTTCTTTAGGTATTAATGACTGGTTTTGGAAATGTTTCTGGAGAATTTCCAAATCCCACTTACTTCATTTGAATTCTTCTGTTCTACTTGAGCTTCTCACTTTGGCATAGGCTAGAATATGACTGACTCTGTGCTTATTTTAGTTTTCCTTGAGTCCCCTCTCTGTGGTGCTGAGCCTTGAGGATCAGGACCTGGTAGGTGCTGATAAAAAAAAAAAACAAAACACCTTGCATTGCCATCAATATGCATTCAGAAGCTACTTTGGAATATCTGTCTCCTACCACCAGAATTGCACCCCACATTTGCTTCAGCTGCTTATGTTTTGGGCAAAACATGTTGACGAGACATGTTTTACCTGTGTTTCAAGGTAAAATGTGTTGATCCAGAGTTATTTTTCTTTTAGGTTTGTTTTTGGTGTATCTTTTCAATCTTCTCCAGTGGGCAGATTGCTTTGAATTTTAGTAATGTCTGTAAGCTGTTAAGTTAAAAGGAGAATCATGTTCTGGACAGATCGGTTGTGCCTTCAAACAGAACCATGTGAGACTCTTCCCACATTTATTTCGTAGTCATATCTTGGTTCCTTGTCTTTCCTTGACCTGCAGTTACTAAGTATTCTGAGCTTCTCTGTGACATCTTTATTTAAATTAGACTTGAAGCATGCATGACACACGCCTCATAGAGACTTTCTGCTTCCCTGTGCTGTGTTAAATATATCCTGGTCAGTGAACCACACTATGGCTATAGTTACTCATGGTTGTAAATGTACTTCTGAGGTGTCAGTGTTTGAGGATTACAGCTCAAATGGTCCTGGCACAGTGGAGTAATTAGGGCCTTATAGTATATGGTAATTTTCTCCATTTTTTTGGAAGATACTAGCATTTCATGTATTAAAACAGATCTGTGATTCTCTCTTCCTCTGTATTATAAAATCTGGTTTCTCCTTGTTTGGAGTTTTTGTAAGGTAAATACATATTTTGCTAGGAGAAACAAAATGATAAGATTAAAGACCTTTAACCCTGATATTACTAAAAACATTTATTTCTAGAGATGCTTTCCATATTTTGAGGAGCTTATACGTTTTTAGAAATATTATTTTAAGGAATATTTCTTGATATAAGTATCTAATCTTTTATTTCTAATTGACATAATTTAGATGTATAAATGGTATTATTAATTTCCAAATAATAGGTAACCAATTAATACGAATTTCTGAAAGCTACCACTTCTTGGGAAATTAAAGCTTTGCAAGCCTTGTACCTCAAAATATAGTTCTAGAAGTTCTAAAGGTTTGGAAATTTTGGCATAAGTTTTGCTCTTGGTTACTATGTGTAAATTTTGTTCTGGATTAAATTCATGTTAATATAGCCCCTCTAGAACTTTAAAGAAAATTTAGAAATTCATCTCTAAGCTTTATTAGCATTTTTAATTTTAGTATTTTCTATCTAGTGCACAATAATTATAATGGTGAACGTCTAGCATTAAAATTTGTTGTCTTTACATTAACAATGAGATTACATGTTCTACGAAGATATTTCATGTAAATATTTACAATTTTATATGAAACTGAGCAAAGTATCCTAAGACAGGCATTTCTCATTTTGGTCAAATGGCACATTAATTCATGACCTTGATTGCTTAACTGAGTTTGAACTTGATAGTATAGATGGTTACAGTATTTTTATTCCAGGGTTGCCAAGCTCCAGTGGGGAGCATCTGTGTCCAACTTGATTTATGTAGGATCCCACATGCAAATTCCCTGTTATTGGTGCCAGAAGTAGGTTTTCTTTTTTAAATACATGTCTTGAACTTGGGGTTAGGCAGAGATACATATTAGCAATTTAATGATAAGCTTGATTGAACTTAATATTAATTGTTCATTTTAAAATCTGTTGAAATTGCAACATTATTTAACCAGCAAATATGGAATGAGGCTAAGATGCCAACAGCCCATTGTTTAGTTCCATTACTTTCAGAATTAGAAATCTGTACCTTTGTCAGGAATGGATGCCTTCACCTAGAAGGAATTTAGATTTCTTCTTGCTTGGCAAGGGCTAACTCCAAAAACAGGGGAACACTTCTTAAAAACGTCAAGAGTATATTGGAAACAGATGGGCATTCAACACCTACACAAAATGCTATGAGATAAAATGTGAATAACTGGATTTGATTTAACAAAGGATCAAACTTAAAATATCAGGATTCATAAAAAGGCCAAACTTTGAAATTTAGAAGGAACACAAATCGACTATTAGAATTAGAAGTAAAAAGTTCTTCTTAACGCTGTTGTTTCTCTTGTTATGATTGCTCGTGATATGGGTATTGTTAACCTTGTTTCTGAGTCATGGTTTTTCTTGTTTTCTAAATCTACATATTTGTGAGTTTGAGCTAGAATCACTGTCACTCTTTTCAGGATTTTTAATGTTTTGGGTGAAACATTTCATCTTTAGAATTTGGGTGGAGCTAGCTGCAGAAAAGTGTTTTGGTTGGAATGACCAGGCTCTGGATCTCAGCGGGCTTCAGGGTTGGAAAAGTTGAAGCTTACAGAGAGAGCAAATAAACATGGTCATCAAAGCTGAGAATTAAGATCTGTTTATTCACCTGCACATTTGAATTAAATCTCATAGCAATGGACAGAGCCACTTGACTTATTAAGATCCTGACAAAAGTAAATTACTTTAGTCATGTTTAAATGTCTATTTGTGCCTGTATTTAGACACAGAGGTTGATGTAGTTACCATATAATGGATGGAGAAGGTCTTGTGAATTACTATGCTGTTGATTTGCAACACAGAGAAGGCCACTAGAATAGTTGACACTATACAGTGGTTAAACTGAAAAGTCTATTCTAGGTTTGGGCAAAAAGCTTCAAATTACATTAAAAAAAAAACACATGGGGTCTTTTTCTTCAGCATCAATCAGTGTTATGGCTGAAGATGATAGGAGGAAGGGGGGAGAGAGCACTTACGTTGGGTGTGGTTCCCCTCACTTTTACTTTAAGAGAATTCCTCCTGTGTAGGGTTAGACAGATACCTAAAATATTGGACTGGGGTAAGTATTCCCTAATTCATTCTCATTGTTTAAGTCTGTCGAGGTTCACGTAAATAAAGCAGTGCTTTTAATGCTTTTAAGAATACTTTTAAAAAAAAAATACAGGGCACAATTTGTTGACTCTGCAATCTTTGTGGTCAAGATGAAAGTTGACCTCTCATAATGAAAACAAAAGAAAAGGCCTTTAATTCATGTTGATTCTCTTGGTTCTATAATTCTCTTTCCTCCATACTTCTTACTAGGGATTGTGGTTTATGGTGATAAAGAGCTCTTGGTTAACTTTTGAACTGAGAGTAAGTACAGCTTCAACTTTAGTTTGTGATGACTATGGGACAGAGAACCTTCTGCTTATACAATTCTCATTTTCCATGAAAGTCTCAGGACTATAGGAAATTTCTAGAGGATAGTTTTATATATATCTTTCTTTCTGGGTTTTCCTGGATCTGGATAAGTTTGTGTTAACTTCTTGACTTAGGGACCCCATACTATGCTATAACAATAATTTGAGTTTGGATCCCACACCTGGATCTCATGCAGGCTTGGGGTTCTTATGTCTTATGGTATGTTTTCTCTGTCCTGTGCTTACCCCCTTGGTGCCCCCAATCCAGGGTTGGAATCCTCTGCTCTGGCCAGTTGGGGCAGGGGGATCGTAGTACTTACGTGCCAACAGCCCTCTCTACTCCTGTCAACGTAGAGGGAGCTAAGTGTCAGTTCTACCTCTGTCTGGTCTGAAACTTCATTCAGTTTCAACGTCTAGCCTCACTTCTGCCTCTGAGTTTCCTCTTTTCTTCTAAGTTTGTGTATTAACTCTTTCTTAGTGGGAGTTGGGGGGAGTAGGAGGGGGCGGGACATTTTGTCTAGTACTTCTATGTGAGTAGAACAGAAAGACAAGAAACATTTTGTCCTTTCAGCATGGTGTATTGACCAGAAGTTTGATGATATTCATATTTAAATACTTGTTTCTTTTTCTTTTACAGCTAGTTATGTATCAAATCCCATTTGCAAGGGTTGTTTGTCTTGTTCAAAGGACAATGGCTGTAGCCGATGCCAGCAGAAGTTGTTCTTCTTTCTTCGAAGAGAAGGGATGCGCCAGTATGGAGAGTGCCTACACTCCTGCCCATCGGGGTACTACGGACACCGAGCCCCAGACATGAACAGATGTGCAAGTGAGCATTTGGCTTTGTCTATCCTGTTCTACTGAATATGCAACTTGGGGGATGAACCAAGTTGGAAATTTTGTCTGGAAAAACAAAGGATATATTTGTAATAGGCTGTAGAAATAGTTTAAGCTCAAACTTGCACAAATTAGTGGGGTCGAACAGGAGCAATTTTACTTAATATTTTGTATGGAAGTATATCACACTGTTGCGCACATTTTCTTTATTTTTTAAGAAAATATTTTGGTGAGTATATTTTTATGACAAGGATCTCAAACAGACTTGTTAGGCAGATCATTTGTAAGGAGTACTTATGCAGTGCTTACAAAAACAAAAAATAAATCAAATTTAAATACTTTATACTGGGAACAATCTCTCTGGTTTACCACAGTTTCTATTTTTACCTGAGTTTGTAATACTGCTTTAGTCTAATCTGCAGTTAAATATATGCATTTTAGGTTTCTTTAAGCATCATTACTGATAAAGATGTAACTTTCTGAGTTTAAGTTAAACAACTGTAAAAGTGGTTAAGGAATAACATTTTGTACATAGGAATGAGGGTACAACTTCTCATCTTTTAATCCAAAAAATCACTTACAGGATGAGTCTCATCTTCTAGGTCAACTGTAGAAATTGGGGTTTAAAAAAAGACACCAAAAGAAGATTCCTTTCTTTAAGAGCTCAAATTTTTAGGAAGTAGAAGGGGATTAAAAAAAAGGGGACCACGGTGTAAAATGACAGTTGGATAAGCAGTTTAATCATAACTTAATACATTAAGTGCTATATCAGTAGGCATTAAATCACTCTCAAATAGAGTGATTTAATGATCTCCCATTAACACACTGTGAATGTGACTATTTTGCTGAGATGGTCGTTAGATAAGAAGGAAATTTTGAGTTGTGTCATCCAAGGATGATATTATTTTGGAAGCAGGCAGAACTCTAGTGGAGGGTTATTTATTAAATAAATTCTGGAAAGAAGGAACCATGTATGTAAAAAGAAAAAAAAATGTTTGAGGAACAAGAAGTCTCACCTGGGGTGCTGTTTGGCATTTTGGCAAGGCAAGTCTATTTCATGGGACCTGTCCTACATTGCTGGACACCTGGTGTTTTTGGTCCCTGCCCATTAAATGTCCTTTGTGTCCTCACAATACTGTGACAAGCAAACATGTCCCCAAACATTTCTAAAGACCTAGGAGAGCAATACCATTGCTGGACGAGAGCCGTTGGACATCATGTGCCTCGTGGGAGGTGTGGTTGGAATTGAGGGTGGAAAGGGAGGCTTGAGTATAATGATAAGGGTGTGGAATGCCAGGCTGAGAAGTCTGTGTATTATCTGAGGGTACTGAGCAGGCAGTGGACTAAAGAGATTACTTTATTTAAGATAATTCTAGCAGAAGTGAGGGAGATGAATTGGAGAGGAAGAAAAACTAGAGGAAGGCTGCTATAGCAATTGTAGATTAGAAATCTTGTTCTGGCGAAAGATTTGTGGGCAATGAGTTCCAGAGGCTTTCAAAAGAGAGCCAATGAAGTTTGGTACTTAACTGCACAGGGAGAAGGAGAATCAAAATTGATCCTAAGGTTTCTAGCTAAGATGACTAGGTGAATAGTTTTGCTATTAGCAGAGATAGAAATATTTAGGCTTAGAGGAAATTGGGATCTGCCTTCATTTCATGGAATTGTTTGTATTAATAACTAGGAGGGATACAACTCCCAGCAAAAGTAGATAGCTGATTTTTACAAATATGTATTTTGTCCTTAAGGTATATGATTTGAGCTACCTAGTGATTTGTTTCTCATAATTTATGAACTTCTAGAGGGAGGGATAGGGTCCACCTTGAAATGGATTCCTGTTCAGATTGCTTTAAGACTGGGGTGGGGGGATATGATTTGTGTCCATGACTATCCTGTAGACTTTTTTTTATTGCAGACTATCAGTGCACAAGGACGATAAGGCAAGAGGTGGATCAAGGGATTTATTCCAAGTTCTAGAGCTAGCATTACATGTACTATGTATGAACAATAGACTGGCCATATGATGTATTACTCTACCTGGCACATCGCAGGTGAAAGGGGCTGCCATTAATAACCGCACAGAGACATTAGGTGTAAACCAGGACTGTCCTGTGCAAGCTGGTGTGATGGTCCCCTCAGCAATACTTCATAGTGTATGGATGGAGTCTGCCTTGGAGACATACTCCTAGGCAGGAGTTAAAAAGCACATTTTGGCTAAGTTGATTCTTTTTCTCAGAAATGGAAACAACAGTGACTATAAATCAGCCTTGGAAAGAGAATCTACATTTGAGAATGGGTTTGCTATAGTTATATTTACTATAAGTGAATGCAATCAATGTTGGAGTTTACTGACTTAGAGGAAATCATTACTTATCTGGTACAAGCCTGAAGTGCTTATTAGCAAGACTCCTGTGAAGCAAAACAAAAATGAAAAATTTTCTTAATTCTTAATAGATGGCTTTCAATGATCATGGTTCTTCCATACCAACAATTGGCTTTTTGTGTGTGTGTGTGGCTGCTTTGCATATATTGCATATATTGCATTGATATTTGTATTCCATTTAGAGGAGGAGAAAGATTTAACCCATCATGGAAAAGCCATCATAGATTTAAAATTTGAAATCATATTCACTTTTTGTTAAGCAATCTTGCTGGATGGTAGAGAAGAAAATTATACTTTAAGCAATAGTATATTAAAAATCCTATAAATGCAACTAGCTCGTCCATTTCCTAATCTTATTCTAAGATTCCAAATATAAAGCAATATCCTCCTTCTGAAGGAAGTCTTGCTCTCTGAAATGTTATCTGAGGTTGGCTTCTTCGTACACACAGTATAAAGCACATAAGATTCAACCATGCTTATAAAAGTCAATTCAATAACCCTTTGAGGAATGCCACAAGTATATGTACTAACATATACTAGAAGCTGCCATTGTCCCCAATACTGTTAGGTGATATTTCTCTATTTTCTTTTTCTTTTGTTGATACACTTATTTACATAAAACTATATTTTTATATTGTTTACATATTCCTTACAGAAAGCTTAGAAGGTATATAGGCCTTAATAAAAAGCAAAAATTAAAAAAAAACACTTCTCAAAGATAACAAAAGTTAAGATTTTCGCTTTTGTCCTTGACATTTTGTTTCTAGGCATATTTGTCTTTCTCCCTTATAAATGTGTAATTTTGTAAATTGTTTTAATGAATTATAAACATTGTTTCATGTCATTAAATGTGGCTGCATGTATTCTATTGAATGGACATACCATAATGTATTTAACTAATTGACTAATGAATATTTGCTTTTAGTCTTTTACTATTAGCAGTTCCATGAAAAATATCCTCATATATTAATATAAATTCTTGTTTTTTCTCACATATTTTCACACATTTGCTTGATTTATTTTTGTAAGATGAACTTTTAATCATATATTTTAAAGGCTTTAGTGTATATTGTCAAATGGCCTTCTAGAAAAGTTGTATCAGTTCACATTTTCACTAACAGCAGATATTTTCCCTTGCATCTCACTGGCTATTAAAGATTAAAAGTATAAAAATACATTTGTTTTAATATGCTTTGATACAAATGAATTTGGCCATGTAGTTTTCACATGAATATTTGCGTTGTTGGATGTTTACCAGGATCCCCACCCCCTTTTTTTATTTGCATATCTGTCATGTTCTTAGTAATCAAAAAGCTTTAAATGAAGTATGCAAAATTCTAAGTTCACAAATAATAAATGGAGAGTTTAATGAACTATCACAAAATGGATATACACATGTAACCCCACTGAAGTCAAGAAAGAATGTTAGTACTACTCACCCACTGTTCTCTCCTCCTCTGGCTAACTACTATCCTGACTTGTAACCAAAACACATATGAAATATTATTCATGGCAATGGTATTCATACTAGCTACAAATTGGAAACAGCCCAATGTCCAAATAATAGAATATCTAAGAAGATATAGTATATTAATAAAAAGAAATACCTGTATACAGAAGTAGAAATACTTCAAGTACAAATTAACTGCAGCAATGTGCAGTGATATGGATGAATCTCACAACATAGTGTTAAATGAAAGAAGCCATAAAAATAATATATACATTTACATATGTTTCAAAAATGGGCAAAACAAATCTGTAGTGCTAGATGGCAGAATTTTGGTTCTTACTGACGTGATTTATTGAACACCTACTAAGTGCTGGCTTTAGTACTAGGTACCTGGAGATACAATAATGAGTAATAATTAGTTTCTGCTCTTGAATTGCTTATGATCTAGGGCAGTGATGCTCAACTGGGGTAGGGTTTGCCCCTGAGGGAATATTTGGTAATGTTGAGAAACATTTTTGGTTATTACAACAGCAGTGCTATTGGTTTCTGGTGGGTAGAGGCCACAGATACTGCTAAACATTCTGCAGTGCACAGGATAGCCTCTTGCCATAAAGAATTATCCAGCTTAATGTGTTGGTAGTGTCAAGGCTGAGAAACTTTAGACTAGTGGAAAAGACAGATAATCAATTCAGTACTGTATGTTGTACAGGCTGCTAATTATTTAGCTTCTGTTTTGTGTCAACTGTGCTGTTAGATGTACCTTTTTCTCTTTTTTTCCTCAAACAAGTGTGCAAAGGAGATGTATATTTCTATTTCCTGGACAAAGTTAACCAAACTGGGTAAAAAGATACTTTTTAAAGCTGGGGTGGATTGCAGCAATGAAGAAGACATTTATGAACACTGTGGGTGTATTTGGAATTATTATAGGTAAAAAACATTATTATAGGTAAAAAATGTTTAAAAACCTGGAGTCACGAAACATCATCCATTGTTAAATAAAATGGAGGTGGTTGAGCATAATTAATTTCACTATATAAGCAGAAATGATACTAGTTATTTTGGTGGGGACTAGATTATGACAAGCCTTATGTGATAAATTTAGGAAGTTTAAACATCTTCCTGAAAGCCATAAGTAGTCAGAGAAGGATTTCAAATAAGGGAATGACCAGGTTACTGTAGGGTTGTGGATTTCAGGAATCTTTTTGATTTTTGGCAGCATGAAAGATGAGTTAGAGGGGAATCAACACTGAAGGAGAAAGATCAGCAATCTAGGTTTAAAAAAATAAGAACAACTGGTTCCTCAGACTCACCTTGGCCAATTTATCTAAAATTCAAGTCTTGGCCAGAAGCTAGTGGGGAACTTTGACAACATCCTTAACACAACTGTTGCTCACTAAAGATAAAAAAAGACCAGTCGGCAAGGTTGTGGGATTTCATTGTCCAGCCATATTCAGCTCTTGTGGGTATGACTAGGAGAAGAGCAGGCAGTGAAATTTAACCAGGTCGGAGCGCAGGGGCTGGTAGCATTGAAGTGGTCAGCACATTAGGGCCCATTTGCAAATGTGATTAAGTTAAGAATTTTGAGATGGAGAGATTATTCTAGATTAACTGGGTGGGCCAAAGTTCATCATAAAAGGGAGATGAGAGGGTGACAGATGTGATGACAGAACAGAGGTTGGAGGACTCGAGGGCAGGCCGCAAGCCAAGGAAAGCAGGTGCCTCTAGAAGCTGGAAAAGGCAAGGAAACAGATCTCCCCTTAGAGCTATGAGAAGTGTAGTCCTGCCAACAAATCAACGTTAGCCAAATATAACCCTTGGGACTTCTGACCTCCAGAAAATAAATCTGTGCTCTTTTAACCACCACTACCCCCAAAAAAAGATATCAAACCATAGGACTAGGTATAAATGTCATGCCAGTTTCAGCCAAAACACATTGTTTTGTAAAATTATTTTCTTCCTTTTTTTTCCAACCAGCTTTTTCACTCACAAGTCAGTACCACAACAAGCAAGAAATTAGAAGCTTATTAATATAGGATGGAATTTTGACATATTGGCAAGTGATTAGGAGTCATCTTTCTTGATTTATCAAGTGTAAAAAGTATCAAAATAAAAGTGTTTCCATGTCAGGATGATACATTTCAGCATCTTCATACTCACTGATGTTTGTCTTATGCACACAGCCAGGTTATGGATGTAAGACATCACTGTGCCTCCCCAAGCTTAAATATTACCAGTTGGTGTTTTCAAAATGAGACTTTGTTCCTTTTTCCTTCAATGTGTCCCATGGATTTCAGTAATTCTCTAGCCTTGGGGGTCAGCACACTATGACTTGAGAGCAAAATCTTGCCTATTTTCTATTTTGGAGGGCCCTGTTATCTAGTCTAAGAAATAACTTTTAGATTTTTATGTGGCTGGGGGAAAAATCAAAACTATTTTGTGATGCTTGAAAATATTAGCTTTAAATTTCAGAGTTGATAAATGCTTAATTATTTACATACCGTCTATGGCTGCTTTTGTGTTACGACAGCGATGAGTAACACAGTTTAGGCAGAGATCGTATGGTCTGCAAAGCCTAAAATATTTACTATCTGGCTCTTTACAGGAAAAGTTTGCCGACCCTGCTCTTTTAGCTTATGTGGAGTGTAAAGGGATTAAGAGATTCTTCTCATTTTCCTTGGATGGGGGTTGAGTGGAGGGCAAGACATATATATTAGCTTACATATGATTTTCCATTTAGTTGGGTGGAGAGTTCTACATTTTCCAACATTTGGAAAAATTCAACTAAGACTCAGGTCTGAAGTTTGTTAAACGGCTTTGGTCCCACCTGAATATAAAAGGGTGACAAGTTACCAAAAAAGGGAAAAGCACAAGGAGTAACCAGGATGAGAGATCTGCTACTGGCAGAAATTTAAAATCTGATATGAGATATTAATTTGATTTATAACTTCTAAAACTTTTCATTGCTATTACGTTCCTTTCCTATTTTATTTTGAGGTAGTTGTCTTTCTCTTCTCTCCCCTCCCTAAATGGAAAAGAAAAGCCCTTTAAACACCTAGCATTGTATTCCCAGCAAATGTCTTCCAAGTTCTGATTTCATTTGTTTTGAGGATGATTTCAAATATGCATCACATGAATATATGAGAAATAAAGCCAACATTTTAATTAATATGTTGACTTCATTATTACTTCATTACTTGACCACATGATTTTACACAAGCTTCAATATTTCTTCATACTTTTTTGTGTGGGTGGGCAAGATATAACATTCAAACATTGAAATACTACAGTGAAGCTACCAGCAACATATTTCTCAAGTTTGAGTTTTTATGTTTTTTTTTTTTTAAATGAACTGTTGCAACATTTTAAGTTAAAATGAGTTGGGAGAAAAAAAGAATTTTGACAGCATATATATCCTTAGAAGTTGAAATAAAGGGTCCTATGGCATGTAAGGTAGAGCTCTCTATAGTTATTTGAAAAACAATGTGTAAATTTCTGGATAGAGTCCATTCATCCTACCTAATTGCAACTGGAGGGTTCAAATCACTGCCAAGGCCAGGACTTTACTGTCTGAAATAGGTAAGGCAAACATTTCCCACTCCTAGGTGGTAGTGAAGGGAATAGAGCACAGATAGAATGTGATTTCTGCCCTACTCTCCCCAAGGTCAAAATTGCCTTTAAATCTCACTTTTCTAACCCCCAATTCCTAATGTTCAGAGCAAATTCCTTTCCATATAGATGCTCAACAAATGATTATAACCAGTTTCTTAAGCTGCATGATTTAAACAAGGGTAAAACCACTATTTACTATAGATTGTGGGCTTTGGATAATGCTTTTCATGTGAGTAGTGCATATGTATGAAATTTATTGAAATTATATTTTTTCCATGTGGAGTATCCTATTTGAGCTTCCTTCCATCCACTATCTTGGACTGCCATCTTTGTTTTAGTTGCTAAATTTTAAAAATGTTATTGATAAATGATATTTAAGGGTACATGTGATATTTTGATACTTATATACAATGTGAAATGATCAAAATCAGGGTTATTGGAATATCGATCACCTCAACATTGTGTTGGGAACATTATAATTCTTTTCTAGCTATTTTGAAATACACAATAAATTGTTATCATAATTTCCCTACCGTACTATTGAATACTAGAACTTATTCCTTCTCTCTAACTGTATTTTTGTTCCCCTTAACCAGCTGCTTTTCCCTTTTCCCTGTTCCTTTCCCACGCTCTGGTAGCCACCAGTCTACTCTTCACCTCCGTGAAATACACTTTTTACGCTCCCACATATGAGTGAGAATATGCAATATTTGTCTTTCCATGCGTGGCTTATTTCATTTAAGATAATGACCTCTAGTTCTATCCATGTTGCTGTAAATGACAGTGTTTCATTATTTTATGGCTGAATATTATTCCTTCAGGTATATATAACATGTTATCTTTATCCATTCATCTGTCGGGGGACACTTGGGTTGATCCATACCTCAGCTATTGTGAATAGTGTTAAAATAAATATGGGAGTGCAGATATCTCTTCAAAATACGGATTTTCTTTTTTTTTTCATTTAACAGTAGTATAATTGTTTTAATACTTTCCTTTTTTTTTTATTTTGGCATATTATGGGGGTACAGATTTTAAGGTTTCAATAAATGCCCTTTCCTCCCCTCCCCCCACAATTCTGAGTTTCCAGCATGACCATCCCCCAGATGGTGCACATCTCACTCATTATGTATATATACCTGCCCCCCTCCCCCCTCCCAATACCCTATTACTGTAGTACCTATGTGTCCACTTAGGTGCTACTCAGTTAATACCAGTTTGCTGGTGAGTATATGTGGTGCTTGTTTTTCCATTCTTGGGATACTTCACTTAGTAGTATGGGTTCCAGCTCTAACCAGGAAAATATAAGATGTGCTATGTCACCATTGTTTCTTAGAGCTGAAGAGTACTCCATGGTATACATATACCACATTTTATTAATCCATTCTTGGATTGATGGGCACTTGGGCTGTTTCCACAGCCTTGCAATTATGAATTGTGCTGCTATAAACATTCGAGTGCAGGTGTCCTTTTTGTAGAGTGTCATTGGATCTTTTGGGTAGATGCCCAGCAATGGGATTGCTGGATCAAATGGTAGATTCACTTGTATCGCTTTAAGGTATCTCCATATTGCTTTCCACAGAGGTTGGACTAGTTTGCAGTCCCACCAGCAGTGTAGGAGTGTTCCTCTCTCTCCGCATCCACGCCAGCACTTGTTTTTTGGAGACTTTTTGATAAAGGCCATTCTCACTGGAGTTAAGTGATATCTCATTGTAGTTTTGATTTGCATTTCCCTGATGATTAGAGATGTTGAGCATTTTTTCATATGTTTGTTGGCCATTCTTCTGTCTTCTTTAGAAAAGTTTCTGTTCGTCCTTTGCCCACTTTGTAATAGGGTTATTTGATTTTTTTCTTGCTGATTTTCGTGAGTTCTAAGTATATTCTAGTTATCAGCCCTTTATCGGATACATAGGATGCAAAAATGTTCTCCCATTCTGTAGGTTGTTTACTTTCATGACTGTTTCTTTGGCTGTGCAGAAGCTTTTTTTTTTTTTTTTTTTTTTTTAAGCAGACAAAGGCTTGTTTTATTCAAATGATTCACCTGTTTGTTATGACCCAGGCCACTATGTACAGACAAGAGGGGAGAGTTTTACTTCTTGGTCTCTTCCTCTTTGGACAGAGTCTTGATGATCTCCTCCTCCTTGGCCTGGAGGCGCTCTTCTCGGTGCTTGGGTGCTTCCTTGGTCTTAGATCTGCGGGCCTCAGCCTGGTCAGCCAGGAGCTTCTTGCGGGCCTTGTCTGCCTTCAGTTTGTGGATGTGTTCCATGAGAATCCGCTTGTTTTTGAACACATTCCCCTTCACCTTCAGGTACAGGCTGTGATACATGTGGCGGTCAATCTTCTTAGATTCACGGGATCTCCTCAGTAGCCGGCGCAGAATCCTCATCCTCCGCATCCAGGTTACCTTCTCAGGCATTCGAGCATTGGCTGTACCCTTTCGCTTACCTATGCCCATGTGCCTGCCCTTCCGGCGAGCCAAGGTGATTTTCCGGCATCGAGCTGGAGAATGGACAGTCAGAGGCTTGCGGATGATCAGCCCATCTTTGATCAGCTTCCGGATCTGCTGACGGGAGTTGGCGTTGGCAATTTCATTAGTCTCATTGGGGTCCAACCAGACCTTCTTTTTGCCACAGCGGAGGACACTAGAGGCAAGCCTCTTCTGAAGCCTGAGCATACTCATGGCTGCGGCCGCACTAGCGAAAGGAAAGAGTGTGCAGAAGCTTTGTAGTTTGATCATGTCCCATTTATTTATTTTTGTTGCTGCTTTGATTGCCTTTGGGGACTTCTTCATAAACTCTTTGCCTAGGCTGATGTCTAGGAGAGTGTTTCCAACATTTTCCTCTAGAATTCTAATCGTTTCATACCTTAGGTTTAAGTCTGTTATCCAGTGTGAGTTGATTTTTGTGAGAGGTGAAAGGTGTGGGTCCTGCTTTAGCCTTCTACAAGTGGCTATCCAGTTTTCCCAGCACCGTTTATTGAAAAGAGATTCTTTTCCCCAGTGAACATACTGATTTTCTTTTGGATGTATAACGCAGCAGTGGATTATATGGTAGTAAATTTTTATACTCATAATCGCTCACGTATTTTGATAACTAATTACTTAGCAGATACTGAGCTCTGAGATCTTTGCATTAGTTAAGCCTCTGAATCTCTCAACCATCCTATGAGATAGAGACTGATGTTACTTTTTCTTTTTAAAATGCATGAGGTCATTAAGGCAAGGAGAGCTTTACTGACTTGGCCATGGTCACACGATAGTAATAAAGACAAGATTCTAACCTCGGATCTGCTGACCACTGTACGATCTGGCCACTATATTCTCAACATAGTTCTTATTTCCTGCCTCTGGCTCTTGTTCTGTATCCTCTTTATTTGACTTCTTTATTTGACATGTCATTCTATGCCAACTATTCCAACTAATACAGCCAAGCTTGTCTTAAACCCATTCCACTGGGTTTTACACACACTTCCATCCTGGGTCTTCTCTAAACTTACTAATGCTAGTTTTTCTGTATTATCACTCAAATAGTTTAATTGTAAATATGAAACATTGAATCCTGAAACCTCTGGATGTATTCTTTATTTTCTTTAGGTTAAAATATAATGAAGATTCCAATGAGCTGTGTTACTGGACAATATTACACAAAAGTGTAATTTTAGCTCTTAGTTCATAGTTTTCACCAATCCTGGCTCTCATGAGATTGCTGCCATGGTACACGTTAGAATGCATGATTTTGGTAACATAAAGCTTAAAAACTTATTTATGGATATTTATAAACCATTGGAAGTTTTGAGATGGAATGTTAAATAGTAGTATTCGAAGTTGTTAGAGAAGCCTAAAAATACTTAAACAATTTTTTAAAACCTCATGTTCAGTTTCACAGTCTAGTAATTTCCATGGGTAAAATTACTAAAAGTCTAATTTTGAATGTTTTTTTTAAACAACCTGTCCCTTTAATTCTGTTCAAATTTTAGCATACAAGTAGAAGAGAATCCTCTAAGGGTGTTCAGGGGTTGGCTTGATGCCCTTTGATCCTTGCAACTACAACCTGACGCCCAGATGTCAGTGAGTGCCACCTTCTGAACAGAGATGCTGGTATGAAATAAAGAGCAGCTGAAGATCAGTACACAGTCAGATTGTCACGGTATGCTAAGGCAGTCAAAGCCCACAGATGATATCGAGAAACATTATAAAAGAAAATACGGCCGGGCGCGGTGGCTCAAGCCTGTAATCCTAGCACTCTGGGAGGCCGATGTGGGCAGATTGCTCGAGGTCAGGAGTTCAAAACCAGCCTGAGCAAGAGCAAGACCCCCATCTCTACAATAAATAGAAAGAAATTAATTGGCCAACTAATATATAGAGAAAAAATTAGCCAGGCATGGTGGCACATGCCTGTAGCCCCAGCTACTCGGGAGGCTGAGGCAGCAGGATTGCTTGAGCCCAGGAGTTTGAGGTTGCTGTGAGCTAGGCTGACGCCACGGCACTCACTCTAGCCTGGGCAACAAAGTGAGACTCTGTCTCAAAAAAAAAAAAAAAAAGATTCCTCGGTGTGTGTTTGAGTCCATGGTAATGCTGGTTCTGCATCATCACTCAAATAGTTTGATTGTAACTATGAAACATTTAGTCCTAAAACCTAACTGCCTCAATGATTCCTTCCCTTTCTTTAATAATTATTTGTGATACATAGAATTCCATTTTCACAGTTGGATTTAACAAAGGTTAATTTTTTTCCCTCTGTCTTTTAATTTTTCTAGTTTATATGATTGGCCATGCTGGGATAATCAATAGAGAGATGGTTCTTGTCACCTAGATTTAGCTGGGAAGGTAAACAAAACAAACGTTCTCAGAATGTCAAGTGCCCCAAGAGTGCTGTGGGACCAAAGGAAGAGGGGAATATTGTGTGATCTTTGGCTTCTCTCAGTTTCTTGTCTTCTCCCCCTCCACTCAGTTTGTTCATGCTGCTGATTCATTGTTGAGCTTCTCAATGGCTTTCTCAACTTGTCTCTCCTTGCTTTCAGGAGGGTTAACTTTCTGTAAATATCCACTCCTTAGCTCACTCATACTTTCTAGTTTAGACTAGGTGATTATTACCTAATTGCCTGCCTGTGGATTTTCCCCTGCAGTAGATGATGATCCTGAGAGGTTATGGGAACTCTGCTCTTTCATCTGTGCTTCTAGGTATTTATCCACCAGGACGCCTGGCTCCTAGGAACTTTCTTGCCAGTCTAAATGAGGAAACGAGGGATCATTTTGGTCATGCTACTCTCATGCTCAGGGATCTACGGGGACCACTCACTGCTTGTCAGAACAAGCCTATAATCTTGAACCTAGCTTCATTTCCATTCATTTTAATTGTTAAACACTTAAATCATACAAAGTACAAATAATTTATAAATTCCACCCATAATTTCTAAGCCCAGGGTAACTATCTCCACCAGCTCCCCCTCGAAGCCACTCTCCATTGGGCCCATTGCACATCCTGGGAGTTTTCTCCATCGCCATATGACCGTAGCCACTATTGCCAGGACTCTGCTTCTCCTGCCTCGCTCAAATTTGCTCATCTGAGGTTCCAACTTCCATTGCAGATATCACCTGCCTGCCTTTGATATTTACATTCTCTAGAATAATTATTTTCAGGTGTTTAACTGTTGCTTCTTCCAGTATGATTTGCAGTTCTCTACAGTATGGCTTTTTAAATGTTAGAAATACTTACAATGCATGTGCAGCCAATCTCATACTAAGCATTCAAATATTAAAGAAATCAAGTTTTTAAATGGCATTCATGTTTGTTCAACTTGGTAAACATTAAAACTGCACTACATTCCCAGTGCTGTTAGGAGTGGGGAATTCACAGATTGAAAAAAAAAACAAAAACAAAAACCAAAAAACTTTAATGGAAGACCAGAAATGGGTCCCTCTTTTCTGTCTCTAATGTACCCAGCACATGCCTCTGATATCTGTTATATTGTGATGTTCTGTTGGTTCCTTGTGGCCTCCCTTTTTGGCTTAGCACCTCTAGGATAGGGAATGAATATTAAAGGTTTAGGTTCTGAGGGTCTGGCACACTCCCTGGCACATACTAGGTTCTTGGGGAATGTTTGGAATGAGCTGTTGAGCTGGATTATGGTATCATTTGAGAAATTTTATATTGGAGCCTGTATGGAGGGCTGGAGGAGAGAGTAGGAGAGAGGGTACCCAGTCTATTTTTCCATTTCTTGGCCAGGGTAAGTCCTTTTTTTTGCCAAATTACAGTCCTGTCAGACTGCATTTGGACACTATTTCACTTGGACAGTAATTTTACTTAAACCAATATTGGCAGTCCTCACTTGGTGGATTACATTTTTGAGGAGGCACTGTAATTTAGAAGCATGTAAGTTGGCTAACCCAGAGTCTTTTATTCTGAACAAGGAGTTAAAGCTCACATTTTCATGGAAAAGGTCTGTTTAATAATTTTTGATATGCCTATTTTCTTATGCAGCATAAAGTTTTCTAATTTTAACTATCTATTATATGATCCCACTGGTGTTTTAATGGTGTTCCACTCATTTATTTATAAGATTTACATAGAGATTTTGTAAGGTATTAATATGTGAATGAAACTGTTAATACTGTGGTTATTTCTGGGGAGGAGGCCTGATCATGCCATTCAGGTCATACAAAATTTCTCTGTTTTTCTTTAAACCTTCTGTATTGCTTGAAATTTTTGTTTGTAATGAGAATGTTTTGCTTTTATATAAAAAATTGAATGAATAGCATTGATATGAATCCCAATTAGGATGACAAGCTTAATCAGTTTTTGGGAAGTGATTACAGGCTAGGGGAGAAAGTATAGGATCATGAGACCCTGAAAGGAGTATTTTTTCCAAAGCGGAAGAGTTACTTCCTGGAGAAATGGCTGAGTAGAGTGAGGGGGCTGCGGCTGGATCTGGAGCTGGTGAGAAAAGGTTTTTGGGTGCTGAAGCACATCAAGGAGACTTCCCAGGGTAGGTGGCTTGTGCAGTTGCTGGCTCTAAAAAGCCTTGGGTTAGTAAGGCATTCGTGATTAGATGAGTTGTCAGTGCAGGCCCCTGAATGCATGGGCCACCTGCATTGGTTTTATGTTGTGGCAAAGGAGGACTGAGTTGAGGAAAGGCCAGCAGAGCTTCTTCAGGTGTTAGGACTTGGCACTAAGCAAAGCATTTTTAAAAAAATGCTTTATCGCACAGACAATACTTTTAGTTTTTTTCCCTTAGATTTGAGTGAAAGGAAAACACCATTGAACATAAGAAAACAAAGGCTACTGACAAGAGATGGTTAAATGAATGTGTATTTTGAAAGTTACAGCAGGTTCATCATTATTAAGTAAGGTGTATATTTTCATCAACTCAGATCTGAAAAACTTTGGGGTGGGATAATATATCTTTTATTTATTCTTGCCTGTTAAAATCAAAAAGGCTTATTTCATGATAATACAGTGGCCTTTTCGGGTCAACGTAAGTAGGTCACGAATGTATATTGTAATAACCTTTTCTGTTACACTTCTATTACATAAACATTTTATAATTATGAAAGATTTATATGATTCAGAAATATTTAACATTTCAAAAATCTACCATTACCTCCCCACATTAACTTCTCTAAACTACTTCATACCCATGAACACATACATGCATGTATGGCTTTATTGTATCATATATATCTTGCAACTTGCCTTTTTTTTTTTTTTAAACTTAACAATAGGCTTTAGAGCGTTTTCTGAGTCATTTCTTATAATTCACCTTTTGCTTTTAAGTGGCTTTAGAATTCTACAATTTGAAGGTATCATATTCATCTTCTACTTAAATTTGAGAACAAATAATTAAGCTTTCTTCTAGCAGATTTTTGCCTGAAATCCTGAGGGACTTTACAGAGAATGATAGGTATTTCAGAAATTCACATTCTGTAAACTGGTATTAGGAACATGGAATGAAAGGAGGAAAAAGAGCTACAAGTAACAATAAAGATCTGCAGAGGACCTTCTAAAATTAATTCCAAATGCTTATTTCTGTAACTTTTTGGCTGAAAAGCTTATTGGTGCAGGTCATATTTTAAAGAGAAATCACACCTTATATAGATAACAGCTGATTTATGAAGTATACAGTTCTTTTTTTAAAAAATATAAATGCTTTTTCTCTTCACCCTTTAGTTCTGTTTTATCGTTTGCAAAGCTTATTATTTTTCTTAGAAAATAACTCTATAGCAGAAAGGGCCACTTGTTTTTTTTTTTTTAAATATAGCAAGAAAACTAATAATTTGTGGACATAATGGTCATGTATTTTGACCATGATTAAGAGGCTACTGACCAGCTATAGACCACTGTTTTATTAAAATATAGGTTACAGCATTGAAGACTACAAATGAACCTTCTATGGAGTGATAAACTGTTCTTCTGTGCCTACCATTTTTTCCTCCCTCCCACAGGAGCAATGTTGTAATTTCTCTGTGGACTTTAACCCACACAGAGTTGTTTCATTGGTAAATTTGGTAACATTTTAGAAGTTGAGTTATCTACTTCATGGTGGTAATTTAATACATAAAAACCTGTTTACACTCAAAATTTGGTTGCATTTTTTTACCCCATTATTATCTCTTTGCTTACAAGAACTATATATTTTAAAGTTCTTCTGAATCCTTAAAGCACCCAATACAGTTTTCCAGTCTTGTTAAATGAAGAAATATGTCATGGAGTTCACAGCACTTTACATGCTGTTAATTGCCATCAGTTAAAACTGTTACAAGTAATAATGTACTATAATCTGTTGAAAACCCAACCTTTCAATTTACCAATCCTCCAACCCTCTTTGCTTTCCTCTCCTTGTGGAGTAGTTTAGAGTGTATTTATTTTCACCTGTGCATGCCAACGACCTCTGGCCCAAATGTTACTGGCCTACCAAGGAATCTGGCCTAGAATACAAGCCTATATTATGGCTTCTTTTTATCCCATGTTGTAATATATGTGGTTTAGTGGAAAGATACATGTTTCTAATTCACTGTTGCTTTTATCTGCAGACCCTATTATGAGCCAGTCAAGTTAAATATATTACAAATCCCTACCATAGTCTTGTAAAGTAAGTGATACTGCTGTTGTATACACGAAGAAATAGAAGCTCAGAGAGGCATGCAGTTGTCCAAAGTCACAGAGCTGGTATTCAAACACAGATCGAGTAGACCTGAAAGCACATCTGTTTGACAAACTGCTCCTAGCAGACATCAGTGAGTTATAGAGAATGGATCTAAAAGACAGATGAAAGGGGATAGGTGAAATCATACCTAACAGGTACAATGTATGCTATCTGGGTGATAGGCACTCTTATAACTTTGTCTCAAGCAGTACAAAAGCAATCCATGTGACCCAAACATTTGTACCCCCATCATCTGAAATAAAATAAATTTAAAAAAAAAAAAAGAAAATGGTTTTAGGGGCTTTCAGATCCAACTCAACCACTACTAGCTGTGTGACTTTCTCTTAGTCTCAGCTTAGTTGCAAAATAGAGATTCTACTACCCACCTTGTTAGGATTGTTGTGAAGATTCAATGGAAATGTATATAAAGCCTTTGACGCATTAAAGATTTTCATTAAAATGACCTAAACTTACCCTTTCCCATTCAAGTCAAATCACCTTCTGATGAAAGCAGATGCCAGCCATGACCAGTGCCCTAGATCTGCGAGGTCCCCAACCCCCGCTGGCTGTGGCCTGCTACTGGTATGTGGACTCCTGTTTAGGAGTCCAGCTGTGCATCACCACCTGAGCTCTGCCACCAGCCTCCCACCCATACACCCTCTGTGGGAAAATTGTCTTCCATGAAACTGGTCCCTGGTGCCAAAAGGGTTCGGGACCACCTCAGGGGTCCTCAAACTTTTAAAACAGGGGGCAAGTTCATTGTCCCTCAGACCACTGGAAGAGCGTACACTGTGAGCCTGGGACGAGTAGGCTGCTAAGCAGGACAGGCAGCCATGGCAAAACACCCGGAGAGCCAGATAAATGTGCTAGGCAGCCCGCATATGACCCGTGGGCTGTAGTTTGAGGATGCCTGATAGACCATGTATTTAAAAATGTTTTCAAAATTAAAATTTCTAACTAATTTCGTATCCCCAAACACTGATTGCAGTGTTCCCATTGTGTTTTCCATTGTAGGTCTTCTGAAGGACAGAACAGATTTCATTCCTGGCAGCAATGTAATTTGTAGTTGGGGGTGTTTTGTTTTTCTTTTTAATTATTTTGTTTTAATCCATGTGGAGTTGCAAACATTTCTAAAGGGTCTTATATGCTGCCGGGGGCCCCGTGCTGGCATTCTTTCTTAACTTATTGATGTGGTGAGCTGTTGGAAGAGGTAGGGATGATTTAGAATGAAATGGCATTAGGAAGCAAATGAGTTGAACAGTATTTCTCTGACCGTGAGCATTTCAACTGGGCTAACCAGTGAATTTGTGACAGTTTTATTTGCAAAACGGGTAAATTTCTTTGACCGAAACTTTCTCTTTTTCTCTTTTAAATTGTTTTAGGATGCAGAATAGAAAACTGTGATTCTTGCTTTAGCAAGGACTTTTGTACCAAGTGCAAAGTCGGCTTTTATTTGCATAGAGGCCGTTGCTTTGACGAATGTCCAGATGGTTTTGCACCATTAGATGAAACCATGGAATGTGTGGGTGAGTACTTTTTAATGGAACTCTCAAACTGTAACTTATAACACCTGTTTCTTGAAACTCTGCATGCTGAATATATTTAACCTAAAAACAAATTGCTTCTCTTGTTAGTTAGAACTGAAAATTAAGTTCTTTGCTGATTTTTCTGAATTCTTTGGGCATCATGACCATGAATGGTCTCATATAGCATATCTTGATACAAAATCTGTTAGTTGTGCCAATTGCTAGGTTAACCTATTTACTTGCTGATGAAGGTTTTTATCATCTGTGTAGTACTTCCATTTCTTACGCAATAAATTAGTAAGTCTTAGAGAAAAACACTTTGTTTAGAAAGAAATTTTTCAAGCAGAACCATGTTGGTTACCTACTTTATTGCTTTTGCTATTTATATGAATTTGGAGCTTCTTTCTTGGCCATTCATGTAAAACAAAAAATCAATTGAAAAATGTTTTGTACCAAGTATCTTTTGTTGATGATTGACTGCATGTTGCAAAGCACATTAAAACAATTTTACTAAATTTGGATACCTAGAATGCATAGTATACACACATGTGCTATTTGTGAAAAAAATTATTAGAAATATACATTTTATAAATGTTCTTCTGTGTGTTTGTAAAATACTTTGGCATTTTTATACCCCGGATTAAAAGATAAGGATCTGTCAGTGGGCACATTTTTGATGAATGCCTGAATCTAATTCATAGGTGTAATGACATGTTCCCCTTCCCCTGCCTTGAATTTTATTTGATATTATATATTTGCTATGATGTACAACAGAGCTCTGTTATAAATTAGACCTTTCCTCCCTTGAAACAGATGCTTAAAAGTTGACCTTTTTTCTATTGAAATATTGATGAAATAGTACTTATGTTCCCATTTGTGTGTTAGTACATCCATATAGGTGACATTCTATTAAAATGACGTCACTACAAGAGCATATTCAGAATGCAGAATTTTCTTTTGAGAGACAAGACTCACACCCATTACAAATGTTCAGTGGAAATACTGTGGTTTCCAGATACCTGTTGAAAGCATAGAGCAGTTAACCAATGTGGTATCAGAAAATACAAAACAAGTTCCCCATCTTTTTCACCAAGCATTTCCAAAATAAAACATTTTTGTTTATTTTGATTAGGGGGACATTCAGAATTAATTAAAATTTTTGTCTTCTGTCATAGTATGAAATATAGTGTCTAATTTAGGTTTTTACCTTTTGAATCTTTTATACATTTCAGTGTCATTAGAATTGCCAGTAGCATCCTTCAAAAAAAAAAAAATGAACTAAGACAAATGGAAAGTAACAGCTTTTGAATTTTTTTTGAAACTTTTGTCTCCTTATGAGACATTTGTAGATGCAAGTATTCTATGGTTCAAAGAATTAAAGTTCCCTGAAGACAAGTATAGATCTTTGTGGGCTGTACCACTTTTCCATATTTAAAAGTAGGGGGAGTAGAGAAGCACTGCTATATGAATCTGATGACAGGGGAGCAAATGGATACCAAATTGTTATCTGTGTTTTGTGTTTTGTTTTGTTTTTAATATTGATTAGAAGGATGTGAAGTTGGTCATTGGAGCGAATGGGGAACATGTAGCAGAAATAATCGCACATGTGGATTTAAATGGGGTCTGGAAACCAGAACACGGCAAATTGTTAAAAAGCCAGCAAAAGACACAATACCATGTCCAACCATTGCTGAATCTCGGAGATGTAAGATGACCATGCGGCACTGTCCAGGAGGTAGGATTGAATATAATCACTATCTTGTGTGTGTGTGCGCGCATGTGCGCTTTCTGATTTCTTCCCCTCCCTCACCATCCTCCCGCCCAATAGAAAGTATTTGTCTATGAAGAAAACCTGATAACATTGTTGAGGGGAAAAACATTGTTGTACTTATTTAGAAACAAATGCTTAAGTTGTACAGATTATAAAGTGAATATCGCATTTACTTTCATGATAACATAAAAATAATTTAGAAATGAGCTTTCTAAAATGACATTTCTAAAAGTGTGTGGGGTTTTCTTGTTTTTTTTGTTTTGTTTTGTGTGTGTGTTTTTTTTTTTTTTTTTTTTTTTTTTTGCAAATGTATCATAAAAGCGGGTTCTTATGAAATCAGGCCTTTGCAGATGGTACTGTCGGGGGAGCAGCCAACTTTCAGTTGAGAAGAGTTTAGATTAGAAAGGTTTATGGAATCTGTGAAATCATCTGCATCCTTACTAATTGAAGATGACAACTTAAAATAAACTTGCCCAAACATTGGTAGGAATAAACGTTGTCCTAATGTTACCACAATTAGCCGTTTCTCTTTGTTTTGATAATAATTTGCAGAAAACAGCTACTGGTATGTGTGTGTTTATTCAAATCTTTGTAGTAATTGTGTTGATTTGCAGTAATTATTCTGTAATAACAGGATTAGAAGAAGGGTACATAACTAAGGTGCTGCCTGAAGCTGAATTAGTACTTTGAAATGCAATTCTTAGCACTCTCACCGTGTCACTTAAAGCAGTAATCAGTCATTACCATTTATTGTATCACTAGCAGATTCTACGTTGCTAGTGATGACGTTGGGATTATTCTAGTGCACAAAATACAAAATGCAAAGAAGAAAGTTATGTTTGGAAAACAGCCCTTATAAAATAATCATAACTTTTTTTTTTTGCCTTCATTTTTTCTGTCAGGGTATAGCTTTTCAGCTTAATGACGATAGCCTAGAAAGAGAATGTATTTCTGCTTAAAATGGGTTTATGCTCGTATTATGCTGCCTCATAGAGAATGTCTACGATCCATGGAGAAAGACAAAACTTTAAGACTTTTGAAGACTCCAGTCGGCCTTTGAGAACTATTAGATCCAGATTCAGAAGCTACTATTAGGAAAGCAGCTTTTCCTCTTGAATTAGTTTTGCTTTTCCTTACTAGGTCTTTGAAACAAAGTTTTTTTGGGTCTGCTTTTCACTAACAAGGATGGTTTTGTTCACTTAAACTGGGTATTTTTCAGTCAAAATATAAGAAAATATTTTCTTACAAAACTAATAAGCCACTTCTTGGATAGCTGAGAGCATTTAACCTGCAACCTTCTGCCTAAAAACAAACCTGATGTATTCAGGTATTGGAAATAAAGACTTTCTTTGTTGTATATTGTTTATATAACTAGCCCCTCCCCCATTCCTCTTCCAGCAACATGGTCTCCCAATTGTGGTTTACGTTAATAGCAAAAATTAAACTAAAAATGCTCCTGTAACAAACATGCTCATGTGTAACAAGAGCCAACACATTTCCCTCCCCTCCAATACTCTTTATTTTGACCTAGCCCCAGTCTTGCTTGAGAATTTTCCAGATAACAGCTAGATTGTTAAACCATAATGTTTATTGCATTTGTGTTTTTTACGCTACCAACAAGAGTACACTGTCTTAATGGAATATAACCCAACACTGTCAGCAATTTAAATGATGCCAAAGCAAATGCTTATGTATAATCTGCTAATATTTTCTTTTTGACAAGTAAACCAGCAATAGACTCTGATTTAATTTGTATTTAGGTTTTACCAAGGTTGGTTTGTTAGGAAAGAATAGCTACAGCGCTAATCCTTATATCTACATATTCAGTTTAATAAAATCAGTTTTTATATAGCCTCTAAATACAGCAGGTTTTCAAAGTTACATTGAAATGTTCTGTTCAAAAGGAGTTAAAATACAATGTTGATAGAAATGCTAAATTATTCTGCACTAAAATAACTTCTGTTTACAAAGAGATGAAAACTAGAAAATTAGTTTTGTAACTTGAGCATCAGTTGATAAAAATTGGCATAACTTCCGGTAGAGTGTTCCACCTTGCCTTAGGTGAGAGAGGGAAAAGCTCCTTTCTTCAGTAGGTCACGGTGATTAATGGAAGAATGGAGAAGAAAACCACTTTATCCCTTCTTACATCTTGATTTGATTTCAGTGATCTGGTTTGACAAACCATGCAAAAATGTAAGTCGTAATCAGGTTGGGAATACAGGCATTTTTTAGATCTTTTCAACATATGTATGGATTTTTCTCCTGTTGGAGCCCATCTTAGCCTGATTGCGCACAGACGCAGCCTCAGCCGCCCTCACACCAAGGCAGCCGCACATTGAAATCAGCTGCTTTCGATTACCGAGAGGCATAAGTTAGAGGTCAGGGTAATGGAATAGTCACAAGTGTGTAAGGTACTACACTGAAAACTATTAAATGTTAAAAAATAAATGGCTGTAAGAGTTAAAAAAAAAACAAAAACAAAAAAACAACCAGTGTAATGCTTTAGCCTACTTTTTCCTTAACTGTCATATGCTTATTTGCTTTAAAAAAAAAAACCAAAGAGTATCTGGAAATATCTTACATAGTACATTGGTTTACATTTGAAGTGCTCAGTGTCCATTCCCCAAATTTTCTTCTATAGATCAAGTGTCTTTTCTTTCATTTTTGATGACATAACCTGTCAGGTTTCTTGGACTTTTCCAACACTTATTTTTCAGGGGCTGATCTGGTGATCTGATGTCTGGGTCTGTGTGTCCTGTCAACTCATTAATTTGGTGACCCTGGCAAGTCACTTAACCTCTGTTGGCTCCATTTCCTCATTTGTAAAATTGAGGGTATTGGGGCAGGTGATCTCTGAGGTCCAGTCTAGTTCTAAAATCCGATAATTCCAGGATTAATTGCCAAAAGATGTGGGCAAGTTCTATGGTTGTCATGTGAAGAGTGAGGAAGAGATTTGGAAGCCCAAGAGCGTAGTTTCACAACCAAAGATCTGAATGCTTTCCCTGTAGCTGCACTGTGCAAAACTGCAAAAATAAGTAAATGAGTGTGAACAATTTCATGAGACAAGGGCTGTGAAAAAATCGAAGGATAGGGAGCTAGTGGATGGTTTGGGGGTGTACTACTATGTAGGGTGCTCAGGAAAATGGAGGAAGTAACATTTTAGCAGAGATCTGAAGGACAGACATTTTGAAGATCTGAGGGAATTTGTGTGTGTGTGTGTGTGTGAATATCCTTGATTCTCCCCCATATTTTAGGGAAAAAGAAGGAACTGAGCTCTAGGGCGGCTCTGACTGGTCCAAGGTGATACATAACAAGTTACTAGTGGGAGAGCCAAGAGTAGAACCGTCTTACTGCCCAGGAAACCTAAGATTTCGTGTGCCTTTTCCTTTGTTCCTTATGATCAAGATCAAAGATAAAGCCATGGTTGTCCAACATCAAAATACCCAAACTTTTAACTATTTCTCCTTCCATGCAGAAATACCATTTTACTTTTGCTCTACAAATACTTAAATGTATACTATCCTTCCATCACCACCACCTCCTGACATCTTCCAATTTGGAATAGCGAGTGAAATGTAGCCCAAAGGTCATTGCGTGGTGCAGAGGGTTGACCTACAGGCTTGGCTTTGATTCAGCTGCATGTATTAAGGCCCTCTTCTCCTTTAGAGTCATCTGTCCTTAGTTAGTAGGGGGTAAATTCAGGGTTGTTCTTTCCATCCTTAGTCTTTCAGAGTTGGCCGTCTAGAGAGGGCTGCCTTGTGCTGAGCCACACCCAGCGTTCCTCATCTCTGGCTGATGGTTCCTCAGCCTACACGGAAGCCCTGGGTAATCTGAACCCCACCCCACATCTGAAGGCTCTGTGCCCAGCATGGTTTTCTTTCTGGCACATTTCAGCAGTCAGACTCTTAAAAGTAATTTAGGTGATGTTTTGACATACGCTGGAATAGCTTTTTTGCCTCTTGCTCGGGGCTGCCTCACCTTGCCATAGTGTGGTTGTTAGTAACCCTAGAGTGGTTCTTGAAGCTCTTTAGTCAAATTTTCTTAGTCCTGTGCTAAAATGAGAAACCTGCTACTGTATGTGATTTCAATTTGAACACATTTGTTTATGAGATGTTACCTGATCAATATCTTTTTTTTTTTCCTCCTCAAAAGTAGCTTTTAACTTGGTAGGAAATAATAGAAAATATTAATTAGCAACTTAGAACCTTAATCTCTGTAAACATGACTTTTTAAAAAGTAATAGTAATAACACCTCTCTAATCTATGTTTTCTGTACATAAACTTACAGCAACATGTGGACTAGGTATTAGATAATACAACTAAGGATGGTTGTAGGTTGTGATGCATTACACAGAGAGCAGGAAATAGGCACATTTTCAGTAGGAGATAGGGTCAAGAATATATGCTTTGGACATATGTTCTTTGTTTTTCTACATTTTGTTTACATATGAGTTGCAATTTATATGGTCTGCTTTTATACATGCCAACCTCAAGTGTAGTTTGGAAGAGAGAGGATAAGAGAATCTTTTTTTTTTCATGAAGTTTGTCAGGAATGTTGATATTAAAATTTTTATATGAAGATGAGAGCATCTAAAGGGAAATTCTTGTTGCTCTTCAGTTTGCCATCCTGAAAGTTTTATTATATTTCTTTGTAAAATTCATAATTGGAGTTAGCCATTTTAAATTAAGCAAATAATGCTATTTTCCAGGTGCTCTGGATTCATGAAAGCTGATTATAATGTTTATCTCTTTAGTGACTATAACCTGGGAGGGTTACCCATAAGTAGTTACTTTTTAAATGTGAATGTATAATTATTACATAAAGTTTAACAAAGCTCCCTCTGCCTCCAAACATTTCTCTTCATAGACAAAGCGTCTGACATTCCTGCTTTAAGGGTCTTTACAATATCATGGAAAGTATACGCTCCCTTGCCGCCACCCCCAACCCCACCCCAACTTGTTAATTTTTTTTTTTTTACTACTTTCCTGGGAAGTGGGCAAAGGATAACCATTGGCACCTGTTAGTGGTGATGGTAGTTTTTTTTTTCTCAAGCAACGATGGCTTTCTAATTTACTAATTCCCACATATGGGGAGGGGGTAAAGGTCTGAGGAAGTGGGGGAGCAGAAGAGTGGGCTCCAAACCAAGGGCAGTCTTAGGCACAGACACAGGCATACAGACATAAACATCTAAGGTGAAACACAGCGCTCAGGACGCAGAGGCTAACGGGCTCTGAAGGAGTTGGATATAAGACAACTTCTTTTTCCAATTCCATTTTCAGCCTGTCCTGGTGCCATCCTTGCTTGCTAGAGGGCACAGGGAGTGAGTGAGCTTGTGACACAAGCCACACCTTTGTGCCTTTCTCTACAGCCTTCCGTCTGGAATCTCTACTGGCCCCACTTCATTATTGTCTGGAGCAGCATGTACTAGTCTCTTTTATGGGTACTTGTAAAAAGAATTTCTCAACTGCACATGCTACTGAAGGGCTAAAGTTCTATGTGTAACAAAACAAAAACAAGATAATTCCAAAGGGGTCTCTCTTTTATGAATTTTACATGGCAGTAAGCTACTCTGATCTTAAAATATATAAAACAATTTTTACAACACTCCAAAATAAAAACAACTTTAATAGGACACACATGGTGTCAGTGGTAGATTTTCCTCCCCCTCAACCCCTACTTTTTTCCCCTTATAAGAAAGTCTTAAGTAAATCCCCTGACATTCCTTAGAACAACTTAGTCTCCTCATCAGACACCTCTCGGGGATCTTTAAATGGTGTTGATAAAAAGAGAGCAGGCGGTTTGCTCATTTAGATTTCCTGTAATACTTCTGCAGCTACTGGATTGACCTAGAGCTGTACTCGTGGATACCCTCCAGGATGGGAAGGCAGAAGGCACATTGGAAAGAATGACAGAGTTTCACAAAAATCTCAGCATGATTCATGCTGTCATCACGCAGAAGTGGTTAAGATGATAAAAATTACTTTGTGTAACAGAGAGGTGGCAAACATTTTTATAATTAATTTAACCTAAAAATGTAAAAGTGGTTGTTCTGGCTTTACAACTCTGCTGTTTATGTGACACTTAGACCCATTTCTCTGCATTAATATTTTTTGTACATCAGGACCTTAGAAACTAGGTGTAAAATATTTGAATTTGTCAAGAGACATTTAATAATTGATGCTATACCCCTAAATCCTGACCAGTACTCAAAGGAATTGGTGACAGCATAAAATGGTATATGCTAACATGGTAACACAAAACCAAAACTTGTAAAAGATCAAAACTAGGAAACATTTAAATTAGAATGAGAGCTCAGGACTGATAAAATAAGTCATATGAATCCATGTTGGTTGAAAAAGTGAGCCAAAAATTTGCCTTTAGGTTTGCTACCAGGTAAAGGTGAAAAGTAGATGTGGTTCTTTCAATATTAGTTTAAAATAAATGATTATAAAATATATTGATAATAGCTCTTGGAAGGAAAAATCACATGTATGTGTACATATACAATACGTATATGCATATACACATACTGTATATACACACACTCATTCCAATTTTAGACAAATCGTGCATGTGTGTATGGGGGGTGCTAGGACTTATGTCAATCATAGAATTGAGGAAATGGATAATTCTCACAGAAAAGAAAACATTCTAGCTCCACAGGGAGATAAACACTAAACAGATTTCTGTAGAATTAAACAGATTTCTCAAATGAGGAGTCACATCCAGGGGAATGGGTGGGATGGTGAAAAATGTCTTCAACAATATCCATGCCCCATCCAAGTTTCCAGAAGGCAGCTTGGTGTTTATGCCTGAATGAAAGTGGAAGGTATAATTATGAATTGAATGTGACTCAATAGAGGCATGAGGAATACAAAATCAGGACTTTTTAACATACCAGTTAGTTTTGACTGGAATCATCCAGTAGGTTCTTCAAGTGAATAACAAATACATTTGGAACTTCATAGTATCTAGCGAATCTAATGAAGCATACAGATTTACTGTCAGGGGGGGTAGTTACCCTTCAAACTTGTCAATAAACACGATTTCTAGATGGTAAGATATCCATTAGAAGTTACATACGTAGATACAGAGTTATTTTTGATGATTATTTCAGTCTCTGCACTAATTTTAGAAACCCTTTCTGATTCTGTTTCTTCAAGACTGGCTTTTGACCATCTTAATCTGTGTCAAAACTATTTGTTATGAGAGAGCCAAGATTTTAAGTAAATGCTTACTGAGTTGAATTGACTTTATTGAAATATGTTACAAGGTGTCTTCTCACTTCTCTTTTAAACCTGCTTCCCCAAGATAATCCATCGTTGGAGCTGGCATTCCAAGCAATCTGTGATGTTTTTATTGCAATGTTTGTAGGTTCATCAACTCAGTTGTTGAAACATACATTACTTAGTATGATAAAGAAATGTGAAAATTGGGAGGGGGAGTGGTACAAACAAGACTTTACAGTCAGGGAAGAAGAAAATACACATCACAAAATAACAAGAGAAGCAAAGTTCAATTTTTAAACATCAAGTAAGTATTGTAATAAACTCTGATGTTATGGGGGAACATGTATCATTTTTAACTGTAGTGGTCAGGGAATGTTTCCTTAAAGAGCAAAACTTAAGTTATATTAGGAGGGGTCGGTAGAAAGCATATTGCAAAAGGGAGATCATTTTAGACAGGATATTTTGAGGAGAGGTGTAGACACCAAAATGTGCCTGATGCATGTGAGGGGGGGGGGGAGCAAATGAGCCTGGCTAACGCTTGGAGTTTTGAATGGCAGTTGCAGAAGCTCACAGCAAATGGTGTAAGTTGCAGCCTGACTGTGAAGCGTGTCCATGGAGAGAAAAAGGTTTGAATTTCTCCTCGTACATCTGGAGAACACAGGTGACTTCTGAGTGTGGAGGTATTTTAGTAGAAAGCTGATTGAAGATGGAATTGGCTGAATCAGGTGTAAGAGGCTCAGCTCTGCATCCCAGATTTGGGGCAGAGTGTTGAGCAGCCCGAGTTGAATGGGAGAATTACCAGAAAACACTTATGGGTTCTGATGTTTATGCATTTTTCTGTTATGCTTGCTTTTCTAAAGAGTGCAGGATTTTGCCTTGGCTTACAAGCCACTGTGACCCTTTTATCTCTTTCTGCCAATTTTCTAAGCCAGGCCATTCTCTAGTTTGTATTTGTGCAGTTTTTTCTTTTTAAGAAAAAATCTAGGCACATTCTGCTTTCACCCTAAGTGAACTATATTTGTTTCTAACTACTTTTATTTGCCATTTACCAAGATCCTTGGATGTATTAGTCCCTATTTTCTAGCTTGCCTTGTTAACCTTCTAATGGGCTTCCCTTACCAGTTTGCAGAACTTTGAAAATTTAAAGTATACAAATAAAATATTATTCAGAACAAGGATGAAAATGTTTCTGCAAGGCCCAATTTCAATTGTAAAATCTAAGACAGGTTTTATCTAGCATGTTGGGTACTAGCAGCTTCCTGGAACCTTGGTTTGAGAAGGATTCTGAGTTTTCGTGCTGGTTTCAGGAGAAAACTGTGTAGTTAATATGCAGCACAGGATGGGAAGCAATGTATCATGTATTTACTCCTAATTCTCCTTTAACTCATTCTGGTCATGACTCTTCATGCTACCTCGGACATCTCTGATAGTCATCTAGCTTCTATCTTACACCTTCAGTGAAGGTGAATATATGTTGGAAAAAACAGAATGGAAATGTAAATAAAGATTTAAATTTGGAATATGCTGGTCCTAGCCACTTACTGGCTGAATGGCATTAAGTTACTTAAGTTCCCAAAGCTTAGCTATATGTGAAAGGGGAGTGATACAGAACAGGATTGTTGGGATTAGTAAAGAAGCATGGGTACAAATGGATGAGTTCTTATTATTCTGCTACAGTTCATTGCAATTCTTTTGTTACTTATGCAGCATTTTCCATCCTTCCCAGAGCCGGCTTACTCTGACCTCTTCACTCTGTGTTGATTTCAGCCTACCTCATGCCTTCAACTATCATTCAGATGAGAATCTTCCTTCTTAGGTTCAGTCCCGCAGATTCACCCACTGGTGGACACCTCTCCCTAGATAGCCTGCCAGCATGCACAACTAAGCATAGCTAAACTCTTCCTACAACCTCATTTTCCTGGGATGGCCAGCCTTCCAAAGTCATCACTAGCCTTCTGTTATACAGGCCCTCAGCCCTGTCTTTGAATCTTTTCCCCACATTCAGATCAGGACCCAGATCTTTGCTTGGCCATCTGAAAATGTGCAAACTAGAGAAGCTTACTTAATCTAAGCTTCAGTGTCAGCGTCTATGTTACGGGGATAGTAACAGATGCCTGCTTCATAGGGTTGTTGCAAGGATTAAATAACATTTATACCTTGCCGTGCACAGAGCGAGGCATCAGCAAGTGTATTTTTTTAAATAATTGCCCATACAGTCCTGTGCCTCAGCTGTCTATTCACCTTATTTTCTATCGTCCTTACTCTACTTGAAGCCTTTTTATTCCTTTTACCCAGAATACTCCTGTGACTTCTGTTGGGCAGAGGGAGTAAAAGTTAATTTGCATTCCAGCTAACACGTGTGTCCTTATGTACAGAGCCAAATTTGTTTCATCTCACTTGTAGTGTAATCTAGGTGGCAAAATTAAAACAACGCTAAATTCTAAAATTGGTGGGAACAGCCATTGAGTGTCCTGATTAGTATAGGGGCAAGTGAAAAGGGGTAAGAAACAAAGAGTGGAAGATGGCTGAGCAAAAGTATGAAAAAATGGGATGTGTATAGTCTAACGGGGGTCCTCAAACTTTTTAAACGGGGCCAATTCACTGTCCCTCAGACTGTTGGAGGGCCACTGGAGAGTGTGGCACACATTCCACATGGGCACTGTGGGCCCGGGACAAGTCGGCTGCTAAGCAGGACAGGCAGCGGTGGCAAAAAACACCCGGCGGGCCGGTTAAATGTCTTTGGTGGGCTGCATGTGGCCCATGGGCCATAGTTTAAGGACCCCTGGATACTTAGGTAAATATGGATAGTCTACTGAAATAATGCATGTGTCAGGGAACAAAAAGGCAAAACACTTGGGCAAAAGGAGTAGAAATAAGGGCAAGGAATGAACTCAGGAGGTAATTCAAAATCTGTAAGAGTAGGCTACCAAATTGAGTCTCTTGGATTGGGCATTGCCAGAAGAATTTGAGTTGATAAAGAATTATCATAGGGAAGAGGAAGTCTCTGTCTTTTTGTGGTGATTCATTTACAAACCTCAAGCCTGGGTATGTGAATATTCAATAAGAAGTTAAAGCATGGGTAGGACGTGATATATTGTGTATAACAAGTAAACTAGCTACCCAAGTCATAGGAATGTCACAAGCCTAAAATTAGGAATGTAGGTACAGAGGTATAACGAATTTGGTGATATGCGTTGCCTTTCTGTCTATATTCGAAGATGTTTTTGCTTTGGAAATTTAGTTCCTTAAACTCATTGCATATCAGTAATTAAATCTTAAGGAGAGGGTGAGACTCACAGAAGGGAAGGAAATTCGAGATCTAGATTCAGGACTGATAAGACTAGATTCTGTGCAGGGTATCCTGTATGGGTTTTTCTCAGAGCTTGGGGAGAGGCTGAGCACGTAGGGATCTGGACCCTCAGCATGGGTTGAACAAGGCAGCTTTATTTTTTTTTTCTCTTTTACATTCTGGGGATTCTGTATCCATGAGTTTTCCTTTGTAAAAAAGAGCATGTCTTCCTATAAAATAAAACTCTAAGATGCACTAACTTCATTCCTTCCTTTCTATGTTGGAGGTAGGGTGCCAAGAGGCTAAGTGAAGTCCCTGTGATGATGGTAGGTGGTAAAGACAAAGCTTAGTTCCTGCTTAGACATCAAACTTAGAGCTTTTTCTCCCAAACAGCCTTTTTGTCTTTCAACCCATAGTAATCACTAGGAATTCCTCAGAGGTAATGCAATTAGGATTTTTGATGTCATTTTGTATAACCTCTATGATGATCAGGCTTTTATTTTTGCAGTGTTTCCTCTCAAAATAGTGGTCAGAAATTTCACATGGATTCAATAACATATCTCCTATTTGGACACTGCAAGATTCTGTGATAAAAACCTTCCTTTAACCAGTTTACAATCTTTCATTTGGGTATACAAATTATATTTAGTTAAATATGGTATAAGGTAGACAAGCACATGATAGTCCCCAAACAAAACTTTATTTTATCACGTACTGCCTCTTCAACATTTTATTCAGCATTCAACATTTTATTATTTATTCGTACTAACTGCTCTTGTCCCTAGAGAAAATCCTTATAGGTTTTATGTCTCTTCTGCTTACTTTTTTGGTGATATAATCCTATGATCACTTTTAGTCATTGATACATCTTAATTTAGTTATTAGAATGTCCAGTCCCAGATAATGTTTAATAGTAAAGGTCAAGGCTTATATTAGTAATAAATCTTTACTTATTGGACTTAGAAAATGTACAACAGATTTTGGCTGATTTGAAGAGTATTTTCTAAAGTACTGAGTGCTTGTACCTCTTTCTTAAAAGTTCTAAAGGAAATGAACCTTTGGTGAAATAGTAAAAGCACTTGAGTAGTGATACAGGTAAGATGTATATAGTGTAGGCTCCCATGGCCCTCTCCCTTTCTTTTCATCTTATGTTAAAACCTGTGGAAGAAAGCCACATGCTTCTGCCTTGCATCTGTGCAAAGATTTCTTGTTGTATTCTTGTACTTTACATGTCGAGATTGGTATTGCTAACTTGAGTCATTTAAAGTAATTTCTGCCTCCAATGTCAAGTGTCTGTTGCATTTCAGATCTTCCTCTATTTGGTATAATTGTCAACTCTAAGCACACAGATTGACTTAATACAGTCATCAAATATGCTTTGAATTAAGAGTTATTTGGCGAGCTTCTGTAGCACTGTTTGAAGCGGTGCACTCTGTATTGCCGTTACTAGTTTGCTTCTGCTTTATCAGAAACATAAGACCTGTATATACTAAGAACTACTACGTGAAATCTTTCCACCAGGCGGACGACACGTGAGCATATCTAGTTGCAAAACTGTAACATCGGTAGTAGCCTAATGCGAACCATTCCTTTTATAATAGCTTACATTTATTAAGAACTTGCTTAAAGGAGTTCAAACAAGGGTGGTGACCTCTTAAGCACCCATATTTCAAAAGTTTTCTCTTCAACCATACAGTCCTCGAATGGCTGATATTTCATGTAACTTTCAGTACTTAGAAACAAAATTTTCCACAATCAGTTTTATGCGATGAATGCATAATTAAAGATGACAAAAAATTCAAAATACGTGATCATTTATTGTGCATTTGTGCGCATGTGTGGAGGAGGGAGGAAGGAGAGAGAAGGAATTGGTATTTTCAGCGCTGCCTTTAGGGAAATGTTCAGTGTTGTGCTCGGCATTTTGTTTGACAGTTGTCACATTGTTTTCATTGTCTCTCCACTTTTGTTTATTTTCCTGCTTCTTAAGCAGCCTGATGAAATCTCATCAGCTAACTGGGATTGAATTTTGATGAGTACCAAGTTGCTTTGATGAAAATCTAGTGTAATTATCTTAAACCCAACTTTATTTGGCTTTAATGCTGGCATTTTCCATATTGAGAAAATTAGTGCATTTGTCCGCTACTGGAGATGGAAGCCCGGTAAGAAACAAAGATAGCTCAAATTAAAAAAAAAAACCCACAATTTAAGTTCATTTTATATCTTTGTTTCAAAATTAGCTTGTCTATGCATTCAAACTTTTTTTAATGTTTTAGCATCTGTTCCTTCTAAAGACAACAAAATCAGAATTAGTTATTAGCCAAAACTACTCTTACCCATGAACTAGAAAAAGCATATATATAGTTCCTGTTGACCAGAAAAATAAACTTTGGTGTCCTATTATGTGAACTTTCTTAATAGGGGCAAAAAAGATTTTAGTATTTTAAGTATGTTTCATTTTATCAACAAAGCAAAAAAATTAAAATTTTTATTTCCTGGTGCTATTTCAGGCTACAAAGCCAGTACTTATAAGGGATTCCAGTATCCTAAATTTAGATTTCAATTTCTGGTACTTATGATGTAGAAGAAATTAAGCTTACTGAAATTGTATGTAATCATGTGATGACACTGTTATATCTCTTAGGAGATCATTATGATGCTGAAATTTCAAGAGTTTTGGGTGTTAGATCATAGTACTGCGAATATTAATAGTTTCAGAATGTTCACATAGGTTGAAGCAAGACATTTGAGGTGTTCAGCCGGTACATTTTCCCCCTCCTAACTTAGAGGGCATCAACTTTCCACTCCCCCCAGGGCTTCTAAGTCAAATTCATCCTGGGTCTGGGATTGGAAGAGAGATCTTGCTTTTAGAGTAACCAGGGACAGTTCAGACACCCTTGAAGGTTCATGGGGAGACCAGGCCGTTCTCTGGGCATTTAGATGATTCTCTGCTTATCTCATTTTTCTGGTTTGTGTGGATTCTCTAAAGTTACTATAGAACTTTGACTCCCAAAGGTTGGCACAGAACATCCCCACTCTGAAAGAAACTCTTACGGATAGTGGCGGTTTAATTGAAGGCAGATAATTGAAGTTTGCGGCCCTGGGAAAAGGTTATATGTGTTACATTTCTTCAAAATCATGTACCTCTGTCTAACCTAATTCAAATACCTTTCCCTTTTCATGGTTTATCCTTGGCCAGTTTTCAGTGGGCATAGCTGATTTACTAATTACTAACTATAAAGAATTTACTACTTAATTTTACTACCTTGTTTAGAGTTTTTAATCAAGGATCACTTCAGAATTGAGCCATTACTGAGTTCTGCTAACTGTGAAACTAAGCAGCTTTCTGTGTGTGAAAAGAATGAAATCAGCAAAATGCTGACTCTTCACTGGTTAGATTTTCTTAACGTCTGATTGATGCCCATATCCAATGGAAATAAACATTTATCAGAGTGGCAAATTATGGTGATACAAATTTCATTTTATATTTTATGTAATCCATGATAGTTTTTATTCATATTTAAGGAAATGTCTGGCAAGGTCTATCTTAATGGATTTTACAGATGAAGCCCCAAAACACAAAAAGTGGTCTACATTTATTAGGTACAGAGTGTAGAAGTTACTTACCTTTATATAAATGACTTAAGAATATACTCCTGGCCAAGCGCAGTGTCTCACGCCTGTAATCCTAGCACTCTGGGAGGCCGAGGTGGGCGGATAGCTTGAGGTCAGAAGTTCAAAACCAGCCTGAGCAAGAGCAAGACTCCGTCTCTACTAAAAATAGGAACACATTAATTGGCCAACTAAAAATATATAGAAAAAATTAGCTGGGTATGGTGGTACATGCCTGTAGTCCCAGCTACTCAGGAGGCTGAGCCAGAAGGATTGCTTGAGCCCAGGAGTTTGAGGTTGCTGTGAGCTAGGCTGATGTATTCTAGTCCAGGCAACAGAGTGAGACTGTCTCAAAAAAAAAAAAAGCTACTCCTTGTTATAATCGATTTTTTTTTTTTTATACTCAGTAGAGTTGTTTGTTATAATCTAGACTATGCATCTGATGAGGACATTGTAACATCTAAGTTCCTAGACTTTCACAGAGTTTGATTTAGAGCAGGCGTCCTCAAACTACGGCCTGCGGGCCACATGCCGGCTGCCTGGCACATTTATCCGGGCCTCTGGGTGCTGCCACTGCCTGTCCTGCTTAGCAGCCGACTCATCCCAGGCCCACAGTGCGCTCTGTCCAACGGTCTCAGGGTCAGTGAACTGGCCCCCTGTTTAAAAAGTTTGAGGACCCCTGATTTAGAGTAAGATCACCACAAAAGATAATTTTCTAGATGAAGAATGTAGGAAAGTGACTTCTAGTAGCTCTGTCCTGATCCTCTTTTTTGGATTCTGTCTGTGATCTATGTCACAGCCCCAGAAATAGTTATTCCAGAGTCTGGATATATAATTAGTATAAGAGTTCCCTGATCCATAGGCATTTGTACCATAGAAAAATGGTGAAATATGCGTTTTTCTGGTAAGATGCATGGTTTTTCATTACAACAAATATTTTAAAAACCATGCAATGATGAAATGATTCAAGATTTGAAAAGGTACATAAATTGCTACAACTGAAATAAAGCAAGAACCAAAGGCTGACAGCAGGGAACACAGACATCATAGAACACTGATGATGCCAATTGTTTGAAGACTTCACAAAGGAGATATGTTAATATTAAGACTTTATTCAAAAAACTTTATCAGAAAGGAACTGTGGTTGGTATTTTCATCAATGGCTAAAAGAGTTCAGTGCATTTGATTTTTCCTTTCATTTATTGGTTAAAATTTTTCAGGTAGTTTTTTTTATGTAAAATTTTCTTCCAGAATCATGCATGGAGGGGTTCTTCAGATTTCCAACTTCATTCTTCTTTGCTATCTGGAATCTCCATGGCTTGCTAGACCCTACTTCAGGAAGGGCTTTGTTGAGGCAGATGCTAAATGGCCTTTGGCCAAGAAGCTATGAGCAAAGCATTCACTGAGAGTTGAAGCTTTTCTAAGAGAAACAGACCATCTGACTTTTTAATTAGAAAACCGCTCAAGTCCACACCTCAGTGTCATCTCTTGGGACTCCTAAACCAGAATCTAGGGTAGCTTTACTAGTGTTTTTCTTTTTTAAAACATGCAATAAAAATGTAGAACCATAGCCAGGGGAGGGATCAAGGGTAAAGGGGGTATGTCTCAAGGGATTGATAACAGGATTAGAACTTTGTAGAAATAATTTGCATTTCTGGCTAGTGTCTGTTATAAAACACACGTACTTAACTTGGCTGGAGTTGTGAAACCTGGTGTTTTACATTCTGAGTTCCTTTTAGGCAAAATCCAACACTTTATCTGTTAAGCAGAAATGACCACCTCTGAGAACATTTAAGAACTAGCCCTTAGCACAGAAAGAAATAAACTAGTTTGAGAGGAAATCCAGTTGGGACAAAGCTCTTTCTTTAGCCGGTTTAGTTGCAAAAGGCAGAATTCCCTTCAAGTTCTTGGTAGGTGAAATTGAAGATTATGTTATAATAGCAAAATACAAAGGTTCTAGGGTGGCTACAACGTATAGCTTTGAGGAAGCTGTGCCTTGACTCATGGGGCGTTGGTATGGATCTATTAGGATTAGAGATTTCCTTAAAGCTATCTCTGTTTCAAAGATGATATTTAGCAATTATAATTTTTAGGAGATTCTGGTTTTGAACTCCTGACCTTGAGCGATCCTCCCACCTTGGCCTCCCAGAGTACTAGGATTACAGGCGTGAGCCACCACGCCTGGCCCTAGGAGAGATTCTGTTTAAAACAAATCACATATCTAAAATAGGCATTTTATTTGTAAAACAGCCCTAGAAAAATCAAGGATTCGTTTTATTACCAAGGTAGCAGCACACACTAGACTTTGAGATTCTAGATATTTTTTTCTTGGTATGTTGGTAGAATGTGGGTGAAATGCTTGGCAGTTAACTTAGCCTCTTCTACCTCCCGTTGCTGTACAGGTTGAGAAGGTGCTTAATGTGAGTCACTAATACAAAGAAGACTGCAACAAATTTTTGAAATGTTACTTTAGCAATTCTGGTTTTGCTTTTCCAAATATTCCTAATTTTGAGTTACTGACAAAATAAATGGCAAAATAGAAAGCATGCTATAGGCAGCCTTAATGTAAATGATAATTTCAATTATTTAAAATTATTGTTCTATGCAACTGTTCCATAATAGCTTTTCATCATTGAGCTCTTTGGTTTAGTAACTTTTTGGTATTTTTCCTCCAATCTGCCCACTAAACAGTATGTGATGGATCAGCTGTACCACCAGGCCATCAAATGTATTCAGTTTTAGAAGCAAACACTTCATGGTTGTTTAAAAATCCAGAGTATTCACATGGGGAAAGTGTGGGAAGTTTCAAGTTTCTGAAACATTCCGCAGAAAATGAAGTGATAACAGTTCCTGCCGGTGGCCATATGACTCAATAATAACTGGAAGAGAGGAAAAAAATGTTTAGACTTGGCCAGAGTTAATAATAAGCAAAATTATCTTTATTTTATTTCTCCTCACAAACATGGTTTGTTTCTTCATGATTCCTTTCCTCATCTTTTACTTTAGGTTCTCCTGACACCTGGTTTCACTCTTGGGGAGATGTTCAAAACATATTTTGTGCTGATGCAAGAAGACTTAGTGTCCATTCCTATCATTCATTAAAAACAAAAAATTACAGAAAAATCTTAATTCTGTTGCCATAATACAATGTTAGCCTGTGCTGTGGCAAAATGTGGGTAGAATTTGCAGCAGGCTGTCCAAGGTAGATGTTTAGAAGGTTTTCATTTCAATTCCAGGACTTCCTGCTTCAGTTCATCAAAGTGCTTCACTTTTAATGATTGCAGAATACATTTGGCACCAACATGTGCTAACATAAGCTTTTGTTGTGTTTAAATTCCTTCCCAGTGTGGCTGGCCAGATCTTTATTTTATTTTGGTCCATGGGCACATCTGTCACCTGTCTCCTTGGAGGTTATATGCCTCTTGGGAGGGGCTCTTTTTTACTGAACCTATGCTTTGTGTTTAGCTTCCAAATACTTCACACACACTTTCCATAGCCACTGTCAGGTGTGAGCCACCAATTTTTAATCGATTCACTTGATGGGCTAGGGAATTACGGTCTGTTTTATTGTATTTATTTTCACTAAGTGGGTGGGATATTGTAGCTTTAATGCCCTTTTGTGCTGATAGTGTTGTGGGCAGAGAGAATGAGTATTTTGACAAGAAAGCCTTTTATTTTAATATGTTAAGTAATTCTGCAGGCATTCGTAAATGAAAGATTTAAGATAATGTATTTTAAGGAGGGAGACTGGAACATTTGCCTACGAAAAGGGTGGGTAGTTAGAAATTATCACACGGCTGAAATTGACCATTTCTGGATTACTTTTAATTAATATTTTCAAAATCTGATCACAAAGACTATATGCTAAACAGAGGCAAAATAATTGATTTAACAAACGTGCCAAGAAATGTAGCAAAACTAAAATTTTTAGTTTTTTAATGTTTAGCTTTTTAGTGTGGCAATAAAACTCCTAATTTTATTAAATGTTTTATCCTACCTTGAAATTGAAACTCTGAGGACACTGAATTTTTATAAGACTGTTTGACACAGCACTACTATACTGCAATTTCATTTGAAGGATCCTATTGTGGAAAGGTTCAGGATTTTTAAGCAGACATAAAAGAAGTATCTTTATAAACCTTATTCATATTCCCTTTGCATGTACATGTATGAGCAAAATGTATATTTTCATAACTGGTCTGCTGAAAATACTGAGGGGGAACTCTGTAATATGAATCAAATCTATTCGGTGAACCATCCTGTTACTAAAAGTCTTGGTGAGAGTAACTTTTACAGAAAAATCATAATATAGAATTGCAAATTTAGACATTTAGAGGTATTTTGATGTCTCTCCTGTGAATTACCTACCATTTCCTGGATGACCTGACATCTCTAGTTGATGCCAACCTATTTCACCTTTGACATCACTACATCTTGGGCTCTGCTGCTGGCCATCTGCTCCTTCTGTTTCCATCTTTTCTGCCCTCAAATGATGGTGGGACAAAATAGCAAAAGAATAAAAAGAGCAAGGGCAAAGCAGTATAGAGAGCAAAAGTTCTGAGATTGTCTCTCCAGGGCTGCTGCTTGTTATAACTGTGTTGCATTGGACACATTTCTGATATAGTAGGGGCAGATTATGGAATCTATGCTGCAGAACTGTGAAATTTAATACTACCTGACTTCAAAATACATTACAAATCTATAGTAACCAAAACAACATGGTATTGGTATAAAAACAGACACATAGACCAATGGAACATAAATAGTCCAGAAATAATTTGTGTATTTACAACTAACTGATTTTCAATAAAGGTGCCAAGAAAATATACAGCGGGAAGTACACGCTCTTCAGTAAATGATGCTGGAAAAATTGGACATCCATATGCAGAAGAATGAAATTGGACCTCTCTTTCACCCTATACCAAGATCAACTCAGGTTGGATTAAAGACTAAGTGTAAGATCAGAAACTTACACAACTACTAGCAAAAAACATAAGGAAAACACTTCAAGACATTGGTCTAGGTTAAAGTATTCATGGCTAAGATCTCAAAAATGAAGACAACTGTAACAAAAATAGACAAAAATAGGATCACATTAATCTAAAAACTTCTGTACAGCGAAGAAAACAATCAACAGAGTGAATAGACAACCTGTTGGATGGGAAAAAATATTTGCAAGGTATTCATCTGAAAAGGGACTAATATCTAGAATATATAAGGAACTCGGACAACTCAACAATAAAACAAATAATCCTATTAAAAAGTGTGCAGAGGACATGAATAGATATTTCTCAAAAGAAGATATACAAATGGCCAACAGATCTATGGGAAAAATATTCAACATCATTAATTATCAGAAAAATGCAAATCAAAACCACATTGAAATACCATTATCACCTTGCTTAGAATGGCCATTATTAAAAAGACAAACATCTGAAGATGCAGAAAAAAAGGAACACTTGTACACTATTAGTGGGAATGTATTTAATGGTACAACCATCATGGAGAACAGTATGGAGATTTCTTAAAAAACTAAAAATAGAACTAGTTGATTCACTGATCCCACTACTGGATATTTATCAAAAGGAAAAGAAATCAATATATGAAAGGGGGGATATACCTGCACCCTCATGTTTATTGCAGCACTATTCACAATAGCAAATATACGCAGTCAACCTGACTGTCCATCGATTTGTAAATAAAGAAAATGTGGTATTTATACATAACAGAATACCATTCAGCCATAAAAAGAATAAAATCATTTGTAGCAACACGGATGGAACTGGAGGTCATATTAAATGTAATAAGGTAGGCACAGAAAGACAGATGCCACATGTTCTCACTCCTGAGAGCTAAAAGAGTTGATCTCACAGAAATAGAATAATAGATAGCAGAGAGTGGAAAGTGTGTGTGCATGGGAGTGGGGTTGGGGGGGCATATATAAAGAGGTTGGTGGGTACAAACATAGTTAGAAGAAACAAGGTCCAATATTTAATAGCAGAGTAGGGTGACTACAGTTAGCAATAATGTATATTTCAAAGTAGCTAGAAGACAGGACTTGAAATAGCAACACATAGAAATGACAAATACTCAAGGTGATGGATACCCCAAATACATATGTATTGATCATTATACATTCTATGCATGTAACAAATACATGTACCCCATAAATAAAATATTCTGTATCCTGAAAAAGGATCTGCATGTGGCTAACATTGGCTGGGTGCTTATGGCCATTTAATTAGTGTGAATGTGGCAACTCCTTCAGCTGTCCCTGGAAGGCTTGCTAAGATGCTAGAGCTCTTTAGATTCCATGAAGTAGTGGTCCAGATTCCCAGCTCCTTTGTTAGAGAGGTAAACCTAGGTCCTTTTTCATGAAGTACAAAGAGCACCGTTTTATCATTCAGTAGAGAGTTGTTTTGTGGCCCTGGTGCATCAGTCCCAAGCTGATTCCTTCCACCTGCATGGGCAGTTGTCTCTAACTTCTGTATCTGGAGACCTGGTTGTGGTTTCCCCCAATCTTGACAATTCTCCCAGGAGGATAAAGATTTCTTACCCAGTAGGAAGCCATCAGATCGCAAAATTCTAAGGTAAATATTTAGATTACATCCATTTTGAGCCTTATTTCATAATGAATAACTTTTTTGAGTTATTAATATATATTTTCTGAAAGGAGTTTTAAAATTATTAGCATAAATATTTACACTAGTACAGTATTGTGTGCATTTTTACAGACATACATATATTTGAGTCTGTATGTTGTACAAAACATACATTAAAGTATAATCATTTTATAGAAATAAGATGCTTTGCATGTAATAAGCCTATTATTTTTTTAACCATACCTAAATTTTAAAGATTTTAGTACATTCTATAATTTTGATTATTTTCTTACAATAGATTGAGTAGTAGAAATACCATATAAAATGATATAAATATATTTTGCCAGTATAGTCATATTGCCTAGTGGCTTTCCAAAGGACTTGTATTTGTCATTGTGCTACTAGCAAAGTGCAAGTGCCAGCCTTACCACACTTTCCAAGACTGTTTTGCATTTTAAAACATAACTTTATTATGTCTTTAAAACAATACTTCATCTGTTTTCAGTTATATTTATTTCTTTATCAACAAGGGGCATCTGTCTTCCACCTTCCATCTTTGTTTACCAGTTGCACTTCCTTCATTGTGAATTGTCCTTGTAACCTTTGCCCATCATGGGCAAAGAGCATATGCGGTCCTTAGAAAGCTTAGGAAAAAAGAAATATAAAAATGTGGCAATTTAATTTTTAAGATGAGGGTCCAAGACTCCACAGTGGCAAAGAGCTTTGAACTTTGACAGTTGGATATTTAAGACTAGATTATCAAGTCCAAGTATAAGGTCTTTAATTTTTATATGGATTGAAATGAGTCCAAAATTGTACCCAGAACGCTGAATTTATAACCTGTTGTATTGTATGATGATAGTTTTAGCTTCTTTTCCTGTCTTCTAAGCTTTCTAAGTCTTGAGTGACTACAGCTAATGCAAATAGAATTAAAGCATGTCAACTTCTTGAAAAATTGCTTTATGAAAATGAATTTTAAAATATTCCTCAGAGGTTAGAACTTGGGTTATATACTACCCCAGAAATCTGTTAATGAGTTTTGTCATTTTTTGCAGTTAATATGGGGATACTGAAAACATTTTTAGATAAATAAATATATAAATATATATATATTAAATGGCTGATAAATTCAAGACCAGCATTTTTATGAGCATAGAAGTAAATAAAAGAATACATAATTTAAATACATAAATGTGTATGATTCTTATGAATATGTATGCAATGTCTTTGGCCAATTTTTTATTATTTTTTTTTGCTATTAAAATATATATATTTTTTTATTTCGGCATATTATGGGGGTACAGATTTTAAGGTTTCAATAAATGCCCATTCCCCCCCTCCCCCCAAAAGTCTGAGTCTCCATCATGACCATCCCCCAGATGGTGCACATCTCACTCATTATGTATGTATATACCCACCCCCTTTCCCCCTCCCACCTGCCCAATACCCTATTACTGTAGTACCTATGTGTCCACTTAGGTGCTACTCAGTTAATACCAGTTTGCTGGAAAATATATCTGGTGCTTGTTTTTCCATTCTTGGGATACATGGCCAATTTATTTTTAAAAGTTGATTATTTTATGTGATCTTTTGTTTATAACAGGCTCAACATATGCATGGACTAGGTTGTAATACTGGAAAAATGATGCCATCTGATTTTTTATACCAATGGTGGCATGGTTGGTTTAAACTCAGCACCAGATCCAGAGAGGTGTGTTTGTGTGTGTATAATTGAAGACTCCATTGGGCGGTGTTCAGGAGAAGCTTGCATTTATGTCTGTTATTCTTTCTAAGGTTGAACAACATAGGCTAGATAGAACTTTGGCGTTCTGGAGAGAGAGAGAGATGGCTTCTAGGACCTATTCCTTGAGCCACGTGAAGAATGTTTACTAATTATTCTTGCAAGTTTTCCAGCTCATCATTTATAGTACTTCAAAGTCTCCCAACCCAGATTCAGCCTAAGGTTGAAGAAATCCCAGAATGAGGACAGATGTCCTCACAATCTTAGCTGATCCCTTGGGCCAGCTTGACCCTCCTGCCACCTAGGTAGCTCTGAGTGCTCCTTCCCACTCAGCATGGGAGTCACGCCTAACATTCACTGTTTCTTCTCGGAAGATAATGCTGTCTTCTCTTTGTGGCAGACAGTTGAAGTAAACTTCCTTACCTTTTTTCTTACCTGCATATACCCAAATATTGCATCTACTTGTATCTTCTTGTGGAAGAGACACACTTTTTTTCTTTCAAGGCTACACCAGGTATTTTTAGGACTTGGCCCTTCTTTATCTGTTGTGGCCTTCTCTTTCCTCCTTTTCTCTACTGGCTCTTTCTCAGGGCCTTCATTTCCCCAGGGCCTGACGTTCTCATTTCCACCTGCTTTATCCCACATGTACTTCAAATTCAGAATATCTAAAATGACTTCTAATTCTTCTTTCAAAAGGGCTCTTTGACCTATTTTAGAAGGTGGTATCACTTCCCTACTTACTTTAGCTACAACCTAAAAGTCATCCCAAACTCCTCTATTACCTGATTTTTCATACTCATTTGGTCACTGATTCCACTTGATTCTATCACCTTAAAAATCTACTGCCTGCTCCTTTACTTTACCCAGTTCTACTCTTTCTTCTCTTTGCGTGCATTGACTACTTTTTTCTTTGTGAGACCAACTCTCAAAGAGTACATATTGTGTAAGACTATAATCTTGTATTTCATCTGGATATTACCTTGAAAAAAACCAAATACATACCTATATTTAATGTTACCAAAATTTGTAGACATTGACCATTTGTTAGTGATACAGACTTTTAAAAAACACATAGTACATTCTATTAGTGTGGTTGCTTCACTTTAAATTTTCAGCCAACTGTTAAATATTTTGCTATGAAGTAAGCCAAAGTGGTGATAGATGCAGATGCTGATGTATAATGTGGGGTCATGCTATCCCCAATCCCCTCTCCATGAAGCACCCCCCTACACACACACAGACAAGGAATACAATATGTTTGTGTATTTATCATCCTCTTTTTGATACTTAGGAATGTCAGAATTGGATTTCAGATTTAATATTTAGCCATATGGACATTTTTCTGCTGGGATGATAAAAAGAAATACAGGTAAATACATGTTACTTAACAACTTTTTCCTAAGATATTTCCTGCTCTGTAGTACAAAACTATTATGGAGTGAGTGCCATGGAAAACACTGAAATTTACTTCCATTGCTTGTTTCATGTTGATGGTTAGTTCTTAGCTTTATGTAACTGGATTTCAGCATATTTTACTCTATTTGATTTGATTTTTTTTCTTTTAGTTTTGGAATTTTTTTTTTTCATTTCAGCTTATTACCAGGGGTACAAATGTTTAGGGTATCTATATTGCCTTTTCCCCAACCCAGTCAGACCTCAAGTGTATGCATCCCCCAAATGGTGCACGGTGCACGGTTGTGAATATACCCATCCCTTCCTCTCGCATCCCACCTGTCTGACACTCAATGAATGTTTCTACTTATATGTGCACCTAAGTGTTTATCAGTTGGTACCAATTTGATGGTGAGTACATGTGATGCTTTTTTTTCCATTCTTGTGATACTTCACTTAGTAGAATGGGCTCCAGCTTTATCCAGAATAATACAAGAGGTGCTAGATCACCATTTTTTTTCTGTGGCTGAGTAGAACTCCAGGGTGCACACATACCACATTTTATTCCACTCATGTATTGATGGGCACTTGCATTGTTTCCACATCTTTGCAATTATGAATTGTGCTGCTTATAAACATTCTAGTGCAGATAGATGGCTTTTTTATAGTGTCTTTTTTTCCTTTGGGTAGATGCCCAGTCATGGGATTGCCAGATCAAATGGTAGTTCTGCTTATAGCTCTTTGAGATATCTCCATATTACTTTCCACAGAGGTTGTACTAATTTGCAGTCCCACTAGCAGTGTTATCAGTATCCTATCTCTCAACATCCATGCCAACATTTGTTTGGGGACTCCATTCTCATTGGAGATAAGTGATATCTCTTTGTGGTTTTGATTAGCATTTCCCTGATAATTAGAAATGTTGAGCATTTTTTTATGTTTGTTGGACATTAGTCTATCTTCTTTGGAAAGTTTCTGTTCATGTCCTTTGCCCACTTTTTGGTAGGGTTGTTTGATTTTTTTTCTTGCTGATTTTCCTGAGTTCTATATAGATTCTAGTTATCAGCCCTTTATTGGATGTGTGGCATGTGAATATTTTCTCCCATTCTGTAGGTTGTCTGTTTGCTCTCATGATAGTTTCTTTGGCTGTGCAGAAGTTTTTAAGTTGATCAGGTCACATTTATTTATTTTTGTTGTTGCTGTGATTGCTTTAGGGGTCATTGTCTTAAATTTCTTGCCTAGGCCAATGTCTATAAGAGTTTTTACCACATTTTCTTCTAGAATTCTTATAGTTTCACAGCTTAGGTTTAAGTCTGTTATCCATATGAGTTGATTTCTGTGAGAGCTGCAGATCCTGTTTCAATCTTCTACATGTAGCTGTCCAATTTTCCCAATACCTTCTATTGAATAGGGATTCTTTCCCCCAGTGTATGTTTTTGTCTGTTTTGTCAAAGGCTATATGAGGATGGATTTATATCTGGGTTCTCAGTTCTGTTGCATTGATCTATGTCTCTGTTCTTGTGGCAGTATCATGCTCATCCTTTTCCAGTTTTCTCAGATGATTCATTAGATTGTTGATTTATGATCTTTCTGTTCTTTGGATATAGGCATTTATGGATATAAATTTTCCTCTCAGGACTACTTTAGCTGTGTCCCTTTAGCATTTAGTTCAAAGAATCTTTTTATTTCCATCTTAATTTCCTCCTTAACACAATAATCATCCAGCAGAAAGTTGTTCAGTTTCAATGACTTTGTGTAGAGATGAGAGTTTCTGTTGGAGTTGATTTCTAATTTTATTTCATTGTGGTCTGAGAAGATCCATGGTATATTTCCTATTTTTTAAAATTTCTTGAGACATGCTTTGTGGCCTAGGATATGGTCAATCTTAGAGAATGTCCCATGATCTAATAAGAAAAACGTATATTCAGTGGTTTTGGGGTAGAATGTTCTGTAACTGTCAGGCCCATTTATTCTAGAGTTCTGTTTAAGTCCACTGTTTCTTTTCTGTTTGGAGGCTCTGTCCTGTTCTGTCAGAGGGATATTGATGTCCCTGGCTATTACGGTGTTGCTGTTTATCATTTTTAGATCAAGTAGGAGATGCTTTATGAATCTGACTGAACCTGAGTTAAGTGCATAAATATTTAGAATTGTTATGTATTCTTGTTGAATTGTACCCTTCACCATTATATAGTGAGCATCTTTGTCTTTTATTAGTTGTTGATTTGAAGAATAAGGTATCTGAAATCAGAACTGCTATGCCAGCTTCCATTTGACTTCTGTTTACATGAAATAATATTTTTCATCCCTTCACCTTGAGTCTGAATGCATCCTTGTGGGTTATATGTGTTTTCTGAAGACAGCAGATACTTGGCTTGTGTATATTTATCCATATGGCCAGGCTATGTCTCTTTAGTGGGCAGTTCAAGCCATTCACATTTGTCAAAAGAATTGATAAGCGGGGCAGATTTCTACTCATCCTGTTAAATTGAACTTTGTTGCTATTGTTTTTTCTCTTGAGCTGTTGGCATATCTGTTCTTTGATGTTTAGCTTTTGGATGACTTTTACACTGGTGAGTGTTCATTGCGTTGATCTCTATGTAACATTGTTGTGAGTACTTCCTGGATGGCAAGTCTTGTCTTAATGAATTTCCTTAGTCTTTGCTTGTCTGAGGTCTTTATTTCTCCTTCATATAAGAAACTTAGTTTTGCAGGGTACAGTATTCTAAGCTGGGCATTATTTCTGTTTGAGAAGGGTGAGAATGAGGCATCAAGCTCTTCTGGCTTGTAGGGTCTCAGTTGAGAAGTCTGCCATTATTCTGATGGGTTTTTCTTTGTAGATTACCTGCTTCTTTTGCCTTACAGCTCATAGGAGTGCCTCTTTTGTGTTTATTTTTGGCCAGTCTGATGACTATGTGTTGTGGTGTCTTCCCATTTGCAATGAATCTCCCAGGAGTCCTTTGAGCTTCTTGTACCTGGATATCTAGATTTTTAACAAGGCCAGGGAAATTTTTCTCCATTGTATCCTCAAATAGCTTATCCAACCCTTGTGCATTTTCTTTTTTCACTCTCAGGATGCCTATAATTATCATGTTAGCCCTCTACACATAATCTCACATTTCTTGTAGGCTTTGCTCTTTTCTCTTATTTCTCTGCAACTGACTTATTTGAAAGGTGTTATCTTCAATCCCTGAGATTCTTTCTTCTGTTTGATCTACCCTATCCTTGGGGCTTTCTACTTTTTAAATTCCTTGAATAAATTCTTCATTTCCAGGCATTATGTTTGATTTTTCTTTAATATTTCAGTTTTAGTGAAATTTTCCTCCAAGTCCTGGATTTGTGTGTGTGTGTGTGTGTTTCTTTGTGTTGGATATCTATTTCCTCTTGCATATCTTTGAGTTTTCTTACAATCCATGTTCAAAATTTTTCTTCTGTTATTTTAGTGTTCTGAATTTGGTTGATGTCCATTTCTCAGAGAGCTGGTGTTACCCTTTGGGGGTGTGCTTTCCATTTGATTCTTCATACTTCCTGAGTTCTTTTGCGGATTCTTTCCAATGTGAAACAGTTATTGCATCTTACCTTTAGATTTTCCTTTAGATAATGACAGGCCCAGTTTAGTCTCTGAGCCAGCAGGTGGTGTTTGTGGGTAAAATTCAACCATACCCTATATGATGAGTCAGTAAAAGAGTGTGCAAATTGACCCTCCCTGTCAGTAGGTAGAGCTTGCTGGGAGGAGCAGGCTGCAGTGTTGTTTTAGGATCCTATAATCAGTTCTTGTTCCTCTGGAGAGGCACTCTAGTGCTTCAGGTGGTGGGTGGTGGGTTGGACCCTGGGACTTCCAGGTGTGTCCTTATTCTCCACCTCAGTGGGAGCAAGGTGGGGGAGTGTGGTGGGGCAGGACTGGGTTGTGTGAGACTGCACTCAAGCTCCACAACTGCTATAACCAGGGATCAAGGATCTGTTCTCTGCTTCTGGGCAAGGCTGCCAGGGAGTGGCTAAAATGGCCCCACTCAGCCAAAAAGTCTGCATATGGTGGTGGGGCTATCTGAGACCTGCAGTCTGGAGCAGGCTTCGCTCCTTTCCACCCTCCCCTATACCATGGTTTCTCCAGGGCCTCTGCCGGCAGGTGGGACCTCAAGCCAGGAGATCTCCCGTGACTGTGATGCGAGCTAGGAGGTTCCCTGCCCAGGATCTCAGCCTGAGCTTAGAAGTGTGGCCCTCCCATGAGAGGAGAGTTGCCCCTTGTGCTGCAGCTAGACCCACTGATCTGCCCCTGAAGGCACACACAGCTCAGTAGACTAGTTCACAAATATCCCTTCTGTGTCCCCAGGCAATGCAATCAAGACCTGGGTGTATGGGATCTGGCCTGCAGGCCTGTCCCCCAGGCCCTGGAGATTAATCCATGATCCTGCCAGAAGAGGAGTGCTGGTCACAAGTCACCCATAGGGCACCCAAGCTAGATCAATGTCTATCTCGGGATTTACCACACTCTGCTGGAGTCACCAGGCAAGCAGCACCTGGGAGGGTCGGCAGGTAGGAAGCTCACAGTTCCAGTACCCCCACAGTATGCTCTAGGGCCCAAAAGTGAAAGGGCCCATTTCCTGCAGATGCCTCTGGTTGGTGGCTAAACTGTCCCTCTCAGCAGCCACAAGTAGAGGATGGGAAGGGGAAAATGAAACAATATGATGCCTGCCACGATTAGCTTGGGTCTGTGGGGCAAAGGGTTCCCTGAGGGACCTGGGAGCCTGGTGTCCTGTCTGCAAAAGGCTCACCACTCAGTGGCAGCAGCTGTCTCTGGTCTCTTGCTGGCAGGTCTCTCCAGCAGCTCGGGAGCCCACTAGCAGTCTAAAATGCAAGGGAGGGGAAATTTAATCGCTCCACCTACTCTCGTTGCTGGTCTCTAGGCCTCTAGGGGTTTAGACCCTGTAGATGCCTTTCTTCTTCCAGTTCTCCTCTGCAACTTCTTCCTGTGAAGTCCCCTGTAGTTTCAGGCACCCTCCCTATAACCTTAACACTTGTACCCCCATAATACGCTAAAATAAAAATAAATAAATAAAATGTGTCTTCCTTGCAGAGACACTCTGGCTGACCATTTTTTCATCTACCATCTTCCAACTTGCTTACCCTACTTGATTTTTTTTTCTATTTTTAGTACAATATTTGTGCCTGTCAGTTGATACCAAACATATTATTCAGTTAACTTTGTGAGCACCAAGAATCTAAAAAATAAAGTAATACAGCATAACATTCATGTATTTTGATGATATGTAAAAGGAAAATAAAGGAGGTTGTGAAATGTATACTGTAGCTCTCAAATTACCAAGGGCTTTACTGGACTTTGGTTATCTTAAAGCTAGAAATACTGCAAAGCTGTGAACTGGAGGATACATGGAAAATAAAGACACACTTTATGTTAATATGTCTTTTAAGTATAAAGGAAATAGCATTAATTCGAGGAGAGCAAGTTTATACAAAATAACTCTTGTCCATTTTTTGTATCAATTTTTAGTGTAAGATTAATAAAAATTATTACATAGTTTTAACCTCAAATTTTGTGTTTTATATAATTAGCTTAATTTCATATCACAGGTTTTTATGGGAGTAGTCTAAACTTTGATTCACTAGCAATAGCAATGTATAGTATTTTTTCAGCCTGGGTAGAGAAATGCTGGATTTTACATATGCCCCAAAACAAATTAGCACAGTTTGCTTAAAATAGCCACCTAAATGATGAGAAATAAATTGGATTACAAAACCCTACTCTGATAGTTTAGCATGTCAATTAGTTAAGTAAGGATTTGAACCATACCATATAGTCATGGGATGAAAAACAACACATGATGTCAAGCCACATGTCTGGTAATAGGGCCAACCTCAATGCCTGGCTCTGCTGTTGATCTGGGGGGTGGCATCGTGTACCCTTTTGACAATAATTCAGTTTCTCCAAGTATGAGATAATAGTTGTATATTTAATAAGGCTTTATTGAGTACCAATCTTGAGTTAGATGACTTGTTTAGGGATGAGACAACATACTTTGAAATCATTACAAAACCAAGACTATATAATTTTAGTGCACTGGTGTGTGTTATTCAACTTTGTGGTTCAGAATGCATCTGCATGTCATGAAAAATTCTAGTGCAACACGGTGCAATGGTCAGATGAATGAGTGGACTACAACGTTCATCAATCATCACCTAGCATTGAGGGAGTCTCGTTGCTTCAGAACTGGGGGTCGGTGGAAGAGGACTGGCATTAGAGTGACAGAAGTCTGGCTAATAAAGCCTGTAAAATTTAATTCTTCTTTATCCTTCTTGCAAACCTAGTTTACTCCACTCCTACTTTATTTCTAACCTTTTAAGCTCTTATGTAACGAGGCAATATGACATATTGTTAGAGTGAAAACTCTGCAGTTCCTATCCTGGCTCCTTTATGAGTAGCTTTCTGACCTTTGCAGTCACGTAACTTCAGCAAGCCTTAGCGTCCTATTTCTAAAATAAAACCTACCTCAAAAATTGTAATAAATATGTGAAATACATTGTATAGTGCCTGAGCATATATTAATATTAACTAGCAATGATGTCGATATTGTCAGTCCACTTAAAGAATATTGGCAAAATGATCTCAATGGCACTGATCTAGAGAAGTGGCTCCCGAACCAAAGATAACATCGGAATCACCTGGAAGGCTTAAAATAGACAAATAGCTACATAGATTCTTTCTATGAATACGAGAGCTGAATTTGGGTCAGGTAATCCCATCTGGCAACAGTTTGCCTCTCCAGCAGATGTTTTGCCTTATACGGTAACTTCTTTAAAAATCAGAGTTAATAGTACAGAATTGCCTTGCATTTCTCTTCATAGTGGAAAACTTATTTTGGTAGGTATAAAAAAAAAAAAAGAAAAGCAGCTATTGAGAAGATGAAATTTATCCGTTTTAAGTTTCCTACAACCTTAGATAGTTTTAAGGTGAGAGAGAAACAGAGACAGAAACAGACACTGGCACTGTTTTAAAGTATCCTTTGAAGACTTAATTGCATGTTTTCTCCCTTAGCAAAAACTGAACCTATTTATCTGGATAAGCTCTTCAAGCTTGTAGTTATTGGAAAAGTTCTCTGTCCTCTCTCTCACTTCTTAGCTGAGAGTAATGTGCACATTATTTGCTTGCTTGGGTGCTGTTCTGTGAGTTCGTGTATTTAAAGCTTGTGAGGGAGCCAAGCCACGGGTCTGGCTGGCTTTCAGCTGCTAAACGGGGGGCCTGTAACTTGCCATTGGTCCCCAACTGAGAGAACTGTGGATGTAATTTCTTTTTGGTAAACATCCATCCTGAAGGGAATTTATCTCTTCTACCCATTTGTTTTCCTTTGGGTGTTTTCCTTTTGTTGCATGATCCTCACTTTGTTGGACATGAGTACTTCTGCAGTGTTACTTATCCTCTCAAAACAATGAAAAATTACTTTTGCAAAGCTGTTTAAGTCAGAAGATGTAAAATGAACCCCAGCCAAACCAGCGCTTACCATCCATCAGAGATAGGAAGAGCGACTTCTAATGCCAGTCGGACAGCTAATAGTCCATGCCGTGCCTGAGCTGGGCAGCAGAGCCCTGGTGTTGGACTTGCAACAGTGTCAAGGCATGTGGTCCAACCTTTTTTTGTGGTTTGGCTCTGAGTTAGATTGTTTCATGCGGTTGGTTTCAGGAAGGCTAAGAAGATCTATTCTTGGACTCTCAGTTTCATCGACATTCTTTGTTGCTGTCATTATTATCCCTGCCACCATCACTGCCACTACTAATGTGTTGAATAGTCACACTGTGTGCTGTGAACTGGGCTCAACTGAATTGTCTTGTTTAATCATAACATCAACTCCATCTGGCAGGAACTCCTATTTCTCACATTTTGTAGATAAGGAACTGAGGCTTAAGGAAGATACCAGCTGTGAGGCTTTGGATAAGTCATAGTGGCAGAGCTGAGGCTGAAACCAAAGCTTAGACTCCAAAGAGCAGGTTCTTAACCTCTGTGCTGTATTGCTGTCCCAAACTAAGCTGATTGTTGCACAGCATTCACTTTAGGAACTCACCACTTTTAAATGTTCCATACATAAACATTTGGAATGGCATTTTTGCAGTTTCATTGCTTTAATACAATCCAAGTATCTTTAGTGAAGTGGATCAAAAGGTTGGGCTAGAAGCACACTGCTGGAGAAATCTTTACAGTGTAATTTGGAATACTTTTGGCAAGACTAGATTTTTGGTATCTTGTTTAAAATAAATATGACATTTCAAAAGAAGAATAGGCAGTATGTGTTTATATAGAGCTAATTATTTATGCAAACTTTGTCAGCTAAGCAGTACATCTGTTAACTATATACTTTTAAAAAGGGTAAAGGATAATCTCAAAAGGTTTAAAGAACATAAAGATTACAAGGAACCTGGTGACCAACTATTTTTCTTTCTCTGAGAAACTGTACTTTAACCACAGAAGGGGGTTGAAGTTCAAATAGTCAGGAGCTCCTTGGTACTTAAGGTTATTAAGAATACTTAAGTATTCCCCTGGGTCTCTAAAATGCTTTTTCCAGGATGTATGGATGTACACACATTTTAAGGCAGATATATAGAGTAGATGAACCCTCAAGGTCCTGAACTACACTGACTTTTTGGGAAAATCCATATTTAATATTTCTGATTAGTCAAGATTTTTAGAATTTGCCATTGGTGTAAACAAAACAGAATTGGACTTGTGACATTCTACACCATTAAACTTCAGTTGCACATTTATAATACAAAGTATTTGAACAAAGGATTAAGGATGATTGGCTTGTGATTTAGAATGGTATCTGGGTGGATTTTCCCTTGCCACCACCCTTCCTGACTTCTCCCTAAAATAAGGATGGAATGGGTAACATTGCAATCTAAAACCAACAGTCAGTCTGTTGTCAGAATACAGAAGGGGGAGGTCCAACAACTAAATTCTGAAAAAACTGATTTGAAAAACGTAAGTGGAGGGTTATTTATGCTATACTGCTGATGACAGTGCCCACATGAAAGCTAGAAAATGGTTTCCCCTCACTCTCATCCAGCTGGCCCCTGGGTTACAAATAAAAACTCTGAAACAATTAGGAAACTGGACAGGCATCCTTTTGTTACATGGCCTCTGCTTTATAACAACAGAATGATAATTATAACTAATAGTGAATATTTATAATATTCCAGACATTGTATTATGTATATTGACTCATTCAATTACTGCAATAATAATTGTATAGGGTGGGTGCTATTATTATTTCTGATTTCCATGTGAGCAAATAGGAGTGTAAGAATGATGAATATTAGCTGTGTGGTTTGAGACAGTTTAGGAAATGGAGCCAGGATTTGAATCCACAGAGTCTGGCTTCAGAGCCAGTGCTCCTAATGACAAGGATAAACTGTCTATGAAGCCAGTTTCCTCTTTATTACTTCTTTCTCTCTAAAGCCTACTGGTATTGCTCTTCGTACAAACATTTACCAGCCCCTAGAAAACAAACTCTGACATAGGTGGCAGTGGCACATTGTATCCTGGAAATTGTAGTTCCCCTGAGTAACGTAAGTCAGGGAGATGATGGAAAGAACCCTGATGGAAGTGGTGTGCATGTTAAGGATTATAATTTATTTCCCTTCAGTGTGTTAGAGATCCAGGTACTAGCTAAGAGAAAAGTTACCTAAACATGAGATTAGGTTGGAGGATGAGCAAATCAAGTGCTTGGGATCAAAATGGAATTTAATCAACACCCAGATGAGCCAAAGAGAGGGGGAAGTCCCTATAATTCATCTGTTGGATATGAATAGAACTTTTCTTTGTTGAAGAGGAGAAAAATAAACTTTATAGTTATTATAGAATAAGAGGGAACATATTCTAGAATTTAGCACAGCTCAGACTTCTGATATTGTCACATGCCTCATATATGTAAGAACTGAATAAAAAAATTAGGGAAAAGTTTGTCCCCAGTAGAATGCAGAGAAGACATTATTCATAAAATAGAGATAAAGGAGACAACATGATCAAGTTAGAAGTCAGGTGAGGTAAAGAATTGAAGGGGACTTAAATGTAGTGTAACCAAATTAAAATTTAGAGAGTATCAAGTAAGACTTGATCATTTGAAAAATAGAACAATGATATGGAGGAAAAACTTGGGCAGCTCCCATAGAATTTTAGAAGATAAAGACATAGTCATAAAAATAATGATTAAAAAAAGGAAAGATATTAACAACAAAAAACTTGAGGTGAAAAATGTCCTGGGTTTATAGAGCCAAAGAACTCAATATGTGATGATAGAGGGATCAACATACAAATACAATGTGGCAGAAAGTCATTTGAAAGCAAAGGATAAACAGAAAATGCTGCAAGCATCCATAAGGAAAGTACTTTATCTACAAAGAAGAAAAATCAAAATCGAGCTATCCTCAGATTTCTAGTTTCCTTATCCCAAGTAGGTAGTGGAGAACCATCTAAGATTTGAAAGATGAAGATGTAACTCTGTAATCTTGTACCCAGCTAAGTTATCTTCACTGGTGTTCCAGTCTTCCCGAATTGTTGCTATTGAAATATTTGCTATAATAACTTGCAAAAAAAATTTAGCTTGAATTAATGAATCAAATCCTTCCATAATGGGTACACATGCACTTTCTAGCAATGACATTTAAATAGAGTGTGAGTCCAATAAAGAGAATGTGCAGTGCATTTCAGTCTTACCTTAGCAGTCTTCCCAATAGGTAATATCTATTCTGGTCATCTGGTGCTGCAAGGCAAATATCCTGAAACTTAATAGTTTAAAATCAGTTTTATTACCATTTTGCATGGATCTGAGAATTGACGAACTACAGGTGGGAGGCTCTCACTTAGGGGCACTCATCCTGTTGTGTTAGCTGACTGATGAAGATAAATACCTGAATGAAGCCTTCTTGGTCTCATGTTTGGCTTCTGAGTTGGTGTTGGCTGGGTACTTCTGTCCACATAGTCTCTCTTGTGATTAGCTTAGGTTTCCTCATAGTATGATGAGTATGGTGAGGACACCTTATAAGCACTGTCCTAATCTTTCTGTCAGTAATTTCCTTTCATTTATTTATAGTTATTTAGACATTTATATATGCATAAATAATATATTTAGTTTTGTATATATTTTCAGTTATATAGAAATGGAGTGATACCGGGTTTTGAATAAAACAAAACAAAGGCTTTGTATACAAAATGTATGTTTCAAATACCTTCTCATAGTTTGTATCTTTTTACCACTTTTTAGTTATCTTTTAAAATTGGATATTAATTTCATTATGTTGTAGATATGGACCTTTTATGGAGCTTTAAAGAATACTACTTCTATATTCTCCAATATTTTGTGCTAAGTCTTGAATTTTTAAAATTTATTTTTGCATTCACATTTAAACTTTAAATCCACCTGAGAAATGATTTTTTGTTTTAGGTACAAGCTAGGAATACAATTTTCTTCCCTTTTTGGATAATCAATCATCAATTTCCTTTTTTTTATTTAAATTAACTATTTTTTTTTATTTTGGCATATTATGGGGGTACAGATTTTAAGGTTTCAATAAATGCCCTTTCCTCCCTCCCCCAAGTCTGAGTTTCCAGCATGACCATCCCCCAGATGGTGCGCATCTCACTCATTATGTATGTATATACCCACCCCCTTCCCTATACCCTATTACTGTAGTACCTATGTGTCCACTTAGGTGCTACTCAGTTAATACCAGTTTGCTGGTGAGTATATGTGGTGCTTGTTTTTCCATTCTTGGGATACTTCACTTAGTAGTATGGATTCCAGCTCTAACCAGGAAAATATGAGATGTGCTATATCACCATTGTTTCTTAGAGCTGAATAGTACTCCATGGTATACATATACCACATTTTATTAATCCATTCTTGGATTGATGGGCACTTGGGCTGTTGCCACAGCCTTGCAATTATGAGTTGTGCTGCTATAAACATTCGAGTGCAGGTGTCTTTTTTGTAGAGTGTCATTGGATCTTTTGGGTAGATGCCCAGCAATGGGATTGCTGGATCAAATGGTAGATTCACTTGTATCGCTTTAAGGTATCTCCATATTGCTTTCCACAGAGGTTGGACTAGTTTGCAGTCCGACCAGCAGTGTAGGAGTGTTCCCCTCTCTCCGCATCCACGCCAGCATTTGTTTGGAGACTTTTTGATAAAGGCCATTCTCCCTGGAGTTAAGTGATACCTCACTGTGGTTTTGATTTGCATTTCCCTGATGATTAGAGATGTTGAGCATTTTTTCATATGTTTGTTGGCCATTCTTCTGTCTTCTTTAAAAAAGTTTCTGTTCAAGTCCTTTGCCCATTTTTTGCATGATTTCTTTAATAGCCCATCCTTTTTCCACTGCTTTGGCATATCAGGGTTCTATATACGAATGTGTATGGTCTTTGTTCTATTAAATTGGCCTGTTCATCAATCCCTTCATTAATAACACACTATCTTATTTGCTCTACATTTGTAAGAATAAAATTTTAAAATCTGGTGGTCAAAGCTTCCTTACCTTGTTTTTATTCAAAGGCTATATAATCTAATTTTGAGCATAAGGTATTTGCCAGTTTCTCCATTGTTAAACTTCCAGGTTGAGTCCATCTTTACTTAACATAAATAAATTTGCAGTGACTACTTGTGCTAAAATCCTTTTCTTCATTTTAAATATTTTTCTCAGGTTCAAGTCCCCTAATTTCAGTAAATGAATCCAAGGATACACACTTATTCCCCCATTTTTTATTTGTATGTATTCATGGGGTATAAGAGCAGTTTTGCTACATTGATATATATTGCATTGTGGGGAAGTCAAGGGGGTACACACTTTTCGAAAAGCTTGATACAGCTGTCTATTACATTTCAGAAGGGTTGTAGCACTTAAACCAGATGTATATTTGAATAATTGTTTTAGTCTTTGTATTAATTTTTTGCATTTATTTTGAATGTATGCATATTCCGTATACTAATAGTAGTTGATTGTATATAAAATTACCACAGAGCAGCATTTGGGGCAAGACATCTTTACCTGCATGACATTATGCATTCATAGAACCCTTACTGGAGACGGATCTAATTTCTACCTCTAAAATAAAATCTTGCTGGCACTGAGAAACACTCATTATTTCAATGGAAAAAACACAGTATTTCAATCAGTGAACATATTCAAATTGTGAAATGCACCATTTATGGAGTTATGTGGAATAAATGTGGGAGAGGATTTATGCTCAATCTTTTTACCTTAACATTAACACTAGAATAAAATGACATATGATTCAAACATTGCTGTTGTGTTTAACATCTCCATTGCAGACTTCCCTAGAGGATCATATTTTTATTTATATCTATTATTTCAACTGTTTATTTTGTATGGTAAGAAATATGTTTTTGGTTTCCTTGTAATATGAATTATTACATGGTTCTGTTTTTAGACATTGAAATAGTAAAAATTTTATAGTAGACAAAGGGTCTCTGTCTCCTATTTATTATATTGACTGCACTTAAAAGCTATGCATGTGGAGTTAAAGGGGTTTTTTCAATTTTTATTTTTAATTATGGCTACATAATAGTTGTGTATATTTATGGGGAACATGATGTGTAACGATCAAATGAAATCAGGGTAATTGGGGTATTCATCACCTCAAGCATTTATTTGTGTTTAGGAGCATTCCAGTTCCATAGTACCTCCTTATGATTTAGTCTTTTTGGGGTTTCTTTTATGGAAACCCTTTGGATAAGATCTATGACAAAGCAATCCTTACACCAGTTTATAAGCTCTAATGAGTACTTTCAAAAATCACATCTTATCACAAATAAAATGTTAACCTACCATGTTGGTAACCACAGTGAATGATTTCTAGATGAGAAGGTATTTATAAAATGGTCCCCTATCTCTTCTTGGCCTTTTGGCTAAGATCAAGTAGTGTCTGTTCTTACCAGCTTAATATCTGCTATGTCCTCTATCAGAGGACACAATATTAAGACACTATGTCCTCTATCAGAGGACACAATATTGGAGATAGGAGATGGAACAGAGGCTCCAACCACGCCACACATCGACCTGGTATTGTAGTACTTCCAGGAAGGCTGTACCCTTCCTGCAGAGACGCTGGTGTTTCCAAAAATAGGTTTGTTTATTATGCCTTAGATTTTCTTTATTCAACTTCTTGTCTTTCACTGACATGTTACCTTTATCATCTCTTTTACTTAAAGCAGTCTGATATGCTCTTAGATATTTTAAAGTGTTTTATAGAATAATAAGAAAAATGGTTCCCTAAGCCAATGTGTGTTTGCGTAGTAGCCATAATTATAATTTCTAAGGTTTACACCTTTTCGAAGTCCCATCCTTATTGAGAAGGAGAACCAACTGTTTACATCTGGTAGGCATCTTTCTTCCTTCTTTCCTCCCTCCCTCTCTCCTTTTCAACACACCGCCTGCCTTATCCAGATTTTTGGTTGTGTCCATGTTTTGCTTATAAATACAGGATCTGGGAGAGAGATGTTAAGTCATGCTCTGCCCTCAGTTAATAGGAATTATTTCACCTTATTTTATGGCATAAAAAACTGGACCCTTGAAGCTTGCTGTTCAGTGCAAAATGTTCTTTGTCATAACCAGAAAAGTAGCGTCTTGATTAGTTCTGAGTCCAAGCCATAGGCTTGGGACCGTAGCAATTTTGCAACTCTTTTCAAGTTTATAATTTTTAGGCTTATTTTTAAAGAAACTTGCAATTTATTGGTTGCAATAGTAAGAAAAACATAATTCTATGTTACAAGATAAACACATATACATTTAGGTGAAAGTAAACTGCCCTCTCATCAGTATGCCCAGATGTATTCTATGGAGGAATATATTTTAGGTACGCATACACACATGCATACACATATACACCTCGGAGAAATTGTGCGTAGTCTCCATAATTTTTAAGGTGGCCTATTCCATTGCTGCTGAAACTGTCAGTGACCCAGAATTTAATATAAAATGAAGGATCATTAAAACACAGCTATAGTTGTCTTTCAAAGAAAGATTTGCTTTATGTTAGAACCAACTTAACTTTTAATAAAACATTTATTTATTTATTTATTTATTTATTTATTTATTTATTTATTTATTTATTTATTTATTTATTTATTTTGAGACAGTGTCTCGCTTTGTTGCCCAGGCTAGAGTGAGTGCCGTGGCGTCAGCCTAGCTCACAGCAACCTCAAACTCCTGGGCTCGAGTGATCCTTCTGCCTCAGCCTCCCGGGTAGCTGGGACTACAGGCATGCGCCACCATGCCCGGCTAATTTTTTATATATATATCAGTTGGCCAATTAATTTCTTTCTATTTATAGTAGAGACGGGGTCTCGCTCTTGCTCAGGCTAGTGTTGAACTCCTGACCTTGAGCAATCCGCCCGCCTCGGCCTCCCAAGAGCTAGGATTACAGGCGTGAGCCACAGCGCCCGGCCTTAATAAAACATTTAGATGATGAACCCTAGACATTATATTGATGGAATTTTAAGTTGTTCCATAGGAAGATTTGGAAAACACATAAAGGCAGTTAAATATATTTTAAGTATTAATCTTCTATCACCCACAAATTTTGTCTGTTTTATAGTAGAATAAAACTGACTGTAAGCAACTTCCAGAAGTTTGTTAATTCATTGCTTGGTTTCTGATTTCTAAGCTACTATCAGAAAAATAGTTACCTAATTTTTGAAAATGGTAAAGGAGAAAGCCTTTTTCACATCTGTTCTCAGTAACTTAGTCTCTAACTTCCCTAATAGATAAAGGCTTTTATGACTATATTAGAGCTGTGTAGCTATAATTCTGCTTTTGATTAGTGACACTAAAAGGTAGAAAACACTTTACCTCTTAAAAATAAATTTTTTACATAATTCATGACCATTGGCATCTTTTTATGTTTCTTGGCAAACCATTCTCTGTAGTCTTTCCTCAAAGTCCCTATCATTTTTTGATTTTTGGTACCCTTATTTGGATTTCCTGGCTTAAATAATTAAAAGCCAAATAGGATGCAGTATTCAAGCATAGTAAATGTGCAGTGCCCATTTTATTTTTGCTTCAGTGTCCTCAGCTGTTCAGTGTTACAGGCATAGACTTTTAACTCTACTGCACTGATCTGTTTAGCTCAAGATTCAGTACAGGTCCTTGAGCCTGCCCTGCTAAGATCATCAAAAGTTTGTTTTGTATTACATAATAGTTCCCTGATCATCTTTATATAGCTTTTCTTGTCAAACTCTAGGTAATGTCTTTTATTAAAATTATGGTAGCTTGGAATATGAATCTCCTCTTTGATACCTTTAATTCAGTTGTGATTCATTTTAAATTATTTATGAATACATTTTAAATTTTTTCATATTTGTAAACTTTTGGTTTCTCATGCTTTCCTTTAATACTGAAGTTAAATGAAATGGATAAGAACATACTGATACAAGCATGACAAGCAATGCTTAGGAAACTGGTTATAGATATTAAATACCAGTACATAGGTATGTACACATGTGTAGTAACTTCCTTTGATTTTGGTTTATATGTTTAATAGTCTGAACTTTTTCTGGAGAATGAAATACCATTTTCAGTCGAGATGAAATCCATTTTATTAAATATTAAGTTGTTTGAAAGAGATAATTAGCCATGTTCTACTGTTTTAATATCTGATAGTCACAGACAACCAGTTAGGATTCAAGATAGCCCAGCAATGTTGTAGATATTTAGAAACCTTAGAAATATGATGCCTCTAGTAATCATAAGGCATGCTGAACGTGTTATTTAGAGTTCCTTGTCAAGTATTTCCCCCCTAATTGAAATCCACTGCTGCTACTTGGGTAGTTAACAAAGATTCTACAGTGACCGAAACATTTGTCTGATGTATCCTTGTGGATACAGACTATTTTGGCAAATGTCTGTTTACATTCCTTGTCCTGTAAGAATAACAAAGAAAATATACCCTCGATCATCCTGGTCTTGCATCAAGCCAATAATGGCCCCAGGCTTCATTTTATGAATTTAATGGTTCAGCCATTTAACTGAATGACCAGTTTATGGGGCTTAGAGAGTTTATGACCAGAAGGAAGAGAGTGACACTGACTTCCAGCCCTCCCCCTCAGGAGATTATACTGACTATATCACAAAGGTGGCGAGAGAAAGTATAGCATACAGGGTAAGCTCTGGGATCAGACTGATTGAGTTTAAATCCCAACTCTACCACTCACTGCCCGTGGCATCTTAGGTTACTTAACCTCTCTGTTCCTCCTCAGTTTCCTCTTCTGAAAAATGGGGATAAACATTTAAGGTGATATCCCAATTACCCTGATTTGATTATATGAAGGTATCAAATTATCACATGTACTGTGAAAATATGTACAGCTTTGTGTATCAGTAAAAATATTTTAAGGAAAAAATGGGCATAATATAGTATTTATTTTACATGCACATTTTCAATATGAGATGAATTAACATATGTAAAGCATTCAGTGCCTGGCACACAGCTTACTTCTGTGTGATGATGGCAATGATGATTTAATAATTTGGAGGAGACGGAAATAGCATCTTTCTGAAAGAAAAAGGGCTTCCTTCTTTCTGTAATCCAACTAATAACATCTTGATACCGCTGGTATTTGTGTAAACTGGACTGAGAGTTAATTTTATCTTTCCAATTTTTGAAGTGTCAACTCTGCATCCTAGTTAGGCAGAAGCCCCAAACATGAGTATTGTTTTAATTGTTTCAATTGCAATTTTTTTTTTTTTTTGCAAGCTGACTAGGTTGCTTTTCAAAACAAAGCCTGTTTGTTGAATAAATTGAGATATTCTATAGATGAACTCAAGTTTCTGGAATATGAACACAGAAGAAATGAATCTGCTGTAGCATGAATGACCTATGACACCTCAAATGGAGCACGAAGATAAGGGCTCTTTCCCTGGGTGTGCACGTGCCTCTCGCCATGGGAAACTTGATCTCCACTGTAGCTTTCTTCTTGGGGCATCACCCACAAACAGAACTCGGGGAAGGGAGTCCAGGCAGAAAGCAGTTTGCTTCCTTTCCTGTTTTGGAAGGTTGATTCTCAACCCAATTTGGAAGAGGTTCCCATTTATTTTGGAGTCCCCTTAGCCCTACTTATCGCTTTTAAACCCCCATTTCTCTCCTGTCCACAGCCTTTCAGCAATGCTTTATGTTCTATACTTGTATCTAATTTTAACTTTGCATTGAGTTACCTCTGAAGCTTAAAAAAAAAAAAAAAAAACAGAAAAACAATTCTTCCCTTTCAGGACCTGGTGCATGGCTAGCAAACCTATTTTTAAGAAAAAAAAAAAAAGGTCCCTGGGGGATTCTACTACCTCTGGCCTATAAACTGGCTTTTGGAACTACAGGTGTAAACCTTTTCCAATTCCCAGCTGAAAAATAAGCATCCTGCGTTTTATTTTTACCTTGGGTTTTGCCACGGGCACACTCGATACTGAGTTGCTGTTGCTAAAATGTGCTGTTGACCCCGGGAAACTGAGGCTTTGAATGTTGTAGCCCAGGAAATAAGTGATGTGAGAAATATGGGTTGTAGGCCAGGACCATTGGGGAGCTAATGGGGCCCAAGGGAACCCTGATATTGTGTGGAATTGAGCAGGGCGGTTTTGATGCCTTTCTCCAGCCTAGTATTTACTTATTAATTTGTTTGTTCAGCAGACATTTAAATGATTATGAGATCAAAGGCATTTTGCTGGGCACAAGGGATGCAGAATATGGTGAAAAAGAGTATAGTTTTTAGAATCTGCCAGATGTTGGTTTGAATCACTGCTGAGCTATGTAATTTTGAGCTATTTACTTAACTTTTCTGAACCTATTTCTTCATTGGCAAAATGGAAAATAATGCTTACCTTGCAAGTTGTTGTAAGGATTAGAAATAATACACGTAAGGCACCTTCTATAGTGCTGTTAGTTTATTTAGCATTTGTATGCCAGGGATAATATTTGGAATTTTATACATATTCTCTTTTTACTGTTCACAGCAATGCTGAGACAGGCACTATTGCTACTACTAGTGTAGAAATGAGAAGACTAAGGTTTAGAAAAACTAGTCCAAGATTACTAGCTTCTCAGTGGCATAACTCTGCTCTGAATCTAGGACCATCTGGCCTCTAAACCCATGTTCTTAGCTTTGTCTTTTAGATGCCTTCCCTGTCTACTATCATGTTATACCTCCTTACTCCTCCAGGCTGGACCTGGGAGTGATCCCCCCAAGAGCTGACCAGGCATCCACGAGTCTGTGATTTAACTGAATAGGGTGGCCAAGGCATGTTGAATTTCTCTCTTGGGGAATATGTAATTGACACAAAACAGGAGTGAGGCTATTAGTAAGAGGAAGGTAAGCCAAAGAGTCCACAGGGTTTATTTAGGGCTAGGGCAGCCTACGTAGACCATGTATAAAGTTGAAGTTGAGGGCAAAAGTGGGAGCCCAGGAAGAGCAGGAGGAGAGTTCATTTTACGATGGAGGACAAAGACCGTATGGCTGTGGTTCCTGACCACATTCATCGTTTAGATCTAGTCCATATATCTTTGCTCTCTTAGTTGAGGTAAGTTTGGATATCTTTAACTTGATTTTTGGGAAGACTCTAGGTAACCAGGACTCTATGGCACACTAAATTGCCATTAAATTGAAGCTATTTTTCATTCTTTATGAACTAGTAGCCATGATATGCAGCCAAACAAAATTGCAGTAGAAGGTGGGAAATTTTACAATGAGGAAGGTTCAAAGTGCTTCTAGGGCACAGAGGAGGGAATGCGTTTATGATCCTTCATGGCACATGCATCCCCTCTTGTTATTCTGCATTGACTGACTTCATGTAAGACCTGCCACTGAAGTGAGCTGTAGGCTTGGACTGATAACCCATGCTCTTCTGTAGCTGCCACATAGAAACCTTTACTTTTCACTTGTGTCTCCAAGTTCCATACAAATTGTGTTGAATCAAAATTAATGTTTGCCATATGATAATAGTCCTATATGTCATTTCTTGGATGACTTTTTTTTCCCATTTAGTCAATGGCTATTGATTTAATACCATATCCTCTGGTTCTGATGGAATTATCTTAAAAGTTGCCATTCCTTATAATATTAAGTAAGCTATGGAGGAAGTTGAAATCCTTTGCTGGTTATCCCATAGCTTTGAATCTAATGAAAACAGTTGTCTCGTTTTCTCTGCAAAACCTGATACTTTTTCTGACTTAATTTAGGTGTGCCAACTGAGCCTGATAGTTTTCTGCAAATTTTACTTGAGTAAATTTAGGGCAGGTAGCTGCACAACATTCTAGCATTACAGTTTGAGTACTTACATTTTTTCACAATATTCAGTTAAATGAGAATGTGGTTTAAAGCACTTATGATGTATAAATGTTCATCTCACTAAGAAACTTTATAGATTGCATCTTGCTAAAAGCTAAGAAAAAAGACTAAGCAATGAATCAATGTAGTATAAATTTACAGAAAGTCTAAGTTACAGATAAGTTATTTATGCAGTACTTAACAACTCATAAAGAGTTTCGATGGTTATGATGAGGTCAATGACTTCTCTCATAGAACCTGGTCAGGGTAACATTAGTTGTCTTCCAGTGCTTCTCTTGAAAAATGACTCTATAAGAAAGAGAAATTGGGCTGGGTGTGGTGGCTCATGCCTGTAATCCTAGTACTCTGGGAGGCCAAGGCGGGAACATTGCTTCAGGCCAGGAGTTTGAGATCAGCCTGAGCAAGAGGAGCAAGACCCTGTCTCTACTAAAAATAGATAAAATTAGCCGGACATCGTGGCCTGTAACTGTAGTTCTAGCTACTCAGGAGACTGAGGCAGAAGGATCACTGGAGCCTAAGAGTCGGAGGCTATAGTGAGCCATGATTGTGCCACTGTACTGTAGCCCGGGTGATAGAGTAAAACTGTCTCAAAAAACAAAAAAGAGAAATTGAAACCTGTGCTCAAAGCCAGGCTCTGCTACTAATAGCTGTAGGAGCTTGGGCCAGTTACTCTAGACTTTCTGTATTTCACTTGCTTCATCTCTAAACCATTTTGCAGAGTGGACTAGAGCAGGGCATCATAGATGTCTGGGATACACCCTGTCTCTCCACTCCTCTCAATGCAGACAACTGATTGTTGTCAGGAACCAAACAGTCACCTTTTATATTTTACATTTTATATCTCTATTATGGATAAGAGACTCAAGGACAGGATCTGTTCTTTGTAGATAATTTACATTAAAGTTCCCATAAGAAAATGGCAACCTGAATTTGTGAATAATACTTTTTCCCCGAATCGCAGATTCATCTTATTAATTTTCTTTTCTATCATTAGCCCTCCTTTACCCTCAAACATCTTTTATCAGCAGCAATGCAATTGTATTTCTCCTTGTGCAGCACCTGGGTCTTGGTACAATTTATAGCCCACTAAGGAGCTTTTACCTATAGCTAGAAAGAAAAAAAGGCCTTCCATTGGAGTTACAAGAAATTATTTAAGAAGTTAGAGCCCCAAAGCTCCCTTTTCCACTTTTTTAAAAAAATAACTCTTAACCAATGCTCTTACAATAAAAGTAAAGTGAATTATTGCCCCCTTGTGGTAGAATTATGCATTTTTTCACTCAAACCAAGTATAGTGTTTTAGTTTCCACTACCTGAAACTTGGTCCTTAACAATTAATCTAAAGTATTTATAAAAAGAATTTGATAGCTCAGCATAAACAAGAAGAGGTGGTTTTGAAACGATCTTACATGCCATAGAATCCTTTCTTTGAACTATTAATATTTTGTTTTGTTTTTCTGTTTCAGGTACTAGACATTTAAGACCTTAACTTAAATCAACTAGAGTCAGCAACATTATATAGAAGAAACCAAAATCTCATTCAGATTACTTTATTTCTTGTTTTTATTGCTTCAAGTAAGTTTGTAGGGGTTTGGTAATATCATATTGCCCCTTTAAAAGTCATGTCATACATCGTGAAGGAACAATGGCTTCTTCACAGCTATATAGAAAGAGGAACTTTTGAAATACCATGTGCAGGAAACCTTAGTGGCAATATAATTAATTCATTAAGGTTCAGGTGTTAGTCTTTCTTCCATTTTCATCATTTTGAACATGAAAACAAGATTTTAAAACCAAATGGGACTTCCTGTCAACAATATGGGTAACAGATCTTATGCATTACTAACCTGTCTTTTATAAGAAGAATTGAGAAGTCATAAAAGAAGCCATTTAATACTGTTCTCTCAAGAATAAAAATATGGCACATTTTTACAGGTAGAACAGTAACATGCAGTCAAAGGCTTCCCATTCAGTCAACTTGGCTTATTGAATTAGGCTTTACAAATTAGTATGAATCTGTGTAGATAGTATTCCAAATTATGATATTTGAGTGATTGTAATATCCGTATGTTCAGAGAGGTTGATTTTGTAATTTATTTTTTATTTCAGATGGTTGTCACTGTCTACCAAAAGCCTTGTAAGAACAACAACTACCTCTAAGTTATTTCCAGATTGTATATAGGTTTTTAAAGCACATTGTCTTTTGTGAAGATGAAATGACTAAGTGACTCTTTGGAAATTGTTTCAAGTTATCTTTCAACACTTTTGATTTTTTTCTCAAAGCAAACCACCATTGAAGGCTTAGATATACTGCCTGGTAGCCCCTTCAAATGACAGCTATTTGTAAAATGTTTTTAGTGAAAAGACGAAGTGTATTTCTAGAAAACCAGATGGATGTTACTAAAAAATGCCCCTTAAGGAACTTTGTGCTATCAGGAAGGAACCACAATTCATTTCCTTTACTCTTTCCACATTACCCTCATGCCCAACTTCCCAGCTGATATAAATAACTCATATACTTAAATTTCAAGAAGATTTAAAAGGTTCTCATACACAAAAAATAAGCATATGAGGTGATGCATGTGTTAATTAGGTTGAGTAATCATTTCATGTTGTATACATCATAACATCAAAATGTATGCTATGACTATATACAATTTCTCTCAATTGAAATAAATGTATTATTCCGAACTGTTATGGACAGTGGGAAGATTTTTGTCTTAGGCTATATAGAATATACTATGGTAGATCCCAGTCCTGCTCATCATATTTGCCTATTTGAATGTCTTTCTAGATTAAAAAAAATTCATAAACATCCATTCTTAACGTCTGAAGTGTTTAGGTCAGTAGGTCCTAAGCTTTTATATCTTAGATCTAATTACAAGTGATCACTCCACAAAAGAATCTGCTTACCACCATAGTCGGAATACTTTTGTACTACAGCCTTGCTGTTATACCCATTTATGATAAGTTTTAGTGATGTAAATTTGATAGTTGAAAACAGACTTGATGGCTTCAGTAATCAAAAAGAAGTCATGAAAATGTAGGATATTTAGGTACTTCACAACTTTTTTTACTATTATAGTAAATAATAAATCCATGCATAAATCTTTGTCCAAATTTAGATTATTTTCCTAGGATGCATTCTTAGATCTGAGTCAAAGGTTATGAATATTTTTAATACTTTTGTACGTATCACCAGACGGCTTTTCAGAAAGGCTGTATCGATTTTATTGTCTCAATACATTCTGATGTCTGTCTCAGCACATTACCCCATAAGCTTTAGGTATTTTTTTACTTTTAAGGATCTTTGTGGTGGCATATTATTTTATTTAGAAGTTTTAATTGTGAGATTTGTTTAAATATATTAGCCATTTTTATTTCCTTTATGAAGTGTATTTAGGTTTTTTGTTTATTTTTATATGAGCTCTTAAAATATTTTAGGAACCACTTGGCATTTTTCCAGAGAATCATTCATTACTCTTAAACAAATAGATCTGTTACTACTCATTCTTGGGCAAACTCAAGTTGCCCATATGAGAAAAAGAAATGGCCCAAATGCTATTCTTTGTCTACAACTCAGTCCTTGGGATTTTTGATATGGAAACAACATTTTATGCTCTGCCTCAAGAACATTCTCTGAAGTATGACAATACTTGCTGGGTTGGTGGTTACATAGGCTTCCTGTCCCCAAGTTTTAGTGGCTTTGAAAATGACTGAATCTCTTTGAGGTGATTTCCAAGTCTTGATGGTGAATCGCATAATGCAGTGAAGCCCAGGTTTCAAGTCAGAACATCACAAATTTAGTAAAAGTCAGTTTGGCCAGGAGCGGTGGCTCACACCTGTAATCCTAGCACTCTGGGAGGCCGAGGTGAGCAGATTGCTCAAAGTCAGGAGTTCGAAACCAGCCTGAGCAAGAGTGAGACCCTGTCTCTACTATAAATAGAAAGAAATTAATTGGCTAACTAATATATATAGAAAAAATTAGCCGGGCATGGTGGCGCATGCCTGTAGTCCCAGCTACTCGGGAGGCTGAGGCAAGAGGATCGCTTGAACCCAGGAGTTTGAGGTTGCTGTGAGCTAGGCTGATGCCACGGCACTCACTCTAGCCTGGGCAACAGAGTGAGACTCTGTCTCAAAAAAAAAAAAAGAAGTAAGTTTGGCATTTGTCGTAACTTGGGAAAAGCAAGCCACAACTCTCTCTCTCTCTGTGTGTGTGTGTGTATATATATATATATATATATAGAGAGAGAGAGAGAGAGCGAGCTTTTATCTTTTTAATAGAGCTACTGAATTTTTTCTTCCATTATATTTACCCTTAGAAAGTCTTTCTCAAAACAAATGCATAGTAATCATTGTGGAAACTCTAGAAAGTCTCTGTACCTTCTTGATGGATGTACAAGAACTGTTGTTCCCGTGATGCAAAGACTCTCACCTAAAACTAGCAAGAAAAAAAATTTTTTTTGAAGACCTTCCTTGCATTTGGGAACTTATGAAAGAATGAAATCAGTGTCTGCCTGGCTGTGGAGCCAGTATTTTCACAGCTTCATGTAATTTGTGAGTCTGTCTGATATCTTGGTTCAAAATAATCTGATTCTAATAGCAGTCATCCACAGCTGAGTGGTAGCAGTATTCCCATAAGGAACTGTTCATCTTTCTCTGTAAAGGAGCTGATAGGTTATCCTGGACCATTTCCACATGTGTGCAAGCCAGTGTAATTACATTGGTTAGAGTGTGGCTTTGATAGCATCTTTCTAACTTTATTCATTTTGAGGATAATCTTCCATTAATCCTAGGAATAAACTTGTACACATGGTGTCTCATAACTTTCTAGTGAAAGATGGATATAGCATTTTTGTTCTATAAATATAGAAACTAAGAGTCACAAATGTGCCTTACCAGACATCTCAGTTACAAAACTATGCCTAGCTACCAGGTTTTCATCCCAGAGGTAGCTTTTCTCTAAACCATATCATCTTCCTTAGAAACAGTAATATCTGGACATTTCTTCTTCTCACATCCACATAACAGTGCTGAAAAGCACTCCCCTGTAGACCCACCTAAAGAGATTCTCTCAGTTATGATCTGCCAAGGCCACTGCATTCTCAAAACACTCAGGATACAGATTTTTCAAAATTTGTCAGAGTTGGACATGCTGAGGCTAACAATCTCCTCATGAAACTCAAACCTTTTCTTCTGATCTTCAGACATAAATATTCTAAGTCTTGTGAACTAAAAAGTAAGAAATTCATGAGTTGATTTGCCTTTTGGGTGACTGCTATCATACTCGCCTTTAAATGCTTCATGTACAGTGTAAATGTGCTTGGGAAAGTGAAACAATATGAAGTCTACAAGTCATTCTCCAAGTCTAATGTGCTTACAATGTCCAATATAACTAACCTTACTTATTTTTTTCTCAGTTTAAACATCTTAGAACATTTTAATAGTGAGGTACATGTGATAGTAAAACTCAGCAGAAACCAAGCGGGGGAGGTAGGGGATGAGTAAATTCACACCTAACGGGTACAATACACACTATCTTGGTGATGGGCACACTTATAACTTTGACTCAAATAATACAAAAGCAAGTCATGCAACCAAAATGTTTATACCCCTGAAATAAAAAAGTAACCTTAGAACATGGAAAAGAAATGCTATGCAAGGCCCTTTCTATACCTTATGTTGTGTTTTAATATTCTTTCATTACTTTGAGCTGGGCTTAAAGTCAGAACAGCCTACTATGGACCACAACATATTTTCAGTTAATTTAGGCCTGTCTGTGGTCAAATCTTGGCTAACCATCTTAATTCCTTGGTATCTGCAATATATCCTATGTGAGAAATTGACTTGCCAAAAACAGAACCAACCAACCAAACAATAGTAAAGAGGTGTCATTCAAAAGAAACTTCTGAGTAAAAGTAATTAGGGCCCCCAAAACATTGCTAGTTGGAAATGGTACCACATACTTAGTGCCAAAGGAATAATCATACAGTTTGAAAATTTTAAATATATAAATAAGTTTTCAGAAGCATTTCTGAATTTTTGGCCAGGATACCAACTGTTTTATGCAAGTATTGAGTAACTTCCCTATTACACAATATCATATCAGCCAGCAAACCCAAAAATCATTAGATATTGACGATTACATCAGAATAACATTATTGGGTAAATGACACAATATTGGCCATCTTAAAATGGGTTTCCAGTCATTTTGCATAGATTTGCTGTTAGTGAAAGTAGTACACATTGAACTTTCAACAACATAATTTATATGAAGGACTAAAATTGTGAATGTGAAAAGCTATCTTTGGATAACATACTCAGTATATTTTTATTTTAGCATGACACGTTTAAACATCTAGTAATTTTAGCTTTATTTTTCCATTCATTTAATTTCAATTTGCTTTTAAAAGAAATTTCTTATATAAATTAAGCCTAAACCAAATGAATTTTTAAAGTGTAGTCAGCAATGTTTTTTTTAAGGATTTTTGTTTAGAGAAAATATACAATGAAGAAAAACTTCATAAAACTTTATAATTGAAGCTTTTAAAATATGCTATTTTAAGTATGTCATCTCTCTGCCCTCATTAGGTGTGTCTCATCATTAGAGATAATGTTACTAAATAGTTGTAACTTTACAGCTGCTTTGATTAACGATGGCTTAGACTAGGGTTTCATTGGGTAGGATTAACTACGTTTAAAGATGGCAAAATGCCATTATTACATTAATGCCAGAATTTAATGAAAACCAGAAGTTAACTTCAAGGACCTTTATAATTTAATATGGGTACATGACTATGTTCTCATTGTTTTAATGTAGTGTCCTATTAAGAGAACAGAGCAAAAAAAGAACTTATTTTTGTGATTTAAATTTTTGCTCAGCAAACATTTATTGCCTATCAAGTAAGTGCCAATCACCACTGTGCTGGGGTCTTGAAGAGTGAGAATGTTTTCTATCCTCAAAACAGCCTTTTTGATCAGAAAGAATAGAAATGAGAAACACCTCCCTTAAGAACTCTCATGGTCTTCCTTAATGTTGTATGACTCTGGCTTCCTAAGGCATGTACCTCCTTAATCTTTGGTCTGTTTCTTTTTTCATTTTTTATCAGCTGCCACCTACATTGTCTGGATTTGAAAAGTTGGATAGGTACATCCTTACAGTAAAAAATGGGAAGTAGGGCAGGTAGGAGATAAAGAATAGCTGATAGGATTCTTTGTTTCTGAAAAATCTTCCTGTGCTAAAGGTGTATGGCAGGGGGGACCTTCTTTCTGTAAAATGTAGAAAACCCCTAAAAAATCCCATGATTCTTTTTTCTTTTAAAATCTTTAAATACACACACATATATGCACATATATACTTGCAAAGAAATGTTGAGTTTTTACAAAGTAAGACTATAAACCATTACTACAAGATGGAAGAAGTAAAATATAGCAGAGGCAAAGAAGAAACTGCTTCCACAAGTTCCTGATGGAGGAAAACCTCAACTATTTAGCTTGTGGTGTGGGCTTCCTAGTGGCTAAGGCAAAGAGGAGAAATAGGATAACTTGGTGTGATTTTTCTGGTAGTAAGACACATACCACCAGTTCATCAGAACAAACGAGAATTCTTCTTGCTTTCCATTAAAAATAAGAACAAGTTGTCCAGGGGCTTTGGATAAGAAGCCATAAGGCACATAATGAATGATGTCCTCATGAATTTTTATAGAAAATAAAAAAGGAGCGCACATATATCATTTCATATATTGGCATTTGAGAACATGAAGGGAATAACATTAAAAGCAAGGCTCTATTTCCCCATGGGCTAAGAAGAAGGGAGTTTGAAACTTCTGGTATATTTACTGTAGATAGATGCTTATTTTCTTTTGACCCACTGACATGTGGAGCAGTAGAAAGATGTAAAGATGTCTAGTAAAGGGTAGCATTGTTCAAAGTACGAGGGGATAAATAGCATTTTTGTGGCAGGATGATATTTGAAAGACTGATCAGGCCACTGGGAGGTTTTTAAGTATGCCAGTTCCCTGTAACAGGAAGATCAGTCTCTGTTTTAGACAGCATATCCAATTTAGTAAATTATTATTATTCCGTCAAAATTAATGTGAACAATTTTCTCTTTGAGGCTGCTTTTTCCATAGGTGATGTTTTCCAGATGGGCTTTGTGCAAAACTCTCAATGTTTTGTGTTTTCTTTCCTAGAGAAGGAGCCTTTTCTGACATCTTTTCTTTCTCTCTCTTCCCCCATTGCAGGGAAGAGAACACCCAAGGCCAAGGAGAAGAAGAACAAGAAAAAGAAGAGGAAGCTGATAGAAAGAGCCCAGGAGCAACACAGTGTCTTCCTCGCCACAGACAGAGCTAACCAGTAAAATACAAGACACACATGGTGGAATTTGGGGGGTTTTTGTTTTTGCGAAAGTGCACAAAGCTACTCTCCACTCCTGCACACTGGTGTGCAGCGTTCGTGCTGCTCTGACCATTCTCTGTTCCCAGTAACATGGTGAAAGGAAGCGCCCCAAGCGTGGCCTCTGTGCTATTTGTGCTTTGATTTGAACCTGGAGATCGTGAAGGCGGCAGGAGTCAGTGCACAGCCTGCAACTTGGCTCGGCGTGTGCCCAGACTGCACCCCTGGGCACGCGAGAAGTGTGAGGCTGCAGACCACCCCTGGCGCCCGGACCTGTGCCTACTGATGTGAAAGACAGTGCTCTCAGCAGGCAAAGTGCTATTCACTTGTGACCTTTGTTTCTCACCGTGTGCATTTTCAAGGCTACGTGTTTGTGGATATCTGCTTAGTGTTACCACATGGTGTTCTCAGCATCTGTTACCTCCATACTGTTGTGTGATGAAACTGCTTCTAGCTGGGGACATGCGCCGGAAACTGCTGCCCAGTTTCACAGCGGCCCTAATATGTACATATTCTGCTGGGGCTCTGCGTATCAAGCTCTTATTTACTGTATATTTATGCTTTCTTGTGTGTAAGAAGTCATACCTGATTAACATGATGTCACTTTAGTGGGTCCTAACCATTGTCTGGTAAATGACTGTTCTAGTTTTGCGAATTGACAAAATTAACAAATGTTTTGTTGCTTCTTGAAAGATTTTTTTTTTTTTTTTGGTCGGCTTATTTCTCATTGTAAGAATAGGATAAACTAGTTTTTGTATATAGAGTCAAATGACCAGCGTCAAAGAATTTGAATATCAACAGCCCTTCCCCACTCCATGTGTCCCACACACAGATAAAACAGTATCTGGCAAAACTCCCTATGAGTCTAAGATGTGATGACTTTAAGAAACACAACCCAAACCATGAGAAATTACATGCAGTTGCTTGCAGTATTCATCATGCAATTTCACAGGCCAGCTACAGAATTTTTCAAACTTAGTTCTGACTTTAATTTTTTAAAAATTTGAAGCAATTCCTGACTTTTAATGACAGGGCACCTAATAATATATTTGGGTCACTGAAGAAGTTGCCATCACGAGTCTCTGCATACAACGACAAGACAACAGGGTGAATTCCTACAACTGCTGGTCAGATCTTAACAGGTCTTCATTGAGCCAGAATCTATTTCATATCCATCATTGTCCACTTGGGGGAACCAGTTTTTAGAGGGTTGTGAATTGGCTTTTTCTAAAAGCATCATTATCTTCCTGGCTGATCCAGGAGAAAATTAGAACAAAAAAGAAATGCTTGCAGATTTCTGAGGAAACCAGCAAGCAAGGTTAAAACTGTATTCTTCTTACCTTGCATTGGCAAAACTACCTCTTCAGTGTTCTTGTTTGAGTCAAAAAAAAAAAGCATCTTACCAATAAGGATAAATGTCATATACATCATTATGAAAATACTATTCCTATGAGATAAGCCATATATGAATGTTGTATACAACTTTAGGGTTCTCATTTTAATCCTGAAGTGTTCACCTCCTTTCATGCCTATGTACACTATATTCCCAAGTGGGGAGGGGTCTCCTTTATATAGTGCTTTATCATTAATAAGTCAGTACCTGTTCTGTTTCTGGGATGTTCTTTTTGTGCATTAAAAACTTTAAAATTATTTGTGGAGATTTTTTCACTTTATAGAAACATCTTAGGAAAAAATGTAGTACTTTAACAACAGTACCCCCAAATAATGGTCCTTAAAAATATTTTAAAAGCCTATGGTCATAACTACATCTAAGACACTAAGTAGTTACTCTATAAATTAAACTATAATAGTGTAGTGGTTAAGAATGGGGATTTTAGAGCCAAACTGCCTGATTTTCAACTTGGAGAGACTAATTTGTCCCAGGCTATTCCAAGTCTCAATTTCCTTATCTGTGAAATGGAGATCACAGTAGCATCTGCCTGTGTTTTGAAGATTACATAAAACATACATAGGGTTATGTTTTAAAAATTAGGAAAAATGTATAAAGTACAGTCAGTATAGCATGGTATATGCTAAGTACTACATAAGTTGTTACCTCTTTCGTTGGATATTTACATTCTTTCAAACAGAGGATATTTATGAAAGTACCAGTACCCTTCAATCTATTGCTTGCTGCCTGGACATTATTTGCCAAAACCTTTATTCTTATGGGAAGGGAATTGATTTTCATTTACTTGGCTTATGAGTCTTTTTGTTATAAGTAACATAGACACATACAAAACTGACTTCATTACTATATCACAATTAGGGTGCAGTCAAGGTATTTCAAACAGGAAATTTAACACTGGGAATTGGTTACACAGGCAATAAAGGAGACAAGAAGTCAAAATGGGTTAATAAGACACGAGGTTTCCAGAATTCAGAAGTCAAGGACAACCCAGTGTTAGAACAATAGCTGAGGCTAGAGCTGTAACCACAGAGGGAGCTGGAACCAAGGACAGAAAGCTTGGAAAGGATCTGGTCACTGTGAGAAGTGTTGCCTTAGGCAAAGTGAGGGAAGAAGAAATACCCTGGCTTCACTCAATCTCCCAGCCTCAATCTTCCACCAGTGCCTGCCACTGGGCAAGGAAGTCTGGGTACCGTAGCTCTGAGATGCAGACGAACAGCAAGGGAAGGGCAGAGAGTAGATCTAAGAATAAACAAGTAATCAGAATAACCACCAATACCTGCCTCAACCTATACCCCTTCCTGCCTTTCCAATTTTAGTTAATATCTTTACCTAGTTGGTTACATGAAGACTCTTGTATTTATCATTTACTCCCATTGTTCCCTATGTCTAATCAGTTTACCTTGGAAATCCCTCTTGAATCTCTCCCTACCTCTTCACTGTCTTTGTCCAAGACCTTGTCCTCTTGGACTGTTCCATTTTTCCTAAATATCATTCTTGCCCCCCGATTCATTCCCTCCAATTATTTCTTTATATTTCTACCATTTTTCTATTATATTTTACTGCTTCCGCTTGTTTAAATACTTTCTTATGGAATAAAATCTTAAAAATGTTCACATAGAATACAGTGCCCTCTTAATGTCCTCTTCACCCATGTATCTTATGGGGATCAACAAAAGACTAAATGGGCTGAGATGATTGTTGTAAAATCTTCAAGGGTTCCTTTATGGTAAACTTGGACATGCTCTATCAGTTGTCGCCTCTTGAATCATGAAGATAGAAATTGTAAGGGCAAATATGGCTTTCAAAGTAGAAGGTGCACATATTAAATTTGAGAGGTTGGACAGTCTCAAAAATGTGTGAAGAATCAAGGCTTAGACAGATTCCAACATAAATCTATGATGAATCATTACAGCAAATTGCCATGTGCTACCTCCTCCAGTTCTAGCCGATATTGTTAATCACACTCTCGGTCTCTGAAGTTGACAGGGGAGTTAGAACTTTTAATTTACCAGGTACAAATTAATGCACTACAGTGACAGTTATCTTTACCCAGAAACACTCTTTGGAGCATTCCATGCAATATTTTTCAAAGCTTTCCACTAAAGTACCCTTAAAGGCAGAGGAAAGTGAATGTATAACTCTGGAATTATAACCTGAAGCAGAAATATTTTAATCCTGATCTTAATCTAAAAATTCATGCAATTTTTGCATTCTATTCAGTAAAATGGCTGTTTTTTAATTTTTATTTCAGCATATTATGGGCAAATGTTTAGGTTATATATACTGCCTTTGCCCCACCTGAGTCAGAGCTTCAAGCATGTCCATCCCTCAGATGGTGGGTACTGCACCCATTAGGTGTGTATATACCCATCCCCTCCACTCCCTTCCCACCTGCCAGACACCCAGTGGATGTTACTACTCTATGTGCACTTAAGTGTTAGTCAGTTAATACCAATTTGATAGTGAGTACATGTGGTGCTTGTTTTTCAATTCTTGAAATACTTCACTTAGTAGAATGGGCTCCAGGTTTATCCAGGATAATACAAGAGGTGCTAGATCACCATTGTTTTTTGTGTCTGAATAGAACTCCATGGTATACATATACCACGTTTTATTAATTTTAAAATTAATTAATTTTAATTAATCAATTAATTAATTGACTCATGTATTGATGGACACTTGGGTTGTTTCCACATCTTTGCAATTGTGAATTGTGCTGCTATAAACATTCGAGTGCAGATGCCATGAGACTACTGGAATTGATAAATTCAGCAAAATCTAAGGTTACAAAATCAACATACAGAAATCAGTAGCATTCCTATATGCCAACAACAGTCAAACTGAGAACCAAATCAAAGACTCAATACCCTTCACAATAGCAACAAAGAAAATAAAATACCTAGGAATATATTTAAGGAAGTAAAAGACCTCAGGGAGAACTGAGTAAGGAAATAGCAGAGGACATAAACAGGTGGAAAACCACACCATGCTCATGGGTCAGCAGAATCAACATTGTTAAAATGTCTATACTACCCAAAGTGATCTACAGATTCAATGCAATCCCTATTAAAATATCAACATAATTTTCACAGATATAGAAAAAATAATTCTGTTTCATATGGAACCAGAGAAGACCCCATATAGCAAGAGCAATCTTAAGCAAAAACAACAAACTGGGAGGCATCAATTTACCAGACTTCAAGCTACACTACAAGGCTATAGTAACCAAAACAGCATATTACTCACACAAGAACAGAGACATATACCAATGCAACAGAACTGAGAATCCAGATATAAAACCATCCTCATATAGCTATCTAATCTTGGAACAAAGCAGACAAAAACATACACTGGGGAAAATAATTCCTATTGAATAAAAGGTGTTGGGATAACTGGATAGCCACATAGCTGTTTATTTTTAAATGCAAAATTATGCCCCCTAGTCTCCCACACCCCCCCCCCAAAAAAGGAGTAAAAGCACATTCAGGAAGATGTTCTATGTTTATTTGGTCCTGACTTGCACACACTCCTTGGCACTTAGTCACTTATCCCTGGAAAAATGCATGTCTCTATTTCAGAAGCTCAACAGTAGTGTTTGCTAATGGCTGTGCCAGCTAACTCCTCCTTGGTTTCATAGCGTTAGCTTCGGTGGCATGCTCTCCAGGTACACATTCAACTTTAACTTGATTCTCTTCTATTGCTCCCTTTCTTCTTGCTGGTGTAGTTATGACTCAGCCACAGACCTTCTTCTCTACATCTGTTTTTGAGAAGAGAGGTCAGCAAACTTTTCTGTCAGAGGCCAGAGAGTAAATATTTTAGGCTTTGTGGGCAGCATGGTCTCAGTCACAACTACACAATGCATCAAGACCCCCATTTGCTTTTGTAACACAAAAGCAGCCATATTCAGGGCATGACTATGTTGTAATAAAACTTTATTTACAGGCAATTAAGTGTGAATTTCATAGTTTTCATGTGCTATGATACATTCTTCTGATTTTTTTCCAACCATTTAAAAAACATAAAATTGTTAGCTCACCAGCCACACAAAAATATGTGGCAGTCTGGATTTCTTGACCCTTGATATAGAAGATAGTGTTGGTTAACACACTTTCCTTGCAAACTTTGTGAGAGGCTACCTCTGTCTCAGCTATACACACACTGCTTCTGGTAGGAGTCCAATAAGTGTATTGAATATATATGCTATTTTAACCACTCTATGTATGGGGATAAATCCCAACTTTATATTGCCATTCTTTTTTTTTCCGGCATATTATGGGGGTACAAATTTTAAGGTTTCAAAAAATGCCCTCCCCCCCACAAGTCTGAGTTTCCAGCGTGACCATCCTCCAGATGGTGCACATCTCACTCATTATGTATGTATATACCCGCCCCCCTCACCCCTCCCACCTGCTCAATACCCAATTACTGTAGTTCCTATGTGTCCACTTAGGTGCTGCTCAGTTAATACCAGTTTGCTGGTGAGTATATGTGGAGTTTGTCTTTCCATTGTTATCCCATTCTTGGGATACTTCACTTAGTAGTATGGGTTCCAGCTCTAACCAGGAAAATATAAGATGTGCTATATCACCATTGTTTCTTAGAGCTGAATAGTACTCCATGGTATACATATACTACATTTTATTAATCCATTCTTGGATTGATGGGCACTTGGGCTGTTTCTACAGCCTTGCAATTATGAATTGCGCTGCTACAAACATTCGGGTGCAGGTGACTTTTTTGTAGAGTGTCATTGGGTCTTTGGGTAGATGTCCAGTAATGGGATTGCTGGATCAAATGGTAGATTCACTTGTATTGCTTTAAGGTATCTCCATATTGCTTTCCACAGAGGTTGGACTAGTTTGCAGTCCCACCAGCAGTGTAGGAGTGTTCCTCTCTCTCCACATCCATGCCAGCATTTATTGTTTGGAGACTTTTTGATAAAGGCCATTCTCACTGGAGTTAAGTGATATCTCATTGTGGTTTTGATTTGCATTTCCCTGATGATTAGAGATGTTGAGCATTTTTTCATATGTTTGTTGGCCATTCTTCTGTCTTCTTTAGAAAAGTTTCTGTTCAAGTCCTTTGCCCACTTTTTAATAGGGTTGATTTTTTCTTGCTGATTTTCGTGAGTTCTAACTTCTAGTTATCAGCCCTTTATCAGATGCGTAGGATGAAAAAATTTTCTCCAATTCTGTAGGTTGTCTGTTTACTTTCATGACTGTTTCTTTGGCTGTGCAGAAGCTTTTCAGTTTGATCATGTCCCACTTATTTATTTTTGTTGCTGCTTTGATTGCCTTTGGGGACTTCTTCCTAAACTCTTTGCCTAGGCGGATGTCTAGGAGAGTGTTTCCAACTTTTTCCTCTAGAATTCTAATAGTTTCATACCTTAGGTTTAAGTCTGTTATCCAGCGTGAGTTGGTTTTTGTGAGAGGTGAAAGGTGTGGGTCCTGCTTCAGCCTTCTACAAGTGGCTATCCAGTTTTCCCAGCACCATTTATTGAAAAGGGATTCTTTTCCCCAGCGTATGTTTTTGTCTGCTTTGTCAAAGATTAGATGGCTATATGAGGATGGTTTTATATCAGGATTCTCAGATTCTGTTCCACGGGTCAATATTCCTATTTTTGTGCCAATACCAGATTATTTTAATTACTGCAACTTTGTAGTATAGTTTGATATCTGGCATATTGATACCTCCCATTTTGTTTTTGTTGCCTAGAATTGCTTTTGATATTCGGGGTCTTCTCTGATTCCATACGAAGTGTAAAATTATTTTTTCTATATCTGTGAAGAATGCTGGTGGGATTTTAATAGGTATTGCATTGAATCTGTATATCAGTTTGGGTAGTATAGACATTTTAATGATGTTGAGTCTGCCAATCCACGAGCATGGTATGGATTTCCATCTGTTTACATCCTCTGCTATTTCCTTCTTCAGTGTTTCATAGTTCTCCCTGTAGAGGTCTTTTACCTCCTTGGTTAAATATTTTCCTAGGTACTTTAATTTCTTTGTTGCTACTGTGAAGGGAATTGAGTCTTTGATTTGGTTCTCAATTAGATTGCTGTTGGCGTATATGAATGCCTCTGATTTCTGTGTATTGATTTTGTATCCTGAGAGTTTACTAAATTCATTTATCAGTTCCAGGAGTTTCTTGGTTGAATCTTTGGGATTTTCTAGATATAATATCATCAGCAAACAGTGAAAGTTTGATCTCTTCTGCCCCTATTTGGATACCTTTAATTCCACTTTCCTGTCTGATTGCTGTAGCCAGGACTTCCAGCACTATGTTGAATAGAAGTGGAGATAGTGGGCAGCCTTGTCTGGTTCCAGTTCTAAGTGGAAATGCTTTCAATTTTTCCCCATTCAATATGATGTTGGCTATGGGTCTGTCATATATGGCTTGAATAATTTTTAGATATATTCCTTCTATGCCTATTTTATTAAGTGTTCATATCATCAAGGGGTGTTGAATTTTGTCAAAAGCTTTTTCTGCATCTATTGAAAGAATCATGTGGTCTTTGTTTTTGCTTGTGTTTATGTGGTGAATTGCATTTATAGATTTACGTATGTTGAACCATCCCTGCATCCCTGGGATGAAGCCCACTTGGTCATGATGGATTATTTTTTGATAAGCGTCTAGATTTGGTTAGCTAGGATTTTGTTGAAAATTTTTGCATCTATGTTCATTAGGGAAATTGGTCTGTAGTTTTCTTTTTTTGTTGCATCCTTTCCTGGTTTTGGTATCAGAGTAATATTCGCTTCATAAAAGGTGTCGGGGAAGTTTCCATTCTTCTTGATATTGTAGAATAGTTTCTGCAAGATAGGTATTAAACTCTAGAACAATTGGGTCTGACTGACATTTATAGGACATTCTACTCAAAATCCACTGCATATACATTTTTCTCATCAGCTCATGGGACATTCTCTAAGATTGACCATATCCTAGGACACAAAGTAAACATCAAGAAATTTTAAAAAAATTTTAAAAATTTAAGAAAATTTCTTCATAAATGAAGAAATCAAGATGGAAATAAAAAAATTCTATGAAGAAAATGACAATGGAGAGACAAGTTATCAAATCCTCTGGGACACAGCTAAAGCAGTTCTGAGAGGAAAGTTTATTTCCATAAATGCCTATAACCAAAAGTCAAAAAGATCACAAATAGACAATCTAATGAAATAACTCAAAGAGCTGGAAAAATAACAGACCAACCTCAAACCCAGCAGAAGAAGTGAAATCAACAAGATCAAATCAGAACTAAACAAAATTGATAACAGGGAAGCTATTCAGGAGATTAATAAAACAAAAAGTTGGTTCTTTAAAAAAATAAAATTGACACACCATTGGCTAGGTTAACAAAAAGCAGAAAAGAAGAATCTCTAATAAGCTCCATCAGGAACAAAAAAGGTGATATCACAACCGATCCCAAGGAAATACATGATATAATTTATGAATACTACAAAAATCTTTATGTGTACAAACTGGAAAATGTGGAGGAAATGGACAAATTTCTAGAAACACACAGCCTCCCTAGACTCAACCAGGAAGAAATAGATTTCCTGAACAGACCAATCTCAAGAGCTGAAATAGAAACAGCAATTAAAAATCTCCCTAAAAAGAAAAGTCCTGGTCCAGATGGTTTCACACCTGATTTTTACCACACCTACAAAGAAGAACTAGTACCTATCTATATTGCCATTCTTGAAATCTCCCTCCAATTCTAGTTTTAACACTTATTGGCCATAGGATATTATATTTATTTTGGGCCCAAACCTAACCTGCAAAATTAAAAATTGATATAGTATCACTAACTTCTAGCATACACTAGCCCCTGTATTCTAATAAAAGAATACTAAACTTTATCTTCTATCTCTTCAACAATCAGGACCTCTCCGTTCTATTTGTAATGACTGTCAGTGGCCCACTCTTCCCTTCTTCTTATGGCCTCAATCTATGTGAATTAGTGCTATGGACTTATTTTATATACAACCAAGAAAACTTTTAAAATAATTATTTGAGTACTCTTCCTGGCTTCTTTACTGTGCTCCTGGAATCCATAATTTCTCAATTGTGTCCCCCATTATCTTATAACCTTTCCTTATTAGTGTCTGGCCCCCATTTCCTGTCTTAGCCTGTAGAAATGGAATATTTACTGAATGCCTTTTAGGAGTAAAACCTTGTGGACAATGATAGAAGTGTTCTCTGACTTGTTCTTTCAACTGGTAGGCTAATTTTAGGACAATTTTTGTATCATCTAGAGACCTCCTACTATGGAGACAGAAAAACAGGTTAGGTGATAATGGTGAAAATGTCAAGGAAGGTATCTCTGGGGAGGTGTCCTTTTGCATGAAGCCTGAATGATGGACATGTAAAAATCTGAGAAAGAATGGCCTAGATACTGGAAACAACCAGTGCAAATGCCCTGAGGTGCGAACAGGGTCACCAAGATCAAAGTACAGTCAAAAAAGAAGAATTGTTAGAGTATAGGCAAGAGGACCACGGAACCAACATGAGGTCAGGAGCAATCAAAGGCAAGGTCATGAAGGGCCATGAAAACTATAGTCAAAGCTTATATCTTAGTCTAAATCCTTAGAAAATCATTGGAGGATTCTAGGCAGGGGAGTGGTGTGTTCCGATTCCTGTGCCATATTCACTTAGGCTGTGGTATGGACAGTAGACTTTTAGAGTGAAATTGGAGAGACAAATTGGTTATTATAATAATCAGATGAAAATTAATGTGACATGGGCTGGTGGAGGATGGTAAAGGAGGAGTGAAGTGGTTGGATTCAGGACATAGTTTGGCAGAAGAGCCCACAAGACTTACTGATGAGTTGGAGGTGTGGTAAAGGAAGAAAAGGAACTAAAGAAATCTCCTACGTTTCTTGTCCCAAGCAACAGTAATATAGGGGCCACAAAGAAGTCTGGAGAAGAAGTGAATCTACGTTTCACATGCTAAGTTTGAGGTTCCTGTTAGATATCTATGTGGAGATGGCAAGGAGGAAGCTGGATTTAAATCTAGAGTTTAGGGTTAGGGTTAGAGATATAATTTGGGGATATATCAGTGGACAGATGGCACTTAGAACCACAGAACCTTATGGGATGACCCAGGGAGAGAACATTCTAAGTAGAGAGAATAGACTTAAGGACACTCAAACCTTAGACATCAGCCAGGGGATGAGGCACCAGCAAAGAGATTGTGAAAAGTGTCCAGGGAGGAAAATCAGGAGGTGGTAGTCACCAGGAGTGATCAAGAGCTCGGGTTCAAGGCTTACATAGTTCTCTTTTCCCTTGAATTAGAATAAAAATAAAGAAGTGAAACACACTTAGGAAAATTGTAAGAATTGATGGTTTAGGTCTTCTCCAATTCATTTCCCCATTGTAGACTTCAAGAATGAAACTTACCCATAGTTTATAATTTTGAAAATGGTTTCAATGTAGAAAGAACATAAAATAAGTCAATGCTTTAAAACTTTAGGAAAAACTCGTGGTATCAATGTGTCAATGATACTTAATTTTAGGTTACCATATCACCTACCAATTTCATCTACATTTCTGATGAAAAAATTATCTCAATGCCCCTACATTTTTTAAATTTCTTTCAAATTTGTAAAATACATAAAGTGAACAACAAAATAAGCATTCTGTGAATTATGAGTCCTTGAGTTTGCATTAATAATTTTCAACAAGGATTTTTTTAAACTTTTAATTATTGAGGTACTTTGGTAGCAACTCTCTGATGTGAAAGCATACATGTTTGAACAGTTAGTATTATATATATTCACAATCATGGTATTTAACTGGAAAATAAGATAATACTTTTTCAGTGATTGCTGTGTAAAATAGGACAACTAAAGCTTTAAGTATTTGCATTTCTTTTTAAAATTAAATATATTCCTAATCTTTTTCCCCATTACATGTGCTTCACCTGAGTTTACTCTCTCCTACATATACTATCCAGAAAAACTAAATGCAGTAGAGACTTTTAATACTTATTCACATCTAGTTCTCTCCTCTCTGACCACTGAGGAGCATCCCAGTTCTCAATCATTTTGCAGTTAACTGGGCCCTTGTGACTAATTTTAATCAATGGGACTTGGCTGAGAATTATGTGGGGCACATAATTAAGAGCAGGGGTACATTTGGCACAATATCTTTTCTCCTTTGGCTGTGAGCACAAAGACAGAACCACAAGGTGAAAGTAGCCTGGATCTCCGAGTCACTGCATGGAGAGAAGTTGCCTTGAATGGTTTAGCCCAAGCTAAATCAGACTTTGAGAAAAAAAGAAATGTTTATTGATTTAGGCCATTGAGATTCTAGGGTTATCAGTTACCCTTGGCGTATAGCCTGGCATTCTCTGCAATGCAGTATTTTTAGTTTCCTTTTTCTTGGGATCAAGAAACTGTATTACTCATTAGTTGAAATCTAATCAGTAGCTATAGAAAAACAGAAAAGTAAAAAGGATATTTGACCAGAACAATCAGCATGCATAAATTTAGAATCTGAACAATCAAGTATCTCATCTTGATGAAAGAGATGAACAAATATTCTGATAATGGTGATACAGTAATTTCTTTTGTCAAACTTCTTCAAAGATCCATACAGTATCATAGATAGCCAAGGAAGCACATGATTGCCATAAGTTATCTCCATGTGCCTACTCCATGCAACAAGTGTAGACTACCTATAAAATGGTTAGTGATGGCTTATTCTCTGTTAATGAGGCTGATCCTTGAGTGTGTTCTCTCATGTCATTGACAATCTTCCCTACAAAACATAGCCCCATTCAAATCCCACCTGTTATGGACTAATTTGTGCCTCCACCCCTCAAAAAAACCAAACAAACAAAAAACAACCCATTGTTGAAGCTCTAATCCCAATGTGATTGTATTTGGAGATAGGACCTTTAAGGAAGTAATTAAGGTTAAATTATGTCATAAGGATGGGGCCCTAATCCAATAGGAATGGTGTCCCTATAAGAAGGGAAAGAGACATCAGGAGAGACGGTATACAGAAAGAAGGCCTTGTGAGGACACGGTGAGAAGATGGCCATCTGCAAATCAAGCAGAAAGGCGTCTGGAGAAACTAAACTTGCTGACACCTTGATCTTGAACTTGCACATTCATAACTGTGAGAAATAAATTCCTGTCATTCAAGCCACCTAGTGTGTATGGTCTTCTGTTGTGGTAGCCCTAGCAAACTAATGCATCATCCTTCTCAAGTCTCCCTTGGGCCATCATGTCCTTCATGTGGCCTCACTGCCCTGACTTACCACTGATACCCTCCTTTGAAATTCTATAGTGCAATTTGATACTTAATACAACTTTTAAATAAAATGCTTTTAACTTTTTTCAACAATAACTTTTTCTTATTTCACCAACTGGACTGTAAATCCCTTGAAGTGAGAGCTTCATGCTCCACATTCTATCTTTTTATTCCTCAAAATTGCATATATAGTAGCTATTCAAGTCAATGTGTGGTTAATTAAAAGCATGTTAATGGTCCAAAATTTTCTTCCTTATTTAAAATCTTTTAAAATTTATTTTTACTTTTTTATCCATACAGTACTCAGTAGTCTCAGACAGTCTCCCATCCAAGTATTAACTAGGCCTGACCCTGCCTGGCTTCCAAGATCAGTTGAAATTGGGTACATTCAGGGTAGCATGGCTATAGACCTTCCTCATTATTAAGATTACTGAAATCTGAAGCAGCCTAAAATTCCCAGAAGGTTTTTGTGAGAGTCAGGGAAGATAATTTTTATATCTGTAAGATTTTTCAATTACAATATTTAATTTCTCGGCTGGGTGCGCGGTAGCTCATGCCTGCAATTCTACCACTCTGGGAGGCTGAGGCAGGCGGATCATGTGAGCTCAGGAGTTTGAGACCAGCCTGAGCAAGAGCGAGATCCTGTCTCTACTAGAAAAATAGAAAGAAATTAGCTGGGCATAGTGGCACATCCCTATAGTCCCAGCTACTCGGGAGGCTGAGGTAGAAGGATTGCCTGAGCCCAGGAGTTTGAGGTTGCTGTGAGCTAGGCTGACGTCATGGCACTCTAGCCTGGGCAACAGAGTGAGACTCTGTCTCAAAAAACAAACAAACAAAAAACAGTATTTAATTTCTCTAAAAGATGTGATTGTTACACTATGTATTACTTCTTAGTATTTTTCTAAGATAATTGTGCTCCTGTGATTTTGCTCAATGTTTAAAAGGGGCAGTAAAAAGGAATCAGGACAATTTATCTGTTTTAATTGACTTCATAATTTGTCAGATGAATTCTCAATTCTATCTAGTTTGCAAAGTGATACACGGTTAAAATTTTAATTAGGGAAGTAAAACATCTGTTTTAAATGACACTTTAATTTTGTGATGAACTAAGTGACTTGAAATGAATAGCTACAGGTTCCCTTTACCCATTTTCAATCGTGAGCCATACTCAGAATTATGTTGAAACGTTCTGAGCTCTTTCTTACATACATTCATCAACATAACAAAGGATCCTATGTGTGTTATGTCTCTGTTCATGTGTCTTTTTGTATCTCTTTCTGCCTTTCTCTTTTCCCTTCTCTGACTCTAACTCTGCCCCTTTGGTTCTGTCAGTCTGTTATCTGTCCCTGAAAACACAAATCATTGCTTCCTAGATTTGTAGGAAGAATATTCCTGAAAGTTCTCAGTGTTCTCTAGTTTGTTCTGAAATTACATTATTAAGAGCCTACTGAGCAAGTCTCAACATTGATCAAATGGAAAAAGGAAGAACCGCCACGTTACAGCTCCAAGCAAAACCACTTTATGAGCGTGTGGCTGGGGTGCACGTTAATGACACCAGTGCCCAGGTGGCCAAATTTATGTCCACCCTCTTGATCTGATAATACAGAGCAGGAGGAAGAATTGGTAATGAACCAGGCTGAAAACAGATGGTGGCTCCATGTGTGTACGCTGCTGAAAACCTACAAAGGGGAAACATTAAATATGTGTCTTTAAATTTAAATTAGTGCATTTCAAAAAACACAGACTGTTGAGCTTTTGAAAATAGGCTGGCTGAATGTGTTTCATCTTATAGTTTTGAACTCTGATGTGTTTTGTGGAATAGCAACAGACAAAATGGATGGTATGTTAGTTACCCTTTCTTTAGCTCCTCAATATCAGTGGTGCTCCACTGTAATTAGGTACTTGTGTGTAGTTCTTTGTCATTAAATTTGCTACACCCTAATTAGGAAATTTAGAAAATTCAAAAGACCACCATCTAAATATTGGCACCAATTATTAAATATATTTTCTCAGATTATATGATTTTTTTTTTTTTTTGCTCCACAATACTGATTGCATTTAGTGCCGAAATGATTTGTTTTGAAATATTTTCTTGGTGTTTAAACAAACCATATTTTATCAAAATGAGCTAAAATAGATAACATTCTACTGGCTGTATATATACTTGTATTATACGGGGCATATTTGGGTCTGAATCTATCCAGAAATGATTGTTTCTTTGATTTACACTCAGTAACAAATAAAACTGGTGCTCCAATGCCAATCCAAACACATCCCAGAATAATTTGGGGGAAAAGCTACCACAAACTCACCCTATGATTCTGTAAGGGCCTGGGATGATTTAATATGGAACTACCTAAAAATGAGTGTAGCTGAAGTTGGGTAAAGTTTATAGTGAGTCCACAATTTGTTCTGGACTTCTCAGACAATGGGGTTGTAGGAAATCCAGCCCAGACAAGAGAAGAGTAGAAATGATGTACTCTCCACTTCACATCCCACATCTGCCCTGCAAAAATCTTAGGCCATTATTACCCAAGCAATTTCTTCTGTGTTCTCCCAGGCAAAACTCAAATTGTCCAAGTTCAAGGCAGATTAAATACATATCTTGGACATGCCAGAGTCTAGCCAAAGTGGCAGGATTTCTTAGCAGTACCAATTCTATACTACTGTACGGACTTTTTAAAATATAGTCTCACTGTTTCTTTTTGGTGTGGTATTGATGATGATGATGATAATGATGATTTGGGGAGAATTTATTATAACTTTTTCCCCCTTTTTGTGCAAAGACACTGAAATCTTTAACAAATGTCTTCATCCAGAAAATATATGGAGTATCAAATACTCAGGAGCCTACGCAAACGGAGGACAATGAGTTGCTAAAGGGAGAATTCTCACAGCGTACTGGTTCTATTCTCTTTTCTTCCCAGTTCCCTCTTCCTCTGCTCCCCCACCCCCTTTATTTTCCCACGCTTGTTCCAACTTGAGAAATACAATTTAGGGAGAGGAACATTCCATGATTTGCATTAGACATGATATGTTATTCAAGGCGAAACAAACTCAAAAAGGACAATAAGAATCCTTGCTGCTTATCCTGTAGCGAATGTACAAAATTACCAAAATTAAGGTTCTAAACTGTCCTGAACATCTGAGCATCTGAAAGTGCACAATCTACATAAAGTCTACAACAGGAATGGGGGCCTGGCTGGATTTGTTATGGTGGGGCTTCTGCTCTGTGATTCAAAAAACCACTGGTTACTCCTTTTACTAGATGGAAGAATTTATGCTTGTCATTGGATTATAGATTCTCTGAAGACAGGACGCTTGGGTTTAAATCACTGTTTTCCCATATCACTTAGCATATTGCTTTTCATGTAATAACTAATATTTCTACAGCTTTTTATATATGTGTGTATACACACACACACACACACATATTAATTTGGCCTCTGTACAAATTGTGAGGTACAACAAGCAAATAGTGGTATTCCCATTTTATACAACAGGAAATTGCAATTGAGTGAGTGAATTTATCCAAGTTCTACAGTTTCTTTATACCAGGCTTTCCATTAGTATTTGTTGAATAATAACTGAATCTGAAGTTGGTGGCCAAGTGGTTTATGAAAAAGTCTAACACTAATAAATTGCTATCACAACTAAATTGAAGGCATGTTTTTATTATCTTTTTCAACATTGTGACACCAAAATGTGGTTCTTCTTAATTTAAATAATTTTATCAAAAGTATTTATAAAGTGTGTTTCACATTGAATGTCAGCCTTATGACCCAGATTAAAGCAAAGACGACCTGACTTCACACATTCCTTATTCATTCCCCAAACATTTATGGTGTCTTACTATATGCCAGATCCTACACATGCATTGGTAGGGAAGACATAGAAATAATTCATAGTCCATGCCCTCAATCGACATGAAATTTTGTAATGAAAACAGAGCTGCAAAGACATACTTGGGCACTTGGAATACAAAGTACTAAAACAGAGCTATGAAAAAATATTCTGCCAAAGTGCAGAAATGTTCTACTACCATTCCCAATGAGACCAGTTTTACCGATTCAATAATTACAGGCTTACGTATTTTCTTTGGAATTTGTTACTCTAAAGCCCTCCCTCCAGGGAAGATGTGTTTCACTGTATACCAAGGTGGTGCGCTGTGATTTGCAGAGTTAGATGGATGGGTTTGCCCACAATACTGATTCTCAAGTTATGTTTTTTGAAAGACTGGTAGTTACTGGTAGAAGCACATCCTATGTTCAACATCATCATTTTTAAGGATTCATGTCTCATTACATCTTTTCCTGGGAATTTCAAATACAACTAAAGCATTTTTATATTCTAAATATAATCTAAATATAGTCTAAATATAATCTTTGATATATATTCATGCAATTTGAGGTTAATTAATAAAGATAGAGCTATTCTTAAAATTATCAAAAACATTTTAAAATTATTATTTTAAAACACAGAAATTCAAAAAAATAATAAAAATTGTTTATACTCCCTTCTTTAAAAGGATATCACTTTTAGCATTTTGGTGTGTTTATTTCCACTTTTTAATACATCTTATACATTAAAAAATAAAATTGAGGCCAGGCACAGTGGCTGACACCTATAATCCTAGGACTTTGGGAGGCTGGGAGGGAGGACTGCTTGAGCCCAGGAGTTTGCAGCTGCAGTGAGCTATGACAATGCCTCTGAACTCGACCCCAGGCAACAGAGAGAGACCCTGTCTATCTATCTATCTATCAATCAATAAAATCATACCTTATTTAAATATGGTTTTATAATTATTTTAAAAACATATTATATCATTTATTAAAATAATGTATGTAATAAGTATTTTTAAATAAATCATTTATTCATTACACATAAACCGATTTCAATGTTTTTACCATTAAGCTCCATGAAGCTTAATCTGTGCACCAAACTGGACCTGAAAGTACATTCCCTTTCCTCAAATACCCCAACTCCAGTATAGAGAACATAAACATGTAAGCAAGATCAGCTACAAAATTTGGGGAGCCCAGTACAAAATAAAAATGCAAAGGGAGCGCCTTTTTCAAAAATTAGGAACTTCAAGAGAGCTATCACACAGCATTACAGCCAAGAGTGGGGCCCTGCTAAGCATGGGCTCTGTGCAACTGCACAACTCACATGCCCAGGAAGCTGGTCCTGAATGTAAGCAAAACCGTAGATGTAAGTCAGTACAGGAGGGTAAGTGCCTCAATGGAAGTGTGTCTTAAAGTATAAAAAGAACACGATGGAAGTGGTACTTGCATCTTGACAGTTCTAGCAGTTCTAACCAATTAGCGTGTACCAATCAAGAAAAGCCTGACTGCTTTTAGTAAAAAATTGCAGACAATGAGTCATACCTGCAAAAAAAGAAATAGACTTCTTTAGGCCTTCTGCATCCACTAACCAGATATTAGAGAGCATGCATTGTTTCAAAGACTAAATCCAACATTTGGAGGAGAGAGGAGAGTCATTTTCATATATGAAGAATAGTGAGGCAGACATATGGGATGAACACCAAATATGTTTGTGATTTTGTTCCCTGATCTATGGGAGCCAAGGAAACTCACATTGTACTCTTTTTTTCCCTAACTCAGTCAAGACAATATAATTCTAAGAAAGCAAATGAAAAATATTCCAGCACAGGACATCAATCGTTTTTTTTACAATAAGAGCGAACAGACCAACAGACCTTTTGGCTTTTGGCTTTCCTTACTTGGATTAACTTCAATGTCTAAAAGTTGCTAAGTAACACTTTTAATAATAAGAGATTTCAAGGCCAGGAAATTAATGGTCCATGACCCTATTTAAGAGAAATATTAGTGCATCGTAAGGCGAGATGGCTGAATACAGTAATGGGAACTTTGGGTAATACCCTTAACCACTTTCATGTGCTACTTCTTCATTGCTGCTCATAGTCAATTTGGCAGACACTATTTTTCTATTAGACCATTTACTAAGATTTTTTTCATCATTATCTCAAGTTAGCTAATAATCATGTGGGAAAATAATGATGGAGAATAATCATTGTGTAGTCATTATTGTTTTGAAACAAAGTTATTTCTAGATATGATAAATATAAATGTTTAGAACACACTAAGTACAATTTAACTTTTTCTATATATATCAGAGGGGCTCATTTCAGCAAACCCAACCAACACACACACACACAGGCGCACACACACTCACTCCTCTCACAAACCTCTCCCTGTGCTGGAAACATTTATCCACTCCACCTTGGACTTAACTCAGTCATCTCCATGAAATTTAAGCTGAGGACTCAGCCACACAGAGAGGATGCAACCTGGGCAGAGAACAATCTCTGAAGATCTCCTGAAGGCAAACTTGGCCAAAACCTGGTCAGTTCAGAGTGAAAGGAAACTTCAAAGGAGTAAAGAGCTTCTGTGGATTAGTGGCCGTAGGAGTTTTAAAGTTGAAGAAAATCCTTGACTGGAATAAAAAAAAAATTGGCTGGGACTCATTTTGTTGAAAGCACAAAGAGTTTCAGGGGGAACGTACCACCTTTTAAAACTCAATGATTAATTTCTTTCTAAAAGACATTGAGTTTTTTTTTTTTTTTTTTTTTTTTTTTTTTTTTTTTTTTCAAAATAGAGATACTTTATTTTACTTAACTCTACCTATGACTGTTTTACAACATGAGAAGCTTTGCTAGATGTTTTTTGGAAAATGTTTGTTGTTGTTTTTTGTTTTTTTTTTTTTTTTTTTTTTTATTTTGGCATATTATGGGGGTACAGATTTTAAGGTTTCAATAAATGCCCATTCCCCCCCTCCCCCCAAAAGTCTGAGTCTCCATCATGACCATCCCCCAGATGGTGCACATCTCACTCACTATGTATGTATATACCCGCCCCCCTCCCCCCTCCCACCTGCCCAATACCCTATTACTGTAGCACTTATGTGTCTACTTAGGTGCTACTCAGTTAATACCAGTTTGCTGGAGAATATATCTGGTGCTTGTTTTTCCATTCTTGGGATACTTCACTTAGTAGTATGGGTTCCAGCTCTAACCAGGAAAATATAAGGTGTGCTATATCACCATTGTTTCTTAGAGCTGAATAGTACTCCATGGTGGACATATACCACATTTTATTAATCCATTCTTTGATTGATGGGCACTTGGGCTGTTTCCACAGCCTTGCAATTATGAATTGTGCTGCTATAAACATTCGAGTGCAGGTGTCTTTTTTGTAGAGTGTCACTGGATCATTTGGGTAGATGCCCAGCAATGGGATTGCTGGATCAAATGGTAGATTCACTTGTATTGCTTTAAGGTATCTCCATATTGCTTTCCACAGAGGTTGAACTAGTTTGCAGTCCCACCAGCAGTGTAGGAGTGTTCCTCTCTCTCCGCAACCACGCCAGCATTTATTGTTTGGAGATTTTTTGATAAAGGCCATTCTCACTGGGGTTAAGTGATATCTCATTGTGGTTTTGATTTGCATTTCCCTGATGATTAGAGATGTTGAGCATTTTTTCATATGTTTGTTGGCCATTCTTCTGTCTTCTTTAGAAAAGTTTCTGTTCAAGTCCTTTGCCCACTTTTTAATGGGGTTATTTGATTTTTTCTTCCTAATTTTCGTGAGTTCTAAGTATATTCTAGTTATCAGTCCCTTATCGGATGCATAGGATGCAAAAATTTTCTCCCATTCTGTAGGCTGTCTGTTTACTTTCATGACTATTTCTTTGGCTGTGCAGAAGCTTTGTAGTTTGATCATGTCCCATTTATTTATTTTTGTTGCTGCTGTGATTGCCTTTGGGGACTTCTTCATAAACTCTTTGCCCAGGCCGATGTCTAGGAGAGTGTTTCCAACTTTTTCCTCTAGAGTTCTAATAGTTTCATATCTTAGGTTTAAGTCTGTTATCCAGCGTGAGTTGGTTTTTGTGAGAGGTGAAAGGTGTGGGTCCTGTTTTAGCCTTCTATAGGTGGCTATCCAGTTTTCCCAGCACCATTTATTGAAGAGGGATTCTTTTCCCCAGCGTATGTTTTTGTCTGCTTTGTCAAAGATGAGATGGCTATATGAGGATGGTTTTATATCAGGATTCTCACATCTGTTCCACTGGTCAATATTCCTGTTTTTGTGCCAATACCATATTGTTTTAATTACTACAGCTTTGTAGTATAGTTTGATATCTGGCATATTAATGCCTCCCATTTTGTTTTTGTTGCCTAGAATTGCTCTTGATATTCGGGGTCTTCTTTGGTTCCATACGAAGCGTAAAATTATTTTTTCTATATCTGTGAAGAATGCTGATGGGATTTTAATAGGTATTGCATTGAATCTGTAGATCAGTTTGGGTAGTATAGACATTTTGATGATATTGAGTCTGCCGATCCACGAGCATGGTATGGATTTCCATCTGTTTACATCCTCTGCTATTTCCTTCCTCAGTGTTTCATAGTTCTCCCTGTAGAGGTCTTTTACCTCTTTGGTTAAATATATTCCTAGGTACTTTAATTTCTTTGTTGCTATTGTGAAGGGAATTGAGTCTTTGATTTGGTTCTCAATTAGATTGTTGTTGGCGTATATGAATGCCTCTGATTTCTGTGTATTAATTTTGTATCCTGAGACTTTACTAAATTCATTGATCAGTTCCAGGAGTTTCTTGGTTGAATCCTTGGGGTTTTCTAGATACAATATCATATCATCAGCAAACAGTGAAAGTTTGATCTCTTCTGCCCCTATTTGGATACCTTTGATTCCATTTTCTTGTCTGATTGCTGTAGCCAAGACTTCCAGCACTATGTTGAACAGAAGTGGAGATAGTGGGCAGCCTTGTCTGGTTCCAGTTCTAAGTGGGAATGATTTCAATCTTTCCCCATTCAGTATGATGTTGGCTATGGGTCTGTCATAGATGGCTTGTATCATTTTTAGGTATGTCCCTTCTATGCCTATTTTCTTAAGTGTTCGTATCATGAAAGGGTGTTGAATTTTGTCAAAAGCTTTTTCTGCATCTATTGAAAGGATCATGTGATCTTTGTTTTTGCTTCTGTTTATGTGGTGAATTGCATTTATAGATTTACGTATGTTGAACCATCCCTGCATCCCTGGGATGAAGCCCACTTGGTCGTGGTGGATTATTTTTTTGATAAGTGTCTGTATTCGGTTAGCTAAGATTTTGTTGAAAATTTTTGCATCTATATTCATTAGGGATATTGGTCTGTAGTTTTCTTTTTTTGTTGCATCCTTTCCTGGTTTTGGTATCAGGGTAATATTCGCTTCATAAAAGGTGTCGGGGAGGTTTCCGTTCTTCTCGATGTTGTGGAATAGTTTCTGCAAGATAGGTACTAGTTCTTCTTTGTAAGTATGGTAAAATTCAGGTGTGAAGCCATCTGGACCGGGACTTTTCTTTTTAGGGAGATTTTTAATTGCTGTTTCTATTTCAGCTGTTGAGATTGGTCTGTTCAGGGAATCTATTTCTTCCTGGTTGAGCCTAGGGAGGCTGTGTGTTTCTAGAAATTTGTCCATTTCCTCCACATTTTCCAGTTTGTGTGCATAAAGATTTTTGTAGTATTCATAAATTGTATCTTGTATCTCTTTGGGATCAGTTGTGATATCTCCTTTTTTATTCCTGATGGAGCTTATTAGAGATTTCTCTTTTCTGCTTTTCGTTAGCTTAGCCAACGGCGTGTCAATCTTGTTTATTTTTTCAAAGAACCAACTTTTTGTTTTATTAATCTCCTGAATAGCTTTCCTGTTTTCAATTTCGTTTAGTTCTGATTTGATCTTGTTGATTTCACTTCTTCTGCTGGGTTTGGGGTTGGTCTGTTCTTCTTTTTCCAGCTCTTTGAGTCGTTTCATTAGATTGTCTATTTGTGATCTTCTTGCCTTTTGGTTATAGGCATTTATGGAGATAAACTTTCCTCTCAGAACTGCTTTAGCTGTGTCCCAGAGGAGTTGATAACTTGTCTCTCCATTGTCGTTTTCTTCATAGAAGTTTTTTATTTCCGTCTTGATTTCTTCATTTACGAAGTAATCATTTAGTAGGAGGTTGTTTAATTTCCACGTTTTTGTGTAGAAATGTGAGTTTCTGTTAGGGTTGATTTCTAGTTTTATTCCACTGTGATCTGAGAAGGTACATGGTATGATTTCTATTTTTTTAAATTTCTTGAGATTTTCTTTGTGTCCTAGGATATGGTCAATCTTAGAGAATGTCCCGTGAGCTGATGAGAAGAACGTATATTCAGTGGATTTTGGGTAGAATGTTCTGTAGATGTCTGTCAGACCCAATTGTTCTAGAGTTTTGTTTAAGTCCATTATTTCTTTATTAATTTTCTGTTTGGAGGATCTGTCTCGTGCCGTCAGTGGGGTGTTGAAATCCCCGGCGATTATGGAGTTGCTATTAATCCATTTGCTTAGCTCCAGTAAGGTTTGCTTTATGAATCTGGGTGCACCTAAGTTGGGTGCATATATATTTAAAATTGTTATCTCTTCTTGTTGGACTGTGCCCTTCACCATTATATAATGACCCTCTTTGTCTTTTACTACTTTTGTTGGTTTAAAAACTAAATCGTCTGAAATTAGAACTGCCACACCAGCCTTCTTTTGGCTTCTGTTTGCTTGGAATATTGATCTCCACCCTTTTATTTTTAGTCTATGTGCATCCTTGCAGGTTAAATGTGTTTCCTGAAGACAGCATATACTTGGCCTGTATTTTCTTATCCATTCAGCCAGCCTATGTCTCTTGAGTGGAGAGTTTAAGCCATTCACATTTATTCAGAGAACTGATAGGTAAGGTAGATTACTGATCATTCTGTTGGGTTGGATGTTGTTGCTATGATTTGTGTCTTGAGCCATTGTAATATCTGGCCTTTAATATCTTTGGGTTTTGGTTGTTTTTATATCCGTGGATTATTATTATGATGTTCCGTGCATAACGCTGTTTTAAGTACTTCTTGTAGGGCTGGTCTTGTCTTGGTGAATTCTCTGAGCCTTTGCTTGTCTGCGAATGTTTTTATTTCTCCTTCATATATGAAGCTTAGTTTTGCAGGGAATAATATTCTAGGCTGGGCATTGTTTTGTTTCAAAAGAGTGAGAATGGGGCCCCAGTCTCTCCTTGCTTGTAAAGTCTCATTAGAGAAGTCTGATGTTATTCGAATTGGCTTTCCCTTGTATGTCACTTGCTTCTTTTGTCTTACAGCTCTTAGAAGGGCCTCTTTAGTTGATACTTTGGTCAGTCTGATGACTGCATGACGTGACGTCTTCCTGTTTGCATTGAATCTCCCAGGGGTCCTCTGGGCTTCTTGAACTTGTATATCGAGATTTTGAGCAAGACCTGGGAAATTTTCCTCTATTATATCTTCAAAAAGCTTGTCCAGCCCTTGAGTGCTGTCTTCCTCCCCTTCGGCTAAACCTATGACCCTCACGTTAGGTTTTTTCACATAATCCCACAGCTCTTGTAGACTTTGATCTTTTCTCTTGTTTCTCTGCTGTATTTCTGTGACTGATTTATTTAATTGGAAGGTGTTATCTTCAAGCTCTGAGATTCTTTCTTCTGCTTGATCCACCCTGTTCTTGAGACTTTCCACAGTATTTTGTAGTTCTCTGAGTTGATTCTTCATCTCCAGGACTTCGGTTAAAGTTTTCTTCACTGTGTCAATCTCTTTGTTGAACCTTTGTTCCATTTCTTGGAGGTTTTTTGTGTTTTCTTGGTGTTGGTTATTGAGTTGTTGTTGCAGCTGGGTGAGTGTTCTTATGATCCACATACGAAATTCCTTTTCTGTCATATTGGTTGCCTGATTTTGGTCGGTGTCCGTTTCTAGGGGGCTGGTGCTCCTCCTTGGGGGTGTGTTTTCCGTTTGGTTCTTCATATTTCCTGAGTTCTTTCGCTGATTTCTTCCCATGTCGATCAGTTGTTGTTTCTTTCCTTAGGTTATTGTTTGGGTATTCACACACCTTGTTTAGTTTCTGAGGCGTTAGGTGGTGCCTGTGGGTGAAATTGGACCACTCCCTGTATATTGAGTCAGTGGGTGCCGTGGAAAGGCTGTGCAAGATGCTGTCCCTGTCAGTAGGTGGCGTTTGCTTGGAGGAACAGGCTATGGTGTTGATTTTGAGTCCTGTTATCAGCTCTCGTTCTGGGCGGAGCTGGGTTGGGTAAGCCTGCCCTCAGGCCGTTAGCAGGGGTCAAAGTTCTGTTCTCTGCTGTCAGGGCGGGGCTGGGATGGTCCCGCTCAGCCAGAAAGTCTGGGTGTGGGGGTGGGGCTGTCTGAGACCCACAGTCTGCAGCAGGCCTCGCTTCTTTCCACCCTCCCCAACTCCGCAGCTACTCCTGAGCCTCTGCCAGCAGGCCAGACCACAAGCCACCAGGCCTCCCCGGACTGTGATGCCGGCGGGGAGGTTCCCTGCACAGGAACGCCACCTGGGTTGGGCGCACGGCCTCCTCCTGGGACGTTCCGCCCGATCCGCCCCTGGAGGCACACAGACCTCTAGGACGCCGATCCGCCCCTGGAGGCACACAGACCTCAGTAGGCTGTTCACGTATAATCCTTCTGTGCCCCGGGCAATGCTAGCCCTCGGTGCAGGGGATCTGGTCTGCAGGTCCGACCTCTGGGTCCCAGAGTTCAAACTGTATTCCCACCAGGGAGAGGGTTTCCGGTCCTAATTCACCCACAGGGAGCCCAAGCTGGGTCTATGTCTCTCAGCCTCTGAGTCGGCACCGTTTTCCTGGGAACAAGGTGCCAGCAGCACCTGGGAGGGCGGGCGGGGTCCCAAAGGGGAAGGTCCCGTTCCCTGGAGGTGCCTCCGGCTGGTGGCTGTATTGTCTCTCTGGGCAGCCGCGGGTAGGGTCGGCGGAGGGGGGGAGGAGGCAATATGACGCCTGCCGCGCGGCTCTCCGTGCACACGGAGGTGCCCGGAGGAAGTTGGGAACCTGGTGCCACGTCTGTTACAGGCTCACCGTTGGCAGGCGGCGGCAGTCTCTGGGCTGATGTCCGCAGGTCTCTCCACCCGCTGGGGAGCCCACCAGCAGTCCCGAATGCAGGGGAGGGGAAATAGCAAATCCACCTACCCTTGCCGCTGGTCTCCGGGCTGCTCCGGTGGTCTCAGCCTCCAGTTCTCCTCCGCAGCCTCCTCCCGTGGAGTCTCCCGGGGTCTCAGGTACCCCTCCTTCCGGCCCTTGTCCGCTGTATGCTCGTCTTCTTGCTTCTTTTCTCTAGTTTCTGCTAGAATCGGTCTTTTCTGCAGAGACCCTCTGTCTGGCGGTGTTATTCGTCCGCCATCTTGCTCCGCCCCCCAGACATTGAGTTTTTTCATCTGAGAAACTTCTTCAAGGGGCAATTCACCTTCAAGCACTGGCAGTAAACCATTTGAGGTCACATCAGACTACTACTCGTGGTCTCTGAGGGTGGAGAACTTGGGAGAGCTGGAAATATTTTAAGGAGTTCTAGAAGAAAATCCTAGAGACACTCACTTTGTCTAGCATATGAAAGGCTGCAACCCTAGACCTAGGTCTTTTTTTTCCCCCCTTGCAGAAATAAAAATTGCTTGCTCACAAATTACCTAAATCTTGGACTTTATAATTTCCATGATAAACCCAGAGGATTGCTACTTCAAAGTAAGTTTCTCTTCCTACCAATATCCAGAGGAAGATGGTTGAGGATGACAACACTGAAGATTATGACTATGGGTAAGATATTCTCAGCGTGAACCTCAGGTTCTTCATCTGTGAAGTGGTTTAACAACCTGTTGGGCATGTTGAGAAATCTAGTGAGCTAATGAATAAAGTATTCCCCACATAGCTAACACTTAATACAAGTAAATAAATACTTAATAAATACACTATGTTATTCATTATAATGGCAGAGAACCTTAAAACCATGTCCAATATTATGCATAACTGAACAGACTTCATAAAAAACTTTTGGTGAGCTGACTCCCTCATCGCTATACAGTTTAAGTGTTTATTATCCTATATGAGGACAGGCAGGTTTGGCCCATTAGCCAGTGGCTCTTGGGACAGCTGTACTGAAGAACAGTCCTAGCCTGAGCCCTCCTATGGTACATGACTTTCTATTCTCAATTTTCTCTGTGACCTGCAAGCAACAGCTGTCTTGGTCTCTCTGCTTAGGAGTAATAAAAACTTCTTGATTGATTCCAGTCCTTCAAAAAGTGCCACAAGACCCTAAATTTTACTCTACCTACTATATACCGTCTCCTCAATGCACAGCTTGAGTTAAAGAAACAATACTCTCTATGCACTGCTTTCAGTTTTCTAATTTGAAGAAAAAATTAGAAAGAGGGAAACTGAGTGGAGACAAAGGTAGTAAAGAGAATTTTAAGATTTCAAAAGCTTTGAGTAGATTCTATCCAAACTTTAATAAATTTAAAATTGGAGAAGATAAAAAGTGAGTTATTCTTACATGAAATGTTAAGGAGATGGGCACAAATTATTCATAGAAGAGGAAATCCAAATGACCACTTAACATGTGAAGAGATGCTCAAGTCCACTGGTAAATAAGGAAAAGATAAATTCAAACCATATAGAAGTACTGTTTCACACCCTTTCATTTGAAAATATTTTTATATATGACTATGCCAGGAATTAGTGAGAATGTGGAAAACAGGAATCCGTATGCTGCTGTGAGAATTTACATTGCTATAAACATTTTGGGGGGCTATTTGATTATATCTATAAAATGGAAGTTTTGCATAGTTGATGATCTAACAATTCCATTTCTGAGGATATTTCTGAGAACCTCTCACACATGTGCACATGGCATGTTGTATAAGAATGTTTATGATGGCACTGCTGAAGCAGCATTGTTAAAAATCTACCAACCACAGCAGAAATAAGTTATAGAATGGTCATACAATAGAAGAACATAAACAAAGGACTAAACTAGCTTTAAACATATCAACAAGGGTGAATCTATACACTTGCAAGAAATCTGGTTTCCAGAATACATAGAGTATTATGTCATTTATATAAAGTTTTAAAACACTCAAGCAACATGGAATACATATGTAGTATATATGTATACATATATAGTGAAAATATAAAGAAATGCATGGGGTTGATGGAAACCAAATTCAGGATGGAAGTTGCTTCTTTTGGAAGGGGAAATGGCTGGGAGGGGGGAAGATGAGAGAGTCAGGTATAGGAGATGTCAACTCTATTGATAATGCTTTATTTCTGAAGCTGAGTTTATTGTCATTTTATTATTTACACTTTTTGTATCTGGCATATTTCATAATATTTTCTTCAAGACTGTGAAGTATAGGATATAACAGGAACTTGGCCAAGTCTAGTTGGCTCCAAAGAACTTGATGTAGGACATTTAAAGGAGGGGAGAAAAAGTTCCAGCTTACAGAAAGATTACTGAGGATATCTCATAATAGAAGCCCTGATGAGCTTTCTTCCTTCTGCTTTACAAGTCAACACCTCTTACAATTTTCATTCTCATTTGTATACACGTTGTCTACTCCTAGCAGACAATAAGCTATTCAGGTATTCAAGTTCAAGGTCTTTGACTGATTCATTGTCACAGCCTCATGCTGCCTGCAGTCTGCTCAGTACATGGTGAGTGATTAGTACATGTTGGATGGGCCAATATCATAATGTAGAGATGATCTCATCATTCACTATTATGAATATACTGATTTTCAACATGTAAAAATCAGTACAGAAAAGAAAAGGTAATTCAAAAACAGAATACTTAGGCCCAGCTGCAAAATGAAAGGGAATTACATGTTCTATTGTGGGGGCAAGGTAATTCCCTTCAAAGTGGTAATTATGGGAGATGATTCTAATTTGAAACTGGTTTCCTAACTGATGTTTGGCTTTTAGAAATCTCACAAGCCTTTAATTTATATATATTTTGCTTAACTCTCCATAGCTCACTCCTACCACTAACAAACCCCCCAAATTCTTTCTTAAGATCCAGGCAGCGAGTTACATAAAAGGCCAAAGAATTACCAGTTACTCTCCAGAACATTATTTTGTTATTCAAAACCATCTTTTAAAAAATGAAATTATGAAAATATATGAAATAAAAACATTAATATTATAAAAGGGCTTTTCTGCTGAAATGTCACCTGCCAGGATCTTCCCTGACCATAAACTCAACATAAAAATATTTGTTCAACTAAAATAGCAACTCCTCTCCCTCATTTCTGACTATCTTCTTCTGCTTTACTCTTCCTGACAATGACATAGACTTAGTCTCTGCGGTGAGCATGCCTTCCCCACTCCATAAAATTTAATCTCTGAGAGGTGGGCACTTCACCTCATTGTTCACAGACATATTATTGGTGCTGGAAATAGTGCCTAGAAGATAAGCCCTAAGTAAATGTTTGTTGAGTGAATATTCAAGTCCATCTTCTGTTTGTAGCATAAATCCTTTGCCAGACTTTTAATTTAAAATATGCAACCCTTCCTCTGAAACTGTATTTATCCACATGAGCGATGTCTTCAAATATAGGGAATAGCAGGAGTTTCTTCTTTATATATTTCTTCCTTTCTCTTTCTTGATATTTTAAAAACAGCTATATTGAGGTATAATTGACAGGCTTAGAACAGCATACATTTAAAGTTTATAATTTTATAAATTTTGACATATGTAAAAACACCCATAAAATCATCTATAATCAAGATATTGGACGTATTCATTGCCTCCAAAAGCTTTCTTGTCGCCCTTTGCAATTTCTCTTTTTATTCCTCTCTGTCCTTAGGTGAACACTCATCTGCTGTCACTGTAAACTAGTTTAAATTTTCTAGAATTCTATATAATAGAACCATACAGTTTGTACTCTTTGTATCTGGCTTATTTCACTCAGCATAATTATTTTAGGACTCATCTGTATTGCTGTATCATTAGTTCATACCTTTTATTGCTGAGTAGTACTCCACATATGAACATGCCACAATTTGTTTATCTATTCACCAATTATAGGCCATTTAGGTCATTTCTAGAATTGAGCTATTATCTAAAAGCTATTTATTAACATTTCTGTATAGTCTTTGTGAAGATTATGTTTTCTTTTCCCTTGTTTAGACTCCTAGGAGTGGGTTATATAGTAGGTGTATGTTTAAGGTTTAAAAAAAACTGATGAGCTTTTTTCCAAGTGATTGTACCATTTTACATTCCAACCAGAAATATATGAGAGTTCCAGTTGATCCACATCCTAACATTTGATGTGGTCAGTCTTTTTAATATTAGAGATCTAATAGGTGTGTTGTGGTATATTATGTTTTAATTTGTGTGCTGTTAGCAAATTTTCATCTGCTTATTTGCTATTATATCTTCTTTGCTGAAGTATCTGTTCAAATATTTTGCCCATCTTAAAAAATTGAATTATTTTCTTATTAAGTTGCAAGAGTTCTTTGATATTCTTTCTAATTGCTTAGTGAGATCTGTCATTTGCCACTCTTTACTCCCTGTCTGTGGCTTGTCTTTTCACTCTTTAAGCAATGTCTTCAAAGATCAGGGTTTCTTTATTGAGCAAATTTACTAAATGTAATACTCTTTGCTAGAATTCAGATGCTTACTTGAAAACAAGTCCCTGCCTTCAGGGAGCTTACAGTTTAGGAAAATAAGGAGCTATCTTTGATTAATGCAGGGAAATGACAGTACATGTAAATGTACTATAGATCCTGGAGTGGGGATTATACAACCAAGCAAGGCTGTGATCCATCCTTTGAAGATCCAGAGATCCCAAAGGAGTCCCACCAGTGGAATAATATTGTAGACATTGATCAGATTTGATTTGTCATGTGTAAGCACAAGAAACAATGAAATAGGATACACCTATGTGTGGTTTTTTGAATTGTAAATGGCTTATACATTTTGGTTGTGCATTTTCATTTTTCCATCCTATAAATTATCTATTGAGTATTTTTTGTTACCTGAAATCAAAAGAAATGAATGCGTTTTACTCACAGTAGCCATAGAGAAATATGGGCCAAATCCATTTACATTCTGATAAAGACTTGAATTAGTGGGCAACAAAACCTTAAAATATAAAGAGCACATGTGCTTATTTGAAGAAATGGAAAAGGCAACAGATATTTGGGGATTTTGTATCCTACTCCTTCTTCAGTCTAAGGAATAAAGGCATGAGCCATAATGGGTGGGTCAACAATTTTTTTTAAAACATGTATTAGAGAGCATTAGAAATGTTGAGCCAGTATGATTTGATTATTGATCAATTCTAAATGTTTGAGAGACATATTACATTAATGATGACTATAAAATTTTATGCCAAAATTACTGAGAGAATAAAATGATGCTATTGAGAGAAATGTAGATTTAAGGAAGAGTACTTAGTTTTTAATTAAAGAGAAATTTCATTAAGTATTTTCATTTGGGGCAGACAGCAGGACATCCAAATGGAAACGTACAATAGGCACAGCTAAGTACGACTGGCTAAATATGACTGGCTTAGAGTCATACTTATGAGTCATCAGCAAAAAGATGAATCTTCAAGTAGTTATATTTTTAAAGGAATGTGGGAAGAGTGCTGAGTAGAAAATAAATACTGGGAAAAGGATCCAGGATTGTCATTCTATAGAAACATGGAATTTAAAGTAACTAAATTATTTCAATCTTTTTTTGTAATCAGAAACAAATAAAACTTTATATCTGATGTGGTCATTAGGTATGTGGTTAACAAATGGAGAATTTATAGGTTTTCAAGATAGCCTATTCCACTGGCCAAGAATTCAAACAACTGGAAAAAGCTTTTCTTGTACTGAGCCTGATATGACCAAACCATTATCTTCAACCTTGGTTTCAGTTCCTGGCACAGAGTAGGCACTCAGGCACTGTTGTTAGATGACCAGATGGTTCTTCTTGTGTTCTCAGCCAATTCAGTTAGTCTACTCTCTTCCATGTGTGAGCCAGATGGCTGAAGAGTTACATAAATTTTTAGCTATATAAACCAAAGTAACTTAAATCATTATAATTGTCTATCATGTCTTTTTGTTTTATAAAATATTCTAGAGATACAAAGCAAATTCTAATAGGACACTCAAAGATATTTTGAAGAGGATAAATGGAAAAATATGTCACATGGCTCCTTTTTCAATACTAGGTAGAATTATTTGTTTTGCATGAAAATATTTGAACACACCGAAGGCTTGGCATACTATCTATGGAGAAAAGGTATTTCAGAACCAGCAAAAGATTGTGGGGCATCAACCAAATTGTACATATCATGGGTTTTCAGTGGAACTTTTTATCCATAAAAATTCTGTTATCATGGGAATCATGGAGAAGGGGTGGATAAGGAATATTACCCAGTTAAGCAGACAATGTAGAGAGAGAGTGTAGGATATAGCACTGGAGAGTTAGACCATGAGAGCTCTCCTTCCTCAGATTTCTTCATGCCACAGTCCCACTTATTGTTTCAGTCTGTCAGTAGGTTGTGCCAGCCATGAAGGTATCACTATCCTGGGTAAAGCCAGGAACTGCATCTCTGGTGAGGAACTATCACTTGAAATATGCCTGGGATTAGGTTTCTACAAGTGGGAAGATGTTTGATCACTAGAATTCTCAACCCTCATTTTGGAATGGCCACAGGAAAACTATTTCTCTTTCTTGAGTAGTTTCTGCTACTCAGAATTATCTCCTGTCTTGGGAGAGGGGGTGGACAAACAACCATGGCTTATTGTTTTTGTTTCCCCGTTACTAATCACTAATATACAACAGTGACTAAGGATATACATTTGGGAGTCAAAAATGTGTGTCTAAATTCTGGCTTTTCTTGCTTACTAGTTGTGTGAGCAGTACTAAATTACTTAACCTCTCTGGTGTGTGCTCATTTTTCATCTAAAGTGAGAATATTTAATTTATAAGGTTCTTATAAGGATGAAATAAAGTATCTAGAGTGCCTAGCTCAGTGGCTAGAACAATAAATAAAAACCAAACAGAACAAGTCTATGCTGTTGATCTTGCATAAAATACATCTTTGCCATCATGACCACATTGTTCATGAGTCCACTGATCAAACATTATGGGACTGAGAATGGGGTCTCCTGGGTATACACAGGGTATATCATCTTGTTCATGTCATTATCGACAGCTTCTTCCACAGGGGGCACCTTTGACAAACATTCACATTGATATAATTATTCTCACACTCTGGACTTGTCCTGAGGGGGCCATCCACATGACCCTTCCCCAAATCTCCTGGTCACTAATCTGCAAAAATCCTTCCTTCTGAGTCTCTGATTGTATGTCCAAAACATGCCTAAGGATCAGTATAGACCCATACCTTAAACCATCTGTCCTCCAAGGCAAAGTGGACAGCCAATCTACTTGGTGTGGTGCTGATATGCATGGATTTTAGTTATCCCATGGTTTAGATAATATCAGTTCAAATTTTAGTAACCATGCTATATTAACTATGAGAGATTGCATGAAGCACAAACTTCACTGCAACCTGTTCAGTCCACAGATAACTCTGTAAGCAATAAGTGCACATAACGATCAGTGACTAATTGTGTCACTTCTTTCAAAGCCTGTCAGTGATTGGTTATTGTACACCTGTTTTTCATTTCACACACAGAAATGTTGTTTTGTTGCTTGTCTCCCAGTGTTAATCCATGTGACCTTTACAAAAGTTGATAATTGTACAAATCAATTGGCCACAAAGATAGAAGTGCAATAAAAAACCAAAAAGTGATAATGCCAAAAGTGAAATTCAAATCAAATATAAAGGGAATTACAGAAAAAATAGCTGACTTTAGGAATGTTAACATTTTTGACTCTACATTTGTAGCCAGAGGAACTTAATGAAGGAAAACTTATCGAAATAAATGAGGAAAGTGGTAGTGATGATAGGTAAAGATATTCCAGAGTGATACTGATTTTAAAAAATCACATTAAAGGAACTCTCAAAGATATATCATGATGTTGAAATTAAGAGATAAAATTTTGAAAACTGATTCCAGCTTAGAAAGGACTATGATAACTCACCAAGGTGTAGAAAAGGTGTTCTGTGCACATTGTAAATTATATAACAAGAGACAACTGTTCAAATTTCTCTTAATACTTTTTTTTAACACAAAGAAACATTGATTTTGAATGTTTCCCATGTTTTAAATTACAGTGTACTAAATATTACTATAGTTTTACTATTTTATTATTTCCCTATACACTTATAGTCAACAATAAGATTTTTAAATGTTGGACATTAAAATTTAAAGCTCACAGAATTTAATTCTCACAGAATTATAGGTTTTTTCATTGATTATTAAGATTGCTTTGCAAAATTACAGCTTGCATGGTCATTTTTGCAGTCCCAAACTGTTATGCAAACAGAGACATATTAGGAAGATTCTGCCCACCAGGAGGACATTCATTCCCAAATTTCATCCAAGCTATTCCTATTTATTTTAAGCTGATGTGAGCATACTAAGCAGGACAATCCTTAAAATAGGCTCAATTTTTTTCCTTCTTGGTCATCTGTCCAAAATGGGAGCCAAGAGCTGTTTCTATAAAAGGGGAATAATTAGTTGTGAAAAAGTATGTTTTTATCCCCCAAAATCTCTACTGTGATTCTCTGATTGGGACTTACCAGGTATTTCAAACAATTTCCTGATCTTCTATAAATGCTTTAATCATAATTGGTTCCACTGGGTTCCATTGATCTATCATCTGGAAAAGCCAGAGAGACTTCTCTGGCTTCAGTTTTAACTCAAAACTAGAAGCCTTTTGGGTCACACAATAAATTGGTCAGAATAGTATATTCAAGTATATTATATGTGGTTTCAGAACTCCAAAGAAGTTTAACAAATGATGTCACATAGAGTGCGAGGTACAGCAACCTGTCTTTTACTTTGGAAAGAAGATCTCCATATATTCCAGACTACTGGAGCCCCAGAAACTTAACCAAAGTAACAAATCCTTGTATTTTTGTGGTATTTACTTCATACCTTTATCCTATGAAAATGTCAATAATATCTGCTACTTTCTGTCTTCTAGATCCTATCAAAACAGCACCATAAATGTGGGATGGTCAATGGGATATCCTGTAGGATGCTGTGTTAGTTGGGATTCTCCAGAGAAATAGACTTTTAGTTCATCTTAAAGACTCCCTAGTTACAAATAAAGTCCTCTGAGCTTCTTCCAACTGTCCACACTGCTACTTTTGCCTGCTAGCGATTTGCTACAACCATTGCCCCTACCAAGACCCTGAAGCCACTGGCCCGCCCTTGAGGTAACAGCTTCCACCATCAGAATAAGCTGGCACTAACACTGACATTGGCACCTTTGGTGTGAGCACTGCCACTGCTAATGACCATAGGTTAAGATCAACATAAAATGAACTAAAGAAATTGCATTTCCAGAGAAACACACCAAGCAGGATTGAAAAAGGGCACTCCAAGGAGATTCTTGACAGATTTCGAGAAATGCTGATGAACAGAATAGTCCTAGAGATTTCCCCGCCAGACCCTTTTATCACCATCAATGATTCCAGCATGAACTTGATATTATCACAAGATCCAGCTAGTCCCACAATTTGGATAAAGCATTAAGAATGCTCCTAATTCACCTATAAACAGTATGAAGAGCTGGAGGTTCTATTTGGCCAGACCGCATTCCCAGATAAAAATCTCCAGAAAGAACTAGCTTTGAAACTCAACCAACTAGAGTCAACAGTGAAGGTTTTGTCCAGGAACAAGCAATTCAAATTGAAGCAGCAACAGCAGTCATCAATGCAAACAAACCAGATTCTTCCAGCCAAGAAGAATATGCCCACTTCACGCAGAATATCTACCAATCCTTATTCTTTTTTCCTGTGGTGTCAGATTTCTACAGCTCCCTTCCACCTCAGCCCTTTGATCCTTCCAAATGGACTCCACCATCACTGAGAATCCCACAAGTGTTTTCCAAATGCAGGATCCTCAGTTGGAAAGGATGGTGGCCTCATTCCATGCTTTGTACTCTGATGCTTATGACATAGGCCAAATTATAGAAATGTATAATTTTCCTGATGAGGATGAGATCCATATAGGCCAAATTGTAGAAATGTACAGTTTTCCTGTTGAGGATGAGATCCACCTCTTCCTTCCACTGTCTATATCAGTCTCTCTCACCCACAAGGTCCCAGAGAGGAGGACAGGGTTCCTCTGTCAGCACTTTTGCTGTTCTAGGTGTAGGACCTATGTCTATCTCCTGAGCAAACCTGGTCCAGTGTAACAAGCCAAGAATGTGAAGCCCAGAGTCTAAGAGACAGACTGGAATTACAGAATACCTCCAAATAGTAGACTTGGTTTTTCTCTGATCAAAGTACGAATACATACCATACCCGTTAGAAAAGAGATCTTCTTGCCTCTTATACATGACCTTTTTCTTTCCTTTCCTTTGTCTGATTGTTAACCCAAATATCTGGGTCCTCATTACTCTGGTTTCCCTGGAAATGTTTTAAAAACTAGAGTTTTCCACATATAACTCAGCACTACACAATCAGACCCACCAATACTCCCTGAGGAGAAGGCTTCCTAGTCCTTTAGCCAAAAAGACTCCAAAATTCCCTCTTTCCAAAGCTATCTTGGTCTTTTTAAAAAAAGGACAATGGCTTTTGGAGTCATCCCCTTTTAATGATAGAAGGTTATAAACTTACATTTTACTTCCAATCTTTAGGTTGGGGAGTTGTAAAAAGGGATTTTCAGTCCAAATTTGAGAAGAAATCATCATCATCATTAGTCTTAACATAGTTCAACAGTCCAGACATAGAAAGAGGGTATAAAAACTGGCATAGGAAAGGAAAAAACAGATTTTTTAAAGATGGGATATTAATCTAAGAAAACTAACAAAATCAAAGTTTTAGAATGACATTTTAGCACATTTTCCAGGTGCACAATCAACCTACAAAATTAATAGCATTTCTCAATACCAGTAATAAAGAAACATATTAAAATAAGTACCTCTCAATAAAAAATTTAAAGTGTCTAGGAATTAACAAAGAATATTAAGATCTCTGTGGAGAAAACTTTAAAACTTAAAAAATGACATAGAAAATGTTTTCAATAAAAGGCATTTGAGGTCATAAAATAATAACTATTTTTATTTATTTTTAATTTTCCTTTTCTTTCACTGTCTCTGAACAAAAATAACAAATTTAAAATGATTGAAATCATACAAAGTATGTTCTTCAAACGTAGTAGAGAATGAGGCTGAGCCGTTAGTGACTCATGCCTGTAATCCCAGCTACGTGGGAGGCTGAGGTGGGAAGATCACTTGAGCCCAAGAGTTTGAGGCTGCAGTGAGCTATGATCATACCACTGCACTTTAGCTGAGGAAGAGGGGGAGACTCCATCCCTAAAAAGAAAATTAAATTAAAACAATAAAAAATGTCTTAAATCAATACCTTTTTTTAAAACAGGAAACAAGCTGGCATAGTTTTATTAATATCAAACTAAACTTTAAGGCAAAACACTTTGTTAGAAATAAGTTACAACAAAAGAAACCTCCTTAAAGATATAATTCTGAACTTGTATAAATTTAATACATATACCCAAAATATATGAAACAGAAATTAACAAAATTCTTGGAGAAACTAGACAAATACATGATCATAATGTGAGATCATTAATAACTAAGTCCAAAGAAAGCAGAAAGAAGGAAATAAAGCCTAGAGCATAAATAAATAGAGAATAGAAAAGCAATAAAAAAAAATCAATAAAACCAAAATCTGGTTCTTTGACAAGGTCAACAATATGACAAACCTTTAGCTAAACTGACAAGAAAAAAGAAATTACTAGAATAAAAAGAGGGAGTTTTACTACCAACCTTACAGAAATAAAAAACATGAAAAAGAAATACTGTGAACAATTGAATGCCAACAAATTAGATAACTTAGATGAAATGGATGAATTCCAAGGAAGACACAAAATACCAAATCTGAATCAACAAGAAATAGAAATGTGGTGACTAGAGCTTACCATGGTATGAGGTGTTCCCTACACCGCATGTGTCTGAAACTTAATCCCCAATGCAACACTATTGAGAGGTGAGACATTGAACAGGTGATTAAATAGAGCCTCATGAATGGATTAAAGCCATTACTTCAGGAGTGGGTTAGTTATCTCCGGAGTTGGTTCCTGATAAAAGAACCAGTTTGGCCTCTTCCTCTTCCCCTTTCCTTTCTCCCTCTTCCCATCTCCACCCCCACCTTACACCATGGGTTGACAAAGCACAAAGGCCCTCATCACATTTAAGCTACCTGGGCCTCCCCAGCCTTCAGAACTGTAAAAAATAAATCTCTTTTCTTAAAACAAACAAACACACATGAAACTGTGCCAAAGCCATTTTGTTAAAACAAGGAGGATCTCTTTTGCTCATTTTTGTGACATTTTTTGTTTTTGGTTCCAGAACATCTTAACAGATCCCGGAGCTTTCCTATTGTCACACCCAACAGTCATTAGTTAATTGCCTTTTGAGGAAAGCACAAATGGCAAAAAAGTAATGTTTGGGGGTCTGGGAGGAGCATCAACATTGTCCACTACGGTCATATGATCATCATCATCATCATCATCATCATCATCTCAGTGCTAACATTTATTCAGCACCATGTGCTAGATACGACACTGACTTTACTGACTTTATGTGCATTCTTTAATGTAGCTTTTGTAGCTCCGTTTTGCAGATAAGGAAAGTCAAGATTACATAAATTTGGAAACGTGCCCAGGGTCACTCAGAACTCAGTATATTCTGAGACTCCAAGGATGCCGGTGGTAAAAGTGCTGCATCGGAGGCTGTGGTGGAGTAGAGGCAGTTATGTATAGTGCTTGTCCCAAAGGCCTAGGTCAGAATGAGCGGAGGTTGTGGGTCCCTTTCTGTCTGGCTACTTGCATTAAACAATCCCTATTAAGAGTGGGAAAAAACAAACAGATGAAAGGTCTTCCATTTGACCTCTGGGTAGTCCTACATGTCTAGATCCTTCCCATGGATGTCTCACTCTGAGCAGGCCTGCGAGTATAATTAGCTTAGAGGGTCAGGGAGGAGATGAACTGTAAGAAACTAAGCAGTGCTGATGGTCAGCAGCTGGAGATATTTAAGCCAGATAGTGCAACACAGCCTCCTGTCATTAGAAAAAGGAGATTTTGGAACCGTAGTTTTGGTATTGTCAGAGATAAGACAGTTTCAGTCAAATATTTTCAACTATATTTCAACAAAAGAGCTCAACGTATGAGCAAATAAATAATAAGAAAATGCTTCTGTATGTATGATTCTATTCTGAAAACTGACGGGAAGGGATTTCATAGCAATTGCAGCCCACCCAGGGATGCCATTTAGTCGGACATTTAATGGGCAGTTGGGAGCTGAGACCCAGGGGTCATGATAGGATTAATCATCTTTCCCTGAGAGCCAAGGAACACGCCACCCCCCCCCCGTTTTTCCAAAAAGCATGGAGTTGTGCCACAGAGGCCGGTAGACAATTGAGCATCTGTCTGGTGGTCTAGTTTGTAATTGGAGCCTTTAAGACCATGGCTTGTTGACCCTTGAAATTCTACCCATTGACCTGGCATGATGGGCTATTATATTTGTCTCTTGGAGTTTGAGTGGCCCTGTCTATAAGAATAGTGGATTGGCCTGGTATGCAGGAGGAGCATGTTTGAGGAACATTTTTCCTTTTGATTACCTCTCACATATTCCAGTGGTCCCCAGTTATTCTCCTAGTGGAGTTGGGGGCCTTTTATTCTGGGCTAATCTTGAGGTAGTTTTGCCATGTGTACTGCGGCCACTCTGAGTGGTCTGATTTGCCTTGGGAAGACACCAGTTTATGCTAAATCAGTTACCGAGCTGTCCAAACCCATTGTAATTCTCCCAGTTGGATCCTACCTGTATTTGTGGTCAGGGCCATTGAGCTGTTCCATCCTCAGGTCCCCATTGCTCTCCGTGGGAAGCCATAGTTTTTCTCCCCGGCGTCTGACAGAACCTTGCAGGAGCTGTTTCCTCACGTAAAAGCCAGGTTATCATAAAACACCTAGTGAAGGTCATTGTAGACTTGTGATTCTGCAAACCTGAGCCTACATCAGAATCACCTGCGGGGCTGGTTTGAGCACAGGCTACTGGCCCAGCCTCAGAGTTTCTGATTGGGTAGGTCTGGAATGAGCTCCAAGAATTTGCATTTCTAACAAGTTCTCATATAATGCTGATGTTGCTAGTTTAAGGACTGTACTTTGAGAACCCCCCAAATAGAGAAAAGTTTAGACATGTGTAGTAGGATATAATGCAGCCTGCTGAAAGTTGCATATTGATGACACAGATTGCAGAGAAAGGAATAATTAATTATTGGCCAAGTGTTGGTGAGGAAAATGAAAATGGAAAAACTATGATGATTCTAGCTCTACCTTCTGTATTCTATATCCTGGAGAATGATATCGATATTAAACATTCCTAAACTAAAAACCTGAGCATCATCTTAGACTCTTAGTTCAGGCATGAAATCCAGGCAATTCTACTCCTAAATGTCTCTCAAATCTGACTAGTTACCCTCAACTTACTGTTACTTATTGGCTCACCTTCTCATTACCTTCTGCTGTAACAATCTTTTACCCAATCTGCCGCCTCTGGGTCTGTCAATTAATTCTCCACACAGCTATGGAAGCTGTTGTCACAACCTTGATCACCTACTTGTAATATCTTTCAATAAATTAATAACTTATATTATTACCAAATTAAGTTTAAAAAGCCATGCTTCTCATATTACCCTGCACATCTACCATTCTTAGCAAACTGATTTTTTGAATGTTTTATTTGCCAACTAGATGCTGAGTTTCTCAAGAGCAGGGACAATGTTTCTTCCTGTTTGTTATTGTTAGCATACAGACAGTAATCATAATTGAAGTAATAATAAAGTGCCAAGAACTTCACACTCATCTTTCAATTGTAAACTACTTTCAAATTAGGCATCATCAACTCTTTTCAGACAAGCAACTGGAAAACTCCAGGGGTTAAGAATCTTACTCAGGATGAAATGGCTTATAAGGAGCAAAGTTGAGATTTGAACCCAGGTCTGTCAGACTCAAAGTAGTATCCATCCATATACTTCTTCCACCTGGGACCCAGAGTAGACAAAATCATTCTTTGTTGCCCAAAGAGACATGCTGATAATCTCTACTCCTTATCCTGGCTTCACGCAGAGTTCCATACATCATGCTCTCTCACATATCTGTGCGTTTGGCTAAGTTAGTCCCTTAGCCTGGACCACCCTTCCCACCCATTTTGTTTGCTCATTCTTCAATAAGTAGGTCGGGCTTTCCATTCCTAAAGGTTTGCCCTCCCTTTCCTGTGTTGCCATAGCATTTTGAATAAATCCTTGTTTTGAAATTTATCACAACTTTACTTGTCTGACACCCTTTCCCCCTACCATGAGTCACTAAGCTTTTGGGGAAAACTCATTTTAAAACTACAATGCCTGGCCTAAACCATGCAAATTAGTTAGGGTATTTTTGGCTGTAAGGAACCGATACCCCAACTCAATATGGCTTAAATAAAAAGAAAATTAATAGGCTCACATAACTTGAAGTACAGCTCGAAAACATCTGCAGGGGTTTTGTGAAGACTAGATATTTTATACACATACATATAAAATATCTAACATTGCATGTGTAGCATAGAGTATGCACTTAGTAAATATGAGTTACCATTATCCTTGAATATTATTTTTAATTTATCCATAGCTGGATCACGTATATGTTTTATTTGTAAAAACTGCTAAGTTCTAGACTGGCTTTTCTCTATTACCTAGGACAGTATTTCTCAAAGGGTGGGGACCCTGTACCTCACAGTCATTTAAAGTGCTTGTTAAAAATGCAGATTTCTAGGTAAAAATGCAGATTTCTTTTCTGAAATCAACTGATTTGGTAGGGCGTGGGGTCTGACAGCCTTATTAACAAGCTCTGCAAGCAATTCTTATTCCAGTCTCATATCCCTCCTATCCTTTCCATCCCATCTTAGAATCACAGGTTCTTACTCTAGGCGGAATGCTCGAAATTATCCAGTTAACGAAACACCCTTTACAGGTGAGGAAACCAAGGCCCTAGACTTGAGAACTGACTCCACAATTTTATTAGCTCTGTGTCATTGACTCACTTGCTGACCCCCTCTGTTCCTCAGTAGCCTTTATTTTCTCAGCCACATTCTAGTTTGTTGAAATCCTCACTGTACATTTAAGTCCTTGCTATTCAAAGTGTGGTCAGAGGGTGAGCAACATGAACATCTCCTGGAGCTTATTAGAAATGCAAAATCTCCGACTCTCCCCACGACCCACTGAATTGGAATCTGCAGTTTAACCAGAACCCCCCGTGTTCTGATGGACACTAAAGTTTGGGAATCATCTTTTTAAGGTAACTCAGAGATTCCCTAAGACTTTCCAGGTTTGAATCCCACGTTTGCAACCTGTCAGCTGTAATGCTGGCCAGTTACTTGACCTCTCTCTCAGTTCCCTCACCTCCAAAATGGGATTCATTTAGATTCTGGAGTTCTTGTGAACATTGAATGAGGTAGAGCACAAAAACTATCTGGCACACGATTATTAGACAAAAAATGTTGACTATTATTCTCAGTCTACCACGGATGATCACAATGTTGCTTCTTTTGCATATTCACTTTGGTTTTCAGGCGCTCAAATGCAGTTCCAGTCTTTGGAGGCACTGTATTTTATCCCCACGGTGGCTGGCCTAATGCCCTTTCTAATTTGTCCAATATATATTTATTGAATTGAATACTTGTCAACCAGTTCAGATTATTTTCTACACGGTCAAAGGCCTATGTTAGAGAACCAGATTGATTCTTTGTATTTTAATAACGTTCCTACACTGGGCAGAATCTTCAAAAGAGCACAACATATGGGCAAAGGCCCTAATTAAACACTTGTTGAAAGTAAATTAGTTAATTAGAGTTGACCGCTACTTCCCACAGAGGGTAATCAACACAAGGTCTGTGGAGAGTACCAACATCCTGTGGGGGCAGAAGCAGGGCTTGTTTTCAGGCAAAATTATGTCCTTTAATAAATGCTTTTATGTGCCTCATCCTGTCCATATTAGAAAAAAAAGGGGGTCATTAAGCCCACAAAAAAATAAATAAATAAATGTTAATAACCCAGAGGATTTCTCACTCAGTTTCTTCTGACACTAAGATACCATTCCCAAAAGCTGCTGTCATTTTTTCTCCAAGCAGGAGTGATTTTAAGAGCTAGAGACCCAAGGTTTTCTCTTGTTATATTTTATAAATAAAGCTCAATTCCTTGTTGTACCCCTCACCAGGAACAATGGAGGAAATAACTGGAATGTGTTATCCAACATTGGAATTTGCCTAAAATTTAAAGGAGTAGGCTGCATTTCTCGATATCTCTTGTTGAGGGGGGTGTATTACATTTTACCAGTACAAGAACAATTTTATTTGTATAAAAATCAAGGATATAGTTCAGATAAAATAGAAGCTAACCCAAGCCATCATTCATTCACTCCTTACACTAAGCTCAGACAGTTTCTGAGGTTTTTTGATTTATGTTTATTTTCATCTGGGTATGTAGTTTGGGTTTTGGCTAGCACCAGCCATGGAAATAGTATGAGAATAAAAGTTAGTCTCAGAGCATTTTGGCCTTGACCAAACCTGTTGTTTCATGAAATTGAAGTTTTGACATTAAACTTTTTGGAGAGCATGTGCCAAATAATACTGGTTTAGGCCATAATAGAGCAATAAATAAACACTTTCCCTCATCTATATGGCCTAGTGGGAGTTGGCTGGGAGCAGGAAGAGTCCAAAGCTGAGACTTGAGAATCCGAGTTTTGGTTTTGTCTCAGTCACACTGAATTAGTCTGCCTTTAATACAAAGGGTACCCTAGGGCACTTAGAGGGGTCATTCTATAGGGTACCCTAAATTATCTTTACTGTTCCATTAAAGATCTCATTTTTCTTATCTTTTTTCCTCCCTCCCTCTCTCCTTTCTCTCCCTTCCTTCCATCCTTCCTATTTCCCTCCCTTTCCTCCTTCCTTCCTTCCTTTCTTCCTTCCTTCCTTCCTTCCTTCCTTCCTTCCTTCCTTCCTTCCTTCCTTCCTTCCTTCCTTCCTTCCTTCCTTCCTTCCTTCCTGTTTTCCTTCCTTGCTTTCTTCATTTCGTTTTTTACTTCTTTTTCTAAAGGACTTTTCAGTGAGCCCATAGCTCAAAGACAAAACAATTACTGCAATTAGGGAGGAGGCTGTGTGTGCGATTTACTATATTTTGCATAAGATGTCAAATTAAGGTTGGTTCTAGGCTGAATAATGGCCACATTCTGAATCGAAGAAACTGACCAGGTGAGTAAGGAATGGAGCGCAGAGTCACTTCAGTGAAATAGGAGCATGGAGGTCCCCTGACTTGACAGTCTCTGGTGATTTTAGAACCATTTACACATTTCCTGCTTGTCAGAACAGCTACATGAAGTTTACTTTGAGTTGCTGTTCACTTAACCCAGCCACAGAGACTCCCTGTTTGAAACCACAAATGCTGTTTGTACTGAGAAAGCCGTCCATGGCTTATGAAACCCAGCTATTTCATTGGCACCTTTTCAGCTGCATGTTCTTCCATTAGAAACTGGTTCTTCAATTAGGGGTGAAAAATGCAAATGCAAATGTGCCTATTTTTTTTTCTAACTCAAATATAGGAAAACTTCGGGAGCTAAAGAAAGCTCAATGTGTGCATTGTTTTTCATCCTTTTGCTTGTCCATCTGAATACCTAAACTGATTACAGACAAGTCAGATAAGAACAAATACTTTTAATGTAAAAAGGAAATCTTTTCATGAGGGGTAGAAGAAAGAGTAAAATAGCAGAGATTATATTCTATGAGGAAAACTGTCCAATGTTCATGTTATACAAATGTTCGTATTTCACTCAGTTAAAATTTTATGACTGCCTAGGATAACTTAGCAGGGAAAATTACTGTTTCTTTATTCTCTTAGTTATAGCTTTCTTTTACATCTCCTCTCGCACACTATTCTTGGCCTCTGATAGACTGACTCAGGGATTTGTTGAACTTTGGGAGAGATCAGTTGGTGGGGAACCAGGGTACACATGGCCTCCAGTGGTATTCTCCCAGGTTCCAGAAGAACATAAGCTTTATGACCACAAAAGAGAAATATATCCTTTAAGGCTGAGTTCCCCTCAACTCACTGTTGCCTGCTAGCTATGCTGTTACTATAAGAGATTGCAGGAAGTGTTGAATAATGTTATATTTACAAATTTCACAACTCTCACCCAGGAACATCCCTATCTGCAGCGAATACTGAGTGTATCTACGTGGCTTCTTCTAGAGCTATGTGCTTGGATCTCTGCAGGTCACAGTTCTGATGTATTGTACCCATGGCTTATCTGGCATTGTTAATCTCAGTTCCACTTCAGGGATATTTTTTCTTCTTGCCTTAAAGTTTATCAACACACTGTTATGTGCTCTGTCAAACATATTATATACGTTTGTTGGTTAATAGAGTTTTTTGTCTCTGCTTGTGTGTTTATTATAAAATTTCATTCCTATATAATGGAATTATTAGATTTGATTAATAATTATTACAATATGAATCTCAGACCATAGCAACTTTACTAGAGTGTGAGCTCTACTAGGGAAGAAATCAGGCTTTATGTATCATGAAATATTCAGTACTTACTGCTTGGCACACGGAGGCACTTGATAATTCTTTATCGACCTCAATTTCGGTGAATTGGGCTAACATTGCATTTTTCTGTTTTAGCTACTTTAGTAAGGTATTATGATATCTTCGTAAATAAGTTACAATGATACAAAATTAATTCAATCTATTGAAACTATTTTCAAATTTTAGCATGTATAGAAATTATTTAAAATGCATATTTCCTGGTTCCTTGCCCTTAAATTCTCATTCAATAGGACCAAGTAGGGCCCAGCCATAAGCATTTTTAATAGCCCAAGCGGTACTTTGATTTAGGTGGTTAGTGCACTACAACTAGAAAAACTCTATTTTATAGAGTACTCAGGGATATTTCTGTACATTAACAAGATTTTTAAGGACTTAGTCTGCACTGGTCCTCAATTACATGGAAGTTTGAAAATATCCGTTAAGTACTCTGAGCATAATGAAGTTCCATAGTAATATTTCCTGAGAAAGTCACCATAAGCAGTAATTACTGGTACTTTGCTTACAGAGTTTTTTTGTGTGTGTGTGATGTGTATGTGTGTGGGTGTGTGTGAGAACCATCCACTCAGCACTATTAAAATTGCAAATATTTATTAAATTCTTATGAGACACCAGAGACTTTCAATGTGTCTCACATGCATTAACTTATTAATATTTAATGCTCAAGCAACCTCACACGATAAGTACTCTTATTATTCCCATGTAATAGTTAAGGAAACTAAGGCACAAAGAGGTTAAGTGATTTCCCTTAAAGTCATAAACTTTATAAGTTGTTAACAGCTCAAAACACTGTTGATTTTGGATGAAGGGAAGACTTACATAAAAAAAAGTAGGTAACAAAGTACCCTTCAAAATAAATCAGGGAGATCAAAGTGAAACAAAGTTTGTGAGTTCCTGAATGTGATATTAGGTAAACTTTCTAGAATTAATTTTATAAATAGCATAATAGATCAATAGGTTATTTTCTACTATAGTTTCTAGAATCATTTTGTGTTGGATTTTTAGAAAGTAATCAGGGCAAAAGTAAGAGCAGTGGAAGTTTCAGCTGATCTGACATTGTTAAAGAGGGACTGTTAATTCAAATTATGCCAAACCTCTGATGTGACTCCAGAAACCACAGGTAGAGCAAAAGTTACAACTGCAGGAGCTATGGCTCAGGGCTTCCAGGGAGCAGAGTCACAATGAACAAATAGCTGAGCCTTCTCCACCTTGAGACGTTCAGTTTGACCTGGGAAATCTTCCATCCAAAATCATTATTTTTTTTTTCTTTCAAATTCAGATTCAGATTCAACAAGCATTCACTGAGGACCTACCCTAGGCTAGAAACTGCTAGCTTTTAAATTATATATTCTCTTGTTCCATCCTTACAACCACGGTCTGTGGTATGTTATTCATGATTGTTATTACTGCGGGACATTTTATGTATGTGCAAACTGAGGCTTTGTGCAATTAGGCAAATCGCTAGCAAGTGCCAGACTCAAGACTTGAGCCCAAGTGATTCCAAGTTTAAGGTTTCAGCCCATCTATAACCATCTTAAAAAGTGGTTTTTTATTTTATAATGATGACATAAAGTTTGAGTTGTTTGTGGGTTTTATAAAGCAGAACTTAAAGACTTCACAAAGGTTTTAAGATGAGTACACTAAAACAATGCATGCGTGAGTGATAATGGTGGTAAGAGGCATATTCATTCATGCAACCATACTATATGCTGGAAACTGTGTTAGGCACGGTGGTGGTGCTGGAAATAGAACAAGATAGACATAGGGCTTACAAACCATAAGAGAAAATGCATCAAGAAAATATAGTTGTGATGATCACCATGCAGGAGAATAGGTTTCTTTTAAAACAGCTAGCACAACACAGAGATCCAAACCAGCCTAGACAGTGGTGTTTATGGTGAGGCTGAATGAGAAATTGGAGGGCTAAGCAGGAAATGAGGAGCAGAATTTTGCAGAAAATATTTCTTCCTCATAATCTTCTGCTCTTATAGATTACACAGTTTTGCTTATGATGTGATCAAATTTGTCCCACTCATTATTGTATGGTCTAGGACCTTCCCAACTAGCTCAGGGTGAGTTCTATGCAGGGGAGGTCTAGGAACCAATATTTTGAATACAAACAAAATAAAAGAAGCCTTGGAAAGTTGAAATGCTGTTTCCCCAAAGTAAACATTGGCAAGCACATCAAATATACCACCTCTACCTTTAAGAAAAATTCAACATTTAGCTTACTTTTTATGATGTTTTGAAGTCTATAAATCTCCATTGTACATTTTCCACAGAATGCATTTCAATGCCATTGACATTAAAGAAAGTACATGAAGCACTCTGGCCCACTAAATGGGGAAATCAGAATGTGATGGAAGAGTGGCCAAGACTCAGAGTTTCCATTCTCTTCCAAGGGAAACCAAATAAGAAAAATAATACATCATAAAAGCCAGAGTTCTGATTACGATTCTGGAAATAGGGATGAAACAGGATATTTTATTTAAAAAAAAATTGTGCCTTGAATTCCAAGCTGAATCTCAAAGGTTATGCAGAGTACACCCTCTGACCCTTCCATTTGAGCTTATCAATGTTTCCTAACATTGATAACCATTCACTAACTGAATTGATAACATTCACTAACCACCCATGTACACATTTAGAGAAACTGAGTCAGGTACCTTTGTATGGATCATGGGCCAGGTTCCTTAGTCATATGTTTTTTATAGACCTCCCTCTATCTTAAATTTAATTTTATTTGTCTAAATTCTTTGAAGACAAATATTTCCCCTGCAGTGTGGCCTCCAACATGACTGTGATTCAGTGGTATGGATAGTAGGTTAGGAGACAAGAGTCTTGCCTTGTCCAGTAGTAGGTTCTATCAGAAAATCTTAAGCAAGCTCTGCACATTAGAATCCTATGGGTAACTTTTAAAATACTCTGTGCCCATGTCCCAGATGTCCCAGCACTAGAGACTCAGATTCAGTTAGAGTGGTGCCTGGGCAACAATTATTTTTAAAATCTCTCTCAGGTGATTCCAATGTACAGCCAGGTTTGAGAACCACTGAGTTGTACGAATTTCACTAAGTCCCTTAACAGTTTTCTGCCTCTGTTTTCTCATTTATAAAATAAAATTATTCCTAAAGCAGCTTATTTTTAAAAAATATATGGATAAAGATCACGCATGTGGTCATGCTTTGGAAATTTTCATGTCTATTACATCTTTAATGAATACTTATTATTCATAGACTGATGGCACTGTGCTTGAGTTAATATGTATACTACTTGACCATGTCTCTATTCTTTCTACTGGAATTCAACAAAGGTAATAATAGCTAACGTTTAGGAAGCCTTTGTTAGTGCTAGGCATTGTGTGAAGTATTGCGAGCAAAGTGTGCCTATTGTACCAGAGCACGCACATTGTTACCATTGACAGAGAGATACAAAAATTGCAGTGGTTAGGCACTTTTATAGTAATTTGGGCTTCCATTACAAATGCATTTTGCTTTTTTGGTTATTTAATTTAATAATTAAATTTAATAATTCATTTTATTGCATCTTACAAAAGCATCTATCCACAGCTGTTTGGGAATTTAAAAATCTCCCCAAACTAGCTCTCCATCAGAGGGAGTTTGAGAGGCAGTGGCATCAAAGCCCCTTGTGGATGTTATATAATTTAATCCTCATCGAGAATTCCTCTAAAGCAGTTGCCTGTTTTACAATTGAGGAGGCTTAGGATTAAAATGATTTGCTTAAGGTTACACAATTAGTAAGGTTTGTAAAGAAACAGAAACAGAAAGATTTGAATTCAGAAAGTCCGAATCCAGAGCCCAGAGCCTTGGAACTGGAAGGACTTGGAAGTTATTTCCGATAGACTTGGCTCAGAAAATCGTACCTGCATGGGAGGGTCTCAGTTCCAGGGAGGGCCACTTGTGCACTACATGACCCAAAATGTTCTTTGTGTTGTTTTTATCCTTTATGCATAATTAAAATTGGCTCCAGCCTTGTGAACATTAATTAAGTGCCTATAAAGAGTTTGAAATTGGAATTGTCTAGATACTTATAAAACTAAACCAGAGCTAAATCTAAAAAGAGACTGTTTTAAACTGAGAGAGTGGCCTTTAAGTGGCAAGTTTGAATTTATTTCTGCCACCAGTGAGATGAAATTATTATAGGTAATGAAAATAAGGAAGTTATTTTCTACACACTTGGACACCTATATGTTAAATTTCAAGCCTGTTGAGAAGTATGGTGAGTTTCTTTATCCTCTCTTTGTAGTCTAGGGAGAAATCGCTTCTTGGAAAAGTTTCTAAGATTTACCGCAGGAAAAACAGACTCTTAACTAAGATATTTTCCTGTTTCCTTCTAGAATTTTACTTTTTATCCAAAAGATATAAGCTAAAAACTGCTGGATTTCTTCTTTTTCAATTTATTTTAATATATTTAATTTAATCTTCAATATATTTAATTTATGCAATATATTTAATTTAATACTCAATATATTTATTTTATATATTTAATATCTAATATATTTAATATCTAAATAACATGTTTACTTTCATAAGTGGTAATTCATAAGTAAGAAAAATTAATTCCCACAATTTTTATCTCATATCTTTGGGATCATTGTTTAAAATCAAGTACTCTTTCCTAGAGCATAAAATATTTTAGATTTGGTCTGTATACACATTTTAGAAATGTTCCTATTATGTAGAGGGAGAGGCACTTGCATTATCAAGAGCATTGAAAGAGGACAGAAGATACAATATTAAGTGGCACTTGAGCACTTGATCAATATTATGGCACTGGGACACATGTAGAATTTCAGAACCAGGAGAGTTTAAGTCTACATTTCTCCTAGGCATGACCACAGTGAATTGTAAAAAAATCACCTTGTCTTGGAATCTAGGATCCCAGTGACCTTTTCCAAGTGGTGGTGTTAGGCAGGAGACAGGCAACACACCTGAAATGTGTACAGAACATGTAACTGTTTGAGGCTTGATTATCTTTAGTCATTAAATAATGAAAAGTGAGTATAATTTTATAATAAACACTTTCTAGTTCTTTGCTGTGCTAAGAATGAATGTAGTTTTATTTCAAATTTCAACATGGGTTAGATTTGGAGGCATTTGGATTCACTGGGTGTTCAATTGGCAAATACCTCAAAAACTGGCTTGCTAAATTTGCCCGAACATTAGGAAATTTGCTAAGCATAAAGAAATGAATAACTGGTAAGAGAAAATAGTGTTTAGATGAGGCATGAAGGAATGAGCATGTGCACAGAAAAAGGAAGCAGCCCAGCGAGGGGCCTTTATTTAGGGTATGATATTACTTCGGAGAATTAGTGGCGAAAATATGAGCTTTATAGTGAAGAGACTTAGTCATCTCAATTACTTACTGAGCACATGTTCTTATGTGCCTGTCACAGAATTCTGGTGATGAAAAGAAGCATAGGAAATGGTTCTTGCCTTCAAGTGAGGCAGAATCTTTTCTTTATGAAGGAAAAATTCCAAAGCAATGCGGAAAGCACATAGCAGAATTCTTACAAATGGTGTTGAGAGGAACGAGGAGGGAGTGACTAACTCTCCCATGGCTTCCTGCAAGCCACTCAATTCTTCAGTTTCCTCCTTTGTAAAAAAAAATAGGGATAATCCCATTTACCATACAAAATTGCAGTGACAAATCACATCCATTAAGACTTCCAAGCACCTTGTTGCCTTTAAAAACTTCCTTTGTTCATCCAAATAGAGCTGATCATTCTCATTTAGCTTCACCAGTGTAATCACTACATTCCCTACAATTGTTGATTTGATAAATATTTATTGTGGTTACCTTGTGCGAAATACTATTGCCTTTTTCATCTTGGTCTTCACTGCACCAAGCACCATGCTTGCACATGCATGCAAAGCTGTTAATGTATTTTTATTGACTGAGTATTTAAATAAATAAATCACTGTAAGACAATGGCTTCCTAGGTAGTAGCCAAAGGGAGTAAAGCAGAAGCTCGTTGAGTAGGATAAGGGTTCATCATCTGTTTATCAACCATAATAACTTTTGAGAATAGGATTGGGAGAAATATCCCAGGAATTTTTCTTGCAGGTCTATAGCATTGAAAATATATCAGGACAACATCCTAGGAGGTAATGTCAGAATAGCATTTGGACCAACCATGTCTTCAGAATAAGAAACCTAAATGTATTTAGCCAGATTTTAAACAGGAATGCAGATTGCCTTTTAGTACTAGGAGCTATTGCTAAATCAATGTAGTTTTATTTCAAATTTCAAAATGGGCTAGATTTGGAGGTATTTGGATTCTCTGGGAATTCAACTTACAAATACCTCAATAAGTGGCTTGCTAAACTTGCTCAGAACTGCTTTTTGTGTTTTTCCACCTGAAATTTGTATTATGGAAGTGAACATTACCAACAGTTGAGCTCCATTTGATGTGGTCCCAGAGTGTAACTGTTCTAACAGGCCCCTGCTGGAGGGTCTGTGGTTCAACACTTTTTATTGGCAGCTAAAGGAAAGGATGTAATAGTCTGACCACCTCTTGCCCACATCCCACTCTCTCATCCTTTCCAGCAATCAGCCTGCTGTAACAGTTCAGTCCTGGAAGAGGAAAATATTGCAACTTATCCAGGCCACCTGACTAAGAAGTGAGTAACGTGTGAAAGGCGAAGTGGACAATGCCTCAAAGCCTGAGACGAGAGAGATCAGGCCAAGAGGAGATTTGGCAATGGGGAGTTGGTCTCTTGGAACATGTTAGAATTTCCAAGAAAGAAATTAAATGTGACTTAAATAAAATGGGTGTGTTTCTCTAATCTAGACATAAAGAGAAAATTGCATCCAGGGTTAAAAGCTGTGGATGGGCCTCATTGTGGGCTCCACACAAGTCATCACTTTCCCCATCAAAGATTGCAGAATGTTGTTCCAGTGTTTTTGTTTGCTTGTTCACTCAGTGGTATTTTGTTTGTTATGCTTCACAGCTTAAGGCTTTCAAGATAGGCATTAGGTTTGTTTCCAATGTCCAATGAGTATGCAGAAGGCAGGGGGAATGAATAGATTTTATCTTGTTCTAAACTTTTAATTGATGTCAGATCAGGCTGACTTTGGCCCCACTTACGGCATGTACTAAAGGTCCCTGAAATGGCCCTCATCCCCTACTCTTGTTGATATAATATGTTAATTAACCTGCCTTCCACATTTCTTCTTTCCCATAGTTTGGCCCACTTGACCCACAGACCCAGTGTGAACTCAGGCAGGGGAACCCAACCTTCCTTGCTAGAAGGGATTAAAAAGTGCCTGAGTCTGGCTGATGAAGCAATTCAGCATGAATCAGCCCTATTGTTTGTGCCTCAGTGAGCTCCACTCCTGCTAACTTCACCCTCATCCCCTAATTTTTCTTGATAACCAGCTAAGATGGTATCTCCTCTGGGTCCAGACCCCCATTTTTCTGCCTCTGCATCCCATAGCTAAAGCACAGCACTCGCTGCAAATCTTCCATGATCCCCACTTCCTGGCACCACTCACCCTGTTTGGGTCAATTGCTGCCCATAGTGTCCATTGTCCCCGGATAACCTGCTGTGTTTGCTTCCACCTCTCTGGAGTTTCTGCTCCCCCCCTCCTGGGGTCAGTGCTCACTGCAGCCTCTCCCTGATGGCTCAGGCCTTTTGGGGACCTGGCTTCAGATGGTCTTGCTCATCAGCACCCGAGTGCTCTTCCTGACACTTTAGGAAAGACAAGAAGAGGAAAAGGCCCTGGTTTCTCACCCCCTGAATGGGTTCACAGATCTTTAGTGGGTGTTGATAAGAGAGTGACTTGCAAGGTCCACTTTTATGACAAAGAGAGAGGAAAAAAATTGCATGAACCGGTCAGAAGGAATGTGATGTGGCAACACCTTCAGTGCAGGATGAATACTGCATCCTGGAATTTGAAAAGGAAAAGAAGCTTGTGGCTTATCTAAAAGTACAGTCAATAAGGAGACACGTAGGTTGGCATTTATCAACAACAGGCCACTTTGAGAGTAGAAGCAACTACTGACCTAGGAAAAACAAAGTTAAAATTTCTTTAGTCTACATCTAACCTCTATGATATCTGATTAGTATTCTACTGATTTATTATTATTATTATTATTGGTAATTCCTTTAAAAATAATGCATGCTCACAGTACAAATTTAAGGAAACCAAAAGAGTATAAAGTGACAAAGAGAATTTTTTCTCTGATTTATGGTCCTCCAGAAGTATGATTCTTTTTGAGTTTTTCCATGAATATGTACTATATTTTATAATTTAAAATGTATATTTAAATACAAATTTGATTTAAAAATATGGACTATTCTACAACTTCCTTTCATTTTTTAACTCACCCATATCTTGGACATCATTCTACCTGAGCAAATATGCTGTTGACAAACATTCTTTTTAACAGCTGTATAGTATTCCAAGATCTGGATAGTCCAGTTTACCAACATACTTTAGATTCTAAATTCAGAAAACTACAGAAAAAACTAGAATTTGCCTGGAGATGAGTCATGCCAAAGGCCATAGTGCCTGAGTCAACCTGCAGTCTGAGCTGGCCTTTGAGAAGAACGAATGCTTGAGCAAATGAGTCAAGGAAATGCTCACACCTTTTAGTAACACTACGGAAGGCGAGAAGGAGAGTACATTTGAATTAAAGACCAGAGGGAGCAGTGTATTGATTCAAAAGGGTTGTTTGTTCATGAAGAAAGGATCCAGGTTCTTTTCAAGTGGTTTGGAGGTAGGGATAGTGTTCAGCTTGCCAGAGATAGAGAATAGATTTCAGTTTATAACAAGAAAAGGTTGATAAGGAAGAGGCTAAATACCATGGAATTTTCTTTCAAGTTGTGATCAAAATGATGCCACTCTTTGTAAGAAAAATCATGACAAGAATGATGTTACAGATGTACCAGTAAAGCACTATCATTTCTCCAGAAACCAAAACCCTGAGATCTTCTACTAGGCATGATCTTTTAAAAGCTAAGCTACAGCATTTTTTGTTTGTTTGTTTGTTTATAAACCTCAGAAAGAAGAAACCTGAATTGAACGGAGCCAAGAGCATAGGGTACGTTTTGTTTCTTGCAGGAACCCTGCATTAACAGAAATGTGATGGGTGCTGCATGGTGCCAGAGGACCGGAAGCTGGGCTGTAGGCAGAGAGCTCTGCATGGAGGGAACAGCTGGCTCCGGCAGGGAAGCAGCCAACCATGCTGTGTTTCATCATTCCTCCTTGCCTTCAAATCCGAGTTGTGTTTGCTGCTTATTGTCCTAGTTGAACTTCTGGCTGGAACAGAGTGTCTAAATGTGTCTTCTAAAGTAAGAGAGAAAGGCTGCCAGGAGAGCACTTGCAGGGAAGCAGTTTCTTTTGGAAATCTGAGGAAGGGAAATGATTTCAAAAGAGTTTAAGTCCAAGGTGAGCAGCGTGCCAAAAGATAGACACTGTGGATGAAGTAAGAGCTTTGTTCCTGTAAGGATGGGAGAATGGATGCTTCATCAGGAAATGAGACGCTACTGACAGGGAGAGATGTTGTCAACTGCGAGCAGATGCCTTTTATACAGCCCTGTCTGTAATGGTAACAATTCTGAGGAAGGACATCAAATAACTTTCACCTTGGCCCTGTCCACATGCCCTGGGTCCTTGGGGAGCTGGACTGTTGCTAAGGCCAATTGCACTCAGTGATCCCTAGATTCTGGGAAACCTCTGTTGAGGATCCGGAAGAACCAGGAAAATGGCTATTTCCTCAAGTAGAATTTTCCTCCATGTTAATTTCAAGTTTTGATGGTTCTAGGCTAGTCATTTGACATGTGTGTAGTTCCTTGGGCCGTATTCCATGAAAGAAGAGGGAGCTTCAAATATATGGGCTTTAGTTAAAAGAAACTTGACTGATTTGGGACCAGTTGTTGAGTTCTAAGTGAAATTGCCACACAGATCTGTCTCGATCCATTTTATAAAAAAAGAAGACAGCTTGTGTTTTATATCACCTCAGGGAAAAATAAATTCTTTAATGGCCTCGGAGATTCAAAATTGCATCTATTGCTGGGCAATGTCTAGCCTTTTAGCTTCTTTCTGGTGAGCTTGTCTTAGGTAATGTGGCTTTATTTAATTTGGCATAACTTTCTGTTTTTACTGAACAAGAGAGAAGTCAGGTTTCTGATAAAAATATCATATTTTATTCTGGGAATATTCAAATGTCAGTGAAGAAAAAAGAAATGTAGGTGGTGTTAACAGTAAAAATCTTCACATTTTACTCTTAAGAACTGCTACCACTCTGTAAGCCAGTGGCGTCGTGGAAAATTCATACACTTTGGATTTATATAGAGCAGTGTTCATATTCTACTATTACCAAGTCATGCAACCTCAAGCATATTTTTTTAACTCTCCTAATCTCCATCTCTTCTCCTGTGCAGTGGTGTTTGTAACAAATAGGTGTTAATCATCATAATACTTACAACATGCCTCACACATGGCAGGGGACCAAAATGTTAGCTCATGTTCTTTCCTTGGCAGATTCTCCTTCATAAAGCTAAAGTTCTATGACAATCTAGAATATTTAGATCCTTCCCTCTTCAGACTCAGGGTAGAATATGGGAATAAAATATTTTCCTTTTACACTAAATTATTAGGTTGATTAATTATTGAAAGGAGAGTGAAGTAGATTTGTGTGATTTTTAGACAGAATTATTATAACCTCATATAGGGTAAAGTGTAGATGTTAAAGGCATGAGATTTGGACTTGGGAGGCCCTGAGTTCATACTGGGGTTAAGTGACTTGTCCAAGATCAAACTTAGCACCTGTGTGACCTTGTATAAATACTGAGCACAAACATGCCTTTATGATTTGGGAGAAAACCAATACCCACATCACTAAGTAGTTCAATCAGTCAAAAATATTTATTGTTTTAGGTATAGAGGAGCAAGCTAACAGGACAGATACAAATCCTGCCTTTACTGGGGCTGACATTTGAGTGGGGATAGACAGACAGAAGCATGTAAACAAAAGAATACAGAGGATAAATTCAGCTAATGCTACCTTCTATGAAGAACATAAAACAGTGAAAGGGTGAATGAGGAGCAGGGTGACAGCATGACACTTTGCCTAGGATGGCCAAGGAAGGCCTCCCTAAAGAAAGGACCCTTGACCTAAAACCTAAACAGTGAAAAGGAGGCAGTCTTTTGAGAAAGTCTGGGGGAAGAGAGTTCCAAGGATGATAGAAAGCCCCAGGTGCAAAAGCATTGGGTTGGGGGTGAGGTTAGGAGTTGCAGAGAAGGAAGGCAGTGTGAGCACGGGAGACATTAGGTTGGGGAGGTGGGCAAAGGGAAGACTGTGGAGGACTTGATAGGCCATGGAAAAGAAGTTAGATTTTACTCTAAGAAAAATATTTTAAGTGGGTTGACTGATCAGATTTACGCTTTTGAGAGATGACTCTAAGTAGCCAGTGAAAGACGAACTTCAGGTGTAAAGCTCCTAACATAGTATCTGGCACACAGTGGACTCTCAATAAATAATTGGCTCTTAATTGATTGGGTCTATGAGCATGATTGTGCTACCTAGAATGAACACGGAATGGTTAAAACCCCAAACTGCAACAATATATTGACATTTTAAACCTGAAATTATGACTGCTTGGGGAGAGGTTAAGGGTGTGTTTTAGAGAGCACAAAAGAAATAACTATGAAGAAACTGTCTTCTAAGTAGTATGGTAAGGAAAAACGAGGTAGGGGGGAACACTTGAATTCATCACTCTCAACAGAGTTCTTTTTTGGACCCTTTAAGCCTAAATAACAGTGAGTTCTATAAACCCTCTCTTGTCATAGTGAAGACATATGTAGTAGGCCAGTTCAAGCAGTTCATCGGACACAGCAGGCATACTTTGCTGAAATGAATGAAACTCGAGTTTTCAGCACATGTCTAATAGCAATATAGGAACAGAAATAGCCACTGCTGCAAAAAATAATTGACACAGATTCTATTTGTTTGAAGAGTTGTAGACAGAGTGACTAGTACTTCATGTACTCTAGCCTATGTATAACCCACATAGAAGGAAGTGAATGATTTTTTTTATGGACCAGTATGGGCAATCATTGATGAGAGACAGAATTAGCAAAGACCACTGCTAACCAGGACAAATGAAGGACACAGAGAGAATCCAATCAAAGAAATTTAGAGAGGACCAGGACTGGTTCTCAAAGCCATCAATATCTTAGTAAAGGCTGATTGAAATTTGTAATGGAATTACATGGTAGTCTCAACTGCTTATTATGATATATATAGGTATGTATATATATGAGTGATTGGATGTGTGTTTATGTTGTTTACTTAACTGTATATAATTAACTTCACTGTATACTTAACTGTATACAATTCATTTCATAGAAGAATTTGATAATTTTTGTCTATTTTATTTTGTTATCTTTATGAAGTCTGGATTTAAAAGAGCCTCTAATCTATTATTAAAAAATATACCTGAATCAGTTGTACCCAATTGATGCTTATATCTATGTTTCTGATGTGTAGAAATAACATAGGGCAAGAACTCTCACAAAAAGAGGCCTTATTGGCCTCTTACAAAAGCAAAACTAAACAAATGGGACTATATCGAATAACTTCTTCACAGCAAAGAAAACAACAGAGTGAAGAGACAATAGTTTGCAAAATATTCTGGATGTTAGTCTCCTGTCAGATGAATAGTTTGCAATTGAATTTAGCTGACAGGGGACTAACATCTAGAATATACAAGGAACTCAAACAACTCAACAGCAAAAAAGCAAACCAACCAATTAAAAAGTGGGCAAATGATCTGAACAGACATTTCTCAAAAGAAGACATAAAAATGGCCAAAAATCACTCTGTAAGTAGGAGGGGAAAAAAAAATGGCCAACAAATATATGAAAGAGTGCTCAACATCACTAACCATCAGGGAAATGCAAATCAAAACCATAATGAAGTATCATCTTACCCAAGTTAAAATAGCTATTGTCAAAAAGACAAAAAAATAACAAATGCTGGTGAGAATGTAGAGAAAAAAGAACGCTTATTCAGCATTGCTGGAAACGTTAAACTAGTATGACCATTATGGAAAATAGTTGGAGGTTCCTCAAAAAATTACAAATAGAACTACCATGTGACCCAGCAATCCCAGTACCAGATATTTATCCAAAGGAAATAATATCAGTGTATCAAAAAGATATTTGCACTCCCATGTTTTTTGCAGCACTATTCACAATAGCCAAGATATGGCATCAACCTGGATGTCCAACAACAGATGAATAGATAAAGAAAATGTGATATATACACATAATGGAATACTATTCAGCCATAAAAAGACTAAAATCCTGTCATTTGCAGCAAGATGGATGAGGCTGGAGGACTTTATGTTAAGTAAAATAAGCTAGGCACAGAAAGTTAAACACTGTATGTTCTTGCTTATATGCAGAAGCTAACAAAGTTGATCTCATAGAAGTAAACAGTAGAATAAAGGTTACTAGTAGCTGGAAAGGATAGGGGGATAGGGGATACAGAGAGATTTTTTAAAATATACAAAATTGCAGCTAGATGATAGGAATAAGTTCTAGTGTTCTATAGCAGTAGAGGATGACTACAGTTAAAAATAATATATATTTTCAAATAGCTAGAAGAGAGGATATTGAATGTTCCCAGCACAAAGAAATGATAAGTGTTTGAGATGATGGACATGATAATTACCCTGGTTTGATCACTAGACATTATATTCATCAAAATATCACTATGTATTTAATAAATTCATATAATTTTTATGTGTATAATATAATTAAAAAATAAATCAAATTTTAAAAAAACATGTCTACATGGATGTCTCCAAAGCAGTCACTCAACAAACATTTGCTGAATGTCTTAGGTGTTTGGGTATTAGAAGTCAGGTGAATTTTTTTTTGGTATCTGTCTTAATTTTTTTAGAAGTTGTTATAATTTGTTTCTCTTTCTCAAAAATGAGGTTTCTTTCTGATCTACTGAACACAATTCTGTCAGTTGATCATACTCTCTGTGCCCCAAATCTTTCAAATAAGGCCACTGCTTACAAGTCTGGGTCAAATACTTCATCCTTTTATTCTAAGCCATTTTCTATCCTATTTCCACTTCTTAATCCTATGAGAAGAGTAGAGAGGGAAAGAGAAGGGGGAAAAAGGAAGGAAAGAAAAGGAGAATACAGGAGAGAATAAAAGCGGAGGGCAGGGGGAAGTGATGGTAAGGAAGGGATGGGTAGGGAGAATTTTTCCATGGTCAGATCAGTTAGGGACACACCACATCCTATTGTTAACATTTAAAGATTTGCAATACGCATCTCTCAGTTGGTATTAGAGTGTCCCTTAAGAACCAGGGAATATTGGCTTGGTACCCCATTCTATGATTTGCAGAAAGTATAATGCCTGCTCCAAGCCTTTCGGTGATCTCATACATAATTTATATTCTCATGGTCACTCTTGGCTCAGAGATTCCCATTCTACTGAGTTGGTTCAGCTTTCTGAGCATGATGTTCTTACTTAGCACAGCATTAAACAAAGCCTTTTACTAGGTTTCCATGAGAAAATTATTTATGTAGGCTATGGTACATTGCACAAATGTCCCCAACTATTTTTCTCTCTGTATCTACACCCCTTTGCAACGTGATGCTACAGCTACTCCCATCAAATGTAGAGCCAATTTTCTCTCCTTTGAATCTAGGCTACACTTTTGACTTGTTTTGGCCAACAGAAAGCGAGGTAGGGATAGTGACAGTTGGAACTTAATACACAAGAGACCTTGGGTGCTTCTGCTCTGTTTGGGATCCTTGCCGATACCATGTGAATGAACAAGCCTAGTCTAGCCAGCTGGGGAATGAGAGACCATATGGAGCAGAGATGAGCTATCTCAGTTGAAGCCATCCTAGACCAAGCAGGCCACAGCTGACCTAGCAGGTGATGGATACATAAGCTCACTGAGAAAGCTAACTGATACATAAAGTCTTTTGTATATGTTTGTATACAGATTTTACTCAAGTTTTGAGGGAGATAAATTTTGTCTATCACCTTAACTCAAACAACTTAAGGACAAGTATTAGATATCCCTATTCTCACAATTTTGCTATGCTGTTTTCTTTATCATCCCCATGTCCCCACCATCTCCTCATTCTCAGGAGGCAATCCTCCAAGCCCCTTTTCCCCCAAGGTCCCTGTGCCTTTGAATGTAGTGTAATCCAGCCCTCTCCAACCCCTGCCACCAAATTCAAATCAGGACTTCACTCTGCATATCCAAAGAGTCACTTGTGCACTTCATTCACTTTTGTTGTTCCCTACAGTCCCAGCCTTCTTCCCTCACCACAAGCTCCTTCAAGGGGAAGAGAGAAGCATGTAACCGTGCACCTATTTTGTCACTGATGGGAATTGTGACACTTAGGGCATAATGCAATGCTTTAATTAAACACTGTAATTAAACACTACAGTTAGTTACATTTCTATTAAACATGTTAGCATTTGAAACTTTTTGAGAAGTCTTACAATAAAGACATATATTTCACTTTGATTAGGCCAACATTTTGCAAACAGTTAACCAAGAAATAGACTCACACTCTCTGTGTGTGTGTAAAACCCAGTTTATTATTCTGCTAAACTACCCTTTCTCAGAACACACTTTGGGAAATGCTGCCCCTTCCCACATGGTCTGACCCCCTCCTCCTCACCAGCACAAGAAATGCCCTGGCAAATATTTGATTCCATAGTTGATGTACTGTAACCAATATGCCATACTGCTCCCTAATTACATTTATGCCCATGTTAACAGAATTTTAAGGCATTGCACCTAGCCACAGATGGCTGCACTTACTTTAATAGACATGATAAATGAGTGTACTATTTATTGAATTATCAGAAATTTCAGGCTTGAGATTTTGCTTACTTTCCTCCCCAAACTGCAATTTTCTGTCACAGCAGACTTGCATAGAAGCAAGGTCATGGTGAGATAACAAGAGAAGCAAAAAATGCCAGGACAGAATTAGAGTAATCATTACAATCATTAAAAGAAGCATTAGGAGTTTATTATGAGCCATAACAAGGAGGTTCACAGCCCACAAACTTAGCAGACTGAGCTCTACTTGCTATAATTATATTAGGGATGGTTATGGTTTGCATATTTATTGTATTATACTTTGAGATCATGTATAACATTTAAGTAAGGAAAGGTTTTTAGGAATATTAGTTTCAGTCTAAATTTAATTTTTGAATTGTAAGCAATGCATAGTACATCTAAACCACAGTTAAAGTGAAAGTCTTTGCTTTGCTTTGTACCTAACAACATATCTTCTTCGGAAACTTAAAAAAAAAAATCCAACCTCCAACCATCCCCACCTCAAAAACTGATCTTGATTCAACTATGGCTCTGACACTCAGCTCTTTAATTTGGTCTTTGCTAACAGCTGACTTCAATTTTTGCCTGTTTATGGAAGTAAATTAAAAGAACACACTGTCTGTGATCCAGTGGCTCTTTGTGGTAGGAGTCCTATTCAATTCCTAAATCAAAACCCAGATAGTTGTCAGGAGAACTAATCCTTACGTAAACATGATTGCATTTGTACAGCAGCTCATAGAGAAGCTCGAAGAGACCAGGAGGAAGTATGTCACTTTCCCAGGTACTTCATGGGTCAATGTCTTTGTTATTTCAGTTTCTAAGGAGTTTAGAACAATGCATATCAGCTGCAGAAGCTTCAGATGATTGGTGTTTGGGCAGTGGCTTTGTGCACACATAAGTCCCTGTTATTTGCTGATTGCAAGAGCATCCCCCTGGTGTCAGTACTCAGGAAACAAATACTTGAAACTAAGGCTCCAACAGCCTTATATGACTTTCCTCAAATTTAAGAATGCTTTGGTAAAAGACAGCATTAAATCTCATAAAAGAAGACTTAATTATATGTATAAATAAACTGACAGTGCTGCATATGCTATTTCTAGGTTTTCTTAGCAAATGAACAAAACCAAAAATATGATTTTACTGACAGTGGGAGGCCTTTATTAAAGCTTTATGACTTCTTTTATGGTTTTGAAATCTTCAAATCTAGAAATCACCAGGTCATTGTGATTGTTTCTTTTCCTTGACATGTGATATTTTTTGGAAATGCAGACATATCTCATCTTATTGCACTTTATTACACCCACAGATATTGTATTTTTTGCAGCAACCTTGTATTGAGCCAGTCTATTCACGCCATTTTTTTCCCAACAATATGTGCTCTATGTGTCACATTTTGGGAATTCTCACAATATTTCACACGTTTTCATTATTATTATATCTGTTATGGTGATCTATCATCAGTGATCATTGGCGTTACTATTGTAATTGTTTTAGGCCACCACAAATTGCACCCATGTAAGACAGTGAACTTAATTGAATAATGTTATGTGTGTTCTGACTGCTCCCAAAACTAGCAGTTCTCCTCTCTCTCTCCCTCTCCTTGGGGCTCACTATTCCCTGAGGCACAATACTATTGAAATTAGGCCAATTAATAACCGTACAGCAGCCTCAGGTGAAAGAAAGAGTCACAAGTCTTTAACTTTAAATCAAGAGCTAGAGATGATTAAACATAGTGAGAAAGGCATGCCTAAAGCAGAGATAGCTGAAAGCTAGGCCTCTTATGCCAAACAGTTAGCCAAGTCGTGAATGTAAAGAGAAAGTTCTTGTAGGAAATTAAAATTGCTACTTAAGTGAACACCTAAATGATGCAAAAGCAGAATGGCCTTATTGCTGATATGGAGAAAGTTTTAGAGGTCTGGTTACAAGATTAAACCAGCCAAAATATTCCCTTAAGCCAAAGCCTAATCCAGAGAAAAGCTCTCTCTTCAATTCTATGAAGAGAGAGAGGTGAGGAAGCTGTAGAACAAAAGTTTGAAGTTATTAGAGGATGGTTTTTGAAGTTTAAGGAAAGAAGCCTTCTCCATCACATATGCAAATGCAAGATGAAGCAACAAGTGCTAATATAAAAGTTGTAGCAAGTTATCCAGAAGATCTAGCTAAGATGAAGGTGGCTACACAAAGAACAGATTTTCAATGTAGATGAAACAACCATATATTGGAAGAAGCGATCTAGGACTTTCATAGCTAGAGAGGAGAAGTCAATGCCTGGCTTTAGAACAGCCTAACTCTCTTATTAGTAGATAATGCAGGTAGTGACTTGAAGTTGAAGCCAATGCTCATTTACCATTTAAAAAATCATAGGGCCCTTAAGAATTATGCGAAATCAACTCTGCTTGTGCTTTTATAAATGGAACAACAAAGCCTGGCTGACAGCACATCTGTTTACAGCGTGGTTCACTGAATATTATAAGCCTACTCTTGACATCTACTGATCAGAAAGATTCCTTTCTAAATATTACTGTTCATTGACAATGCACCTGGTGACCAAAGAGCTCTGGTAGAGCTGCATAAGGAGATTAATGTTGTTGTTTTCATACCTACCAACACAACATCCATCCTGCAGCCCAGGGATCAAGGAGTAGTTTTGCCTTTCAAGTCTTATTATTTAAGAGATACATTTCATAACACTATAGCTGTCACATATAGAACTTTGACAGAACTTTGATAGAGATGCCATAGCACTTTGAGGGGTTCAAGAATTCAGTGAAGGAAGTAACTGCAGATGTAGTAGAAATAGTAAGAAAACTAGAATTAGAAGTGGAACCTGAAGTTGTGACTGAATTGCAGCAATCTCATGATAAAACTTTAATGGATGAAGATTTACATCTTATGAAGCAAAAAGTTTTTCTTGAGATAAAATTTACTCCTGGTGAAGAAGCTGTGAACATTGTTGAAATGACAAAAAAAAACCCAAACACTTAGAATATTCCATAAACTTAGTTGGTAAAGCAGTAGCAAAATTTGAAAGGTTTGCCTCTAATTTTGAAGGAAGTTCTATTGTGGGCAAAAAGCATCCTATAGAGAAATATTTCATAAGAGAAAGAGTCAATTGATGTAACAAATTTCATTGTTGTCTTATTTTAAGAAATTGCTACAGCCATCTCAACTTTCAGCAACCAACACCCAATCAGTCAGTAGCCATTGATATCAAGGCAAGACCCTTCACCAGCAAAAAGATTACAACTTGCTGAAGGCTCAGATGATCATTAGCATTATTTTAGCAATAAAGTATGTTTGATTAAGATAATGTACTTTTTTTTAGATATAATTCTATTGCATACTTAGTAGTCTACCCTATAGTGTAAACATAACTTTTATATGCACTGGGAAGCCAAAAATTGTATGTGACTTGCTTTATTGTGATATTCACTTTATTGTGGTGGTCTGGAATGCCTCAGGAGGCATTATGGGTTCAATTCCAGACCACTACAATAAAGCAAAGTGCAAGAAAGCAAAGTATGCCTGTATCTTTTTCTGGGGGTTAATTTCCATGGATTCTAGGCAGATAGGAGGGCACGATCAAAGGTCCTGAGATGGGGAGGAAGAAGGGAAAAGAGGCGGGTGTGTCTGGGACAGGTTAGTGTGGGTGAGCGTGCACTAGCTAAGATTATAAAGGTGGGCTGTGGTCAGGTGTGAAACCGCAGGACGTCAGAGCTTGTTTGCAATGCAGTGGGAAGTGCAATGGGAGGTTTTAGGCAGATCACTCTGACTGCTCTGTGGGAGAGAAGGGAACAAGGGAATGAATGGAGAGATGAAAATAAATTCAAATCTATTTTGAAGATTCTATGTGAGAGGTATTATCCTAGAAGGGGGACAAAAGTGATAAAGGCCATAGTACATATGTGTGAATTTTAAATTGCAGGAATCTCAGCATCTACCAGAAGAATTGATAAAATACAGAAAGTTGTAGTTGACAATAAATGCTATCATAGCGTCGAACACATAACACTTTGGAAAGCGTGTAGAATAGGAAACCAATGCATAGGAAAACAACATGTAAAAAATGTTCGTAACAAATTGATTCTCAGCTATTTGTCTAGAAAGTATAGTGTGATTGCAGTTGCAACACTGTGATAGAGAACTTTAGAGTTATTTCTGTAGTGCATATCTCTGAATTTATTAGTGAAGGAACTGGAGCTTTGAAAGGTTAGTGTCTCGCCTAAGAACATACAGATGGGGAATCACAGAGGCAAACATTTAGTCCTTAATGACTTGTGTTTAGTGGTAAATAAGAAACAGGGTTCTCCTGCTCATCAAGGTTTCCTAATTAAGACAAAGAGATTGACAGTGACTACAAAGTTTCTTGCTTGAGCACCAGGGCAGATGGACATGTCATTGATTTAAATAAGGAACACTGTGGGAGGAACAGGTTTTGGGGTGTAGGGAGTGCACAGGAAGAAAAGAATGGATTCAATTTGGAGGTGCCTGTGACAAGTTCAAGTGGTAATATTAGCAAAGGCAATCACAATAAAAGGCTGGTATCCATCTAATAAAAACCAGATCAGTGACATCATCTCACTTTAATTCCTGATACAAATTAGAAGTAGAGACAATTTATTCCTGATAAAATAGTTATTTTAAATAAGGGTATCATAATAGACAGATATGTTTACATTCTCATATGTACTAATTACTCCCAAGTGAAACAGGAATGGTGTCCCATTTCCAGGGAGCTTAAAGAGAATTTTATTTTTTGTTTGCTTGCTTATTTAATTAAATTAATCTTATGAGTGGCAGACATTGTATATTGTTCTGTTGTTGTTGTTATTTATTTTTTTGCTGGCATGATCAACTAGGCATGTATGTTGTTTTAATCAGCTAGGCAGAAGGAAACATCCACAGCAGAATTTATTAAAAAAAAAAATCCTGAATTATTTATGTTATAGACTGTTCTAGGTACTAGAATTATTTAAAAAGACAAACTTTGGATCTGCTCAGTGCTCCTCTCAGCAACATGCATAGAACATGATCCTGCATGAGGATAGTGCTGGTGACAGGGTTAGAGAAAAAAGGGACATCAATCCACAACACAATACATAAATCATAGCCCAGGAAATTCATCTCTCAATTTATAATTACAATTAATTGGATCAGGATAGGCTTGATTAAATAAAACAGTTTAGAAATCTGAAACATACAACCAGAATCGCTGCATTCAGATGTTAATTTTCCTGAAAGTGAGGCAAATCACAAGAAAATAAATGGACAGCAGAGATTTGTTAAGTGAACACACACATACATCAACACAGCCACCACCATCATGACAATAATTTTCTTGATATGTTTTGGAGCTAGCATAATTCAAGTATCCTTTGATTAAAAACATCAGGCTAAATATTCCTTATACACAAATAAGGCATTGTGGTTCTTTGGAGAAGGTGGAACTTCCCCTGGGTCACTGTGCTTTATTCTGATTGGATGAAATGGTTAAGGGGCGAGGAGAAGGGGACCTCCACTTACTAAAAGAAGCAATGGGGGCCATGCATTCGCTACCCTTCCTGGTGCTTTTGGCCAAATCAAGAGATTCAAATATATACCAGTTTCTTCCCCATTATAGAGCTAGAAAAGAGGGGGTACTTTTGAAGGCACTTCTTTATCTTCAGTTTCTTGAAATCTTCCAGTGGAGAAAAACAGCTGACCCAAAAGAAAAGAGCTGTGATTGGGTAAGCTGGGGAGGAGGTGGGCAAGGCAGTGGGGAGAAGGCTGGAAGTTCCCCCACTTCATTATCCTCTTTGACATTTCGAGTAAACTATCAATCATATCTCAGAAGGGGTTTAGGTCCAATACTCTGAGACGCATCTGGTTATCATTCCCAAGGGAAATTAGCCCCTGCTGTGTCATTATCCTGTCAAGAAATCAAAGGCCTCAGAGGCTGCATCAGAGGCTGGGGTTTGCCTTTGCTTGTCTATTTTTCTGTGACCCTCACCTGTGATTGGCTTGCAGTTGCCTGAACGCACAGCTATCATCACTACATCACTACCTCCCTCTTCTGAAGGCTGCTTTGCTGTATCCCACTTCTCATTTTGGGGGCGGTGGATACCTTGCATACATTTTGTATTAACTTCAGAATTTAATAATAATTCATAACATTGTTTATAAGGAAACATATTTTCCTGTTTCCAAGCCATCAACTTGAATTCTACCACTCAGCCTACCTGTGAATTGGCCACCTTTGTACCTTTTTAGTCTAACTTCCTATATCTCCTTCTTCAGTGTGGTAGGCCTATGAGGGAAGTAGTGTGGAGATTAAATAAAATGAGGTGAATTAACATAGAGATTTCTTCCTTGGAATCTTAAGACTAGAGATTATCATAAAGTCATATAGTCAATTTCTCTTATGTTATATCTGGTCAAATTGTGGCCCAGGAACTCATAATTGGAATGATCATATAATTACTACCCAGGGCAGGATCTACATGTATAAAATGGGACAATGTTGGATGCACTGAGACACACACCCTACTCATAATCAAATTTACCCAGCATGATATGTTAATGACAGAGATGACATCATAAACCTGGGAATCCTGGAGCTTTTGTCCTTATGTCACATGGAATGAAAATATGATTCATGCAACTTATAAAAAAATTCTATTAACAGGATTATCTCTGTAATCCTGCTTTAACACAAGATAAAATGTTTTTCATATTAAGTTAGCCTTATACCAAAGTTAATTTGCAAGCTATCCTTGTTAATATTTTACAAATGATAAAATTTATGTTGATAATTATAACATTTATTAAGTTTTATTTAATTTATAGAAATTTGTTTAAATTCTATAAATAGAATTTATATAAAATATAATTTTTTTCATATTTTAAGTAATTATGAGAATCAAATGGATCTGAAAGTTCTTGGCAAAGTGTGTAGTTATAGAGAAACCAAGTCCCAATAACCTTTTATGAGATAAAATAAAAGTAAAATAAAGGAAAATTATCATAGAGGAACATCTAGTAAGTCACTGCCAATAACCTTTCAAAATATATTCATTTTATGAAGAAGAACATATTAAAATGTGGTGAAGCCAAAAAAAGAGGTGAAACATATTTATTTTAGAGAACCCTTTATTGATAGATTCTAGCATAAACATGGACAACATTATAAATTATCATAATTGCAGTCACATAAATTCTAATCACATAATTGCAACAGGTCACCTTTAAAGCAAATAAACTTGAGGTGATCTAAGTGGTGAAAACTGAAAGAATAAGGATATCAGGATCATAGTTCTATTTCTTGGGATCCCATTTCTTGGACTCAAACCATTGACTCTTAGCAACTATCGATCACAGCATTATTTTCCCTTCTTTTTAACTACCTGACAGTTGACCTCATGGCCAACTGAAAATAAATATTACCATTGCCTTATTCTAGAAACCATGTCTTACATTAGACCTCCCTACAAAGAAGAAATCTAACTTATTACAATGTGAAGTGCAAACTTGGTACTTGCCCAAGTAAGTGAATTATAAAAATAGATTGTGAGATTTATCTTCTATGGTTTGGATGTTTGTCCCCTTTAAAAATTCATGCTGAAATTTCCTTGCCATTGTAACAGTATTAAGAGGTGAGACCTCTAAGAAGTGATTAGGTCATGAGGGATCCACCCTGTGGGTGGGATTGGTGCTCTTATAAAAAACGAGTTTTTCCCTCTTGTTCTCCCTCCCTCTGCCTTTCTCTCTCCCTTTTCTTCTCCTTCTCTTTTTCTCTCTTCCTCTGACCTCAACCCTGAGATGACATGGCAAGAAGGTCCTCACCAGATGCCAGCACCTTGATATTGGACCTCCCATCCTTCAGAGTTGAGAGCTAATAAATTCTGTTCATTATAAATTACTCAGTGTCATACATTCTATTATAGCAAAACAAAATGGATTAAGACATTATATTATATCAACATCCAAAAATAAATTTAGGCTCTGAAAGATCAAAGCCCCTTAGAGATTTCTAGCAACACAATTAAATTCTGTCTACACAGTAATCAGGTTACTAAACAGATACAGGGTGTTCAATTTTTGGATGAGAAGGGTATTTCTCACATTTTTACTATCACTATTTGAATATTAACTTACAAAACAATCTCTGTCCTAACTAGGGGGGATAAAGGACTGCTCTATGAAGTTAAAAGGTCAACGTTTGATATGAGCATTCCTTGAAGCTGAAGTATTCATAAGAATTATCTGGAGAGTATGCCAGTTTTCTGGATCTCAGAAATTAGAAATTCTAATTCTGTAGAGCTGGAGTGGAGGGAGAAGAGGAATCATCACTTTTGAGAAGTGCTGGGGAAGTGTCATTCTGCAACTTGAGTCTCATGACAGTAGCTTGTAGACAACAGTTTGATTTAGAAATAGGAAAGTACTTAACCTGGAAAGTTTACCTGTGTGCTTCAAACACTATTTGCCAACAGATTTTTTCTTCTGAGTTTTAATAAACTATAACATATTTTTGCATGCTTTGTGAACTTAGGATAAAATATTTTAACAGTTTATTTCATTAAATATTATATAATCATGGGAGGTATAAGAACTATATTTGTCTATTTTCACATCATAGAAAGAGAATGTGTCTCTGTGTGTGTGTTTGTGCGTGTGCAGGAAATTGAAAAGCTTGGATGCAATAATTAAGGTTTTATCTTTTTAAAAAAGAGAATCTTTAATAAAATTGGTTTGTATGTAAAAAAATAGTTGTTTAGATATTCTAGCCTACTTTTTCTATGGGCTTCAAAATATGCTTTCTCTCTTAAGATTAAAAAAATTCATTTGGTTTCTCTTTTAGCTGTATAAAGCTATCCTCAATAAAGTATAACATTGAAAAGGATAATGAAAAACAATGGAATATAATATACTATTATAATATATATACTATATTATACTATAGTATACTATTATAATATATGTAATATATTATAGTATAATATATTATACTATTATACTATACTAATATATACTATAATAGTATGCTATTATAATATATATACTATTATAATATAATATACTAATATAATATAATATAATATAATATCAAATAACTAACATTTAAAAAAGAAATCAAAGTCCGTATAGATAGAAACAAAAAAAATTGTGAAAATTCTGAGGGAAAGTTTTAGGAGCTGTGATTGTTTAGTCTAGAGATGGGATTGTTAGGGAATATTTTTTATAACGACCAAGATTGAAACAGGTTATAATGAGAAGAAAGCTGACATTTCTTCATCTCAACTAGACAAATAAAGTAGGCTTCTTGGTGATTTTACAAGCATTTGTTCATATCTTCTTAATAGAAATTTCTCTCATCTCTCTCCTTCTTTGTCTCCTTTTTCCCTTTCTTCCTTCCTCCCTTCTATAAATATTGAGCATCTGAGACAGGCACAAAAGAAATGAGATTGGTTTAACTTATTTACATCTGGGAAGATTTCATGGAGAATGTTGCTTGGCTATATCAATATTTTATAAGATATCTGCATATAAAATAATATGGTACACATTGTATAGAAGGTTTCTCACAAAGACTGCTTACTTGGGGAAAGTTCAGTCTAACTTTCGCTTTGCTAATCTCTAACAAGAGATTCCAGTAACATAATTCAATTCTAGGGTGTAGAGTATTACAGAAATTAGCAATTCCTGAACAGTGGAGAGGCCAGCAGAAAACTTTTTTTCTGTTACTGGTTTTATTGATCTTACTTGGGTTAGATTATTAAGTCCACTTAGCAGGTTTTCCCCCCAGATTGCTACTCTGTTCTTTCATTTAATGATCAAAGAAATATACTATTGAGTACAAGGAGTGCCAAATCAGATCTCAGGAGTACCTAGTTCTATTTTTAACAATTATTGATGAGAAACTTTGAATAAGCTGCTTAACCGGTCTGAGTTTCATCTCTTTCTTCTGCTCCATCAGCCCTCCTGTGACATACATGTGGCTTGTTGCATGAGTCAGGGTTCTCCAGAGAAACAGAATCAATAGGACATATACAGATCTATAAGAAGAGACTTATTACGGTAATTAGCTCACGTGATTATGGAGACCAACAAGTACCACCTTATGTTGTCTGTAAACTGAAGAACTAGGAAAGCAAGTTGTGTAATACTTTCCAAGTTCAAAGACTTGAAAACCAAAGGAGCCCATGGGGTAAGTTTCAGTCGGAGGCCTGGGAACCAGAGGGCCACCAGTGTAAGTCCTGGAGTCCAAAGGCCCAAGAACCAGGAGATCCAGTATTCAAAGGCAGAAAAAGATGAATGTCTTACCTCAAGAAAAGAGACAGCAAATTTGTCCTTCTTCCACCTTTTTCTCCTATCTGGGCCCTCAATGGATTGGATGATGCCTCCCCAAACTGGTGAGGGCAGATCTTCTTTGCTCAGTCTACTCATTCAAATGTCAGTCTCTTCTGGAAATATCCTCACAGACACCCTTAGAAATAATGTTTACTAGTTTCTGGGTATCCCTTTATCTACTGCAGTTGACACATAAAATTGACCATCACATGTGTTTTCTAAGAAACATTCCTCTTATATTTTGGGGCTCATATTGGCTCAGGCTAGGACTTGGAAATAGAGCCTCCTACTAGGTACAGTATTGATAAATGAACTCATGAGGCCAGCAGAGCACTCCATCCAAAAAGAGGGACCATAGCACTTCTCTGGCCAAGCAAATATGCATCAATGGCTACCCAAGGAGGAGGTAGCAAGCAATACTGAAAGGTGGCATAGAAGAATGATGAAGAAGGTGACAGAAGATAGTAATAATTAGGACCCAGGCAAACTGGAGGTTGGCACTGAGAAACCGTGTTAAGCAGTGGGCTGGAACTGAGTTCCTGGAGGAGAGACTGGCAGAGACAGAAAAGTCAGGTAACAGGAAATGAGGGTTCGGGAACAAAGCCTTGTAGTCAACTGGGTCTTAGCCTTAGAACATCTAGACGTGATTTGAGTGAATCAGTAAATGCTTTCTAGAAAAAATGTATACGGCTTAAAAATGACTATATTGCATCTCTTTATTCATATAGGACAATAATAGAATAATAGGTTTTCACTAAGTCAAACTTCTCTGCTGCTCCAAGTCACATGTAAGTCAACCAGAAGCCTCCATTTCATGTCATAGTTTGCCATCTAGTGGCTGATCATGGTATAAAGCAAAACCTGCTCAACCCCAAACTTAGATTTCTGTATGCTTTGTTGAAAACCTGAGGCATTCAACTTTGCAAACTTGGCAATTCTATTTGTTTCCTTGACATGCTGTCTTGCTCCAAAGAGAATATATGGTAGCTTAGCTTTGGGGTTGGAATTTCAGATTATGACAGGGCCAGGCAAATTTGAGAGAGTAAAATCAAACAAAATTACAAATAAGTTTTTACTCACTATTTTTCTTAACATTAAAACATCCCTTTCCTTGGTATTTCTTTCCCATTTAGAGTTTATAGAAACTGAAATCCAATAGGTTTTTCCAATCCAGTCATTCTGGTTGGTTTATTTTATTATGGTATGCTAAAACCAACCCAACTCTCATTTAATTATGTCAAATGGTGTAGATCATTGTTCCCATACTTTATCCAGATTTTGTTATCCCTTTGCATTCCTTGTTTGTGAAGGAAGTATCACTTGACATTTTTGCATCATTAAAAACAATCTATGGTTCAATATATTTTTGCCTCACGTGAGACATGACTCTGATTAGCTTACAATTTAACCACTTTGGTACCAGCGTCGACTATTGTTGATAGCCACAGATGAACGTGCATAGCAACTTTAGCTGACAGCCGTGATATGACTTTTTAAATTTTTCATTCAAAAAAATAAAATTGTGAACATTTAAAAATAACATAATGAAAACATATATGTATATGTTACCCATTCTGATTTACATTACAATTAAAGCTGCCTGTAAAGTAAAACAAGCTTTCAGTGCTTTAACTCTTTCCTCATCACACAAGAGCAAAACGGATCTGTCATCAATGCATAGCACAGACTATTGTGCGGACTGTGAGTGTTGGCTGTGGGCAAGGTTTCATGGCCAGTGAGCGCCATACCGAAGTGGTTAAATAAAATATTGGGAAACTTTTATTCCTTGATCTACCCAGCATTAAGTCCCTTTAGGACTGCTTAACAAAAGGTTTGTACTGTGGGAAATGTGTGACTGACAATCCACATTTAGCAGTCAGCAAATGCTGATGGTCAAATGAATGCAGGGGGAATGCCCTTGTGTTGAACAGTTTAAGTGACAATCTGAGAAGAGCACAGTGTACTTCAAAACCACATTTGGAGAAAATGTTGAATGCATAGAAATTTAGCTTGGTTTAGTGGTAAAGAGCATGCTTGGCAAGGCATAGACAGATTTGTATTCTAGTTCTGATACTTACTAGGTGCGTTGCCTTGCTTAAGTTTTTTAATCTTTAACTTCAGTTACTTTATCTGTCAAATAGGGACAAAAATTGTACTTGCCTTATAAGGAAATTGTGATAATTAAATATTAATAAAATAATTTATGCATAGCTTCATCTTAGTAACAGTGTCTGGCACATAGTAAATACTCAATAAATAGAAGTTGTTATGATGATATCGCCGATAATGATTGGCAGACAATCTATGTTTCACCACTAGCTTTCTAATTCTGCCTAAATAACTTTTACAATGCATATTCTTGGCTTACTCTCAAGTAACTATGAGATTCTCCTTTGGGAAGCCTCTATAATAAGCACTGTAGCCTGAAGAATGATTAGCATATGATAGCTGAAGACATTTCATTTCAAACAAGAGGTGAAAAACTCTCAAAAAAGAGAAGAGTCCAAAGACATGGGCCCCATTCACTGCAGCACTGTAGGCCTTGGCTGTGCCAATGGGAATTCTCCATGGCCAGCATGGTGCATAAGGAAGGAAGAGAATCTATTTTTAAATCCTCAAAATATATTTTCGATACTGTGAAACTTTGAGTTGGAGCAGGGACTCAAATGGGAACAAGAGCCACCTGGTTTACAACAATAAAGAAGGCCCTTTGCAGACCTTGCAGGAGGGGAGATGAGGGGAAGGAGATGAGAGTTTGAGACAAAATGAGCCATTGCAAGGCCGATTAGAGCTCTTGTTCTACCATTTCCCAGCGAACTTAATTTGTAGCAAACCACTGAGCCCTGTGGAGTCTGTTCCTTTGACATCCACAGGAAATAATGGGGTATTTGGAGCCAATCACAATATACCATGGAGTCTGTATCTTTGACATCTACAAGGAATAGTGCAACCCATCCAGGAATGCTCATTGGATTGCACCATCCTGCGAAAGTGGAAACCATGACAGCAGGTACCAGCCTGTCCTGCCTGTCACTTGGGTGTCTGTGTGCATAGCACAATGTTCTGTACGTTGGTGTTCACAAATTACTTGTTGGTGGAGTGAGCCAAGTGCACTCATTGCATTTCTCCACCATGAACTCCAGACATGTATCTACAACTGCACAAAGGAGTTTCCCAATTGTACAAAAATCAGCAGGCACAAAAAAATCACAAAACCAGCAGGTAAAAAACTAATCCTTTGGTTTCCATCACTATAGCCCAATTCTTCTGTGAATGGCACTATTAATCTTGTTGTTCGTGTCAGAAACCCTATTTTCAGCCTTGTTTCTTCTCTTTTCCTCTAACTCCTAGCTGTATTTGGAGCATGTGCAGTTCTCTCTACCTCCACTACCACTCCTTCATTTCCGAACTCTGAACTTGCCTGGATCACTACAAAAACCTTTCAGTTTGCTTTTCCCACGTCTACTCTTCTCCTCCAATCCATTCATGAGAACTGATAGACCACTGGGAAATGAAAACATTCAAGCATACAGTCAAAGCTGAAGAAAGGAGGCCTGTGTTATGGTGGGCAGAGTGTTGGGTTGGAAGAGAAGGGATCCCAGTTCTAGTTCTGGTTCTATTACTGCCTGGGTAAGTGGATCGGGGCATCTCCCTGCCTCTCTGGCTATTGGCTTTTTCATCTATAAAATAAAGACTTTGGATCAGATGATTTCTAAAGATACTTCAAACTTTAAAATTCAATGATTTTGTTAAAGATGTTTCTAATTCTGGAGCAAATGCCTTTTACAGTGCTTCAAAATTGATTTTAATAAAAGAGTTGAGTCAGATATCCCCATTTTTGAAATCTGCAGGCTTCGAGCAGTGGCCAAATTAAAAAGGATTCAGGACTCAGATGGACACAATTGCTTTTACCATGATTCAACTTTCATTATTCTTCAACCTTATTTCAAATTTGGAGAGCTTTGAGTTGATAAGTGAGCTGTTCTATTCATGAAACTTCTGGCCATTTTATGCTCATAGTTTTGAAAGAGATAAACTGATTTTATGGACAATCTTTGAAATCTCAGTTGAAAATATTATGTTTATTCATATACCAGCAATATGGTAATGAGGAAACAAGAAAGCAGTGGACTAAAGACTCTCTAAAACAGGGATCATATCTTATTTTTGCTCCCTATTGTAATCCCAGAGCACAGAACAGTTGTTCCAAAAATATATGTTGAATCAAGCAAGGAAAATAAAATATTAGAGATTATTTCTGCCAGCCGATTATCTAACAAAGGAAATGTTTGTGGACTGTAGTGAGGGTTACTGTGTACAGTTGCACAGGTGCCTGATTGAAGGGGTAATGCTGTCGGTTGATTGCAGTTCTCCACTTCACATCCTTCCCCCCTGTAATGTGACTTTGAAACTCCGCCATCAAGAGGTGGAGTCTATTCCTTATCCCTTGGGGCTGTAACTTGCTTTGGCTAATAGAGTGTGACAGAAGTGGCCTCAAAAGGACTCGCAGACTCTCCATGACAAGCCTGGGCTGGTCTGCTGAAGGTTGAGAGACCATATGGAGCAAAAATAAGTTGTTCCAGCTAAAATTATCCTAGACCAGCCAGCCCTCAGCCAGTTTGGAGCTGACTGCAGATGAATGGAAAGCCCAGTTGAGATGAAGCAGGACTGGCCTGTATCAACAGAACAGGTTGGCCAACTCAGAGATTCATGGGAAATAAATAGTTACTTTAAGCTAGTAAGTTTTGGAGTGGTTTGTTGCACAGTATAATTCTGGCAATAGATAACTGATAAAAGGTGAAAAGGGGCTCAAGTCCAGCCCATGATCATCCTGTTAAGCTAGGAATCTTAGTGTGGATTTGTATCTGCTAACAAGAAAGCATGTCTTTTTTCTGACTTGCATTTTAGCTAGAGGTAGCCCTGACTGTGGCTGTTGGAATAGGGAACATAATTTCCCATGAAATGAGGCCTCTGAAATTTTGATCAGAATAACTAGTTACTGATTTTACAAAAATAACATTTTATTTTCACCAACCAGCTGTGAAGTTTAATGTTACATTATGAAACAAGGATTTGCAAAGCTATTATACAAAAGCTTCTCACTAGCCACTTTGTCTATAGTCAGGGTACCTTCTGCCAGGGGAGCTGTGGTATCTTGGTACATGCAGTGGGTACGGTTCTCATAGGAGAAATTAGCATACATTTTCACTTATTGATGATTCTAAAAATATTAGCATAGTCTTTACTGAAACAGTTTAACATATTCATTGAAGAATGAAGTAGATAGTTCTGATGATCTCATTATTACGGGAAGCAAATACCCAGGGACAATTTGGTAACTTTCCAAATAAATCTTTAACTGCTATTGATCTGCTTAAACGAATCCTGTTTTCTGCTCAACTATAAGCGGCATGTCACTTAAATCTCATTCTGATTTTTAAAAGTCAGGAATTTTAAAAAATCAAACTTTTTTTAAGGGTTTATATAGGGCAACATCTATACAAACTGTTCAAAAGTGGTTGCAGTTGGATTTAAATATGAATTCCTTAAAGGCTTCTCTTTAACAAGGCTACAAACTGACTAATCCCCTAATGGGCTGATAATTCCAGATACAATCTGGTCATTTGTTCAAGCTAAATCCCTGTTTTTCTTATCTCATTTTACATATACAAAAATTGGATGAGATAAATCTTTATGTGCCCCTTTGCCTGTAGTGTAAAGATGTCTTTAACCTACTCAGGAAAGAAGTGTCTGTACATTTCTCTCACTAAATAGCATTTAATTAGAAATTGACTTAATTAAAAGTAATATGCCCTCAACTGGTGTTGATTGATTTAATTAATTAAGACTTAACAGGATGATGTGGTAGCCTAAAATGTGACAGCATCAATATGGGTAGAGGGATAGAATAAAAAAGATAATGATCTCATAGTATTATTCATTGCTTGGGCAATATTTGGAGTTACAGCCTTCAGTCTGAGCATAGTATTTTAGGGGGCACGTTGACAAACTAGAATGAGTCCAGAAGAGGACACCACACTGGTATACAGTCTAGGAACCCTGTCACATGAAACGTGGTTGAATAAGCTATAGATATTTATGCTAGAAAATAGGAAAATCATGGGAAACACCAGAGATTTGCATCTTCTGAAGGACTGTCATTAGCACAGAGATTTGGCTTCATCTAGTGTTCCAAGGGAAAGAATTTGGGATCTTCGAAACATTGTAACTCAAAGCACACCATTCCCAGGTGTTAAAAACACTCCTATGACTTCTCATTATTCTTACAACAAAATCCAGTTTTCCTATACCTGGCCCTCACCCCATCTGCCATTGCAGGTATCATTATGCAGAGTCTAGACCCCACTGATTTTTTTGCTTTTTGCTTGTGTTCCTTCAACACACCAAATTCAAACCCTCCTCAAGACTCTTACACTTACTGTTCCCTAACTAAGCAAGGAACTAAACGGACAATAAATGAAGCATTAGTAGTGAGCACAGGTTTAAGACAGCAGATTTTGCTCAATACAAGGAAGAACTGAGCATCAAAGCCCCAAATCCAAAGCCCTGGTAGAAAATGGAGGTTTGTCCATCTGGAATGATTAACGTGAGGGCTAATAACTTCCTGCCAGTGATGTTGTAGAAGGTGAATTGGTCGCTTTGGGTTTTACCAGACAGAAACTCGTCACAAATTGCCTTCGGCCGAAAGGGGAAGGCAATTTAACTGAAAAGTTATTTAACTGAAAAGTCCCAGTATGGCTAAATCCAGGTAATCAAACAATATCTGCAGGAACATTATTTATTCCAAGCACAGCTTCTGCTTCTCTCCGTGTTGGCCTCACTCACAGGCAGGCTGTCTCCAAGAGGAAGCAATGTGGCTTCCAGAAGTTCCAGGATTCTATTCTGCCTGATTAGCAACCCCAGAAAAAAAGAGTTGCTATTCCCTAAAAATTCCAGCAATGGTCTCAGGATTAACTATGTTTGGTCTGGCTTTGGCCCCATGTCTAACCTGAGCCAATCACTGGGGCCTGGAGATGAGATGCTCTGAATCACGCCACTTCTACGACTGGTGAAAAAAAATTGCACTTCTCACTACAGCCAGAAGTTGAATCAGCCTCACCAGAACAACATGAAATGAAATGGTGGGAGGGATGGTTCCCAAAAATAAAATAAGGGAGTAGCTAACAAAAGACAAGAAAGGGATGCTCGAAAGACAAAAACATGAGATTCCTGTTGTAAATGATATTCAATAAATATGTTCAAGGTTTTTATAATTGGCAAAAAAGTTAGATTACATGACTTCTAAGAATATGTCTGATTCTCAATGTTCTATGATAGAAAGAGTTGTTCCTTTGTCTTCACCTGCTCTGGTCTATGTCTTAGGAAGACCTGGTCCTATCTGACAGCTTGAGATGAAGGCAAAATAATGTGCTCCTGGCAAGTGCAGAACAGGTATTAGAGAAGGGGAGAGATAGTTGGAAATGACCTGAGCCCAGAATGAGTATGAATTGTGGGACTTGGCCCAGCCCCACAGCCTAGTTTGGAGGTACCACTGTGTGGGCCAATGAGAAAACACTATCCTCTTCAACATAATTCCAGAAATAATTGGAATCAAACATCCAGAGTCCTCATGTTACTCTTTGGCAACCTAGAATCTCTTACTGAAGCTAAATCTTTCAATGCCTTCTTTGAACGCTGCTACCTGATTAGGGGTTTATGGACCCTCTACTCCTATAAAACGTGGATCCAAGTCCCAGTCTGTGAGGGCCTTGTTCTCTTCCAGATACTCTCGGTGTTAGACAGATGAAAGTGTTTTGATACATTATCCTTCTCAGGTTAATACCTTTGTATTTTAAGCTGTCTCTTTGCCAGAAGGTGTTCCAGCTGAATCTGAACTAGAATTCATATTTTAGCTACAAATGGTAAAATTTTGAATGGATGGCCCCTCTCTCACCCTACAAACCAGGAATCGCTTTGCATGAAGCTATTAGCTGCTTTTGACAAAGAAGTTTTGGGTTAGTCTCAGGAGAGACAGATCAGAAGAAACAGAGATGGAGAGAGCTTCATGGACTCTGGCCCAGCCAGGCTCCAGGGATCGGATCTGACCTGGCCAAGATGAGGGTGACAGGTGATTCTCATGAAGAACTTAGTGAGTTGTATTTTATCTGTGGCATTATTGAGCACAGATGATAAAGTTAGATGAGTTGTTAGAGTGAGGGGCATTCCTCATTTCCAAAAGGGATTCAGCTTGGCTTTGGGGCACTGTCAGAATTGTGATGTGTTTTCTATACCGGTAGCATGCAAGGGCATTGTTTCAGCTTTTAAGAAAGTTTCAATTTGGAGCAATGGTGCACATGAGTTGATTTGCTATTTATGTTTGTTTCTGATAAGAGATTGAGAGTTGAGATAGTAAAGGGACAGACAAGGTGCACTTAGGCCCTCTTCTTGCTATTGAGAGGCATAGGGTTTAGGCTTTTTTCTAATGGAGATACAGCCACAAGTCCTTTGCTCAACCGATTATTCAAATGTAGGCTCATTCGTAAAGGCCCAAATTAGTTTCAATGCCTCACCCCGATGATAAACATTGACGGGAACTTAAGTTAAGGCAGCTGCACTTGGGGAAGAATGAAGTGCCCAAGGCAGGCTGGATAAAGAAGAGTGAGGAATCAGGTGGGAAAAGTGAGGAAGAGGGAGGAGCAGGTGGCTTCCCAGTTTTGATTCAAGTGTCTGGGTGGATGGAGATGATGAATAACATTTACTAAGCTGGGGACTATAGGAGGAGTTTTAGGTAAAATCTCATTATTCAAAAATGCATTTCTATAACATTCCAGTTAGTTTTGAACTGTAACTAGTATTTATATCCAAGAAGTGTGTCTGCTCTATATCTCTGTGTGTCTGACTGCGTGTGGATCCGTGTGTGTAGGGCTGGGAAGATCTGGAAAGGAGGAAGGGTGAGGGAAGCTTGACACCTGGGAGTCAATTGACAGAATGACATTAGCCAAATAAGTCCACCTCGTTCCTCAGTGGGCAGCAGATATTCTCCTTTGGGCAGTAAGGGATAAAATCAGGATACAAGGCAGACTTATGAGAGTGATACAGAAACGAAGTACTCTACTTCCTTAAATTCTGTTTTAGTTGTTTGCAGTCCTACTACGTTGGGAAAATTGCTCAGTGCCAACATAAGTAAAGTTTTCCAGTTTTTTTCTAAGAATGGTTGTGGTTTTAACTTCCATTGTGACTATTTCATTTATGTCACATTATTTTAATAAGCTAAAAATAAAAGCCTTCTCTTTTGAATGTACATTATGAGTCAGACAAGATACTTTATACCTGATATAATCATTAATATAATTCTAGCGAATATTCATTGAATATCTACCATGTAGGGCCTTTTTATTGCTTGTTACTAATTTATCCACATTAACTCTTCAAGCACAAGAGGTACCATGAATAGTACTATTTTCCAGATGAGGGAACTGAGAAACAAAGTGGTAATTAAGTAACTTATGGGAGGTCTCATAGAAAATAAGAAAGCTAAGCTTTAGACGCAAGAATGCTGGCTGCTCAGCCCAGTGGTCAACCCCATCACATAGACACGTGTGGCAGGCAACCTCAGAGATGCCACCAACGATTCCCTCCTTTTGGTATTATTCATGCCTGTGTGTAATTCCCTCCTCTGGCATATAGGCTTTAAAATTTGCTTCTAGGAACAGAAAATAGCAAAAATATTGAGACATTACTTGCAAGAGTATGTTACAAGAAGACAGTGCCTTCCATCCTGCTTTCTCCCTCCCTCTTTCTCTTCTTCCTTATACTTATTTAAACAAAACAAAACATAAAACAAAACCAAGCCAGATACCTTGTTGTGAGCTGCGCAATGGAGGCCTGCGCAACTGAGGCCTTCAGTTCAACAACCTCGAGGAACCGACTCTGGCCAGCAGCCCGGGAGTGACACGGAAGTGGATCCCTCAGCCTCAGTTGAGTCCCGAGACTATGGCAGCCCCGGCTGAGGGCCCGGCTGCAACCTCCTGAGAGATGCTGAGCAAGAGGCCCCTGGCACAACCACACTCAGATTCCTGACCCACAGAAATGGGGAGACCATAATATGTGTTGTGTTAAGCCACTAAGTTTGGGAATAATTTGATACCTGGGAATAGGTAATTAATAAAACACAAGTCCACAAACAGATTCTAGTCTCTTGCTTTCTCCCTTGGCCTAAAGTGCTCTATATCCTACTTTGGAGAAAGAAGAATGACAAAAAACAAAAGCTCTGCAGCAAGTTTAATCTTACTGTCATCATTAGCCTCTGCCTGTTGATAACGTTACACTCCTAAGCACCTATTTGTTTTTTATCGAATCTTAATTTCCTTCTGAAATATTGACTGTTTTTAAGCTTCTGACAGAGGCAGTCTGAAAAGCATGGGCTTTGGGTTTAGGTAGTCCTGGGTCCTGCCCCTTCACCTGCCACACACCATTGTCACCTGGGAAAGTTACTAAACATCTTAGAATCATAGCTTTTTTTATTTTAATAAATGGAATAATAGTACCGATGTTAACATTTTTTTAAATGAAGTGTATATTGTGTGTGTGTGTGAGAGAGAGACAGAGAGAAAGAGAGAGAGAAAGAGAGAAAGATTTGTATTTTGTTCTTGCCATGTTTTTCTTTCCCTCTTCTTCAGCTGTGTTTGGAAAAAGTAGTAAGGGCCACAGTATTCCCTATCCTTAGGAAGCCCAAGCCTGGAGTTTCTGGAAGACAACCTCTCCTTCAGTCTTTCCTGGAAGCCTCAGCTTATTGAGAGATGACTCTAAATGTCTCCAAGGAGAGAGGGGAGCGCAGGCAGCAGGGGAACCCCAGGCAGGAAAAGGTGTGGGAACTGGTACACACACCTTGGAAGAAGCCAACCGGGGAGGTGGTTTGTGTGTACCTGGAAAGCTTCTGCAGAGGACTCCCACCTCTGCAGAGAGCTGCCCAGAATCCACTGATTTTTCAGGATCCCATTGGGCATCACAGCTGTAACCAATGCGACCCTCTCTGTATCCTTTGCTCTGCTAAAGAAATTCCTCACTTTTGTATCATATGGAGGCAGGTAAACCTGTGAGATGGTAAATAAGGATGGAGAATTAATTCTCTGCCATCCAGGCTACACAAATCTTAGAGCTGGATGTCTGAATATGATTTAAAGGTAGTAAAGCAATGAGACATTCCTTGTATTCTCATATGGTGATAGAAAATTCACACCCAATAGAGGGACATGGGATATTCTCCCTGTTGGCACTGGGGAGGTTCCTTGGAAGAACTTTGAGCAGAGCCTGTGTTGATGGAGCATAGTTAGTGCTTAGGATGCATGTTTTCATGGATGAGCTGCTCTTATCCACCGTGCGAAAGGCTGATTACTTTGTCCCTAGAGCTTGAGCATTTTCCAGGCTTTATTTATTTATAGCTTGATAGTTGAGCAAGATATGCTTGTTCCGATAAGACAAATGTGACCTTGTTCCGGGGCTCCAATATGGAACTTGCGATTTTCATCACTTTGGGTTATACTATCTTTTAGGCTAAAGATTTTCCAAAAGGCCAAGTTTAGTCTTTGGCTTATGATGAGTCCCCAGACAGCAATCACGGATTCCAGATAGAGTTGTTTATTCCGCTTTGGGAGCTGTTTGTAAAGCAGCTTTAATTAAGTGCTGAGCTCTTTATCAGTTCTTAGCAGCCCAAATTCAACATTATATCCCCTCTTTGTACTGAGTTCTCAGCTTCTTAGCTTTTTCCCACCCCCAAAGTCAGTAGGAGATGGTTCTCGGTGAGGACCAATAGTGCTGCTATAAAACTTGCCTTTTAGTTCTCAGTGGTTGTAAGTCATGTTGCAATCTGCAAGCTAAAGTAGAGTTAATGACCTTATTTTTTATAATATGTAGCAAGCTTTAAGGGAGTTCAGCTATTCCGAGTTGAATCTGGAAGCACTTCAACTCAGCTATTTTTCAAAGATGTTTATTTTCTGTATTTCTGGCAGTGTTTTGCTAAGAAATGCTGCTGACACGCTCTCTCAGTGGTGGCATTCCAGACCCCTGCAGGAACCCCTTAGATGAGAGAAATAAAGGCCACATCGGACAGAGGTCAGACTTAAATAGAATGCTGGGAATTTAAATCAATGTAAGCACATCGCAGTATAACAAAATGAATCTTTCTTCTTTCCAGTGCTGGAAAATGCTTTGTCCTTCTAGGAATAAATTATCAATATTTCCTTATGAAAAATAGCCATTATCTAAAGGGAAGATACAAGGAGATTTTATAATAAAACTTGTGCAAGTTGGGCCACAGGACTCTTACCTTGAGAAAAGTTTTGAAGTCTGATACTTAAAAGGATTATCAGAAGGAATTGGAATGATTTTACGATCTAACACTAAAGTAGAAGTAAAAAAAAATACATATATATATATATGTATGTATATATATAGGTGTTAAACTCAGCTTTCACTATCATGTAATAAATGCTTCATGGCTGGGAAATTATTTTCTTTGTTTCCATCCTTTCCTTTGGAAGGAGATGGACAAATAATTTGCTTCATTTGCTGGTATCTGTGTGAATACTGGTATATCTTGAGTGAAGGCTTTTTACTTTCTATCGTACTAGACTGAAATGAATAACCCTGTGTCCATTCACATTTCAGCACTCATCTTGTTTCTTTCTAGCTGTTTGAACTTGACACACTGCTGAAATAAATTCATATGTGTTCTTTGATAATCTAAGTCAGAGTTTCTACTGATTACATTTTGAATTGTTCTCTCTCAAAAATGTTCATTACAATGTATTACTATGATCTCCATCTGTATATATTATTTCTCTTGAATTTGTTGATGTAAAGGAAAATTAGTATTTACTATATTTTTCTCTTAAATACTTGTCCTTCTAAACTTACTTGAGGAATTCTCAAGAACAGGAGTCAGAGTCTAAGACTGTTTAATATCCTTTGTTTCATAGTGGATTATTTATTGGGGCCATATTACATATTGTACATTGTTTGGAGAACAATAATTATATTTAATAATGTTTTATAGTTTAAACTGTTTCACATTATTTTATATTATTCTCCACAATTTCACATGTACAAAAACCAGACATAGAATTAGCTGACTTTCCTAAGGCCCCTCAAAAATTTCATAGCAAAGTCAAGACTTGAGCCAAATATCTTGCTTCCTAACTCAGATTCTACTACCGAACTCCCCATATTGATAAACAGCCCTGCCATTCTCCTAGTCACCCAAGCAAAAAATCTGGAAGAAACACTGGATATTTCCTTCTCCAAGACCTTCCCTGCTCAAGAGGCACCCTCTTCTCAGCGCTGCCACCTCTTATTTTAATTTATCTGGGCCAGTGAGATAAATCTGGAGATTTATCTGGGCCAATCTCCTCTCCAGATTTTCTGCCCAAAGGCCCTCTCCACCATACAGGAGCTACAGTAGTACTCTTTCAAAATTACAAATCTGGTCACGTTTTTTTTTAGTGTAATTTCCCTTAATAATTCTCTATTACCTAATTTCTGAACATCATTTCATGAGGTAATATTTTGATATTCACTGATATTTTTTCTTGTTATTTCATTTTAAGAAAAACTTTGCAATATAAATGGGCTAAAACAATGGAAAGATAGAGGAAACAGTGGAATGAATAGTATGATGATCCTCGTGGGCTACCACTGAGCTTCAGCAGTGAGCAATGTATGGCCAATCTTGTTTCATGGATATTCCTCCACACCCCTTGCTCCAGCACCCTTTGCTGGGTTAATTTAAAGGAAATATCAGGGCATTTGTTTGTTTGGTTGGTTGGTTTTTTAACAGCCATTTTTTCACTCCTCCTTGATATTAGGCATGGGGAGCCCAGACTCACTGCCTTAGATGCATTCAGAGGATTCAGAGACCAATAGAGTCAATTGTTAGGTTTCAAACTTCAAAGGAGGCTTTTAAAATTCCCGCCAGACTCAAGCATTACAAAAGCACTCCCACATAACAAACAGATTTGTACCCCCTTAGTATTTTGAAATATCAAAAACTGGAATTAAAAAAAAAAAACTCCCACCAGAGATAAGATTTTTTTAGTTTCAAAAGACATTTGCTAAGCAATAGATCACAGAGTAAAAATTAGTTATCCTAACCCAAGGCGGGCATCGGAACAGAGAGGCAGCTGTGGAGGAGAAGAGAGAAGCTAGATGCTGTGAAATCCCAAGAATGGTGGCTGCTGCCCCCAGCAAGTCCTGGGGTGGGCACATGTTAGACAAAACTCTGTATTTGGGAGTGAATGGACTTAAGAAGAAAGGATACTGGTGACATGATGTTCATCTAAAGCCCAAGAGGTGCTCTGTGACACCATGGTGTGCAAAGAGTAGTGTGGGAATGTTTATTTGACGTGTCAGTTCAGAAATGCAGTTTTTTTTGAGGACTTAGAGGCTGTCAAGAGAAAGCTGGAGGATCTGGAGGGACCTCACAGTGGAGACAAAGACAGAGAAGAGGGACCCAGTGGAGAAGCGGGCTTGTCAGAGGGCACCCGCCCAGGGAGAATGAGCAGCAAATGTCTCCTTTGAATCAACCCCAAGGAAGGGGAGGGAGAACAGGTCCTGAGTTGACTGATACTTGGAGTTGTCTTTTACTAATTGTTTTGTCACCAGGTGAAAAGGGAGATTAAGACAGAAATTGCATTTACTCATGAAAAATAGAGTACATTTTTTATCCCACTGGGCTTGTACCCACTCCATAAAAAATCATGGGCACTCAGACTTTCTCTCTCCCCCTCCTTTCCTTTGTAGTCATGCTTCTCTTCTGGCCAGGCTGGCTTTGCTGCCAGGCATGATCCAAGAAGGTGGTGGCTGCAACCACTGGCAACTCAAATGAAAGAAAAGTACTTCTTTGCCAATAGCTCCCCCAAATACATCATGGCTGGCTCTCGGACATTTTGCACCATGTCCGTAAACCAATCACTGTGGATGGTGAGATAGAATAAGCTAATTGGACTGGCTTGAGTCACACAACTACATTGAAATTGGGGTAAGAGGTCACTCAATCTCCATTTCCCAAGGGAAAGTGAGGGTGATTTTGCCAAGAAGGTGAAAAGATTTTGAATAGGTCGAAATAACGGAGATCCATCACGTAAGTATCTAATAAATATTTGCTTAAATGAGTGAAAGAAACAGGTCTTCAAAACCCTTAGACCAGGACTGTTGTAACCACACTACATTGCCTGCATCTTTTTCCCATAGTTTATCCACTAACACCCTTTACTGAACAAGAGGTTGGAATTTGGCCACCCTAAAATGATGTTGTTAGTTCTGTAAGATGGTAAGCAAACTAATTATGACATATTTTGTGCAAGATTTATGAATATTTAATGGTGCTACTATGGTACCTAGAATTTAAAAGTGAATTCATAAGTAGCCAGTAAATGGGAGAAGTAAGGTGAGGGGTTGCATTCTCAGGTAAGCCATCAGACTAGCTCCAAGTGTCACATGAATTTGATGGGAGTTCATACATCCTAAAATACTTAAGTTTTATTTTCCCATAAAGTTTCTGAGTTTCCCTCAGATTTACCATGTATAATCCAGTGCCCACTGGGGTCCAAGGGTGAGTGAGTCACTTTTGATTATTCCCCAGGATAGACTGTAAGGCCCATGAATGCAGGGCCATTCTTACTCTGTTCTCCTGCCTAGTGCAGGTTGGTCACATGGCAGAACTTCAATAAATACTTGCTGAATGAATGAATGAATGAATGAATAGGTGAATAAAGTCTGAGCAGTGGTTCTGGTGAATGAAAGTAGTACAGACACACCCAATTTTGATTAGAGAATGCTATTTTATAAATTGGATTTTTTTCAGGCTTTATGGGAGTTGATGTTGAAATTACATCTGTTTTTCCTTTCATGGTAGTTATCATGCTTGTTAATAATAACAGCCAACATATATTGAATCTTACCATGCACCAGGCACTCTTGTGAGTACAGCTCACTCAATCCCTGCAACAACTCTAGGACTTACCATTATTACACACATTTTTTTTTTTTTAATGACAGAGTTAATTCTCATAGAGTACTGGAATTTGACCATGGCAGTGGGATTTCTAAGTGAGTATTCTAAATGCTCAAATGCTTACAAGTGTTTGTAAGTACTTGTTTGATGTCTGTTTTCTCTTAGAATATCCGCTCTATGATACTGTCTTATTTACCATGCCTAATACAGCACATGCCTGTGCTCATGTTGGTGGGTGTTTAGTGAAAGGAGAAATTAATTAGCTGATTTCCTTAGCATGCACTGGAAAAGGAGAGTTAAAAGTATGTTAGATATCAAAGAGTTTACAGATTTCTTAGAGAATGTAGAATGCATATATTACATTATAAAAAAATAAGAACATTTAATAGAATGTTTAAAAGAACATTTAAAAGAATATTTAATAGAAATATACAGATAGGTAGATAGACATTCATATTCAGCATTTATATCTGCTTTTAGTTAGACTCACATTTTATCAGTCCTTGATTTCAATAGTAAAATCATCATATTTAGAACTGGGTTGGTTTACATGTCATCATTAATCAAAATTTGGACACTTTCCTACAGAAGAAAACTATTTATACTTTAGTGGCTTCTCTGAATTATTTCTTATAAGTGCACTTATAGAACTAATGGAATGGAATAAATATTTGTATAAAAATATTTTCTAGACCTGCAGTACTTAAGTCTATTATAATTGCCATTTTATTCTGAATCACCAGCACTCTGCACATTAAAAGAATGATGTAATGAGTTTTGAGGACTATTGGTATCAAACACTTTTAAATATTCATGTTCGTAAGCCATTGAGTACAATAGTCCTTAGCATTTCCTTAGTTATGCCAAGTATAAGTGAGAAATACAAAGATAAATCTAGCAAAAATTACATTAATATTATATTTTGTAATTGCCTTAGGATTTCAGTTGTTCTTTACAGTTTAAGTCTGTCAAACATGTGTTTTTAGCTCTCATGTGTCTCACCTCTCTAGCTACACACCTGTTTTACTTAATATTTTTGTGAGGACTTAAAGTTGATTATCTTCAGAGGTTCAGAATAAGCTTTATATTTCATTTGGATCAATCATCCAAAATGATATTGGCTCTTCTTTTAGGTACTTTATTTGTGGAATAAAAAGAAAGGAATCTACAGTCTCAAGGAATCTCCTTTGAGATTATAGATGCTAGAGTTGAGGTCTAACTATGTGATTTAATTTTCCAGCAATTGCTAGTGTTTTGGAAGAACACTTTTCTCCCCTTAGGTAACAATCTCCTTTAGCTTCATCCCAGGCAAATTCTACCACTTCTTGGTCATTTGGTTTTATGTTAGCTCTGTAGCTCCAGGGCTTAAAGGGTGTATATGGAGGTCTGGTTTGTTACTGTCTGCTCTCTGCCATCCTTTTCTACCTGTGTGCTTATTCCTCTGCTGTTGCACTGGAGTGAAGGTCAAGAATAAATGATATTTCCTTATATGACTGCTGGGGTGAAGTGGGAACCCCTTTCATTTGTTGGTCAAAAAATCACATTAAGGGGCTGCTCCTAGGGTACATACAATCCTGAGCAAATACATTTTTGTGGGCTCCTGATTAACAAACAATTTAATTAAAAATGTACTGTAAAATTCATGGAACCATATAAGCTAGAGCAATTTATTCATAACAATTTAGAATAATGGATAGAGAAGATATAATTAAACATTTGCTTATTTTCCAATCAGTGCAATTGAAGAGTCTTCATAGTGTCCATGTCCCATCCTTTTCTGTTGATGTCCAGGGTCCATCTCTTTGTGCTCTTTATTGTCAAATGTTCCCAGCTAATTTCCTATCTCCCACTGTGAAATAAAGGTAGCAATGCTGTTGTTTTTCATAATGCCTTGGCTTTTTAGAACTTCTTTATATTGAAACACTGTTGACCTGCTTGCCTGAGCAGTTCTCTAATACCATTTACTTAATGCTGGTCATAGCCTTATTCATGAGGCTGCATTATCCTGTGAATAGTGGCTTCCAATGACTTTTTCAAAGATTGTTACTTTGCTTTGTTATTGATGACCGTATATGCTAGTTTTATCCAGAGTATGTAGGGCAATTGAAAATAATTTGTTTTCTGCTCATGTTAAATATATAATTTGAAATTTTATAGTCTATACACTGGAGGATGCATCTTCCTTTCTTATCTTCTCCTGAATTTGTCCAGACCACAGGCACTACACTCCTAGAATGTGACTTCTTCATGGTGGCACTCATGAAGACACAGTGTTACTCATGTGGGCATATTTGTCAGTTCTTTGGAGGGCCCTACAGGTCCTACAACATTTCATGGCAGGCACTCCAGCTAAAAGTTTCTCCTTACCTCAGCAATGACTCTGTGGGGTAGTGGGCCACCTCCCATTTCTGTTGTCTAGACCCTTCACCCAGTTATGGGCCAACTAGAATGCTTAAGACACAGGCACCATTCCAAGTCCCTACTTCTTGGCCCATGTAGGAAAGACATATAGTGGGAACCCTGCCACATTTCCTTTCTCAGCTCTGACATCTCTCTTCACAGCAGCATCAGGCCAATTCAGAGCTCAGCAATTTTTAGAAAACAGAAAATCACCAGTTCCTAACTTAGTTGAAGGAAGACAACCTTGGCAACTCCCATTCCTTTAGGAAGAGTGGAAATATTGAGGTAGGGAAAGTAAGGAGAAAGGATGATTCCCTCTTCAGAAACTGTTTCTCCAAAACAGAACTTCTTGTCCACACCCCCACTCACGGCCCCCCATAGTAGACATGAGGAAATGGGACATGTGGCCCAGATCCGGTATTTTCTGCTCTAGCAGTTGGCACCTTCAGGGACTGCCTCAGCTGCAGAGAGCTGCCCCTTCTGGGGTGACAGCCTTCTCAGGACAACAGATATTTGTTCGGGTGACGAAGGGATGGGAGGGTGGGCCTGGCCACTTCTGCTCCATGGGGAGAACTCTGGTGAGCTCTGCTCACTCCAGGGCTCCCTGCTAGGCTGCCAAGGCTTTGCCTGTCCTGCCTCCCAATTCAGGTCTCCCTGAATTGGGTCTAAGCCTGCTGCCAACCCAATCTTAACACAGGTGCTCTCTCCTAAGAAACATCATATTCCTCAAGTTCTAGCTGAGCATTTGCTTCTGGAGAATCCAGGTAGTGACACCTCTCAACCCACTTTTATATCAACTGGGTGGCAGTGGAAGCGCAGATGGAGGTTTTAGAGATGGTTCCTTCTGGAGAAATGTCAGATTCTGTATTTCTGTAGCTGGGCAATGTGGGGTATTTAATTACTCAATTTTTCTTTCCCTCTTTCCCTTCCTTCTTCCCCTCCTTCCTTCCTCTCTTTTCTTCATTCCTTTTGTACTTTTTCTTCCTTCCAACCTTTACTCTTTTCCTCCTTCCATCCTTCTTTTCTTATTTGTGGTTCTGGTTGCCTATGCACCTTCATATATCAGCTTAGTTACGCAGACATTTTATGGTTTTATCCCAAGACGGTGTAGTTGGAGGGCAAGAACTTGCCCTTCCACTAATTTTTCAAATATCTTTCTCAGAACCTAATATAGAACTGGGCACATGTTAAGTGCTGAATGCATTTAAATATATATATGAAACTATCCAATTTATGTAGTTCTTCAATTGCTCCGAGTTTGTGCATATTCCTCTCTTCTGGTCCACTGATAAAACCCTGGAGTAGCTACCACCCTCTCTTGCAAGCACTACCATTCCACAGTCCTAAGAGGTCTTCTGATTTCTCTCTTGTGCCCCGCCCCAGGCTGACCTCCAGAGAACAGTTCCTCAGAAGAGTAAGTCAAATCATAATTCCAGTGGTTCTCCACTAGTGACATCAGACTACTGCTGTCTAGAGAATCCCTGTCTGACTTGGCACTGCTTTCCCCTCTTATGGCATCTCCTTCCATCCCACAACCTTGTTCACAGACTCTAGACACACTGGCCTCCTCTGTCCTTTACACATGCCAGGCATGTTGCAAGCTTGGTGACTTTGTCCTTGCTCTTCTTGGAAGGCTCTTCCCACAGGTTGTTGTCTGTGTGGCTCTTCCCATTATTCTGGTCTCGATTCAAGTGTCACCTCTCAGAAAGGCCTTCACTGCCCATCTTAACTAAAGCAACCATGAGGACCCTCTCTCTCACATTACTCTATTTTATCATCTGCATACACTTACCACTAGCTGCAATTAATTATTATCTTTGGGCTCATCTGACTCCCCTCTCTTGAACCTAGGACCCACAAATGCAGGGGCTCTGTCATACTCTCTCCTCTTTCCCCAGTGCATAGCATAAGTCTTGGCATAAAGAAGCTGTCCAAGAAGCATTTTTTTTTTTTTTTTTTGAGACAGAGTCTCACTTGTTGCCCAGGCTAGAGTGAGTGCCGTGGCATCAGCCTAGCTCACAGCAACCTCAAACTCCTGGGCTCAAGCAATCCTTCTGCCTCAGCCTCCCGAGTAGCTGGGACTACAGGCATGCGCCACCATGCCCAGCTAATTTTATATATATATATTAGTTGGCCAATTAATTTCTTTCTATTTATAGTAGAGACGGGGTCTTGCTCTTGCTCAGGCTGTTTTCGAACTCCTGACCTCGAGCAATCCGCCCGCCTCAGCCTCCCAGAGTGCTAGGATTACAGGCGTGAGCCACCTCGCCCGGCTGAAGAAGCATTTTTTGATGACTGAACTATGATTATTAAATTTCTCTCTCATATTTTTAATTATGCCTCTTTCTTGTTCCCAAGGTTCTTTTGTGTGTTCTTGTATGCTCTTCTCTCTCTCTTTTCTTGACCATAATTGCCAAGCCATTATTTATTTACTAATTCCCTCAAAAAACTAGTGTTTGGTTTTATTGCTCAGGAGTTGGGTCTCCTATTTTCTAATTTTTAAAATTTTAATCTTCTATTTCTTTGTTTTACTTTTATTTCATCAGCATTTGCTCCACTCCCAGACTTTTACCCAGGATGGCATATAATTCTGGATCTGCTGTCTGTTCTCCTTTAAGTACTCAGGATAGACAAAGCACACCTGACTGAAGAGATGAAATATTATCAGAAAGCAGCTGATCAGACACTGCTTGGGCCTGTATCTCCTGGTTTGACCTCTAGTTAATTCTTTTGCCAATGAAAAGCAAGGCTTCTAATTAATTGCTTTTAGACTACCTCACTGGACAGTGAGCCCAGCTACTGGACCAAGGTACTTGGTCTAATGAGGATTTAGGAATAAATTTATTTCTCATGTGTAAGGTTGGGTGGCCCAAATCCAAATCATGAATGAAAACAGAGATATGTCCCCGCCTCTTCACATCCCTCCAGCCTCTGTCTTGGCATCTTTTTTGTTCGGTCCTACTGAGAGGGAGTGAGGTCAAGCTCCTGCTTCTTATGAGCTCTTGATCTTAGGCTCTCTTTGAGACCTAGAAGAGGAAACTAGATTGACTTAGATACCATAGGAACATGTTGGTACATACTTCCTGATGATATTATCCCCTTTGTATTCCCTAATGGTAGAGATTAAATTAAGGAGAACATAAGGTAAAGGTAGACCATGAAATGTGTATTTGGGAACAACTAAGAACTTTTATAATATGGGCAATTTGTATGTCATCTCAGAGCAGGATTGACTAATTAATGTAGTATTTTTCTCACCAACCCAAAATGTAAAGTACACATTTATTGAAGACACATATGAATTATTTTATTTGAATAAAAACTACATGAAAAACTTGGAAAATCCATTTCTATATATGTTTTATGTGCTGAAATTAATTCCTAGCTTAACATCTGGTTTTCTAAACTTTTTTTATTGGTCACAAAGGTAATTAGAAATCCACTTCCTGGCAGCAGATACCAAAATAGAAGCTAAAGATAATAAGGACTAAATGAGGAAAGCATGTACTTCTATATTCCAAATAGTTGGCTGAACAAAGTAAAGGCTGGATTCCTTGTTCCCATTTCTTCTTAAAACTGTAAAGACACACATATATGGACTACAGGTCCTTGGATTTTTAGGCTTTGGCTTTCTTCAACTTCAACTTCTTCAATCAATTGTAAAATGATTCACACAATGGGGAATTATAATTAGCCTTAAAATATAAGATATATATTTACATGTATATTTATTCATATTTATATACACACATCTCATAAATATAATGTATATACACTTATATATACACAGATAGAGACTTGTGTATATATATCAGATGTGTATGGACAAGTTACGTGAAGCATAACAAGTCATCAGATGGCAATAATGTTGTCATTTGAAGCAGATTCTATGTTTTGCTTTTTCAAAAAGTTGGAAATAAGTCCTTGGAAGTGAATTTTATCATGCAACTTCTATGTAATTCTAGCCCACAGTTTATTTCATAGAGAAAAGGAATAATTCAAAATTGTTATTCTCAGCTATGAGCTTATCTCATGGGAGGTAAAGAAATATTTGACTGTGAACTTTCCAAAGCCATGGTCAATTTATTCACAGCATACTTGGCCTGGTCATGGCATTTGATGCTCTCTAGCTACTTTGTCATGTAATAACATTCACCCTACTGCCTCCACCCATGAAGACCCTGTTAGTTTGATTGGGTTGTCACCGAACTCATCACAGTAGGGTGCTTTAAATGCAGGTAGCTGATATAAAAATGTCTGGGATCATGTTATATCCCAATGTACACACTTACCCAGAAGAACCTTTCTCTTCTGCCCCATGCAGCTTCGGGGACATTCACTTTTCCAGTAAATGTCGGCTTAAGTCAACAGAAACGGGAGAGGGGAGACTGTATAGCTGTGCAGGAGGAAAGGTTATTTCAGTCTGACAAGAGTGGAGAGTGAAGAGGGGAGAATTGGTGAGGATTGGGATTAAGGTTGGAAAAACAAAGTGCAGCCAACTCATGGAGACACTTGAATTCCAGGGGAAGGACTTTAGACTTTATTATGTTAAATATGGTTGATCTTCATTATTCATGGATTCTGTAGTTGCAAATTTGTCCACTAGCTGAAGTTTATTTGTAACGCCAAAATCAATACTCCCAGTGCTTCCACCATCATCTAGGGACACGTGAATGTTGAAAAATTTGAGTCACCTGATGTGCATGTTCCTAGCTAAGGTTGAACAAGGCAATGTACTTCTTCCTTGTTTCAGCTTCACACTGTAAACTAGGATACTTTTCGAGATGTATTTAAAACCATATTTTTTGTGCTTTTTGTTGGTGATTTCTCTGTTTAAAATGATGCCTAAGAGCAGTGCTGAGTGCTGTCTAATGATCCTATGTGCAAGAAAGTTGTGATGGGCCTCATGGAGAAAATAACATGTGTTAGATAAGTTGTGTTCAAGCATGAGTTATAGAGCTGTTGACTGTGAATTCAATGTTAATGAATTAACAATATGTATTAAATAACATATATTTGAAAAGAAACACACACACACGATGTTATGTATTGATCAATTGAAGAAAATGTTGTAACCAGAGGCTCACAGGAATGTAACCTTGTATTTCACCTAGGAAGAATGGCTAATTCAGTCATAATTCACTAATTCAATATACCTGGTGATTTTGTAGAAAATAACTGCCTAATGACTAATAAGAATTTCCTGTAACTTTTCTTTTTTTTAAATACACTGGGAGTCACTGACAGATTTAAAGTAGAAGGCATGCCATATAGCGTGCACATGCATGTCTGTGCACATTTGAATGATATGAGGCAGGAAATATCTGCCTGCATATTTTGAACAGAATTTAGATCAAGAGATGCTCCTTAAAGTTTGGTTATATAGAGTATTACAATCTATAGCAGGCCTAGCATTCCTAATTGCAGCACAGGTGTGCATACAAACATGCACACACACTCATATACACAGAGCACTGCTCACCTTAAGCCTGGGGGTCCTACCCAGGGCCCCATGCTTTACAGGACCGCAGTTTGGCCCTCTTCCAGCCATGCCGCTTAGGCTTAGCAGTGGGTCAAGGGGGTGTATCCATCTGGATCTCATGCAATTGCCCCACCCAACTCTTCCTGGAGGTGCTCTCAGGTAAGAGATCACCTAGATTTCCCTGTCCAAATGGACCCAAGCCCACTTCTTCACCTGGTCTTTCCACCTGGATGCTGGCAGTACTGAAGGTGTGTGTATACCAAGCCTGGATATTTGTGGGTGGTAAGGGCAGAGGTTCATTGTGAGAACAGGATGTAGACATTTGTGTGCCCAAGGGACCCTGCAGTGAGAGAGCTTGGATTGGAAAACAAGATGAGCAGTCATGGGCAGGGGCCAGGAGCTAGTAAATGGCTTTCCCCAGCCTGCTATGTTCTAGAGAGGAACTCAGCGGGTCCCCAAATTACAAATTTACATTTGAGCCTCTAAGTCGCCGTAGAGATTTATTTTTTCATGGTAGGAAAAGATATTTTATTTAGTTACTTATTAGCTTGATTTATAATAAATATTTACAAATAATATATTCTATGGGGGCCTTCATTTTTAGTACTACCCTGGCCCCATAAATAATACTGGCCAGTTTCTGCACACATGTACACATATACATCCCCGCCCTCATTTAGCTGGATATAGCAGCTCCTATGGCTGCATCATTATTTCATTCAACAAATATTTTTGAACACCTTTTGTATGCCAGGCATAGTTTTAAGTACTGGAGGATTGAAGAGTGGACATAAAGAAAGTGCCTCTATCTATGGAGTATACAACCCAGTGTAGTAGTGCTCAATCCTGGGTGCACATTAGAATTTTGTGAGAAGCACAGTGAAAATCCTGATGCTGGAGCTACATCCCTAGGCCAGTTATCTGGGGATGAGACCAAGGCAGCAAGTATTTTGTTTAAAGTTCCCCAAATGATTCCAATGTATGACCAAAATTGAGAACAGCTGTTCTGGTGGACTAACAACCACTTAAATGGTGCTGATTCTGTGTCAAGCATAGTTGTTTTTAACAGCTTTGCTGACGTATAATTGATACACAAAAAACACCACACATGTTCAATGTAAACAGTTTGATGAGCTTGGACATATACATACACCCTTGATACCATCACCACAATAAAGATATTAAATAATAAATACATCTCTCACCTCCAAGTTTCTTTGTGTCCCTTTGTGTTTCCTTCCTTCCTCTTTGGTTTTTTTTTTCTTTTCTTTTTATTGTGGTAAAAACACTTAACATGAGATCTACTCTCTTAACAAATTGTTAAGTACACAATACCATACTGTTAAATATATAGTAGAACTCTAGAAGATATTCATCTTTCATAACTGAGACTTTATTCCCATTGAGCAACAATTCCCCATTTCTCTCTTCCCCCAGCCCCTGGCAACAATCATTCTACTTTCTGATCGATGAGTTTTACTATTTTAGGTGCCTCATGTAAGTGCCATCATACATTATTTGTCACTTTTTGACTGGCTCATTTCACTTAGCATAAGGTCCTCCAGGTTCATCTATGCTGCCACAAATGGTAGGATTGTCTTCCTTTTTTAAGGATGAATAATATTCTGTTGTGTGTATATGCCCTATTTTAAAAATCAATTATCTATCAATGGACATTTGGCATAGTTTTAAGTACTTTACATATATAATCTTTTAATTCCACAACAAACTTCTAAAATACCTAGTTTATATCCCTCCTTAACAGGTGAGGAAACTAACATATACCTGGGGAAGTTAGGATTCAAAGTTCCTGCTCTTACCTGTTACTCCATGTTACCCCTGGCCACACATGGCTGGTCCAGGCATGGACCCCTGACTTGAGCCAGTCAGTGTTCTTCCCTTGGATCGTAAGGGGCAGGCACGGTACGGATGGGGAGTTGGAGGGCACAATGCCTCCTGGTGAAAGAAGATGTTATGCACTAGAGATGACGCTGTTATGAACTCAGAAGCATAGCTCATGAACACTGGGAGCATACAACACCTTATTTTAGCAGTTTCTAAGGGCAGCTAAAGATCACATCTCTGATCTTCCTGTGGCTTGGCTGTGTAAACTGCAGTTGAGTTCTATTAACCATAAAATTCCCATTTTTCTAAGCTAGTTCAAGTTGGGAATCATCTGTGAATAAAAGTGCTGCTAATACATAGTCCATTGGATATATTATTTAAATGCTACACGCAGTTCGCTCCATTAGCAATGTTGAATGAGTTTATCATGAACTCTACATTCATGGCTTCATCATGACCTGAGAAATTTCTCAATTTGTAATGTTGAGACAGTGGCCTAAACCTACCCTGTAAGCAGCAATGTCTTTAGCAGTAGCTGATTCCTTTTGTGGGATTGAAGTCTCCAGGGAGTGACCAATGATGCTCTTGGGAAGTTGGCCTTCCATAATGCCAACAAGTCAGTAAATATTTTAGCCCTTGCTGAATCTAGGATCCTGAGAAATCTTTTTATAGCCTAGGTTTTGACTCTATATATGGTCAAGAACATATACGACATATTTCTGCATAGGATCCTTTGTTTGTTTTGATTTTGGGTGCAAACCTCTCAGCGTATTAATTTCAGAATATACACTGATTGACCTCAAGTCAATCCTTGTACATCAAGGTTATTATGTGTGGCATGGAGTCTGCATCATTTATGAATTGTGGAATGTATTAATTTGTCTCCTGATGACATTTAAGAGTGATTTTATACTGCATACTGTTGTCTATCTTTTTTTGTTTTTAAATAAGATTCCATCAACTCTAGATGATACTATTTTAGATAAACAGTAAAATGGGCAAGAGATGACCAAGCTTTCCATAGAACATGTATTTAGTAGTTCCAATGTACTCTGTGATTATTTTATATTCTGTCACTGCATGGATAACTACAGGAGCCTGGAATGCCCTATTACAAATATTGAGGCACTGCAGCCACAGGCCTTTATCTTTAAAACCTCTGGACTGTTAGCCTCATTCCAGCTTCAAACTATTGACCTCTGGTATTGTATTCCTCATCTCTTTCTATAGACCTCTCTCTGGTATATTGCAACTTAATTTATATTTAAAGCATTGTCAGTATTATACTGTTAATCTTTTAAGACTATGATTTTCTGAAGGGTCTCATCTTTGAATCTTATAGATGCATGCAGGCTGCAATGAATTAAAGCATGAATTTTGTCTCTCACTAACTCAGCGTACTAGTAATCCCTGCACACCAGCAGGTGGCAGCAAAAATAAATAAATAAGCTAAATAGTGAATTATAAAGACCTGGAGAAACAATGCCCTTTATTTAAATCTTCTTCCAGTTTCTCAACCACCTATCTTTCTTATTTCAATCTATTCTTTTTGATTTTGAAAATATGGCAGAATAATTTTTGATGTAGCAATACAAGTTTTAATTTCACTGACGTGGAAAAATCAGAAAACATGGACACCCAGTTTTATTTATTCATTGCATTGCTTTTCCTGCCCTGGTGCTTATCTGCCTCCAAGGAAGTCTTTGGCAAGCCTTCCAGCAGAAGCTCAAGACAATCCCTCGTCTTTGGCTGTAATGAAAATCTGAATTCAGTAAGGAGGTTATTGTGGGTAACTCAGAAGAGATAGGAGACAGGGGCATTTGGGAGGTGTAGAGAGTGGCAATTCCCCAGGAACAGGGGGAGGGGGGTTGCAGGTTCTGGGAACAGTGGGTACCTGCAGTCTCCTCCTCCCCATGGTGTGGCAGGCTGAAGGAAGAAAGAGCACATGGACTTGGGTGTTGCATAGTGCTGGGGCTATCAGGGGAGAATATATAACTGGAGGGGCTATTCCAAATATTTTGTCCTGCACAAGATTACTGGAATCTTCATCTGAAGCTAAGGTAAGAGAAGAACTATAATAATAATAACTAAAACTAAGTGTCTTAATAACTCACTGTGATGGGCATTCAGTCTTAATTTATTTAGATTCAGAAAAAATAAAGTTAAATGACATTTTAGACTCTTAAATTTCTAGTGTAATTTTTGTCTTTTGCACAATCTTGGAGTTTTATTCTACAGAAACAGCTTGTCCTATAATGGATAGGATTGCAACTTCGTTCTAGCAACCTCTTTTCTTAATAAAAAGTGGAAATGTTTTCCAGCACTCCATTATGTGACAGGAGCTCACTTCCTTGAGGTGGCCAATGAATGAATAGGTTCCCCTACCAGCTATTGAGTACCCTTGAAGCATAGTCCTTCTATTTTAGTCCTTGTAACAAGTGAAAAAGGGAGACAAATGGGTCTGGCTTATAAGACGTTATTTATATCTAAACTGTCCCCATTTACAATCTCAGTTCACAGCCAAGAAAGTCAAGATACGAGGATTATAGTTTTCCTCTTAAGACATTTAAAAACTAAACCCATATTGGTTATCTAAACTTAACTCCCACAGCTGCCCTCCAAATTTTTAAGACTGGAGTCATTTCACTGATATCCCTTGAAACCTTACAAAATAACTCATCACTTTCCAATAAAAAATTGTCATACATCTGTCTGTGTTTGGTTGCTATCAATAAGTATAAATAAACTGAAGTATAAAATGATAAAATGACATGCAAAGCATTCATTACAAAAGTCAACTCTACGGCCCTTGTGACAGCCCCTACATTCATCAACTCATGTCTTTCACTAAATTACAAGAAGTAAAGAAGTCTCTCTCACTGCAGATGCAATATTTTGAATTCCTTGTTTTGGGTAATTATTGAGTGCAAGGTTTTTATTATCATTATTGAAAACCCCTTAGACAAAGTGACTAGTACAAACTAAAAATCAAGATATGTATCAGTGAGGGTTAAAGATAGATTAAATAAATCACCTTTGGTTGTTTAGCAATATAGGAGATATGGATCACACAAGCCTTCCAAATACCCACTGCAAATGTTTTTGATAAAATCTTAAGACCTAGTACCGTATTTTGATTGGCACTCTGAAATTTAGCCAGTAGAGGGCAGTCAAAGAGTGGTTGATAGAGTTAAATGGATCCAAGCTATTTACATATTTTCTTGAAGAATTCCTTCAAGTAAGCTTCTCTAACTATAAAACCCGGTGCATTTATTATATCACTTCTAGGTTATGGATTAATGTTAAAGTTATAAAAATATTTCCCCTTACAAAGTGTTAGCTTTCATTATTCAGGATTGGAAATTTGTGAAGTATTATTAATTGGATCATCTTTAATTTAATGTAGCCTAAATTGATTCTAAAAAAACTCACTGCAAAATGGAGAGTAAAAATTTTCCCTGTATCTGTGAAAAGTCTGAATATAATTTAGAAATGTTCAATGAAGGAGTTATCCTACAGTATGAGGGAATTGCCAGATAAGTAAAGATAAGTAAATCTTCTAATGTTTAGAGTCATATCAGAAAAGTCAAACTCTTGGTTTTAATTTCCCAGTTACTCAAAACTACTAAATCCCCCTGAGAAACAGTGGGATGGAAATACCCTTTTGGGGGAGAATTTCTGGTACTTTCAGAGGAAAATTGTACAGAAATAGGCATGTGTGCATTACTGTAGCCTTGTTATTCCTAATTCATATCCAGCCTGCCCCCAGAGAGTGGTGAATCAGTAAAGTATCAGAGTTGAGAACCTCACATGAAGATGACATGAAATTTAGTCAAGTGACATTTTAAAATTTTTTCAAAAGTTGTTTTCATAGTCTAGTTGGAACATAAATCAAGCAGCATGAGTATCCAATGTAACCCAGCAAACACCTTATGGCCACCGTGCACCAGCCCCTATACCCATTATGGATGGACGAAGGGAAAAGAGTATGACCAAGCTAAGCAACTGCCATTGTGGAAGTTGTTGTGAGGGATACTTCTTCCCTGTCCTGATGGAATGTGATGCTCTTGGCCATTTTCTGTGCTGTGGTTCTCAACGTGTGACCTGCCACCACCCCAACCTCCCAGACAAACAACATCAGGACCACTTGGGCACTTGTCAGAAACATAGATTTGTGTTTTAACAAGCCCCTCCAGGTGATTCTGTTGGGCACTCAAGTTTGACAACCAAGTCACTTGCCCCAGGCAGGTAGACTCATTTACCTGATATGTTTGAAGAAATAACTGGGCATGTGTAGCTCAGCAGCTCTCCTCTTCCTACTGAGTGAGCTGTAGAGGAAGCACGACTTCTCAGCTATTTCTCTAAAAACAGGCTCTTTCCACCCATCGGGGATTCTGATTCTAACATTTGCCTGCAGATGTAAGTCACATCTTCCAGCCTAGCTCTGTCAGTAATAAAAGTAATATTTTGGCTTATGTCAACCCTATTCCTTGCATTATTTTTTTGTTGATCCAGAATGCAAGCAGGGATGAGGGATTGTGTTTAGTGAACCCCTTGGAAGACTCCAATGAAGTTTAAGATCTAGCAGAGGAGATAGTTTTACATAGAAGTAAGTTTTAAAAGCGTAAATCTCATAGTCGTCACATAACTACCATCTCTAAAGAGCTTGTCTGTCTCTTTACAATATAAAAAGTTATCTTTTCTCATTTCTTTCTGCAGCTTTTTTTAAATTTTACTTTTCTTGTACTCAGAAATAGCCACCTGATCCATATAGCAAAAGCAGACATTTTATAATGAGAAAAAGCAAGCTGGTCATACATCCTTTTCTTTAAAAATGTATTTCTCAGAGTATTTTAACAAAACTTACAGGAAGAATCTATTTAGTATTCACTTAAATACATTGTGAATTGATACCTCAAAATGTTTGGGGTCACTTCTTTTGGAAACTTTGCATTCTGAAGAAGGCACAAGCTTTACCTGTAGTTGAAAACTAAAATTCCTGCCCCACTTCTCTTTGCTTATCTCAGCCTTGCCCATCCTTGACTGCCCGATTGGAATTTCTTTTTCTTGTCTTCGTCAGTCACCAGAGACCCCTGCCTCCAAGTGCCCCAGAACTTGTAGCCTGATCTTCTTGCTTGACACTCGACACACGCTTCTTAATTATCCATGCCCTATTTTGTCAAATCCATTGTGAATAGATAGTGTTGTAGTCTCCTTTATATTCTCAGCACCACAGTAGATGATACATATATATGTGTTGATTATAACATTTCTTATACATCTCTAACATTTTTTATTTATGAGCATTCAAGAAATGATTCAAATTTTAGTTACAAAGATTTGACATACTCTAATTATATGATTTTTAATTTGTTTATTGATTTAACCTTGGAATCTGTAATTCAAAAATGTCTTATAGGAACAGAAAGTAAATCAGTGGTTGCCTAGGGCTGGGGAGGTTGAGGGAAAACGGGTATGAGGTTTTGCGGGGGAGATGATAAAAATATTCTAAAATTGTGATGATGGTTGCATAAACTGTGTGAATCTAGCAAAAACTATTGAATTGTACATTTTAAATGAGTGAGTGGTAGGATATATGAAATATATTTTAGCAAAGTTGATATTAAAAAAAACTCACATGATAAAGGCCAGGCTAGCGTAACAGAGCTGTCAGAAAAGGAGGTGAGTTAGTTTCAGTATTTTAACTGTGATGCTAGTAGGTTTCTCCATAATCTATGAAAATTTATAGAACAGAAAAGAAAATTAAAGCCCTGAAAATCTTCATGAAAAACTCATAATCTTTTCTCCTTGATTTCTCTTTTCCATAGAGATACATAAAGTATGCTGAATATTTCTCTATTTCTGGGCAGATTTTATCTCTACATTCTAACCCAATTTCATTTCCAGGAAAGGGAATTCCTCACAAATGAATTTCTCACTTGAAGTGGAAGCCTTGGCGACATGTTTTAAAGCCTGCCAAGGAGGCCGGGCGCCGTGGCTCACACCTGTAATCCTAGCACTCTGGGAGGGTGAGGTGGGTGGATCGCTCAAGGTCAGGAGCTGGAGACCAGCCTGAGTAAGAGCAAGACCCCATCTCTACTAAAAATAGAAACAAATTAATTGGCCAACTAAAAATATATAGAAAAAATTAGCCGGGCATGGTGGCACATGCCTGTAGTCCCAGTTACTTGGGAGGCTGAGGCAGGAGGATCACTTAAGCCCAGGAGTTTGAGGTTGCTGTGAGCTAGGCTGATGCCACGGCACTCTAGCGCAGGCAACAGAGTGAGACTCTGTCAAAAAAAAAAAAAAAAGCCTGCAAGGAAAAGGAGAAATAGCATAGTGTGTTACTAACAACCACAATGGTCTACTCCTTTATTAACAATGGTTAAAATTTACTGTTTATTACCCTTGTCTTACAGATGAGGCAACTGAGGCACAGTCAGATTGAGCCCAAGGTCACCTTTCCTGTGAGGAACAAAGCCAGTTGTGAAGAGTCAACATCTAGAGCGTTGAGCTCTTAAACATCAGGCTTTACTGCCTCTGATGAGCAGATCTTTACGTGAAGGGGCCTTCTTCCCCATTGATAAGGCACGGTCCCTGTACAGATAGGAAAATAACACAGCACTGAAGAGTCTGCAAGGACGTAAAAATAATTTTAAAAAAACAAAGTTATTACAAAATACTGGAATAGAGTAAGTGCAAATTCTAGCTACTTAACAGGTTCAACCAATATGAGAACTGTTTCAAACTGATAAGCACAGAAGCATACTCTCCACCTACAAGATCTAGATTAATAATAATAATTTATGTGAAAGTATCTATCATCCACTATAGCCCCAGTAAATGTTTAATCTATTGATTGAATATAAGGTGCATATTTTGCCAATCATGCATGTCCTATTTTGTTTATGGCAGAAATTCAAAGTGCTTTGTGAATGTTTTCTTATTCCTCATAATCCACCTGCAAAGTCTTGATAAATACCTATCTGTAAAGTTTGTAAGGTTGGAGGAAACAGTGTTGAGAAAGGTCAAAAAAATAAGTATTACTAGAAAGAAGAAATCATCCTCATTTTTGTGTTTTCCTGTGGATAGATGGTATTACTAGTGGTAATACTACAGTTTTAATTACTCAATTAATTAATCTGACAACAGTTACTATATGATTTCCTCAGTGTTTGATGTGATGTACTAAAGATGGCACTAAAGATAGAGCGAGCCATGGGTGAGGCATATCAATCAGGTCCATCCTGGAGTTTACCTTTTAGGAGAAGGGGAGAAAGAAAGCCAATAAACAAGTAAAATAAACAGAGGAACTAGAGAAAGCCTGGTAGTGATGAGTGCTAATGGGTTAGCTAAAAGGATTTAGTTTAGAATGGGATTAAAACCAACCCTCAAGGTTCACTCTGCTGATCCTAAAGGACAACTTGACACTTAGAAACTATTGATCTTGCAACAAAGTGTCACCCTTATTGCTGCAGGGCTGTGGTCCCCAACCCCACCCCAGCCTGCAGCCTGGTACTGGTAGTGGCCTGTTAGGAACCGCACATCACTGCCCGAATTCTGCCTCATACCCTGCACCGCACGTGCAGGGTATTCCACGTCCGTGGAATAATTGTTTTCCAAGAAACCGGTTCTTGTGCCAAAAAGGTTGGGGACTGCTGCTATAGAGGATCTTGAATAGAGTAAGGTTGTTATAATCAGATGAATATATAATGATGATAATTAATTTTTGCATAGTGCTTTACAGGGTGGACAGCACCCTATGGTATGTGACTAACAGATGGACTTGGCTTTTGTTTTTGTAAGGGGGAAGGTGCTGACCACAGCAGTACTTCAAGTGTACCAGCTGAGCAGCCCCTACCACCTCCAAGGGAAACCTAATCAGTTTAGAAAGCCCAATTCAACCACATACTCATCTCTCTCTTCTTGCTGGGTAAAAATATCCTCATTTTTTCCCTCCTGTCTTTTCTGAAGAGAATTTTTATTGTTCTTCCAAGTATTCATGTGTTTATCTGTTAATCTTCTAGCTGCAGGTACAGCCAGGGTGGGCGTAATGTGATCTTTTAGTAGGATGCACTTTTGGAACTCAGCAGGAGAATGATGTCTTCTGAACTTAAAAGGTGAACTCATTCTTCTGCCAGTGTGGTCCTGAGGTTTTGGTTAATTTCAAGTGACTATTTTTTTGTGTGTGATTTTATGTAGTGACTTCTCAGTAGTAATTGAGTTAAGAGGGCATGAATCTATGGACTCATTTAAAATTTGGTCCCCAGGGGTGAGAGGTCAGCACACTTTATGTCTATTGGATCCCCTCCTCCCCACCTTGCATGAGGATAAAAAGGAAACTGTTCTGAAAGTCAGTAGGTTGTTAACAAACAAATCTCTAGGAACATTAGCTTGTAGCTTTGAAAAAGGTTGCTTTCTTGAATTTATGACATGGGTTTACTTTCACTTTAGAAGAAAGTGTACACTTTTTACTATTTATGTGTTATTTTCCATCTTTCCATATCTTGCTTTTTAAAAAAAGTCATTTTAAAGTCATTTAGTCATTTGTACAAATAGTCAGATCCCACTGCATTAAATGTAAAAGTGTCCATGTTACCAATTTCATGAATTGGTATGTTCAAGTTAGAGAGTTTTACATGTTGACCTGTAAGGAATTTTCATTTTGTAAGTTGAAAAATGTAGAACATTAACAATTTTATATGATTTAAATTAATCAGATAAACCAAGGTAAGTTTTTCAATTTTTGTAAAGACAGGCACATGTGAAATTGACCCCTTAAAGAAAAATAAATGGAAATCTCTGTAAGTTGTGTTTAGAGGAAAAATGAATAGGCTTCTCTCCTAGTTACAGTTTAGAAAGTAAGGATAGCATATTCCTAGCAAATCCAAAGGTCAAACTTTATAGAATAGGTGATTAGTGAATTATTTCATATTAATTTTTTCATTTGTGATTGCCTCAGTTTTGTTTGTAAGGAAGTAGCACTGTGCTTTGCAAACAATGGGTGATTTACACATATATACAGTTGGTTGATCTCAAGTAGTTGTTATTTTTTATTTAGGCATTAATAACAGCTTACTTGTGTTCTCAGCCTTGAGAAAATGATGCGTAGTGTGGTAGAAGTTGTGATAACTAATGTAAACTCAGTATAATGAACTCAAGCTAGAGTTTGTTTAGGTCATACAACTGGAGTTGTTAGTAAATTAGGTGCTGAATTTGATGATGAAGCTTTGATGGTCTCTGAATGAAGACTCTGTCTCTGAGCAGGGAACTCTGGCTGATTTGTCGCTGCCTTTCCCAGTACAGACCTTTGAACATACTGGGTGCTCAGTGCTGATTGAGTTGAGCTAAGTATTAAAAGAGAGATAATTTATAAAGCACACAAAATACAAGGCAGCGCTTAATAAAAGAGTGCATGTGATATACTGGAAAAGTAAAATGAACATAGAAAAAATTAATATTGTTTGAAATGTAAAAATTGTCTTTTCTAGAAAATTGAATAAAAAAATTCTATTTGGGTTTTATCAGGGTAGTGCATTCCTAAAGTGTTAATTGACATCTTAGTTTGTCTGAAGCTTCTAGAATACCTAAAGACTGTGTTGAAACCTCACCAATAGCACGTCGTGCACAAAGCTGCGAGCAAAATTTGTATTTTATAATTCTTACTGATTCTTACTGCTATCACAATCCACCAAGCAAGCACTTCATAGTTTGGCTATAGTTGCTTTTTAGTTCTGCCTATTATTGGTATAGCATATGCGAACTTAATCTTTCTTGGCAATTCTCTTTGTAGTTGAGTGGTCCTGGATTTTGCTTATTTCTTCCCTTTCTCTAACATAGTTTTAACTATATACTGAAATGTACTAAAATGATATGTAAGCACTGTCTTTAATTAATTGTGCTTACAGCTAGCATCTGGAAAGTATAATAGAACATCTGCTTTGCATACAGCCACCTAAGGATTATTAAAATCTGATATTTTAAGTCTTTTTATATTGTAAGTATCATGTGTTAGCCACACTTAAATCCAAACGATTTGAAAAGAAATTAAGCAAAATGGCCCTAGTTCAGTGCTTTAAAAGAAACAATCAGGACATAAGGTTAAGTTTTATTTTTTTTCCAATTATGGGAACTTACTCTTTTCTTGATTTGCCTTGAGTGGGGTAGAAGGGCTGTAAGGGTGTGGGAGGGAGTTGGAGATGTTGATCATTTGCAGAGTAAATACGATGCGATATACATTTTTTACTGCACTAAATGAAGATGAAGGAAGCATTATCATCTACTTGGAAGCATTTTCTAATCTTTGAATTATATTCGAGAGCTTCTTGACTCCAGAGTCAATTTAAGAGTGTGCAATTATTAAATGTGTTGTGCAACAATGTCTATTTCACAAATGTGTATTTCTGCTTTATACTATATTCTCATAATTATTTGACACACTCCTTTAAAAAGTACAGTTTTAGTAAATTTAACCATTATGTAATCTCTTTCTTAATTTTATTTTGGGCTCATAGCTTGTCAGGGGTACAAAGGAGGAATATTCTTGTTTTTCTTCTCATATTTACTAATAATTTTTATTTTGCAACTTGGTACACACACACACATTTTATATACATTTACCCTATCTTTATTATGAAAACCATTAGGACTTAAAATATTCTCTGTATGGTCTTTTAAAATTGTGCAAAGTAAGTGGAGTAATAATTATACTGAATTAATAATGAAAGGTACTTTGTTAATGACCAAAACATATAAATAGCAATCCCATGAGTTTTGATTTGACTATTATTGGACAAAAAGACCTACATGGATTTGATGTGATTTTCAAGTGGCTAAAATTAAAGATCTAATTAAGTTTACTTTACACCATTAGTGTATTCTACTTCATAGATGAACTAATTTTCCAACTATGTGGCCACTTTGCGAATATATGGATTGCTGAGAATAAACTCATTTTTACTAATAACTAGAGTAGATAGTGTGCAGATAATAGTCAAAGAATATCATCCCCCATAGGAAGGAGACCAATTTTTAATGTGTAGAAACTGCACGTCGTTGACAAATAGTAATCACAATCATAATGCAGATAACAGCTAGTTCACTTAGTTCCTGTAACGCATCAGGAACTCTGCTAAGTGCTTTGCTTGATCAGTGCTTGATGTCACAATCCTATGAGTCAAATATGGTTACTATCTCTACTTTATGGGGGAAAAAAACAAGGTTTAGTGAGGTTGAGTGACTTGCTCAAGTCACATAGCTTGTAGGTTACAGTGTACAGGCTGCTTCAATATTATAATAAAGAGCACTGGGGGGTATTTTATTGAACTATTCAAAATTCATACCCCTTTAATAGTAGACAAAATGCTCAAAATGAGAAATTTCAGCAAGCATCAAAGTTTTATTTTTACTATAAAGTTTAATATACACAAGGCCTAGAATAGAAGCCAGAGTAGAATTTGAAGAATATGTAACAACGATTTTATATGGTCTGAGACTTTGGATGTGAACCCTACCCTCTAGTCATTTGCAAAGTGGTTAGTTTAAAAAATTTTTTTTCTGTGCCGGGAGTGATGGCTCACGCCTCTAATCCTAGCATTTTGGGAGGCTGAGACGTGAGAATCGCTCAAGATCAGGAGTTTGAAACCAGCCTGAGCAAGAGCGAGACCCCGTCTCTACTAAAAATAGAAACAAATTAATTGGCCAACTAAAAATATATAGAAAAAATTAGCCGGGCATGGTAGCACATGCCTGTAGTCCAAGCTACTTTGGAGGCTGAAGCAGGAGGATTGCTTGAGCCCAGGAGTTTAAGGTTGCTGTGAGCAAGGATGATGCCAGAGCACTCTAGCCCGGGCAACACAGTGAAACTCTGCCTCAAAAAAAAAAAAAAAATCTGGTTTAAAATTTGTTTTGCATTAGCTATCTTAATTTACAAATCCTTGAGTCTTCTATAGATGTAAAATCAGAAACAAAGGAGAGACAGACAGAGACATGTATACACATACAGAGCGAGAGAGAAAAAGGCAGCATACAGATCTTTTGATCCCATTGTTTTAAAAAAATCTTTTGTGATGTATATTTTGATGGTTTTTTTTTTCCTTTGGTCACACTAAGAAGAAAAAAGCCATTTGGCTAAAAGTATGTTCTAGTTTTTGAAGGGAAATGTCTCAGTGAACTTACAATTGCTTCCAATAGTCATCTTGCCCAGTTAAAGACATAAGCTGATTTCTGATTCCCAGTGAATGGTTTTCTGACTTTCATTTTATTAGAAGGAAGGATATCCTGAGATTTGAAGAAAAGATAGGCTGGTTCACAAGAACCCTAACATCATGGGTTCTGTCGGTGTTATTGAGCTCGTGAGTTCAGTGGTATGTAACACGGACACCAAATAACTGTGGCTTATGTAAGTTGGATGCTTTTACTCTCACCTAATGGTATAAAGGTAAATGGTACAGGGCTGGTATGGCTGCTCATGTCTGGTGTCTAGAACCAGACACTGACCTAGGCTGCTTCTCTCTTGTTGCTCTACCATCTTCAGCACAGGTGCTGTTGCCCTCACTTTATGGTTTAGGATGGCGCCCCAGCACATCTATCTTCCAGGAAGCAGGATGGAGAAAGTGGGATAAGGGTCACAGTCCTTCCCTTTAAGGACATATCCTGGAAGTTGCACACTTTACTTTCTTTCACGTGTTCCATTCACCAGAACTTAGTCCTATGTCTACACCTAGATGAAAGGAAAACAGGGAAGTGTGATTGCTATTCCAGGTAGACATATAGCTAAAATTGGAAATTTCTATTGTAGAATAAAAAATGGGAAAACAGACATTGAGGAAAAACAAGCAGTTTCTGTCACACCATCTTTTTCTCCGCTTTTATTTTTTCTCCTCTTTTATTTTTTGATAATTCGAGAAGTATAGGGTGATCTTCACTGTTCATTTGTCTTTAGTCTTTTTCTGGATCATTTAAATCAATAATAGTTGCTCTTTAAAGTTATCCCCAGGTCAAATCAAGAAATGAATTCATGATTGTGTGTGGAATTCATAAGTGATTGTGTACTGAATTTTTTTCCCAGAAATGACTTCAGGTTTTCTATATTGTGAAGTTTGCGTCCCTCTTTCTTTCAGTAGTGATTAACATTCTTTTCTGAAGCCTTTGACCTGCTAAATGCTGGAGAGAAAAAGATGACTAAGATAAGCTCTTCTCCTGGAAACATGGTACAGATAGAGGATGTGATATGATTAAAGCCTATGTGTGTCTCATTTCAAGGCCTAAATTCTTTCACTCCACCTGCTTCCAGAGGGAAGTGTGGCACACAATCTTTTTGAGTGTTAGTTTCCCCATGGACATAAACAAGGCTAAATCCTAGGGATGTTGGTAGAGTGAGATGAGGGGCATTAAATGCTTGTTACAATGCCTGGCACACAGCATATGTTGACTTTACCTCCTACTCCAACTTCTTTTAGGTGGGTCCTGAAGTTAATTTTTTAGACATAGGAGTTCAGTTTAGAAAAGGCTATGGTTGGAATGTTTTTTCCAGAATGATACTGATTATTTATTTTGAGATATACAACAGATATAAACAGGTATTTTGAGGTATAACAGGGTCTTAAAAGATTGGCAATAAGTCAGAAGAGAAGAAATGGTTAAGAGATGGCTTTAAATGGTAACTCTTGACCTGTTTTCACTAAACACACAAATAATCAGTGCCTTTTCAAAAATTGGTTAGCAGTATATATTAATAGATAGGTTTAATATCTGGGTTCTCTGTTCTGTTCCACTGGTCTGTGTCTCTATTTTTGAGCCAATATTATACTGTTTTGGATACTGTAGTCTTGCAGTAGAGTTTGAAGTCTGGTAACATGATGCCTCCAGATTTTTTTTTTTTTTTTTTTTTTTTTTTTTGCTTAATATTGCTTTGGCTATTCAGGCTCTTTTCTGGTTCCAAAATATAGAATTATTTTTTCTAGATCTGTGAAATATGACATTGGTATGTTTATGGGGATTGCATTGAATCTGTAAATTACATTGGGTAGTACAGACATTTTGACAATGTTGATGCTACTGATCTATAAGCATGATGTCTTTTTCCATTGGTTTGTATCATATGCAATTTCTTTCCTCAGGGTTTCATGGTTCTCTTTGTAGAGATCTTTCACCTCCTTGGTTAAGTATATTCCTAGGTATTTTATTTTCTTTGTAGCTATTTTGAATAGTATTGAGTCTTTGATTTGATCCTCAGCTTGGTTGTTATTGGTGTATAGAAATGCTACTGATATGTGTACATTGATTTTGTAAGCTGAGACTTTGCTGAATTTGTTTATCAATTCCAGAGTCTCTTGGTGGAGTCTTTGGGGTTTTCTAGATACAAGATCATGTGGTCAGCAGAAAGCAATAGTTTGACCTCCTCTTATCTGATCTGGATACCTTTATTTCTTTCTCTTGCCTGATTGCTCTGGCTAGGACTACCAGCACTATGTTGAAAGAAGTGGTGACAATGGGCATCCTTACTTTGTTCCCGTTCTTAGTGGGAATGATTTCAACTTTTATCCCTTCACTCTGATGTCAGCTGTGGGTTTGTCATATATGGCTTTTGAACTTTTGAGATATATTCCTTCTATGCATAGTTTGTTGAGGGTTCTTATCATGAATTGGTGCTGAATTTTGTTGAATGTTTTCTCTGCATCTATTGAGATGATCATATAGTCTTTGTTTTTGCTTCTGTTTATGTGGTGAATCACATTTATGGATATATGTTTGTTGAACCATCCTTGCATCCCTGGGATGAAGCCCACTTGGTCATGATGGCTTATTTTTTTGATGTGCCACTGAATTTGGTTTGCTAGAATTTTTTTTTTTTTTTTTTTTACAGACAGAGTCCACTCTGCTGCCCTGGCTAGAGTGCTGTGGCATCAGCCTAGCTCACAGCAACCTCAAACTCCTGGGCTCAAGCAATCCTGCCTCAGCTTCCCCAGTAGCTGGGACTACAAGCATGTGCCACCCTGCCAGGCTAATTTTTTCTATATATTTTTAGTTAGCCAATTAATTTGTTTCTATTTTTAGTAGAGACAGGGTCTCACTCTTGCTCAGGCTGGTTTTGAACTCCTGACCTTGAGTGATCTTCCTGCCTCGACCTCCCAGTGTGCTAGGATTATAGGTGTGAGCCACCACTCCTGGCCAAGTTTGCTAGAATTTTATTGAGAATTTTTACATCTATATTCATTAGGAATATTGGTCTATAGTTTTATTTTTCTGTTGTGTCCTTTACTGACTTTGGTATCAAGGTGATACTGGCTTTATAGAATGAGTCTGGGAGGATTCCTTCCTTCCTGATATTATGAAATCATTTCTGCAGTATGGATACCAATTCTTCTTCATAGGTATGGTCCAATTTGGCTGTGCAACCATCTGGTTCATGACTTTTTTGCTTGGAAGGCTTTTTATTACTGCTTCAATTTTGTTGCTCGATATCGGTCTGTACAGGAGTTCTGTTTCTTCCTCATTTAGCCTAGAGATGTTGTGTATTTCCAGGAATTTGTCCATTTCCTCAACATGTTCATGTTCATGTGCATAGAGATTTTTATAGTATTCACAGATGATATTTTATATTCCTGTGGTATGAATTTTAATATCTCCTTTTCCATTTCTGATTGAGCTTATTAGGGCTTTTCTTTTCTGTTTCTAGTTAAGCTAGTGAAAGTTCTATCAATTTTGTTTACCTTTTCAAAGAACCAACTTCTTGCTTCATTAATCTTCTGTAAATTCTTTTGTTATCTATTTCATTTAGTTCTGCTCTGATCTTATTTATTTCTTTTCTTCTTCTGAGGTTAGCATTCATATTCCTTTTTAATTTCCTTGAGATGATTCATTAGATTATTGATTTGTTATTTCCGTGTTTTTGATGTAGGCATTTAAGTCTATGAAGTTTCCTCTTAGGATTGCTTTTGTTGAATCCCACAGATTTTGATAACTTGTATACCCTTTTTTGTTTAGTTTGAGGAATCTTTTGATTTTTACCTTAATTTCTTCATTGACCCAATAATCAATCAGCAGTAGGTTGTTAAATTTCCATGACTTTGTGTAGTGTTGAGTGTTTCTGTTAGAATTGATTTCTAATTTTATTACACTGTGGTCTGAGTAGATACATAGTATAATTTCTATTTTTTTAAATTTACTGAGACATGTTTTGTGGCCTAAGATCTGATCTACCTTAGAGATTGTTCCATGTGCTGATGAGAAGAACGCATATTCAATAGTTTTGGGGTAGAATGTTTTGCAAATTTCTGTTAAGTCAATTTGTTCTAGAGTTCCATTTAAGTTCAGTGTTTCTTTTTTGATTTTCTGCTTTGAAGATCTATCCAGTTCTGTCAGTGGGGTGTTGAATTCCCTGCATATTATGATGCTGCTGTTTATCGCTTTGTTTGGATCTAGCAGGGTTTGCTTTATCTCGTTGCACCTGTGTTAGGCACATGAATATTTATGATTATTATGTCTTCTTATTGAATTTCTCCCTTTACCATTATATAATGACCATTGTTATCTTTCTTTACTATTGTTGATTTGAAGTCTATGTTATCTGATATGAGAATGGCTACATCAGCTTTCTTTTGGTTTCCATTTGCATGGAATATTTTTTCCATCCCTTCACTCTCAGTGTGAATGTGTCCTTTTGGGTTAGATGTGTTTCTTGGAGACAGGAAATACTTAGCTTGTATTTTTTCACTCATTTAGCCAGTCTGTGTCTCTTGAGTGGGGAATTCAAGCCATTCACATTTATTGAAAGAATTGATATGTAGGGTGATTTCAGTTCACCTGTTGGGTAGAACCTTGTTGCTTTGTTTTACCTCTTGACCCATTATGATATATGGGCTATGAGTTTTAGTTTTGGGGTGATTTTACACTGCTGAGTGTCTATTGTGCTGATCCGTGTATAATGCAGTTCTGAGCTCTTTCGGTAGGGCAAGTCTGGTCTTGACCAATTCCCTCAGAGTTTGCTTGTTTGAGAAAGTCTGTATTTCTTCCTCACAGAAGAGACTCAGTTTTGCAGGATACAAAATTCTAGGCTGGCTGTGATTTTGTTTGAGAAGACTAAGAATAGGGCCCCAATCCCTTCTGGCTTGTAAAGTCTCAGTTGAGAAGACTGCAGTTAGTCTGATGGGTTTTCCTTTGTAAGTTACCTGATGTTTTCATCTTACAGCTCATAGGTGTTCCTTCTTCTTATCGACTTTGGCCAGTCTGATGATTATGTGTTGTGGTGACTGCCTCTTTGCAATGAATCTTCCATGTTTCCATTGAGCTTCCTGTACCTGGATATTTAAATATCCTTTCACTGGACTCTGAATCTCTCTGGTTTGATCTACACCATCTTTTCCTATTTACCTTCTTTCTCAGCTTCACAGTTTTTCTTTGTGGGGTCCCTGATTGTCTCAGTTGTCTCTCTTTGTGAACCACATCTGTACTGTGACTCTTCTCCACTCTCCTCAGTCCAACATTCTACCTTCCAGCTAGGCTGTTCCAATGAGCAATGTCTCTAGTAGGCCATCTTGGCTCTCTCACTCCTTGAAAACAATATTCTTTGCCACTAGCTTTTTATTGTACCAGCACTCTTAGTACCCCTCAAAGAAATTTGCAATCTTCTGTGTCTTTAAGCAGTTTTTGATTGTTGTTTGTTAAAATTTTTCAGCTTTTTTCTTCTGCATAAAAAATTTAAATTCATTTTTGAATGAAATACAAAATATAAAATGCGGCCGGGCGTGGTGGCTCACGCCTGTAATCCTAGCACTCTGGGAGGCTGAGGCGGGCGGATTGCTCAAGGTCGGGAGTTCGAAACCAGCCTGAGCGAGACCCCGTTTCTACTAAAAATAGAAAGAAATTAATTGACCAACTAAAGTATATATACAAAAAAATTAGCCAGGCATGGTGGTGCGTGCCTGTAGTCCCAGCTACTTGGGAGGCTGAGGCAGGAGGATCGCTTGAGCCCAGGAGTTTGAGGTTGCTGTGAGCTAGGCTGACGCCATGGCACTCACTCTAGCCTGGGCAACAAAAGTGAGACTCTGTCTCAAAAAAAAATATATATATATATATAAAATGCATCTTGGCTCTTTGTAATGCAAAGTTTGGGAAAAAGTGCTCAACCAAGTAACCTTTTTTTTTTAATATCACGACTTTGGGACATGTTATTTATTCTGCTAGAAACACAACCCTACTACCCCACCTCCACCCACATCTTCTCCCTACCTCAGTTATTGTTCAATTCTTGGCTTAAAAATCAGTACTCTTGAAACGCTTTCCTCGACGGCTTCATGTTATATTTGGCTGTGTGTACACATTTTTTATAGATGGTATTTTTCCTTATATCATTCATCATAATTTATAATGATATATTTGAGAGGTGGATGCAGTATAGTCGTTAAAAAATATAAGCTCTAGAGCCAGAGTGCCTGGGTTCAAATTCCAGCTCTGCTACTTATAAGCTATATGACCTTGGGCTATTAATTAACTTCTTTGTTCCTCAGCTTCTTCTTGAGTGAAATGGTACTAAAGATAATAATGACCTCATGGTATTATGAGGATTGAATGAGAAAAGATATTTAAGTACTTAGCAAAGTGCTCCGACATATAATGAACACATTTATATCTATTTTATATTTGTGTTTAACTATTGAATGTTTATGCTTTTCATTAGACTATAAGCTCCATGTGCCTGTGAAAATCATTGTGTTCAGCTGATAATAGGCAGGCTGAAATCATTTGTTGAATGAATGAACTATAATAACAGTGTGGCCATTTGAAAGAGCTTAATATGTTTGACTACATAAGCATTTTTATTATTTTAATTAGGCCTAAAATTCATGCATTTTATTATCTGCTGTCATGTTTAAAGAAACCTTATGAAACTATGAAGATAAATATTCTTTGAAAATGCACATTAATTAAAAATGGCAAAAATGTGAATAGCTAGCTTTCTGATGCAATTAGAAAAGTAGTTGTTTGTGCTGAATGTTAGTCTAGATTTTCTCTATACCTTTTTAGTTTAGAGGTTTATGACAAAAATATATTATTCAGTTGTCCCTTTACAATATATATTTTTAAATTATCCAATAGAACATTTGGAATTTTGTTGTTTTTGTTTGGAAAAAGGTACTTTGACAAGAATCTTAATTCATTGAAATGGTGGTTGTGATGTGAAATTGATATGTCAAACTCATATTGAATGTGTCACAAGAAGGCATATACATTTTAATGATGTTAAGTTAATTGAGTTTATTTTGACATAGTCATAGTTGTGGTGGTCATATCAAACAGGTTTTTTTTCATAAAAAATGCAAAGAAAATTTTACACTTAAGACAGTATAATAAAAGATGCTTATTCCTAAAGTGCGACATATATATATATTAAATTTTCACATAAAAGAAAAATGAAAGTAGCATTTTACTGGGTATTCTTTCATTTTCTGTTCAATCCAAATGGAAACAATGAAGTCCTGGATTACTATGTAGAACCATGTGCCAGTTCTTAACGAATGCTCAACTTACATTCTCATTCTATTGTTCTTATAAGTAGTTATTTTCACATTAAGTTAAGCTTTATTTTTCTGCATGATGTATATCATTTTAAAAATAAACCACGTGAAATTTGAAGCAGTATCACTTTGACAATTTACATTACATCACAAACTGAATTTTATGCCAAATCTGATCTATACAAGCTGCAAGAATGTTCAGCCAGTATTTGGTCTAGTTTGAATTTAATACCCAGCTGGCCTAAATCTGACAGACTTAATTTTATTAATTCAAGAAAAGTTTGCTCTGTTTTCCATATATGCCAGAAATGATCATGGTTCATTGAGAAGACTGAAGGGAAGATTGCTGAATAAACCTTTATTAAGTATTGAAATGAAGGGCCACAGTGATAGGAACTGATACATTAAATGTTACAGATTTTGTACCAATAAAAGCACCTAGCAAAAACAGTTTCACACTCTTTGCAATTTATTATTTGTTTAAGCAGCAGGACATAATTATAAGAAAGTGCGCTGTGCTCATTGTATTTAATAGTGTAAAAAAAAACCCCACAGATTGCTTCGAATTATCTGGATATCTCACCTATGGCAATGCTCAAGTTAAGTACATAATGGCTGGGCCATCCAATGGGTTTTCACTTACAGATCTTGGTTTTCTGATAGCTGCTGTCCTAGTCAGCTTGGGCTGCCATAACAAAATACCATAGACTGGATAACTTGAATGGCAGAAACTTATTTTCCCACAGATCTGGAGGCTGGAAGTCCAAGACCAAGGTGCTGGCAGCATTGGTTTATCCAGAGGCCTCTCTTCCCGGCTTTCAGATGGATGCTTTCTTGCTGCCTCTTCACATGCTTGTCCCTCTGTGCTTGTGTGCCCCTGGCTCCGCTCTGTGTGTCCAAATTTCCTCTTCTGATAAGGACACCAGTTAGATTGGATTAGGACCTGCCCTAATGGGCTCATTTAACTGAATCACCTCTTTAAAGTCCTTATCTCCAGGTACAGTCGCAATCTGAGCTACTGGGGGATAGAGCTCGAAATTATGAAGGAATATTGGAAAGACAAAATTTAGCCGATGACACTGAGGTGTTTATTTCCCAATACTGACATTTCGAATCTCATAGATTTTCCAAATGTAATCACCAGCATAATTTTATCATAATCTTAGCAAGTAAGAGTAGTTTTACCTGCAGATAGCTACTTTTTCTGCAGTGTGTATTTGAAGTTGGATTAATGATATTGGGAGTAGGAATAATTTTTTGCTAAGGTAACAAATAGAACTCAGGCAAATCAGGCCAGTTATCTCCTGAGAATCTTCTATTACACCTTTTCTCCCCAGTTAGTCTGTGAGGACTCAAGGATTCAAGTTTACCTGTATTCTCAGTACCTAGCACAGTGCCAGATACAGAGCAGGTAATTAGCATTTATTTATTGAACAGATAAATTAATGATTTTTCTAATAATGTGTAATTATACATCTTAAAAGGAGAATAGAATCCTCTTCAAAAATGGCCAATAAGCTATTACAAATATGGTCTATTGTAGCAGGTTTTTTAAGAGCTTATCCATATAGTATTCCTGTTTAGATGATATCAACTGATATGTAGTTTAAATCTATAGAAATTAAAAAGTGATTAATTTTGGTTAGATTTATTTCAATGCTGGTAAATTGTGCCTCCAAAATTCTTCCTACTGATGTCATGAGCAACTACATGAATTTTCTGAGTGGAAATAAATGTTTTCAGCTCATTGTGGAATTATAGATGTAACTGTGGTTGGTAATGTGGGCAATTTTATAGAATTCTGTGAAGATAAGGTAATCGTTTGACAAGAAAGTTAGGAAATAGCAATGGAATTAGTAAGGTGTAGGAACAACAACACATCCTTAGATAACATAAATTGAAATGTTGGTCACTTTATGAGCACCCAAGTTCAGTAAAAGTGTCTTGAGTATAGTCTTCAGGAAGAAATCGAATATTACTAGGAAAGCTAATTTTTAATTGATGTTGTCTGTAGAAATAATAGGGTGGACAGAAAGGAGCTAGAAAAAATGAAACTGAAAGAATGAGATGTTGACATTTGTTTTCAGCATGCTCCAGAAAAATGAGTTTGTCTCTTGGCAAACATAGCCATATGGTAAAGGTGGTGCATTAGGCTAGAATAATGTCTGTATTAGTTTGCTAGGGCTGCCTAACAAAATACCACTTTATTTTTTCACAGTTCTGGAGCCTAGAAGTCCAAGATCAAGGTTTCAGCAGGTTTCCCCTGAAGCCTGTCTTGCTGGGTTGCAGACAGCTGCTCTCTCACTGTGTCTTCACGTGATCTTACTTTGTGTGCATCCTGGTGTCTGTGTATCCAAATTTCCCCTTCTAATGCACTATTCAGATTGGATTAGAACCCACCCTAACATCCTCATTTTACACCTCTTTTTAAAGTCCCTGTCTCTAAATACAGCCACATTCTGAGATACCCAGAGTTAGGACTTCAATATATGAGTTCTGAGGGGATACACTTCAACCTATAACAATGTCATTCATATACACAAACCTGCTTGATTTCATGCTTACAAATGACCTCATCTTTATAAATTGATTTTCCTTTTTAATTAGGATAAATTAGATTGGTCAAATTTCCTTGAAGTCACACTCTAGAACGTCCATTTTCTCCTTTAAGATAGGATACTTCCAACTCAGCATGCTCTCACCTTGACTTTTTAATGACTCCCCCAAATTTGCACCTTTTCCTCTCTTTCTGTATTTTCTTGAAGCCATCATCTATCTATTCACCTAAGGCAGGATCTTATCCTAGTGATTATTTTTTCTTCATCACTTCTTTCCTTATCATAAATTTCATTGACTTTGCCTCCATAATCTCTTTCAAATCTCTCTTCTGTCCATTATCATTTCATTGTTTTACTTTGGCCCCTTATCTTGTCTTGATTGCTGCAATAACCTCCCTTTGACTTCCAACCTATCCACTCCATCCTCTGTACACGACCATCAGAATTTCTCCCTAAAATGTAAGACTGCCCATTTAATTTTTTTCTTTAATTCTTCAATGGTTCCAAATGCAGAAGTTCAGCCCTACTAAGGAGGTCCACAAGGCCTCTGTTTATCCCTGCAAACCTCTCTCTATCCTGACCCGCAAGCACACATCAACTCCAGATAGAACATGTTCCCTGCATATGTCATGTTTACTTCTTAGCTCTGGCTGTGCTCTTATCTCGTCCTGAAGTGACCTTTTCTCCCCTGGTTCTTCCTCTTCCAATAATGCTGATTTAGTAAACTCCTACCCATCTGACTTTGTTCAAATGTACCTTCCCAGACACCATAGATGCCTTTTCCTCTTTCCCCTAGAGACTTCTACCACCTCTACTCTACCATTTCTAAGGCTGTTGCAATTATTTGCCTTTCTGTCTCTCTTTCTCCCCTGAGAATCCCTCACAGAATAGACAGTTTTTCTGGTAATCTGTTAATCTTTATCTTTCTGGTGAATATAATGGGATTTGGAACCTTGTCCCTAGAGTCTGACTGCCTGGGTTGGTTTCATTTAGGCTAACATTTCATCTTGGGATGTTTAAACTTGACACAAAGTAAGCAATACATATTAGTGTACTGAATTTTTTATTGACTCAAGAGAGAATTAGTATATTTTTAAGAGAAAATAAAGGGGTATATTTTTTTCCTGAATGGTGTAAACATATCATCACCAAGAGATAGCAAAATAGAAACTCATTAATTGTCTTTCTTAAAAATTACAGAAAGCTGAGAAGAGTATCTGAGGGTATGGCAGTTGAGTGTTAGGAATATGGATACTCATACTTACTATCTTGCTATTTTAATTTTACATAGATGTTTCCTTAGCCTTCTTTTTAACAGAATCATATTAACGTATTGTCTAGAGTAAATGACAAACTGCAAGCCTCATCGTGTGCTCAGACATGATTTAGTGAGGATAAGAGAGCTTATTCTTAGGAAAAGTCTAATAACACTATCATTTAAGTGCCTCCTCTCAACTAGTATTTTATAATTTAGTTGTGGAATTATTCCCAAATATCATTATACCATCATTATAAATGCATCAATTAAGAAGATATATAATCTTTACTATCAGTTTTTTGGCATCAGGCATTTCTATATTTATTTTAAAGAAAATATTCAATCTATTTCATCCATATGCTTTTTTTTCTTCAAAAGAAAAATGCATTTCTAACTCTTTGGGTCTTCATTAATTTCTTTATGTTAGAAATACTACCCTTTTCCTACGCAAAACATGAAACTAATAATGTAAACATGGAAATAGGACACAATAGGCATATGATACATATTTGTCCAATGATATCACATATTATTTACCTTTTAAATATTGATGTCATAAGCTATAAATCACACAAACAAGAATAGTTTTGAATTGGTTTTGATGAGGAAGAATTTCAAATAACCAAAGGAAATCAACTGAATCTTTATATCAGTAGTTGAATTTAGATCTCAGAATGTTGTTCGTTTCTTTACTTTGGGGTCATGTTACAGATCATAAATCAAATTTTCTCTAATCCTTTAAGTGTCAAACAATTCTGTGAAAATAAGCCAAATACTTCCCTGTTTTACATAATGGGATGTGACTTCAGATAAACATTGAAGAACATGGATAGGAAAGAATGTTTCATTAAAGGAAATACAAAAGAGTTGAACATGTAATATTTTCATAAACTTGCTTATGCTCAGAAAGCAGAATACAGCCAAAGTGCAAGACATAAAACTTTCTTCATAAGTAATCACAAACATATTGCTCAAAAAAACTCCTAAGGCATGCCTTTTTCCTACCATAATAAAAATGCAGCATTAAAAATAGTACAACAAAAATAAGGAGTCACTCATAAACATGAATGTAATTTGCTTTAAAGAAAAAAAGAAACAGAATCTCATAGTTTATATCTATAGTTCTCAGGCAAACTTTTAAGAAAATAAACATTGACATGTGGATGATAAAATGATTTCTATTTAAATTAATTTTATTTTTAAAATTAAACATATTGTCTCTTAAATGACTTATCTATGCTCACAATTTTGGATTAAAATCTAGAGTTAAACATTATGTTAAATTAAGTACTTCAGCATGCTTCAGATAATCTGCATGTTGATTATCAAATGTAAAAGCCTACATACACATGCCTAATTGTACTCTCGGATTTGGCATTTTTGTATAGTTGGATTAACATGTTTTGGAAGGAACATAGTAACTTCAGACCATTATCAAAATTCTATTACACGCTTTGCTGTAAAAAATTGAGATGTTAAAAATACTTATACTTTTGATTTTATCTCATTAAAATAATGCGCTGTTAGGAAAGATACAAATGGACCAAGAAAAGCTTTGGGACCTTTATCCATTCTCAGTCTAAGAATAGAAAGGAGAAAGACCAGTGATGGAATATACTATGCAATGAAACATAACCCTTGCCAATATTTTCCAACCAAAGTTCTTTGAGGAGGTAAATATACATTTGGACTACAGAAATCAATGTATCTAATTTATTTAGATTTTTACAAGTCTTTTGACAAGATCACCACATCAAAGATTGGTAAAAACAAAACAAAATCAAGATGACATTGGATTTCAGGAAATGTTTGCTTTAAATGTAGAATTGGCTAAAAGATGTGAATCAATGTTAGAGATAAGGAATGCCTATATGTAGATATGCACCTCAAATGTCTCTTATGGGATATGATAAAGGCAAATGGAGTTAACGTGAAGGGAATTTACTGAAACACCAACCAACCAACCAAACACACACCAAAATGCCTATGAAGGATAGTATCAGAAAAATAACCGTACTTGAAGTTTGATCCATATTCTAAATATTTATAGCTTAAAATGTGGCATGATGGAAATCTCTCCTCACCAATTTTTCACTCTGTCACCAGCTGAAGAGTTATTTTCTTCTTTCTCTGTCCCCATGACAAGTCAGAAGCTCTTAGGGCATTTTACTTGAAGCCTCCATTTACATTTCTGCTTCCCACTAGAGAGTGAGCTCTTGGCAAAATAGGGTAGTGTATGATTGACTTTATGTCTCTACTCCCTTAAACAGTATGCAGAACAAAATAGAAGGACACACACACACACACACACACACACATTCACTGAATGATTAAAAGAGAACTAAACCCATTCTGTAGCTTGCTTCACATTGTACCATATAGTGAACGAGATTTCTTTATGATGAAAAGGTGCTTTTCCTGACAACTCAATCTATAAAATAATTTGGTTATTTCTATTTTTTTAAAACTTATTCTTCAGGAGTAGCATTTCTTCTGCCAATTTCAAAAGTTTTTGGAGGTCTAGACTTTAATAAAGTTCTCTGTGACAGGTTTGAAGGGGACCATCTAGGAAAGAGCCCTCTCTTGCTCATTGCACTCTGCTAGCTTGGACAGAAGTCAGAAGGGGAAGGCAAGTCTGCAGGCAGAAGACAGGAGCCCTGTGGTCTTACCTTCTCCTCTCCATGGTCCACTGCAAAAGTGGAGAGAAAGGAAGGAAACTAGAAAGGTGTCAAAAAAGGGGTGTCATGAAATCCATGAGCACCCAAATTTGATTTTTTAAGCTAATCACAGATTTAATATGAAAAGCCTAAACTTAAACTGTAAACAGAGAAAGCAAATATTCCTTATGAAACATATTACATGATTACCATTATCTATTTAAAATCTTTACTGACTATAAACTCTTAGAGGGCAAAATTTTGTTAACCTTACTTGGCTTTTTATCCTGTGTCCTAGCAAATAGAAAGTATCACTATCTAGTAATCATACTCATTGAATGATTGAATAAATTTTAATAATACTTAGAATTGAGCAAACAAACATATAGGCAATTCCTAATATGCAGATTTGAGTTGTTTGCTGCCAGATTAAAAAAAGGAATTAGTAAATAAATTTCGGTTGCAAAATGGTTGGGAATCTGATACATGCTACACACAGTGACTGATACAGACCCCAAATCCTAGTTTACCAATAATTTAATAAGCACAGAACTTGTTGATCATGCCTAACAACATTTTTTTTCAGACAATGCAAGTTAAGTTTCAATCTGAAGGCACTGGCCATGATTTAAATTCATCTTTAAGGGGCTTTTTGTAGAGTTCATCTATCTAAATATAAACGCACATGAAAAACTGTTCAACATCATTAGCCATGAAAAAAATGCAAATTGAAACTACAATGTGATATCAAAACACGCCTATCAGAATAGCTAAAATAAAAAATAAAAAATGTGATAACACTAGATCCTGATGAGGATGTGGAAAAAGTAGATCCTCATACATTGCCTATGGGAATATAAAATGGTACAGCCATTCTGGAAAACAATATGACAGCTCCTTATGTACATACAATTAGTTTCTGTAAGTCACTGATTATGAGATGGAAGGAAAAAAAATTCAGTTTAATTAAATGGAACCACCAAAAAACATCCCAAACAAAAAAGATCCCCCCAAATTACTTCCTTTATTAGTGAAGCATAAAATTCGTACTGCTAATTTGTATTTTAATTCAAAAGATCATCAACAATTTACTCTACAATTGAACTCTTAAGAAGAATAAATAATAGAAACCCTAAAAAGTAATGAAACCTAAACCAGCAGTATACAGGGTTTGTATAAAATTACTCATCCACCTGAGAGAATAGAGTATGTGAAAGTTGTAGCTGGAGTTTTCTCCATGAGGCATTTGTAGGAAATTATATTAATGAGAAGCAGTTTTAAGAGCAAAGGAGGAATTCATTTACTAGAATCAGGTCCTAACCAAATTGAACTGCTACTTCATATAGCTTATGGATGGTAGAAACAGTTCATGATTATTTTACATTCCTTTGCTCACTGTTACATTTGTAAGGTGCTGAAAAAATAAAATAATCTAGAGTTAAATCAATTCGAATCATAGTGTATTTGTTTTATGGTGAGAGATAGTGTTAGGGCAGCAGAATAGAAGATTCTGAAAAGTGAGTTTGTTTTTTTTACAGTTTGGATTTTCCTATATACTGTTGAGCTTGACATATGTAAGCATTGTGATTCTGAGAACTGTGAAGTACTATTACTAAACTGATCCCATGTGGAAAAGTTTTGATGCTATTTGGCTAGACATAACTCTTACGTGGTGATCCATATTCAGATACTACACAAGTCTTTGGAGTTTAGAGAGAAACAACAGAGGCTGCTTCAATCGTTTGGTCAGAGTAATGAGATATTTACATAAATTGCTCAAATCTTGGACAGGTTACTTAACATTTCTGTCTCAGTTCCCTCATTTGTAAATCAGAGATCAGAGTATCAGCTTTCTATGGTGGTTCTATACCTTAAAATGAGATAAACTTGTACTTCAATTGGTACCTAATATATGTTAAATGTTCTATGAAAGTTATTACCGTTGTCATTAAAGCAAAAACTTTTAGCACATAGTACTGTAACGCCTGCTACTCCATGAATGTGTGGTTGGTCTGTGGACAAATAGCATTGACATCACCTGAAAACTTGTTAGCAATGAAGAATCTCCAGCCCTACCCCAGATGAACTGAATCAGAAACTGAGCTGTAACAAGATACCTGTGTATTTGCATTCACAGGAAATCTGAGAAGTGCTAGTTGGTGCAGTGGGCTCATATTAAAGTGTTTCTCCAGTTTTTACAGAGTGCTGTCTGCCTAAATCCTCACAGCCTCCTGGAAGCTGGCCTAGCTCCCTGGCTGTAGCTGAGTGGTCTAGCTATGGATACCTGCTCTGATGGCACAAAAATGTTTTCTCTTTCAAGAATTCAAACTGAGCAAGACATAGAAACGGGGAAAGTGGTTACTGAATCATGTTAATGGCAGAGTTCTAGAGGGAAAGTCTACAAACTCCAGGAGTTGAAATAACAAGAGTTGTTTGTAGTCATTGAAATAGAAAGAAAGAGAGAGAGAGAGAGAGAGAGAGAGAGAGAGAGAGAGAGAGAGAGAGAGAGAGAGAGAGAGAGAGAGGAAGGAAGGAAGGAAGGAAGGAAGGAAGGAAGGAAGGAAGGAAGGAAGGAAGGAAGGAAGGAAGGAAGGAAGGAAGGAAGGAAGGAAGGAAGGAAGGAAGGAAAGAAAGAAAGAAAGAAAGAAAGAAAGAAAGAAAGAAAGAAAGAAAGAAAGAAAGAAAGAAAGAAAGAAAGAAGGAAGGAAGAAAGGAAGAAAGAAAAAAAAGAAATAACAAGAGTTGTCTCAATTTCTTCTCTTGTCCTCTGCTGTTCTTAAGTACTTGCTGGTTTATACCTCTAAATGGACTACAATAGATGTGCCCTTGCAAACTTGGTTCTTGTCCCCAAATCAACTTAGTGCTTCTGGGTCCTTGGAAAAATTTTCCTGCCTGTCCCCAGGGTTTTAGGGAAAGATCTTCAAAAGGCCCTGAAGGAGCAAAATGTGATTCACTTCACTTGTGCATTACTGTGAGGAGCTTACTCAGGATCCTGGAAGAGTCAGTGCCAGAGTCCCCTGGGCTAAGAAGTGGCTAGAAGCTGCTGTCCCCGATCAGGAGAAAATCTCAACTTGCTAAAAATAAGTTACTTAGGTTTTTGAGGATTCCAACTTACAAGTATCTTTTCTTCATTGGGAGAAAATAAAGACAACGAATGAACAAAATACTAGAAACTGAGCAAATAAATAACTGCTGCCAGTTTCCTGCTCTGAATCTTTAGCATGCACATTGAAAAATCTATTATTTTGCAACATATAGGGGACAATAATTTTGCCCAGAATTTTTTGTTTTGTTCTAGCTAGAAAGGAGTAAAGTCTCAGACTGAATTCAAACTAGAACCATATTCAAGTTAATATAGGTTACTAAATAAAGTTTCTCTCAGGTGCAGAAACCTCCTAACTATAGCATCACATGCATTTTAACAGAGCTTTCTTGAGACATAAGGTGATTAATCAACTCAGTGGCTGCTCAGGCTGTGGGGTGTGGGATGGGGAGATAGCGGGTAGAGTTTTCCAGCCCAGGGAAAGCTGGCATTGGGAAACATTTGGGCTAGACAAGACTTTCAGTAGGCTAAGTTCTGCTTGCTACCTTCAGAGGAGAATCTGTTCATTAATTGCTTTTTATTGAGTGTAATATTCAATTATCATTTTTATAAATACTGGAATTTTCATAAGTCAGAAACATGGTTTCCAGTATGTACATGTTCTGAATCCCCTGTCTCTATTCATACACATGCTTTCAATCATGATGCATAAACCTTAATACAAAAATCAAATTTTACTCTTAAGTATTTCAGCACCATAAATGGTTTGCATAGCCCTGTGGGTCACCAACTGTCTTAATTTACAGAAAGCCTATGTGCATTTAATACTTGCTGGACATTCAAAGCCAAAGCTAGTCATCATTGGTTATTTACTTCTCTTTTTCCTCTACAGCAAGGGAGAAAGCCAGATTCCCATAGCTGTTTCAACCCTCCCCCTCCTTAATGGAGAGAGAGAGAAAGCTTCTGCCAAAGCAGATTTTGTGCAGCTTTCCCTGCTTTGGAGCTGCCAGCTTTCCTAAGTACAGAATCAGAACTAATACATCATCCTTGAACTTTACATTTCTGATGTGCCCTGACATTTGGACTAACCTAGGAACCAGAGGGATAAAGAAGCAGTAGATGCTCCTTCTTTAATTATTTATCCTTTATTTTTGATCTCCTTTTGCAGTTTGGAGCAGTTTGCTGGCATTTGTCCATCTGAGGCACAAAAAAGGGAAGCCTAGGGTGGTCTTCCTGTGGTTTGGAGAGGAGGCAGGCATGCATATGTTTAGACTATCCTGCAATTAAACACTTTCTATATTTATCAGTAAAAAAAAAAAAAAAAAGAATTGTGATTAATTTCCAAATTTTCAAGTGGAAATATCAGGAACTAGGTGAAATTTTGAGTGATCAAAAACGATGAAATTTCTAAAGTATGACAATACATGGAAGGGAATACCCATATTTTCCAGCTCTCATTTCCAGCAGAAGCTATCTTCTTCCTAGTGAACTTCTGCTTAATTCTTGAATTGAATTTGAATTTTTAGCTTGTTTAATAAGAAGCAAGGGCCCTGGGTTCTGAACTTCTGCTTAATTCTTGAATTGAATTTGAATTTTTAGCTTGTTTAATAAGAAGCAAGGGCCCTGGGTTCTAATCAGAGCACCAGACATGACTGAGAATTAATAGAATTTCAGCTGTGACTACATATTGTCAAATATCAGTGTGAGTCTTAAAAAAAGAGAAAAAGTGTGCAAACAGCAATAGGAACTTTTCTGAAACTCTCTCAAATAGTTAAGCTAGATAGATATTTGAGAAGCAAATGTCTTAGTAAAAACTAATCAGTTACCTAGATGCTAAGGATGAGCTTCAAGATATCCCCCATTTATGTTAAAAATATACCTAGTGATCCAGGGAAAAGGATTATCTTTCTGTTTTATTAAAGAAGCTGCTATCATTTTGTTAACACCACTCTGGATTGCTTAGGCCACCCAGAAGTAAGATGTTCCAATCACATCTTCCCTGTGGAGAACTCCCTGAGATAAGAACAGACCTGTTTTACCAATTATCTTTCTGGGAACTGACAACTACAAATTTAACTTACCACATTAAGGTGCTATGGCAACAGTTGTTTTGCAATAGTAAATAAATATTAAAATTTAAAATATTTAAATAAAACAAGTAATAAATAATTATGGCATGTATATTTCTTTTCTGATGTTGGAAAATATTTTTTCACTTAAACATAGCCTGATTTGAGTTTGTTTCTGAATTCTATTCCTGCAGGTAATATGGAAGAGAAGGTGCCTCAAAGCTTGCCCATATTTCTTCACTTTACTTCTACTCCTCTGACATATCTCAACCAAAGATAATTCAAACTTTTTCAGGTGTGTACAACCAATCACAATGTTAATCTTATAATTTTATAGATGGAGATGTCTATAGCATAAGCTCTGGAGCCAGGTTACCAGATTTGAATTCTGCTTCAAGCACTAAACTAGACATTTAGTATATTCTTGGGCCAATTATCTAACTTCTGTTGCCTCCATTTCCTCATCTGTAAAATGGACTAATGACAGTACCGACCTCGCAGGGTTGGTTTTGAACAGTAAGTGAGCTAATACACAGATAGTACTTAGAACATACTGAAGCTGCCACATAGTGAACACTAAAATTTTCATTCTTAATTTCATCTAAATGTGTTATTTTACAGTAGAAAACTGAAAAGTGAAGCTAATACTACTAAGTTGATCTTGTAATTTATTTTATTTCACCTCTTTTACCTTGTGGATAATTTATGGCCTATAAGTTTTCCTCTAGCTATCCTAATGCCAATTCTTTCCAATGTTCCTTAGAAAGATACCTATTCTCAGAGCCCTGAAAATATCATATTTCCATGCCGTTTTATTTCAATCCTGTGACAATTTGCAACTTAGTTATATGCAGTCTTAAGACACCCTGAAAATTCATCACTTGGGCTTGACTACTTCAGTATTTCATTCCATTTGATAACTAAACACATGGAACACTGCATAAATCAAAGTCTAATTTCTCTCATTTTAATTGTAATATGTTTCTCACCCTGTTCTACATACCTCACCATCCTTTTTAGAGAAATCTAAGCCTGTTAAGATTGAAATGGTTCTACGTTACTTTACAACTCCTTAGGTTAATAAAGTATAATATTCATAATGTTAGAAATGTTAATCATTAGTTAAGTGTAGCATTGATTTTTATTCTTATTATGTGATTTGTTCTGATTTCCTACCAGTTTTTCCCCAGCTAACAGCTAAAAAATAAAACCCTGGAAATATGGTGCTTTTTTTTCTCATGCTTTTCTATCCCACACCTCTGGACCGTTGACTAAACTTTGCAAGTGTTGGTTTCGTAAGGAAAGAAAAGTGCTTATTATAACCCATCAACTGGAGTGAACAGTAGGCATTTTTAATCTGAGTAAAACCATTACAACTGAGAGTGCAGTTCCAAGAACCACGCATAAGCTCCTGAGAATCCTGGCTACGCTGTCAGACACCTATCTTTAAATTGCCTCCTGCCAAATGATGACTGTGGCCTTGTCACCCTGGCCAGCCCCATAAGTCTCACTCACACTCCTCCTAATTGGCAGGCCCTCACTCTGGGCACCTCTATGGCCCTTGTAACATTTTTTAGGCAGATAACTTGACACTGTAAATTTGGCCGGGAGCCTGCTACTGTGGGGTTTCTTTACAGCCGCCTTCAATGGTCGTGTTAGTTCATTCCCTTGAAGTTCCAGCCTAAACATTTTGCAGATTACATTCCAGGGCAGAAAGATGTGGTTGCTTGAATGGGCTGGCCAGCCTCTTCACCTGTTCAAAGATGCAAGATTTGGTTACTGCATAAAGACGGGCTGAAGAGGTGTTTTCCATGGGCAGGAAGAGGAGAGAGAAGACTTATCTCGTATCAGTTTTTGAGGACTTGAGGAAGCCTAGAGTGTGTAGTGTTTGGTTTCCGACACAAATGTGGCATGAGGCTTGGGAAATGTGATAACAGCTTTTGTGACCTTTGGGTCTGGAAACAGTTTCACTGATTGAAGTCATATAAGTTCAGCTAAATTTGAATGTGTTGTAAATATTTATCTGGCAGCCTGACATATAGTTGTTCCTGAAATTATGGGGTAGAGTCTTATCTTTCCTAGCATATAATTTTTGAAATACTCTCCTGGATGGTGTTTAAGATTATAAATATAACTGAGTTATTGTTTGATGCTGAGGTTTTCTCAGGCTTTAAGCACTGGATAAAAGAATAGAGAGTGTTTTCTGGCAACTTTGTTTTCCTAAATATACTGGAGACTGCAATGAAAATCTGCTTAGAGACTAAGCTTTGGTAAAACATAAACAGTCTGCTCTAACTAGAGCAATATATTTTCCCTCACATTTCCAGAGACACTGGTATACAAGAGCTTATATCCAACAGGTTTTTTTTTGTGTGTGAGAAAACTGTTAGTATGCAGCATTCCTTTCCAGTGAATTATTCAGCTGGATAGCAGGAAAATTCACAGAAGACAAGCTAGTCTTCCATTAAATAGTCCTTTGTTGCTTCAAAAGCTACTCTGAGCTGGCCCCACCCTCAGACACTGCTGCATATAAAACAGCAGTAGCACAAATAGACCAGAGCAAGTGCCTTGACAGACCTTCCATCAAATATACCACTCATGCCAATTAACACCACATCTCTACCAGCAGGCTAGTGCTGTTTGGGGAGAATGTGGGGAGAGTCAGCGGGACGCCAAGATGAAAAAGGAGTGACAAGAATGAAAATGTCCAGGGTTAAAACTAAGACCAAAGCTCATGAGATGCAGTCACTGTTGATGGCTAGGCCTTGTCCTTATTGCTGTGGTTGCATCAATTATGATAGCTCATTTAATTATTTAATTTCCTTCTCACAGTCCCAAGCATTTCTACCAGCTGAGACCACTCCTAGCTTCATTAGAAATTCCCAATTTGGTTTAGAGGTGCCATTGGAGAACTTTACCATCTGTTCCAAGAAGACAATCGAGCATGTGGCCAGCTAATACATATATAAAACTACCACAATGAACTCTTTCTATACATGTCTATAGCTCTGGGATATAAACAGCAAAGCCTTTGTCGTGCTCTTGATTCCATTTGCAGTGTTTATATTGGACAATCACTCATTAAAGTGTATTGTATATCATGTTCTCAACAAGTACTGGTGATAGAAAAGGTGAATTAGCAATGGACCTTACTTTCAGATAACTCACAATCTTATAGAGGAATGAAGTTGAAGAGGATCTCTAATCCAACTAACTATGATATAATTTCAAATATAATACACTAGTGAAATATATTTGAGACACGGTCCAGTAGTAATGTCATTAAATGTCTTAGTTGAAGTTGGAGTAAACTTTAAATCAACAATAGTGAAGAAAGACAAAGATAGTCATTATAGGTGCATATAGGAAATGGACAAATTCCTAGAAACACACAACTTCCCAAGACTCAGGAAGAAATAGAACTCCCGAGCAGACCAATAATGAGCAAAGACATTGAAGCAATAATAAAAAACCTTCCAACAAAAAAAGCCACAGACCAGATGGATTCACAGCCAAATTTTACCAGACCTACAAAGAAGAGATGGTACCCATACTGCAGATATTACTCCATAACATTGAGAAGGATGGAATCCTCACCAACTCATTCTATGAAGCCAGTATCACCTTGATACCAAAGCCAGGAAAGGATACAACAACAACAACAACAACAAAAAGAAAACTACAGACCAGTATCCCTTATTAACATACATGCAAAAATCCTTAATAAAATACTAGCAGACCAAATTCAACAGCACATCACAAAAACAATCCACCATGATCAAATGGGCTTGATCCCAGGGATATAGGATGGTTTAACATATGTAAATCCATAAATGTGAATCACCATATAAACTAAAACAAAAACAAAGACCATATGTTCATCTCAATAAATGCAGAAAAAGCATTCAAGAAAATTTAGCATCCTTTCATGATGAAAACCCTTAACAAACCCTCAACAAAGCATGGAAGGAACATATCTCAAAAGTGTAAAAGTCACATATGACAAACCCACAGCTAATATGCTAAATAGGAAAAAGTTGAAAGCATTCCCACTAAGAACTGGAACAAGACAAGGGTGCCCACTTTCACCACTTCTAATCAACATAATAATGGAAGTCCTAGCCAGAGCAATCAGGCAAGAGATAAAAATAAAGGGTATCCAAATCTGGAAAGAGGAGGTCAAACTATTGCTTTTTGTTAACAATGTGATCTTATATCTAGAAAACCCCAAAGACTCCACCACGAGTCTCCTGGAATTGATAAATAAATTCAGCAAAGTCACAGGTTACAAAATCAATCTGCACAAATTAGTAGCATTCCTATTCACCAATAACAATCAAGCTGAAGGCCGGGCCCAGTTGCTCATGCCTATAATCCTAGCACTCTGGGAGGCCGAGACAGGTGGATAATTTGAGCTCAGGAGTTCCAGACCAGCCTGAGTAAGAGCGAGACCCTGTTTCTACTAAAAATAGAAACAAATTAGCTAGACAACTAAAAATATATAGAAAAAAATTATCTGGGCATGGTGGCGCATGCCTGTAGTCCCAGCTACTTGGGAGGCTGAGGCAGGAGGATTGCTTGAGCCCAGGAGTTTGAGGTTGCTGTGAGCTAGGCTGATGCCCTAGCACTCTGGCCTACACAACAGATTGAGACTCTGTCTCAAAAACAAACAAACAAACAAACAAAAAATCCCACAAAAAACAACAATCAAGCTGAGCATCCAATCAAAGACTCAATACAATTCAAAATAGCTACAAAGAAAATAAAATACATAGGAATACACTTAACCAAGGAGGTGAAAGATCTCTACAAAGAGAACTAAGAAACACTGAGGAAAGAAATCACAGATGACACAAACAAATGGAAAAACAAATCAAGCTCATGGATCAGTAGAATCAATATTGTTAAAATGTACATACTACTCAAAGTGATTTACAGATTCAATGTAATCCCCATCAAAATCCTAATGTCATGTTTCACAGATCTAGAAAAAATAATTCTACACTCTGTTTGGAACCAGAAAAGAGCCCAAATAGCCAAAGCAATCTTAAACAAAACAGAGATTTTAATCTTATTATAGAGTTATATTTGGCAAGATGGAGTGTGTTATGCAATAGACTGTCTAAAATAGCACATTTCCATTTAGGGTCCTCTATTCTGTTTGCTTTAAGATTAAATAAAAGTGTGTAGTGTTTCAAACCCAGGGAAAACTTACAATATGCACAAAAGCAGATATTAAAGCTTCGGGGAGGGAAGATCGGTATGTGGCACTTGTGTTTATACTAGTCTCTTCCATGCCTACTATTAATACAAATATGTAAGTCAATCATGGTCTCTTACTTAATGAATCTAGATTTATCCTTAGACTCCTTACTCTAGATAGCCTTCCAAGGAGTCACTGCTAATCAATCCTAGTAGCCATAGTAGGTGAAACTTATGTACTAGCCCAGGTACAAGTATTCTCAGATTCTAATATGGAGATCATTTTATTTGCAGACTAGAAATTCTTGGGAGTGGATTTAGAGTTCCTGCCTTTCACCAACTCCGTTTTCCAAGTATTTCAACTCTACCATCAGAAAATATGCCGAATAGCTAAATAGGTAAGAATTGTATAGATTTTTAATGAAAGAGCTCTATATTGCCACAAATCCTACTCCGGGTCAATTTTATTCTCTATCACAGCATTATGGAGCTCAGAAAGTTCACACTGACTCCAAACCATTGTGTTCATATGTGTAGATTAAAAATATAATAATAATAAATAGAAGTAAATCTAATGGGATTTAAATTACTTCCTTACATATTGTTATGGAGTCAGTTCAGATTTTATGAAAACTCTAATTGTTAGTGTAAGCAATCATTTTAATTTATTTACAAATTAATGCAATCATGTATAACTCTTCTAACATGCCTGTTCTAGTTAGGATAGCGTAAGCTTTGCTGGAGTAATGAACAACCCAAATTTTGGTGGCTTGAATGACAGTTTGTTTACTTCTTTTCCACAGAAATCCTCTGCAGATCTTGGCCACTCTGGGAGGCAGCTGTGCTCTCTGTGGTGGCTGAGCATTCCTCCCTTCACATCAACACAAACGTCCACGGCAGCCTCAGCAAGGGAAGACAGGGGCAGAGTGGAGAACTGGAAATTAAATGGCTTCATCTGGAAAGGATATATGTCACTTCTGCTTACTCATTAGGCAAAGCAAGTCACAAGATGTGCCTAAGTTCATGAAGACAGACAAATTACACAAGCTTTCTATTATGTGCCTGCCAGAAAGGAAAACAGAATATTAGTGAATAGAAGTAATATCTGCCACGGTGCCTCAAGCCTTTTTTGTCTTCTAAACTTTTGTCTTAAGATAAATGTCGCGTAGGGAATCTTAAAGTTTGAGATTCAGACAATGAAGCAGAGTCTGTATGGTTTAAATCAGGGGTCCTCAAACTTTTAAAACAGGGGGCCAGTTCACTGACCCTCAGTCCGTTGGAGGGCTGGACTATAGTTAAAAAAAAAAACTATGAACAAATTCCTATGGACACTGCACATATCTTACTTATTTTGAAGTAAAAAAAACAAAAACGGGCAAAAACACCCACCTGTGGCCCACAGGCCATAGTTTGATGATGCCTGGTTTAAATAGTCAAATACTTCGTTAATTGACATTAGGTGGCTCACAGACTCTCTGAGAAGGTCAGAGAGTCAAGCTTGGAAGATCCAAAGACAGGAACAATGCCCAACCGTGCAGTATGAGACTGTTCACACGGAGAAGTGCACTGCTGTCCGTACTGGGAGAGGAGGTAGACCCATAGCTGCCTTGCTGATGCTTGTGTCTGGACACTAGCATCTCGGTCACTGCTTCCCCCAGGCCTCTAAAAAAAAATAAGTGCTTTAGCTACACCCTTGCCACAAAGTGAGTTCTAAGCAGAAGTGCTGTGTAGGGGCAACTCATGCTTGTGAGGCTATATGCCCTTCTCAGTGGCAAGGGAGTACAGGAAAAGTGAGATCAGGTTTCTTTTTTATAGGAAAGATGTTCAAAAAATGCTGGTTGTCCACCAACATGACAATTGTCCATCACAGTACCCCCACTGTGGCTACCACTTTCTTATCATTTTGTTTTTTGATATTACTAATCTTTGTCATATATAAAGAGAAATATGACATCTTAGTATAAAATCTATTGCAAATTAATATTTTCTTCAATCTCTTTGTGTATAGCTATCTTCCCATTTCTACTACTTTTAATGCCCAACATGGAAACAAAATTTTTCCTTTTTTGTCATCAATATACTAGCTAGAATTTTATGTGGAATACCTGGTTCATATACAGAGAAGACATTCAAAAATGCTTGGTGATTTTTTATGGCTGAATAGTACTCCATAGTATACATATAGCACATTTTATTAACCCACTAATGGATTGATGGGCATTTGAGTTGATTCCACATCTTTGCAGTTGTGAATTGTGCCTCAATAAACATTCTAGTGCAAATGCATATGCAAGAGATTTAAAGTTTAATATGTATAAGCATTAACTATATTCACTAATGGTGATTCTTGTATGAACTTGCAATCAAGTTATTAGTAGTAGGTAAAGAACTAGCCTAAATTATACATTATTATATCAACCTTTTATTAAGAGGATGACATTAAGCTAATACTAAACATACAATGTGATGTGAGTTATTTAATAATTTATTCTAAGGCTACAACTTTGATTGTGTCATTTTAATGTATCAAACTTTGATTTAATAGCATGTTGAGTGATCTCTTGCAGTAATAGGGTTGAGGAAAATTTATGAGAGTTTATGGAACTTCAAGGATTTTGATTGAGTTAATCACAATGGGAAATTCATCACCTTACATTTATCACTAAGATATACAGAAAAAACACCACATAAGAGCGCATATAAATTACTGATAATCTCATAGAGTTATCTGTTAACAGAGTTTCATGTTCAGCAGACTCTTACCTGTCTCTTTGGAGCTATTTGAGGAGACATTTTGGTTATTTTTTTATCTGGGTAAGTACCTTCACCTTCGGAAGTTAAATCAAACCTTTAATAGCTATAAAGAATGTTCTTAAATGGCAGCCAATGAATTATAGTGATCCAGAATATTGCTGAGGGGAACTGGAAGACAAGCTGAAGCATTCCTTGGTTGTCAGGCCCTGTGAGTTCAGATACTACTGTGAATGCTGTTGAACTATAAATGCCTGGGCACATCACTTAACCTTTCTGTGTTTCCATTTTCTTATCTGCACAATGAGGCTAATAATACTGATTGACCTCATAACATTTAATTAGACCATTGGGAAGCTCTTTGAAAACGTTAAGTATCATTTGTTGGCACTTAGCATCATGAAAGGTTTGTGTTTTTAACACACTGTGGTTTGAGGATGTGTTGGTACAACTCCTGCCAACTTCTTGTTTCTCCACCATATCTTTTCTGAGCTCTCTTTGAAGTCAATGAGAATTAGGGTGATTGGAGGCACTTAGCAGAGGCTTCAGGTATGAGAGTGTGTTCTCTAGCATGTTTATAGCAGGACTGTCCTTTAAGGAGAAAATGTTCACTTCTCAATGGAAGAGGAACTTGATGGCTTCTCCATGATTTGTGGGTGGGTAAATTAATGATTGCTCATGGAGCTTAAGCCCTAGAGGAGGAGATTTTTGGCAAAGATACCAAAAAAGTTTAAATTATTTGAAAAAAATTAATACACACACTTTTAGAGAACATAAATAATAACTTAGGCTCCTCTAGGGGAGGATTAGGCCCTTTACTTTCTGCACAGAGCATGCAGTTGCTATCCAATATCTGCTTGCTAAAGAAATACATGATGAATGGGCAAAATTACTAGTAGAATATTATGTGATAATTACCTTATTATATAACATTAATGCAGCATCTAGAATACATTTTTGTTACCTTTTATGCACTTCTTTTTGTGTTCTTTCCTACATTATAGCATTAACCAGAATGCTTTTTGTTACCATTTCCAGAAATGTAGAAATGTGTTGTATGACATACTTTTACTCAAAGCTAAAAAAAGGAGGGAGGTAGTCCCATTACACTTTCAAAATTGAATATCTTTGGAAATATCACCATACTGCCACAATAACCTTTCTAAACTATTTCAACAGCCTTCTGGTTGGTATCCTGATTTCTAATCTTGTCCCAGAACCATTTCACAATCTATTGTCATACTAATCTTTCTCAAACATCATTTCATCATGCCACTTGTTTCAAAAGCTTTCAGTGGCTTCCTATTTCCTATCTTACCTTCAAAACTGTGATTTTAAAACTATCTGTTAGAGGATGAATTGTGTCCCCCCAAATTTCATATATTGATGATACCTTGTACCTCAGAATGTGACCTCATTTGGAGATGAGGACTTTAAAGAGGTAATTAAGGTAAAACGAGGGCATTAGTGTGGGCCCTAAGCCAATAAGACTGGTGTGTCTTTATAAGAAGAGGACATTTGTACACAGGCACAGAGAGAAGACTGTGTGAAGACATAGGGAGAAGACAGCTATTTACAAGCTAAGGACAGAAGCTTCAGAAGAAACCAACCCTACAAACACCTTGATCTTGGAGTTCTAGTCTCCTGAACTGAGAAAATAATTTCTGTTAAGTTACCCAGATACTGGCATTAATAATAATATTTTGTTATGGTATATTTAACAGACTAATACACTATGTACAACATGGAAGCTTTGCATGGTTTTACCACCTTAGTTTTATAAGGGTAACTTAAGTTTTAGTCTCCTGGTTAAATCAAAGCCATTATTTTCACAATTTATCTTTGCTGTCTGTTATTACAGTTTTATAGGAGGCCACACAATTCCCTGCAGTTCAAAGGAAGCACATTGAAGAGGAGACAGAACACATTTTTACTGACCACAGGACCTGGGCATGTCATGTTTGCTCTCCAAAATAAGGAAAATATACCTGTTTTTCCCACTTGGAAGGTCCATAGGCCAGGTGTGCTGGTGTGCGTTTGTAGTCCCTTCTACCTCAGGCTCACACGGGAGGCTGAAGCAGGAGGATCGCTGGAGCCCAGGAGTTCTGGGCTATAGTGCATTATGTCAATAGGGTGTTTGCACCTAAGTCTGGCATCAATATGGTGACCTCCCGGGAGTGGGGACCATCAGGCTGCCTAAGGAGGGGTGAACTGGCCCAGGTCAGAAATGGAGCAGGCCAAAATTCCCATGCTGATATATTGTGGGACTGTGCCTGTGAATAGCCACTGTACCCCAGCCTGGGCAACATAGCAAGACCCAGTCTCTAAAATATATATATATATATATAAAAATATATATATATTTAAAAAAAAAGGTCCATAGGCTTTCAAATAATATGGTGCATATGAAAGCATTTGGAAAATTGGGAAATGTCAGATTCTGACTTTCCAAACTCTGTTCAACTTCAGGTATCAAAAATCTTTAATCTATATGCTCAGTGCCACCCTAATCTGGAGCCCAAATCTGATTGTGTTTTAGAAGCCCCATCTATAGCAGCAGGTCAAATCTGGACTTAGCTTTGCTGATGAAGTTCTCTATGAGCTTGAGGTAAGCTCCTTGTGTGCCTGTATCTTCTCTTTAGTGTTCCTGGTAATGATGGTTCTATGCATATTTCTTGGCTTCAGCCTTAGGTGTTGTTCTGTATTTAAGATCATTGCTAGAAGTCAGGCCTTGCTCCAAATAAATAATCTGCTTGTAGGTATAGGGCATTCCCCCAGTGCTTGCCAGCCTGCCAGAGGGTTAGATCCTTTCTCTGGACACTGACCAAGTTCTGGGGCCCTGCTTTAAACTGAAACATCTGTTCCAAAGAACCTGACAGTACCCTGACATGCTTTTTGATGACACTTACCATCCATAAGAGCAGACCCTGTCTCTGAGTACCAGCCTGAATCAAACCCCAGCCTTACCAGACCTCCTAGAATGATTTAGACCTTGACCCCACTCTTACAGAGCTAGCCCCATAGCTAGCTTAAGCCCTTATTGTATATTGTATTGTATATTGTATATATCATACCTGTTTGGCCTCATGCACTTACTGCTATTGCTGTAATAGTGTGCTCCATCACAACATACTTCAAGCCTTAGTTCCTGTATGGTCCTATACAAAGATAAGGAAATCTTATTTTATTATGGAAAACCGAAACTGAGCTCAGTTTTTATTTCTTCTAAGAATTGTTCTCTGATTATTCTCTCATAAATATTTCCTTTCTTTGAACTCTTAAGTATTTTCGGTCTGTATTACAGAATTTATCCCTTAATTATGCAATTTATGTTTTATGTTCTTTTTGTGAATAATTTCATGTGAATTAATTTTCTTTTGACAACCAGATTATGAAGTCTTAATAATACACTTTTATTGAGTATATATTCTGAGCAAAATATAAAGTCTTAAATAAAGTTTCAAAAAGAAAATACCCATTTTTCTCTTGCACAGTGTTATTTATGCTTTTTATAAATCCAATTTTTAATTTCAGGCTACACAAGTACATGTTGTCATATCCTTTTTGGGATGTTTTAACATTCATGAGTTTAAAGTTTAATGTAATTAATTTTGTCAGTGGTTTTTCACTTTATATTTATTCAAAGAAAAGCCTTCATTTTCATAAATTCATTTGAATATTTAAATGCATTTCTCTTTGGTGCTCATGTTTTATTACCTTAATTCTTTAATTCACACAGTACATTATTAAATTTGTAAATGCATGCACATACTGAATATGCATAGGAAAAGACTGGCAAGAAACATCAAAATGTTAATATGAGTATGTGATCGTGTCTGGGAAGTGATAATTTGTTTTCTTTCTACATTTCTATATATAATTTCATTTCTTTAACTTCAGTTCCTCTTTCATAATTAAAAAAATATTAATGAAGAAGTAACTGAGACATTTTGAAATCTACCCATTTCTGTGCTTTCTCGTACTGTTATATTTTAAAATATTTTTCCTGAGCTTGTAGTTCACTGATCTCTCTGTATCTATATATATTTTTATTATATCTTTACTAGCATTTCTTAAAATGGACCAAGATAATTGTCAAGTTTAAATAAATGGGTAGAGAGGCTGAAAAAATAGAGACAGTAACATTTCAATAATCTAAGCATTTTGTTTTAGTCAGTATAGATTCTGCTATGGTAAAAGGGGGGAAAATGTACCCCCATAATTCTGTGTTTAAAATAATAAAGGTTATTTCTGGGATCACATTATATGTTAATCTTGAGCCAGCAGGGGGCTCAACACATCATAGTCACTTAGAGGCCTGGGTTGAGAGAGAGGCCACCATCTCAAACTTTATGGGTCACCTTGCTGAAAGAGAAGAACTCAGGGAGAGTCTCTCTCATCTGCAGTTCCATACTCAGTCTGGAAGGTGACTTGCATTCACAGCTTGCTGTCAAAACCAGTCTCTGGGGCCCAGAACAAGTGAAATAGGGAGTGCAATCCTATTATGAGCCAGAAGGCAGAGAAATAGAAATATTTGATGAATAGCACTAATCCCTGTTTATCTGAAGATTTTGCAAAGAATATTTCAATGTAAATCCTCAAATACTGTGAATTACATCTTGCATTAAAAAATAGGTAATTTTTTATTGAAAACATTTTTATTTGTGTTACAAAAATAGTGATATATTGAGTGTCTTTAAAATGGTATTAAAGCAAAACTAGAGATATAATTAGTTATGGAAGTAATAGTTTGCAAATCCAGATTGTTATATATTCTGTTTACTTAAAATGAGAAGGTGGTTAAGGATATTATTTTGTCATTATTTTCCATTTTTTATATAGTCAACTAATTTAAATAATTAAGGAAAAAAGATTGCCTTTTATGTAAGCCATTTGATAGACAAAACAAAGATATAGTAGAACATTTAAACTTTTAGAAAGAAATTGTGATGGAATAGCCTTATATTTATCATTGGCGTAGCCAGTTAATTTAAAGAATTGCATGAAGAGATAACGTAAGAAGAAAATTAAATAGTTGGATATAATAAGAAAAGTATTTAAAATCAACTAAGGATAAAGCTAGTTTTCTGAGTCACCTCAATTATATCTGTGGCTTTGAGAGTCAACTTTTAAAGGCTAGATCCTTTAAAAGATTCTCCAAACTGAGTCTTCATATTTTCCCACAACATAAAGGGAACAACTTAGATAAAAATGTTTAGAGGAAAGAACCCAACATGTTCTTTTCAATAATTTTCCACTGAAGTGTTTTCAGTGACCTTGTCAAAATAAAATAAATTTTGTACCTATAGGTTTAATAAAAAATAATAAATGACTGTATCATTTGGTTCTTTTTGCTGCTAAGTAGATGTCTTTATCCAACCTTAAGTCTCTGAAAGCATTTTTTTCCAGGGAGGATAATTGTATGAAATCATTTATAGGCTTTAACTGTCAAAAGTGCTGTCATTAAACCACTAATGTACGTCTATAGGGAAAACATTCTCTCGAGACCTGCTGCTGTTCATAAACCACTTGATCTGTGGTCTCATATTTTATATTTTCAGCAGAACAACTCTTGTATATTATAGTTCCTATTTCCTTAGAGGTGCTCCATTATTCTCCATTTCAAGTAGAGTCAATGCCAAACTTTCTGATGTATTCATTCCTCTCTTTTTGACAATGCAAAGTATGTAGGTATCAGTTTACACTGCTTTGTTAACAGGAATCATTCAAGGGCCTACACTTGACCTCCCCCGAACACACACGCGCGCACACACACACACACACACACACACAACAAAAAACAAATATCAATTCATTGAGAAATACTTGCATTCAGATTTAAGTACTTGCTAGTTGACAAATTAAATTAAGTGCTTGCCAGTTCACTAAATAATAGAAGTTTTGTATTACACGTTATTCCTGAGGGTTAGATAAGAAGTCATTTCAAATATGAAGGGAGAGAAATTGTAGTCACTTGGTAGTCAAGATTTCTTTTTTATATTGTGAGATTGGAAGATTGATGAAGTGTCCAGGAATGGCAAGAGATGGTTCCAGATGTCAGGAGCTGCGGCGAAGATGACTGTGACAAGGAGAATGGCAGAGTGGAGTTCAAGCTCTGGATACTCGGAAGAAGGTGACAAATACTATGGCTTTGATACAGCAGATAGATGAGCCTGTACTATAGAGAATATTGAAAAGGAGGGAGATTATCTTAAAATGGATTTTAGAATTATTGGGAAACCAGGTCTTCATACTTCTGGAAAATGCAACTAGCATTTTTTATGAGGATTCAGAAGCCTTGAGTCTCTTGGAGTTTGGGAGCCTCTGAGGATCACTGAAGTCATAAAAGAGAGTCTTTCAAAAACTACAGCAGACGCGAGGATAAGGAAAAAAGGTAAATGTGAGTCGTGTAAAACTTCCATGGTGGATGGTTTTATCTGTAGGATATAATGCCAGAGAAAAATGTTAAGGGAGCCTTCAGGATAACGTCTAATTTTATAACAGAACCATCAGGTACTAGGTATACAGTATTGAGGGTAAAGGAAACAAAAAAATAATTACATTGATATCAATCAGGATAAAGATGATGAAAAAATGAATAAAATATAATTAACCTACAGATTATTATCTAGTGTTTCATACAGTACAGAAAGACAAAGAAAGAAAATCAAGGACTAGAATAATGGTTAATATAATGCATTCACTATATTGACTTGTTTGAAAAAAAAATTTAGAGTTGTAACTGTGATACCATGTCAGGTCTGAGGGAATAAAAAAAATTGCAAAAAATGAACCATTTCACATTTTAACTGATGGAGGCTGTTGCTGCATAGTTAAATCAGTGCTGAATTTGGATCAAGAAGAAAAGAATTCATATCCTGACTCTGACACAAACCAGATGTGTTATCAGGGATAAGTTACCCTATATGTGTTCATTTCCTCATCTGTAAAAATGAGTTATAATTGCAGCAGAGACTGCCATTATACATCAATATCCATTCCCACTTTCTTCCATAGGAATCAAACTCACAATTTTTAGCTGGCAAATATGTTGTCCCAGATAGAGATTACATTTTCTATTCTTCCTTTTTAGATAGGGGTGTCCATATGATTAAGTTCTGGATGTAATTTGAAGGTCATGCAGCAGCTCTGAGGAACCTTCTATGTTTACCTTATAGTTTATTAAGAATTTTAAATAAAACATTGGGTAAAAACTACAGTAGTACCCCCTTATCTAAGGGGTATATGTTCCAAGATCCCTAGTGGATGTCTGAAACAAAAGATAGTACCAAACCTACATATGAGGGCTGTCTGGAAAGTATCCAGCCATTGTTAATATAATGAGAATGGTTAGCACGACATCTGTGTAACCTGTCAGCCAAGGTGAGTGGACTGGAATGTACATGTGTGAATAATGCCAACTACACAGTACTAGTCAGTGGGGTGCTAGACACCACTGAGTGACCATGTGCACTGTGTGGCTGTTGCATTCAGCATGACTGAGTAAAGCAATGAATTTGCAACAAATTTTGCGTTAAGCTTGATTATTCCTCTGTGGAAACTATTTTCCGGGATGATGCAATGAATGCAGCGCAAATAAAAGTGTAGCACAAATGCTTCAAAGATGGTCAGGAATCTGTTGAAAGTGATCCACGTTCTGGAAGGTTTGCAACAAGCAGAACACCTGAGAATGTTGAACATGTACAGGTTAGGTTAAGAGACTGTGAGAACTGTGTGAGGTCCCAAGATGGCTACTTTGAAGGGGATTGAGGCATCATTGTCCTATCTACAATGTTTCTTTTATCTTCTTCAATAAATGTCTCTATTTGTCATAGTATGTGGTTGGATACTTTCCGGACAGCCCTCATATACTATGGTTTTTCCTAAACATACATACCTATGATAAAGTTTAATTTATAAATTAGGCATAGTAAGAGATTAACAACATTAACTAATAAAAAAAATAGAGCAATTATGACAATATGCCAGCATCACTACTCTTGTGCTTTCAAAGCCATTATTAAGAAAAATAAGGGTTACTTGAACACAAGCACTGTGATACCATGATAGTCCATGTGATAACCAAGATTGCTACTAAGTGACTAAGAGGCAGATGGCATAGACAGAATGGATGCACTGGACAAAGGGATTACTCATGTCCTAGGTGAGACAGGGCAAGATTTTATCATTCTACTCAGAATGGGGAGCAATTTAAAACGTATGAATTGTTTATTTCTGGAATTTTTCCATTTAATATTTGTGGACCATGGTTGACTGCCAGTAACTGAAACCATGGAAAATGAAACCACACATAAGCAGAGGACAACTATACTATCAAAATTTCTGGCACATAATGGTAAGATAACAAACTGTAGCTGATTGAGTGAATCCATATTAAACAAAAATATTTTAACATGAACTTAGACTATCATTAATATATAGCTCATTGTTGTTCAGATCTAAATAAAAAAATAGTCTATTTTCAGCCTGGACAACATAATAAGACTCTGTCTCTACAAAATAAGTTTAAAAATTAGCTGGGTGTGGTGGTGCACACCTGTAGTCCCAGCTACTGGGGAGTTTGAGGTGGGAGGATCACTTGAGGCCAGGAGTTTGAGATTGCAGAGAGCCTCAATCAGGGCACTGCATCCAGCCTGGGCAACAGAGCAAGGCCCTGCTTCTAAAACAATTTTAAAAATTAAAAAAAATAAGCCTATTTTGAGATTACTTGAAATGATTAAGGAAGTGGAATAAATGATGCAGAGAAAAAATAATGAAGGCAAGAGATAAGCTAAATCACAAAAAAGTCAGCTGTCACCTCTTTTATAAAGCCTTCTTTGTTCACCTAGATAGAACTATGATATTTTCCTTTTTGCCTTGAAAATACTTGAATCACAAACTATGCATTGCTGTTCCATTTTATAACTTTATGTGAACATGTCATTCAACCTAGCAAATGACATCGAACACCTATTCTGTGTCAGGCACACGTGTCTCATAGGCCCCACCAGCTAATGAACTCCTTGAAGGCAGAGCTCATTCTGTCTGTAGTTATCTCTGTTCTCATTTAGGGCCTGGTAGCATTCTCAAAAGTACTGATTAATGAACAAATTCCTGTAGTTTTTTTTAATCAAGGACCAAAGCTCCTTCTAGTTTCCTATTTAATTCCATTCCATCCATTACATTTTGCAAAGGGCTTTAGTTCTCAGTCTCAGGATGACTTCTATACTTCCAGACATGAAATCTACATGCCAGACCAGGCAAGTAGAAACAAAAAATAAAAGCAGAGTTTGTGATACTAGCTGAATCTGTCAGTTTTTATTAGAAATGCAACGTCTTCACCAAAGCTCGACCTGGAAATTTCTCTTTACATCCTCATTGGCCAGAATTAGCATCCAGGGAACCTGAAAGATGGAGTATGTTTAACTGGACACATTGCTAATCCAACAAGTTAAAGGTTCTGTAAGCAAGGGAGAAAAGGAAAATGGATTTTGAGTAGATAACTAGGAATATCCACCTATGCATCCATTGTAATTTTTGTTTATCTTAATTACAGCATTAGGCACAAAAGACTGTTTACTTCTATACCTGGCTCTCTGTAAGATTATTTCTCTAGAGTCCCAGACAGGGCCTCAGCAGGAAAAGGGAGGCATACAAAAGAGGTATTTGGAAAGAGTGTAAAGAAAGAACTATTTATAAAGACTTGGACAGGATTACAGGAACTAACTAGAGATGACGAAACACTCAGGATTACCAGCAGGGTGGCAATTATTACCCCTAGACCTAAAGGGGCAAGAAAACCAACTTCTAACAAAACAAAACCAGTGAGAGTTGAAGCAGCAAGAGCTGTGGCTCAGAGTAAGGATTCAGCCTCAGCCAACTTGCAGCCTGTGACATAAGGATCAGGAAGAATAAATACCCTGACCTCTCCTCTTGTTTCTGCCAGTACCTCCCACTGGGCAAACCCAGATGACAGGAAACCAGAGGACAAGTATAGCCCTTCTGATATTGTCTTTAGAGGTCAGCCTCTTAGGGCTCAAAGCAGGATGTAGAGGGGCAGAGGTAAATTTTGAAGAGCAAACAGAGAATGGCCAGAGCAGGTGGGGATCATTTCTGTGCTCTAGTATCTAGTGCAGTGCCTGGAACATTGTAGGTGCTCCTTAAGTATTTATAAAATAGGTACTGTTAAATGAATTAAGAAGAGATAACTACTCTGCCACTGACATGTGACCTAAGAATTTATAGAGCTTTAAATATGAGTTTGGAAGGTACATTTTGGCTCTTGGAAATAAATGCCTTTGGGAGCATTCCAAATCACCAAGTGTCTTCGAGGCTGAATGCTTGAATGATTCTGTACTCAAGGAATATACTGAATAGAATCTAGGATGTTCATACTTCTCTCAGAAACAAGAGGACTTATCTCTAGTAGGCACCTTTAAAAAATCATAATAAATACTTGTAGTGCAGAAATTGCGAAACCCATATGAGCTCAGCTGGGTGACACAAGACCCCCATCCTTTTTCCCTTCATCCATCTTTGCTAAATACATTGGGGAAATTTTATATTGCATGTTGGTTGCTTCACCATGAAAGCCAAGTGACTGAATGCCCCTTTCATTTTTGAGGAGTTTGGTAATCTAAGCTACCAATAGGTCGCTTATAAAATTTCCTGTAAGTAGCTGTTTGAGATCTTAGGTGAATGGAAGGACAAAAAAGTGTGTCCTCTTCAATAGAAAACCAATGATCCACTTGAATTACCGCGAACTTTGCAAAGGATCTTTTTTTTTTTCTTTTGTCTCAGTTGGTGAGACATTTCCTTTACCAAAGAAGCCAGTTTGGTTGAAATAAAATTTTGATGAATTGTTTGCACTGTGGCAGCAAAGCCCAGGTTTCAAGTGGTAGGAAGAGAAGGAACAAGGAAAATTGCCTTCTTTCGGAGTTGGCAGCTGGTAAAGCTGCCAGAGGCGCTAGAAAGAAGACACAAGTTGGATGGATATTTATGAAATTGTATGCTACAGGGCATGTGGCAGAGGTTGATATGAAATCCTCTTTTCCCTCTCCTCTACAAAATCTTTATTAAAATCTGGCTCTCTCAGAAATGTGTTTGGTGCAAGTAGATTCTCTCAGGGGGATGCAAAGAGGTGTTGACTACTGGGAACTGCTGATTTTGAGCCAGTGTAGACATGTGAGATATACTGGCTTTGCTGTATTCATTTTTGAACTATGAGGAAAAGAGATACACACTTGACTGATTTTTTGGAACTGTAAACCAAGTGCAGTAGTCTGAATTTTGACTTAGAAGTCTGAGTGGGCTCTAGAAAATGGTTATGGATAATTAACAAGTGTTTTGATGATTCATCTATTACTACTGTGGTTACTGCTCAATCTGGGTGTGGGAAACAAGAGGAGTACCAGCCCTCACGGCTAGAATGGAGGAGGATTCATTTCCAACTGCATACTTGAATAAATTCCTATTTTTCAAAAAAAAAAAATCATGTTTTTGAGAATTTTCCAGTATGAAACATACAAAATGTGTCATGTAATACTTTACCTAAAAACACAGTTGTAAGCACTTAATACAGACTTTTACAGATATGCATTGTAATTTCTCTTACTAATATATGTATATTATTTCTGTTATTGCCAAGTTACTGCTATAAAAATGGTATAGGGAAATATGTTTATTTTTAAACTGATGTAGTGTGTTGGTACTGTGACTGTATATAACTGTTTATGAAACAGTAGAATGGTTCTAAACCTTTATAGCATTGGTTTTAAATTCCTTGAATTTTAAAATTCCTGAAAGCATTCATTTAGTTTTCAAATGTAGTACAACATGAGTAACCAAACATACCTATTAGATTTTACCAGTGACCATTTAACTGTTCCTCTGTAGTTGTTCATGAAACATGAGAGCCCAATGAAGGGGTTCAGGTTTTGAAGAAGAAATATATTCTTCTTACTATTAAATGTTGGAATACATAATGAGTTACATACTTGTTCCTAGGAGGACTAATCAGGGTTCTTAACAAAAAGAAAATGTCTTTGACCAAGGTCTAGGCTAAAAGAAGGTCTTTAACTTGTATATTCAGTGCTGGGTTGTATCTTTCTTTAAAATTAATACACAGGAAACTGATACACTTTAGTTCCTACACAAATCAGGCAAAATTCAAGATAGAAGAGTCTACATAAGTAAGGGCTTTGCTTTCACCACAAAGACGTGTGTGCGCAATTAGCTTTGTTTAATGTGTATTTAATGTGATTGATGGGAATAGATGTGACTAAAATAGCACAAGTTAAAAACCATCGTAGCCATTTAAAATTTAACTTAAAATAAAGGCATTTACTATAATTCTTTTGGGGTAAGTATGTTTAGATAAACTATTTTCAGCATGATTAACCTGCTATGTAGGAAATTGGTTTTTTTTTCAACTAGTGTCATTTAATTTCCTTAAGTTTAAATATCTCAATGTAGTAAATATATGATACACTATGACACTTTTTTTTTTTTTTTGAGACTCTGATTCTTTTTGGAATGCTTCCCAGAGTCTTCTGGAAAACATTTTTTTTTTTTTATATCTAAGGACTTCTCATTAAATAGTTGTAAATATAGAAAATGTATTGCAGAATAGCTCATTGTCTTTATGTCAGGAGAGTTATTTAAGAGAAGGTCCCACTGATTATTTAGTTCATTGCTTTATATCAACATGAGTTCTGAACATCTATTAATGGAAAGTAGGTCCAATTAGATGACCCTTTTAATATTTGTAACTCAAATCTTGTCCCTACAATTTTATTGTACAGATACCAGAGCCAAAAACACAAACCTGCTAACTTGTAGCAGATTTACTCATGTTTCTCTTTCAATTGAATGCATTGGTTGAGGCCAATAATTTTTTTGCTTTCCATCTGGAAATCAATCCATAAGCAGCATCCTTATCTTCTTTCTGAGTTGGAATTCTTTCAACTTTTCTTTTCCCTAATTAGCAATGGAAGTGAAAGTGTTCAAATAAATATATGAATCCATGTGACTCCCTGTGAATTAAGAGAACTGAACGAAGACTGGTTCACTAAACCCAAAAGTCAGACTAACTTAGATTGGGGTGGGACATTTAGGCCTGGACTAATGTAAAAGATGAAAAAAACCAACCAGATTTTCCTGGTCTTACACACAATACAACACAGAACACTTTACTTCTGGTTGCCAAAATATGTATGTATTTCTCCCCACCAACAGTCAATTCTCTAGTGAATACCAACTGGGTGTCCTCTAATTCATTTCAATTCTTACACTATCTACTAAGCACCAAATCCCACATGTTAAAGATTCATTTCCACAAGACTGCCCCCAACTTCAGATGCCAATCACAAATAATAGATTGTCACCTATACTTCTGACCAACAAGCAAACTCTAATTGGGAGTTCCTGTGACCCCCTTCTTGAATTCCATTAACTTTCTAGGTTGGCTTACAGAATTGGGGGAAAAACTTACTTATTAATACATTTATCAGCTTATTATATTGACAAAGGATATGATGAAGGATACAGATGAACAGCCAGATGGAAGAGATACATAATGCATGGTATGGAGGAAGGGTTGTGGAGCTTCCATGCCCACTCTGGTCAGGTTGGCCTACCCTTCAGGAGCCTGTTTAGCAACACAGAATGTTTCCAAAGCTTGCCCTTTTGGGTTTTTATGGAGGCTTCATTATACAGGCATGACTGATTACATCATTGGTTGATGGCAATAAACTCAAACTTAAGCCCCTACAGAGATTGATGGGTAGGGCTGAAACTTCCAACCCTCTAATTTCTATTGCTTTCATGACATTAAATTGATAATTCATAGCAAATAATTTAATTCATATATGACAAAAACTATTTTAAGTTTTGCAACTATTTTCATTTATTTGTTTAATCATTCATTCACTCATTAATCATTTGTTCTACATCTACCTGCATATAATAAGCATATACAAAAAGTAAAGATACATTTTATTCTCTCTAATAGCATATGGTATAGAAAATTGGTGATAGAAAAGTAAATCAATAGTTATAATACAGTGTAGTAAATGTGATACAAATAGACATAGTAGGTTATAAGGGTATCAAGAAGGTACATTGTGATATTCTAATATAATAAAAATATATATTTGGATCATCCCTTCTGAGGACAACACCTTGGGAAGGACTGAATTTTTTTTTTTTTTTCTATTTGGAGGTTTTTTGGAGGAAAATCAGAATAAATCTGATCAGATCATTTTGTTCTGAAAAAGACGGAACCTGTGTGTAGAGCCTTTCATACAACAAGCACATGGAGTTTCAAAGTGGCTGACTAGATGTAGTTAGTATTAACACAAGCCTCTTCCATGGAGTGGGACCATAATAGCAAGTGGATATTCACACTTCGAATAGATCCTACTGGGATTCTACAGAAAGGTGACTAGAAACACTGAAAGCAAATAAAGAGAGGGAAGCGAGGCAGCCTGCTCAGCTAGGAATGGCTGGGAGCCAGAAGAAGTGCCCGGATGTGAGTAAAGGGTAAGTAGAGACCAACCCCTCCCACCCCCCCTCTACAATCCCACTGTGGACTTTTACAATCCTAACTAGGGAAGAGTCCCTTGACCCCTGTGGGCCTAGAGACTAACACAGGGGACTGCCTAGAGATTGCCCAGAGGCATTGCTCCAGAGAGAGCACTCACACAGGGTCCCACAGCCTCCTGAGCAGCTGCAGCTTGGCACCATTTTGAGAGCCAAGCACCCAAAGGTTTATGTCCTACCTTGGGGCTGATGCCACCACTGCAGCCACTGGGCCAAGGAGGTAAAAGGGAGGACAGGCACTTTCACATGGTCTGAGGACAGATCCCACTACTAATGCTGCAGGCTGCTGTGGACCAAGGGGCAAGCAAACCATGTGCTCTACAGTTGCCTATCTATGCTGTTCCTGCTGAGAGTGTCCCTGCCCTTCCCAGTGCCAAGGTCACAGCCAGAACTATTTTTATTCCCAGCTTCCAAAGGTCTTCATCCTTCCCTGTGGCCAGACCTGATGCTGCCACTGCCACTGCTAGGCCAAGGAGGCAGATGGGAGGCCAGGAACTTTCATGTGATCTGAGGACAAATCCCGCCCTCACTGCCACAGGCTGCTGTGGAACCAACGTGCAAGGACACCACATGCCCCACAGGAGCCTGTCTATGCTGCTCCCACTAAGAGTGGCCCCACCATCCTTGGTGGCAGGCCTGAGGCACAGATGCCACTGCCCCCACCTGAGCATTCTGCCAGTGGCCTAGGAACCACCCTGCCTTTGCCTACCACAGTCAGCATCTGATTACACTTTTAGGGGGCCTGAAAGCCCTGATCCCTTCCCCTGGTACTTGAGCAAGTCCAGAATCCTGAAACCTGGGGATTGCCCAGCCAATCTATTGGCCCCACTATTGGCAACTAAAAATTCCTTCTGGCACCTGAGGGGCCAACCCAACTTGTCAATACTGCCACAGGTGACACTCATTCACATGTGCTACAGTGGGGCCAGGGGACTGTCTGACCCAACTTGTCACAGCCACTGCCAACACCAGCAGGAACCGCTTGGGTTTCAGTGTTTCGCTCCACCACTGCTTCTGCCATGGCCCACATCACACCCACTGCCTAGGGTACTAAGAACCCACCATATGTCTAACCCACTGCAGCCACTATTGGCATCTGAACAAGACACCTGGAGACCAAAGAATCAGCCTACCTGGGCCCACTAACACCAAAGGCAGCTACACTACTCTGGGACTCAAGAACAGCCATGTTCAGCCCACTGATGCCACCACTGGGGCCTGAAGATTGGCACACCTGGCCTCCCAGTCCCCAACAAACTTTGACACAGCTTCCAATAATAACTGCACCTTAAGCCATCAAGGAAATTGCAGATGCCACTGACAGTAGTTACAACTGAAGAAATCATACAGAGACTAAACTAATGAATGCACCCAAAGTCAAAGCCAGAGCACCCTAATAAACCAACAACATATGTACATCTTCAGGAAAAAGCCCTAACCTACAAAAGCAAATTTAAAAAATTGGAAGAAGTGACTGTACAGTAGGTATCAATGTAAGGAAAATGTATCAACACAAGAAAAATGAAAAAACAAAGAAATATGATACCTCCAAAGGAACACAATAATTCTTCTGCAACAGAACCCAGTCAAAAAGAAATTTACAGCATCCTGGATAAAGAATTCAAAATACTGATTTTAAAGGAGCTCAATGAGATACAAGAAAATTCTGAAAAACGATGTGAAATCAGAAAAACAATTCAACATAACAACACTGAGGGTATACAGTGAGAAAGAACATCCTCTTCAATAAATGGGAAAATTGAGTATCTGTATGTAGAAGAAAGAAACTAGAATCCTTTCTCTCTCCATACACAAAAATCAACTCAAGATGAATTAAAAATTTAAACAAAAGTCTTGAAACTATAAACTATTAGAAAAAACATAGAGAAAACACATCAAGATACCAATTTGTGCAAAGATTTCATGGCTAAGACCTCAAAATCACAGACAACTATGACAAAAATAAACAAATGGGACTATATTAAACTAAAAACTTCTGCACAGCAAAGGAAACATTCAACCTTTGGGTGAAAAGACAACATGCTGAATGGGAAAAATTATTTTCAAACCATTCACCTGAAGAACTAACATCAAGAACATACAAAGAACTCAAAGAACTCAAAAATACAAAAATAAAATAATACCATTAAAAAGTGGGCCAATAACATGAATAGAAATTTCTCAAAAGGAGACATACAAATGGCAAACATTTATAAGAAAAAAATGGTCAACATCACTAATCATCAGGGAAACGCAAATTAAAACCACAATGAGTATTGATTTTGTATCCTGAGACTTTACTAAACTCATTTATCAATTCCAGGAGTTTCTTGGTTGAATCTTTGGGGTTTTCTAGATATAATATCATATCATCAACAAACAGTGAAAGTTTGATCTCTTCTGCACTTATTTGGATACCTTTAATTCCATTTTCCTGTCTGATTGCTGTAGCCAAGACTTCCAGCACTATGTTGAATAGAAGTGGAGATAGTGGGCAGCTTTGTCTGGTTCCAGTTCTAAGTGGGAATGATTTCAATCTTTCCCCATTCAGTATGATGTTGGCTATGGGTCTGTCATATATGGCTTGTGTCATTTTTAGGTATGTCCCTTCTATGCCTATTTTCTTAAATGTTCATATCATGAAAGGGTGTTGAATTTTGTCAAAAGCTTTTTCTGCATCTATTGAAAGAATCATGCGGTCTTTATTTTTGCTTCTGTTTATGTGGTGAATTGCATTTTTATAGATTTACGTATGTTGAACCATCCCTGCATCCCTGGGATGAAGTCCACTTGGTCGTGATGGATTATTTTTTTGATAAGCGTCTGGATTCGGTTAGCTAAGATTTTGTTGAAAATTTTTGCATCTATATTCATTAGGGATATTGGTCTGTAGTTTTCTTTTTTTGTTGCATCCTTTCCTGGTTTTGGTATCAGAGTAATATTCGCTTCATAAAAGGTGTCGGGGAGGTTTCCGTTCTTCTCGACGTTGTGGAATAGTTTCTGCAAGACAGGTACTAGTTCTTCTTTGTAAGTGTGGTAAAATTCAGGTATGAAGCCATCTGGACCGGGACTTTTCTTTTTAGGGAGATTTTTAATTGCTGTTTCTATTTCAGCTGTTGAGATTGGTCTGTTCAGGGAATCTATTTCTTCCTGGTTGAGCCTAGGGAGGCTGTGTGTTTCTAGAAATTTGTCCATTTCCTCCACATTTTCCAGTTTGTAAGCATAAAGATTTTTGTAGAATTCATAAATTATATCTTGTATCTCTTTGGGATCAGTTGTGATATCTCCTTTTTTATTCCTGATGGAGCTTATTAGAGATTTCTCTTTTCTGCTTTTCGTTAGCTTAGCCAATGGTGTGTCAATTTTATTTTTTCAAAGAACCAACTTTTTGTTTTATTAATCTCCTGAATAGCTTCTCTGTTTTCAAGTTCGTTTAGTTCTGATTTGATCTTGTTGATTTCACTTCTTCTGCTGGGTTTGGGGTTGGTCTGTTCTTCTTTTTCCAGCTCTTTGAGTTGTTTCATTAGATTGTCTATTTGTGATCTTTTTGTCTTTTGGTTATAGGCATTTATGGAGATAAACTTTCCTCTCAGAACTGCTTTAGCTGTGTCCCAGAGGAGTTGATAACTTGTCTCTCCATTGTCGTTTTCTTCATAGAATATTTTTATTTCCATCTTGATTTCTTCATTTATGAAGTAATCATTTAGTAGGAGGTTGTTTAATTTCCATGTTTTTGTGTAGAAATGTGAGTTTCTGTTAGGGTTGATTTCTAGTTTTATTCCACTATGATCTGAGAAGGTACATGGTATGATTTCTATTTTTTTAAATTTCTTGAGATTTACTTTGTGTCCTAGGATATGGTCAATCTTAGAGAATGTCCCGTGAGCTGATGAGAAGAACGTATATTCAGTGGATTTGGGGTAGAATGTCCTGTAGCTGTCAGTCAGACCCAATTGTTCCAGGGTTTTGTTTAAGTTCATTATTTCTTTATTAATTTTCTGTTTGGAGGATCTGTCTTGTGCCATCAGTGGGGTGTTGAAATCTCCGGTGATTATGGAGTTGAAATTAATCCATTTGCTGAGATCCAGTAAGGTTTGCTTTATGAATCTGGGTGCACCTAAGTTGGGTGTATATATATTTAAAATTGTTATCTCTTCTTGTTGAAGTGTGCCCTTCACCATTATATAATGACCCTCTTTGTCTTTCACTACTTTTGTTGGTTTAAAAACTAAATCGTCTGAAATTACCACAGTTAGAATGGCTATTATCAAAAAAACCAAAAAATAATAGATGTTGTTGAGGTTGTAGAGGAGGTAGAGGTTGTAGAGGAGGTAGAGGAAGGGTATTCTTATACACTGTTGGTGGAAATGTAAATTAGTACAACCAGTATGGAAGAGAGTGTGGAGATTTCTCAGAAAACTAAAAATAGAACCACCACATGATCCAGCAATTCCACTACTGGGTATTTATTCAAAGGGAAAGCAATCTATGTATCAAAGGGATTCCTGCACTCACATGTTTATTGCAGCACTATTCAAAATATCAAAGATATGGAATCAACTTAAGTGTCCATCAACAGATGAATGGATGAACAAAATGTTGTATATATACACAATGGAATGCTATTCAACCATAAAAAGAATGAAATCATATAATTTGCAGCAAGATGTATGGAACTGGAGGTCATCATGTTAAGTCAAATAAGCCAGGCACAGAAAGACAGATATTGTATATTCTCATTCATATGTAAAATGTTTTTACCAATAAAAAAAGCATAAAGAGAAAAATACATGTATATATTTGGTCTCTGCCCCTGGTTCCTGAGACAGAGCTCCTAAAACCCTTGTAGACATGGGTGCTAGGAGAATTTTTTGTTCTAATATTTGTTCTTTGACCCTGATTCATGACACAGGGACTCTATTTAATTGTGGTTAACATAAGGGAGACATGCTAACCATAAATGAATATTTAATAATAAATGATATTATTTAATGAAGATTTACCAATATCAGGCACTGTGTTTAGGACTCTAGATGCATTACAATATTTTTAGTCTTCACTACAGCACTTTGGGGCAGGGGTTACTGTTATTTTCATTTTATAGATGAGGCAGTAGAACTAAAAATTTAGACTCAGGTTTTTTCAATTCAAAAACTGTGTACCTTTAACCACTTCAGTGCCTCTTTCTAACTTTGCTGGATTTGGTACCTTGCTGTCCAATGAGTGGTAGTTATCCTATCATTGTGAGACTTTGGATTTGGATCACCATTAATTTTACTTTCCAATGAAAAAAAATTTAAAAATACATAAAACAGAGCACTCTTTTTTCCCTAGATAAGATCAAGATTTGAAGCACACACATATAGATAGAAAGTTTCAGATATTAAAAAGAAACAAAAATCAAAATGCAGCTACTCATATTTTGTGTAAATGTTTTACACTTTGGAGATTTTCACATACTACAGCTAAATGAGGTACCTTTCTAAGTTGGCACATCTGGAATAGACTGTCACATTTGATCCCTGTATCCTTTTATTTTCACATATTCTTCCTCTAGTTCAACCAAGTGAGTAAAGGAAGTAACTTAATGGAGTGTGAAACAATTCCATAAACTCATCAGTTCCTTCTTTTTGTTAATTTTTTTGGATTATTTACAAAAAAAAAAAAGAAAAAAAAGAAAAAAATTCTGCCTTTAAATTGTCATGTTCATGCCAAAGTCTCTAATTATTTTTATACTTTGAAGTACAGGAAAAAATAGTTTTGAAATTACTGCTTTTGAAAATTCAAAGAAATGTAGTAGTCTAAGAGGTGTGCTATGCTGAAAGGTCAACTACTGGCAAGGTGAAACTCAACAGATTAATGTTGCCACTCAGAAGAGATTTCCCTGTATATTTTGCCTTTCCTTTTAAGTCCACTATCTTGATTTATCCTAGCATGTTCAAGAGTCTCCCATAAACCACCCATGAATACACAAGATTCCTTTAACCTGAAATCTGATGAGTGTATGGAATTGTTTCACATTCCATTAAGATAGCCTTTTTTTTTTTTTAAATTTCAAAATATTATGGGGATACAAATGTTTTTGGTTACATGGGTTGCTTTTGTTAGGGTTCAGTCAGGGCTATTTATAAGTGTGCCCATCACCCAGATAGTGTTTATTGTACCCGTTAGGTAGGTTTTCACCTACCTCTTCTTTCCCCTTTCCCCCTGCTTGATTTCCACTGAGTTTTACTTCCCTCTGTGCACATGTGTGCTCCTTGGTTAGTTCCAATTTAATAGCAAGGATATGTGTTTTTTTTTTTTTCCATTCTTTAGATACTTCACTTCAGATAAGGGTCTTCAGTTCCATCCAAATTGTTGCAAAAGGCTTTAATTCATCCTTTTTAATGGCTGCATAGTATTCCATAGTGTACATATACCACATTTTACTAATCCACTCATGAACTGATGGGCACTTGGTCGATTCCACATCTTTGAAATTGTGAATTGTGCTGCAATAAACATTTGCATTCAGGTGTCTTTCTAATAAAATGATTTCTTTTCCTTTGGGTAAATACCCAGTAGTGGGATTGCTGGATCAAATTGTAGGTCTATTTTTTAGTTTCCTGAGGAATCTCCATAGAGGTTGTACTAATTTGCAGTTCCACTAAGTGTATAAGCATTTCTTTCTCTCTGCATCCACACTAGCATCTATTGTTTTTGGACTTTTTTGTTTTCTCCTTTTATTTCATTATATTATGGGGGTACAAATAGTTTTTGGACTTTTTAATAAAAGCCATTCTAATTGGGGTGAGGTAGGTGTTATCTTATTGTGGTTTTAATTTGCAATAGTGCATGAGAGCTTTCTGAGGATTCTCATAAATGAAGAACTTGAACCAGACAAATGGGAAATGAAAAATGAATACAAAAGTACTGTTGATGAGTACTAAATCTTTACCTGTAGATCTATCTAAAACACTAAAATAAGAATGGGGATAGAATGACAGAGCAGGGAGTGTATGTTATATAACATGGCATTGTATAACAAAATTATAGCAACAAAATTTAGGAGTGGAAGGAGAAAAGAATTTTAAGTAAATTATTTTTTCTCATTTAAAATAACTGTGGTGGGAGGTGTCAAGCTGACAAGTTCAATTAATAAAGGATCAAAATATTTCAAACCACAAATTTGAATACTAAGAAAGATAATTTAATTGATTAAAATCAGATGATGGAGGATAAAAAAGGGAAGAAGACAGGGAATTGTGTACAGTAAAAAATTAATAGAAACTAGGTAAGTAAATGAATAAATAATAATAGACTAAACAGACTACGACAACTAATAATAATGTCATATCAAGAGAGAGCTAAATTTACTTATTAAAATAAAAAGGAGTTTTAAACCAGATCACATTAAAACCCAATTTAATGTTATATACAAGAGCCACACCTAAAACAAATGAGTCATAAAGGCTGAAAATAAAAGAATGGATAAACATATACCAAGCCAGTGAAAACAAAAGAAAGCGAGAACTGTAATCTTACTATTTGGCAAATTGAACATAGGCCCCAAAGTATTAATAAATAAAGTAGTATAAATAAAGAAGGGAATATTTTAATTGTAAGATGTATAATTCTAAGAATGTATAATTCTTAGAAGTTGTGAATGCCTGGACATCAAATAATGCAGCATAAATATTCACAGAGTGAAAAATATAGTATAAGGTCAAAAGATAGTCATAGTTTCTTATATTATGGAATATAAAAATAGCTGAAATTTGTAGTAGAAGATTTTAATTAATCTTACATAATTCATGACAACTGACTGGAAGAAAAAGAGAAAATTATTTAGAACACCTAAGTAACCACATAACCACATACTCACATACCCAAACACACATGCAACTAAAAAACATGTTTTTTTAAATTTCCAAACACCTCTGTAATAGTAACAAAAATTAACCATATACAACTCCACAAGGAAAACCTAAATAAATCCTAAAAAGTGGAAACAGCACATACAACATTCTGTGATCCCAAGACAAGAAGACCAAAAATCATAACAAATGGAGAAAACCTAGGAAAAGGGGTAGAAAAAGCAACTAAGCAACAAGAGAAAATATAAAACTTCATCCCAACAACTCTTATATCAAAAGAATACCCAAATGGAAATTGTAGAATACCTCGAAAAACTGATAATGAAAATACTACATGTTAGGCCTATTGAGTACAGCGCTAAAATTCATGCTTTATGAGTTTTATACTCAGGTGAAAATTCATGGCCTTAAATATGTTAGTAGTCAGTAAAAAAGAAAATAAATGAAATAAGCACCCAACTCAAGATATTAGAATAATAATAACAAAATAAACTCAAGAAAATCTCCAGGAAAATTAATTTTAGAGGCAGAAATTAATTACTTAAAAAGCAGAGAAATTAATGCTAATAAGTATATATAAAATCTGTTTTTTGAGTTAAAAAGGTAAAATAGATGCAAATATACCATATGAGAAATGATAAGGAAAAATTAGCTATAGAGGAAATAAAAAGAATATTAAAAGATAATCAATTCGAATCTATACAAATATATTTGAAACATTCTTCCAAATAAATATAATTCACCAAATTATTTTTATGACTTAGGTATCTCATTAATACCAATAAAGAACAAAGTTATCGAATAAAAAGAAAACTATAAATTAACCTATATTATGAATATTGGTGCAAACTATTAACAAAGAGAATATAGTAATACCTTAACTTATATATAAAATCTCTAGAAGGATATATTTTCTGTGAGGAGGAGAACTGGATGGTGGAGGGACACTATTTTTTTTCCATATTTTGTGAACTCTGAATCAAATGAATGGATTAAGTATTCAGCAAATAATTCTCCTCAAAAAAGTGGGGAATTAAGATCAAACTTGTGTTTTTTAAAGATAAATATTTTTATTCAGATAGCATTAAAAGCTTTCCATAAATATTTTTGCTGACCAGCATTAATGAGGGATGAGCCCTGCATTTGTGCAGATCTTAATTGGTTCAGTTAACTTTAGATATGCTCCATGCTAGTTCTTGAATTATTGCCCTCAATTTGCAGATGAGAAAATGAAGGACAGAGAAAACAACAAAGCTGAGAGCAGGACATAAATGTTTTCCTACAGCCCCTTTATCACTTTCCATTTTACCATCCAAGTACTAACCAGGCCCTACCCTGCTTAGCTTCTGAGATCAGAGGAGATTGGGTGTGTTAAGGGTTATAGGGTCCTAGACTCACCATTTTGACTGCCACTTAGTATAAGAAACCTGGGCAAGTTTCCTAGCTTTCTCCTTTAAAAAATAATAATGTTGTTGTTATTTTATTTTTAAAATTAGGATAATGAAAGATTTTTCGAAAGCTTTTATAAGGATTCAATTAGACGATAGATATAAAATGATTAACAATACACCCTCATTAAGTAGTGGATCTTATCTGCTTATGCAGATAAGGAAGAGTCAGCTTTTGTACTGGGACATTAGCTTTTGGAAAGATTCCTTCAACAAGTATTTATTAGACACCTACTTCATAGTAGGTACTATCCTGGGCCCAGAGGATACAGCTGTGACTGAAACAAACAAAAACTCATGGAATAGAATTCCTTAATATGAGTGATATCAGTCAAGCTTATCATTTTAAAATTTCTACAGTATTGGGCTACACAGCACGGAGAGACTCTCACTTCTCCAGCCACCTCCCCATCATCCTCAGAGAAGAGGAGACAAGGGCACTGGTTCAGACCTCAGTGGCTGTACTTCTGACCTTAAGACCCTGGCGTGTCATTCGTCACAGAGCCTTCTGGAATCACTGACATTCTGATTCTGCTTGTCCTGAAAGCCAATCCCTGGCATCAAGTTAACCTCCCAAGGGTGTACTTTAAGAACAATGTGTCTCTACCATAGAGTAAATCTCATTTTAAACTACAACAAGGGGAAATAAAAATTAAGCATACTTTCTGGCCATTCAGTGTTTGTAATACTGGATAGATGCTATGAAAGGAAGAACACTTACTTGAAATGAACTTAGGATCCATTAGATTAATCAGTTGCTGGGATGCAAAATACCTCCTCTTGTCCAGAAAAACATTAGGATTCTGTAACTTCCCTTGCATGTTTCAGTTGTGCAATTTAAATTATTCTTACAGTTAACCAACACAACAAAATGTGCCTTACTCAATACTTCTTTCTTGAGACTCTTTGACATTTCGTTTGTATAATTTAATTGACAAGGATAAATTGAGCTGGCAAAGGAGTTCTATTTCCTTATTCAGGGAGCATCTGGATTTAGGTCAGTAGTAAAGAAAGCACCCAACTGTGTAACAAGGGTGCATTTCCAACCTGTGCAGTAAAGGAGGAATTTCTGAAACACAATATGGACATTATCTTGGGTTATTATGCATAAAAGTGAACTCATGTCCCGTTTCTTACATGATTTCAGACATTATCAGATAAAGAAGTACCTAGATTCCCAGGGTGCATTTGTAGAACTTACTTACAAGGAACAAAAATGACAAATATGATGGTAAAACTTCCCCCAAACCCTGAAACCAACAATCCTAAGCTCAACACTTACCCATGAATGCATTCATTTTTTTTTGGAAAAAATAGTGAGAAATAAAAATTCTGGCATAGAAAGTTTTAGTCATGGTCATTTCCAAGGTCTGTACTGCCAGCCCTTTTTCCTTAAGTAAATTACTCTGAGTGAGTTTTCTGTAAACAATTACAAAGATGCTTATCTTTGGTCAAAGTTTCCTTTCCCTGATTCAAATTTTGCCATTGAAATGACCTTGTCCACGCAGAAACCAGCAATCTCCTATTATGAGGGTAACATATCTTTTCGATTCCTATTGATCACTCCCAAAGATAAAGCTTTGCTAAAGACTTTGGATACATATTAAGGTAGCATTTTAATGAAGTAAAGTTTTCTCCCTCCCTGTTCATTTCAGGTTTACACAATATAGTTGAGGAACAAACTTAGATTGGTATAACCAGATGAAAACTGTCCCTGGCCCACCAAGTGGTCTAGAAAATTTTACTCTGCACCAAGCAGAAATTCACTCTTAAAATCGAAGGCATCATAAGGCCAAATGATTTTTCATGTGTCAAGATTAAACAAGGACATTAAGCATCCTCTAAATTAAGCAAGAATATTTTGCATTTAAGGCAAATAGTGGGTAAATGAGAAGTTGGGCAACATTTTGGGTAAAGTCGAAAGCATTTATTCTAATAATTATAAAATCTTGGTAATATATTGATTCTTTATTCTAATGACTGATGGCTTGAGTTGAGTGCCTACAGGTTGTATTTTAAAAAGCCAAATCCAATTTGTATAGTCAGGATGAGCATACTTCCTCTGATAATAATAAAGAAATATCACCAATCAAAATGTTAGACAACAGTAAGTTACCAATGATAGGAAAGTTAGCTTTTTGACTGAATTTCTGATTCCTGCAGAGGTAGTTGTAATCTATTTGATTACATACATTGAATAAACACAGCATGTTATTTTACTGAGTATCTTAACTAGATCTTTCTGCCTATAATTGCAATGGAAATTAGATACCAGAAACAAAAGATATTTATATTCTTATTACCAGTTTCAAAAATAGGTATGAAAGAAAGATAATTTAACAGATTTATATTTATTTATCTAAATAGTAGTATTTATTATTACTTTTTAAAGCTCTCTTGTATTAGTACAAGAGTGGCTATAAGAATCATTTATATACTACATAATAATAAAATTTCATTTGAATGAAAAATTAAGATAATAAGCTAAAAGCTTTACACATTTAGCAGTCCATAAAGGCCTTATTTTGTCAGATCAGACAATAATCAAATCCAAATCATCTTTATAATAATCATGAACATACGTTTTGAGCACAAATACCTTGAAAAATGGTATAACATTTTTCAGACTAGTCTCTTTCATTTTCCTCACATCACATAATCATAACACAAATGTATCTCATAGAGAAATAAAAATATCTCTTTTATTATGTGCAGAGATAAATTCTTTGATGTTAAAGAAAATGTGCAAATAGCTATTTGAATTTGAAAACCATTTTTATAGACAATGATTGGATGTGCTGACTAGTAATTGCTGCTAATAACTTTGTCCCTAAGAAATTCAATTTGCATCTCTTTATGTTGATATAATTTCAAACTCTTTGAATTGAACATCGAATATGTGGATACTTTTATTTAATATGAGGACTTTTGAGTGATGTCATTGTAAAACATCTCCCTTAAGTAGTATCATTTAATACATCAGTAAAATGTTTCAGTGTAATTTTATCAGTCTTTTCTTAAAACAATTATGATATAAATAGCTTATCTTTTTGCTGAATAGCTTATAAATCTGGGCCTGGAGCACTGTTAGCTTGTATCAAATTTACAGGATCCAGAGCTTGATGCAGACCATCTTAGGACATGAAGACACCCTGATCCATCAGCAAGATGACCTTCCATGATGCACAAGGCCAGCCTGTACTTTTAAATCATATATTTCATTGCTTTGTTTCTCTTGATACTATGCTATCAATGGTTTTCAGTTGTATAAAGTAAGTCACCAGCAAAAACCATTTCTACAGTACTAGCCTCACCTTTACAAAACATGTACCAAGGTCTATTCTTGGGGAGAATCTTTAAGATTGTTAACAAATATATTCATTATATTGTTGAAATCTATTTAAAGAATTTAATATTTGAGAAGAACAGTTTTTAAAAGCATTGACATAGTCATTTTCCTTTCTATAAGCTAATTAATACTTTCTGAGTAATTAATCTTGGGGATTTTTAATATTCTATTTTCTTAATTAAAATGTATAGTTCAGAAGATGGAATGATTTAAAATGAGCACACTTAAGTTAATTAATGGGTATGTGAGGGGTTAGGAATTCTAGAGAGTGAAAACAGATTTGGGAAGGGGAATGATTAAAGCACTGAGTATTAATACCAAGGAATATTCAACCATCAAAATCATGTTTTAGAAAAATATTTAATGATGTGGGAAACATTTATGATATAAAATTAAGTGAAAGACGAATACAGAATGTATATAACACAATTCCAAATTCTAAAAGAGAAAGATAAACTAGAATATTAACAATTATAATCTTTGGGTTGTAGGATGAAGGGTGATTTTTATTTTCTTATTTATACTATACCTCATTTCCAATACTGTGTAGTGGTTAAGAATACAGACTTAGAGTTATGTCTTTGTTCTACCTCTTACTTGAATGAGTTAACTCCTGGGGTGTTTTTTTCTTCCATGTATAGTATCTACCTTCCAGGGTTCTTGTGATGTCTAGATGAGATGCACATAGCAATGCTTAGTACTGTGCCTTCCATACAGTAAGTGCACAATAAATGGTAACTATTATTATTATGCATTTTATTAAAACATCTGCAAAATAAAGATTTACCATTTTAAAGGATCCCCAAATACAAAGGATATTTTTTAATATAGGTGATAGCAATATGGAGATACCTTACTGCAATATGGAGATAGCAATATGGAGATACTAGTTGAACTAGTTTTCAGTGCCACCAGCAGTGTAGGAGTGTTCCTATCTCTCCGCTTCCATGCCAACATTTATTGTTTGGGGACTTTTTGATAAAGGCCATTCTTACTGGAGATAGGTGATATCTCACTGAGGTTTTGATTTGCATTTCCCTGATGATTAGAGATGTTGAGCATTTTTTCATATGTTTGTTGGCCATTATTCTGCCTTCTTTTGAAAAATTTCTGTTCATGTCCTTTGCCCATTTTTTGATAGAGTTGTTTGATTTTTCCTTGCTGGTTTTCCTGAGTTCTAGATAAATTCTAATTATCAGCCCTTTATCGGATGTGTAGCTTGAGAAAATTTTCTCCCATTCTGTGGGTTGTCTGTTTGCTCTCTTGACAGTTTCTTTGGCTGTGCAGAAGCTTTTTAATTTGATCAGGTCCCATTTATTTATTTTTGTTGCTGTTGTGATTGCCTCATCTATCCATTTATTCATTCTTTCTCTAAACATTAGTGGAGTCCCTTTAATGTGACATGCACTTTGCAGATGTGACATACATGCCTCTTTAAAGTACAAAGGCAAACCAGAAAGACAAAAGTCCCTGACCTCAAAGAACTTACTGTCTAACCAGAAGAACCATACAATAAACAAATCGACAAAATGAAAAGTAAATGCCCTAAAAGAAATTAACAGGATGATGTAAAAAAAAAAAAAAAAAAAGAGTAGTCATTTGTTGGGTGGGAATAAGGATACTTCTGATAGGATAGTCTGGAAAGCTTTTGAGTTGTGACCTGAAGGAGCAGACAAAGCTAGCCAGAAAGAGCTGGGGGAAGAAATTTCCAGACACAGAAAACCACAAGAACTTAGAGAAAAGTCATGACTTAATATTAAATGAAATATAAATGCTAAACTGATTCATTCATACTGTGGGACACAGTCAGAAGAAATTAATTCGATTGACATGCATCAACATGGATAAATCACAAAAAACACAGTGAATGGATAAAGCAAGCTATAATATCATGCTCATCTCAATACAATTTATAGAACCTTTAAAAACCCAAAACAATGATACATATTTGTTATATGCATGTACATAGAGTATGAAACATATGATGATAGATAACAATGTCAGGATTTTGCTTGCTTCTGTAGAGAAAGAGGGACAGAATAGAGAGCAGGCCTTTATCTAAAATGTTTGTTTTTTTAAAAAATTTTGAAGCAAAAATCTAAAGTGAAGGGATGATGACCTAGGTGTTTAAGTTTTTACAATTTTATGTATATTTTAAAGGTTTAAGATCATAATGTCTGACAAAACAGAACACAAATGGTGTGAACCTAATGTTAAAACTAAATTCAAATGCTGAGAGTATGATCCTGTTATTTAAAAACTGAAAATCCTCAAATGTTATTAGTGATTATCTAATGTGTGGTGAGATTATGGGTGATTTTTGTTTTTATTCTTTGCTTCAAATAGCAGTATACTGCATGGATCAAGAATGTAGGAAAAGTGGCCAACTAGGGAGAAGTGAGTAGCTGTACTGTGGAGAAAGAATGGAGAAGATGAAGGCATTCCACCCTTTTGGTTGTCAGGACAAACTTACATCCCCACCCTCCAGCATGACTCACTAGTCTATTTTTAAAATAATCTTTGTTTATTTTTGTAACAACTTTATTGATATAATTGATATAAAATAAACTGCATATATTTAAAGTATACAATTTAATATGTTCTGACTTATGTATATTCTCATGAAATCATCACCACAATCACCCCATGAGCATAAACATCAGCCCCTAAAGTTTTCATTATGTTCCTTTATAATTATTCTCTCCTATCTCTTCCCCCCTCAGCACACTGATCACTTTGTAGACTTTTATATAAATGGACTCAGAGAGTATGTACACTTTTTCAATCTTGCTTCTTTCACTCAGCATAATTATGTTGAGATTTCCAGCTATTGGGTATATCAATAGTTCATTCTTTTCATTGATGAATAGTATTCCATTGTATAGGTATACCACAGTTGTTTCTTCATTTAGCCGTTGATAGACATCTGGATTGTTTTCAGTTTTGTACTATTACAAATAAAGCTACTATAAAATTTCATGTACAAGTCTTCATATGGACGCATTTTTTCTTTCTCTTGGGTAGTAAATACAATCTATTTTTAAATGTCCAAATTAGAAAATCTCCTGTTCTCTTGAGATATAAGCATTCTCATGGTGAAAATGTTTTCTGTTAAATTAGGCCTAAATTTTCATTTTTTCAAATCGATTCATTTAATTAAATTCATCCTGTCACCATTCCTATTTATATTTGACAAATATCTGTTGGCTATCATCATGCTTTTAGTCTCCACTTTGCTAAAAAAAAAAAAAAAAAAAAAGAACCTCAGGTTCAGGATTCTTGATATTTACTTTTTTTTTTTTTTTTTAGCTGAGCCAGTCTTTTTAGTTTTTTAATCTCATGGTTATTCTGATTTAACTTTTCTTTTTTTTTTTTTTTTTTTTTTGAGACAGAGTCTCACTTTGTTGTCCAGGCTAGAGTGAGTGCCGTGGCGTCAGCCTAGCTCACAGCAACCTCAAACTCCTGGGCTTGAGTGATCCTTCTGCCTCAGCCTCCCGAGTAGCTGGGACTACAGGCATGCGCCACCATGCCCGGCTAATTTTTTATATATATATCAGTTAGCCAATTAATTTCTTTCTATTTATAGTAGAGACGGGGTCTCGCTCTTGCTCAGGCTGGTTTTGAACTGACCTTGAGCAATCCGCCCGCCTCGGCCTCCCAAGAGCTAGGATTACAGGCGTGAGCCACAGCGCCCGGCCTGATTTAACTTTTCTAGTTTTAGATGGCTTGTCAATTGCAAAGCCTATAAACATGAAAACTGGATAAAGAGGGTGGTTTTTAATGCTTCATCATATATACATTTTGTTTTTAATTCTACTATTAATTCTGTTCAATTCAGCAAGCTTTTACTGATTGGTTTCAAGACAGTTGTCATGGTCAATAGCAAGGTGAATATAGCAGATCGGCAGAGTGAGGTTATAGCAAGAGCTTTGATGCTGACAGATCTAGGATTGAACCCTGGCTCAGTCATTCTCAATCTTTGAGGTCTTGGGAAAGTTGCTTCATGTACCTAAGTCTAGTTTCTTCATTTGTAAATGGAAAATATGATAGTACCTCTTTTACTTAGTTGTGAGAATTAAATGAAATAATGCAAGTGGGATGTTCAATATTTCTTCTTACTTCCCTTTCCACCAAAAATGATATAGTCTATCATCATGTCTATGATGAAGTACAAACTTATCTGGACCTTCTGTGGACTTACACTAGAATTTCCCTTGAGTTTACCATGCCAACTATGCCCTTCTGCTGGATGTATGGGGAAGATTTACACTCTTGGGTCCTTAAACATTGAAGTGGCTTCTGAGACTGTAGATACAGTCACATTCATGATCTTTTTCAACTTTCATTAATATCATCTATTCCTCTATTTCTCCTACTCATTGTTTTCTTGCTTTCAGTTAATAAATAATAAAAGTTAATAAAGAAAGAACTTGGATGTTAATGGAAGAAAATATCTTTGAAATCCTGCCATCCATTGATGAACTTTAATTTGTTTACACAATTGGAAGCTGTCAGGGTTTTAGGGGGTCACTAAATAAACTCCCTCTCTCCCAACCAAGTGTAGAATAACATTTGGAGTTAAGTGCAGGAATCAGAAAGATGCAGCACAAAATGTCATTTGTTCTGTTCAATTGATAAAGCTGATTACAGAATATGCCTTTAGTCTGCAGGGAAACAGGTTGTTAATCCTTTATCTTATAATTAAATTTACCCCCTTCCCCAGTACTGGCAAGATGGACAATCACAAGCTTCCCCTACAGGAGCAGATTTCTAAAAGCACAGATGGGAGCAGAATAGAAAACACTCTCTCAGCCACCTGGCAAGGCTCAAGAAAATAGGTTGAATGGGGCATGTGGTGATCTGAAACCCATTTTTGAAACTCCCCAATCAGCTTTTTGTTTCTCCTTCCTTCAGAGGAAGGAGTAAGAAGTGATGAAAGAAAATGTTAGTCTAGGCAAAGCCCTTCCACATGGCACAAACATCCCTCCTTTGCCCCAATAAGAGTTTGCTACAGGCCATGGACCACATAGCCTTTTAGAATCAGGGAATGATGAGTTCCTGTCACATTAGATGGTCAGATGCATTTATGTCCCTTGGAGTTGGGGTCCTGATTCTCTCTCCTTTTCCCTCAGCTCTGGGCAGATTACTCAATAGCATACAGTGCACACTGACATGAAAGTGATTTTATTCCTGAATAAAAAGGATATGGCAAAGAATAGAGATGGAGGAATTTGTCCTTGCTTGTCCTGCCAGGAGGGAAAGAACTAATCTTAACAAAACATTTCTCTACTTTCAAGGCTTTCCCTTGGCATTGGAGGAGGCCTCTCACTTATTTTTATATTCATTGAGAACTTTCAAGAAGGAGCATGTTTCTTTTCCCTCTGTATGTGAAGACAGCATTTCAGTTTTACACGACCACTCTTTTAAAAAGGGAAACAAGAAGATATAAAGGTTTAAAACCTGCCAATTTCAACATTTGAAGCTTCCCTGCAGTTTGCTCTGCTGAAGTAATTGATATCAATGGATTGCAAACTGGCTACGTTCTGAAGAAAGGATGCTTGTCTGTTAAGACATTGTTTCTCTGTGTTGGTTAAGCCATCTGACTTCAGCTTTATCTTAATCATGTTCCAGAACTGATATTCTATAAGGAAGGTTATTCCTAAAAAGTGCTTTAATAAGAAACAGGAAAAGAATCAGTGTTTTGATCAAGAGTTACTTGGAATTTTCCTTTGTGAAGCTATGATTTTTAAGTTTCAAGATTTTGGAAATAACTATCAAGCAAGGATAAACATGGATTATTTCTATCCTCTGAGGATCAAATGAGAAAAATATAAATATTACCGTGATACATCAGTTGGTATCAAATTGAAGAATGAGAGTGTGAAAGAGAAGCTCAATTCACAACACATATTTCATGATATCTAGGCAGAGAGAGAAAACATGATTATTTTAATATAAAAAACAGGGGTTTTTTTTTGTAGTTTTCTTTTTTCCTTCCAATTTTCTTGCACAATGATTGAAGTGATAGGGAGATAAATTTTTTTTTTTTTTGCTAATTTTCTGAATCTTAGTCAATAAAGAAATGTGATCATCATGTTCATGATAACTACTTTCAGGGATTAAAACAGTGTCAACTCTTTTCTAAAATAAATATCATTCATTATCCTGTCTGACTCTCCCCCTCTCTGTCTCATACATACACACATATACACACAGGCAAACAACAACAAAGTATATAAATTGTTACCATGAGTATAAAATGGCTTTTATTTTATTTATATCCACCAAAGTATTCTCCATTTTGTTTCCATGGTACATAGTATTAATCCAGGCTCATGGCATTCATATAAATACAAAGAAGATCTGCACTATGTCTCCTGATGTCACATTATGCTTTTACTAAGGACGAAAAATCACAACTTGATATATAGTATTAGTTCATTCATCAATTAAATAAGCTTCATCTAAAATGCTTCAGTAAGTTCTAATTGCTCATTTATAAACAGTCTTTGGCAAAAGCAGCATCTTGGATGACAGGCATTAATGACTTACTAGAAGTAGAAAAAAAATTCTGATCTTTTAAATGATTCAAAAGCAAACAAGTCTCAGGTTTTCCCCAGAAAAAGAAATATGATCTGCTTTAATGTTTTCTGTACTGACTAATTGTTTTAACTATAAGAAAACATTGATTTGGATAATTCAGAGTCACTTATGTCATGGGTACTTCCCCAGGCCAATTAAGCCTGGGAATTTAGTTGGGATACAAAGTAACAAGTTGTCTATTTTTCTGTGGTGCTGCTCCATCTTCTCTAGGGTCTTATTTGTCTCTAGCTACCAGATGATCCTAATTAATCTTGGTTCCCAACTTGTGCCCACAGAGACCACATGCCACAATCTGAACAGCTTCCTAAACTGTGTGGCTATTAAAGAGATTTTCTCCTGCACAGCTAGGAGGCTTCAGCCTCTTTATTTCTACCACTGGCACTCTTGCTCTTGCCTGAGGGGAAAGCTCTTGACCACAGTACTGTCCCTTTGCCTTTGGGACAATAACAAGGTCAAGGATGCAGCCAAGATGGCCTCCTCACCTTTCATTTCACCCAGGCAAGTACAGGTTCCTTCTCTCCCTGCAACCAACAAAGGAAGACCTGGGAAAAGTTAACTTGCTGGGCTCAAATGAGACTGAGTAGTATCTTGAAGCTATTACTCCACTCCTAGTACTTACCAGTGGTGGGATCCAGAAGATCCCTGAAAACTATTATTTTTCTTCCTTCCTCTATCTGGATACTTCCATGGAGTTCAGGCAGCTGTTTTGATATAATCAAAACAGGCTATTATCTTTCTTTGAAGCAAAGTATTACTCCAGCTAAGAGAAAACAAATTTTCTAACAGAGATGTCATTGATTCTCTAATGAAGAGTCATGTCTTCCTAATGTTCTTGAATAACAGGAAGATTATATTTGGTACACTTCACTAGCAGTGAAGATTGTTTAAAGATTGGAAAAGCTCTCCCATACTTACAGAAGGAGTTCCAGTAGCAGCTCAAATAACACCATGCCATTTGTGACTCACAGAACTCACAATGGAGGAGAAACAGAGAGAAAGTAGTCTAGATGGGCTTTTTTAAAATTTTATTTTATTAATTTTTGCTGTTTATTTCAGAGTATTTTGAGAGTAGGGACACTTTGGTTACATAAATTGCCTTTGCACTACCCAAGTGTGTCAATCCCCCAGTCAACACACACCAAATCCATTAGGTGTGGGTTTACCCATCCCCTCCTCACCCCTGGACCTGCCTGACACCCTATGAACGTCACTTCCTGTATGTACACATTAGTGTTGATAGATTAGTACTAATTTAATGGTAAGTACATGTGGTGCTTATTTTTCCATTCTTGTGATACTTCACTTAGAAGAATGGGCTCCAGCTCCATCCAGGATAATACAATAGAAAATTCATCATTTTTTATGGCTGAGTAGTACTCCATGGTACTCATATACCACATTTTGTTTATCCACTCATGTACTGATGGGCATTGGGTTGTTTCCACATCTTCACAGCAATTGTGAATTGTGCTGATGTAAACATTTGAGTGCAGATATATTTTTTACAAAATGTCTTTTTTTCTTTGGGTAGATACCCAGTAGTGGGATTGCTGGATCAAATGGTAGTTCTACTTTTAGTTATTTGAAGTATTCCCATACTACTTTCAAACCTCTTGGATTAGTGCTCTAATCCAAGTCTATAAATTCTACTCTACTCTACTCTACTCTATAAATTAGTATAATTTATAGAAATTATACTAGTTTGCAGTCCCACCAGCAGTATATGAGTGTTCCTATCTTTCTGCATCCATGTCAACATTTGTTGTTTTGGACTTTTTGATAAAAGCCATTCTCACTGGAGTTAAGTGATATCTCATTGTGGTTTTGATTTGCATTTCTCTGATGATTAGAGATGGGCTTGTATTTTAGTCAGTTTTAGGCACATTCACTGAATTGCAGAGAAATATTATTTAAATGGGTAATTGAAAATCCTGGATTTGAATATACTTTGGGTTCAGTGAAAACAATTCAATTCAGATGCTAAGATGCTATCATATATTTGAGCTACCACTATGAGATATTCATATGTTTTTATTTCTTACTCATAGTTGTTATAATTTTTGATCTTATTAAATTTATTTATTTTAACATTATTAAATTACTCCAGTTCAATTTATCAAACTTTGAATTTATTAACACTATTTCTTAGTGATCTTATTAATATTAAAAATATGAGTACTACCGTTCATTAACAGCATTTATTAACCTTGCTAGTACTACAACTGCTAATTCAAGCAAATATTTATTGTATTCACATTATGCACTCAGTTAAACACTTTATGTGCATCATAATTTAATTGCCACAATAACTTTTAAGTTAGGTACTGTTATAATACTTATTTTACAGGTGTGAACTGTGCAACTCAGAGAAGTTAAGCTATTATGGTCACACAGCTATAAAGAAGTGAAACAAAATCTGAGACTCAAGTTTATCTGCCTGACTCCATATTCTGAGCTCTTAAACCACTACATTTTAATGTACATATTATGTATGTAAAAAATTAATAGGCTTAGTTAAATGTATCTATACATTACTATGTACATATATGAATAATAACATTTGTTTTCACCTTGATTCTGAGGTATTTGTTTATGAATAGTTGCTATATTTGCCACTTATAAAATTGAACCAATAATCCATCTTTTTTAAATAGGTAAACATAAACCCTAATTGAATGCAGAGATCAAGATTTTATATAGTAAAAAGATCAATTAATTTTCACTTAATTTTGTGTCTTTTTTTCCTACTACTAGTAACAGATAAAACATGAAGAAAGAAAGATAAAACATGAAGAAGAAAATCACACCCTTAAATTGTCTTTGAAGATTTCCATTGTATCTTTTTCTCTTTTCCATCTCCCTTCAAAGTCCTTTGGCTATCTTATCTAAATATGCTTGATTGTACATATTTAAAAAGAATTAGCAAATGTCAACAGTAGCTGTATGTTCCCAGCTCTTAGTTCTTAGCACTCTGCCTGGCACATAGTTGATCCATAAATATTTGTTACATTTTATGGAAACATAATCTAAACATGGAAATAAACCCTTCCATCATAGCTGTAAATAGACAAAAGTCAATCTCTTTTAGAAAGCACACTAATATTTATTTAAATATGCTTATTTATTTCGAGTATATTTTTAGAATTAGTTTAAGTAAATATCTCTAAATAAAAATTTAGAGACAGTAAACAATTTATTTTATTCTACCACTTTGCCTTCAAATAATGTATATGCAATACAATTTTAAGGTAGTCAATGTGTAATAAATCTGGCTCCCTTGTTAGCATAAATCTACTTCATTGAAACTTATGAGAATATGCCCAAAGTTACTTTATTTGAGTTTATTTGAAAGTCACAATGAATTCTATTTAGTCTAAAGATCAAACATTTGGATATTCTGATTTTTCTGTCGTATACACATGCCATTTTTGGTCTGCACGTACCATTTTTTTTTCCTTAGCTAAAGACCAGAAATGGAAAAGGCAAAAATACCGTGAGAACAGCGGTTTTCTTGTGGTATTTCCAGCTCATTGGAAGTGGAGTATACTGGAAATCACAGGAGACAGGCCTTTCCCAGGGGGCTCTAAGTCCAGAAGCACTAATCCAAGAGGTTTGATTTATTTAAAGCAATCCTTTTAGGCTCATCTGTCACTAGTCTCAAGACCCTGAACAAAAACCCTAGCAGTCCAAGCAATTATACACGAGTTCTGGCAGTTTTCTCCCCCTATGTGGAGTAATTGTCCAAATGCACAAACGTTCTCCTTTCAACAAATATGTAATGAGTTTTCACAACTCTGAAAGATAGGTCTCCAAGTATAGGTTCTCTTTTGATGTTCTGTGTGGAGGCTTGGATCACTTCCTGATCCCAGAATGGAAAATGAACTCTTTCAAATCATTTTAATTCCTTCCTCTTTCAATGTAATTATTGTGAGATGACACCATCACTCCCAAGACTAGGTTAAGACATGTACAACAATTTGAAACACCAGGGATGTGAATAATACATTTGGAGCGTCTTAGTCACAGGTATTTCTTCCAGTTCCAGTTGTTTTTTTTTAAGTATGTTTTTATTTTGGCCAAAGGATAGCAATTGCAGGCCAAAAATATATAGGTGGTAAGAAGGAAATCAAATTTATTTTAATAAATATTTCCCAAGCACCTACTCTCTGGCAGGTTCTGGTGATTCTAAAACGAATAAGACAAAAGTAGATGACGTTTGTAAATGCTTATTGTTTTCCAGGAGGTCTTCGAGGCCCCATACATATATCGTTCCATAGAAGTCTAACAAAAACACCGTGATGTGCTCATGTTGACCTATTTTACAGAGTTTGGATGCAAAGAAGTTAATTAACTTGCTTTAAGCTACAAGTTAAAAAATGGTAGCACTACAATTCAAACCATGCCCTCCATCTTTAGAAACTATGTTTTAAATCATATTCTCCTATAAAATATTGATATTCCAAGGTGAGAGATTTGCAAACTAATAGCACAATATAACATGATACGAGCAATAATCAGAGTAATTGCATATGAAGTAGCATTTTGAAAGGGTGGAGGGTAGAAGAGAGAGTCAAGGGAGACTTCAAAGAAGAAATGATATTTTAGGGAAGATAGAAAGGTGGAAATGGAGTTCACCAAATAGAACAGCTTAGAGCAGGGTAGAGGGAGAGGACAGGGAAGCTCCTTCCATGAGAGATATATTAATGCAGGTGCAATGCATGGAGGCATGGAATAGCAGAGTGATATTCTAGAAACTACCAATGATGTGGCATTTCTGAAACGCCAAGCATCAATGTGAAGGGAGTTGGCAGGAAGTGAGTCAGTCTACAGGTGTAGGCAGTGACAGTGGAACTCCTACGACATGCTAAGGAGACTGTATTTAATCCCAGAAACCTGTGTTTTTCAAGGTTTCTCTTCAGTGCACCTGTACAGACAGAGAGAAGAATAAAGCCTGAGGTTGTGACACTATAGCCTACATAGCCTAAAGTCTTCATATGGTAAAAAATTATGAAGCTGATGGTTTTGTTTAGACTGATGTGAGTTTAATTTCAATTACATAACACAGTGATGTTTATTTTAATATGCAAATGTTTTAAATTACTTCTCAATCAGGAAAATCAGTGCTTTAGGATGACTTGCATGCTTCCTTTGTGAAAAAGTGCCTTTTGACATACCTTGTGTTTGAGAAGCTCAGCTGAATATATTGGAAGGGCAAAAGGCAAGGTGATGATATAATCACATTTGTCTCTTAAATGACAATTTTGGAGGGGCAGAGAGAAGGGAAAAGTCCTCCAGACCAGACTAGAGGTGATGAAGGCCACACCAAAGCAATGACAATAGTGGTGAAGAATAGAGAAGCGATTTTAGAAACATGTTAGGATAATTAGCATGGGATAGTTATCAAATGAATGTAAGGGATAATACGAAGAACAATATAAGGATAGGGTGATCTCATCAACAAAGATGGAGATTGAAGAAGAAGGGCTTTCTTACAACTCTTAAGAACTTCATTATAAGGAAGTCTCAAGACAGAGACTCTATATCCATAACAGTTAAGAACATAAAATTCTCAACATTTCACATTCAACAAAATCTCACTATATTTTTCTTGAATCTTTTTTTCATAGATTTTGAAGGTATTTCCTCTTGAAATTTGAAAATAATACATACTTTAAAAAAACTAGAAATTTCAGGATTATTTAAAAATAATAATAATTACTTTTTAAAAACACAGAAATGAATAAGTGCTGGTGAGGATGTGAAGAATTTGGAAATCATGTGCATTACTGGTAGGAATGTAAAATGGTGGTGCTGCCATGGCAAACAGTATGGCATGGTGGTTTCTCAAAAAATAAAAATAGTTAATTTAATAGTTAAATTAAATAATTAATTTTAATTATTTTAATAGTTTATATTAATAGTTTAATAATTAATTTATTTAATAGTTAATTTAAATAGTTAAATTAAAAATATTACCATGTGATCCAGCAATTCCATTTCTAGGAATATATCCAAAGAAGTTGAAAACAAGAACTTGAACAGATATTTGTATATCTATATTCATAGCCATATTTTTCACAATAGCTGAAAGGTGGAAGCAACCCAAGTGTCTATTCATCATGGATAAATGGATAAACAAAATGTGGTATGTACATACGATGCAATATTATTCAGCCCTAAAAAGGCTAAAGACTGAAAAAGCTTTAAAAAATGCTTATTTAAGAAACTTTATATTTCATTTTTCAAATGTGCTGGTATATGAGGCTATGATAAAACAAAAAAAGTCAATTTTCCTGAAATTGTTATTAAATGATAAAGCACTTCTCCAATAGTTACTGAGGTTTTCTTTATCATGAATTTTAGGATTGTTGCAAACTTTGTAAGGAAAGCCTTACAAAGTACTTTGCATATAATTAGTGCTTAATCTATGTTAGTTATTATTATCTCACTGTAATTTGGCAAATATATATATATATATGAAACAAATCTGTGTTGACTCCACCATAATGTATTTGGTTCCTACAATTTTCAAGAACTTTATTACAGGGTAGTATCAAGGCAGAGACTGTATAGTTAGCAGAGCTCTTTCACATACCTTATTGATTTCCTTTTGATCCACACAATAACTCTATGATAGAGGATGTTTCTCCTCCATGGAGATGAGGAAACCCTTAAAGGTCACAAACGTTTTAAGGCAGAGACTTGTACCTTCAGCTAAAAGCATCAGATTTCCAAATTCATTGCTTTTTCCAATTTATCATGCTGCTTTTGGGGACAGATTCCATACTCAGAATGAGCTATTGTATCAAATAGCTTAGTAAACTGTGAATACTATCTTTTTATTTAGGAAAGTATGTATTCTAAGCATGAAAATAATCTATCTGATGCATCTAGGGCAGTCCACATGCCCATAACTGAAATATCTCTGTCTCCTGAACTGTGAACAGGGGAGAGTAAAGAGACCACTAAAATAATGTATATAATGTAGCAGGTGCTTGATTTATTCCTCTATAAAATTCCAGGAGGATTAAGGAGGCTTATTGTGAAAGTGGTGTCAAAAATAATTATGACACCTGACTCAAAACAGACATTCTTCAGACTTCTTCCTATCTTGTGGGAGTTTTCTTGGAAGCCTGCTCTCATCACAAAAAGGTGTTATGAGAGAGAGATTTTTCTCTGAGCAGCCAAATAGTACTGAAATTCCCAGAGGAAGAAAAAGTGTGTTTAAAGCTTTTCTTGGTTGTTAAGGAGTAACTGAAACTTTCTTACTAAACATAAATTAGCTCTTTCCATCTTTCTTGTTCCAGTTTGTCATGTTAACCTTTTTACTATAAATTGAATCTTTCAACTGAATCACAGATGATAAAAAAATTATTTTATGTTTAAATCATTATTAATCATTTAGAATTACGATTACATAAGAGTGCTATATTTTGACTTTAGTACCCAGATTTAGTCATTTCTTTCTAAAATGTTTTCCATGTTTCCAACTTATTGAGGAAGTTCAATCATCAACTTTAAAATACTATATTCAAAATAAAAGTTTAAGTCAAAACCTAGATTCTTTTTGGAAGCTTCCACATGTAGTTGGAAATTTTTCCATTTATTAGGCAGATTCCCAAAACCTGAGTGAATTTCAATTTAGCTCCCAAAGAAACCTAATTTATAGAGAAAAATTAATTAAACCATCATATAAATGAGATTTAAAATGTCTATAGTTGAATTAAACTGCAAAGTTATAACTTCTTAACCTCACAGAATATATTGATTTACATAGCTATGTTACTTATTTACTGTAGTGGACAGTTGTTTTGGTTTCGTTTTGATTTTGCTTCTTAGATTGCTTTCATTCTTCTTTTGGTACCAGTAACACTGAAAAACCACCTCCTATTTTCCATGTGGCTCTGTTATTATAAATTCTATCTCTTGCTTCAGGGATGAGCATGTATTCAAACTCAGAGCATCTTATTCTCCTTACCAGAGTAATTACTTCAATAATGAGCATGTGGTCTAAAGGTAATGTCGTACAGTAAGAATTTTGCTGAGATTTCAGGGAGAGAAAGGAACTCTCTTATACTGGGCTTGTGAGAATGCAGACATTGACCTGTCAGCAGCTATGCTGCCACCAAGAGCAGTCTGGGAGTGAAGGTAACATTCAAGAAAGTAAACTTTCTGCTGTGGAAAGAACGTGAGTACTGATGACCTTGTTCAAATCCCTGCATCAAGTTGGTATGGACATTGGCCTTTTGACCAATTGGCCAAACACTGATTGCGAATTCTTATAAAGATTCTATAGTATAAAGGATAGTACAAATTGGCAAATATAACATAGAGTGATAAATGTTAGATTAGGTGAAAGTAAAGTGCTTCAGGGGAAATTCAGAAGGAGGTGATCCATCCTAATTGAGGCCTAATTGAAGAGAAGAAAGTAGTGAATATTTGGGAGAAGGAGGATGGTGAGTAGAGGAAAGGATGGGTCCTGACCAAGAAAACAGCCTGTTCAAAATGCCAGAGACCAGAGTAAGGATATTCAAGTAACATCAAGTAATTCAGTGTGGCAGGACTATAAGTTTTGGAGTCACGAGAAATCAAGCTGGTGGAGTAATCAGAGGCTGGATGAAAAAGGTTCTTGAATACCATGTTTTTAAACAGAGATCTGGTGTTTTAGAAACATGACTCACAGCTGTGTGAGGACATGATTTGAGAGGCAACAAAATTGAAAACAATAAAATTTGTTAGGGGAGAGATGATGACTATATGGTCTGAGGTAGTGGCTATATGTGTGGAAACAAGCAGAAGTATTTAAAACACATTTCAGTTATACGAATAGTCAGGTCTTCTGATTGATTGGATATGGGGATGAGGAAGAAACCCAGGATATGTTGGAAGAGATTAAAATGTGACATGAGCTTTGGTAGTTAAAGTTCTCCTCCAATACTAAGATTCTGCTCTCTGTGAAAGAATTGCTCCTTTTTTTTTTTTTTAACCCACTATTACACTCTGTTAAGAAATTGTTGAAAAAAATTAACTAGGAGGCCATTAGGCTGAGAGAGCTTTAGCACCTTTGTTTCCTACATATGCAAACTGAAGCCTAGTGTAAACAGTGAAATGAAACTTAAACTGAACCAATCAGAACCAATCAGTTAGCAGCCAGCTAACTTTGAAGTAGAGATTTTCCACCAGATCATACCCAAATATAGCAAACCTCTAGCCAATATGGCAAATATGGCAAACCTCTGTAAGATAATGACCAATATCTAGCCAATATGGCAAATATGGCAAACCTCTGTAGCCAATCAAGTCATTTCTTACCTTATTTCCCGGTTCAGACTATAAAGACTCACTGTCCATGCTGCTGGAGCAGAGCTCTCTGAACCTCTTCCAGTTTCGAGTACTGCCCCACTCATGAATCTCAAACTGTTAAATTTATTTTGTCTAAAGTTTTCTTTTTAACAAAACTTAGATGGGCCCACCTTTCTTAGATGGCTGAAAAGAAGGTATTGTATAAATCTATAATTTAACATACAGCTTTCCCCCTCAGTTTAAAAACCAGCTATTCTTGGATCTTTCCTTGAGAACTTGTACAAAGCTTCTCCTGTCTCATGTTACGGAATTGACAAGGGCCAATTAAAAATTCTAGTACCTCTCATTGGCTTTGTCAGATGGGATCTGACCATGAAGCAGTATATTGACCATCTGCAACCTGCCACCTTCTCAGACCACATCACCTTAAATTTTTTAGAGTTTTTTTTTTAAAACTCTTTATTATTATAGCTAGTACTTCCCAAATTCCAAAGACAGTATTTTCCATAGCCATAAACTGGAAGAAAAATGTCAATATCTTTAACATTCATTTCAGGAACTGCAGGACTCAACAACTCTTCAACAGAAAGCATCAGTTGACCATTTATAAGACTTGTTGAGCCTCTGTCCTTAGCATCCTCATCCTGCCATGCCAAATAATCCTAAACTATTATCCGTGATGCCTACACAGTCATAATGAAGCCTTCACATTTAAAGGCTCATCTTAAACCAATTTCAAAATCCCAATTAACATCCTAATTTTGGCCTCTGATGGGTACTAAGACTCTGCTGAGGTAAGTTCTCCCTTACCACAGTAAACAGTAAACTCAACTTGGCTTATTAACATGTTTTGCTGGTATTGTGGGAAGTCAGCATTTTGAAACTTATAAAATTAAAACTCAGATAAAGTTCAATGAAGGTACTATATCAACTTGGGATTGTCAAAAATATGAATTCCTATGAGTAATGCCGGGGGAATCTGAATTTGTAAATATTCAGGATTATTCCAATATGAGTGCTCTATGCACTATGCCTGAGAAACACTGGGTCTAAGCAGACATAAACATGAAAGAACCAACTGTTTCCTTAGCAAGATGTATAATTTCAATAATTATAAAATTAAAAACCTCTTACCATAGTCTAAGAATATTAATTCTTACACATTTGTATAACTTTTTCCTTCTTGTTGGAAAGCTCAAAACACCACCTTTAGTCACTTAAAGCTCAACACATTGTTAAAATTGAAAAACACCAGAATGTTAAAAATAAAACACTTAATTATCATCTTATTTCAAACAATGTATACATGTGTGTGTAAGTATGTGTGTGTGTGTATAAATATACATATGAAATCATCTGGACTTTATCCTTAATGAGACATGTACCAATGGAAAATTAACTGTTTGTTATTTTTTTTTAGCACCAATATTTGTCAATCCAGTAGTGTCCTTTAAAAGAAATATAGTGAAACTTTCTTTTATCAACATTTTGCTATTCGTCTTGTGTTAATCAGGCCATGGAGGCCCATCAATCAAAGACTGCCCTGGGTTTGACTCTCAACTTGACTTTATTTTATCTCCCTGGCTCAGGTTTCTTATCTTTAAAGTGGGAGAAATAATCGCTACAGGACTGTTTACAAGGTTGAATTTGTAACATAATAAATACATAGTGGACACTCAGCATGTTAATTTTACTTTTCTTTCTTACCTTGATTTCCCTTGTCTGAAAAGGAAAAGTAAGGATTTGGTTTTCTTTTCCCCCAAACTGATGCAAATATGATATGAGGGTAAACTTAACTTACTAGTTGTTGAAATATTTATGTTATCTAACTTCATATGTCCAAAGATTTTGTTGTTATTGTTGGAGGGAGGTGTTATGTGTCTTCAGTTTTACTTCTTAAATGAAATCTGTTAGCCTGAGTCTTTTAAACTTTCAATCATTCTGCCCAACATAACACTATTTGCTAATCTAAAATTATTTTATATCTCTTAGAGTGGGTTTTGTTTATGAACTCTCAAAACACTGAAGAAATAAGGTAGCTTTGATAATGTTCTACATTCATGTAAGTTTGATTTTCTTTGAAACTAAATAAATCTGCTTATTTCCTTTAGTTTGGACTGCACCTGTAAATTGAAAGCCTGTGATGATTAACTATTTACCATTTCAATTTGGGTTGAGGATTGTTTTGGTAATTAAAACCAGATGGCAGAAGCTGGAGAAAAATGTGTAGCAGCTGATTAGTGGAAATAAATGAATTGGAGATATTTAACTTACAGATAATAGATGGGTCAAATGCAGTTTATACTTCATTGTGTGTACTTTGAGAGCAATTCCAAACACGATGTTTGATAATATATCAAGAAGTAGGTGTTTGTTCTTCATCTTCTTTTGCTCTCAGTCCCATTACAGAATGCTCACTTTCCTTGTATAGCACGTGTACTAACACATTAATTTCAGCTCAGCTTGGTTACTTGGGTCACCAGTGGCCTCTTGATAAGGATTTGCTATGCCTGGAGGATATCTCAAGGCTGAGCAGTATGTATTGCTTAGATTTTTCTTTATGAGGCTTGTTACTGGCTCTCAAACCCAGCCTTCAACCAAGGTCAGTGACCCAATAAAGTTCATCTGTCTGCCTAACAATTTTCGTCCCACTGCTGAAAACAAAAGCCTTCATTAAGCGAAATGAAGTTGTTCAGCAAGTTAGACATGTTTTAAACATGTTTATGGGCTAATGTCCATTCCCTCTCAGACCTCACAATTAAGATTCTAATCCCCACTCTCCTGGAATTGTGAAACAATTTGAAGGATGGAGGTGCCTCTCTAATTTCAATAAACCTGTGTTAAGAGTTATGTGCCCATAAAGGTGAAAAAATCCAGCCCTACATGTAAACCCACCAAAGCATTGAAAATTCATGTTCCATGAATGAAAGTCACTAAAAATAACCAAGTCTTTTTCTAGTTTTTAATCATTCTCTAGAAAATGTCTGCTGGAGTAGAAAAAGTGAGAGAATAATAATAAAAAAACATACCATAGATTTTCCTTCTCAAGGCAGTCATCCTTTATTCAAGAATCCTATTAACTTTTTGGGACTAGCTCTATTTCATTTTTTGTAGATTTTTTGCTTTCATAAAGATGTTGGCATGTGATACCAGTTCTATTACTAAAGATTTTGTAAGAACCAATATTTTATGGGTTGAATTCTACCTCCCCAAAAAAGATTCGTTGAAGTCCTAACCTTCTGTACCTCAGTATGTGACCTTGTTTAGAAATAGGGTCTTTTCATATTTGACCAAGTTAAGATGAAGGGATTAGGGTGGGCCTGATCCCATAACTGCTGTCCTTTTAAAAGGGAAATTTGGACAAAGACACACACAGAAGGAAGACAATAAGAAGATAAGTATGGGTTAGACTCAAGCAGCTGCAAGCCAAGGAATGCCAAGGATTGCTGCCCACCAACAGGGCTAGGAGGGGGCCACGAAGGATTCTGATCAAAGTCACAGAGGGAACGTGGCCCTGCTGATTCCTGAATTTGGGACTTTTAGCCTTCAGCTTTGCAAGATAATACACTGCTGCTTTTAGCTGCCCAGTTTGTGACATTTTCTTCTCGTGGCCATAGCAAAATAATACACTATCCATTGTCCGTCATGAAAATCTTTCCTTAAGAAACACATCTGGAAGAACAGATTAATAATACAATATAATATTAATAGTTTATCTATTATATATTTATTAATAGTTTATCTAAAATATATTTATATTAATAGTTTATCTAAAATATATTTATTAATAGTTAATTGATATTCTTTTAATCTATATTTTAATGTTTTAAATGACAAATTTTTTATTAATACAAAAGCTACATATGTTCATTATGGAAAATGTTAAAAATTGAGATAAATGATCTGAATCAGTTCTTGCCCCATAAAGTCTATTTTGAAAAACATACTATAGATTCTCCTTCTCAGGGCAGTTATCCTTTAAGAATTTTATTGACTTTTTGGGAATAGTTCTATTTTCTTCTTTGCATATTTTTGCTTTGATAAAGAAGTTGGTATAGTTAGAGAAGCTAGGATGAACTAGTTAAAATGTTGATCCTGCCTCTTTCTCATTGGAACCTTTCAATGGATTTTCATCTCTCTGAGAGCAAAATCTATAGAATTATATAGACCTGTGATCCATATAAACCATTATAGCAACAGTATCAATATCCTGGGGCTATTTGAAAATTGCTGATGTCTGGGTTACAGCCTAGATAAATCCAGACAGAATCTCCCAGGGTGCAGGCTAAGTGCAGGTATTTTGAGAATCTCCCTACATGATTCTAAAGTCCTCCCAGGTGAAGAACTATTGCTGATCATAATCTCTCCTCCCTATTCCTGAAACCCATTCTTTTTACTGCTGTTATCTCTTTGACCTCTACCTTCCACCCTGTCTACTTTACCCAGCCGCATTAGCCTCCTTGTATACCTTTCCAGCCTCAGGCATGTCCTCAGGTGCTCCCTGTTCTTTTTTCACTCTCTCACAGGTGTCTGTCCACGTGACTGGCTCCCTCACTTCTTTCAGGTCTCTGCTCATGGGAAACTTTTCCAGTGAAGACTTTTCTGACCTCTTTAATAAAATATTCCCCCATCCCATCCCCTCTCCTGCCCTAGTGTTCCTTTCCCCACTTTCCTGCTTTATTTGTCTTTTATATTATTTACCAACTTATGATATATTATTTCACTTGTTTATTATTTGTCTGCCATACCTGACTTGAATGCAAGCTCCATGAGGGCAAGGACTTTGTATTGTTCACTGCTATATCACCAGCAAAAGATGTGATGAATAGTAAGCACTTGATATGAATTGTGATAAGGTTGGGGAATATGCTGACATGTGAAATGAAACCATGTCCTCATGGATTCACGTAGGTTTTCATTCAACTCTGGAATTAAATTTACCTATCAAGACTATGTTGATCATTTTATTATAATAAACTGATAAAAAGTAAACTGAGACATAATAATATAATTTTAAAGAATTTATCTAAGCAAACAATTCATGAATTGTGAAGCTTCAAACCAGAGGTGGTTTGGGGACTCTAATAAGGGAATACAAGGGCAAGGTTTTTATAGGATGAACTTTTGAAAGTAAAGCAAAAAAATTGATTGGTTATATTTATACAGTAGCCTTATTTGGTCTATCCTGCTGGAAAGTCCCCAGTCATATAACTCTGAGTTAATTGGCAGCTTTTGATTGGTTGAGTTTAAGTTTCATTTTTTAAAATTGATATTTACAAGAAACAGCCCAAATTAATTTCACTTATATTTGCAAATCAAGCCAGGTTAAGGTCACTTATGAGGCCTAACTGGCTTTGTCTGCTTAGGGATTCTTCAGGCCTGATCTCCAATTTAACTTACTTTAACAGAACAACGAGAAAATTTCATGAATTCTGAACTATCTTTAGTATCTTCCTGACATTTCTCTCTCTCTCAAACATTTCCTTTGCTTGATATTTTAACCTTTTGCTTTTCCTCCTACTCTGAAAACTCCAGATCTGTCTTCTTTATCTTCATCCTTTACTCATTTCTTGAATATTGGTGTTGGCCCTGTTTTCATTACATCCATTCTTGAATGTTGTTTTCTGCCCCTAATAGCTTCAGTGATTTTCACTTTGGCTGCCCTTTAGAATATCTTGAGAGTTTTTAAAAATACCAGTGACTAGTTTCCACCTTGGACCAGTTGAATAAGAATCTCTGGGTTGAGGTTCAGACATTGGTTTGAAAAACTCATTGGATAATTGTAATGGGCAGCCAGAATTGACAATCACTGGTAGCTATGTAAAACTTCTGAGATCACAGTTTGAACTTTTTCTCTATTTTTGAGACAGAGAGTAAAATAAATGAGGTATACGTTGGCAAGACAGAAGATGGATTGTGGAAATGACAATCAACCAAGAAAATATTGGAGGGAAGCAAAACAGTTAGCTTTTGCAATACTCTAGGCAAGTGATGAGAAGTTGAATTTAGAACACTGGTGATGGGAATGGAAAGATAACAGATTATACTGACACTAGGGAGGATTTTTCAATTATCTATTGCTGTATAACAAACCACCTCAAAATTTAGTGGCTTAAAAAAAGGCACGTATTAATTTTACTCATAAATGTGCAATTTGGCTAGGTCTCAGTGGGAATGGTCTATCTCTGCTCCATGTGTGGTTCAAAGGGGTCTGAAGGATCCAATTTTAAGATGGCTCATTCACATAGCTGTCAAATTGGTTTTGGCTTTCACTTTGAAGCTTAGGTAGGGCTTAGGGTCTGAGAGCTTTGATTTCCCTTAAAATGGGCCTCTCCATAGGCTGCTTGAGCTTCCTTATGGCATGGTGGCTGAGTTCCAATAAAAAGCATTTCAAAAGAACAAAAAAGAGGTGAATTGTATTTGTATAACCTAATCTCAGAAGTTGCATAACATTGCTTCTGCTATATTGGTTGAGGCAGTACAAAACCCAATTTAGATTCAAGGGAAGGGGGCATAGACTCATATCTTGATAGACAGAGTGGCAAGGTATTAGAAGAAATATAGGAATAGGAGATACTGGTGTGATCGTCTGAAGAAATTACAATCTTCTACAACTTTGGGAACTGAGTGGAAAGGGCAAAGAAAAGTGAAGAAGGAAGAGCAAAGGCCATTTAAGCAAAACTACTTTAAATTGCTTTTTGGGTTGCATACAACCTTACATTGTATGCTTATTAGGATTATTACTCCCCCAAAAGTAATACTGCTATTAGCTAGGGCTGTGAGGAAATGTTTGTGTTGTATGTTCCTAAACCCTAGGGTGTAGTTCATTTTATTTGCTTTGTTTAGCATCTAGATAGGACATTAACACTGGATAATGCTTTGGAAGGGTGATAGTTTTCTGAAAGCTTTCGGAGAACTTTGATGTTGAGGCTATTCTTGCACATTCATTCTATTAAAGTTTTGGCTTAATGTACAATGTACATGTCAACTCAAACACCTGGTATGGGTAGTAAAAAAAAAAAACAAAAACAAAAACAAAAAAAACCAAAACCCCAAAGAAAACCCAAATTTAAAACCAATTACTGAAACTTTGAAACTTGGATGCCTTTGTTTTTAAAAGAAAAAGTCCATGGTTTCATTTTTAAAGAAAATAGAAAGCCAATCCTTCTAACTCACTATTATTATTTTAAGGGATAGTACAGAGAATTTCCTGAATTAACTCTAATTCATTTTCAATTATATGCTTCCATGTTTGAGAATACAAAATGGGTCTAGTGAATCACCTGCTTGTCTAAAGTAAATTTATTAATTGTTAGAAAAAATGGCAGCTAGAATCAATTTGAAAAATGATATTCCTTTGGCAGTTTTAGGGTCAGCTGCAATAAATATTTACATGATGATGGCGATTATGAGTGGTAGCTAAGAGAATGTAGACAGAACACTGTTCTGGGTTCCTTTTGGCTCTTTTATCCCCATTGGCAAGCACTCCAAAAGAAGGGCTCACACCCAGCTCTGCCTTGTCCATGTGAATTCTTGGTTTACAAAGTCTCATAAAGCAGAATAATGAAGGGACGGGGATTGAAAAATCATTTTTAATGGTTTCATTGCAAGGCTAAGTTTATTAAACACTCTGGTTGCATATTTTTCCTAGAATGAATTACTCACTTTGCTGCCTAGATTTGTTGTTTTCACCAAAGTTCAAGCTGTGTGAATCATGTAAAAAGGATATAATTAAATTTATCAGATATTTTAATATTAGGTAAACTGTAAGCGACAAAGCACTATGGACATATTCATTAATTTATCAGGTATTTACTAAATGCCTACAATGTGCAAAACACAGAACCAAGTAAAATAAGGAGCTTGATCTGATTTGGATCAAATTTGGATGCAAAAGTTGATCTTATAACCATCTTTTTTGTTAGTCCAATACTCACTTTCACTTAGCCAAGTTTACAAAGCTGCACATTGCTTACAATTTGACTCATCAAGTGGTGGGATTTTATTGCTGCTTTCCCTTTTCTCAGTCTTTTCATTGACTGTCTGAATACACATCATAAAATCAGCACCATTGGCTTTGAAGACATTTATTAAAACAATGCATTTGAGAGAGGAAATTTTATGAGACCTGTGGCTTATAAAGTCCTTGATCTATTTGCTCCAGATAACTGGATCCTAATGTTTGTAGGGAGGACAGGCCCTGATGCTTACAGGGTGGGATAAGAGAAGTTGTAAACATCAATTGCATCTTGGGTGCACAGCTCTGAATGTCTGTAGTCCTCACATTTATTACTTTTATCCCTTGATCTAGGTTCACCCAACATAAAATTAAAAGTGTACGTATGTGCTAGGTAGCTCTCTTGGAAGAATACCCTATGTCTACAACAACTACAACTTCAAAGCCATGTTTTCTGTATAGCTAAAGTTGAGTGAAGATGTGTGTGTATACTTTCAAGATCTATACATTTTATTCATAAAAATGTACTAATCAGTATTTACCAAAGAAAAAGTTGAAGAATACTGATTTTTGTGAGCAAAAATAAAGGCTCAGGAAGAATTTTTCTTAGGTAGTAATCTTATATTTACAAGAAGTTTGAACATAGTAAAATAGATTTTGGCTGAGGACCAAGGACATTTATTAAGTAACTTCTACATCCTTATGAGGCACTGGGTAGTCATTTGAAAACCAAAGATAAATAAAATTTGGCTTACATCTTTGGAGGAGTTGTGGGGTTTGGGATAGGTCAAAGAACTTGACTAAGAGGTAAAGAAAAATAATGCATTAGCACATATTCTATGGTAGCTGCCTACAAGAAGGAGTTCAGGAAGGTGCCATGAGGAAGCATGACTAGGGATTTTCTGGGCAGGCAGGCCAGGACATTATGTTCCAGGCAAAAAACAACAGGGACAAGACATCATGGAGGGAAAAGACACATGTGCAACCAAAGCACCAAACTTCAGGAACCTATAAGAGAAAGCAGCACAAGACAGAAGAAGGCAGCTTGGAGACTAGGAGAGTGTGAGACACCAGGTGGAGACTGGAGTGGCTGGAGGATTAACAGCTCTTAAAAAATCAAGAAGGAGAAAATATCAGTGGCTATTCAACAACAAAACAATGATATAATTTCCAAATCAGCTTAGTCAGGGGCAGCCTTGCAGAGCAGTTATAAGCAGGTCCACAGAGCCAGACTGGTTTACATCATCTGTGTATCAATCCTGGTGGGTCTCGGTTTACTCAATGGTAAATGGGGATGATAACCACAGTGTGAGTTGGTACTATGAGGATTATATGGGTTAACATACAAGCACATGGAACACTGCTGACATACAGTATATGCTATCTAAATGTGATTACAGATGGAGGTTTACATCATTGACATGCGCACAACAAGAGGGCCAGAGGGATGACATGACGCCTACTGTACTAGTAAGGCTGTGTGTGATCAGGGAAACAGAACCGCTATGGGCGATACAGAGTAAGAGACTTACAATAGTGATGACATTATGCACCTTACATGGGTGTTGGTTAAGCAGTATACCTAGTTCTACCTCTGCATTTGGAGCAGGGCCAACACTTTGGCTAGGAAGATGGATGACATGAAGCAGGGGAGACAAAGTGAAGCCTGGAGGTTGTATCAGTCTCTCAAACCTTTAGTGATGCAGGTGACTTGTGGGAAAAGCTAGTGCCATTCTCTACAGAGCTGCACTTGCTCCTGGCCCAGGATGCAAAGAAGATGAAGGAGGAGATCTGACTAAACCACTGGACATGCACGATAAGGTGTGGCTCTTGCCAATAGGGGAGCCAGCAGTTCAGAGACAATGTGTGTGAGCTGTCACAACACCTGCTCTGTGTCACAACACCTGCTCTGTACCAAACTTCAGAGCAGAAAGATGGCTACTACCTCACTTCTGCCTTCCAATTGTCTCTTGTGGCTGACACTAACCACAACTATCCAGGGAAGGGAAATTTGAGAAAGTGGTTCCAGTTGAGGTACTCTGGTATAGTATAGTGAGCCAGCCTGCACATTCAAACTGGCTGCCACACTGAGTAGGACCCATGCTCTGATCTTCCCCTACACACCCAGTTTGAGCAATCAGAGAAATAACAAAGGCTCCCACTTCAGTATTGAGACATATTGCTAGTAATGGTGACAATTTATTGAGTGCCCTCTGCACCATGTCATAAGTACAGTGGGCATTCAATAAATATTTTACAAACTCCATTTGTCAAATGATGAAAACAAAGGCTTAAGGAGGTTAGATGCAAGCAAACTCTGAATAAGGAAATCCTCTGCAACTAAACTACCAGGGAGCAGAGAGGAAAGCAGTTGTCTTTCTGGGGAGCCCAGGCCATAAACATGGAGCATTGAACATACCAGAAGGCTGGATTTCTCTTCTGCTTTCCCCATCTGCTTCTCCTATCAGTTTCTTCATCTTAGTAAACAGCAACCCTGCCCAGCACTCTAGCCATAACCTAGGATTCACCCTAGAGCGTTCCTTTGCCTTATCTCCTACATCTAATTTGTTAACAAATCCTGCCAACTCTGCCCCAGTACTTATTCTGAACCTGTCTATTGGGCTCTGTTACTGTCATTTTCTTCTAAGTCACTCTCTTTTCTTGCCTGGACTACTGCAGCAGCTTCCTACCTGATCTGACCCTTTCTGCTCTACACTCCCCTCCCTAAACCATTCTCCAAGCAGAAGTTAGAATGACCCTCAAAGATGTAGATCATATCACATTATGCTGATGTCGCCCTCAAGGAGTCTTAGAAACCCAGAGGCCTAAAAGCCCTAGCATGGTGGGACCTTCGCCTACCTTTAGAACCTCATCTCCTGCCCCTCTCTTTGTTACTTAATATGAACTTCTTTTGCTTTTTACATACGTCTAGCCTGATCTCACCTGAAGAACTTTGCTCTAGATCAGTGATTCTTAATTCCAAGAGGTTTTGCCCCTTATCCCTTAGGCACATTCATCAATGACTTGGTTGTCTTGACTTGGGGAATGCTACTGGCATCTAGTGGGTAAGGCCAGCAATGATAGTAAACATCCTATAATGCACTGTTTTATTGTCTTAGATTATCACTACCCAGCGATTCTTGGTGTTTGAATTATTGTGTGGATCTGGATATCTATATCTTATATCTATTAAGATATAAGCTCCATGAAGGCAGGGGCCTAGACTGTAGTCTAGTTCCCAGAGATATGCCTACAACACCATGGGTGCTCATTAAATATTTGTAACAAATATTTTTTATTATGGTAAACAATTCCCACTCCAGCTTTTACAAGCTCTGTGAATTTGGCAAGCTACTTAAATATTTTGATCTCCTGCTTTCTCATAGGCAAAATGAGTTTTTAAAATATTAACCATCCAGAGTGTTGTGAGAAGAAATGAGATAACATATACTAATGTACCTGGTATGGAGCTGATACTTATCTAAGCAATAGTAATTCCCTATAGTATTTGACAGTAGACTATGTAACATTATGACAACATAACAAATCATGCTTAATTATACAGAAAAATATTTGATTATTTAAAAATCAACTTTCATTTCCCATGAAGAGAGAAAACATAAAGAGGTTAAAGGTATTGGCTTTGGCATCAGATTCACTGGGTTCTAATCCCATCTGTACCATGGACTAGCTGTAGGCCATTGGGCAAATGACTTAACTTCTCTGTGCTTCTGTTTCTTCATCTGAAGCCTGGACTATTAATAATGCAAGCACCTCACAGAGATCATAGCTTGGGTTCTTTCAAAATACTGAGTCTGAAAAGAGGCATCCTGTGTGGGTGTTTTATCTTGGAAAGGAAGGAAATCAGGCCTGACAGAGCCAGAACCTGATGTGGAAAATGGGCATAAGTTCTACAGGGCCCTCCCTGAGAAACTGCAGCTCAGGATCATCTGCCTGAGAAGAAGAGGGGGATATTTACCCATTAGCTCCCTGGCCCCATTGATCAAGTGATGCTCAGAGGATATAACTTCCTTGCACTTCCAGGTTTTCAAGTGTGCTTGAGTGGGATTACCCCAAATGTCCCACCTAGCAGAGGCACAGAAGTCTGGCTGAAAGCAGGAAAATGTCCCACCTAGCAGAGGCACAGAAGTCTGGCTGAAAGCAGGAGAAAGGCAATGTGGCTGACATGAGGTCCAGGGGGCTTCACCAGCACAAAATGGCCAGAGCAAAAAGACAGGCTGAGAGGATGAGGACAAGGACATTCAGCAATTGTAAACATTAAAAGATAAGTATAGCACTTAACCACAGTACCTGGCACATTGGTACTGTTGCATAAGTATTATACTGTTTTATGATTATTGTTTTATATTAAAAGTTCCTATTCACCCCCTCTTACAAGGATTGATGATGTTATTATGTGGTATAAAGAATTCTGCATTAGGATTTGGGAAACCTGGCTTCTATCAGGTCCACCTGATAAACTGTGCTTTCATTGTTTTCAAATATTCTGGGTGCCTGTATAGTGCAAGGTGTTGAACTTTTGCAACAGGCAATATAAAATGACTATAACTAGTCAGCTTTTAAAAACTCAAAATCTATTGGGGGAGATAAAACAAGCATATATACAGCTCAAACATAAGTCAGAAGGTAATACCACATTTTATTTATTTTTAAATGCATATCCCTACCCCCTATACTCCCTGATTTTAATAATCTCTAAAATCAGGAGTATCTTAATAGATGTCATCTCAGACTTGGCAGAATACAGTAAATTTCACCAGAGAGATGGCAACACAGTTCCATGGGAATCAAAAGGAGATGGTGATTATCTCTAGCTGGAGATTTCAGAGAAATGAGGAAATATGTAGAAAGTGACAAAAATAGTAGATATATTAGTCAACATTAGGAAGTGCCCATGGTTTTCTTCTCTCTAAAATGAATGAATTAGACTAGACTGTGAGTCCTTCTATTAGGAATTTGAAGTCATGGTAGATATGAGAGACTGGTGCACCTACCATAGTCTCTACACCTGTTCCTCATGCAGAAGTTTATCTGATATGACAAGAAGGAGAGTCATTTGACTGTGGGACACCCATGATGCTTCTAGGTGCACCCAGGTCTGTCAAACTCCCATTATAGCTATGTCAGGCTATTGCCAGTGTCTTTCATTGTCATGAGACTGTAAACTCTCTGGTGTAAACTCCATGTGTCTAAGGGATGTAGAGTTATACCCACATACTAAGAACGGTGCTTGGCACATCAGTAGACCCTCAGTGGTACTAGCTAAATCAGTGTTGAAAGCCAATAAATCCTTATCAGTGCCTACTAATACGTTGCTTGAATGACCAGCTAAACTTAATCATTTAGGAAAATGGAAGGGTTGGTAAGTATTTTACCAAAAGCAGCTTGGGTCCTCCAAAACAAGATGATATGATCCCTTTTATTCACTTTAATAAACTCTAATTTTTGTTTTCAGTTGTGACTGAAAAGTTGCAACTTGACCTTTTTACCTATAGAAAGCAAGAACCTGGTTAATCTTTTTGGAGTATCTGTAACTATATGTTTAGACCAATTTGGGCCAAACTTGGAATGTTCAGCAAGGAAAGAATTGATGTTAAATTCAAGGTACTGCACAGGGCCAGCCGTCTTGGTGAAAAAGGGAAGAGAAGTAACTCTCATGGCTGATTTTTAAAGTAATTAGTTTCACAGCTTCCATTTTTGGAAAAAGCATTGGGGATAGCACTGGTTCAGAAACAATATGATGAGACAGCATTAGAAGAGAAAGAAATTGTCACATTTAACTTGTGTAAAATGTTCAGAGATAAACCAGCAATCTTTCCCGTTGGTAAAACAAACAAGCAAGAGCTGGTGAACTAGACCCGAGGAACCCTGCCAAAGCGAAATCGCCCACGGACACGTTGCAGTCTCTTGTTCATTTCTATTTCATTTGGTTTTCCAATACCTCCATCATCTTTAATCAAGCATAAAATTAAACTGGGAAGCAATATTTTCTGGTTTCTATTCTATTTTTTTCATCCTCATCAGAATCTAAAATTATACCTAAGCAAGTATTCATGTTGAGAAGACAATGTTCTAAAGTCTTCTAACCATGAGCATGACTGTACGTTCTTTGGAAAAATGTTTTAAACAAACCAATGTTATCACTATTCTTTTTTTTTTTTTTTTTTTTTATTTTTTTTTGCAGTTTCCCCTTCAATGTTATCACTATTCTTTTTATAAAATATTATTTATCCTTTGATTTAAGTAAATAGTTTGAAAATGTTTGGAGCTGTTTTGAAAAGATCCTCAGTAACTGGTACACAAAACTTGAAAATTAGTTGCCCGTGATGCCAATGTGGCACAAAAGCATTTTGTTTATCTAGCAAGGGTTTTTCTTTTTTTAATTGGTCCTTCATTAAAAATTCAGTAGATTTTACATATAAATTCAAATTTATGATCTTCCTTGGAAAGATTTAGAAGGTCTGCTAAGCTAGGACTCTTCTACCCACATTTGTTTATTAGGAGTCAACAAATATTTCCTGAGTGCCTACTATGCACCAGGCACTATGTGGGTCAATTGCCTGGAACCTTGCAGCAGCCACTCCTTCTAAGTGACAAGGTGGCTGATGTATATGTACTCAAGTGGCACAGTCCAAGTCACTTAACTGAGGCTTCCTCTCAGCAGGTGTTTATCATCACTCTGGCACAGTTGGTTTTCTCATACTGAGGAAAAGAATCTTTGTATCAGCATGTAGCAGAGACAGCTTCTAGCTGTTCAATAATTATTTGTGCTCTTTCTTTCACAGAGTAAGCTGCCATTAGAAAGTAGCTTGTTAACTGTGTACTACATTTCATTGATTTCTTCTTATCTAAGTGATGTGACAAATTCTCATCAATGGAATGTAAGCAGAAATAGGAGGTTTCATTCTTGAGAGGGCTTTTAAGAAAACAAATAAGAGTCTCTTCACTGCTTTTCCCCTGTTTGAAGGCTGAATTGGAATATCCTAGACCTTCAAAACTGCAAGATGGAAGGAGGCCAGGTCCCCGAGTTCCACGTGGAAGAAAGGCATACCCTGGATGCATACACATGCAGTGATCAATTCTTTGGGGTTTAGCATAAACTTAGGTAAGACATCATGCCTTTTGCCAAAATTGGGAAATCTAATGAATATTCAAGAGGTTGATGTGTTTCAAAAGTGGAAGAGAGAACCACCTGTCCATGGCAATAACTTATAATATCTAACTGACCCATGTAGGTATTTCAGTTTGAGAACTCTTCCTTAATGAAACAGTTCAGATTGTTGGTTTTCCTGTAGCAACCCTATTGCTAGAGTAAATTTAGTCATAAAATTCAGAAAGTTGAAAATAAACTCTTAAAATTTTAGGCAAAAGGAAATGACCTGAGAAAATAATTTTCCAACATTTCATATTCACAATTTTACCTATGGAGGGCTATAAAGTATAATAAAATTAATGATTCTTATAATTCAAGGAGGTCTAGAGCCATCTCACTTTAACTTCTATATCCAATGTGTGAATTTCTCTCAATTTTTATGTTTGTGTCCTGCTTCTTTGTAAGTACTTTCAGTGATGGGGAGTGCTGTACCACCCAAGACAATTTCACTCAACGGTCTTTGTTGTTAGAACTTTCTTTATCATTTTAGATAAAAATCTGTTACTAATACCTATCACCAACTATAATCAATTTTTTTTCTCAAATGCCTGTGAAGTTACACAGGATAAGCATGATTTCTCTTCCATATGCCCATGTAATAGCCCTATAGTTATTGGACAGTAGATGTCACATGTCCTGTCTACTACTAAATCCTAATTTTTCCAGACTGAAGACTCTCAGTTCTTTCAACTGTTACATATATTTATTGTTACATTAAGTGTTACATAACAATTATTGTTACATATATTTATTGTGCCAGGATAATCCTGACTGGCTCTTCTAGAAATACTCCATGAATTTCTAGATATATTTTTAATTATAGCCTATTTTTATTATCATTTTGCATTTGCTTTAGGCAATCCTCATCAAACTGTTGAAAGATATTTGAACTTGTCAGTCGTATATTACAGATCATTCTGATAAGTACAGCACAATATTTGCTATCTGTTGTTTCAGTTTAATTTATTAATCTTTCATCTGACAGTTTGAAGTATTTCTAAAGCTTTCCTATATTTCAGTACTTAAGAAATCAAGAGTTTCTGCAGGTTTGGTTTGAGGGGAAAATCAATTTGGTCTTCATGGAATCATATATATATATATATATATATATATATATATATATATTTTTTTTTTTTTTTTTTTGAGTTAGGGTCTCACTTTGCCACCCAGGCTACAGTGCAGTGGCATCATCATAGCTCACTGTAACCTCAAACTTCTGGGTGTCAGGCAGGGGAGGGGGTGGAGGGGATGGGTATATTCACACCTAATGGGTACGGTGCTCATCGTCTGGGGGATGTGACATACTACAGTGCTAGCATTTGGGTCACTGCTGCTATGAGGGTGTTAACACCTAGTCACCAAACCTATCGACATCACTGGCAGATGGAGCCATCATAAAAGCCCTCCTAGTTTATTTGGGTTACCTTCCAGTACTGACAAGTGGGCAATTACATAGACAGAAATTCTTCCTCCCTCCCATTGACCCTTACATTACTAAATGTCTGTAATTTCCTATGAACTTCTAAAGCTTTCTGTATTCTAACTTTGTGCAACTTGAGAAAGATACTATTTTATTTTTCTATATATCTGATAGGATGCTTCATGGCTGTGATCATTCATAAAAGTTAGTGAAGCAAAAATAAAACTCTCATCTTATAACTATATATACTTTCCTAAAAGAGAAACATCTTATCTTATCTAGCTCAGATAATTTATTTCTAGACCAGATTAGACTTCCTCTGAAGTTTCTTCAAACAAATGTAGGAATTATAATTCAGTTGAAAACTCTATATTTCAAGCTTCTTTTTTGTCCAAGGGTTCTCCCATTTCTTCCTGGTTCTCATTTCTTAGGATGCTTGAAATTCTGTAAGGTGTACTATAGTGTGTCACATTGGGTGGGTGGGGTGCTCAGCTGGGCCTCTATGAAATTTCATGGCATAAGTGGTCCTTCGAACTTCACCCCAGAGAGTCTTTCACATAATTCATGTCAAGGTCCCTCTTGGGGGCTGATGGGTTGACAAATGTGCCCAGCTAACATGTGTAGCTTCTCATAAGTCCATAGAAAATTTAGGATTCTCTTTTGTACCAAATTTAATTTTAAAGAATACTGTGGATGGTTCTTGCTCTTTCCAGCCTAGATATACCTTTGCCCATATCATCTATGATCTCCCTCAGATGGATCTGAAGATTCTGTTGTCAAGTAACTCCAGTCAAGGTTGCTAGTCCTCTGGGTTCTGAGCCCTTCCCTCAATTTCCTGGAGGGCTGTCTTTTGTGGTACCATCTCTTTCCCCCAGTAATTGCCCAGGGAACAGGTAGGGTAATACAAACTGCTCTATCAATTCCCTCCACTCTCTGTTCATTTCCCTTTACAGATGGGAAAGATACCAGGTTTTTAGGTTTGAATATTTTCCCTAATCTTATGTCTGGTGCACTGCCTTTCAAACCAGGTAGTTTAAGCCATCCTCATTCACTGGTGGTCTATGGGGGGGGGATTAGAGAGAATTACAAAGATGTGGTCAACATATGACTCAGGTTGAAGCCACAACTACCAACCAGTTACATGCAGTTATCAAAGACAATTTTCTCTAGAGATTTTCTTAGTCCTTTTTCAAAGCATAATGGCACTCTGGAGAGTGGTGAGATTAACAAAGTAAAGATTTATGTTTGATGAAATACTTCTTTGATTAAAATGTAGACTTGAGGAATCAACTCTTGCAATTGTGCGTTCTTTTTTTTTTCCTTTTATTTCATCATATTATGGAGGTACAAATATTGTTAGGGTTATAAACATTGCCCCTGCCCCCCCTCCCCCCATGTGTCCAATCCCCAGGTGGTGTGCACCACGCATATTATGTAAGCATATACCCCTTTCCTTCTCCCCCCTCCTGCCTGCCCACCACCTGATAAAAAGTTTTTTTTTTCTTTATTGTTTTTTTTTTGTTTGTTTGTGACATTTTGGTTACATTGTATATCTTTGCCTCTCCCTAAGAAGGGTTAGAGTTATGCCCTTCCCCTCCAAAATGCTTGCCACATCCCTAAGATTGGGTCCCTCCCCCCCCCCGCCCCCCAGAATCTCTGGTGAGCACTGCCACGATTTGAAAACCATAGTTTTAATTAGTCAGTACCAATTTGATGGCAAGTAGATGTGGGGCCCATTTTCCATGTCTTGTGTCGTCTCACTTTGGATAATGTGCTTAAGCTTAATCCAGGATAGCATAAATGCTGCTAGCTCAGTCATTTCTTTGTTACCCAGGCTAGAATGAGTGGTGTGGCAACAGCCTAGGTCAGCCGCTCACAGCAACCTCAAATTCATGGGCTCAAGTGATCCTTCTGCCTCAGCCTCCCAAATAGCTGGGACTACAGGCATGTGCCACCATGCCCAGCTAATTTTTTCTCTATATATATTAGTTGGCCAATTAATTTTTTTCTATTTATAGTAGAGACGGGGTCTCACTCTTGCTCAGGCTGGTTTCGAACTCCTGACCTCGAGCAATCCACCTGCCTCGGCCTCCCAGAGTGTTAGGATTACAGGTGTGAGCCACCGCGCCCAGCCGCAATTGTGCATTCTTGAAAGATAATTCTGGAAACTATGTTCCTCTTTTTCATCTTTTGCAAAGCTACTTATACAGTTTTATAACTCAGGTAAGTAGAAAATTAACCCCATCTCTCAGTCTGTCTGTCTATATTTAGTAAGCCACTAAGTATGTGGGGATATAAAAATGAGACCAAGTTCTTTTTTTTTTTTTTATTTCGGCATATTATGGGGGTACAGATTTTAAGTTTTCAATAAATGCCCTTTCCCCCTCCCCCCACAAGTCTGATTTTCCAGCATGACCATCCCTCAGATGGTGCACATGTCACTCATTATGTATGTATATACTCGCCCCCCTCTCCCCTCCCCCCTCCCCAATACCCTATTACTGTAGTACCTATGTGTCCACTTAGGTGCTACTCAGTTAATACCAGTTTGCTAGTGAGTATATGTGATGCTTGTTTTTCCATTCTTGGGATACTTCACTTAGTAGTATGGGTTCCAGCTCTAACCAGGAAAATATGAGATGTGCTATATCACCATTGTTTCTTAGAGCTGAATAGTACTCCATGGTATACATATACCACATTTTATTAATCCATTCTTGGATTGATGGGCACTTGGGCTGTTTCCACAGCCTTGCAATTATGAATTGTGCTGCTATAAACATTCGCGTGCAGGTGTCTTTTTTGTAGAGTGCCATTGGATCTTTTGGGTAGATGCCCAGCAATGGGATTGCTGGATCAAATGGTAGATTCACTTGTATCGCTTTAAGGTATCTCCATATTGCTTTCCACAGAGGTTGAACTAGTTTGCAGTCCCACCAGCAGTGTAGGAGTGTTCCTCTCTCTCCACATCCACGCCAGCATTTGTTATTTGGAGACTTTTTGATAAAGGCCATTCTCACTGGAGTTAAGTGATATCTCATTGTAGTTTTGATTTGCATTTCCCTGATGATTAGAGATGTTGAGCATTTCTTCATATGTTTGTTGGCCATTCTTCTGTCTTCTTTAGAAAAGTTTCTGTTCAAGTCCTTTGCCCACTTTTTAATAGGGTTATTTGATTTTTTCTTCCTGATTTTCGTGAGCTCTAAGTATATTCTAGTTATTAGCCCTTTATCGGATGCGTAGGATGCAAAAATTTTCTCCCATTCTGTAGGTTGTCTGTTTACTTTCATGACTGTTTCTTTGGCTGTGCAGAAGCTTTTTAGTTTGATCATGTCCCATTTATTTTTGTTGCTGCTGTGATTGCCTTTGGGGACTTCTTCCTAAACTCTTTGCCTAGGTCGATGTCTAGGAGAGTGTTTCCAACATTTTCCTCTAGAATTCTAATAGTTTCATACCTTAGGTTTAAGTCTGTTATCCAGCGTGAGTTGATTTTTGTGAGAGGTGAAAGGTGTGGGTCCTGCTTTAGCCTTCTACAGGTGGCTATCCAGTTTTCCCAGCACCATTTATTGAAAAGGGATTCTTTTCCCGAGCGTATGCTTTTTTGTCTGCTTTGTCAAAGATTAGATGGCTATATGAGGATGGTTTTATATCAGGATTTTCACGTCTGTTCCACTGGAGACCAAGTTCTTACCTTGAGCCAGGAATGGCTTTTACATTTTTTAAAAAGTTGTTAAAAAAAAAAAAAAGCATATGCGACAGACTGTTTGTGGCTCACAAAATCTGAGATAGTTACTATCAGGCCCTTTACACGAAAATTTGGTGGACTCCTGTCTTAACAGAGATTACTATCTATTCACTGATGACATTGCTATTTTATTATATGAATATGATATTTTCATATTCATTTTTTATTTTATTTTTATTCCTTACTTTGTATTTATTGTTTTGTTACTTTTGTTACTGATATGCATTAGTCTTTGACATTGTGAGACATTTTATCTGATTATCAATAATTTTTCTGTGATTTTTATACTCTGTTCATTAACTTTTGACCTCCCCTTCTTGCTATACAAATCTAGGCAGTTCTTCAATTTAATTTACATAATCATTTGGGCAAGATAAAAAAAAAGTGTGCAAAGAGTACATTAAAATCATCAAATTGATTTCCTACATTAGATTCAGGAATTATTTAGACTTTATCAAACAACTGTATTTAGTAAACAATTATGAACTTTTCAAAATCTTTTTATATGAATGGCTTGTTATACTATTTGCCTTACATTGATTTCTTAATTCAGTTAAAATTATCAATGTTTAAATATACATGTGTATGTAGATAGAGATATAGATGTGGATAGATAGATATATAATCTTTCTTTATCCAGAAACATGTAACATAAATATATTGGCTTGTCCTCAAGGTGACTTACTGCTATATTTCAACACCGTCACCTTCAATCCAGTGTATTTCACTATATATTTTCAGAAAGAGTAGAGTCACAGCCATCTAATCTAAACATTTTCTCAAGGTATTAAAAAAATATTATTTTAAAAATGAAGTGAGTTTTAAATACTTCTATTCAAACCACAGTTATATTAGAATTTCCTGAATTTGAAAGGTCATGATGGATTATGCCCTTTTTAGTATGAAAGGAGTCAGAATTCAGAGGTGCTTTGGTATGTCAGCTTTGTGTACATAACTATTCAAACAACCCTAAAGCCTAGACCAACCCATATGATTTTCTTTACTACTTGTTACTACTTGAATTATTCTAATTCTTGTCATTTATCTATTGATTATACTATTATTTTATGACATTTATTATGCCAAATAGAAACAGGAACACCATAATGATTAAAACATGCTAAAACATGTCAAGTGATTTGCACGAAGAATATTCCTGCCAACTCCAAAGAGGACTAATACGATATTACAATTCTTTCAACTCTGCAAACATGTCAATCTCTTTCCTTCCACAGGGGCCTTTGTTGCCCCTCTCCTGGGATGCTCTTTCACCAACCCTCTGCTCTGCTGATTCTCTAATTTTTCATGGGAAGTGTGAGGTCAATTCATGGTATCTGTGATTACTAAGATTAGATTCACCTCAACTCATATCCAGAAGTTTCAGTATGCAAGAGTAGCAACCATTGGTGTATTGTTTCTTACTTTGTGGTACAAACATTTAGATGACTTACATGCAGAGATTTTTTTTCCAGGTTATTTGCTGTTTGTTTCTTGATCTTGTTTCTAAAATGAGCAGTATATGAAATTCTCTTCCATAGTATAAACAGTGGCAAGACAGTTGCTCTTCCAAGTGGCAATGCCAGGAAAAGTTCCTCAAAGACACCAGTCATAAGTTCACATCATATATTACAGTGCAGGGAGTAGCATCCTTTTGTAATCCTGAGAATTAGGGAAATAATGTAGCAATGATTCTTTTATAAATATTGACATAAGATTTTGGCCTGAAACATTGAAACTATATCCATGACAAAACACTTGGTATATGTACCTAGGATCTGAATGTGAGTTTTGAGTATAGTTATAGTTAAATAGTACTTATAAATTTCACAGTTTATAGCTAATAAATAAATTATGGATTTAATTTTGGAATCAGTCCTTTGACTACGATATTGCTCATGAATGACAATAAAAGTCTTTTTATATGGTATTGAATATGTTAATCTTTTTATCTTTCTATGTTTGTACATGTATATTTAATTTTCTTTAAGTAATCATTTTTGAATTAGTCTTCTATATATGTTTTTATGACAGCGGCTATCCTCTCACTATTTAAAATGTCAATATACTTATCTGGTTATATGAAAATGTCACTAATAGGGAGAACAAAGCTATCACAAATTCCTGGTGATCTGCACATTATGTTTTTTATATTAAACTTTGCATATGTAACATCTCTTCAGCTATTCCAACAAATTGCTGATAGAGATAAATAAACCAACAGTGTCACTGGTTTCTTTATGTACCAGCTACCTCACCCCATGGTTCAGCCTAGGGGTAGAGGGTGGGGTGCAGTACGAATAGTCTAAATTCTTTTTGGGAGAACATTCTCAAAGCTATTATCCCTCCAAGGTGTTTTAGAAGTATATTTTGAAGCATAAAGAACAAGAAATTATTTCTTTGTATCAATACTTTGTTGTAATATCTCTACCCTGAGGAAATGGTTGGCTCATTATATAATTTAATGGGTAAAAGCCACAATATAAAATGGAAGTATATGAATAGGCAGGTGATGGGTGTATGCAGGGGGACATGTTTGATTTTATTAAAAAATTATTTCAGGATATTTTCCTCACTTTGTGAACTTATCATACAATAGCTTATTTTTTCTTTTTGGCAACTTTATTGAGATGTAATTTACACACATAAAATTCATCCTTATAGGTGTAAAATTGAATAATTTTTATCAAATGTCTAGTCTTGTGCAATCATATCTACAATCCAGTTTTAGAACATTTCCATCACTCTCTAAAATTCTCAAAAGTCAGTTGTAGTACATGCAGCTACATCCCAGCCTGAAGCAATCACTAATCTGCTTTCTGTCTGTATATATAATTTACCATTTCTGGATATTTCATATGAATGAAATCATATAATATGTAGGTTTTTGTGTCTAGCTTCTTTCACTTAGAATAATGTTTTTGAGATTCATTCATGTTGTTGCATATGTCAGCACTTTATTCTGTTTTATTACTTAATAGTATTCCATATTGTGGATATACCACATTTTGTTTATTTATTGACCAATTGATAAACATGTGAATTGTTTCCAGTTTTTGATTATGAGGAATAAGACTCCTATGAATATTCACACAGAAATCTTTTTGTGAATGTATGTTTTCATTTCTCTTGGGTAGATTTCCATGAAGGAATTTGCTGGTTCATATGAGAAGTTTATGGTTAACATTTTAAGAAAGTGCCAATCTGTTTTGCAAAGAGGCTGTACTATTTTACTTTTCCACCAACATGTAAGAGGGACCCAGTTTTTTCACATCCTTGTCAACACTTGGTATTGTTTGTCTTTTAGTTACAGTAATTGTAATGTTTGTGTTATCACATGTCATTGTGGTTTAATTTGCATTTTCCTAATCTTCTTTGATGAAATATCTACTCAAATCTTTTGCTTATTTTTTAAATTAGGTTGTTTGTCTTTTTGTCATTGAGTTGTACAATTTCTTTATTCTAGGTACAAGTATTGTTAGACATATGGCTTTCAAATAATTTTCCCAGTCTGTGGCTGGTCTTTTTAATTTCTTTTCTTTTTTTTTTTTTTTGAGACAGAGTCTCCCTTTGTTGCCCAGGCTAGAGTGAGTGCCGTGGCGTCAGCCTAGCTCACAGCAACCTCAAACTCCTGGCTCAAGCAATCCTCCTGCCTCAGCCTCCCAAGTAGCTGGGACTACAGGCATTCGCCACCATGCCCGGCTAATTTTTTGTATATATATTAGTTGGCCAATTAATTTCCTTCTATTTTATAGTAGAGACGGGGTCTCGCTCTTGCTCAGGCTGGTTTCGAACTCCTGACCTCGAGCAATCCGCCCGCCTCGGCCTCCCAGAGAGCTAGGATTACAGATGTGAGCCACCGCGCCCAGCCTAATTTCTTAATAGTGTCTTTGGAAGCCAGGTTCTTTTTAAAATAGGTTGTATATTTGTTACCTTTTCTAAGAATACTTTGCCAGACCTTGACATTTTATCTAACCCAAGGTCACAAAGGTTTTCTCATATATTTTCTTCTAAAAGTTTTCTCTTTTAGTTCTTATATTTCAGTTTAAGATCCATTTTTTATTACACATCTCTCCTTTATTACTCTGATCTAGAAAACAGATTCAGTATAGCTATTCCCAAAATGAGTACTGGTCCAAGTGGCAGGCCTAAGCAACTGAAACATGATTCAGAAATCAGATACAGTGAAAGACACACTTGGACATGATCAAAAGGCATTTCACTGCCACAAAACAAGGTGGAGGAGGGAATCTAAAATACACAACGAAATGAACTCCCACCCCTTACAATTCAAGGCGCTTATCCCAATTGGTGTGAGGAATGGCTTATTTTCTGATGACTACATGTGGGACGATTTCAACTGCCATTAGATATACCAGAAAGGTTTTTTGTTTTATATTACTTATATACATATATTTTGTAAAAGTAAATACAATACATAAACTTAATTCAGGATTGATCTCAACCTTCTGGAGATGGCTCCTGTGGGGTCAAGGAGGAAATAGTTGTTTTTTAAATCACCAGGCAGGTTATGTTCATCTTGCACTGTAAAGACTGAGCGTCGACCCCCTCCCCCCCTCAAGACAGTGACCTGACTACAGAGTACAGGACTGGCTCCTGGGAACACAAAGAGATTCTCTTGCTTCTTCTCATTGGTCATGCCTTAGCATGGTTCCTCCCTATCCCCTACTCAAGATGGTCCTTAATAAATAAAGCAGTAGCAAAAGCCCCGGAGTTACTACCTCACAACTCTATTGGATAAGAGGAGCCTTAACCTTAGCTTGGACTGAGAACTCAGGCCCGAGAGGTGCTATTCTGGCTAGGTTGTACGAAGGGAGTGGGTGCATAAGACAAAATAGCTAAAATGAAAATGGGAGCCACAGGTCTTCATTTGTAGCTACAACTTAAAATGCCTACAGATGTGGTCAGTGTGACATGTGCAGGGTAGAGGTGCTGAGGAATGGGATAGACCAGGAGGGTGTTGCTCACCTTAACTTCCTGGCTTTGCTCTCAGTAGCCACAGGAAACATGGAAGCATGGCTTTACGTGAGATCTCTGCATTCCTTCAGGAACTGCGTGAGCTTGAAGGGCTTCGAGTTCTTGTCCAACTCATAGACAATGGGAATACCGGTCGGCAGGTTTTGCTCCATGAGGGCCTCTTCCGACAGACCCTCCAGATGCTTGACTATGTCCAGAAGGTTGTTGCTGTGGGCTGCAATCCATACCTGGGTGATCTGGGGAGGTATTACTTGACTTCAGAAAGGTAGAGCTCTGGCAGACTTAGGAGAGTAGCTGAACATCGCTGAGCTCTGCATACCTGGCGATCCTTACTGATGGTGCCGTAGAAGGCGTGGCCAGGCTCCATCAGAGGCGGTGTTACACCTCACGGGAGGCCTCCAGATCTTTACCCGGGCCTCGCCAGCCATGCTTGGCAGCAGTTCCTGCTTTTTCGAGGTCAGACTGCCATAGTGCCACTCATTAAGGCATAACGTCCTCACTACGAGCAGCTACACCTGGTCGCTGGCATCCAGTACTGTCCAGAGGGTCCGGATCACTGTCTTCTGCTCTGACGTGAAGCAATGTCAAATTCATAGCCAGCATCTCTCAGTGCCTGCCCGCCAGGTCTCCATCGTTTCAGCCGCTGAAGCGGTTCTCCAGGTTCCAGGTGCTGTCTGCATGGCGACAGGCTGGGGACGCCCTGTCGTGTGGGACGCGCCTAGATTCTGCGTCTCAGCTGGCCCCGCCCTTCCCTGGACGCGCATGCGCCCTCTTGCCCCGTGCCCTCACGCTCCATTTTGATTTGGTTTTTGTGTGTGGTGTCCTATACAGTCTATTTTTTTGTTTTGCAAATGAATTTCCAATTTTCCCAGGACCATTTTATTTTTTTAAAGCCACTATCCTCTCCTCATCGACCTGACTTGGCACCTTTGTGGAAGACCAATTGAATGGTAAGGGATAATTTCTGGACTATCAATTTTATTCTTTTGATCTATTCTCTCTCTCCCCAAATTATGCTAATACCACACTATCTTAATTATTATAGTTTTATGGTAAGATTTGAAATCAGGTCGTGTAAGACCTCCTACTTTATGATGTTTCAAAATTGTTTGGGCTATTATAATATTCTTTACATTCCCTTACCAATTTTAAAATCAGCTTGTCATTATCTACAAAACAGACTGGGATGTTGATAGGGGCTATGATGAATTTATAGATCGATTGGAAGAAAATTAAAAATTTTACAATAGTGAATCTTCTAATCCAGGAACATTGAATTTCTGTTTCAACATTCTTAATTTCTCTCCACAGTGTTTTATATTAATAGTTCTCAGTTTACAAGTCTTCATTTTTTTTTGTTAAATTTATTTCTATATTATTCTTTTTTGATGATATTGTGTATGGAAGCATTTTCTTAGTTTCATTTTCATAATTGTTCATTGGTGATGTTAATTTTGATTACTCAAGCACCCTATGACTTGCTCACCCTCGAGAACTCCCAGCCAAATCTCTGGCTAGGTTTCTAGTCCATTGCTTGCTTCAAACAGGCCTGAGACCTCCACCGGGACCTCAGAGTAGCGGAGGTGCTGGCGGTCATTCATTGCTTGCCACTACTTTAACTGTCAACACTTCATAGCAAGGGAGTTCATTCTGGTGTTATCAACAAAGCTAAATGGTTGTTTTTGACGGTTTTTCCTGGTTTTCTGTCAGAATGAAATTTGGAGACAAGTTATTTTTATATTATTTTTTCTCCAAATTAATTTCAGTATTTGAAGGTTGGCTACTTTATATCTAGCAACTACTTTATACTTAGCAATTCTTTCATACATTTTTTTCTTATTTATAACTTCATGTCAGAGGTGACTTTGCATTTTATTATTTTATTAAATAAAATTACTGCAAAAATGTACAATATTTCATGGATGTATTTGTAATATTTGAAGGACAAAAGTAGCTGATGAATAACCAGAAGTAACCACATGCTAAAGTCATTCACTATAAATTAGATGAGGTCATTTATTAATACCACTTAGGTAGTGCTGCTGGCATTTTTTAAGTCGTTTGTTTCTCTTTCCAAAGTTTCAAATTTGTTATTTAACTTGACTGTTTGCAGAGCTATCATAATTTCAATATTTATTCTCAAAATGAGGATTTCCAGGTTCTTAGCTATGTAATTGATTCATTATGTGACTTTCCTCCAAAATCCACGTAAATGGATATAGATACTAAGCCAGAACTATTTATACAAAATTTATTTTACTTCAGTATTTTCACTTTCATTCATTGAAATTAATTAATATAAAATCTTTAGGCCAAAGTTTTTAATTCTAGAGATCATAATAAATAAAATAATTTGCTTTATTCTTGATTAAATTGTAACCTCTTTTCAGATATCACATTCTTTTAAAAATAATACTAACAATACTCTGCACAGTACATTATATATAGTAAATTAAATCTATATATTCTTTTCTCCACACAACTTTGCAATGGAAAGTACCACATGTTCCATTATGAAAAACTGAAAACAATAGATAAGATTGAAAGTACCTAGATATTAAGATAAATATATAAAAATTAATAATTTTTCCCCATCTAATCAACAGACATTTATTCAGTGCTTACACTGTGCCTTGCACTATGCCAAATGCTAGGATGGTGCTGAACACAACAGGCATTATTTCTGTGCTGAGGGATTGTTTCATAGGTAGGCAGATAATCAGCAAATAATAAATAAATAAATAAATACCAACCACTGAAATACCACATATACTCTGAAGCATCAGAAAATAATGCAAAAACCTACTTTAATAGGATGGTCTTGAGGAAAGATTTTTTACTTTCATCCCCACTGTTTTATTATTTAACATTTATTTTTTGTTATTTAAAACGTTTATTTAGAATGCTTTCTACCTTACAGAAAAATTGCAAAAATAATAGTACAAAGAACACCCTGTGTGCATATTCTTAGATTTGTAGGATACAATATTTACGCCCTTCTCTTTATCGTTTGTTTTCTTAAATGTAAGTAACTAATTGTATTTATCTTTCTATCTTCTATATATAGAAGATGCACTGTGTAATGAAGTTTCAGTCAGTGGTGAACTGCATATATGGTGGTGGTCCCATACAATTTTAGTACTATACTTTTACTGTACTTTTTCTATGTTTAGATATGCAAATACTTACCATTATTTTACAGTTGCCTACAGTATTCAGTATAGTAACATGCTGTACAGGTTTGTAGCCTAGAAGCAATAGACTATACCGTATAGCCTAGGTATGTAGTAAGCTGTACCATCTAGGATCGTGTAAGTACACTCTATGATGTTCACATAGCAATGAAATTGCCTAATAATGCATTTCTCGGAATATATTCCCATCGTTAAGCTACACAGGACTGTAATTTGTTTTTCTGAGTCATTTAAAGGTGCGATCACTCTATGGGCCTTTAGCCTTAAATAGTTTACTGTGTATTTCACAATAAAAAGTTTTTTTAAATATAATCACAGTACAGTTTCAACTTGAGTAAAATTAATATTGATGAAATGGTTTTATCTAAATTACCATTTGTATTCCTTTTTTGGTCAATTGAACTAATAATTTCCTATATAGAATTTCTTCCTCATTTTCCAGTACAGAATTCAGCCTAGGCTCAGGTATTGCATTTAGTTGTCATGTCTCTTCACCTTACTTTCAACTGTAATATCTCTATAGAATACAGTTCTATTCCTTCTTTTTCTTTAAATAAGACATTGCTCACTTTGAATTTGTCTGATGTTTCCTCATGATTAGTTTCAGGGTATGCACTCTCTACCAGAATAACGTACAAGGAATGTTGTATTTTTTATAGGCTGTCTCCTCTGGAAGTACACAATGTACCATCTGCCCTCACTGGTGGTGCTAATTTTGTTCACTTGGTGGAGATAGTGAATAATTTCTTTACTTTGTAGTTACTGTTTTTCCCCTTTGAAACTAATAAGCAGTCTATAGGAAAACATTTTAAGACCATCTGAATGTCCTTCTTTTTAGTAAAATAGTCCCCTGGATTTAGCATTGATTGAAGTTTCTTTCCTGGTTCAATCTTTACTGTAATAGTTGCAAAATAAGGATGTTCTACCTCCACTGTTCCCTCCATCTGTTACTACCCTGTTCCAGCCCAGAAGTTAGCCATTTCTCCAAAAACCCTGGTCAATAGCTTTATATAGAGTAAAAACAACCATTTATTTAAAAAAATTGGCAGTTGGATTATAAGATCATCATTTAAAATAAAAAATACATGTAATTAAAATTACCCCCTAAAATCTCTTAGGAGGGCCACAATATCTTCTAAATGCTAGTAAAATATGGAGAAATAGAAGGAAAAGGCCTTCATCTTACTAAGTAAAATTCTGTTTAAAAATCGAGGTGTGGCAAGATAATAGACTTAGGTATAGTACTCAATAGGGAAGGCTAAAACAGACTGAACAGCAATTTTTAAAAAATGACCAAGCATCATTTATTAATTTATAGATTATTTGGTGAGTAGTAAAATACTGGGCTTTTTTCCCCATTATACAGGATTTATGTAGATGGATTAAAGAGTTAATGTCAAAAATTAAATGTTAAATAAAAAGGAAGTTACAGATACATATATGATTGGTCAGTATTATCAAGGACTTTTAAAGCATAAAAGCAAAAGAGAAACACTAAAATAATATTTATTAAATAATTATTGAATTTAATACATTTTATATATTTCTCTTAAAGTTTTTTTCAAATGTATATTATTTCACAAACCTTGGAAAGTAGGATTCTAGTAAAAAGGAAAAACACCAAATTCACATATGTCACAAATGTCTCCATGGGGCCTATACTTTCTGTGCCTTCTTAGCTTCACGCTCACTATCTCTTTTGTTCATTTTATCCCAGGTGCCTAGAACAGTGCCTGGCACATAGTAGGGCCTGGTGTTTTCTGAGTGAATGATTACCAACATGAATGCATTGGAATAAGTGATTTGTGCATGTCCTTCCAGCTGCAAAATTGAAACTAAGGCTCTCTGACTTCAGGCCCAGTACGTTTCCTGTTATGCCATGTCTGTCATCTGAAGGCTACTTCAGATAAAGTAGCTGAACCCTAGTATTGGCTGAGATGAGCATCTGTAAACATGTTTCATTAATTCCAGCCTTCCTTTCCTTGTCCTAGCATTAGTTTATATACACATCCTCTAATAAATTGGATGCCGAATGGCCTGAGGACCATTTCAATATTTCAGGGAGAATGTGATTGTAAGCCTTTTCCGATTTCTAAACATCTTGTGTACTCACACCCTTGGGGTAACTATAGTTTAGAAAAAGAAAAAGAGAATGGAAATTACTTTGGAACCCTGGGAGCAGGAATGCTACTGTTTCTGTTCTTTGGCTGCTGTGAGTAATGATAATAAAGAAAAAGAATAAGGCTGCCAGCTTGGACCTGAGTAAGTGTACTGGGGAACTCCAGGCTAGAGGTTCCTACAAAGATATTAATCTGGAGTCAGCTTGAAAAAGTAGCCACAGTGAAAACATTTCACAGTTCTTTTTTGTGTTTGAATAGAGGAATAATTATCATAATAGTAATATTGACTACTGGGTTTTTTTAATCACAATTTTTTCAGGTTAGAGTAAATGTGAGAAATTCTATCTAGAATTTTTTTACACATTGAAATATCTAGCTTGTATTATTCATGCCTAATTTTTGTATTTCAGAAGTGAGGTTCTACAGAACATATACCTAAGTATATGCTACCTTTACCTTCTTTTATTATAAAAGCCAAATGCCATGAATATAAAAATGTTACTGACAATATTATGTTTCTTAATTCTCGAAACAATACTGCTGAGCAGGCATTTTTGTGCCCCATTAGCAGATGAGAAACACGGGTCGCAAAAACTCAGGAAGCTTGTCCAAGGAATCCACACTTATTAAGTGGCAAAGCCAGAACTCATATCCAGATCTGGATCTGGCCTGCTCCTGACTTCTCATGGTCATCAAGTGTTGATTGCCATGTGGTAATGAATTTAGGCTAAGAACTCCAAATGTAGTTATTTGTTTATTTATTTTTTTCTTCTCTGTATAACTTAGAGATACTTAAGTTTTATTGATAATTCCTTATATAAAAAAATTTATTGATACATGACAATTGTCTATATTTTGGGGGTACATGTGACATTTTGATACCTGCATACAATGTGTAATGACCAAATCAGGGTTATTGGGATATCCACCACCTCAAACATTTATCTTTTCTTTGTGTTGAGAACTTTACAATTCTTGTCTTCTAGCTATTTTGAAATATGCAATAAATTAAATTATTGATAATGATAATTTCCCTAATGCACTGTTGAATGCTAGAACTTATTCCTTCTATCCAGCCATATTTTTGTATCCGTAATTCTTTTGGATATATGGAAGCACACATCCATATTCTCTATGTGTTTGTTATTGGCCCTATAGATCACACATACATCTGACTAGGGAAGAGAGAATAAAAGGAGAAATGCTATATATGCTGTATAATTAAATACAATTATTTAACAGATACCCAAGACAGAGACATTTTATAACATGACTACCTGATGTTCCTAAAATGCAGAAACTTATGAATTATAAAATGTCCTTAATTCTCAGTTAACTCTGTGCTAACTGAGATCTTTCTGTCCCCTGAAACGTCCTCTTTAGTAGGCAGAATAATGCCCACTGACTAAAAGATAACCACATTCTAATCCCAAGATCCTATGAATTTGTTACGTTACATGGCAGAGGGACTTTGTGATTAAAATTAAGATGTGATTAAATTAAGGATTTTGATATGAGGTGATTATCCTGGGTTATCTGAGTGGACCCAGTGTAAGCACTAGGGTCCTTATAAGTGAAAGAGAGAAGTAGAAGAGTGGCAGTAAGAGAAGGAAATGTGAAGTGGAGTGGTGGAATTTTGCAAGGGACCATGTGCTAAGAAACGTGGGCAACTTCTGGAAGATGGAAAAAATAAGGAAACAGATTCTCCCCGTGAGCCTGCAGAAGGAACACAGTTGTGATGACTCATTTTGGATTTTTGAGCTGAAAAGCTAAAAGATAATAAATTTGTGTTGTTTTAAGCCACTGTGTTTGTGGTAATTATTACAGCAGCAATAGGAGACTCATATAGCTTCCCACTGCAATTGGAATAAAATCCAAAGTCCTCAGCCTTGCTTCTAAGGCCCTTCAAGATTGGACCTTGCCAACTCTCCTACCTGCAAACTGAAATTTCAAGTAAAATGCCTAAGGAAATAGAACTCCATGTTATATGCTCTGCCCTCTGGCAACAATTTCTTAGAATTGTCTTGCATAAATCTTGCTTCTCTGGCTTCTGGCCTTGCTTTTTTTTTGCCTCAGTACTTTTTTCTCCACCTGATGATATTATCTTACAAATCACCTCTTCCCTTGTCTCCATTCCATCCACAGCACAGCCAGGCTAATTAATACTCATACTCCATACTCAACTCAGGTTTTATTCCTGTAGGAAGCCTTACCAATACCATCCTTATTCCCGAAGTAAGCATCTCTCCTCTCTGCCCTTTTAATTTTGCCTCCACTCCAATTTGTCGTCAGGGTTCTTTATTATAATACTATATGAAGCAATCTATTAATACTTTTATCATCCTGGCTGGAGCATATGTTCGAGAAGTGTAAGGACTGAATGGGTTCATGGTTTTGTCCTGAGGGTATACATTGCATATTACATACACGAGGCCCTGTATGTAATCAATGCCCATGACATGTTTGCTGAATTCTAGTGTTTTGGAAATTTGCATGCTAAAGGAAACTGGGTTATTTATAAAGGAGAAAAGACCTCCTTGAAACCAGTTTTGGGAAAAGTAACCATAAGTAAATGAATTGATTGATGACCTATACGACTATCTCTTTCTTAGCACAACATTTATGCTTTCGATAGACATAATTTTTATGCTTTTATAACAGAGAAGATATAACATATGAGATTATGAAATAATTCACATTCTACAGCCCTTTATATCTGAAATATGAACATTTCACAACTGATGCAACTATGTATGTATGTTTGTAATATATACAAGCAACTATAGAACATTTCTCACCTACAGTTTTGAATTTCTTTTCAAGATTTGTTTTTATTTTGGGAGCATGTATAGACAGAGCATGTATAGTTCCAAGGAGATGTAGAGCCTTTGTCCTATCACAGTATTAAAGATGACTTTTTAAATAGGCTGGGAAGTTAACGAACCACTAAGAAAGCTAACATCAGTGAAGAAAGGGGTTCCACATCGGGAAAGGACTAGGATCTGCCGCTAAAAAGTTGCCATCCTCACATTTGCTAAACTAGAAAAGCGAAGAGTAAAAGAAACCACACAGAACTTTTAAAAATAGTTTTCTGTTTAGAAAATTTAGGTTATATTAAGCCTATAGTTTCAGCTCATAAGAACAATTATATTAAACAGATGTAGCCTGGAATCAGGGACAATTTGCTTATCAGCTTTGCTTATCTGAGTCTGAGTTAGGTCCTCCAATGTTTGAAAAGCTTTGATGCCTCAACATGATGTTTGCCAAAGTAGTGTCTATAATGAGCAGCCAAATTCTCCGTATTTCAGGCTCTTTCTTTTAAACTGCTTTTGAAGGGGACTGTCAAGTGTTGCATGCTGTTTGTCAGTTAACACTTGGGGAGTGAAATTCACAAAGGGCACTTTATGAACCTTCACAACAAGGATATCTTTGCCAACACTTCAGAGCTATTTTAAGTTTTGGAGTTGTAAGTACCTCCCTCTTCTTAAAGGTGATAGTAGCCGACCCAGGACGCCTGGGTTTTAAGTGAATTTGCACTTTCAAGACCAGCTAGCACACTTTGGGATTTCATCTGCATTATATGTCCAAAGAATTGTGTCATTTGTTTATGGATCTTCCTTCATCTAAAAGGTTTAATAATGATGATGAATATAAACAATTTATTGCTTATTAATTAGCCAGCATTGTAATCAACTATCTGCATGAGCTCATTGAATACAAACTAAAACCTAGAGGTAAATTTTATTGTCCTGTTTACAGATGGGAAAATTGAGATTCAGAAGGTTTAAGTAAACTGTCTAATGATGAAATAAAATTCACGTGGTGAAATTGAATTTGTGCTCACGACTGCATGACTTCAGATCACATTACTTATTTTTCCTTATTCTTAAAAGAATAAGGCTGTCAAAGGAGAGAAAAGAAAAAAGGTGTGTGTGTGGAGCAGGGTGGGGGTGGAGGTGGGGGAGATCATAACAAGTACTTACGTGCCAATTAAATTCTTTCTTTTTCAGCAGTGCTTAGGGAATATCATGTTAATATGTGTGTGCAGTGCATATTGTGTATGTGCACTTGGGTGTATATGCACGTGTGTGCTTTCCCGTATTCCAACATTCTTGTGTGCTCAAAATGGTTGTTGCTAGTACTGGTAATCTTCTGTCATTTATCTTGGGATTTTGAGATGCTTACATTTTCTGTCACTTTTGTAATCCATCTTGTTGGGATATATTTGAAAGTCTCAGTTTCTGCAGATTGGAGCTGGGAAGCTAATAGGCAGCTCCTTACTCCTTTCATTGCAAGCTAACCACAGACTACTTTGTACATTGGTGCTTTTGAGAATAATGGAAAAATAAAGAAAAACCAAGAATAAAAGCAAATGTCTGAAGACTAGGAAAATAAGCATCAAGCTCATTTTGGAGACAATTGTGGATTGGCCTAACTTTACAATGCCTACACATTTCCCTCTGCTTTTCACTCATCATCCTCATTAATTTCTCTCTTCATTTACTAAACAGATGAGTAGCAAGGAATACAATAGCATTAAACCAGGACAAAGAGGCCCCTTTCTCCCCAATCCTCAGTGTTCCTTTCAGAATAAGCACGTTTAATGACCGGAGGTCCATTTCAATTATCTTGAGCCGAGCATTTCTACCTCAGTAGTCACTGCTTTCAGCTAAAGGAAATGCTTGTAAGGGGTAAAGATCCAGTTAACTGACCACTTGGAAGAGAATTAATCTGCAGGAGGAAAGGGTGCACATTTTGCAAACTTTATCTTTCCTGGGCAGAACTGCATTATGAAGTGCTGGCCAGGCACTTCCTTGCCTTATTTGGAAGACAAACTTTTTGTGTACTCAAAGCTTCCCTTCACATCTAGAGACACATATGTCCTCTCCAGCACCTGTGTTTCTCTCCCCTTACCTGCTTGTCCGTGGTAATTCTTTTCAGAACTGCTGTACTGTCTACCTACCTCTCTTCTTGGCTTTATCTTCCAAATTAGCTGCCTAATTCATCTTCTTAAAGTACAGATCTGATTAGGATAGTTTGCTGCTCAAAAAGCTTTAATGGCTTAGCTTTATCTAAACAACAAAACTCAGACTTTCTGGCTTAACTTTCAAAACTTTCTCTGACCTGGCCCTATTCTACCTACCCAAACATTTTCTGCTTTCCTTGCCCTTGCCCTTGACAGTCCCTTTAGCTTATACGGAACTAAAACTTTGCTTCCCCACAATAGAATGTAAGTTCCTCAAGGTCAGGATTTTTGTCTATTTGGCTGGCTTCTGGTAGGCGCTGGATAAATATATGCTGAATTGATGGAATTAATAAATGACCCTTCCCACATTGACCTGACTGTAACCTTGCTTATTTCTTCCCTTCTCCATGAATAAATATGCAGCCTTTGTTCTTCTCCAACCTTCTGATAAACCAATCCTTCCATTAAGCAGTATCAGATTAGCAGGAATAAATCTCTTCCTTCTGTGAGTACCAATAATTTTTTTATTCCACCAATTCTCAATCACATCTTTTTCTTTTATCTTTCAATTATAACTATTTAGATATATATCTTATTTATTTGACTAAATTTTAAGCTCTTTGGGCAGAATATGCATCTAAATTATTTTTATCTTGTCTCCCATTTCCCCATCATCCACCCATAGTAATGATCCTAAGATATTGCCTTGCAGGTATTAGACAGTGAAAAAAGCACGTGGTTATGAATTTTATATTGTCACTCACCATTCTGTTAAAATACGTAGTAAAATCGTGCAAAGATATGTCATTTAGTGCCCTTTTCTTATATCATAGTCAACCACATTTTAGTGGAATAATAGTTGTTTCATTAATAGTTTACTGGATTATTAAATATACTGGTAATGGACTTTTCTTCAGCATTTTTGGAAATAAAAAATCATTTATATCCAAAGCTATAGAGTGTACAATACCAAGGGTGAACCCTAATGTAAACTATGGACTTTGGGTGATATTGATATGTCTGTGTAGGTTTGTCACTTGTAACAAATGTACCACTCAGGTTGGGATTTTGATAGTTTGGGAGGCTGTGCATGCATGAGGCCTGAGGGTATATGGGAAATCTCATACTCTTTGCTCATTTTTGCTGCGAACCTTAAAGTGCTTTAAAAAACTCATAGAAATAAACAACCCATTTACTTACCTGTTTCTTTATACTCTCCTACCAAGTAACTTAAAAATACATGCACACAATCATTCAGAGGAAATCTTAATTATAACAATGGCTAACATTTTTGATGCTTGAGCTCATGCCAGCCATTATCTTAAGTCTTATATTATGTGAAAATTAAGCCCTATTTTAAGATAAAGCTTAGAAAAGTTAAATAACTTGCTCATGTTAATAGATATTAATTGGTTCCCGACGAAACGATCTAGAAAAAAGAAAAATAAAATAAAATAAAAAATAAAAAAATAGATATTAATTGGTGAGTCTGGAGCCAAACTCCAGTAGTGTGACTTGGGAGCTCAATATCTTGAGCACAAGCCTGTTTTCAGCAAGTCATCTAAGTTGTCTGGGGTTCTTTTCCTCTGGTTTGGCCTCTAATAACAAAACTTTTCCTCCAACATAAAGTGAAGAGGAGTTGACAATGGGAAGGTAGTAAAATATGTCTTTGCCTTTGTTTTAAGTTTCCTATATATTTTAGGGAATGGAACAAAACAACATTAACACTTTATCTGGCTGAGGTTAATCTCATATTTATGTATTTCCAGAGCATTTACAAATAGATGTGGCGACACTACACTAATTTTTAGAACAATCATATTTTTCTGTGTTGCTGTTTCTACATTTTACATATTTAATTTTTTTATTGTTTATAGATATGATCTCTTAGGGAGGAAAAAAAAGAGCAAAACCAAGAATAAATGAAGTAGAGATCAGTTTCCAGCATTTACAAAAAGCAAGGCACTTTTATCTAATAAGATAGATGCCTTCTAAATTATAGCTCTGATTCCTGACTGGGTTATTGTCCTCCAGGGCCTGCTTCTCCAGGGAAGAGCATGTTTTTCTGCAGGCTCCTCTCCCTTTGTTCCCACCACAGAAGGTAATAATCTATGTAGAGGAATTTTGGCCTTGGCTAAAGGCTCTTTTCAAGATGTATTGATTGTAATCAATTGAAGATTGCCGAAAATAAGATCCGCATGCAGCCTTTAATGAGTTGAAGTCTAGTTTCATGGTCTTGAATGTAAATTATAGTGAGAGTTGCAGCACTAGATTGCCAAAAAGAAACTGTAGAGTAGCCAGTGTTTACATGGTTCTCCTTTTTTTGTCTATTTTCCTTCACTCCTCCTTATGGTTTATACTGTATGTTTATTCATGCTATTGATATTTGATTATTCCTGGGTTTGAAGATGGATATTCTTTCACAAAATCTCCCTTCTCCAATAAAAACTATATGGATTGCTAACTATATGGAGGGAAAGTATTCAGTAGGATTCTATGAGCTCAGATACTCTATGTCTAGGCACCTGTTTTCCCTGAGACGCTACCAGTGTTATCGGTGAACAAGGAACATGCTGCTTCTTAAAACACTATCAAGGAGGTTTTGTTTAGATTCTCTTCCAGGAATAGAAGTTGAAGATTAAACATATTGAGGTTGTTCCAGCTCCAGGGAAAAACAAAAGTTCCTTAAAGCTGCTTCCTTAAAATATGGCACTGTCTAAATTGAGTCATTGTATTACCCAAGTGCAATCTAGTTTTCAAATGTAAATACAAATAGGGGTGACAACATCCTCATAATTTGAGTACAGAGACTTTACAACCAAATGGAGGAAAGACTGAATCTATTGTTTTATCTTAAAATTAATCTAAATTCTTCATCTTTTAAATATTTTGTATTTTTAGTGGTTCCATACATTCCAGAAATTAAAAAAAACAAAAACCCCCAAAACCAAAACAAGGCTGTAGTTCTATTTATGGTTTTTCTCACTCATCCAGAGCCAGAAATGACTGAAAGTATCTCTAAAGTTTTATTTCTTTAATACAGTTTCTAGAGAATGATAAATATTTAGCCAAACACAGAAATATTCATTTGGATGTTTCAAATATACTGATGTTTTGTAAACATAGAAACCAAATATAGTTTTGGGTTGTCATAGTTTTGCAATAAGCATTTGTATAAATTGGGTTTTGTTATTCATGTACTAATTTATTTGTTCATTCATTTATTTGATAAATATATATTCAATGCATACCACGTGACAGGCATTATGCTTTGCAGCTGGATGCTGAATAGTGAACAAAGTAAGTGTGATTCCTGCTCTCCTGGGGCTTATAATCTATTGAAGAAAACAGATATTAAACAAAAACAAATAAATGAAATATAATTACAGAAGGATAGAAAATGAAAGAGCAAGATGAATATAAACACCTATTACCATATACAGGTAGATATAGAAGCATTTTCCCACTTATTTCTTTTATGAGAAAACACAGGTAGTCGCTATTTAGTGTGAACATTTTGTTATCTGGCCCTGCACTGTTACAATCATAATCCACTATTTTGCTGCCACCTTCATTCTCTCCATAAGCTACTCTGAGTGTTTTGGGCTTGAGCTTCCCTATTTCCCGCATGATCAAGGGAATTCTCACTCAACAAGATGTGAAAAGCCAAATCAAAATGTCCTCTGACCAGTCAAGACTGATGTCTTTTTGACTGGCTACCAACTTTTCATGTTGAGTGTTGCATGCATCTCTGCAGATTATCCTCCTCTATTCACCTCTTTGTGGTCCACTTTGTCACCTGCTATTATCTGCTTACTTCCCAGAGATTTTGCTCCTACAAGCTTTCCTGCTAGTCAGGTTTTTTTCCTGTTTCTATACATATATCTCAATGTCTGGCATGATCTTCACACTTTTCCCAGTCACCTTCCTCAGCTCAAACTGTCTACTTGGCAGACAAGCACTTCGGAACTTCATATCTACTCTTTCTCATAGCACTGACATAGTCTTTTTTTGGCACAGATGTCAACAGGTAGGATCAAATGGAAAGAGGCGTGAAAGGTTAATTCCCCAATATCAGCATCAACTATAGGAAATGTATTTGCAGAGTAACAGCTAAGTGGAGCTCCTTGAATGAACAGTACTCCGCAACAACTATTAAATGAGAACATTTCTGTCACGATGAAGACAAAGTAAGGTTGTTTCAATGTCATGGGTCACTGGGTAAAGAGCAGAGAAAGCCAGCTCTTTATCCTAACACAAGAGCCTTTCAAACATGTGAAGCCAATGTTATAGACTGTAAAGGTTTAACCAAAGAATTGCCAAAAATCAAAGGATAATTTTTCAAACACAATTATTAATCTCAATCAAATTCCTAATCAGACATGACCAATATCAATCTATCATCATATACAAAGACAAACACAAATTATATTAATAAATGTATTTACATAGATGAGGAATAGAATTATTATTTATATCATTTGAGAAATTGTATCATCCATGACTTTGCTTCCAGAATAGAGGCTATGTAATAGATTTTATTTACATCAATGGATATTTTTAAGAAGATTATAAAGTTGTAGGAGAGAAGGCATTTTTTTTTTCTCATCATAGATTCATGGCTAAGACTCCTATAATAAAAGATTAGATTAACAAGAGAAAAACAAATAAACTTATGTAATGTAAGTTTTACTTAACACAGGAGCCTTCGGAAATGAAGCCCCCTCCCAAAACAGGGGAAATTAGGTATTTTTATAGCTAGTTGTTGTGTAGAAGTATGATTAGAGGACAAAATGGTATAATCCAGAGGTAATAAACTGTGGGGGCAGGGTGTGGAATTTAGCAAGGCCTATTTGTTCAGCTTCTTCTCTGTGTTTCTGTATCTTCATTCCTTTCCTCTGGGTATAAGGAGGACCCCTCTGGAATGAGAGTCTGATGACCTACTGTAGGGGAAGGTCAGAGAACTATTAATATTTTATAGTCTGCTTCAGGGGAGAATGGTGGGAGAAGGTCAGGAGGACCTTCCTGCTTCTGCTGTTTGCTCAAATTCCAAGGTGCCATATTTGTGGGTAGCATATTCTGAACCCTATCAAAATGGACATATTTATTAGTCTAAGTTGAAAATAAACAAAACCCTAGACTCTTTTTTTCAAAATGGCTCTCTTCCAGATTTTCTTTAACTCTATATTTTAATTGAGAATAATTTGCAATGGAAAGGACTGCAATTAAGCATGAAGATCTTTCTTTATAAAATATTTAAAAGAATTTGTTTAATGATTTGTTTATATTCACCTTCAACAATTATTTTAAATGACTTATGAAAATCATATATATCAAGAAGACATAACTAAATAAATGAGAAAAAGGGTGAACAGAAAAAAAACAGAAAAATAAAGCTGAAGCAGGGGTAAAGTTAGTGTTCATAATAATGGATTAGACTGGAGTTTCCTAGTAGAGAAGACCTCATGTGAAAGAATGATGAGGAACATAATTCATAGATTTTAGTAGCTCAGGGGATCACAGTTATTTGTGTACTGAAACCCAAAGAATGTTCTCCTGAGCAACTCTAAAAAAAAATCCCATAGTGTGATGGAGTGAACAATATACTTCACAAGATTAGTTCAGTCAGAACCACCGAAAATGTTACATATTATTGTCTTTTAGCCTGCTATTATATATTAGTATAACATTGCTATTGTAACAAATTAATACAAATTTGTGGCTTAAAACAGCACATTTTTATTATCTAATAATTCTGGAGGTCAGAAGTCTCAAATGAGTCTTATGGTGCTAAAATCAAAGTGTTGGCAGAGCTCTGATCCTTCTGGAAGCTTTAAGGGAGCGACGGTTCATTGTCTTCCAGCTTCTAGACTCTGCCTATATTTCTTGGTTACTGGCCTATCCTCTGTTTCTGTCATTAGATCTCCTCTGATTCTAAGCCTCCTGTGTCAGTTTTTTAAGGACCACAGTAGTTACATTGGCCCCATCTAGAATAATTCCCAGTCTCAGGATCTGCATGTCCCTCTGGCCATGTAATGTAATATATTCCAAAAATTAGAATATGGCCATCTTTTGGAGGTGGCTAATCAGCCTACCATACATGCCTTAATGTAGGCAGATGATTGGATGATAAAATGGCTGTATATGTAGCTCTCTGGTATTCTTCAATATACAGAAAAAAACTGAGGGGAGTTCAGAGTACATTCATACTTTATTGTAATGAAAGGAAAATCTGTTCTGGCAGCTCTGGTTTTCATTTTGATGTTAAGTTGTAGGTGACTGCTCTGAGCTTGTATAGCTTATCTTAAGAACCATCTCTGTTTTCAGAGTCAAAGGCCAAGAAAACAACAATAAAAGCTGCAAGTAATTTTCTATAAGTTAGTCTGCATGGTGATAAAGAGTGTAACAATAGTCAAAAGCAATAGTTATGCTTAAACTGCTGGTCCACATGGAGATCACTGGCTTAAGAAGCCCAGACTTAAAATTTATCAAAGTAGAAACTGGCTTTACATTTTATAAGGAGTTAGATTGATAGGTTTAGAGAAAATACCTAATAATCTAAAATATTTGCTGCTTTTTAAAAATTTTTTATTTTGCAAATAAGCTTATTTCTCCTGGCTAAACAGATGTTTGGAGAGCTGAACTTTGGTATCTCTGTCTCACGGGTACCTCCTACCTTTGGAAGTAATTCATTCAAAGTTCACAAGCCTTGCTGTCTAGGAAGGATAGTATTTGCATAAGATGCAGAGTGATAATAACCATAAGAAATGATCACTATGTGCCCCTGAAAATTGACATCCTCTTTCCTAGTCTTACTTTTACATTAACTTAGAGATGTAACTGGAGGAGGGTTAACTTTTGGCCAACATTTCTGAACCTGCACCTCTCAGGAGGCCATGCAGGGAAATGACCAACCACAATCATCGGCAGATCTATAGACAGAAAATGTGAGGTACTTAGAACATTTAGTCATATTCTGTGACAACAGAAAAAGTCATTAGACAAATTCAGGGATAACAGGAAAAGTCCCACCAGATATGTTATTATTATAGATAGATACGTTAATCTTTATGTCCCATGAAAGGATGCATTAGTTTGATATGCCTGTCATAACAAAACACCACAGACTGGGTGGCTTAAATAATAGAAATTTATTTCTTCACAGTTATGGAGGCTAGAAGTCCAAGATCCAGGTGTTGGCAGGCCTGGTTTCAATCTGAGGTCTCTCTCCTTGGCTTGTAGGTGGCTGTCTCCTCTCTTTGTCTTCACATGGTTCTTTCTCTGTGCCTGTCTGTATCCTAATTTCTTCATATAAGGACACCAGTTGTGTTGAATTAGGGCCCACCACAATAACCTCGATTAACCCTATTTTTTCTTTAAAGATCCTGTTTCCAAATATAGTCACATTCTGATGTATTGGGAGTTAGGACTTCAAGATATGAATGTTTTTTTGGGGGGAGCACAATTCAGCCCACGACAGTAGTAAGTTATCAAGTAAGTTGGTCATAGGTAATCACAGGAAAAGAAGTATTTAGCAGCTGCAGTCACTCTGGATTTTTGTGTGAGGGTGTTGAGCACTTCTACCTTTTTCCTCACAGAGTAATATATCAAATTGCTATCTCTCACCCTTAGCCACATCCCATCATAGTCACTTGTACTGGTGCATAGAATAGATCAATCAAGACCTCAGGGTTTTCCAAGCTGGAAATGGGTAGAGTAAAATACACTTTTATCCCATAATCCACATTATAAAGACAGGGAATTTCCTTTTGGAGAAAGTGTTCCATAAATTGAAGTCAAAAAGAGAAAATAGTGGGAAGAGAGAAGGAGAGGTTTTAGCACTTGGGTCTCTCATCTCTAAGACAGGTCCTACACCTATCTTTGTGAAATGTTATGTTTGTCAGTAAAATCCCCTTTTTGGCACATCCTAGTTCAACTTGGATTATCTGTCACTTGCAGTTGAAGTGTCCTGACCACTACTGCTGCTGACGTTATTGACTTCCTCCCTCTACCTCACTTGAGCATGTGTGTAATAGCCATATCCAAATGAATTGCTCCCAAGAATAACGAGTATTTTCAGTATGCCCAAGATGTGCTATAGTTTCTACTTCCCATTTTTCTTTAGCTAAGCCACTGGGGCACACCTGGTTTTTTTCAAAAGCTAAGTGCCAGACTTAATTTTCTGCCATGGTGGATTTAATGACAGCAAGAGTTCTATAAAAATCAAATACTTGTTTTATCTGGTACATGGCCATCCAGCATGCAAAACTCAGGTGATGAGATACATTTCATGGATTTGCCACTCCTCTAAAAGGCCTTACTGTCATAAATTGTGAACCAGACAAGTTTATAAACACAATTACAATTAGAGGAAGCTCAGCTCCAACGTTCTTACTGTTTTTGCGACTGATAATTTATTAAACAAGAAAATGTAATTTGCTTTTCTTTAAGAAACAAAATTGATAATATCCTATAAGTTTTGCATTTTCATCTCTTTTGATAAAAGGTTATCAGTGTTTTACCTTCCTTGCTTTCTCTCTGTCTCCTACCAGTCCTTAGATGTTTATCACCTTTTATAACATTTGGATAAATGAGTAAGTTTAATATATGTATGTATGTAAACCTAGATATATACACTCAAAATATATAAATGTAATTCATTTATCTGCATCTAAGATCATCATCATCATTTATGTAGTTGGTTTATTATTATAAATCTGAGATGGGCAGACTTTTTCTATAAAGGGCCAGATAGTACAGAGTTTAGTCTTGCAGCTCAGTCTCTATAGAAACTGCTCACCTCTACAGAAACCACTCACATCTAAGCACTACTCATGTCTGCCATTGTAGTAGGAAAGCAACTGTAGACACTGTTCCAATATAAAACTTAATTTATAAAAACAGGGAGTGATGAGCCATATTTGGCCTGTGGGCACTAATTTGCTCTTCCCTACTATATAGTGTCACCTTTATTGTGATATTTTAATTTTGTATTTCCAATTCCATATCCCTTTTGGCCAGAGGATATATTTACCCAAATACCCCATCATTAACTCAGTTTTATTATGGTCAAAATTCAGTGCACTTTCTTCAAAACATAATCCTCTTTTAAATTTTTCTTTACTTAAACATCATGTACCTATTGACTCATCTCTGCACAACAGGTCCACGCATCCTATTGAGTTTTACACTTATCCCTCATTTTTATTCCCACAGTCCCTACCCTAGTCTGGTCCCTATTTTCTCACAAATAGGTTAAGGTAAAAATTTTGTAATTGTTTTTCTTAACTCATTTATTCTTTTTAGACCCATTTCATGGGCCATCATAAGATATATTTTCATAAATCACCAGTGTCACCCTGTCTCGCTCAAACATTCCCAGGGTATACTCCTCTGTTTGGTGTATACTAAAACTTCTATCATCTAACTTAAGTACACCTATTCCAGGCTGCCTTCCCAAATTATATGATATTAATACCCTGTGTCATTAGATTGATCTCATTTATTCATTCATTTTATAAGTCATTACTAAAAACCCACTGTCTGCTAAACATTATACAAGATGTTGGAGACAGTGATGAGAAATACAAAGTTGCCCTCATGGAGCTTATGGTCTTGTAAGGAAGACACACCATTAATTAATAACAAAATATTGTAAGCAGTGTTATTATGGGGAAGTAAAATAATTGTGAGTTTATTTAACAGAGGGACCTAATGTAGTTTAGGTGAAAAGTAGTCTTCTCTTGTAAGTAATGTTTAAGCTGAAACAGAAAGAGTGAGCAGGTAGATTTTGGAGGAGTGGAGGTAGGTGGACACAGAGGATGATCCTGTTCTGAAACACCTGGGAGCAAAATAGAGAATGGGATATGAGCAACTGGAACTCCTGTTATTTATAGCTGTAGAAGCAGCATGGTGAGAGAAGAGGCTGGGACCCGAACAGGAATTGGTGACTGACTAGATGTGGGGATGTGAGGAAGAATGGGGTTCAGGGAACATCCCTCCCTCAGTAAATACTACTTATTTGGAAAGTTTGACCCCCATTCCACCAAAAATTCAAATCCTGCTAATTCTTTAAGAGCAACCTCTTAATTAACCCAAGATAACCTTCCTTCACTGCTCAAATTCACAACAGTGCCCTTTCTTTGAACTCCCACAGCATCTATTGTCTGTTTTTCTCCCTTGGCATTTCCACAGATACTATCTTACACTACTATTTATCTCATGTATCTGCCAGATTGTAGGATATTATAGGATATGTGAATGATATCTTGTATTATTTCACTTCCTATTAAGTTTCTGGCATAGTTCCATGTACCCAGTAGATACACATTAAATATTTGTGCAGAAATGGACTAATGAATAATGGGTAAACACATTCAGATTTAACAAAGAACTCATCAAAGGACTTTAGAAGCAGATAATGTCATCCTGCAATTTAATGTTATCGTTCTTCTCAATTCTGTTGATTAGTAACAATGCCCAGGTTTACTGGCACTGTGATCTCTCATTGTTTCATTTGTACTTGGTCCTTATTACATTGTCTACATTTTGCTTTTTCAATTTATTCCATTTATTATCACTCCTCAACTATGTCTCTCATGTTTCATTGTAATATTTAATTTCATATTCATTTTCAAGCTTTATTACTTAACATATGCAGCTATCTCTTTGACCTTCTGTTCACCCAGATTTTTCTTTAAACTCTGCCAAAGATCTACTCTGAATTGATGTCTTTTCCCATTGAGATTTGAGCTTTGGAGTGTATGTCTGCAGACAAAATTCAATTCTATAATAGTTTTACAGGATATGGGCAGTCCAGGCATGTTCCCATTGCCTCACAATGTCAGAGGTGAGAGTTGAAAGTTGTGAGCAGATGGTAATGAGGTAATGCTTCAGGGTGTAAAAATCACTATAAACTAGAGCATATGTCGGAAGCACAAATGATTTCTCCTAGGCATTGTTTCTCAGCTTTGTGTCACAGAATTTAAATGTTTTCAGCTATATTTCCCAACACAGTTTGAGGACTATAATCACACTTCTTATATGTATGTAAGTATGTGCTTTCCACATTGGACCATAACTATTGATTTTGAAAGGGTCATTTAAGAAAGTCACATATAAACTTTATAGTTGGAGCTTAGTTTAGTTACCAAGCTATAGTTACCATGATCATTGGACTAGTGGATCTATCATAGAACTAGAACGAAGTTTTATATGCAACTCTGCAAATATGTGTATGAAAACATGTATTTTTACATATATAATATACATAATATACAATATATTAAAAATCATATGAAATCAATAGAGATGAAAAATTTTAAAAGGATTTAATAATTGACTCATTATTACCTCCCATCAGTTTCTTCAAATGTATATGGAAATTATATTCTAAAAAATGATCTTTCAATTTACAAGCTATAGTCATGGTAGAATCAGAGTTAGAAAGAATCTTTATCGTATTTTGATACTTTCTACTTCTGCAAACCAGGTTTGTTTATGGCTCAATTTTAACCTTAAATTCAACCAAAACCATATTCTTTGAGTAAGAGAAAATGGATTATAGAAAGAAAAATGCAGAGAAAAGCACATAAAAATATACTTTCTAAATATGTGCTTCCATTAAGCAAGAACTTCTCTATTTTTAAACTTGGGCTTTTTTTTGTTGTTGATTGGTTGGTTTTGATACAAATTAATGTCCTATATACTGTATCACTTCTGGTTTCTCAATGGTTAACAGTGGACAGTTATTTAGACTTCTGATATGTTTTTAGATCTGGATTTTGTCATCAAGCATATTTTCTCTCCCTTTCAGATTCCTGTTGACCATAAATTTAATAAGCACATATCTTTGGCCCAATTCAAATGATTAATAAATATGTTGACCTGATTCAAATGGTTAAAAAATATGTTTAACAAGAGAGCCCAATAAACATTAGCACAGACCCACCAAGCTGACATTAATTCATTAGCCATGACCCCTTTTTTATGTTTGCATTGTCATGTATAATCCTGTCATTCTAGATAAAGCATATCTTATACTACATTCCTGTATGTGAGATAAAATAAGCAAAATTTTGAAGGAAATTTGCACATTATGATCAAAACCAACCCAGTGTTATAGCTATCCGTAGTTTTACTTTTTAATTCTGTGCCACTCCCTTTTTTCTCCTCATAGCCATAGCATTGCTTATTTGAGGAAATACACCTCTTTCTTGAATCATACAGTTCTAGTGGGATCTGCCAACCAGTACTTAGTTCCTTTCCTCTTCTTTGCCTGAGTCTTAGTCATAGAAGCTGATTAAAGGCCTCCACTAGGATATTTTTGAACAGGAGCTGAAGGGAAGAGCCTTTTTCTTTTCTGGGGTTACATGTAGGTGAGTAGAGCCTGGAAGTTCCACTATCTTTTTTGAGACTTTTTTCCAAAAATTGATTTAAAAGACAGAAGTTGAAACAGAGAGAGAAGCATTTTAGACATTAGTGAATGTTCAGATGGTATTTCAATTCCTGTTTCCAGTTTTTCTACTTTTCGTATTATTTGTTTACCCAACTCAATGGATTCTCTGTTTTGACCTAAGGTAGTTAAGTTAGGTTTTTTCATTTGTAACCAAAAACATACTGACCATAAATTTAAGAACACTTCAACAAACATCCAAATATGAGGAAATATTTGTTGCATAGGCATTTTCAAAGCTGAACTTGAAAATCAGCAATGTATATAACTCTGTAAATGGTAGGATCCTTTGAGGGGCTTTCTGATTCTTACATATATTACCCATCTGCCTCCAGTGAGCCTTAACTTCTGAGTATCTGTACTAGTCAAGGTTCAATACCAGAAGCAGAACCATTAGGAGATATGTGTGTATGCATATGTGGATATCTGTATGTTTAACCAATTTATTACAGAGATTTGACCTAATGCAGTTGTAGGAGCTGGCCAGTCTCTGTGAAACTGTTATTGTCATGTCTGATGGTGCAACTTGAAGTCCTAAGGAAAGGCAGAGAGAAGGACAGGTGGGTATAAAGTGCATGAGGGAAAGAATAAGCTGGAAACCCAAAAACATACAGTGGGAAAGAACAGGAACAAACCCCTGAATTTGGATGGAAATCCTTGTCAGTTCTTGTTGCCTCTAACCTGGATGCTATGGGTATTTTGCAAAGCTCAGGGTTCTTCTAACTCCTAGTTGGAAATGTTGAGGGACAACAAAAGGAAGGTTGGGAGTTGGTGGTCTGGCTGCTACCTCACACTCATGAGTTGAGCCAAAAGATAAGCAGCAACATAGGTGAGCAACAAAATAACCACTTCTTCACTTCTACCTTGAAAAATCTCTCTCAAGAATTTCTCTTTGGACCCTTTAAGAAAATATAGAAGGAAACACATTCTATTAATAAAATATGTAAATCAACCTAGCTAAGTTGGTGCCTTACAAAGCCACCACAACACCAGAATCATTGAAATAACATATTCTAAAGAAGGTAAACATGCACATTGTGTGTATGTGTTAGGAAGGAAGTGGTAGTGTAAGTCTACAATAGGAGGAGTAGAAAATGGGTGTTAATAAAAAGGCATATTAATAAGGCAGAGAGCTAAGTTATGGCTATCTTTCATACTGGAATATCATGTTGTGGAGTGATTTTTCTTTGTGTGATGGACACACCTTATTCATTGATGCTTTGATAAATTTTTTTTCTTTAATCTTATAACTACAGTGTGTTTTTGGAAGAGTGACTGGGCAGCCTCAGAATTTCCTACAGAAGTATATTTTACCTTCTAGTAAATGTTGGCATTTCCCATGCTATTCTCTTCTGAATAGTATAAATAGAATTTTATGATCATGGTGTTTTGTTTGATTCTGGGATGGGTACTTTTGGCCACAGTTTGGATATTTTTAATGTCTTAAATCTATTTTAGTCTGCTCTATGTTTGATAAAACATATAGCCTGAAGGGATTTTCCTTTAACTTACAAGCCATGTGCTGTTGAAAGGAAACTCAATCCATATATTTCTGATTCGTTTATACTTAAATCATTAACATGTTGTAATGTAAGAGGACTCTCTCTGTCTTTAAAATAAGCCCCTTTCTCTTAAAACAGAAAGCTTTGTTTTTCTAGGAGTAAATGATCTTGGAGGCCAATAATCTAAGTTCTGTTTGAAAACTAAACTCCATGAAATTAGGGTAGGTTCTTTCTCTATTGGTAATTTTTATGTCAGACCTGTCAATCTATTAATATTTACTTATTTTTCATAACATATTTAGTTATTATTTTTCTCTCATTTTCTTCATTTTTAGTTGACATTTAATTGTGCATAATTCCTTGCTTCTTTTCAATCTAATTTTACTAATGCTTTATTTTGGGACGAGGATTCTCCATTCACATTTATTTATTTTTAAGGATTGCCATTATTATTATCATCTCATCATAATCTTTATTTAGATGTTCTACTTGCTTAAATCATTATCAAAATGCTTTTATTTTTATTTGCTTTCTAATTCCAGAATACAAACTTCATCATTGCAGAAAGGATATCTTAAATTTATTTTTAAATTTAAATTATGTTGTAAAAATATTAAATCTGTTGATTAAAGTAACTATAGTATTTAAATAATAATATTTGAATTTTTTAAGTAAAGTTCATATAGAATTTTCTCACTAATACTTTTTCAGAATTTTTTTCCATATAGTGTATTGCTATAATTTCAATGGAAAATGAAAAAGGATCAAATATTATTCTTTCTGAAGCTTTTTTTCTATCCAAATCCTGAGTTTAAGATTATATTATCATGATGTATCATTTTCTTGAAGCAAAAAAGACAAAAAAATCCCCAAAACCTACAAATAAAACCTGGAAATATATTATCATAAAACAATATATCTAATATATGTTTAAGAATTGAACTCCTGGGCCCAAGCTATCTTCCCACCTCAGCCTCCTAACTAGCTGGGACTACAGGCTCCAGCCACTGCACCTGGATAGTCTTCTTTGATACACACATACATACATATATATATACTTTGTATGTACACATGGATATACATGTGTATATTTATACATACATATTATAGACACATGTATATACATATACCACTTTGTTTCATATATACATATATTAATATATACATGTGTCTTTTATATATGTACATGTGTCTGTATGCTATACATATATAAACTCTCTAAAATTATATACATATGCTGATTTTAAAAATTAATACACACATCCAGCTAAATAATTCAAACAATAAAAAAGAATATTAAATCCATCTTGTCTCCACATGTTTGAAATGGCACATTTATCCTGTAATGCCTTTCCATATGCATGTTTTTGCAAGACCAGTGCTTTAACCACTGAGCTATGGAGCCCATTCGTATATGCATGTTTTTGGATTCTGATCTGTTCTACTGATTACTTTTGTCTGATACTAAACTACTTAAAATATTATAGCTTTATAATAAATATCATTATGTAGTAGAGTGAGTCCCCATCCCTTATTATGTTTTTAGAATTTCTCACCTATTCTTACATATTATTAAAATAATTTTAACATATATTTAAAAATAAACTTGCCATATTTCAAAAATGTTACAGTTAATAATTTTACTGCTGTTAAATTGAGTTTATAAATTAGAAAAACACATTACAATATTGCATTTTCTCTCAATATTTTAAAATTACTTGTGTGTAGCTGCTGAACATATCTTGTTAAATTTATTCATAGTTATTTTATCTTCTTGTTTCTACCTTAAAAGATAATTTTCTTCTATTTTATTTTCTAAATTTTTGGAAATATATATAGTATTTTTCAATAGACTGCTTGTAATAAATACAGGTCGAGTATTCCTTATCTGATATGCTTAGGACCAGAAGTCTTTTGGTTTTCAGATTTTTTCAGATTTTAGAATATTTGCATACACATAATGAGATATCTTGGGATGGGACCCAAGTCTAAACATGTCATTTATATTTCATATATACCTCATACACAGCCTGAAAATAATTTTATACAGTATTTTTAATAACTGTGTTCATGAAACAAAGTTTTAATTGCATTTGTAACTTGTCACGTGAAGTCACATGTGGAATATTTCACTTGTGGCATCATGTTGGTGGTCAAAATTTTTCTATTTTGGAGCATTTTGGATTTCAGATTTTTGGATTAGTGATGCTCAACCTTTATTCTTACATGTATGATTACCATGCAAAGGAGTGAATGAAATAAAATATTGACTTTGGTTGTTTTCATATACATATTTATTACAAAAATTTTTTACATATATGTATGTTGCAGACTTTCTAAATGTTAAATATTATGTAGATACTTACCAGTTAAATGAATGGCTTTTTTTTTTTTTTTCAGTAGCTGTTTGGGAAAACTCATTGTTAAGTTTACCACAGTGGATTACATAAAATACTAGATTCTCATTATAACTTACAGTAATTTACATTCCGTTCATTATAGATGCCATAAGGACTAGAAATTTAGAAAGCTATACTTTCAATCACCTTAAAATGAATTTTCTCCCAAGAAATATAGGAACTCCCTCAACTCTTTTATTATCTAGTATAAATTAGAAAAGAATTATGTCATCAAGAATTTATCTGTTTTCTTGTCAAGATATTTAAAATTTAATAACATCAAGTGTATGAATAGGAAAAACAATTAGCACATAAAATTCTATTAATATTTCTATTGTTACTTCAAAATCTAATCTTTAAAAAATGATTTATTTACACTAATCTGCTTTCTTTACTGAGGAATATTTTTCCTCTTCAATTCATGACATTGTATTTTTATCTCAAAATTGTATTTAAGATTTTTATATAATTCATAGTGACAATAAAATTTAATCACATTTAATATACACTAACATTTGTATTATAGAAAAATAATTTTACATTGAGATTTTTCAAAATGAGTCTCATTAATTTAATTATCCTTTCATATTATTATAATTTACTCCTGTTTGTAAATATGCATCAAAATGAAAATATAAAAAACATAAATATTTCAAAATCACAAAAATGGCTAGCTAAAAAGTAATTGTGAAAGTAGGTCAAGGCTTGAGGGGGAAAATAAAAAGGAATAAAATATTATGAAATAGACATAGAGTTTTCATTTTCTTATGCCTGAGGGTATAAGACAAATACTATGACAGTGCTGATTTAAAATTTTCATTTTGCTTTTTGGAAATGTTTTGGGAATCAGTGGAAAGAAAATCTCTGGATAGCCTTGTGATACATTAAAAGAAATAAAGACATACAAATTTAACACAGCAGAGAGAAGAAATCAGATCATTTTTAGTCCCTTGTCATATTTTCACATTTAATTTCTCTTTCATTACCAGAAAATGTTACTTTTAGAATAAATTAATAATTCAGTCTTGAATTTCTGTTGTCCTTCAAGAAAAGAATAACTATTAGGAATAATATCATGCCTTTATACAGTCATAAAATAAATTGAGAAACTTATCAATAAGTAAATCATTCAGATTATATTTGAGAACTTGATACGAATATTGAATCAGTTATTATTTTTTAAAGAATGAAACAAGACACAACTTCTCTAATTGAAAGCATATGGCAATAGGAGAATAACTACAAATCTGAACTTCTAAGACATCTGAAACTTTGAAACCCGTATACAAATAAATTAGCACAAAACTATTAAGGAAACCTAAATTAATAGTAATTAGCAATTTAAAATTATATACCTTTTAAAAATTTTATTATGATGCAACAACTAAAGAAGGAACAATTTAAACATTAATCCATGTTGCTTTTGTTTTTTCCCTCTGAATTTTTATTGTAAGTTTAGCATTTGTTTTCTTATAAAATTATAAAAATTATTATTTGAATTGTACTGCTATGGAGGATCTAAGAAGCTTAAGTATTTTTTCTTCTGTAGTGGGCTGGAGTCATCTTTTAAAGTACAGTGGGTAATCTCAGTTCTTCTAACAGCTTTAAATTTTAAATAAAATTATATATGCAGAACTGATATTATAACTGCAAGAGAGGTTCTCTTGTTTCTCTAGTTTTTTAAAAAAATCTAGTAGTTATGCATAGTTTAATTCCAAAAACTATTTCTTCAAGAATTTAAATACAAAATGTTTTAAAAATAAAACTGAGTAAAATTGTATTCATAGATCAACTAATTACAACTGTGTCGAAGACAAAGTATTTAAATGGGATATATGCATTAAGAGAACTAAGAATATCTAGATGTGGTAACAGTCTGACTTAAAGAAGCCTGGGTGATAGATTATATTACAGGAGAATGAAAGTCTTTCCTATTATAAAAACCTGGATTGAATGTTTACAACCTATATTGAAACTCTTACAATATGTAATACATGCTGAATACATTTATAGATTAATGCTGTGCTAAAATTTGCTATTCAATAAATAGTTTGTATGCTATTTTTATGTTCTGATCCTATTATGAAGGCATTTCAGAAGTCTTTTGAAATTAGCTTGGTTGGAGACAAAATAAGAAAGAAAGAATTAGCAAATATAAATTTACAGTCACAATAAAATGATTTTTATTTACAATTTTGCCATTATCATATATATAGCTAAAAAACCATGATGTAAAGATCAAATATAAATCTGTCTCATGAATCCTTGGCACTCCAATATGCAGTTATGATACAGGATTATAGAAATTTAAAACTGTGAAACAAGATAATAAAACCCTTTCATTTTACAGATTTTATATATATATATATATCTGTGAGATAATGTTAAATTCAAGGAGCAAAAAGATGAGAGGAGAGAACTAGGCAGAGATCCTGTAACGGGGAGCTTTGTTCGCTAAAGATTTTTATTTTATTTTATTTTGTGACATTTCAAATGGCACACAAAAAGCTCAGGCTTCAAAGAATAGAACACTGTGTGCTGTCCTTCCATCCCTCAGATATCCCTCTTGTTCAGGGAAGAGTTTGCTGTTGGTGGAAGCAAAGATCTTGTCAGTTGGATCCACTTAGGTCCATATAGCTATCTTTAAAAACAACTGAGAATGTTTTAAAATTTCATACCTTGTAAAGAAGAAAAAGACTTGAGAGTGACAAAGCACACTATAGAATGTGTACAGTGTTGATATATGGGAATGAATTAATGCTATTACACAGTGTTACAAAGGGGAGTATCAGAGAGTTAGCATTGGCTGCCTGCTGACTCACCTGGGTCTCATTTGAAAAGAGAATTGGGCAGCTGGTAGGATTCCAAAAAATGTAGAAATTGAAAGAAAAAAATCTAGGCCCAAATGGATAAAACAAGACCATAAGAAAAACTAATAGAAAAGATAGAGCAGGGTGGGATATTAGTCTTTTTCAAATTGTCCTAGATATTTCTGTTTGTTTATTCTTCCATAAATTTTTTAGAATCAGTCACCAAGTTTCTTCTAAAACTCTGCTTGGCTTTTTAATTGAAATTATATTTAAATATATAGATTTGTTTGGAGAAAATCGGTAGCTTGGTAATGATAGGGTGAACCATAAACATACTATATCTTTCCATTTAATCAAGCCTTCTTTTTTTTCCTTTAATATAATTGTCTGTTTCTGAGTCTATTTTTTGCAATAGCTAACTGTATCTATATTTTCTATTATATTTCTTATTTATTGTGAAGATAGGAAGATAAGGATATTTGTATGTTGATCTTGTATCAGTCACTAAGTCTGTCCATTCATTTTCCAGGATTCTGAAAATAGCAATTTTGTTTCTTGAACTCTTTTTTACTTTCTTGATTGCTTTGCTTATGATGCTTAGGGTTATATTGCTCAGTAGTGGTAGTAATAATCATCTTTGACTTATTTCCAAATGTTAAAAAAGAATATTTCTAAAATTTCTCCATTAAGTACAATGCTTGCTGTAAGAGTTGAGAACTATCTTTTATTTGTTTAAGGAAATTGACTTTTAAGTAATTTTTCTAGGAGCTCAGTGTAATAGGGGGTTCAATGTCACTTTTTAAAAAATCTGTGTTACTTTTCTTCATTTTGGTTTTTTAATGAAGTAAATGACCTCAATGATATATATGCTGCTATTGAAGAACTCTGGCATTTCTGGTTTAAATACTGCTTGACCACAATGTAAGAAGATTCAATTACTTGATATTTTAATTATTTAGAAAATTTACATTTATGTCAGTAAGTGAAATTGGCATATAATTTTTGTTTCTGTTACTTCAACAGGTTTCAATATATGATTAAACTCTTCTATTAATATAAACCTGACAACCTTCCCTTGTGCTTATTTTATAAAATATCTTATATGAGATAAAAATTATCTATCCCTTAAGAGGTTTTTAAGATGTACTAGTAAAACCATCTTAGTGGCCTTTGTGCTTGAAGGTGAGGAAAAGGACAGGTTTTTGTTTACTGTTTTTAATTCCTTGGTAATTAATGATCTATTTCTTTTTGTGTCAGTATTTTCCAAAACTGTATTCATTAATCCATATTTTTAAGTTATTATATAATTTTTATAGTAGTATTATATTATCTTTGAGTCTTTGTTTTTTTCCCCACAGTTATTCCCCCTTTTATGTTGCATATTTTGTGATGGCTCTTTTATTTTCAAGAGTAATAATTTACTTTTGTTTGTCTAATTTACAAACACTTTCAAATAACTATCTTAAGTTGTATTTGTGTGCTATTATTTTTTTCCTTTAGTTATTTCATTTATTTTTTTATTATATTATTTTTTCTTATTTTGGGAGGCTTACTTTGTTCTCTTTTTCCTGACTTCTTGATTTGAATACTTTTTCGACTTATTTTCAATATTCTTTTGTTTTTCAATAAATATGTACAAAACTATAAATACTACTTTAGTATATTTTATATTTTATGTCTTATTTTAATTTAGCTATAAGTATTCAGTTATAATTCTACTCCCAATCCATGAACTGTTTTGGAGCATGTTTTAGTTTTTCCAGGAATATGAGATTTTAAAAAATTATTATTTTGTCAATATTTCTTTTTTTTTTTGAGACAGAGTCTCGCTTTGTTGCCCAGGCTAGAGTGAGTGCCGTGGCGTCAGCCTACCTCACAGCAACCTCGAACTCCTGGGCTCATCTCAGCCTCCCGGGACTACTCGGGAGGCTGAGATGAGCCCAGGAGTGTGCCACCATGCCAGGCTAATTTTTTCTATAATATATATTAGTTGGCCAATTAATTTGTTTCTATTTATAGTAGAGACCGGGTCTCACTCTTGCTCAGGCTGGTTTCGAACTCCTGACCTCGAGAAGTCTGCCCGCCTAGGCATCCCAGAGTGCTAGGATTACAGGCAGGAGCCACCGCGCCCGGCCTATTTTGTCAATATTTCTGATTTACAATGTGGACCAAAAACATAGTGTGTGTGTGTGATGTTGTTTAGCATCTAGTGTGCCCTTCTTCTAGTTTTTCTTTATAAATTCTGCAAATCTGCTTTAAAATTTTTGTGTTCTCTATTTTTGGGGTTTTAAAATGTCCTTTCTCTTTCTCTCAATGATTTATACAGATCAATTATTATGTTATTCAAATCTTCAATATTTTTTTGTCTACTCAACATATTAGTTTTAAAGAGAGATTTGTTACTATCTTTAACTAAAAGTACTGATGTCCATTCATCTCAACAATTTATTCCATGCTGATTAATATGTTTCAAGATCCTGTATTTAATGATACATAATTGCATCGTGGTTGTTACGTCTTCATGATCTATCATTTCTTCTATCAGTTTATAACCTTCCATTTTGTTCCTTGTGATTTTTTTGGCCTTAAATATGTGTTTCCCTTAATATTAAAATTGATTCCAAGACTTTCTTTTGGTTTATATTCACCTGGTATATCCTTTTCATTATAGCATTTAACAAATATTGAATGTGCACTGTAAGTCACTGTTATAGGTTATATATAAAAAGAAATAGGTGATGATCCTGCTTGTTTGAGCTTATATGTTAGTATGAAAAACATATAATAATAGATTAAGAAAAACTAATGAAGTAAAAGCATATTATATGTCAGGTGATGATAAGTGCTACTGAAAAATAAAGCAGTGAAGAAGAAAAATGGTTGCAAGGATTGGCTGAAATTTTAGATAGCGTAATTCAGAAACCCTTTGTTGTATTTGGGTACCCAGAATCCCCTGTTGGAGGCTGAGCAGCCGCCATCCACAACCCCTACTCCCCATTATTATGGATGAGAGGAATGTTGCATAAGCACCACCTGGATAAGAAATAAACTGTATTACATAGTAAACAGCAAAAGGATTCCCCCAGAGAAGATCTCAGATTCAGTTGGGAGTTAAATGAGGAGACATGATGGCTTCGGGATTTTATTATAGATTGAGATGATGCCAGGGTGGAGATTCAGAGTCTTATTGCTCAGATGTGGGGCAAAGAAGAAAAGGGGACTTGAAATCTGCCAGAAATCAAACATCAAAAATGGGGACTTTATCTGTATTATAGCCTCACTGGGAGAGAGCTGGGGGGGTTGAGGAAAAATCTATCCTTTCAAACTTTCTCATCCCTTTTGTTACATTATTGGATCGTTTTTTAAAATTCAATGTGAATATCCATGTCTTGATCAACAAACTTATCCCATTCCCAATTATTATTATTTGCATTACAGAGGACTTATTTACATATATTTAATATTTTGTGTTTTGTATTTTTTATAATTAGTTTTATTTTTTCTTCTTTATTATTTTATATTAGGTACAAGTTTTCCTTATTTCTTCTGGGGTTTATCTTTATCAAAATATTTTCTTGGGCTATATTGCCCTATTTGTTTGAAGTTTATCAAATTCTGTGTATTTCTCCAAACAAAATGTGCACCACAGCACACTTTTAACCTCTGGTTGCTTCTTTCCAGACCACACGACAAATTCAAACTTTCCTCCTATATTGATATCCATGGTATCTTAGTCTGTTTTACGTTGCTGTAACAGAAAACCTTGGAGTGGGTAATATATAATGAAAATAAATTTATTTCTTACAGTTCTGGAGAGGCTGGAAGCTCAAGAGCTTGGTACCAACATCTGGTGAGGGCCTTCTTGCTACATTATAACATAATGGAAGACATTACATGGCAAGAGAATAATAGAAAGCGAGCCAGAGAGAGCTTGCTTTTAAAACAAGTGATTACTAACCTGCCCCTAGAGAACATTAATCCATTCAGGAGGGCTCTTACCCTCATGAACAACAATAATCAGGCTCCACCTCCCAACATGTTTACATTGAGGGTTAAGTTTCCAACATATAAACTTTTGGGAGACACATTGAAACCATAGCACATAATATCTTGTGATATTTTAATGTGAATTTACTATATATAAAACTATAGATTATGTGGTTTTTTCCTGGCATACAGTGTATGATAATATTTGTTGATAGTTGAGTGAATGAGTATGAAAGCATTTTCACACAAAGCCAGAGAACCAAAGTGTTTAAATGAACCAGAATCACACACAAAAGCAACATAGTCCAGTGCTCTTTTCTTAATTACATTAAGATCTTTAAACAGGAAAACAAAATAATTTATTGTTCATCCACACAAGTTTTACAGAAAAATAAAATGGTACATTTATATTTATATAAATGTGTTTTTACATAATCTTCAAAAATCATAAACTTTGACTTGTAGAACTATGGCATAGCAGGAAAAGAATGAGTAGAAAGAGAAAAAAAAAAAATACTGTTTAACTGCCTTTCCCTAAGTGCCAATTAGGATCTTAGAATATTTTAGGATTGTAAACTCCGTTTACACAAAAGCAATTTTATGCTGCATTTTGCTGCAATTAGATAGCCTATCAGATTTAGCAGCTCCCTCCCACATCCTCCCATGGATCTTTCCACATTGCCTTTTAATCACTTACTTGTTTGTAAGATTGTCTCCCTTAATAGACCACAAAGTCTTTGTGGAGTGTGTCTCTCTTGTTTCCTCATTCAACAAACATTTATTGAGTTTTGTCTGTGTGCCAGGCACTGTCTTATTTATATTTGCAGATCCTAGTCAGCTATGACATAGGTACTCAATAAGAGTCTCCAATGAATCAATGAATCCCCTCTGCCTCTAGTTTAGAACATTTCATAGCAACTGGGTCATTTATCTTCAGTGTATTCATATACATTTTGCTTAGGAAAAGTTTTGCAGACTTACACTAAAAATTCAAATGTCAATTTATTCCTCTGTTTATTGAACTAACATCAACAATTGTATCTATTATTTGTATATTCATTAATACATTTGAAAAAATATTCACATGCAGAGTAGTCAATAGAGTTAATGCAATCCAAGTGAAAATTTTGGCTGACATTTTGTAAAAATTGTAAAAAATTGATTCTAAATTTCTGTGGCATGCAAAGGATCTGGAATAGCCAAAGTAATATAAAAAAAAAGAAGTAAAACTGTAGGAATCATATCACCTTGATTTCAAAATTTATTATAAAATCATAGTAATCCAGATATAATAATGATAGATAAGTAGATTAATGGTACAAAAATAGATTCATACTTAATTGATATATATTAATATTTGACAAATCCCCATCATAATTCCATGAGGAAAGGAAATTTTCCACAAAAGAAGCTGACATAGCTGGATATTTATATGGAAGAAATGAACTTTTTTTCCTGACTCAAACCAGAAACAAACATTTAAGAGGGATCATGGATTTAAACATAAAAGCTAAAACTATAAAGCTTGTAGAAGAAAGCAGAGGAGAATATTATTGCAATCTAGGAATAGGCAAAGAGTTCTTCAAACCAATAAAACATAAGACATAAAAAAAGAATGTTAAATTAGATTTAATTAATATCAAAGACTTTTTCTCATCAAAAGACACTATTCATAAATAAATATTAAGACAAGCCATAGATTGGGAAAAATATTTATAACATATATAACATATATATTCTGAATATATAGAACTATATATAAGTATATATCACTATATATATATTTGAATTTCTATGACTAAAAATAAAAACAATCCAATGGGAAAAAATACTTTAACAAACACTTCACAAAAGAAGGTATATAAGCAGCCAACCATCTCATAAAAAAGCCCTCACCCTCATTAGGCATTAGAAAAAACACACATTAATGTCATGATGAGATACTAGTTCATACCCACTAGAATGGCTAAAATGGAAAAAAAAAAATGACAACACCAAATGTTGGAAAGAATGTGGAAGAGCCAAAGAATGTGGAAGTTTAAGATGTTACAGCTACTTTGGAAAACTATCAGTTTCTTCTTAACCATAGCAACCAAGCAAGCAATTATACTCCTAAATATCAAGATAAAGGAAAATATCTTTTCATACAATAATACATAAGGCAGCCTTATTCATAAGTGACAAAAACAATATACTGCCAATATCCTGTCCCTCAACAGGAAAATAATATTAATAAGTAAACAAATTGTAATATTTCATACAGTGGACTATTAAGGAACAATAAGAATAGGAGATAGGAATTAAGTAATTAAGGAATGGAAAATTAAGCAGCAATAAAAAGAAACAAACTACCGATTTATACAACAACGTGGATGAATCTCAGAAACAGTATTCTGAACAAAAGAATCCAAACACAAAATGGTACCTACTTTGTAAACCCATTTATATGTAGTTCCAGAACAAGCAAAACCAATTTATGGTGAAAGAAATGAGCATAGTGGTGGTCTTTAGCACTGGAGGTTAGAGGGTGATGATGTTGTAGGACTGACTAAGAAGGGGCATTTTGGGGTGATAGATATGATCTATATTTGCTATGCAAAGGGGTTTACTGGGTATATGCATTCTGTAAAAATTTATCCAACACATAACAGCCATGCATTCTGTAAAAATTTATCCAGCATGTAAGAGCCATGCATTTCGTTGTATGTAAATTACATTTGAATTGAAAGAACTAAAAAAAGTTTCATAGAATATCTTGTTCCTTTTCCTAAAAGCTTTTTATAAAAAGTAGGTATTAGTTTTTTTTTTTAACGTATTATGGGGGTACAGGTGTTAAGGTTACATATATTGCCCATAGTTTTTGTTTTTTTATGTTGAGTAGATATAAGAGGTAACAGAGACATCAACATTTAAATTTTTTGTCCAAAACCACATGATCCATAATAGACATTTTTATTACTGTTGCTTGTTGACAGAGCTCTGGTTGACTATAGGAAAGCCAGGAGCCTGTCTGCCCTTCCTGTGCCTGGCATTCCCATATTAGATTAATTCTGTGCTACTGAGAGAGACATTAGAGGTAGAGGCACAATTTATTAATAATTTTTCAGCTCTCTTTAATCCTAGAACCTCATCTGATAAAATACTGTTTTTTTTCTTTGTCATCTCAATAATTAAATTTTTTTGCTCTCCATTGTGATAGGTAACATCAGGTAAAGGGCATTTAGAAGCAGAGGAGAGGAGAAGGGACAAACTTAACTCCAGATCTAGAAAAAATTTATTTTTGTGAAGAAAGTAGCAACTTGGTTAAGTTGAAATACAGTCATTCAGTATATTTTTAGAAAATTATTCCTGTCCTATATTCATGTGTGCAGATCATCATTATTGATACATTAATAAAATAAAATTCATGCTTAAAATTCAGGTAAGCATGTTAGCTAGATACCTAACATAGGTCTGCATTAAAAGATCTGGAAAGTGCTAAAGGGGCTATAACACAATTAAAAATGATAGATTTGGCTTTTACTCATTAAGAGAAAGATTTTGAAACTGATGTGAAATTTTTAGATTGCAAAAATAGAAATGATTGTGTAATGATACAGTTTTCATAGATAATTCCCTTGATACTAATTTTATTGTATGAGGGGAGAATTATGTGATGTTTCAATTAAATGAGCAATGGGGAAAAGAGATGAATTGTGAAATCATAACTAGCAAAGGTCTGTTTTTAAAGCTCGAATTTCAACCACCCTTTTTAAATAATATAATGTATAAATGATGCTCAAGAACAGAGCTTCCTGTCTAGGTTTGTGTGGCACTGTGCTAAATTAACTGGCCTGGCTTTGATGAAAAGAGAGTATTTGTTTTCTTCTGAACCAGACATATAAAAATTATATCTTAGAAGAAAAATATGCTGAGCAAATCAATCCTCTGGACTTCAGAGTTTAAACCACTTTGTGAATCTGGGCCTTTCTCTCAAGGTGACTACATCCAGTCTGGCAGGAAAAGATGTAGGATTACAAATGCCTTCAGCGTACTGCCTGAAGTTAAGGAGTTGATCTTGATATTTGATTTCATCCTTCTCTCCTTTGTGTCATGAGGACTGAGTTTTCTTCTTTATGGATATTATAAAATAAAAAAAAATATTGCCAATGCTTCCTAATTAAATAAGAAGTACATGACTTCTAAACAAAAGGATGGTTGTAACAAGATAAGTAGTATAAGGTAAGTTCTCGGCTCCTTTTTGGGGATTGTCTGAGTCTTTCTATGGCATAGCCAGAAAAACAACTATCAAAGGCCAATGATACATAGAGAGAGTTTTGTAGTCTCGATAGGGGTGACTTCTTTGTATAGGTCATTTTTTATAGTTTTGTTAGGATTGGGCTTGTTACAAATTAAAATGATCCCAGGTCACTTATGCACTGGTTAGTATGACCATATGACTTAATTGCTTCTCTTCTCAGCAGTCAAGAAGGGGACGGGGAGTTCAGTGATTGATTTAATGTTAGTTAGTATTGGATTGGTTGCTTCCATTGCAAGCTTATTTGTCACAACAATCTAGCACAGGAGATACTGTAATTTAACCTCTGATATTCAGATCATAGGAATTGCCCAGGGGTACAGGAGAACTAAACATCTTGGTTCTTTATTGTCTGCTAAAATACCTGATCATTAATCTCTCAGGATGGAAATAAGGAGGGACATACCCACTGAAACACAGGCCACCTACTGAGCCAAAGGACAGGATAGACATACATGTTTGTAAATTTCAGAATTACAAGTGCCAAGCCTTGGTATATATGTGATATGTATGTGGTAATCCTTAAAAGTGGCTTATAGATCTCCACAGAAACCATCGCAGCCACAGTGAGAATATAGACTGTGGTCTGACCATGAGGTTGAAGGTCTTACTCCACATAGCCAGCTCCGACAGTGCCCCAGGCTATACTACCTGTATCCTGCTCTTCCTCAACCTGCAATAAGGAAGATTTGCTTTCTTTAAAATCTATTTCTCTTTTCAGTCATCACAAGAATCCTTCATTTCTTGGTCACAAATATAATTTTTAAAAGTTTTTCAGGCCAGGCGCAGTGGCTCATGCCTATAATCCTAGCACTCTGTGAGGCCTAGGCGGGCAGATTTCTTGAGGTCAGGAGTTCGAGACCAGCCTGAGCAAGAGTGAGACTCGGTCTTACTATAAATAGAAACAAATTAATTGGCCAACTAATATATATATAGAAAAAATTAGCCTGGCATGGTGGCGCATGCCTGTAGTCCCAGCTACTTGGGAGACTGAGGCAGCAGGGTTGCTTGAGACCAGGAGTTTGAGGTTGCTGTGAGCTAGGCTGATGCCACGGCACTCACTGTAGCCTGGGCAACAGAGACTCTGTCTCAAAAAAAAAAAAGTTTTTCAGATTACTTATACACTAATAAAATGTACATCTTTCATTGAAATTTTATTTTTTGAAGAGTCAAGAGATTGGACCACATGGCCTCTGAGTACATCAGTATCCTGCTTTGTGTGTTGATACAGAGTATTGATCTCTTAAGGAAGACTTTCTTGGTAAATTGTTCATTACTGCAGAATGATCAAGAAGCCAATCTCCCTTAGAACAAATCGGGGTAATCTTGAGCAAGTTACTTAAACTTTGTAACTATAGTTTTCTTTTTTGACGTTAGGATTAAATAGGAAATAATATATATATATATATATATATATATATATACATATATATGTGTGTATATATATATATATATAAAGCATTTTGCTTATAAAGTTTATGGAACCTAGTAAATGTTCAAGGAAGATAGATATTGTTATTCTAAGTTTTCATTCAGATGTTAATTAAAACTTAGATAACAATTAGAAGAAATGGGTAAATGGTTAAAATAGCCTCTGTGTACTCCTCTTCCCCTCTCCAGCCAGTTTCTAGCATCATTTTCATAGTATTTTGGAAAAATAAGAGTGTTTTTTTAGAAGCGAATAATATTTTCTTTATACTCTAAAATGTAATAATACTATTTTGGTGAAAACACAATTTAAATTACTCAATGTATTAATAATTAGCAAGAAGCCAGTTTTCATTTATATTTAGTATATATCCAGACTAGATCCTTTCATTATTTACACAGCCTGGAATCCAAATATTGAGCATCATTGTTTATCTATTAAAATGGTGAAAAAGTGTTTCCTTTGCTTTGTCTAATCCCAAGCCTTTGAATATTTTGAAACCATACATGAGTCAGAACTGAACATTAGCTGCACATTTGAACCAGAGTAAATGCTGTAGCATTATCCTTCTTATTTAGAAATATTTGCACACTTTTTTCCCCCTTGGCCTATTATAAAACTCATTAAGGTAAAATGGCAAAATAACTATTTAAATATACAGAAGATTCATTGATCCATTCAACAAATACTAAGTGATACAGTAGTGAAGAAGCCACAGTCTGTGTCTTTTTGGTGGAACCTGACAATATACAGCTAAATTAATAAGTATATGTTACAAGTCTAGGTAGTGAAGTTAGTAGTAAGTACTATAAGAGTAAAGCACAGTAAGAAGAGAATGATCAAGTGGGAGGAAATGGCTACTTTGTCTAGGGTGATTATGGAGGACTTTCATAAGAGATGGCTTTGGAATAGACATGTAATTGAAATTAGCCATGTGACTATCTGGAGGAAGACTTCTCAGAAGATAGAATAGGCATAAGCCCCAAGGGAAAAAAATGAGTTTAACTTGTCAAGGCCAGTGTGGTTAGAGCAGAGAGAGGGAGAACGAGAAGGGAAAGCCATATGGTTTGAGTGGCATGCCAAAGTGCTGAAAAAAGAAAAAAAAAAACACCCAAATTCCAGGAAACTTTAATTTCTTTCTCTAGTTTTCCATCCATTTCAGGTCTTAACCACTTTCAGTGTTCCAGCATGATTTTCTGTTTGCAATACTAGACTCCTTTTTTCTTGAGACTGACAATTGATTATTTAAAAATCACCAGGAATAGTGGAAACTACTAAACTGATCAAAGGATTTTTCTGTTTAAAGAATTACTTATACATTATCACTAAACAGTCCTCTATTTAAAAGACCACGTTTAGACTTCTCATTTGTTGTATCAATTCTCTTAGACAAAAACTTTATCCCCATATATAAAGACTGAAGTATCCTGAAATCTGGCTGTGTTTTAATTTGATTATGGCTTGTCTACACACAAGACACAAAGTGTATAATTGAGACAATTATCTAAATAATTAAGGGCAAATAATAATTTTGTCTTAAATATACAAACAATTATCCAATTGGGGAATTGCAAAGTTAAATTGCCAACTGGGATTCTTACAGTGGTATTTTGATGATTTAAGCATAGATGAATTGTAAACATTAGGATTAAATTTCACCTGAAAGAATCTTATGTTTAAGATCTATGGAGAAATACACTTGGTGGAGTGTATTTTGAGTTATATTAAAACCAAAGACTCATAAAAATGATTTGAGATAGTTTGCTGAAATAAAAACTGGGTCTTCACATATAACAAGTGTGTGAATAAAATAATTAGCTAGAGGTTTAAAGTCACAAATATATTTTTCAAAAATTTTCTGATTATTTCTCAGTCATTTATTCATGCTTTCAACAAATACTATTTGAACTCCTACTTTGTGTTAGTCATTGTGCTGGGTTCTATGTTTACAAAGGAGAACAAAAGAGTCTTATCTTGCACCTCTTTGGGCTTACAGGCTGCTAAGGAAATTGATGAATAATAATAACTAAGTGCCACTCCTCAACTCTCCATAAAGGAGAGGTACTTCTACTTCACTCCAAGGATGGAAAGGATAAAAGGATCATCTGATCTCATTCTTTCTCTAAAAATTGAGGGACTGCCTCTCGGATGTATTTTCTGTGTTGAGGAAACAGATCAGGAGTTCAGGTATATGGGAGGAATAGCTTAAAGAAGGAATGATTGATATTACCATGTGACTCAGGTATTTCTTTTTTCAACTATTGGTTCAACACTCAGCTGTATGGTTTACAGAACAGCACTCACAACGTAGTGGATTCCATTTAGAATTGAGGTGTTTGCAAAGGTAATGTCAAGGAAGGAGAAGTTTTGAAGCAATGAATCATAGATGTTGTGGAAAGAGAAGGAAGCAGTGACAGAGGAGAAAGTAGAAAGATCTGTGAATTGGAGTCTAATGAAATTGAAGAGATTTCTGGGAAGGGTAGAAAGCTGTGGTCTCAGAGTAGAGTGGAGGCATTTTTAATTTCAGAAGTGGAGTGTTCCTGGGTAGAACTGTGAAAAGAATAAGAAGTGAAGAAAAAGAGAAGGTAAGAAGTTCAAGATTGTTGTGTTCAGGATGGGATGAGTCATGCAATAGATGATGACATTTCTCAGAGTAGCAGGAAATAAATAATTTTAGTGGGTGTCAAAATTATATTTAATCAGGAGAAGTGACCAGGAAGATGATAGAAGATAATGTCAGAAATAGGTGAAGAATGTTTAGCCAATTGGCAAGACCTTCAAGGTAACAAATTATTCATTTATTTATTTATTTATATGAAGATGGGAGAGTCAGAGCTGAATGTGATTTGGATACCCTGAAATGTGTATGGGAGAAAGAGCATCTATACTTGAGCAGATATTAAGAATTTGAACCAATCTGAAAGAAATGCTCTGTAGAGAGACAAGTAGTATAGAGGAATTTATCTAACCATGGGCAAATAAACCCATACAGTGGATGTGGGCAGTACCATGGTCTTTGTGGACTGAGCCTTGAAATGGACTAGGTCTCCAATTCCTTAATTTACTTTATTTCATAGGTATAGATATTGCATGAGTATCCTATTCTCAGCATATCATCTGATTTTCAAATGTCTTGGGTTTAATAAAATCCAAAGTGCATTTTGCCAAGAAAATATCATCTGAGATTTTAGGCATGTTTATCTTAGGAGAAATGTAATCCTCACATTTATGATTCATTTACACTTAAATTCAAACACTGTTGATAGAAACCCATAGTACATCCAAGATAGTTCTTGTCATTCATGTATCATTTTTAAAGAAGTTTTCTTTAAGTTATGTAACTATGAAGATTAAACCATATCTAATTTGGAAAGTTAAGAGATATGACTTCTTAATTTAGGGAATGACATGACCCCATTTAATCATGGACCCACAGAACTACAAGAGACTTTGGGAACCATTGAATTCTCTCATCATAGAAGAAGAAACTGAGGGGCAGAGGGGTCGGCTGACATATCTGCAATCACCCTCTACTCCAGAGAAGAACCGGAGCAAATAGATTAGGTGGTACTTAATCAGTGCTTCACTTTGAGCACACGAGCACTTAGCACAGTATCTTAAACATTACAGGGGCCAAATAATGTTTGTTTAATGAATGTCATTGGGACTCCACCTCTTAGATAAATGTGATTTAGTTTGCCATTTGGCATATCCATTAATCATCCACATATGAGGGGCCCCATAGTGGGCTTTGTACCAAATTGCCTTATTAGACACAATTATTGGCCTCAAGAAGATATTAACTCAAAAATAGCAAATGAATAAAGTGTTCAACTACTCATAAGACTTATTAGGTTAATATATAAAGACATAACTGTCATTTTTGTGGCTATTTGTGTGAAAACGTCTATGAATAAAAATGGGTACATTAAGTGAGTAAAATACCTCTTTTCATTTCACGTGCATGGGAAATGGTTATGGAAGAGAAGGGCTTAAGGAGCTCTTCATTAGTACTGCTAGAATCATTGAGCAGGCTAAGAGATCTAAGAGCAGGAGGTAGAATTTAAGGAAATGGAGCTAGTGAGAAGGTTTGTTGCTGTGGAGCAAAGTGTGGTGAAGGACTCCTGGGAGTGATAGTGAGAAAATGAGCTGATGGAAAGAAGAAATATTTCAGGAACTCCTGGAAAAGGGCTAGAACTTGGAAAGATTATAATATTATGGTTCAACGCTTGTGAAGTTTAGCTGTATAAGCTTAGACAAGGCATTTAATTATTTTAAACCTTGGTTTCTTGAGATAATCTTACAAATGCAGGTAATCATGGTACCTACCTCATATGTCTATTGTAAGGATTGAATTAAATAATGTTTACTCACTCTGCATACAGATCAAGTTGAACCTGGAGTTGAGGCATTTGGTGAAATAATGAATTCTTCTTGGTTCTTTCCTAGCTTAGTGATATTAGCTCCTACAATTCTTTTTAATCACAGGTCTCAATTAAAAAATTTTCATACATGAATGTTCTCCATGTGCCTATTCTTTTCTGGGAGCAAATTTTCTTAAAGGAACCTCTTCTAGTTAGCCCACTGGTGTACTCTCAAGGATAAAGTCATCAGAGTTATTTGTGATAACCATATTAGAATGAGACAAATCCTGGTCTTTTACTTGGGTGTAAGTACTGGGCTAGCAGAGTTTATGTCAGAATGAGGTCATTCTGACAACATGTCTTGGGGAGAAGAAAAGTCTGGAAGGCCTGGAAGAGTAGTGATTTGCCAAGGAGGAAGGAGTGTTAAAGGGTCTCGGAATGGGTACTGGTATTGCCAGCAATACCCAGGAAGCTAAAGGAGAGGAAATGGCTCTGGCCTTCCACCTGGTGGCTTTATAGACCCTTTCTAGCCTCATTTGGAGGGTCTTGACCTGGCTTTGAATCCAAGCACCTCTTGCCTCAGGCACTCTGAGCATCCATAGCACGTACAAGCAACATTCCCCATGCTATTACTGACGGTTTGTGTAGCATGCAGTAAGTAAGGCTTCCCAGCTGCCAGTAGCGGTGTCTGTGGCCACACTGGGCACTACAGGCCAAGGAAATTTAACTGCCCTTCCCTGTAGATCCCTCAGCCAGATGGTTAACAGCTTTATGCATAGCCCAGCTCTGGCCCTTCTCATGCCTCCTCCAGTCTCTCTCAAAGTCCAACCTCTCCATCCACAGCCCCAAGTCCAGGGGACTGGGTTCTAGATACCCCCGAGTCCGCCATGCTCTTGCTTTCTCCTTGCTGTCCCTTGCTGTTCTGGCATCCTGCTTGTGCACATGTGATTAGTGGGAAAAGATATGGAGTTGGAAGACCTAGGTTTGAAGGTAAAGTCTGCATCTGCCACTTGCTAGCTGCATGGCCTGCATAAATTACTTAATATTTCTGAGCCTCCATTTCTCAATCTGTAAAATAGGCATAATAATACAAGCCCTAGAAGTTGTGAAAATTAAATGACATTATATGTTACAAAGTACCTAGCACAGTGTCTGATATTCAACCAAATTTTTAATATATGTCCCTGCTCTCTCCCTTCCTCCTATCATTTACACCATAAGATACATTAAAGCAATCTTCAATCTTCAATATTAGATTAAAGCATTAAAGCAATCTTCAATATTCAGGGATGAAAATACAAAACCAAAAAGGGGTTGCAGGAGAAGGGGGAAAACCCTTAATCATCTAAGGGAACAGGAAAAAGAAGCTCATCAAAAAATAATTCACAAAGGACTATCAGTTATTCTTATTTCATGTTAAGTGACTACAGACATTTTGTAAACTCTGCATATCTAAAGCTGTCAGATGATGGGTGTATCAGTTTGGAATGATTCTCAGGATCACATCATAATTGGTAATGCTGACAGAGTCAGGCTAAATGGTGGAAAATCAACTTCTCTTCCAGCCCTATAATTTGTGAAATGATCAGGACAAAAAAATGGAGAGAAATGAAATTAATATCTGACATGGGCATGGTAACACAGCACAGTGAATAATCATGTTTCATAATGTCATAGAGCATTAGAAAGATATTACTGGAATAATTTAGATTTCTAGATTTCTGCAGTGCTTTCTTACTGCAGAGCTAAAAGTGTCTGTCCTGTTGTCTAGATGGCTTCCCTCAAATGTGGGGCTGTTTGGAGAGCTGACCTTAGTGGTACAATCCTTCCAGATAGCTTTTTTATCATTATCTTACTTGCCATCTCATTTTTACCACATAGGGTTTCACCTCTGCAAATAAACCTGCAACAAAATAGGCTGCTCTCTTTATTGGCTAATTGAATGATAGACAACAGGTGAGGTTTATTCAATTAATTAAATAGCATACTAGTTTCTTAGACATATTCATCACAGGATCACAAACCTTATTTTCAACATTTGGCAAGATGTGTACATGGTCTAAATCATTAAAGAGTAGTAATAGTTTATGAAATTAGATGTTTTTGTACAATTCAATTCTCATGTCAAATCTCAAGAGAATGTATAGTTTGGGGTAGTGAGTTCTTTCTTCGCACCCCAGAAATCCAAAAATTCTATTGATTTACTTTGATGTTCACTGATATGATCATATTAATAAAAATAATACTGAAACAAGATATGTATGTGTACACACACCTACACGCGCATGTAGATATACAGGTGGAGCATCCCAAATTAGAAAATTAGAAATCTGAAATGCTCCAAAACCCAAACTTTTTGAGTGCCAACACGATGCTTAAATGCTCATTGGAGCATTTGGGATTTTTAATGTTTGGATTTTGGCTGCTGAACTTGTAAGCAAAATGCAAATATTCCCAAATTTAAAAAAAAATCCAAAATCTGGAACATTTCTTATCCCAAGCATTTTGAATAGGAATACTCAATCTGTATAGATAGATCTTATGTTCAAATAAAGATGCTTTTAAACTGAAACTAGAAAATTATTAGGGAAAAAGAACATGTACAACAACATAGTTTGTCTATCACATAAATTACAAAAAAGCACCTAGAACATACCCTGTAGCTAGATTATGCATTCCTCATGGACACTAAACTGCCAACTCCTTGAGGAAAGGATTTCTAGTCCATCCTTTTGCATTATGCAGAGTGCAAAAGTTTTTATTCTAGCATTGGAATTGTGCCACCTGCAGTGAAAATTGTTCTTAAGTAATTTTTTTTAGTTGAATGTGAAGTGAAATCCCCTTTGATCTAACTCTAAACTGAAAGTACCATTTCAATATGATAGGTATAATATATTCATCATCATTTATAATCTGGACTTTTTAGTCTGGTATGAAGTTCATCTTTAATCTCTGGACATATAAGGGTTGTCTGAAAAGTATCCAGCCATTTAATATATTTTTGTTATATTAAAAATGGCTGGATACTTTCTGGACAGCCCTTTTATTCTATATTTGAGGGTCAAGCTTCATATGTTTTGTCTATCTATTGGTAAAGTGCCTACATTTGCATGACTACATTCTTTTATCCGGGTCACTTTTTAAAAGGCATACTATATGTTAGATATTCTGCTGGAAATTTGCAGTTCATTGGTGAGTGAACTGGATAAGAGCTGTGGCCTTCAGAAACTTACAGGTCGAGGGGCTACCAGAAAATACAACACACTCAGAATTTTCCTAAAGAAAACAGAAATAATTACAGGTGATGCTTATGAAGGGTTTACTGTGCACTAGGCGTTGTTTTAAGTGCTTAACAGTTAACAATTTTAATCAGTAACTTTAAGTCAGCATAATTATTAACTTCATTTAACTTGTGAGAAAACTGAGGCACAGAGTAGTTAGTAAAATCCCAGTGTCCATGTAGCCTAGTAAGTGATGGCTCTTGGATTTGAATGCCAGCAGCCTGGCTCCAGCATGTGTCTTTTTTTTTTTTTTTTTTTTTTTTTGAGACAGAGTCTCGCTTTGTTGTCCAGGCTAGAGTAAGTGCCATGGCGTCAGCCTAGCTCACAGCAACCTCAAACTCCTGGGCTCGAACGATCCTTCTGCCTCAGCCTCCCGAGTAGCTGGAACTACAGGCATGCGCCACCATGTCCGGCTAATTTTTTATATATACATCAGTTGGCCAATTAATTTCTTTCTATTTATAGTAGAGACGGGGTCTCGCTCTTGCTCAGGCTGGTTTTGAACTCCTGACCTTGAGCAATCCGCCCGCCTCAGCCTCCCAGAGAGCTAGGATTACAGGCGTGAGCCACCGCGCCCGGCTCAGCATGTGTCTTTTTAACCACTTGAAGATACAACCTCAGAAGGAGCAAATTATTTCAGGCAGCTTATTTTTCTTGTAGCTAAGGCAAAAAAGAAAAATAGTCATATAAATAGTTTTGTACTTTTGACAAGAGGAATCATATGCTGAAGTATTTTTCTTTTCCTGGAGCTAATCTCAAAACAATTAATAGCATAGGGTTTACCTAAAACCATATTGCTTGACACACTGGACAATGGCTTTAACTCTAATAATACAGTAGACACAGAAATGCTGTTTAACCGAGCGGTTCTTACAGTAAAACTCCAAACAAGCAGAGGACATCATATCCTTGCACTTCTTTCCTTGAGCTTATATGACACAAGCATCGTACTGGGACAATCTAGATGATGAAGTAGCAAATATATCCATTAGACTGTCTCTCTTAAGTATCAGATGTCTGAAGATTGCACAGGTGCTGAATTTCACTCAATTTGCAAGCAAATCCTCTCATAAATACCTTAATTACAGATATTCTATATTGCTGACTACCATGAGAACCAGGTAAGAAGGAGAGGCGAAAGAGGCCTTCTCTGGGGGAATTGAACAGCTGTACTATTGCCTACCTACCGCACAGAAAAAGGGCCAATTTCTTCCATTATGGAAATCAGCAGCATTCTTTCTTAATGGCTGTTGATTCTTCATTTGCTGCTTCTTTCAACAGGCCTTTCTGGGCCAGGCCTTTTTGCTAGATGTTGAGTATACAAACATAAATAGGCCAATTGCAAAGTTTCCAATATTACTGAATGCCAACAATTAATTTTCTCCAAAAGCTTTAAATTATTTTAAACTCTTACACTAGTTATTGGTTAAGAATTGAGACTTTCACAACACAGCATGTGACTTTAACCCAAAACCCAGGGTTTCTAAATCTCAGCACTAGTGACATTTTGGGGTGGGTAATTCTTATTTGCAGAGTGCTATCCTGTGCATTATAAGATGTTTAGCACCATCCTTGGCCTCTACCCACTAGATGACAGTACTACCACCACTCTTAGTTGTAACAGCCAAAAGTGCCTCCAGACATCTTCCTGGTTGAGAACCACTGCTTTACTTTAACCTACAAATATTTTAGAGCAAGTGTTAATGTGTTTATTACAAAACAAAACAAACAGAAAGCAATAGCAAAAATCCTCAGGATGGTGTGAGCCAAGCCTCATATTTTATGAGTTACAATATAATGCACCCCTAAAATGATGTGCATATCTATGGAACTAAAACATATAATTTACTATTTAGAATTATTTTAGGTGGACCATTTAAATATTAGCAAATGCTTAAGCCATACATCAAGCACAGATTCTTTCTTTAGGGTGAATTTTTCTCTTGGGAGTACCATTCTTTTCACTCCCCATCTTGGTTATCATACATGCCTGAAAATTTTTGAATCCCAAATTTTAACACTGTGAGTTATTTTTCCACCCCCTCAAAGATATCCAAGATGGTATGAATCAAGTGCCATACACCCAATGTCTAGTTAGGCTCAGCTGAGATTACCCATTAAATACATTTACCTGTTTTCCACATCAGAAAAACATACATCCAAAAGCCTAGTAAGATAGTATCCCACTTGTAAGTTCTTTGTAGCATTAGTGAACATTCAATTGACATTTTTTAATATTCATTTTTAAATTATCTTTGCTTACCTTTTTCCAAAAAGAATTTAAGGTAGGCTTCAAAAAGTCACACAATATAAACAGATAAAGAAAAAAAGAATGAGTTATTTAATAAAAAGGGAAAGCAAGATTATGAAAAACGAGCTGAACTGTGGTGTGAGGTTAGTATTCAAGTTCATGTTCTCTAAGTTGCTAAGGTTAGAAAACAAAAGAGAGAAAAACCATGACCAGTTACGTAATGCAGGGCTTCAAAGACATATTTGTTCCTCCAGAGAAATTCAACTATTTCTGCTACTTGGTCATAGCATAATTTTACCTGCAGATTCTCCTAAGGGAGACAGGAGTGATGTTGTCCTGAGCCAGTTTCAACTATTCTACATTTACATAACAATGAATACAACAGTGAGCTTTGAAAGGAGCTGTCTTATTAAGGCTACCACGGTGAGGTGATAGTGTAATGTTAAAGATTACTTAAGTAGAAGATTATCCATAGGATGTTCAAACAATAGGGTGTTCAGACAATGCAGTATTAAACTCTGCTGGCTTAAACAAGGGCAGAAGTTATAAAATAAAGCTAGGATAGTTAAAAATAAAAACAAAACAATTCAGTGTCCTATAAATAAAGTGCACCTAAATAGACAAAGTAAGTCCCTTGGAAAGGGAATATCTTAAAATAATAACCAAAACCAAAATAAAACAATCAAAATAAGAGCTTAAGGGTTTAAAAGTACCATATCATAAAAAATTACGTACAATGATCTAAACCTGAACAATTTTAAAGAAGATATAACTAGCATTAACCATATTTTATCCAAAAACAATATTGGTGAAGCATCAACAAAATGTATTTGAGGTATGGATCTTTCTGGTATATCTTCCAATGTAAGCTTGTGTAAAAGGTTGAAAATTCCCACAAATTCTTTGCTATTCCTCCCATTAAGACATGCGGTCTAAGTTTATGTCAGGGGTGACTTTCATGCCTAGTATAACTGACAGAATTTTAGAAGCGATGTTCTGGGACCACCAAGGTTAGGTCATAAGAAGCCTTGCAGCTTCTATCTGGGCTTCCTTGGGACACTCTCTGAGAGTCCACAGCTGCCATATATAAAAATCCCAACCACCTTTAGACTCCATGCTGAAGAGACCATGTGTAGATGTTCCAGCCTCAACTAACCATCTCTCCCAAGACATCAAACTTACAAACTTACGAGGGAAGCTATCTAGGACCCTTTAGGCTAGCCAGTCTGTCAATAACACATGAAAAGAAGAATCACTTAGCTGAACTCTGACTGAATTCCTGACCCACAAATGTAAGATATCATAAAATGGTTGTAGTCAAACCACTAAGTTAACAGGAGGGAGTTAACAATAGGTAACAGGAACAACTTGTAAACATATATACACATAGGATTTGACTGCTTATATATCTATAAATCAGTTAAATTCAAAGAGGTGGCATATCTACTAAAATCGATAATTTTGGTTTTGAAGCTTTGATGTCTTTTTTGTTAGAGAGGACTGATCTTTCTTTCTTTTCTTTCTTCCTTTCTTTCTTTTTTTTGAGACAGAGTCTCACTTTCCTGGGCTAGAAGTGCCATGGCATCAACCTAGCTCACAGCAACTCAAACTTCTGGGCTCAACCAATCCCTCTTCCTCAGCCTCCTGAGTAGCTGGGACTACAGGCATGTGCCACCATGCCCGGCTAATTTTTTCTATATATATTTTAGTTGGCCGATTAGTATCTTTCTATTTTTAGTAGAGATGGGGTCTCGCTCTTGCTCAGGCTGGTCTGGAACTCCTGAGCTCAAGCTATCTGCCCACGTCGGCCTCCCAGAGTGCTAGGATCACAGGCGTGAGCCACACTGCCCCGGCCTGATGTTTCATTTTGATGGTCTCTTTTAGTTCACATTCAAGGCTTTGATAAAGTCTCTCTTCTTCCCTCCATTCCTTCCTCCTTCTCTCCTTCCTTCTCTTCCTCCTTTCTTCCCTCTCTCCCCACTCCCTTTCTCTTTTTCTTTCCCAACTTTGACTTTTTCTATTAGGTCGTGCTTGGAAAAAGTAAGTTACTGCTAATCTGACCATTACTTTTTGTGGCTTTATAATAAAGACCATGCATATATATTAATATGGTGGTTATTTGTACATAAGCAAGGCTGAAGTTAGTCTTATTATAAATATTTTAAAGAATCCAAAATTGTTCATTATTTTCATCCATCTTTTAAAAATTTATGGTAGGGTTATTTTAATTCTATACAAGTAGCAGACTATTTAATATCATAATAAATTCTATTTTGAAGTGATGCTAAGAATTAAATATAGGAACTATCTGGTTGATTTTTTTTCTTGTATCTTAGTTTTATTTGTGCAATTGTGTTTACTTTGTCTGATGATCCAGAATTTTTTGATAAAAGACTTCTCTAAAAATAATAGAATTTCAAACCATCTTCATGTGAACACCTCAAATGAAAAAGTTAAATATGATTCTCTTGATTCATGTCTTAGCCTGCTTACATTTTAAATTAAATTTAATTTTGATGGCTCTTGAGTCTCACCAAAATATTATAAATCTGTTTTTAATGTTTTCTTGAATTTACTTAATTATAAAAAAATGAGGCTGGAATGCCAATTTTTGCTGCCCTTTGGATTGTACATGTATGTCAACTTTTTGTGAGACATTTTATATTTGAAAACTTAGACTTAAGAATCTATTATGTCTTTTTTTCAGTCAGTCCAAAATTTTTACCCCTTAAGCACACATGATACTTAAACTGCTTAAATACAAGGGTGCCACCGGTGATTTAATGTAATTTTAACGTGGTTTTCTGTGAGTTACATTATAAGATTACAACTGAACTTGTATTTCAAGTCTGTTATAAAGACTTGAGAATTATATCTCATTCTCTACCATAGTTCATCAGTTATACCTTTACTGTGAAATTAGCTTATATAAATTATGAATAAAATTTTTGGTATATGGACAAATACAATTAAAATATCTTTGCAAAAACACGTTTAATTGTGCAGATGTCTTCCTTCCTTTTTGTCATATTAATGACTCCTTTTAAAAGGAAAAATTCAGAGCTGCCTAAAGATTAAAAAGATTCAAAGCAATTTATTTTTGATTATTTAGATGCAATTCAGTGATTTCTCTTAATTGTTTATAAATCCCAAACTAAGAATACACACACACACACACACACACACACACACACAAATCTTGGCCTAATGGAATTGCATTGAGACTTTGCCTAAAATTTTCCTTAGAATAATTTAATTGTCTGTAAAGAGAGCCTTTTTTGGAGAGTGACTGTAAATGGTTTACTAGGACTAAATATAATCTGTTAAAGAAGAAAACCCATCATCAGAGCTTTAAAAAAAACCCAGCTATTTTCACGGTCATGATTTTGTTTCTAATGAAGAGCAACCTCCCAAAACCATCTGCTTTGACATTCACATTTCTAAATGTTTAAAACTTTAAGCTCTCACTCTCATGAAAATATGTGCTCTAATTTTTAAATGTTTAAATTTGTAGAATAGTATATTTAATTTTGGCACAACTTCAAAATCACTGGTTTTTATGTGTATTGTATTGCTTAGTATATGTAACAATAGAGTGTTAAAGGGAATAACAAAGAAAGTCCCAAAGCTATCATACTAAAACTGACATGGTCATAATTAAGGCCACACTTGAATGACATAGTTTATGTTCTTTAAATTAATTTAGGATATCAATACCTGTTTATTATTCTAATCTGCAACATGTACTAAATGCCTAGGATGCACAATTACAGCATTTGACACCCAGGATACATCAAAGTGAATATAAATTCACTAATTAATTGATGCTTTCAACAAATATTTTGTGAATACCAACACATGCAAGAAACCTTCCTATGTATTATAGGGACATCATAACTCCAGTTAATACACAGATTTATTTTTAAAGGAGGACTGATTTAAGCCCTGCCAGTGTCTATATTCACCATGTGTCATGGAATATCACAGTTTACTAAAAGGGTGATAAAGGGACACCCATTCTGATGCTACTACCTAATTGAGAGTTTGTAACAATTTCTTTTCATGGCTGAATTTATTTGATCATTAACATTACAAAGGTCAAATTAATTATGATCTCATATTAACCCTTTGCACTTGTTTGCTTTTTTTCTCGATTCTTTTATTCTACTCGGGATTTAATTTTTTAAATACCCCAGATTTTACAAAGCGCGGCAGTAGAATAAAAAACTGGAGTTTCTTTTCATACAAACTTATTTATTTGTATTTTTAATATTTCAAATTATTGATACATTCAAAGAGTAATTTTAATCTCTATAATTTTTGCTAACCCTCTACATCCGAGTGTAAGGGGTTAATATTTGGAATTCTACCATTTGGATTATTGTCCTGAGTCAAAATAGGTTGTTCATATGAGTAGATGAGGAATCTATATTTTAACTTAACAAAGATAATGTTTGGACCATACCAATTTCCCAATTCCATCTGAATATTAGTTTTAGTAGGCAATCTTATGTCTTAAATTGATCTCTTAGGAGCTGAATTGTAGGTACTTTTTTTTAGACATGATATTTTTGTGGTGAGTATTTAAGATAGAGGGATTTCTCCATCATTAATTGTAGATAACATCTTGGTGGAAATAACACATTTTCATGAATAGAGGTGCTTTGCCTTTGGTTAGTCCACTGAGATGGAGGGACCTAGAGAATGAGTTAGGGGCTTAGAGATTATTGGAACACTGAAGTCAAAATTTGTTTCACTGATATAATCTAGTAAAATCAATGGTAATTATATTTTTTGAAAAATATCAAAACAAAACATATAGATAATTTAATATTTTTTCTAATTTAGTTAAAATGTAATGTTCTAAAGAGTTCCCCCCTCAATAAAAATTACTTCAATACACTTCATTGCTACAATGAGTTAATTTTACAAGTAAAATGATTTCAGCTTAATTAGCTAATACTATTCTCTTTTGATAGCACTCACACAATAACCTTCTTGTCTTCTTTTGAGGAACTTTGGGGATTACATTTTGTGGTTTTAAAATCCAGCATGTCTTACTAAGAATACACTCTTTGCCTTCTTTGCTATTTGCTGGGTGAGACAGTAAGTAACCTTCCTGGGGTTTATTCTGCTGCCAGTAAATCTTCTCCAGTAACCAGACACCGTGATTTGGACTCAAAAGATTTACTCTTAACATGTGGGAATTCATGTTCAAATCTATCATCACTTCTCTTATTGGTGCTACATTTGTGTTCTGTGTCCTCTGGTGAACTGAAATAACTTCAGTGCTCTGTGTGAAATGAACAATGAGACAGCTCCTCTAAATCATGTCTTACATTTTGTCAGAAAACAGATACAGAGGCACAAAAGGATGAACAAGATTCTTTATCTAACTACCTACCTCTATGAGGACTGCCTTTTCTCTTTCTTTCATTTCTTGTTCTAGCTTCCAAAATGGTTTCTGCTTTTCTAAGTCAGATGATGTTTTTGACCTAAGGGTTCCATGCCTCTCTCCAGATACACCTCATCTTCTATCACTTTTTCCACCCTCTCATCTAACTGCTTGCCCTGTGTCTGTGGTATACACAATATATTTCTATCATAGATCTCACCACTAGCTTAAACAATTTATGGAGCTGTCTTATAAATTTTCAGAAAATTGACTTTTCCTTCAGCTTCCCCATCCCCAGTCAGTAATATCAGCATTATTATTGCACATGGATTCTAAAAGATTCAGATAGCTCTCTTTCATCCTTTCCCCACCAGGCCCCCTCTCCCAAGGATGTTACAAAAATCTGCCAGTTTTTCACACAGTGTTTCTCTTTTCTTCTCTATCCTCACTACCTCACTTCCAATCTTGGCCCTTTAATACACTTGTATACTAACCCCAAAAATTCTGATGTTAACTTCAGTATTCTTCCTACTATACCTATCTGTTTCTCTATAAAATAAATTTTCCCTGAAAATATAACATTGAAATGCTCATTCTCAGTGGTCCTCTGTTCCCAGGCTCTCTATGACTCCTAGTAGCCAGAGAAATCTCCTTGGGGCTACACTGAGGGCAAATTGTTATTATTCCTGGTACATATCCCATAGTGCCAGTGTCTATTTCAGAACTAATCTCAGGCTCACTGCCTGCCATGAACAGTTGGCACTACCTTATTCAAGAAAGTTATGAGGTCATTTGATTAAGGAAAGAATAAGGTAGGAAGGTAAGGTAGAAAAGGGAGATAAAGGGAAAAAATTTTGATATAAACTCATCACAAGTACACTGAAGTCCAAATCAACTGGACCAAATTATATAAGAAGTGAATTTTGAAAATATAATCAAATTATGATAAAATCATTAAAATAACTTCTGATAAGATAAATTTTGGTTGGCTTTCTAAGCCACCCCACAATATAGGTTTCACTCATTAAATGGCTGAAATACTCTTTTTGCAATCAAAGTTCTGCAACTCTTTCTGCAATCAAAGTTCTGCAAAGTTTTCCAAATTTATTTACATTACTGTATTCTAGCTATATTCTACATTATAGATGAAATAGATTTCTCTTGGCTAAACTGGGGGTCTGAACAACAGTTACAATGTCATATTCTTCATGATATTCATTAATTAATTCATTCACTTAATAAACTTTCTTAAGCCATTCCTATGTGCCAGTCAGAGCACTAATAATCTATTGCTGTCATAGCCCTCAAGGAAATGACAGTTCTAAACTGAGAGGCATCTCTGTAAACTGATGATTATTATTCAATTTGGAATTTGCATTAAAAGCAACATTATCATGCAGTGCTCTGGGGCACTAAGGACAGGGTCTGCTTAATGGATAGCTTAAAACTTGTCTTGAAGAATTAATAGACATATATCACAAGCAGAATGGTATAGAAGGCATTCTAAGTCCCAGGAACAGCACATACAAAGCCACAAAGTTCTGAAAGGCATGGCGTTATTTAGGAAAGACCAGGAGAAGTTCAGAGGAGATAAATGATGAGAAGTGATGGGAAAGGTAAAAAAGAAAAAAATGTTTGTTAGATCCTTGATTGAAAAGGTACTATATTAAGGAGGTTGAAATATTTCTAGAAGGGGTTCAGTGATGTTTAGATAGGAGAGTGCCTGGATCCAGTTTGTTCTGTAGAAATTCTGGGACAGAAAGATCCATCAGAAGGTGCATAGAAATGCCCAAGTGAGAGATGACGATGGTCTTATTTATGACTGTGGTGGCAGAGTTGCAAAGGAGGATATTCATTCAAGAGACATTCCTGAAATCAAAGTAACAGTTTGATGGCCAATTAGAAAGGCAGTGGCAGAGGGCAGCTTGGGTACTGCAGGAAATAGAAATAGAAGAGTTGAACATGCTGCAGAAATTTGTGTTTGAGGAGCTTGGAAAATTTTTGCTCATGGAATATGAGATAATGAGCTAATTAGACATAATGGATAATTAATAGGTGATGTTTGAAGTAGAATTACAGTTTTAAATCCTAGGAGCCCACACCATTTCCTGAAAATCTCTTCCAACTATTAGTCTCTCTTTTTACTTTTTCCATATCTTGGATCCCAAAGGATAGATTGGTTTTCTTCTTGTTCTCTAATGTCCCTTCTAGACAATGGACATTTATCTCAAGTCAGCATCCGTTTGAAATCCAAACAGAATGGCAATCCCTTCCTTGAGCCCCTCTCCATTCCATTTGGACAGTTGTATATCACTTGTCCATTTTAATTAAAACTTATCAAGACCCATATCTAATATGATGTATGATTTTGAAACCTAACATAAATACATAAACAAATGAATAAATGAAATCTCTTCTTCCTGAACTCCGGGGCTTGCTTCCTTTTTCCTGTGCTTTTAACTGTGCATGAGTTAGGATTCAACTAGAGAACCAAAAACAGTAGGAGCTATGTAATATGGTATAAACATATATGTTATATGTATTAAAGGGTTAATTACAGAGTATTGACTTGCACAATTATGGGGGCTGTTTAAACTGTCCCTGTAAGGCTGCTTGTGTGTCCAGTGCTCGCTTGCACACAGGGCTAGCAGTTAGGGAGGGAAGATCAGCAGGAGGCAGGAACCTTATAAGAGTGGACTGAAATCCATGTTTGTTCTTATTGCCTCTCACTCGGTGATGTGGGTATTCTGCACACAAACTGTGGCCTTTCTCAGAGAGCCAAATACACGTGCCTAGCCAGCTGCTGACTCATGCCAATGAGGCGAGTTAGCACATCAGCAAAAGTGTGCATGTTACAAAAATGGCTGCTGCATCCCTTCTAGCCTCCAAAGTCTCCCCTCCTGGGCTTTTTATCATGGCATCATATTTTTATTAGTCTGTTTGGGCTGCCACACAAAATACCACACACTGTGTGGCTTAAACAACAGAAAAATTTATTTTCTCAAAGTTTTGGGCACTGAAAGCCCAAGATCAAGGTGCCAGCAGGGTTGATGTCTAGTGAAGACTCTCTTCTTGGGTTGCAAATAGTTGCCTTCTTCCTATGTGTTCACATGGCCTTTCCTCAGTGCAGGGGTGCAGAGAAAGAGGGAGAAAGAGAATATATACAGACACTCTGGAGTCTTTCCTTATAAGGACACTAATTCTATTGGATTAGGGCCCTACCTGGATGACCTCATTTAATCTTAATTACTTCCTTAGAAGCCCCATCTCCAAATGCAACCGTAATCGGGGATAGGGCTTCAACGTATAAATTTTGGGTGATACAAACATTTAGTCCATAGCAATATTCTACAATTGTATGTACTTTCACACAAGCAACCAAAAAGGCCCCTTGCCCTTCAATCATACTAACTTTGTCAATTACTAGAAATTACTAGAAAGCTTAACTCTGCTGGAGAAAGCAATAGCATTTTATCAGTAGATGCTCCTGAATATTTATGCTGTCCAAACCCCACTGGCTCTTCATTGTTCATTTTCTAATCTTTTCTTTTCTGTAACGATGACAAGCTACTGTGTCTCTTCCAGCCATTCTTGCACTTTCCAGACTCTCAAATTCCACCTCAACCTTTTGACTCTCAGACTATCACTATGTTTCTTCAGCTCAGAGAAGATAGCTCAACAACATTATGCGAAATCTCTGAAATTCTTTTCCTTCCCTGTGGCCTCAGGGAAAGATATCCTGAATCTTTTTGTAGGTTCTTTTCCAAGAACTGGTGATGGGACCTTAATACATCAATGTTCTCTTCTTCCTTTTGTATCTTCAACCTCTTCCCCTCCACTAATTTCTTTCCTTAAACTTACAAACATGTTCACATTCCTTCTTTTCCTTAAAAATATACATATCTAGAGCCTTGCCCCCATCCTATTTTTTCCAACCAGCTTGTACCACAACCACTCTGACAAGTCTTAACAGCAAATAGCCTCCTACTTAGTATATCTAGCAGCCTATTCTCTGTTTTCATTCTTCCTGGCTTTCTGCAACATGTGGGCAAGTTTATTCCTTAACACTGTCATCTTAGGTTACTCCCCAGTCTTCTTTCTGTCTCTTCCTACTTTTCCCAGCCTCTAAATGTAGGCTTCTCTCATGTATGCTTTGCCATCATACTCTAAGCTGATACTTCTGTGATCCATCTAAGACTTCAAAGAGCTTTTTAATAAGAATAACTAGAATAGCACTGTCCAGTATTGATATAATGCAAACCACGTATGTAATTTTAAAATTTCTAGCAACCACCTTACAAAAGTAAAAGAAACAGATGGTATTAATTTTAGTATACTTTATGTAACTCAATATATGCACAATATTATTATAACATGCAATTAATCTAAAAAAGTTATAAATTAAATATTATACATCCTTTTTTTTTGTATGATGTCTTCAAAATCCATTGTGCTTTTACACTTAGAACACATTTTGATTTGGACTAATTTCATTTCATGTGCTTGATAGTTTCATGAGGCTATAAGCTCCTGTCTTGGACAGCACAGCTCTGGAATCTATATCCCTGACCTCAGTTCTGAGTTTTGGAGCTGGAATTCCAGCTCTTACTAGCATCTTACACTCAACCTCTTACTTATACAGTCTATCAATCATACTGGTGGTGACTATCTGTAAAAATACCAGGCAAAGATTTTACTCCATTGCTCACACACATTTGTGGCTCTCTATTACTTATAGACAGGCAGAGTGATGAACATAAATATTAGAGTCACAGAGAATTAGGTTTGAATCCTAGCTTATTATGGACTGAATGTTTGTATCTCTCCCAGATTTGTATGTTGAAATCCTAAACTTCAGTGTGATGGAATTAGGAGGTAGGGCTTTTGGGAGGTGACTAGGTCATAAGGGTGAAGCTCTGATGAATGGGATTAGTGCCCTTATAAAAGGGACCCTAGAGAGCTCTCTCCCATCTTTCTGCCATGTGAGCATACAACAAGAAGTCAGCAGTCTGCAGTCTGGAAGAGGGCCTTCACCAAAACTTGACCATGTTGGCAGCCTGATTCTTGAATTTTCAGGCTCCAGAACTATGAAAAGTAAATTTCTATTCTTTATAAATGCTCATTCTATGATACTTTTTGTAGCAGCCCAAACTGACTAAGGTATAGCTTCACTGTTAACTTGCATATAATTTGGAATAAGCAACTTAACTTTCATGAGATTCTGTGGTTTCCTCTAAAACAGAGGATGGATAATACTTATCTTTTGAGTTTGTTGATGTTATTATTTCTTACACAGTGCATGAGCCATACTAATTGCACAATAAGTGTAACTGGGCCGTTGTCATGACACTCAAGGTTCTCCATGACATGTTCCTAATACTCCTTCCAAGTCTTAATTTCCTACTCTAAAATCCAGCCACATCACTACACTCTCATGCATTTACGCCTTCATTTTTTCATTCTTTAAAAAACATGCCTACTCTGACCCAGGTTCTATGACTAAAACTTCCCTTAAAGAGTTCATTTATTTAATCATTCAGAAAAATATTGATTAAGCATATACCATGTGCTAACTACCTTTTAGGTGATTGAAATGAATTACTGAACAAAACAAAAAATATATTTGGTGAAGAGTTTACATTTTAATTGGGAAAACAGAAAACAAAAAGTAAAATAATTAATCAGAAAATTATATAGTATGGTCAAGTAAGTGCTATGGGGAAAAAATAGAACAGAGTGAATGAGATCAGCAGTAGAGGGGTGGGAGCCTCTTACCCACTGTAATTCCCTCAGTATAGCAACTTATCTTATGCTTCCTAAAATAGTGCATGGTGTGTGCTTTTTAGCATAAGAGATATTTAATAAAGAACAACTGAATTTGATGGAAACTAGAGGGGGAATGATACCTAATTTCTAACTAAACAATATAGACACGAGTTTTATGAACTCTTTTATTTAAATTGGAGCATCCTTGATTTTTCTTCAGCAAAGTTCTTGGAATTGCCATTCTATTGGGTACCTTTGTCTCCCCAGAATTTTAATTCTTTAGACAGTGTATGGGGAAATAAATACAGGAATGGGGTATGGATCCTATGTTGATTGAAACTGGGAACTAATGTAACTATGGATAGATTTTTTTTCTGTCTTAAGTTATATCATTAAATATTATGCACAAGAAAATAGGGGGCTGGTAGTCCAAAATTTTGGGAACTTTTGAAGTAAGCAAAATCAAGCAGGCTTAAATATATAAATGTGTGTTATACTCTCCAAAAAGACTACTAAATATAATACACAGCATTTCTCAAACTTAATTAATCATAAACCTCCCTTTATACTATTTGGAGGGGTTAGAGTTTAGGTAAATGCAGATTTGGAAATGGCGTTCTAGAAAAATGGTAATGCAGGCAGAAGTGCTTAGACTATAAATAGGATGGCCATATAATTTATAATTCAAGGAAGATATTTTTTAGAATGAAATAGGGCATTGTTAATAATTATGCCAGGAAGGCAGGCATGAACCAAGCTTGTCCCGTGGAAATTGGAACATATGGTCACTCTATCATAAGGCACTGTATCTACAGTTCATTGTACATTCATATCTTTCCCCACATACATTTTCTTCTTAGTTTCTTCAGCTTCCTTGGGAGATGGTTACAAGGAAAAACCCTACATGAAAAGAAGTAACAGCTACACACACCTTTGGATGAAGTAATGTATCATAAGAGAGATAATTAAGAATGAAGATTTTGAGGAAACATATGCTTAACCTTTTAAAGCAAAATAAAGAACTATCATACCTGAAGCTACTAACTTAGTGGGACTTTTCACCTTAAGAAATTGTTTTGGTACCTTTCTAGATATATTATGAGAGAGTTTAATTTTAGATATATTGATGTATTTGTGTCTATGTTTTATATAGGGACCGCAATCAGTACCTATGAAGTTTGTTTTTATTTTTTATGGACTTGTAAAATTTTACAATAAAAATTAAATAATAAGAGTATAGTGTCTATGAAACTCAACCAATTAAATCATGCTTTTCATGAATGGATGAGTATTCACTGATATATTTAATTTTGTATATCTCACTGCAAAAATCACTAAACTAAGAAATGGATCAAATTCTAATTTCCTGCAACAAGTTCTATTTCTGTTCTTCATATAAACAAACAAAGCCAACCAATATCTTACTATTCTCAAAATGGAACTCAGTACTCCTTATACTAATTACAGCCTTCCTTCAGCAAACAATTTTTAAACACAGCGTCTAAATTCAGCATCATTGGGCATTAAAAAAAAGAGAGACAGAACCTTATTCAGAAATGCTTCATAAGTTAAAAGGGACAATATTTTTATAGAGCTTTGGATAAATATTTTATGTCTCTAGGAAGGGAAGAGTTCTAATTTTATTAAAGAACATTTTGTCTTCACATCCCCTTCCTAGTTTAATAAATAGAGAAAGCTCATGATGCAAGGGCATGAAGTGCCTACATAATCAGCAGATATCGTTATTTTAGGGAGATAATAACATTAGTAACATTAAAAGAAATTCATTATTAAGATGAAAACTTTTCTGAGTTGGAAAGCAGGATAATCACATTATAGCTTTTTTCTGAAGCAACATGAACATCATAATTTGCATTCCCTGTGTTTCCATCTATCTAGTAGTCTGATTGTCTCCAAAAGAAGCAACTGGCCTTGACATGTACAGACAGAGGGCATGGTTACCCCAGCAACAAGCACCATGGACCACATGTGACCCCTCTCCAAAGAGTGTCTGTGGTTCCTTTAAAAAACAAAACAAAACAAACAAAAAACTGCTGTCTTCTAACTTAACAACAAAATAAAATCGCTGCTTTTTAACACGGGAGAAAAATATAATCCCAACTTATTTTTGCTTCTTTATTTGTCAGACTATGTTAGTGTAGATTTGAGATCGGTCATCACCACTTCTTTGTGTCAGTTCCATCACCATGAGTAATATAATGGAATAGGTAACTATAATGTGCTAAACCTCTTTCTGGAATTCACAGTCTGAAGGTCCAGCAGAGGGAGCCCACACATTATTGTTGTTTTCTAAATGTCAGTCTAAAATGATGATATAATTTTATTTTACATTTTCTGGTAATAGAACTCTTGGTGTTTTTGCATAATATATCCAGCAAAGTATAAATATCCTAATATCAATTTGTTATTGTGTCTATTTTTTCTTAATGAAGTGCCAGCATTTCTTAGTTTATGTTTATATAAGTAAACACTTTCTAGGTTTATTTTGTGCAACCAATTCAAGAATACCCAATGGGAGTGATATAACCTTTATTTCAGATTTCCCAAAGTTTTTAGCCAGACTACAGATATCCAGGACACACCCATGAAAAGTGATGTGGAATAGTTTTATAATTGAACACAAAAAACATGAGGAATCCCTAGCTGGTTCCATAAAAAGAACCCAAGTGGTTTACACAGCATTGTTTTCATGTCAAGAAAGATGTCTTTGAAAATGACATGTCTTCCTTAGGAAGCTGTGGGATTCCAAGACCTGCCTTGCTCCCAGAAGACACATTGAGATTCTGAGAGTTGTTCATCAACCAAGGAATAATCATTTACTCATTTATTCCTTTAGAAATATTCATTAATGTACTTCTGTATTCCAATCATTGTTCCAAGTTTGGGGAAGAGGAGCATAATAAAAATAGCTACCATTTATTGAGTTTTATCATGTGATAGATACTGCGCTATATTCTCTTTCCTAAGTTTTACAACAAATTTATGTATGAAAAACTGCATTTCAGTTTTTAAATAAATTGCTTATGGTCCCAAAGACAAAATAAGTGACAGAGGTTGAATTTGCATGCAAGTCTGCAAGACCCTTAAGTGCACGCTGATAACCACTGTGAATTATTGCCTTCCTAGACTCAAGGGATTCATAGCCTGTTGACTTCAGTCTTGCCTTTACTAAAGCTAGGATTTCTTGCCTTTAGTACAAAGAATTCTAGAGAAGAAAAGAAAATCAAGTGGACAATATTTGAGTGCTTACCATGAATCAATCACCATGCTAAATGCTCTACATGTTGCATTTAATCTTTGCAGCAGTCCTAGGAGGTATGTTTTATTCCCCCATTACAGATGAAGAAACTAAGGCCCAGGAGAGTGCATAATTTACCTAAGGTGATATCATAACCCAGGGTTTGAATCTACATCTTTCTGATTTTAAAATCTTCACTGTCATGCTGCCTTTACTTTTTTTTTTTTTGAGACAGAGTCTCACTCTGTTGCCCAGGCTGGAGTGCCGTGGCATCAGCCTACCTCACAGCAACCTCAATCTCCTGGGCTCAAGCAATCCTTTTGCCTCAGCCTCCCAAGTAGCTCGGACTACAGGCATGCGCCACCATGCCTGGCTAATTTTTTTTTCTATATATATTAGTTGGCCAATTAATTTCTATTTATAGTAGAGACGGGGTCTCACTCTTGCTCAGGCTGGTTTCGAACTCCTGACCTTGAGCAATCCGCCCACCTTGGCCTCCCAGAGTGCTAGGATTACAGGCGTGAGCCACTGTGCCCGGCCTGCCTTTACTTATACAATTTTTTCTTCCGAAAATAAAAAAGTTTCTCAGGTAGTTATTTGGATTTAGCTCACAGTAAGAAGTATTTACAAAAAATATTTCTAAACCTCAATGAAAATAATCATTCACAGTTAAGTTTTTTGAAGTGTATATATGCTTATATTAATTTTTGAATAAAAATAGTTTGTTTTGCATTCCTCAGATAATTCAAGCATTAACTGTTAATTAAAACAAAGAATCACATAGAGTGTAAGAATTGGAATGGGCCTTAATACTCATTCTAATTCCCTTATTTAATGATTGAGAAAACTGAGATCCAGAGAAATTGTAACAGAACCGCCACTCTAACCCAGGAAAGTAAAATTCTCTTTCCCTCTTTCAAAAAGAATTCAAGAATTTAAGATGAATTGTTTTAGACACAGATCTGAACCTCAAGTTACCTTGGGTCATAACTTGATGTTGAGTTTAGCAAGCTAAAATGAGACCAACACTAAATTTTACCTATGGTGTGAAAATTAAAATTATTTTTATCCCAGTTTTAAAAGAAAATTGATTCATGACGGAGAATTTAATAGAATTTGATTCAAAATTCTTTTGAGATCAACTAATGGGCCAAAGACAATAAAGTTTTCAGAGCTTTTATTTTGGTGAAATAGCAAGGTGAACCATACAATGAATATTAAAATATCAACTTCAGAGACAGTATGGTTATAATATTAGTTTACTATAGTAAACAACTAATTTTAGCTATATATGTATATGTAAATGTATATTGTACATTTTAATTAATTCTCTACATACGATATTTAAAGGCTTCCTTCTGTCATTTGCAGATGGACTGTTTCTAGATATAAGTTTTAAAACCCACACATTTTGACAAGTATATACATGTACACACAGTTATTTTTAATTTTATTTTTTAATTGACAAATCATTGTACATATTTGTGGGATACATAGTGATGTTTCAATATATATAATGTATAGTGATCAGATCAGTATAATTATAATAGCATATCTATCATCTCACACATTTATTATTTGTGTTGGGAACATTCAATATCATCCTTCTGGCTATATTTGAAACCATATTTAATATTATTGTTAATTATAGTCATTCTACAGTGGAATAGAACACTAGAAATTATTCCTACTATCTAGCTGTAATTTTGTACACTTTAGCATATCTCTCTCTATCCCTCCCTTCCTCCTACTGTTCCTAGCCTCCAGTATCCTGTGTTCTATTTTTTATTTCTATGAGATCAACTTTTTTTTAGCTTCCACATATGAGTGAGAACATGCAGTGTTTATCTTTTTGTTTTTGGCTTATTTCACTTAACATGATTTCCTCCGATTCCATTCATGTTGCTGTGAATAACATAATTTCATTCTTTTTTATGGTGAATAGTATATCATTGTGTGTATATAACACATTTTCTTTATCCATTCATTTGTTTTTGGACACCTAGGTTGATTCCATATCTTACCAATAGTACATAGTGCTGCAATAAGCATAGGGGTACAGACTTCTCTTCAATATAATAATTTTATTTTCTTTGAATAAATTCTCAGTAGTGGGATTGCTGGATCATAGCAATTCTATTTGTAGTTTTTTGAGGAACCTCCACACTATTCTCCATAGTGGCTGAACTAGTTTACATTCCTACCAAGTTTATAAGAATTCTCTTTTCTCCACATCCTCACCAGCATTTGTTGTTTTTTGTCTTCTTAATGATAGCCATCCTAAAAGCATTTGTTATTTTTTGTCTTCTTAATGATAGCCATCCTAACTGGGGTGAGATGATACCTCATTGTTTCAATTTGAATTTCCCTAATGATTGGTGATATTAGCATTTTTTCACATTTACTTTTTGGACATTTGTATGTCTTCTTTTGAGAAATGTCTTTTCAGATCATTTGCCCATATTTAAATCAGATTGTTTGGTTTTTGGTTGTGTTTTTTTTTTTTTTTTGTTTTTTTTTGCTGTTAAGATGTTTGAGTTTGTTATATGTTCTGGATGTTAAAATCTTGTCAATGAGTAGTTTGCAAATATTTTCTCCCATTCTTTTCACTCTGTAGATTGTTTCCTTTGCTGTGCAGAAGCTTTTTAGTTGGATATAATCTCATTTGTTTATTTTTGCTTTTGTTGCTTGTACTTTTGCTGTCTTCCTCATAAAATTGTTTCCCAGACCAATGTCCTGAAGCATCCACTATGTTTTCTTCTAGTAGCTACTCACATAGTTTTTAAAGCAATCTATTACACTTTTGCCCTGTGTTTAGAGTCACACCAGCAAACTTCATAAGCAAGAACAGGCTGGCAGCAGAGTCCTGATGAGATCCTGACTCCTGACATGTAGAGTAGTTCTGAAAATGTTAGTTCTTTAATGGGGTAAAAACATCTCAGTGGATAGATGGGTTAGTTTTTACAGGTCCTGCTTTCATAAAGGTCTTGTAATCCTATCCATCTCTTTGGATGATCATATCTCAGCAGTGATAGGACTCACATGTAAAAAAAGTCTGATCGAGCCTTAACTTTGCTATTGGTTCAGTATATACCTCATAAGTTTTCAGAATTGTCCTATGGCAGAGAAAAATTCGCCAATCACAAAGTAATCATTGTATCTCAGAAGCCATTCAAAAAAATTGCAAATATAACATTTAAGTTTTAAAAAGCTTAGAAGCCAGGCCGGGCGCGGTGGCTCACACCTGTAATCCTAGCTCTCTGGGAGGCCGAGGCGGGCGGATTGCTCAAGGTCAGGAGTTCGAAACCAGCCTGAGCAAGAGCGAGACCCCGTCTCTACTATAAATAGAAAGAAATTAATTGGCCAACTGATATATATATATAAAAAATTAGCCGGGCATGGTGGCGCATGCCTGTAGTTCCAGCTACTCGGGAGGCTGAGGCAGAAGGATCGCTCGAGCCCAGGAGTTTGAGGTTGCTGTGAGCTAGGCTGACGCCACGGCACTCACTCTAGCCTGGGCAACAAAGCGAGACTCTGTCTCAAAAAAAAAAAAAAAAAAAAGCTTAGAAGCCATTGAGAGAAGTGCGAGGGGGGGGGTGGTCATGCTTGAAGCTCTGACTCGAGGGGGGAGGGGGGCATGGGCAATATACATAACCTTAACATTTGTACCCCCATAATATGCTGAAATAATAAATAAATAAATAAATAAATAAATAAATAAATAAATAAATAAATAAATGGGAAAAAATACCCAAGAACACAAAAATTTAAAAAACAGAACTTAAAACCAATGTTTTCACTCTATTGTCATTCTTTTTGTTTGTTTGTTTCCCATACCTTGTTAGTCTCTGATTATTGTAGACTTGCATTGATAGGTTGAATGACTTAAAACCTGGCAGCCAGTATTGACTGACTGCTTTCTGTGTGCCCACCAGTGTAATGAGAACTTCTAAATACATTATCACATTTAAACCACATGACATGTCTATAAGGTACAATTATGGAAACTGAGACTTCTGTAACATACTCAGGGTTACCCAGTGAGTGAGAGGCGGGATTTGAAGCAAGATCTATGTTTCTCAGGGTCGGTGCTTTTAATCACTAGGCAGATTTAAGTTGGAATGTTTCCATCAGGAGCCTAAACATTTGGTGTACTCTCTGGTTCTAGTCACACAAACTTTATTTTTCTTAAATGGCAATAATTATAGCATGGCTGTATTGTTGCTACAAGTTTTCCTGGCTTATGTATTTTATTTGGTTTGCTGTAAATGCCTCCTTAAGGAACATAAAGACCTTGGATTTAAATGTAATTTCAGGTCACTGGTTGACCCTACTCTAAAATTCTTGTCAAAATGTTGTTTTCCACAGGGGAAAAGATACATTTAGAACACAGGATTTGGTGCACAACATGTCAATTCTTGCCATGAAGTCCAGTGTTAGCCTTTTCTGTGCATAAATGGACTTTAGATCATGTTATATTATAGTAACCTATCACTTTGGCACCTGATTGTCACCTTACTGACATTCAAAATCTAGGACAGCTAGAAGAATGACTCTTTTCCAGTGAATGTACTTTTGTAAACAAAACTTAAACCCAAAGTGGGATTTGAAGTTCACCTTTGAGCTCGTGGAAATGTGAATAAGGTCTAAGACCAGGTCAAAGTGGTCAAATATCCTGGAATTTGTAATATTTTTTTCCTTGTTAATTAAAAAAAGGATTATTTTCTGTTGTCAGTGAGTTACCTTTGGTTTGGGAATATTGTATAACCCAAGAAACCATCTTAATAAATTATCCAGGAAATATACTGTTCAAACACTTTTTTTTTTTTTTTTGCCTAGGGAGAGACTGTGTGGCTAAGTGGGCTGGGGGATAAATAGGGCAGGCAATTTATGTAATGAAAGTCATTGCAATTCCCTAATTGCAATTTTTGTACATTTAGTATCCACTATAATTCATTGCACTTGATCACATTCTTATAAATTAATTGTACTGATTAAATTCCTATGAAGCAACTTCTAATATGTTGGGTCTGTAAAAACACACTTAGCACCATTTTGGAACAGCTTAGTCATCTAGAAAAGTCATGTGTTACACAATTGGATAAATTAGTAACACTGTCCTTCTATGACGCGATACATTAGTTTTCTATTTTACCTTGAGTTCTCCATTTTATCACAGGATATCAGTTGAGACAAAATAATGTGCTGAACTGGCCACTCTCCTGCAGTTGACCTCCTTTGCTTGGTATAAATATAAATAAGTGTCTTGCTTGGTCCGGTCTATTCCTTTGAAAATAGCCTGAATGAAATGTGATTTTCAAGAGACAGTGTGGAGATGGAATCTAGACACAACTAGATTAAGCCACCTCTTTAATCACAGAATCTCCTGGCTGAAAGGTACCTCAAAGGTCACAGAGTACAACCACATTAACTACAGTTTACCATTAACTACAATCAGTTAATATTCATCGAACATTCACAAGCACCATATGCTCCAAAGTTTTTTGATTAAAAAATAAAACATTTTAATTTGATTTCTTAAGCCTTTGTCACTTTGAAGCCACCTGAAATGATTCCTGCTCAGTGATGTTTTAGATGCAGCATGATAGTGGTTGGGCAGAACATGTCTGTAGAAAGTTTGATGGTAGAGTGGTATTGTGTGACCACTGACGGGCTGTTTTGCCTGATAACTACGCACAGGGGCTTCTTAGGAGACAGACTGTCTGGATTTAAACTGTGGCTCTGCCATTTGCTAGTTCTGTGACCTTAAATGCTGTACCAGCGTCTCTAAGTCTTGGTGTCCTAAAGGGCTAGAAAAACCTTTACCAAACAAACTTGTAAAGATTAAATGAAATAATAATACGCATACACAAGTTAGTATGGCACTTCACACATTCTACGTGCCCAATATATGTAGCTGTTATTTGTGGTATTATTATTATTCTTATTATGCCATTGTGGCCTTTCTGACAGCAGAATACTGGCACATAGTAGGTGCTCAGCATATATTAATTGAGTAAGTGAATGAGTAAATGAATAACCGAGGGGGATAGCTTCTTTAATACAAGGTAAGTGATGATCAGTGAATATTCAGCTCAAACATTTATTTTACATTATACCTATGGGCATAGCTTGTATCTATGAATAAGTTGATAAGGATGTCAAACTTGGTTAATGATCTCTGCTCAATCTTGGAAACCTAGATTTTGAATACAAAGGGGTTGAGATTTAGGGAGAAACATGTGGCATGAGATAATTTTACCCAGAAGAAAAGCTGTCATCTCTTATATACAGCCAAACGTAGACTGGGACTCTTGGCTCAGACCTGTTTCACAGCCCAAACAGGTTTGGTAGGTTTGAGGCAAATAAAATGAAGAACAGCTGTTGTTTGAATAAAGTCAGACAAAGACACCAATTCAGTGTCCTTAAATTGATTTTAGGTAATATTTAAATTCCGAGATTTAAAGTGGTGTTGCTAATTTCCCTAGTGGAAAGTTGCCATGGTGAATATTTTCAGCAGTTTCTTTTTTCTTCCTCATTCTTAATAAAGAATAAATATTTGAATATCTGATATGAATGATTGAAATATATAAATGTAAATGAGAGAGGAAAATTGCATGAAAAATCACTAACAACATTCATAAATGGAATGACATTAACTGAAAGATTACTATACTATAAACTACTTTTTAAAAAAGAAAACAGTTTTCCAAGTGCATTTTTGAAATATGAAGGGATTATATTTTATACATTCTTAAAAACTCCATTATTTTTATCATTTATTGCCTTTAGTGTGGTCCAGTTTATTTTGGTCCAACAGCTATATTGTGAGCACTTACTATATACTAATGATTTGGTTCCTGAGGAGACTGTATAAATGAGGAAAATAAAGTTAGTTTTAATTAAAAGCTGGCAAATGGTACAATGAATATGAGTACATTATAAGAAAAACCAAAGTCAGATCAGAAAGGTCAGAATAAGTTTCCTAGAAGAGGTGAAACTTGAGACATGTTTTGAAATGTAAGTAGGAGTTAGTTAGAAGGGGGAAGTGAGGGGTAAGTTTAGAATAGTGCATTTCAGGTAAAGGGAACAACATGCCAAAGATACATGGGGGAAGGGAACATGCTGCTTGTGAGGAACTGCAAGTCATACAGGATTCCTAGAATGTGAACAGTGGGTGAAGAGGGCAGGCGTGAGACAGGGGCAGTGGGTTGAGTCAGCCATTTACTCTACTTTCTTAGTTTTATCAGATCACCATGTGCTAACATTTTCAAAATGTATTCTACTGGTTGTTAATAGTTGTCACCTGGAAAAGAAGAGATTGTTGGTCAAATGCATATGGGATATGCTGGATTAGACAATTATCTGGGTCAGTTTGAGCTGCTGCAACAAACTATTAATACCACAGACAAGGTGGCTTATCAACAACTGAAATTCGTTTCTCATAGTTCTGGAGGCTGTAAGTCTGAGCTCAGGGTGCCATCATGGTTAGGTTCTGATGGGGCCATCTCCTTGGTCATAGAATACTTCTTTTATACTCATATGGCAGAAAGAGAGCCAGCTAGTTCCTTTATTAGGGCACTAATCCCGTTCATGAGAGCTCCATCCTCATGACTTAATCACTTCCAAAAGTTCTACCTCCAAATACTATCATATTGGATTTAGGATTTTAATATGTGAATTTGGTAGGACACATAGATTCAGTCCTTTGCAACAATGTTAAGCTGATTTCTTCAAGTCTTTTCAGGACCTTTTAGTATGTCAGTGGTGTTTGTGATTTTGCAAGAGGAGGATATAATATGCTGCATTTGCTAAGCGTATTTGAACACAGATCATCTTGCAGGATTTGTGTTTTCTATTAATAGAACGCACTTTTGGGAATCACTGCTCTAGACAACAGGGAGTTTCTGAATAAATTTAAGTATGGGAGAGTGGTTGATTCTCATAGCAAAGTAGAGGAAGAATGTAAGATGAGGAAAATTAGATGGGAACAGATTAATCATGATCTCATTGTAATAGTTCTGGGTTAACCTAAAGAGGTATGGGGGTGGACCTGACCTTCGTTAGTAGACAGCAGTGATGAAAAGAAGGTGATGGATTGAGAAGCACTTGGGAACTCATAGGAAACACAAATCTGACAGATTTCATTCTATTTAATTAGAAGATTAAAATCTGCAGGACTAGGCAATTGATTGGAGATGGAGGGTGAAAAGATAAATGAATCTATAATGACTCAGCTTTCTGACTTGGGAAAGTGAATGACAAATATTACTTTTCATTGAGATGTGAAATACTAGAGGAAAAATTTGGAACAAAGAACTGAGAGGGAGATTTTTAGACATATTAATTCTAAAGTGTCCATGGAACATACAGGTTGAATATTTAAGTGATAGAGATATGAGAGACTTGAGTATAGATACAGTGGTTGTTCAATCCCTCTGAGTGGATGAGGTCACTCATGAAGGGAGGAACATGGGCCATTTTTATCAAGAGACAATTTGCAAAAAGCTATCCCTTTCAGGGAATTGCTTTCAGAGAAGAAGCCATTTAGGAAATTGTCTTTTGGCTAATCATATATTGGCAAATAGTCTGTAGTCAAATTGACCTAGAGCCACCAGGAAAACTGCACAGTGTGAGAAGAATTCAGGGCAAATATGTATCTTTGGATTAAGAAATGGCAGGAAAAAGAGAAGCTCAAAAAGAAAAATGAAATGTTTATAGAATGCCACCATATTTTTACCAGTATAATTTATACTGCCAAATGAATATATATTTTTATAGAAATGACTGCCTCTACAGAATTAACACCAAACTATTTGAGTCACAAGATAGCTGGGAAGGTGTGTTTGGTCTATAAAGTGCTAAATGGTCCAAGGTTAGGATTAACTGAACTTTATTTCTATCTATAGTTCCACCATTACCCATGTTGCCCACTGCTATTACAGATTTTTAACATAGCTCAAACTAAACCTAGACCTTACTGCCTATAATAGTGATGGGTGCACATAGCTAGACACTTTACACATGTATAACTAATAGCAGCCAGAATGTTTCAAGATGGAAATAATATGAGTACATTATTTCTGAGATCTCTTGCTTAAATAAAAAACGAATATGATTCTTGGATTCTAATTTTGGGCTGTTTAATAAACTCATGGATTTCTTCAGCAATGGTCAGCTACCTTTGAAATTAACTCTCTCTGACATGGCTTTTAAGCTCTCCAGTCATCAGCCAAGAGTGGGTCTGTGACTTCATGCAAGTGGCAGGTCGTATGGGAAGCAGAACACACAGAAGACAGAATTTCTAGCTTCAGTGTTTCTTTTTAACCAACTGAACATAAGTTTAGTTTTAGTGAAAAGAGGGGAAAGGAGTATATACTGAGTACCTTTGCAAGTAGACTATAAAGTGGGAAGGACCTAAAGGATCAAAGACCAAACTGGAAATCAAAGAACAAGACATGTGCAGTAGCTACTTCTCTTCAAAACCCCCTAAAGTTTGAGTTTTAGTTATTCTGATAAACAACAAGGATCTGTTCCTAGAATGAAGGGCCTAAGTTATAGGTTTCTATAAAGGTAAGAAAAATTCTTGAAGGCCATGTTTGAATGAAGTTAACATATGTGAATTGAGGAAATAATTCTAATATTTTACGTACCTAAATCCAAGCAGCCAGACATTGGTGTCCTACACATTTGTTTGGAAAAATGTCAACTATATGTGACATTCAATTCTTGGATCAGGGACATAGGACTAAATAAAGCCAAGTCATCTTTCTTATGGAGCTTAGATTCTAGAGGGAATAAAATGATAAAGGAAATAAATAATCTCTTTCTTGATGGATAGATATAGATAGGGATAGAGGGAAAGATAGAGATACAGATGTATATGTGGATATAGATGGATGGATGGGTGGGTGGATGGATAGAAAGACAGAGGTAATTTATAAAGGCTATAAAGAAAAATAATAGGGCAGCGATCAGCTTGTGTATGATCATGCTGAATCCTTAAGAATGTTATTCTTATTATTAATCTCTGCTCCCATATTACAAACTCCTTGAAGAGCAAGAATCTTGTTCTACTTCTCTTATCCTCTCATCAGTGTCTGGGCACAGAGCTGGACTTGAATAATAGGCTTAACAGATACTTGTTTATTGATGCAATTTTTCACTTTTTATCCAGATACTTTAGCATCACAGAGGTACAGCTGTAGTTTCCATTGAAATGTCAACTTGGTCTAAACAGGCTGACTTAGAGATTTGTTTGGTTTCATATTTGTATGCAAAGCAAGATGCTCTAAATAAATCCAATGGGATTCAATACAAATTTTTGGCAACATTTTCTCCTTCATGCATCTATTTTTTCCTTCTTGGTTTTCCCCAATGTTCTTGCATTACTAGGAGATTTCCTAGTGCAATTAGCGTGGCTCCACCCAGTGAACTTTCACCCTTTTTCTGAACAGATGACAGGATCCAGCCAGAAAGGAAAGGAGGGTCATGACAAAGGTTACTGAAAGGCATGCTATGCTTGTGGACTAGGAGGGGTGGGAGTGTGTGTGTGTAGATTAGATTTTCTCCTCCATGTAGGCCTTACCCTGCTTTAGTTCTCACTAAACCCATTGTAGGAGGGCACACATGGCCACTAAAAAGAGAAACTGGATTTTTGACTAGGAGGTTATCAGGACAGTGGCAGGAAGAAGAAGAAAAAGAAAAGAACAGGAAAAGAGGAAAGAGAGACAAGGAAAAAAAGACAAATCTAGGGGTCAAAAGTGAACCAGACCAGAAATTCTTTCACCAGGCTCTTGCATCAAACATGGTGTCTCAAGATATAGTTTCTCAAACCCGGTGAACTTTAAAATGGCATTAGGAGGAATTCCACTATGCTTGGAGTTTGGGGGAATTTATAGTATTCTTGGAAAGGATTTTTAAACATCACTAGTCTGCAAAGAAACAAAACCAACAATCTGATTTACTCTGTACTGTTTGCATATTCCCTCCTATTTATTAATGTAGTCTTACTTTATAAAAACAAAAGAAAACTGCAAAAATTGGGCCTCTATGAATAGCAGTCATTCTGCTTGTGCTATCTCATTTCAACTTTACCATAATCCCTGGGAAGAAGGTGTGGTTACTTCCTGTCACGAAGGAAGAAACCAAAGTTTGGAACAATTAAGAGCTTTCCCCAAAGCACACAGCTGCTCAGAATCAGAATAGGGTTTGAACCCAGGTCTCTGGAAACACAGGCAGAGTCCATGAATTCTTTTATGTCCTTTAATAGGTATCAAATCATTCAGGTGAGAAGTTACAAGTGCAGTACTGATGGCTGAAGATAGAGTCACCATCCTCCCTGTCATAGACTGTCCCACCCTCGTGCCCCAGATACAGAGGGATGTGAATAGAATAACAGATCACACTGCCCTTTGCCCTTGCTTGGCACCATATGTATCTTCTGTCTAATTTCGTTTTACTGATCTGATTCCTCTTAGGCTCTGGGCAAGTAGTCTGGCTTTTATAGCCATGATTATTTATAGTCATGTTTTACTGGACTTGTCATGTAGGAATTTATTCTGAAGATCTCTAACTCCCTTACAAGTGTCAGATAACCCTGTCATGAGATTGGAAGGTATTTTTTCACTGAGAATCAGGTAAGAATTTGATGAAAGGGAAGAGAAAAAAAATTCTACCAAATAAATTTTAGAAGTAAAGATTCGAAGTAAAAAAATAAAATTTTCTTTTGGTGGTTGGATATTGAAATCCTAATTTGGAGCCTGTTTTTCAGGCTACAGATTATGAAAAGTGTGTTGAAAAGATTATGAAAGTGAGTCAACCAACTTCCAGTTGAATGTCATCATAACCTGGGGCAAATCCTTGAACCACAGTTAAAAAAATAAAGGGGTTTAGATCATACAACTCCAGAATATTATGATTTTTAAAAATTTACCTTGTTTATAATTGATCATGCATTTTTTGAGTCCCCAAAATTACTCCAATAAACGTAGGAACCATCCTTTATTCTAGATTTTGTTAATTGAATAACTGTCCAAATCCTCGACTAATTGTACAAAAATCATGAGCCCCTCACCTGTATTTTGGGCTCCTAATTTACCTACAATGGCGTGGATTTGATTATCCTCAGTGTGTCATGGCTGTGTGTGGAAAACAGATGCATTTGGGAGTGTTGAACATGAGATTTAGAGGTAAGGGCAATGATATTTGCTGTTTTGGTAGAAGATTCCAGTAGCATTCTATAGCCTTCTGTGTAGAACAAGCCTCCCTTGGGACCTTTCACCTAATAAAATGGATAGAGCAACCTATCAGGAGGCCGGCCGCCAAGAGTGAGCACAGGTACACAGTAAGTGCAAGGAGCCAAGTTTGCTGCTTTTGGTAGGTAATTCCAACAGCTTTACCCAATACAATGGGGACAGCTGTCAGGCTGAAGTCAGAACACAAGGTTACAGGACATGGCATCTAGGAAGGGATTTAAGGACAGATAGGTTAACATGTCAGCAATAGCTAAAGATCAGAAATAAAGGAGATCTTTTCAGCTGAGTGAAAGGCAGAAGCATAAGGAAGTGTTTAGAACAAACAATTTCCAGTGTAACCTAGAAACATTCTATAGAAGTCATTGAAACTTTACAGTGAAACCACAGTAATTCCATGGCCTCAATTCTTTGTGGGGACTTTGGGTATACATGAGAAACATAACATTTTTACCAAATTGAGCTCAAGATGAGCAACAAGTAATTTAGCACATTGTGGTACATTTATGAATTTCCAAGTATTGCTGAAGCTGGAAGTCCTATATTGACACAGCATATTGCACTGATATTAGAGATGCATGCTTTATCTTTCTTTTGGCAGTCTAGTAAAATGTATATTTATGCTTTTCTTCTTTTTAGTGTAGGAGTCACCAAAGTCATGTACATATTTCTTTAAATTCTGCTGTTTAGAAATATGTTTATCTTACGTTTTTTGCAGTCATTCCCTTTGGAGATTGACCTGAATAATTTTGACATTAAATTTTTCTACTCTTGGTTTGATATTTTTTTAATTAGCATTTTTTCTTCCTCTTTGATTGATCCCATGCCTAGGCAGGTTGTATAGTAGCATATGTGCTAAAACTTGAGGGACATTGTCACTTTGCTTATAGTTGGTCTCAGAGTGTCATATGATAGTCATACTTAAAAAATTAATTAACTTAAAAAATATATTTAGTGGGAATTCTGGTCTTTTGAAAAATCTGACACTCAAGTGAGGCTTGAAATTACTGTTCTGGAATTGTAATGTTGCTTAGTAGTGATCTCGGGAAGGTCTACAGTGCCTGTGGGTACCTCCAGTCATTCTTTTTAAATGAAGAATTGACTGGAATTGAGAGGTATGTTTGTAAAGAAACCTTTACAGGTTGGTGACACTTGTGGGATGAGAACAGGGAGCCATGGATCCATTTGCAGGGAGATCCGACTGCCTACCCATGGAAGGAAGGGGAGGAAGCCTCACACTGCTAACAAGCCATATGGGTGGAGGAATGGTAGAAATTGCTTCCTCGTGAGAGCAAGTGCATGAGGCTTGAAGAAAAAAGTCACATGATTCAGGCAATAGCAAGAAATAGAGGAGTGGCTGGGCCTGCAGTCTCAGCTTCCTAGGAGGGGTTTCCTCTTCTGCACAAGGGGGGACATGGAAGCAGGGAAAGCTGCTGCTCTGTGCTGTAGAAGAAGAGGTGTTTGGGAAGTGAAACTGAGGAGCTATTCCTGTGGCTTGTTTCTGGCACTTGCACAGAACAGCCACACCTACTGGCTTGTTTCAAGCTGCCTGCCTCAGAGTGGGTAGACCAGAAGACTATATTCAGTGAAGGAGGGAACAGCAGAGATGGCAAAAGTTGTGGACAGAAGTAAGCATGTGCTGCTACAATGGGTAGTAGTGGATTCTGGGTGGCAGTAGGGCAGGAGGCCAGAGAGATTCCCACAGCCACCTGGTATCCAGGATAAGGAAGAAAGCAGCTGAGAGACACTCCCTAGGGGCTAATTTAGAGGAGTTGTCATCCAGAGTGAACTCTTTCGTTCCTACTCTCTGTTCTTTAACTATTTCCAGGCCTGGAGAAATGCTTTTATGGGTAAAACAGAATTTGAGAAGAATGAATGGAGAATGGAGGAAGACTTTATACTGAAGAAGAGGTTTTGATATTGATATTTCCTTGATTAGATTGTTATCTACTTTGTACATACATTTGCCAGAAAGTCATTTTAAGAAAAATACAGATAAAAGATAACATTTCCTCCTTTAATCTCATTTCATATTTCAAAAGCATTTTCACATGTACTATATCATGTGTTAAAAAACATGAAATAAGCAAGATTTGTTTTTCTCAAGTTTAGAGACTAAGAAACCAAGGCCAGGATGGTTAAGTTACTGTTCAAGGTTACATAGTCTGTAAGTGAATCAGATTTTGACTCCAGGTCTTATGTTTCTATTTTATTTAATTTTTAAAGTTTGGTTTATACGTTCATATGATTCAAAACCCAAAACTGTAACAACATTAAGTAATCTTTTTCCAAACTTTGTCCCTGTCCATTCTAGTCACTCCCTTTATAAACAAAAGATATCATATATATTAAAAAAAGTTCAATTAGCAGTGTATCCTGAAGAGCTGTCCATGTCCATACTTAGAGAGCTTTCTCCCTGATGTTTATAGCTACATAGTGCTCTCTGAGTGGATGTTCCAACAGTATGTATTACAAATTCACATTTGATGACACTTGGTTGTTTGCTTTGTTATTACAAGCAAGGCTTTAGTAAATAGCCTGGAATATACAGTATTTCATGGATATGCTTCTGTAGGATAATTCCCTAAAGCAAAATGCTGGGTCAAGAGATAAATGCATTTGTAATTAAATAAAAATTGCCAAATTTGTCTTTATAGGAGTTCTGTTCTCACTTGCACCTGTAATGTATAACTATTAGTTTCCCCATAAACTTGCTAACAAATTGGTATTGCCTAACTTTTGAATTTTTGGCAACATGATTGTTCAGTCTGATTGCTTGGTGTAATTTTAATTTGCATTTTTCATATATCCTACAAATTGTAACTATTTTTTTCTCTGTCATTTGTCTTTTTATTTTGCTCATATGGTTCTTTTTGATTTGGTGTTCAGATTTTTATATTTTTTGGTAGTAAAAATGATCAGTTTTTAATCTGTATTCTAGACTTTAAGTTAGAAAAGTCTTCCTTAATCTAAGTATATAAGGAATTCATCCATGTTTTCTTCTAGTAATTTATTTTTGTTTAAATTATAAAACTGCAATTGATACTGAGTTTATCTTGGTATACAGTGTGAGATATGAAACCAACTTTATCTTTTTCCAAATGTTCCAAGACAACCCATTTGCTCTAAGACCATTTATTTTTTAAAAAATCCTTTTCCCACTGGTTTGAGATTAGCTTGCTCATATATTGAATTTATCTAAGGATTTGGGAATATTCTTTTGAAACTGGTTTTCTAATATGCCAACTCCAATAGTGTTTCCTTTTCACCATGCTTCCTTAGCTAAAATAAACTTTGGCTTACTCATCAGTAGCTTTTTATGATACATTTGAATGAAAGAATTAGGAAGGTGATGTGATTATCTTCCACATTAAGAAAATAATATTAAGGAAAGCTATGTATAAGCCCAGAAGAAAGATAATTCTCAAGATATCATTGCTAGAAAATTCCCAAACAACAGGGTTTTCCTTTTATTTCTAAAGATTTCGCCAAGTGATTTCATACTACTCAGGAGGTCTTTCCCCATAAGTGGTCAAACGGAGGAATACATAATACATAAGGGGGGGGAAATGAAAACAAAGAACATACATACCTCTGCAAACTTAAATCTCCTGCTGCTAGTCACTACTCCCCTTAATAGGAAACTACAAAATTTTTGCCATAAAAGAAAAAAAGTAATTCACTTTTTCAAAAAAATTATCAAGCCCAGTAAAAGGTTATATTGCATTCAGATGTCTACAGTTAAACTTATTTTCTGGCAGCAAAGCTTCTTAGAGTAAAGCTTGCTTATTTGTGCAAGAGTTTAGGATAGTTTATTGGCAAGTTCAAAGATATTGTTTCAGTAACTCTACTAGCATAACAAGGTATAAAAATAAGCCCAAAGCCAGTATACATGAGGTCAGTGTGTCCAGCTTAGTAAGTTTCACACCAGAACTATGGGTTTAAATCGCATGTCCTCATTTTCCCATAAAGTTAGCAGAAAATGCAGTGTGAAACCTTTTCAAATGCTTTTTATGGGTACTTCCTTCTTTGAGGTTGCTGTTGCTACTATGGCAAATCTACTGAAGAAGGTGATCATTATTCTCTAGAAAATGTCAATTCCTTGTGTTCCAGTCCTTCTTAAACCAACTCTAATTAAGATCAGCACCAACATTCCCACTGTTGTTCAACGACTGCTCATTTCAAGGGCATATACCACCTCCATGTTGCTAACACCATCTGTCAATTCTCAATTCTCATCTTACTTGGTCTAGAAGCTACATTTGTCATAGTTGATTGCCTGATCCTTGGAACACATACTTTACTTGGTTTCCAGGATGCACACCTTCCTGGTTTGTTCCTATCTCAATGCTACTCCTCTTCAGGCTCCTTTGTCCCGGCCCGCGGGACCTTCTGTTACTTGTGGGGGTCAAGGGGGACCGTGCCTGAAAGAGATGGGCGAGAGAAAGGAACGAGACCAAGCAAATGGTTGTCAAGGTCTACTTTACTTGGATTCTCTGTAGGTTTTGTAAGCATACAGAAACAAGGAAGTAGAAACAGAAAAATAGAGTGGGGTGACGATGAGGCTTGGGTTTGGGGCAATCAGCCCCAATCAGCGTCTTATCGGTATCGAAGCTGTTTGTGACTGATTACCCAACCCCAACCAGGCAGGTGGTCGGAAACAATTGCAGTTAGCACACCCTGGAGCATTTCACGGTCAGCATGTCATGGAGCCCATTCTTTTCGGAGCTATAGCTGGAGGGTGGGGTGCTGTTTTTGTCCTAGGAATTTTCCAGGGCAAGGCCCGCGGGTAGGACAAGTCATAGGGGTGTTGAGGGTCTTAGCTTCTAACACTCCTTTGCTGATTTCTCTTCATTTTCCAAATCTTGAACACTAGGGCATCTGTCTCACAGCCCAATTGTTGACCTTTCCTCCTCACTCTCTGCCTTTACTCCCTTGATGATGGTCTCCACTCTCACCATGTCCACAACCATCTATGCACTCCCTTACAATCCCCAGATTGTCAGAGATCAAAAATGATGATATAACATTAGTAACAAAGACTGCATGGTTGTGGTACTAGTGGAAGGAGAGGCACATTGATCAATCGGACAAAATGAAGAACCTAGAAATAGATCACACAAATATAGCTAATTGATTTTTTCAGTATAAAGGTCCAAAAGCAATTTAATGGAGGAAGAATCATATTCTCAATAAATGGTGCTGGAGCAATTAGGTATCTACCAGCAAAAAAATGAACCTTAACCTAAACCTCACATGTTATACAAAAATTAAAATAGATAGTACATTTAAATGTAAAATGTAAAATCATAAACATTTAGAAGGTAACATATAAGAAAATCTTCAGGACCTAGGTCTTAGTGAAGGTTTCTTAATTATGACAACATAAGTATGATTCATAAAAAAAATAAGCCAGACTTCATCAAAATTAGAAACTTTCACTCTATGAATTCACTATTAAGAAAATAAAAAGATAAGCTACAGGCTGAAAGAAAATATTTGCAAACAATATATCTGATAGAGTACTCATTTAGAATTTATAAAGAACTCACAAAACTGAATATAAAAAATGATAACAAATAATTCAATTATAATGTGGCAAAGACAAGAAGAGAAATTTTGTTGATGAGGGCATAGCATGGAAAATAAGCATATAAAAGGTGTTTTACATCATTAATCATTAGGGAAATGCAAATTAAAGATCATGATGAGATATTAGATATATTACCATGTAACCATTAAAACAGCTAAAAAAATTGTGACAATAACAAATGCTGGCAAGGATGTGGAGAAAGTGGATCTGTCACATATTGCTGGTGGGAATGTAAAATGCTATGACCACTCTTGAGAATAGTTTCACAGTTTCTTAAAAACTAAACCAGGCACAGTGGTGTGTTCCTGTAATCCCAGCTACTCTGGAGGCTGAGGTGGGAAGATCACTTGAGGTGAGGAGTTCCAAACTCCAGGCTGTGCAACATAGCAAGACCACCCCCCCCCAAAAAAAAAACAAAACCACAAGAAAACCCTAAGCCTGTATTTACCATATAATTCAGCAATTACACTCCTGGGAATGTATTGCAATGATATGAAAATGTCATTGCAAAATCCTGTTTACAGTTGTTCATAACAGCTTTATTTGTAATAGCCCCAAACTAGAAACAGCCAAACTGTCTGATAGATGATGGTTAAACAAACTGTGGTATATCCATATAATAGACTATTACTTAGCAATAAAAAGGAATGAATTACTGATACACTCAATTTTGATGGATCTCAAGGACATTATGATGAATAAAAAACCCAATCTCAAGAGAGTACATAATTCCATTTTTATAACATTTTTTAAATGGCAAAATTATAGTGATAGGAAACCAGATTAGTGGCTGCCAGGGGTTAGGAACAGTGTCAAGGAGAAAGTTGAATATGACTATAAAGGAATAGCAAGAGAGAAATCTTTGTGGTGGTGTATCAATATTTCTGTATCTTGATTATGATGGTTTGCACAAATCTATACATGATAAAACAACATAAAACAATACATACATATTATACTAAGATCCAAGTTCTGATTATGATGTTATTCCATAATTATGTGAGGTGTAACCTTTGGGAGAAATTAGGCAAATGGTACATGGTACATGGGGCCTTCCTGTACTTACTTTTGCAGCCTATGGTAATCCAAAGAAAACACAGATGGCAAATGTGTGGAGGTGTGGTGACAATTACTTTTAAAGTTATTTTTTATGGAGGTGAAATCATGCATTAAAATTAATCATTTTAAAGAATAAAACTCAGTGGCATTTAGAGCATTCATAATGTTGTGCAACCATTACTTCTGTCTAGTTCTAAAATATTTTCATCACACCAAAAGGAGACCTTGTGCTAATTAAGAATTCACTCTCTGTTCTCCCTACCAGCAGCCTCTGGCAATTACTAATCTGCTTTCTACCTCTATGGGTTTATCATGTATATTTCATATAAATGGAATCATACAATATGTGAACTCTTGTGTCTGTCTTCTTTCACTCAGGATAACGTTTTCGAGGTTCACCCATGTTGTAGCATGTATCAGTACTTCATTCCTTATTGTGGCTGAATAATATTCCATTGTATGGATGTACCACATTTTGTTTATCTTTTCATTTGTTGATGGCCTTTGGGTTGTTTCCATCTTTTGGCTATTTTAAAAAGTGTTGCTATAAACTTGTGGTGCCAGTTTGATACAGGAAAATAATTTGTTCCCAAACCACATGGTTTGTTGTTCATGGAAGATGTATAATGTAATGTAGGTTTATAATCAATGGGTACAATCAGTAACTCTAAAGCCTCTGTAATTCATTTGGGAAGAGTGACTTTTTACTGATATTTTCTCCATCGCTTCATTCATTCCAGGTGTAAAATCATATATTGGAGCAGTTAAGGGTAAGAATGCAGGCTTCTGCTTATTTTGAGAGAAACAAAAACACTTAATGAGAACAGAGAAAAAATGTCCTCATAACAGCTATGGTTAACTATTTTGTGAGAGTCAACATTGGGCTCATGAATGATCAAGATACAAATATTTTATTCTTTGAAGGCTTTAAAAATATAAATTTGATGGATAAATTACTTCAACAACAAAGCAGTATGAGCTATGGAAGTGCTTAATCTCTTGGGTCCAGTTTATTTAAAATGTGGTAATCTTTGTGTCCTTAAATGCTCCAGAAATTAAATACACAAAATACACAACACTTTAAAGTCACTAAGGTCATTGTTTTATAATCCTAGAATTAAAGAACCCTCCAGAAGTATATCAGGCGTATCCAAGTAACTTAACTCTTTATTTCTCAGTGCTGAATCATTTCAGCTCTTTTCATAGCCTTTTTTCTTGGTTAGCTCTTTCATTTAAGCTATTGGTTCTCAACCATGGCCATGCATTAGAATTACCTGATCCACTTCTACAAATATCAGTGTTTAGGCCATACCTGAGATCAACTGAATGAGAATCTCTAGAGGCAAGCCCATGCATCTTTATTTAATAAAGCTCCCAAGTGATCCTACCATGCTACTTGGATAGGGAGTAATGAATCAAACCAGTGGTTCTCAAACTTGTGTGTCCTGCAAGGCTTGTTAAAAGAAGCTGTGCCCCACACTCAGGTTTCTGAGCTGGGATGAGCCTGGGGTTTTGCATTACAAACAACATTCCAGGTGATGCTATGCTTCCTACCCAGGATCACTTTTGAGAACAAAGAGTTAATTTTGTCCTTTGCTTTCAGTGATGAGGGTACAGATGATTACAGTCGCCATGTAAACACCTTGAATATTCTTTTTATCTGTTGTAGAGAATTTTCTTTAGCATATGAATGAGGATGATTGGGCCCTTGAATCAGATGGCATGGTTAAAATGCCACTACTTCTGTATAATGTTAGGCAAGTTTCTTATTTCTAAACCTTCAGTCTCTTCATCTGTAAAATGGGTATGATATGCTTGTTTTAAAGGTTAAATTCAATAATGCATGTAAAGCAAATGACATACAGTCAATATACTATAATTATTAACTTTTTTGGGTAGCTTCCATTTTCAACTCTTACAACTTTAATTTAATTGGTTGTCATGTTCTGTGATTCTTATTGGGTTAACAAATGGGGAAATGAATATTAAAATAAAGAAGATAATTTGGGAATCCAATGAGCAGGTGTTTAAAACTGATTGAGGAGTTGGGTTTGTGTTAATGTAATGGCTGAAAGCTTCAGGTCTAGAGTCAGAAAATCCTGGGTTTGAGTCTTTCTTGAAACTTCTCTAAATGTGTTTTTTCTTCTGTAAAGTAACAAACAATAATAAAAGTTCCTACATATTGGGTTGTTGTGATGATTGTAATAGATGAGATAATGCAAGCACCGTGCTTAGCATAGTCCTGGACATATCATAGGTACTCAATAAACATTAGCTGTTAATAAGCTGAGGGCAATTGATTCCTAACTATTCCTTTAAATATTAACTTCCCTTTCCCTCTTTGAACTGATATGTTTTTATGGCTTTCTAAGGGATGTCAGGAAGGAATATAAATTCTCCAAAGAGAATGCAACTCTTAAGAATAAATTTGTTTACTGTTTCCTGAATACTCTTCCAAATGAAAGACTAAAAAGGAGTGCAGATTTACTCTTCAGACACTAAGTAACTTCACTGTTCTTTCCACAGCAGAATCAGGAGAAGAACTATTGAAATTCCTGGTCAATCATTAGTTCCAATCTCAGATCTTCAGCTGGGCATTTTTGTTATTGGAGAGCATTGCAGATAGGGTTGCTGCTAGTCCCTGTGATTGAATCCCCTAGGTGAGACCTAGGGAAGTTCTTCACATGCTCTCTGACAGCAGAAGTATGGAAACCTCTATGTCAAAAGCATTTTTTGTTGTTTTGTTTTTTGTGTGTTTATTTCTTATTTGGCTACAGAATAGAACCAATTCCCAAACTCTGGACATGATGCAAACTAATATTGAAGGGCCACAACTAAAAGCAGTCTTTTCCATATATATATAGACAGGAGGAATTGTTTCATTCATTTTATAAGAGGTGATGAATCTGCTCTTGATAACACTAAGTGATTTTTCCCAAAGTATGGTACATGTTCCCCTGGGACATGAAATATTGGGTGGGTGGTGCATCGATCATTTTCACCTTCTGTATTTATTTTAACATACATTAGGAAAAAACACAAGTGCTTTGTTTTCCAGATACTATTGTTTAGGGTAAATCTAAGATATGTATAAGGCTTAAAATTGAATAGAGGGAACAATATAGGTATACAATAGTACAAGAGGCATGGAAAATACCATTAACGTAGCGTGAACATAATACAAATTTGGGAAACATTTTGCAAAATGTATAGGCTGTTTATTATCTCTCAGGCTAAAAGTGGATCCATATGTATATATCACAAGAAGAAGGGACAATTAACTATGGAGAACAATGTGGCTATCACAGTCATTTTCAGTTATTTGGAAAGTCATGGTTGTTTTCTATTCTAGTCTTTCTTTAATTGCCACAATTCTCCCTTTAAAGATTTTTACTAATTAGAAAAATCAAGAGGAAAGAACTAAGACACATATTCACTAGAAAAGAAAGTGTAAACTTTTCAGATTTAATGGGTCCTTTGTTTAAGGTTATATCGTTAAAAGGACCAGTCTTTGCTGGTCGATTTATGAACTAAGAACATGGTTAAAACAATCATATATTTTTAAATGTTTTGTATACCACTGGAATTTATTTTCTAATTTAAATTGCCAAATTCCTAATCTGATTAGAGCCTGAGGGGGAGTAAAATTGACTTTGGAAAAAAATAAATAAAATAAGGTTTCCTTTTCTTATGCACAAGTCATACTGAACTACATGTTTCCTATAAGATTATTAGTAGAATGTTTGAGTTCAGTTTTGTTGTATCAGAGGCAAATACATTATCTCCCAGGAAACAGAATGGAATGATATATGCCACAAGTCTAATTGTAAAAGACGTTCTTGAAAATAAGGTCATTTAGTTGGATTGGCTGGAAATGAGTTGGAAAACAAGTCATGGTGATGAAGCCAAAAATGGTATCCACATTGCTCCTATGTCTCCTAGGGCATAAAATTCTGATTACCAGATGTGATTGGTTTACATGTGTTTGCCCTACTAGATGTTTCTATGGCCTCAGTACCAAAAGTAGTACATTCTTACTAAATTTTCACAACTTGTTTCATTTATTCAGCAGATATTTATTTAGCATCAGTGATGTGCCAGGCACTCACTGCTGTAGGTACTAGGAGGGTACAGCAGTGAGGAAGAACACTGAAATCCCTGTCCTCAAGGAAACTGGGCCGTTTCCCTGAATATTATTGTACACCTGGTCATCCTGCCATTATAAAACATGCTTCTTAAATTTGTGACTTTTTAAAGAGGTACAAAAAATGATTTTAAACATTTGGGAGGGCAAAATGATTGGAAATGGAATTAGGTAAACATACTTATAAAATTCATTTAAACAAGATACAAAGTAGGAGCATTTTGAGCACATTTAGAAAAAAAAACTAACATTAAGAGTACTTGATACAACATAGACAATGTGCTCAGTACTTTGTATCCATTATTTTATTTAATCTTTACAATACCCTTATAAAATTAGTGCTGTTATTAATGTTACCATCCTTATTTTACAGATGAGGAAACTGAGCTTTGAATAATTAACTGTCTTGTTTAATGTCATCCAACATGTAATAGCATAGACAAGAAATAACAAAACAGAACAAAACAAAAACAAAGCAATCTGTCTCCCACCTTAACCATTATGGACCAGGTCATCTAATCTAGCAGGAGGAATGAGAGATAAAACAGTTTTACCTGAATTATCAGAATTAAGATTAGATTAATAGAGAGTATGAAAATAAGACCAAAAGAGGAAAAGCAATCAATTCTAGAGAAAATATTATTTCCATAATACTTTTTAATCTGAGTTTACAATGCTTGTGAGTGATCCTTTTTTCACTCATGAGTAGAGGCTGTCACAGCTCTCTGATTACAACATAGTTTTTTCCCTGGACAGAAAGTCCTACATTATTGAGTTACTTACTGCTCAGTGGAGAGCAGTTTTCAGCTTTGGCTATAAGGACTAGCCACCATCTAAGTCCCATTAGGTACCATGACCCATCAGTTGATAATTCCAGCCATTCCTTGAAATTATTTGTTCTTTTCAAGAGTTTCTGGGAACATGTAAAATGCATGTTCTTTCTGAAGTAGGAAAAATTGACACAGAGAGGCCTTTGCTTTTTTCTCTCATCTAAGAATTAAGACTCCTGTAGGGAAAGGGGGAAGAAAGGTGGCAGTTAGTAAACGCAAAGTGGTTTATATACTTTTTCGCCAAATAAAACCTCTTCTCCCTGGCTCTCCAATGGCGATCTTCCTCTCTTCTGGTATGAGGGGAATTTTGGCATCTGTATTTCTGCTTGGTACAGTCCCCAGCTGTTTATTTTCTTTTCTGGCTTGTATGTTTGTAGAAGTTATCTCCATTGTAGAATTAACAGGTAATCTTACACTGGAAGGTATTCCTGAGATGTTTCTTGAATGGTTTTTCAACCATGTCAATGCCCAAAGGTGGCTGGGAGTGTTAGGTGTTATTTCACTCCCACTGCTGGGATTCACTCTGGAACCTAGGGGTCCTGAGTGCCCCATGTGACTTGCCAGAAAGTGATGTCTCAGGGCCTGTCAGGACCAGTACCTGAAAATCTCCAAGGGAATAGTTGATGCTTCTGTGTCTTCACATCTCATTCTAAGAATTAAAGTGAGTGAATCAGTCAGACAGTCATCTTCATGACCAATATTGATCAAGTGCCAGGAAATTTATCCTCAGTGCCAGGAAAAGGGGAGACAGCAATCAATAAGGCAGACACAGTCCTAGCCCTTGGGGCCCTGCTCTAGTGTGAAAAACCAGCATGAAATAAATGACTTTAATTGTATTCACATTACTAGTCTATGTCATCCACCTGTTTCCAAGTATGGAGCAAGGACCAAAGGTTCTTCTCATTCACCCTTAAGAAGTTGTTTGCTCCAAAACACATATTTTACTGAAAAAGATAAGAGGGGTTTTATCTCACAGGAAACACAGTTTCACTCCAAACCTCCCTACGTGATATATCTTCCCATGTCTCTTGCGGACACACACAATTTCTCTCTTTTTCAACCCTTTTCCCATAGACCCTCTAAACCTCTTTAGCTCCAGTCCTCCATTTCCAGGTCTTTCCCTGAGTCTCTCAATCCCTTCTGTCATTTCTTAGATAGAATAAATTAATTATGTCTCAGCTGCTTCCAACTTGCATAGCTATAGTTAAAAAACTTAGCAAGCAAGACACCCACCAATTACCAGGAATTTTTCTCCTGGAAAGGTAGGGGAATATTTATATAATAATTTTTATTTTCCTCACCTACCTGTGTGTCTTCTTGTGTTTGGGGTTTAGCCCCTGTGATATTCCCATCTGTGTGGATATCTTTGCTGCCTACAGAGTTGAGTGAAGGGATCTTGGCTCTACTTCCCGGGATGATAACTGTGTGGCCTCCTTTTAGATAGAGCTGCCACTTCCATAGCTCTCCTAATAGTCTTGATGCCCCCAAAAGTGCCACAGCAGAGCCACAGAGTATGGGACCCACATCATGCTGAACCACATTGTGTTTGTACACGGGACAGGAGGAGACTCTCCCACCCCCTTTTACCTCACAGGGGGTGGTATGAATACCAGAGGCATGCTTCCTTGTATTTCATAGTTTGGTGTTTTGAGAAATAAACTCTTTTTTATTTTATATAGTTTAATTTTATTTTAGAGCAGGGATGATAATCAAGATATATAATGGGTGCTATGGCATAAGACCAACCATTGATAATGGACCCAACGTATAACCTGATCAATCAGATTGGTTATTGGTAAGCAGACGGGACAACCATATTGGTGCATTCTGGCTTAATATTAGTCCCGTTTTGGAAGATCATCACATTAATCTATAAAAGTCATGGACAGAGGAAGGAGGGCACCAATATTAGTTATACTTGGTATGTTGTTACTTAAATTCTAAGAAATGTTTTCTCCCTGTTTCCTAAACTGAAGAATTGTTGTTAGCAATAGTAGGATATGAATGTGAGCCTCAGAGTTAAATGGATGGAGGATCAAATTCCTGCCCTGCCACTTAAGAAATCCTAGATCTTGGGCAATTAACCTCTATGTGCCCCAGTTTTCTCATCTGCAAAATGGGAATAATAATATATGCTATAATATAAGTATATAATTATGAGGGTTTTATAAACATTAAGAAAACTATTTGTTAAGGATTAAATAATACTATGTACTATTATTGTACTATGTTCTTGTGTCTAACTCATTCTTTAGAATAAGTTGTGCTTTTTCCCCCAGTTCTTTATACCTATGAATTCTAGCTAGCTCAACAAATGTAAGGGATGTAGCCAGTCATGTAGTAGCCAGATACAGAATCAGGAAGTTGCACCAATTAAGTAATTAATTAGCTCATTCACTGATTTGTTTATTCTTTCATTCCTGCAAACAAAGTGTGTAGCTAGTGTTAGGTAATCAATAATGAAAAGAGGAGATCACTTTAGGAGCTTACAGCTAAAGGGAGAGACAGACCCAAAAAAGAAACAATTAAAAAGAAGTGAGAAGTGCTGTTTTAGGGAAGGTTTTTGAAATTCAACAGATAAAGCCACTTATCAGGCCTTGAGAAATTAGGAAAGCTTTACCAAAGAAGTAACAAAGACTGGTTCTTAAGTCATTAAGTTTTGGTATAAATGGTTCTTGATCCCATTGAAATTTCTGAGCAAGTGGAACATTTAGTAGGACTGTTTGTAGATATGAGACCAGAACCTTAGGGCCTACATTTCCTTATTGCAGAGTTCTAGTAATGCAAATTTATACAAAGCTTTCAAGATCAAGCTACCTCAGAATTCAATTGAATAGAATTATTTAGTGTTTTTAGAAATTTTTTACCTTTTTTAGAGGTGTGGTGGAAGAATTTTTTAATAAAACATTGGCCTGTTCTTCATAGTGTTCCCTAAATTTTAACATCTTATAAATTGTGCACCATTTCTGAATAACCAGCAACCACCAAGAGTGTGGTTATCTTTTAAGTTCATGGCCCTGAAAGCATATTATCTTGAGTGTGTAAAGATCCTTAAATGTATCTACTGTCTCTCAGCTGGAGTTCTAAAAACATAGGATCAATTTTGCACATTTCTGTTTTCTAATTACTTAAGACTGATCTTCAGTCATTTTTTTCCTGATTGACACCAGTACTTCCAGTGTTATGATTTCTGGTTGTTTTTGTTTTTCTGGAAAAAAAATAATTAGTTTCTATCTTTTTTTCCTCTCTCTTTCTCCCCTCCTCTTCCCCCACCCCCAGCTCTCTTTTTTAAACTTGCAGTTCAGCCTTCTTCTTAATTGTCTACTTTTCCCTCAAGAAATTATGTATTCCTTCTTTTCATTTATTCAAGTTGGAAGAATTCATGTGGACAAGCACACATAGACACATACAGACACATAAGTGGAGGAACATATTTTTAACAGTCTCGGCTATTTGAAAACACAGGAGCACTTTAATGGAGACCTTACCCTTCATCTATTAGTCTTCTGCCAGTTTTCTGCTGTATTTAGTTCTTAAAAAAATACTTATAGGTGTCAGTTTTGGACTCTCTTCTTTCCATGGATAATTTTCAAATCCAGCAATGTTGGAAAGTGTTCTTAGACAATCTGTGCTTTGCCAGTCCACTTAATCCTTGTGACTGTGGTGTATGGGTTACCTGTCTCTTTGTGTGTGTGTGTGCATGTGTGGAGGGAAAGGATTAAATCACGTTGGAGGTGTAAACGGGCTTTCAGTACCCTTTTTTTCCTAGGTACCATCACTCACTCTGTTTTAGGACTGTAAATCAACATATCTGGAGACCTTTAGAAATTGCTTTTATTCCTTGCAGAAATTTTTCAAAGACAGGCTGGCCTGGTGGTTAGAAACATAGGCTCTGAGTCAGTTTGCCTGAGTTCACATACTGGCATCATCACTTGCTAGCTATGTGAATTATGACCAGGTAGCCTTTCTGTGACTCAGTTTTCCCATTGATAAAATGAGGTTAAACATAATACTCATGTCTTAGGTTTGTTGTAATGATTAAATGAGATAGTGTGTGGTGCTTAACCAAGCAAGTAGTAAGCTCTCAATAAGTGTCATTATTATTGTTACACAGAAGTGACATATCACTCAACAGGGAGACATGCAATAGTATAAGAGGAGGCTGCAAAAGTGGTTTAAAGAATTTTTTTTTTTGCTTTGTTTGGCATAATTTGCTTCCATATCTGTCCAATCAGAAATTTTTTATTTGGTGTAGAAAGAGCTGATGCATCTCTGCACGTTTTTTTTCCCCTCAAGTAAATCACAATCTTTCTGGAATTTGTTTTGACCTCTCCTCTAACTTCTCCCTAAACGTCCATCTCTAACCACTACTGACCGTCACCCACTGCCCTGCTCCCATTCCAGGACATGGGGGATGACATCTGTGGCTTCTGTTTTTACACTATGTCTGCAGTTGAGAGGCTCCATTGCCTAAAATCTCTCCAGTTCCTGATGAAAACTCCTGCTTATAATTCATGTTTTCTGCACACATCTAGTAAAGATCTCAAACCTGTACCCTAAGTTCTGTAATTATCACCTGTTCTTTATATTTTGGTGGTCCCTTTGTTCAAATGTTTATACTGTGCTTAAAGGAAATCACCTTCTGATCATTTTTCCTTCTGTCTTATTAGAACCACATAGATGTCTGCTGTACAGCACATTGCCGGCTGTTGGCACACCTGGTATATGGTTGTTCTCAGATGGTTTGTCTATGCAGCCACAGGAGGATTTATATGGAACTTCCACACCAGTGTTAAAGATAGCCATAGCAATACTAAAGAGGTTCTTGTGAAATGTATGATTAGGATGCACCACAGGAATTAATAATTCTGAGGCCACTGTTTTAAATCGTAACCACATTGTTTTTGTAGGGAAGTTGCTCAGTTTATATACACAGAACATGAAGAGCTGCATTCTGATCAGGGCACCAGTTTCATTTAAGATCTATATCCTAAAAGGTACCTGGATAATTCTATTTAACATCCATATGCTATATTGCTGTGAATGACAAATTAAGGTAATTTTCTTGCTAATTTTATCCTCTCTGATTATTTTTTCTAACTCTTAAAAGTCTAAGTGAATACAGTGAAAGAATACCATCTCTAAAAATGGTTTTAATATATTTTTCCTTAAAGTCAAGATTAAATTTTTTGAAGAAATTTATCAAAAATAATTTTTGAAGATTTATCATTCACTCTCAAAAATAATTTTATTGGACATTATGCCAATTTTCTTCTTAGGGTTCCTCAATTAAATAGTGACTTTGAAAACATTCTGCTAGTTTGCTGGATTTTAGTAGGTCAGCATGCACACCAAACGTGTATTAAGGTGGACTGCTCTATTTATTGATTTTCCATGAATCTGCTAAAGGCTCAAGGCAATTGTCTGCCAAAGGGGCGGCGGGAGGGCCATACATGATCGAGGTCATGCGCATCTAGCCAATTTGTAAGACGATCCCGCCGCCCTAAGCCATCAGCAATCCTTCGCATAGGGGCACACTCATGCATTCCTGTCAAGTCATCTTGTGAAAGGCTGCCTGCTTCCAGCTTGGCTTGGATGTGCAACCTTAATAAAACTCACTGAGGTCTGGGAGAAAATAGCAGATCTGCAGCAGATAGGGTAGAGGAAAGGGTCTAGAATATGTACACGCAGCTGACTCAGGCAGGCTCCAAGCTGAACGGTTACACAGAAAGGAAACAATAAATCTCAGCTACTATGCAATAAATATCTCAAGTTTTAACGAAGGAAACTACAATTACAGTGAAATAAAAAAAATAACATTTTAGAACAAAGCTAACAAATGGCTAGTTTTCTATGATTCTTCTTCAAACGCTTTCTTTGAGGGGGAAAAAGTCAAACAAACAAGCCGTTTTACCTGAAATAAAGAACTAGTTTAAAGGTCAGAAGAAAGGAGCAAGTTTTGCGAGAGGCACGGAAGCAGAGTGCGGGCAGTACAATGACAGTTTTCCTTTCCTTTGCTTTCCTCGCTGCCATTCTGACTCACATAGGGTGCAGCAACCAGCGCCGAAGTCCAGAAAACGGTGGGAGAAGATACAACCGGATTCAACATGGGCAATGTGCCTACACTTTCATTCTTCCAGAACACGATGGGAACTGTCGTGAGAGTACGACAGACCAGTACAACACAAATGCCCTGCAGAGAGATGCTCCACACGTGGAACCGGATTTCTCTTCCCAGAAACTTCAACATCTGGAGCATGTGATGGAAAATTATACTCAGTGGCTGCAAAAAGTAAGTCATTGCTTTCAGTTTCTAATTGCACGGAGCCTTTTCCGTTCTTGCACTGCAGCTAACTTAGAGTTCCTTAGAGGGCATTTGTATGTTTACCTTTTGCTCCAGGGGGGCAGTGTTTGCAAATGCAAAACTGCTTTCTCAGTTTGACTTCTTTGGTAAGCCAACGTTTTTAGGCTTGTGCAAACCTATGAATGTATGATAGCACTCCATTTGTGTATCTAGCACTGGCAAATTTTATGACATTTCTAGTTTTCTCTTTTTTGAAGCTTGAATATTCTGCTTATCAAAACTCAACTTTAAAAAAGAAAGCATGTACATATTAAGCAAGTTAGTGAAAAAAAGAAAATAATAATGACAATACCAATTTAAGATCAAATCTTCTGCAACAGGAAATTTTTATAGCTAGGATGGAAAATCATCACAAAATATTTTTTCAACCTTTTGTCAAATTAACATGAAGTGAGAATAAATATAAACTATAATATTTGGGTGGGTAGAGAAATTGTGTATGTCAGTAAAGGGAACTGTTAATTTCAGCAAGTTATAGCATAGTAGAGGACTGATTCGTCATACACATCTTCTGTCCTTGAGAAAAAATAAAGAAGATGAATTTTAATGTTAACTTACAGGAAAAGGGTTTGCCCACTATGAGAGGAGAAATAGAGCCAGTGCTGGCTCCTTCATTCAGGAGGACATGCACCTGCGGATTTGGGCTGAATGTAACTTGTGGGCTCTGCCATATTCCTGAAATATCTCCTTTCTCAGGACATGGTAGTTAGAGAGAACAGTACCTGGGGAGTCTAAGTAGCCATGTCACTTGATAAGTGTTAATGTTGAGTATGCATTTAATCCCAATTTAAATAAATCAAATTGAACATTTTATTCAGCTATTTATCTATAAATAATTTAAAAGTTTTTGTTGAAGATATGCCTATTATATTATGAACACATTTCTGCAGTCCATTCTCTCTTTGTTATCCCTTTAATTCTGTAACAGATAAGCAGCAGATAATAACTGTATTCAACTGACTCTGCTACTAGAAGGGAGGCAATGTCCTTGTTTGTGAAAATCTTTTCCCTCAAGACCTTAACTAATAGATTCACTTGGTGCATATAGTTAGGAATGTAATTAGGCTTCTTTAAGTTAGTCTGTTAACCAACCAAACCCTTTAGGAAGATAAAAGATAGGGAAAGGACAAATGTTCTTTTTTGTTCCTGTGTGGTCACTCTCACTTAGGTCACCGCCTGCTGAATCATGCCAAGTAATAGTTATTCTACTTTTGTCCACTAGGGACTGAACTAAGATCACTGTTATTTTATTTGCTATATTAACTGGAACTTAGTAGTTCCGCAGTTTCCAAAATTGGAATTGTAGTTGGTCTTTCTATTACCACAGATCTGTTATAGGTTATTGATAGGTAGGCAGAAGAATAGAAAGCAAATGAAATTCTGTAGTTTTTTGAAAATTGTAGCTTAAGTTTCAGGTACTACTTATGGTAGTACTTTAAAATAGGATATCTGTTTTTTTTTTTTTTTCCTTTTATAAAACTTATTCCCATAGTAAACAAATGAATTTAGTTAAATAGTTTATTATTTTCATTATACCATCCATATATTTTTAATGAGAATTCAATCATTATGAATTAGTCTGGATTCTTTGAGGGGAATGGGGAAGGATGTTTAATCCCAAATTTTCCTGAATGACCTATTCTACCAAAAATGTAATGTTTTGTTTGCTTAAAACATATAATCAAAATAGTAACTCAAACATAGTAATGCATATTTTTTGTTGCTATGCAATTATTCAACAGTGACAGGGTAAACACACAATTCTGCTGGACTTAAATCATGTACATGTTTCATATGTTAATTTATTTTGTGAAATAAATTTGATTCTTGTTTGTATTGTTTTTGGTCAATGATTATGGGATAGCTTTCAGATTATAGCCAAGAATAACTATTAAAATGTTCTTTTGTTACATTGACCCTTTCAAGTGTGAAAATTAAGCTGAATATATGCTGAAAATGTCCCTGTTGGTATGAGTCAGAGCAGTTTGGCTTGACTATTGTCAGTTTAAATTTGCATATCTTTTGTCATCGTTAATGTGATTGGTTGGAGGATCAAGAAACCAAATAAACCTATTGAGCAGAGAACTTGCTAAAGGCTCTCATAGTTTCCCTTAATTAGAAGGAATTAGAGGTTTTCGTCACTCCAAATTCTAAACTTCATGTGATATTTTTATTTTGATAATTGAAATGGAAATCTTTATACTGTAACCATTTGTCATGCTTAATACTGCAATTTGTACTACTTGTATTTTGATTCCAAATAGTTGCTATAGGAAGAAGCAATCCACTGCAGAAACTGAGGTTACTGGGGTATGTAAATGAAATTAATTCATCCATTTATACAACAAAGTAATTAATTAAAGCACAGTGATTATTATGCAGCTCATGGCATCACTGTCAGGAAAGTTTTTGATGCAGAATAAATGTGTGTTATCAACGCTGGTTGAAGCTAGATGATAATTATGTTAATCCGTTCCCTTCCCTGGAGATTGGTAAACTGGAGTCTTTTTAACATTCTTCACAAGGCACTGGCCTTCACTAGAAGTAACTTTCTGCAACTTACACTCTCAAACCTCATTCCTCAGCTTTTCTGGTTCTTGCAAGTGAACAGGATGAGAAGCAAGGTACGGTATGCAAGGCAACAAATGATTTCTTGGTCACCAGAAGTACTGGAACTATTATGGCACTGATTTCTCGATGTGTTGGATTTAATTCAATTTTCTATGATAACTTGTTGATCAATATGAGGTAGGTTGATAGCATCATCCTGACTTATCAGACGAGGAGGAGTAGTCTACATACCATGCCCAATATCATAGTTTTACTGGATAAAACACCTGGGTATGTGTCTGGGTTTGACTCTTTTCTATCATATAGCTCTTTTTAGAATTATTTGACAAGTCATACCAAATACCTGAGGGTGACCAGATCTTGGGTAAGTACAAATAAATACAACTGGTCTTTTGTGTCTTCTCTACTTTCTTAAATCCCTTCCTACCTTCCTATGACAGAGAAATGTACTGGCTAACATCTAGCCCCCATCCTGTGCTTCTTAAACTATTGTTTTCTGTCTCCCACATCTCAAAAGTTCATAAAGATGTACATTTAAAAGATTTAGATTTAAATATATATAGTATTCTAGGATTTGGGGAATCCTTAGAAGGTCTGTTTTGTTTTTGCCCAATGATGCCCTTTTTTTTTTTTTTTTGGTTGAAAGTATAAGTAAATTGAGTAAAAAATATGCCTTGTAACAGAGAATGAGAATCTATCTACTATAAATATTAGATATTATTAATAGTTAACATTGATTATTAGTGGAAACTGTAGTTGTGAATTAACATACAAAATATTTTAAGAATTGAAAATCTTTTATTGGAATGTTTGGCTAAGTTTTTCTATTGACAGCATTTTTTGACTAAGGACATCCTCTATTTGCATATTATATTCGTTGCTTCACACAGTTAAGATTTGGGATGCTATTACCTGAAACACATTGATATTGATTTTTAAACTCATATATTACATATATTAACATCCACTAGAATGTCACCTCCATGAGGCCAGTGACCTTGAGTGTTTGTCCACTGCCATATCCCCAAGGCCTAGAATAGTATATGGCATATATATACAAAATGATATACAAAAATGTTTGTTAAATGAATAAATGAATGCATTAGCTATTGTAATCTATACTTTACTGTCCACCATTAACACTTTGTTTGGGGTATATGCCTTACTTCCTAAATAGATTGTAAGTTGTGATATAGGCAAGGACTACACTCTATGGTTATTTTTATCATAATATGAATTAAAACAATATTGGGTCCAGAGCAGGAGAGTATTAAGTATTCAAATCATTTTTAGCCAATGATCTGAGATCTCAAAAACTTCTATATTCACTCTATTTTGTCCTCTTAATTATTCTTTAAGGATCAGCTTTGTGGCCAGTTTCTCCAGGAAATCTACTCACACTCTACTTCTCCTCTCAGGCTGTTCTTCAGTATCATCCTAGTACATTGCCTGTACTGTGTTTAGCACTGTACTTCTATTTTGCTGTGGTGGTGGTTGTTTTAATTATTTGTTTATGGGTCTGTTTTTTACCTAGACTGTGACTTCATCAAGTATAGTGAATGTCCCTTATCCATCTTTATATTTCTGAACATGTTTATTAAGTGTCTGAGTAAATATCTCTGTTATCATCATAATAAAAAGTATTTTTAAAAATCAAATGCTCCATTGTGTGGAGCTGAGTATAAAATAAAACAAATTAAGGGACCTTGTAACTACTTAAAGATGCTAAAAATTTGCTTAAATGTTAGTGCCAGCTTACTTGAAGGTCAGCTAGATCTTCCTTTGTACAAGAATTCTTTGTACTTCCATAAGCACAAGAATTTAGTATTTTCAGACCAGTAGGGAGCCATTAACTGCATACATTTATGGCATATATTCATATATAATATGTGCATATGTGTATATATATATATATATGTATATATATATATATGTATGTAACTAGAACTCACTTCTCACCTGTGTATTGTTGTTTTGGTGGCTAGAGGTGACTGTGAAATACTATGTCAGTGTGGATGCTCTTTTATATTATTTTCACAGGTATGAAATGTGTAGACAGTTAATAAATATGTTTTTAATAATTTGTCACTAAACTTGAAGAAATATACACACATAATTTATGCACAGAGATTGGGATAAATGGCAATTGCCAAGAAATGTTAAAGGAATAACTGTCTTTTAAATCAAGCTGTAGAAATGTCCCCACCAACTTCATTTGAAGAATACACTGTGATTTTCAAGCCAAGTAGGAGCCATCAGAATCTGTGTTAACTTTTCAACCAATAGTTAGGTATTATTATTTGCTTGTTACATTTTAGAATCAAAAGATCCAATAAGGAATATAAACCTTTTCAGTCCCAGAAGCTAGGCAATTAGAATTATAACAGCCTTTGGCAAGCTTCGCCCTAAACTGTCTTCATTGATGGATCTCATGTTTTGAGACAGCCAGTGGATCCTTTTCTATGGGTGTTTGGAGTCTTTCCTCATCCCGACTTTGAATTTTTTTTGAATAGCACTCATCTGATGGTGAAATTATTGGTTTAATGTACTTTAAATGAGGGTCATTTTCTTCCTTTAAAGTCCTCCTACAGTGTCTCGTTATATAAGAATAAAATCTGAATTTCTTACCCCGAAGACGTGTATGATCTGCCCCCACGCCCCTCTCTGGCCTCATCATTTACTACCTTCAAAGGACATTGCAGACACTCAAATGACTTTGGCCTTCTTGTTTCCCCAACAGACAAGCTCATTCCTGCCTCTGGGACTTTATAAGCTGTTTATTTATCTTGGAAAGTTCTTCCCTGGGATCTTGATATGGATAATTCTTTCTCTTCATTCAGATCTTCCAGTGTTTTACTTAGAAGTCTTCTCAGAAAGTCTTCTCTAAGCGCCATTACCTACCACCTTCCCCACTTTGCTTAGTGATTTCCTATCATATTATATTGTTTTATTTCTTCATGGCATTTACCACCATGAGATGTTACACTCCTCATTGTTTGTCAGATTGTTTATTCTGTCTCCCCCTACTAAGAATACAAACTTCACTAGAGTAGGGTCCTTGTCTATCTTGTTGATGTGGTGCACTGTACACCTAGAAGACTACATGGCTCATAGTACAACCTCAATAAATGTTGCAAAATGAGTGACTCTGTATTCTCACATACACTATGCTCTATGAGGTAAACCCTGTACCTGTCTTGTTCACCAGTTTTTATTTATATTATTTATTATTTTTGGTAGCAGATTGACTTTTCTAGCACAATGCCTAGAACATAGTTGGCAGAGAATACTATTTTTTTTTTATGATTAGAGAAATTAATGTAGTCCATGGGCAGATTTAGACTATAATTAAATATATGTGAAAATGAGACTCAACGATATTCCATACATTACCCTTTTAACTATGTAATAGTAGAAATTTGTATTAATAATTCTGAATTTCCATCCTCTCTAGCAAGAGTCAGCAAATTATGGCCATTGGGCCAAATCCTTCCTGCCACCTGTGTTTGTAAATAAAGTTTTAATGGAAAGCAACCACACCCATTCCTTTTTACATTGTCTCTGCATTTGTAAATAAAGTTTTATTGGACAAGAGCCACACCCATTTGTTTATGTGTTGTCTATGGCTGCTTTCCTCTGAGGAAAGCAGAGTTGAGGAGTTGCAACAGAGATCAAATGGCCCATAAAGCCTAAAATATTTAATATCCGGCCCTTTTCAAAAAGTTTGCGGAACTTTATTGCAAGAGGAATTAGTATTAATACTGGGACCATTGCAAGGTAAATTGTGAGGTTTGTGGTGTGGGAAAAAGATTGCCCTCCAGGAGGCCCAGTAATCTACAGGTCCATGCCAGTTGGCAGAGAGCCTGACTAAGCCATTTCTTGGCTTGGTGTCTTGACATGCTGTGAGGTGACATTTTAGAGTACAGGCAAGGAAATTTCAAGTCTTTTCTTTCCCTTACCCATCATGACATGAACAGGGAACTATTCCCAAAGCAGATACATGTCAGAAAAGAAAAAGCACCTGAATAGCAATACAGATCAGCAGCCTTTGCATAAACAAGTCTGGGCCACAGGGTCCTCTGGTTTATGTGCCCTGCTTCCTCCTGTGGGTTGTGGCGTTAGGGAGAATGTTGACAAAACACTGGAAGCATTCTCTTTTCTTAGAAATGGGACTTTAGCTCAGCCTCCTGCATTCAGTCTATTTAGAAACCTTTCTCCCCTGTCATGTGTTTCCCATATAAACGTTAGAATGTTCTCACTTGTGTAGATGATGAGAGGGGAGGAGCAACAAGTGGGTTGCTCAGCTACAAAATACAGAGTTTTATTAGCCCCTATGCTATAATTTGCTAATTAAGGAGGTTTTGTTTTCATTCTGCCATAGCTTTGTCTCTGTGTGGAAGCATTAGCAGCCTTTTCCTGGATCTTGTCGTCTTCTTTTCTCCCCACCACCCCCTTTTTTCATACCACAAGCTATATTGTGTCATTTGCTCAGATGCACAACTCTAATTACATTCTGAGTCATCCTCGACTTTTGTTCCAATACAAGATTATCTTTTGCGGTGAAGTTGGGAAATTCCAAACCCCCTTTGGTTTTGGCCTCATAGTCTGAAAGAGGGAGGGCATCTTAGTGTTTAAATCTTTTTACAATGTATACAAAAGATGTGCCCCTCTCTTATCAAAGAGGTTTGTAAAGAATGAGGCTCTCTGTGAATTATCTTCTCTTTATATTTAGATTCTATTTACATCTAGGGTCTGTACCTGAACACTCTGTTCTAATTATTATATAGAAATAGTTAAAGTGAGAGGTTTTTAGGGTTGTTTGGTCTTAGGCATCTACCTAAATTGCCTGAGTTTCTTCCATCAAACAAAGAAAAAGGTAAATTTTAACAGAGAAAGTGATGTAAAACATACAAAGCCAGATGCACCCTTATTGGTAGCTAATAATTTCATTGATAATGCATTTAGGCTTTTGCAGATCTTTTCTTTTGTCAGTGAGTATTGAAAGTGTAGAGTAAGGTAAATGTTATTTGTTTATCCTATGACCTATATTACATAATATATGCAGATCACTTATTACAGGTCTAAATTGGAATGTATTTCTTAAGTTTGTGTTGAAGTACTAAAAATGTATGTAAATTAGCACAGGCATCAAGATGTATCTGAAGTAAATCAGCAGCTGAAATATTAATAAATGCAATTGCAATGTAAATATATTAAATTATTAGTAATATGCACATGTAAACCATCAAGTTCACTGGTATCAAATGGTAAACTTACTATAAATTTTGAAGAAATGGCTGATGATAATTTTGAAAGATGGTACATTCTTGTTTAGTGACGCATGTACTTAACTCTTCAGGAAGAGTACCCTTTATTAGTAGTCTTGATTTTATTTCTAAAAGCTGAATTATATCACTAGATGCTAAGATTGTTGGAAATTTTCCATTCCTGGAGAACCAATACTTATTTTAAAATCCCAAACTACATTTCCTCTCTTAACAGTTGAAGGTAGTCCAAGAATTTTGTAAAACATTTTAACACTATTCTTGTTTTTACTATTCATATACAGTTAAAGTTCAGTGGCTATTTATTGCAGTTTAAGATTTGCCAAACCCAGAAGGTCTTCATGTCAACTTTATATTCATTGCACAGATATGAGGGGTGAGGATTGCAACCTAATTACTGACATCACTAGTCTTTTCATTAATATCCAATTTTTCTTAGTTTTTAAATAATAAGAACAGATCTCTAAGATGATAGTTGTTTTAATATTTAATAAATTAATAGATTTGTTGAATAAATTGAATATATCATAACTTAAAAATGCTAATAGTAAATGTTTGATATTTTTTAATAAATGAACTGATGAATTTTAAATAATTCTTAGTAATGCAACTAGATTTTCAAACAGATTAGTGGGCAGAAGTTTAATATGTCATCTAGAAGCAAATGGAGGGGCTAGAGGAGAAGTGGAGGGAGGCCTCCACCCAAGACCTCTTCTCCCTCCCCTCTCCCAGAGACATTTCTCAGGTGCATCCTTTATGTTCAAAGGAATATAGTTTCAAAACAGCTGCAATAAAACTTTCAAATAATCACATATTAGGTAGGTAAAGCTGCGCAAACCAATCTACTCGTAGGCAGGAAGAAGCAAAACATACCTGATACCTTGAATGTTTGTTGGCAAGCTAATGTAAAAATATCCAAGTCTGCTTATAGAAAGCAGATTAAAGGTATCAATGTGTAAGTTACAAAAAATAAATGGAGGTTGTTATAGACTCTTAAAATGTTGAGACCCACCCATATTTAACATGACCCAAATTTGTTAAGATAATAGATAACTCTTGGCTAATTGGTGGCAAATTATATAATTTGTCAAATTCCTAAATTACCCAGTTGTATGATAATATGTATTTATCTATTTTTCATTTAGGAATGTGTAGTGTTTGATGCTTACCTAATATTGCAAACTATAATATTCACTTCTAACAGAGTTAATTATTAAGGACAGAGAGAGAAAATCTGAATTTTAAGTAGAGATTTTGGTATTTTCAAAATTTCCCAGCTGATTTGTTCGATCTACTTAGCTAACCTTTATTTTTTATTTTACTTGTGGTATATGGCACTTGCCAGGAATTGGAGTCTCAGAACTCCCATTTTCTTGTTCATGTGTGCTGGTATTTTGGTGTTTTTTTTTGTTTGTTTTTTTTTACCATACTTATCCATGTTGTGAAAGTTAATTTACTTAAAACCGGGTAAAATAATTCTACTACTTTCCCAGATCACATGTAAGCTGCAACATGTCACAATACGCTGAAAGATGACAATTAAATGAAGGAAACACTGTTAATTCCATTAACTCTGTGAAGCTTTTTTTTTCTTTGGTAGATGCATAATGAATGGCTATTTGAAGTACTTGTAGAGTGAAGGCTCCAATGTCAGGCCTTATATGAAGGTTATTATTATATGAAAGTTATATTACATATAACTTTATATGTAAAGTTATATTATTATATGAAGGTTATTATTAATTTTCTTACTGTTTTAGAAATGGAAGTTCTAATTTTCTGGCTTCCCAGTGGCTTGCATTTTTCAAACTCTGGTTTGCTTATTCTGCACTTTAGAGACTTCTGAGATTAAAACCAGGAAAGCAGAGGCAGTGAGGCAGTCCTCCGATCTATGAAAGATAAAAGGATTCAAAGAGACCTCTGTGGCCTGTCTCTCCTTTTTATTTCTCTTCTCTCCTCTGTTAGTGTTTTTAATAAAGTTGCGTGTGATTCTCCTCCTACTGGCCATGGAGTGGGAGTGCTGCAAAGAGAGTAGACAGGAGGGAGGGCAAATGAACAAAGAGATAAGTGACTGTCCTTTTAATGGGACATAGTGAGGGGCCACTGGACTCTAGCAGTGTCAGGAGGACTGTTCCATAAGGGATGACAGTGAGTTCTGCCATGGATTTTGGGATATAGGCAGGAGTCATGGAACTTAGCACCTACCATTATCAAAGGATAGGCAACCAGTTAGCCAGTTATCTAATCAAATGTGTACTGCATACAAGGTAGTCTGCAAGGTATGGGGAGACAGCAATAAATCCACTAAAGCCCCTGTTGTTGGGAAGCATGAACCCACTGAAATAGACAGACATGAAAGCAAATACATTGTTCATTCTCACTATTTCCTATGGCAAGTTTAAAGACAGTACAGCCCAGTGATGAAGTGGGTTGTGATTGGACCAGACTACTTAGATTTGAATCCTGACACCACTTACTGGCTGTGTGACCTTGGGCAGGTTTCTTCACTTCTCTGTGTCTCAGTTTCATTAGGGTAAAATTGAGGTAATAATAACATTTACTCATAGGGTTATAACATAACTCATAGGGTTATTAAGTGTAAGCATAATCTTTGTAAATTACTTTGCATAAATTCTATCCATAGAAAGACATATTAGTTATTTATTACTAAGGTAACTTCTGGGTATAGTGCTAGTTAAATGTTGAGCACTTTTACTAACTAAAAGGCCCATTGGAAAAACTTTATATGTGTTAATTTATTTGAACACTTTCAAATGCCAATGGGAGGTAGATAGTATAATTGTCCAAATGGCAAATGGGGAAACTGAGGCATGGAATGGGGAAGTAACTTGCCTGGGATTACACAATAGCTAAATTACAGGGCCAGCACGCAGTCCCAGGGAGTCTGGCTCCATGACCTATGCTTTTAACCAACTATGGGATTAGCAACTCTTAGTATGTCTCCTCTTGTCAATCCTCAAACCTTAAGTCTATTTAAATTTTTTTTCTGTAGTTGTATTTGTGTCTAAACCCTTAATTCTTTCATACTAAATGAATCACCGCTTCCTCAAGTTCTGTTTCAGACAGCCATTTGTCCCCATCCCAACTCTAAAGCTCCATGGTTAAATTGAGTGTGGCACATAGGTTATGCTGCTGATTGAAGCACAATAGCCCGATTCTCTCAGCCCTCCCACAGGTCTGTTAACAGACCATGGAATCCTACGTCTGGAGTTCCTACTGCCTATCTCCTTAGAAGCACCATCTCTTGAAGTTATGGAGCTTAATTGAGTCTATTTATCTAAAAACTTCTAAAACATAAAGAAAGGCTTACAATTGCTTTACATGGGGTGAAGCCGCCTATTCTAAATATCTTCCTTTCAATTTAATGACCTCCCTCTTGAATTTATCTGTAGGCAATCCTGCTTTCAAAAGCAGAAGCACATTCTGGAACTTAAAATATTATTTGCATGCACTTTCTTGTGTGGGTCATTTGGAGAGTTGTAAAAATGAGAAAAAAAGTCTTGTTTTCTCAAGCAACGACCTCTTATCTCACTTCCTATTTTATTTATCATTGTCCCTATTAATTAAAATATTTCTGGTATTTTGGTACAAGGCCAAGAACACTGCTACTTGTAGGCAATTGTGATAGCTCTTCCTCTCTTTTTTCTGATCTTGGAGCCCTGAGCACTCAGATGCCTGGGCTTTGAGGGTTGCTGCCTTTATAGCTGATTATCAACCACATGAGTTGGGAAGACTCCAAACTACCCTAACTTCCCTCTGTCTCTTCTTCTCCATAGAATCTCACAGAGGAGAGAGGACAAAGCAAGGTGGGGACAAAATATAATTCAGTCATGCTTTTTACCCATCTTTGCATGGTGGGATGCATGAAAATACATTTTAAAAACCAAATAATTCAATGTGTATCTGCTTAATGACCTGAGCTCTCCATTGAATGCTGAGCACCAGCAGTATGTGGCATGTTGACATTACAGGTGTCAGATACTATGAGGATATATACATGAATAAAATGCATTTTGGGGGCAACTGTTTGGTCAGCGAAGTGATTTGAAGGATTCCAGTGCTAATGCTGAATAGCAGAGATTTATTTTCCCAGTTTGCAGGAAACTATTAAGTTAAGGAGTTCATCTTTCTCAATTTTAAGTTTCTTTTTTCATCTTGTCCATATTTTTTATCTTCCATCTATTGTGTCTGCTACTTTTCATCTCCTCTCAAGAGATAGCTGACAATATAGCAAATATATAATAATAGAAGCTGGGAAGTGACTTCTCATGTTTAGTCATACAACTGATACTTTATGGGACATGTGATTATCTTATTCTTATAACATAAATACATTTCCTGCCAATGAAATTGCTATTGCTTTGTGTGTTAAATAAATTTAATTTATCTGCAAAGAAGGCAATGGATGTTGAGTATTCTATTATACAAGCAAGTATGAAAATGGTTGTTCTGACAAGGATATTTAGTGACAAATAGGGTATTAATAAGTTTACCTTGGTAAACAATGTCATCATACAAGAAAATAGATAAGTACATATATTTTTATGAGTATTAGGCATTATCAAATCCATTTTATAGAAAAGCAAACTGAGGGCCAGTGAAATCAAATGATTTTTAAAAGGATGTATAATTTTTTTTAGGATGTAGAATTTGAACCCAGACTTTCTGAGTGGTTAAACCTGAAGCTTTTTAGTCTTTCACTTTTTCTTCACAAATTGCAACAAATTCTGAATGGTGAGGAGCAGGGAAAAGGTTCAAATGAATGGTGCTGTCCTGTAAGTTTTTGGAGAATATAATCATAACAAATAACCTTCTTTGGAGATCAGAGTAATTTACTACATATGTGTATAAATTGCTGAAGGAAGGCTACTGTTCTTAGGAGAATTGCTTCCTAGCATCATTTCTGTCCTAGTACATTTTTTTAAATTTCATAAATATATGTCAGAGGGAAATAATCCATTGCTATTTTTACTTAAAAAAATGAGTTGTTTAAACAAATTGTCTCAGTTGGGGTTATCTTGATATGAGTGTACAAATAAAGATAATACTTTAAACTGGTTTATCTGCATTTTTGCTTAGAAATACTACATTGTAGTAGTAGGTTATTTCTTTCAGCCAAAGACCAAATAAGATTAAAATATAGTCAATACAGGTGATTGTTTAATATTTTCAACATTAATAAATTAGGGTACTGTTTGTAGTATTTGGAGGAAAAGCCACCATTTGAAAAGACCATATGCCATATGTGTTTTGATATACATATTTTAAAGTTCTTTGGTATATGAAAGTAATCATTGATCTCAGGTTTATGCTTAGAAAAAAAGAAGAGAAAATTAATAAGCATTTGTGAAAATGAAGCTGTCAGTATCTCTTTCATAAATGTTTATTAATTGTCTGTTCTTTTTTTCTAAGCATAAACCTGAGATACTGTCAGTATCTTTTACTGACAGTCAAGATAAACTAATGAACTAGAGAGACCATGGTTCAAATAAATGACTACAGCTGACAATAGACATAGAAATCCCACACACAGCCTTCAACAAAGCTCTTAACTGAGAATTGAATATGTGTAGGAGCTAAGAAGTGTTCATGTCAGAGAGAAAAAGACATTTTTATTTTGTGAATATTATGTTTCACATGGGATGAAAGCTTACATATTTTGAGTTCACAAATCAAACTTGTGTAATTTGCAAGGGAAAAGGTCACAATGGAAATGAATTATCCTGAGCATAAATTATCTGTCTATATTATCCTACTATTTTGAAATGTCTTTCATTGAATCTAGTTTTGAAAATCATGGCCAAAAAGAGATCATAAACTGAAAAAATCAAATAAACTCTGCAAGCCTATTTTAAAATTATTTGTGTTTCAAATAATTCACCAAATATGTTGAGAATTTCTTTTCTTGTCAAATACAAAATATCCCCTCTGAAAAATGAGATTAACATGTGTGTGTTCCTTCTCCAATTATTGGGCATTTGAGAAATCAACAGCAAGGTGATGGTTTTCTGTTAGGAAGACACATCAGACTCACTCAGTGGAGGTGTATTAGAATCTCTGAGGAAGGTATAGCTTTAAAAATTATATATAGTTTTAAAAATTTAGAACCAAAAATATTTCCACCATATTTGAGTACTGAAACTATGTAAAGAAGTGCAGTTTTTTTTATCAACAAGGTGAGAAAAGAGTACAAGTAAAATAAGTAGAGAACAGAAATAGAGGTATAATAGTACCTCTTGTCTTACATGCCACCCTCTCATGAAGAATTCTACTTCCCTTGAATCTGGCTGGGTCATAAAAGGGAATTCAGTTTCCACCTTATTCATTACAACACTCGTGCTTGGAGCCACAAACCGAACTGCCATGTTAGAAGTCCATCTACCCTGTGGGCACTGTGTTGTGAGAAAGTCAAGCCACATGGAGGGGCCATGTGTAGGTGTTGTGGTTAGTGAGCCTCCATATTTTAGTCATCCTACCCTGGGCTCTAGACATGTGAGTAAATGAGCCTTCAGAGGATTTCAACCCCCACCCACTGAGTTACCTCCAGATTTGGAGTAAGGCCCAAGTCATCATGGAGTAGAAATAAGCCATCCAGCCATACTTTGCCTGAAATCCTGACCCATAGATTCTGTGAGCCCAATGAGCATAATCAAATGATTGTTAAAAGCTGCTAAATTTGGGGGGTAATATAGTAAATCAATGATAGTGACTGGAACAGTCGCCATTTACCTATACGGACATGCAGGGCCTACTGTGGGTGCCTATCACTATGCTAGCTGTTGACGAACAATGTGATAGATATGAGATCTGCCTTCCAGAAGCTTGCATTCAAGTAATGCTTTTGACGTAGAATGTCGTAAATTTTACTATCCTTTTAGTGACTTTTTCTATTCTTATGAGTTAACTGTTAATATTTCAGTCTCACATAAATTTAATGAGATTTAATAAATGTAACTTGAAGACTTCATATATCTTTGTGCTCCTTTGAGCAAAATTATTATTAGTAAGGATTTTTCTACCTTCAAAATAGTGTTCGTAAAAACCCTCAGAGAATGCCTAAACTCTGAGCAGAATTCCATAATATAAAAATGATTTACTGTATAGTTTATGTGTCTTAATGCTTACATTATTTTCAGTTTTTCTGATTATTTAAAAATTGTAAAAATCTCAGTGAATTCAGATTTTTGGGAATCTAGCTACTCATTAAGCTATTTTATAACTGTATACTACTTAACCTGTCATGTTTAAGCTGTAAGTTTAAATCCAGATGTTTCTGAAAGCTGTTACTGAGCATGGCTGACTGGTGATCTCTCAAATGTAAAATGAGTTAGCACCATCTGTTCAATTCCCAGCAGTTTGAAATTCCTGCAACAAAATCCATCCCAGATTCTTCTCTTCTTAACTGGTGAGCATAGGATCTGGATTTAAATGAAACAGGTATAAGAACATTCTTTAAATATATGAGGTGTTTTGCTTATTACATTATGAATTGTTTGAAACTTTTTGGAAAACAACATAACAGTAAATACAAAGACTGTGGCTATTTTCATGTCCTTTGACTCGGTAATCCGACTTCTGGAAATCATTCCCAAGGAAATAATTCAACAGAAGAAAAAAGCAATATACATGAACATGTTCATTGCAGCTATCATAGCAGAGACATTGGAAACAATAGGTATTATTATTTATTTAGTATTTACTATGATACCTTCCACACATGATCTCTAATCCTAAAATTAAAAAAAATTTGGAAAGATAAATATTTCCCACAAGCTTCAAATAAGGAAAGCACATACAGGCTCCCACAAGTAGTAAATGGCAGAACCAGTAGAAACTCCAAACAAGGATCCCCCTATAAAAGGCAGTTTCTTCAGTGATCCTGTAAATGCATTGCTAAAAATCATATTTTGACAAGAGAAAATGCCCACAGGATGTTGTATGAGCAAGGAGAAGGAGATTATAGACCTGAAAAATTATAGTAATAAAAATAATAGCTAATATTTTGAGCATTTATTATGCACCAAACTCTGGGACAGATAGTTTAAAGATGTTATTTTAATAAACTCTCACAGCTCTGTATATAGATACTGTTACTGTTCTCATTTTATAAAAGCTGTATGTATATTATAGCCCTGATTTTGTATAGGAGGATGGGAAGTAAGTATGAATTTATAAGCATAGGCATAAAAGTATTGACAAAGAATACACTGAAAACATTCACAATGCTTAATTTTTAAGGATGGAAATGGAGAAGATTCTTTTCATTTTGTTTTTTATGCATATTGTATTTATTGTGCAAAATGAGCATTGCACTTTTATAATCAAAGCTATATAAGCTATTTTTTTAAATAAAAGTAAGCATATCTAGACTGAGGTCAAATAAAAATAAGCACAAGTGAAGTGGAGAAGATGGGATTATGGGGACTTTATCATGTTACAATTTCCATCATGTTTCAAAATAACTGTTCTTGAGGCAAATAAATATGAAGGAGTCTTTAGAAATAGCATCAGAATCTGCAGGAAAGGAAACCTAGGAGAAGGATTTTGGACCATGGATTTTTCCTTTGATATCTTCATATTTTACCAAACAAGTAGGTGCCTTCCTATGAGACTAGTTCTGAATCCACTTTTATCATGTGATAGTCTTTCATTTTATACCAATTTTTTATTTCTTACTTCCTTTTTTCTATACTTTTGTGGAAAGGTTAATTTTGAAGGCACCAAAAAGGGTGAATTACAGAGACAGAACTTGGGTTGGTGTAGTTCACAATCCTTGGCTAATTTTATTCTTTGTATTCAAAGAAAAAAAGAAATTTAAGGAATTTTATTTAAGACTAACAGAAGTAAATTATAAAACAGGAAGTGAATGGGTAAGCTAGGATGGTAGAATATAAAATTAAGGTTAAATGCTCCAAGATTTAATGTTGCAAAGGGAGCAAGAAGACATAGAAGAGAGAGACAAGTTATGGTTATGTGAGGTGATATACATGACATTACTTCACAAGATCTCCATATCTATCCCAATGCAAGCCACATTGGGCAGCCAGGGCTTTTCAAAACATCCAAACTAATCATACAATTCTCCTAGTTCAAAGGCATCAACAGACCCATTTAATCCTTACAATAAAGTTCAAACTTCATAACTTATCTCTATAAGCTGACTCTTGCTTGCTTCTCCAGTCTCATCTTTTATGATTTCTTCATTGTCCTTTATGTTCAGGCATGTCTAAATCCTAGCAGGTCTGTTACAATATCATCATATATTTGTCTACCTTAGCTTTGTGCATGCTATGCCACAGCAAATTCCCTGCATCTCTCCAGTTCTATCATCCATATAGAATTTAATAAATGTAAGGGTGGAGAGATGGATGGACAGAAGATTGGAGGGGTAAATGAAGGGACGAGTGTGACTCAGGTCTTGCAGCTTACTCCTAGGTAATTGGAATTTGATAGGGAAGGTAACGAACAAGATGATAGAAACTTACTGTCAAAATTTTAAAGGACATTGACATAAACAGTAATAACAGTGAAAAAATGGATTTGGATTCTGAGGCTGTGATATGAAAGGATGAATGACCAGAATCTGGGATGATGGGGAGAGTGTCAGTCCTGACACTCCTCTGAAGTAATAGGATAATAAGGTAAACAGATGAAAGGATGGAGAATTAGATAACAGGTTAAATTATGAGGAGAAAATCATGAGAAACTTAAGTAAATAAAAATAAGCCAGAAGTCTTTGTCAAAGAGTATACTGAGATTTTAGAACCGGAATCATCACAAGAGTGCTTTACTTATAGAGTAAGTACTGTGAAAAATGCAAATATTTCTATGTTTGTATCATATGGAGCTGTTAATGTCAGATGCCTGTAAGAGTAATTCTCAGTATTACATAATGTGAGACTGATTCCATTTCCATCTTCATAAATGAGAGGAGGAAAGGACATTTTTAAGGTGCTTTAAAATTTATTAACTCAGATAGAGGTAGAGTTCCATTCTGTTTTCCATTCCTTTGTATATCCCATGCATTTGCAGGTTATATAGCACAGAATGTGTTATGGAATTGAGTTAAATTACTCACTAAGTCTAAAGTTAATAAGCCTTACACAGTGGCTTCCACCCACTTAAAAATACACACTTATACAGTATTATCAGGTAAGATATACACTGCACTATTCTATTTATATATACATACTTATATAAGGAATTATTTTATTCTTTTAAGTCTGTTTGATCCTTGAAAATGGAGTGCATCCCAACCTTGTGTTTTCAACTGGGTCATTGCACATTTGTAAGCATGTGCATTCTGTAATAACAAACTGAAATGATCTTCAGCGCTTATCGAATGGATCAAGCCTCATAATGCATTTTGTGACTTTGTATAGCATGAAGAGACTCCTGGTTACTATTAGGAATATGCATGTGATGGTGGTTCTGCCAGTTTGGGATAAAATGTTTGAGTAGAAATCTGGTTCTGTGAAAAAATAGAAGTTCTATGTTTGCTGAGCAAGATTAATGGTCTTGTAACATGGACGATATGGATGTTTATGCAAACGTATATTTATGCCTAGAAATAAAATATGCTCCCTGGGAAATTCACTTCCTCCTAAAAACACACACTCCTCTTGCATTCTCATGACTGTATCATGGAGTCAAATTCACTTAAATGACCACAATCCCTGGAGAACTGACGAGCTCAAACCAGGGATGATCAGTGCTGGTGGTAGTAGTGTTGGGGAAACCAATCACATTCTTCATGATGAAAAATGAATGGAATAAGATTAGAATCTCTAATTAGTCAAGACGTTTCTTCTTTAACAAAAAAATCAATATCTTTACAATGTTTCCTGCCTTTCTTATATAGGAAGGTATTATTTCATCATACATAATGCCCTTATATATGTTTGTGTGAGTGTGTATACCTTTGAGTATATAGTTTTGCTTTCAGCATGTGATGGATTAAAGCTCTGGATTGGGTGAGCTACTTTACCCTCTGAACTTCAAATTTCTGTATCTGTGAAATGAGAATAATAATTCCCTCCTTGTAAGGTTGTTAAAATGATTATATGAGATAGAAATCACTAAGTGCCTATTAATAAAGCCTGGCACATAGCATATGTTTAGTACATTACAACTATCTCTTGTTTTTAAACATGTTCTTTAAGAAGTGTATCCAGCAAACCTAAGTGCCTTTCTTAGACTATAAGATTTGTTAGTAATCAGATGAAGATTGATTTAAGATCCCTTTGTTCAAATCCTAGTGAGCAAATTTGCTATTCAGAAGAATTTAAATTAGTTTTTATGGCTGTTCTGCCCTCAAGGAGGTGAGCATAACTCTCTAATTCCTAAGTATGGATTATGCATAATGATTCCTTCTAAAGCATATTGTAATAAAAGAGGAAAAATCAGTAACTTTACACCGGAGAAACTTAACAAACACTACCTTCAGCCAGATGATCAAAGTCAATGTCAACAGTGATAAGTCATGTTGATACTATGTTTGTTTATTAATGTTATAAGAATAGCACAGAATAACACTTTTCTTCTGTGGTCTCTTTCTCAAGGCTTATAACCTCAGTCTAACCATGAGAAAAACACAAGAAAAATCTCAATTTAGGGACATTCTGCAAAATATCTGACAACTATTCCTCAAAAGTGTTCAAGTCATCAAAAAAATAAGAGTAGCCTAAAGAGACATCATGAGTAAATGTAATGTGGTATCCTGAACCAGTAAAGAACATTAGGAAATCTGAAAAATATGACTTTAGTTAATAAAATGAATAAATAAGTAAATAAACATACAAATAAATCCCACATTTACTGCTCTGAATTCAGTAGACACCATGGTTATGTTATACAATAGATTTCCACAGATCTTAAGAAGATATATCAGCTAATTCTGAATAATTCTTGAATGTAGCATGAATGATTGTTTTCTCAATGAGAATCTGAAAATAGTTTGGCTAGATAATGCTCGCTCCTTACAGTGAGATATTCGAAAAGGAAAAGACCTGCAAAAGAATAGATTCCAACTTCTCAGATCCAAAGAATCCTTTATGATTTTCTTGAAATAAGAGGGAGAGATAAAGTTTTTCCTACCTGGCAAGAAAACCTGGGACACTTCATAGAGTTTATGGGTGACATGATAGTTATATGTAGAGAAGATTATACTTTTAAAGAACAAAGACCCTCGTTGAGCATATAAAAACGAATATGCCAAGTCATGGAGGATGCATTACATGTAATCTGCTGTATTTTATTACCCTCCTGCAATAATGCAAATAAAAAAAATCTTTAAATTTGCTAACAACACATACTTAACATTACGACCTATATAGATGTCATTCTTTTAAGCCCTTTAGGCTACAGGCTTATAAAGTAAGAAAGCTGAGGATATAATTTTTCTTTCAAAGAACCTATTAATTTCCTTTGTCTATAATTAAAAGGACTACACATTGTACCAGAACAAGAAATCAGGACTATACTATCATTTTATTGAAACGTTATTGTTAAACAGAATATTCTCAAACATTTTTTATATTACATCAGATCTGTATTTTGTTTTGTGCATATGGATGTGGTTTTGATGCCTCTGTTCTGTAACAGCTGTAATGAACATTGTACAGATTGTACACAGATCAATTGCGGAATAGTCTCTGCTCATTTTAGCCTACAGAGAGTGGTTAAAGGCAACACTCAAGCAAGCCAGCAAAATCTGCATCATGTTATCGTATTGTATGCCTCATGGAAAGGTATTTTTAAGATGTGATATGGTGGTGTTAGCCATGTTGCCTGATGGCAATTCTTATAGCTTGGTACCTCATGAAAAACCTGTTGTGTGTTAGTTGGGAGCTTATGGAATACAATTTGAAAAGCTAGAAATCTGGCTTAGCTTTAAAAAAAAAAGTGGATTGTAGTAATAAAATTGCATAAACTAGGGATGGAAAAACATTCCAGACTTTTGTGGATTTGTGGGCTGTGTTTATCGCGCTGCTTAGTTTTCAGAGATGACATAATTAATGGTATTATTCTCCAACAGTGTGAGAATGGTTTTGTCTTAAATGTCCATCCTAGAGCTTGTGTAGATAGTTGATAAAGCCTGTGTTTAATAAAAATTTGTTCTCCAAGGTTGCATTTATTAATTTATTCATTCACTGATATTTATTGACTGGTACCATGTGTGCCCTCAAGCATCATGTTAAAACACTGGAGACAAAGGTGAGCAAAAATAAACATCCCTACCCTCATAGAGTGTATAGACCAGTGAGGACTTCAATATTAATCAAGTGATCACATAAGTAATTTTAAGTTAACACACAAAGATGATATACATAAGACAATGAGAATATAAATTAAAGGGTTGGATTTGATCAAGATATAAGCTGTTCAGCTACTGAAAATACACTTTACAACAATCAGATAGTTCACATTTCCCTTAAATATCAACCCTAGATATTAGGAACTGGTACATGGAAGTCGTTCATACCCACGTATGGCACTTATTACACACTATTGACAATAAAATATTTATCAAAAAAAAGAAAGAAAAGTACTAAATAAATGAGTCAAATTTGTATTGCTATATCCTATTGTCTGTCTTTGTGTTTATATAACAGACATGTTAGGGTTTTATGGTTCTATCCCACCAACTAACAAATACTTGCTCTGCATTCTCCCAGTTTCACTATTGTTGCTTCATGCATATAACACATACTTACTATCGTCTTTTTTACAACTTGAATTTGACTCTCAAGCAATTGACAAGAACAGGAGAGGAAAACTGGTTGCGTTCACATAGCTCAAATGTGCCAAGTGGATAGGCAACATTCTCTTGTGTATTCGTTGTAATTTGATCTTAAATAGAAGGATTCCCTTCTCTTACAACAGGCCTTGTGTAATACTTGAGGAGTTTTCAATTCAGGGAGGATACATGTTCAAGAAATAGTAAATAACTTCTGTTTTTCATTGACATACTTTGGTTGTTTTCTTTCAGTTGTTTTCAGTTGCGGTGTTAATATATTTTCAGAAATAACTTGCTAGAGGCTCACCCTGTTCAGCAGCAACAACCCGTAGGCGTGTGTCCAATGTGAGCAGTGAGAGAATTTGGAGTCCCTGTATTCTATAATATTGTGATTAAAAACCCTGTTATTAATCTTGCTATTAATATTATATGTAGGTGATATTCATAAAATTGCTTTAAAAATGACAAGTGCAAATGAAATGTAACTTATCGCAGAAGTAGATTAAAGGATGTAACTATACTGAGTAATAGGAATGACTATTTTGATAAAATAGGCCTGTCAGGGGTTTGTCAGTTTAGCCTAACAGCTGGTTTGAATGACTTTTAAAATATTTTATTGTTATTTTTTTAAATGTATTTATTATATGATTGATCTTCATTTGACCTAAATAGTATATTATGCCACGGCAACAGAAGTACTCAGAATCAGAATCATGGACTTTAATGTTGGAAGAGAGCTTAAAGATTACCGAACTTCACCTCCCAATTAGCACAGAAATACTTTATTTCTGGAGATTCCATCCCTGACAGCTCTCCTTGGCTTGATCACATGGAGCAAAGGAGAACTCACTACTAGGTGGGGTGGACAACTCCACTCGATTGCAGTTACAATACTAGGAACTTCTCTCTGTATCTAGTTGTAACTTTCATTCATTTCTCTCTGGAAAGAACAGTCTTTCTCTCTTTTACACAAATGTCTTCAAGCATTTGGTATAAAATTAATCTTAGACAACTTACTCCTTCCGAGCATCAGGTTCCTCATCTAATAAAAGGGAGCTAATACTACCTACCTTTTAAGATTTATGCAGCAGTGAAAGCTGACGACTTGTTTAAAGTGCTAGCACACTGCACGCAGAAAGCATGAATTTATCAGTGGTGGGTTATTATAGTATTATTGTTGTCATTGCATTTTGGGGAGGCTATTTTACCTCCCTAATATTTCTTTTTGCCTAGATATGCATTATTTTCTTCTTCATTTGTTCTTGCCATTTTCAGGTCAATTTTTCCTTAAATTGTAGAGCTGAACATAGGAAATGCAGATAACCATGGGACTGTTTTGTCTCATGGACATTCCACTTATTTTCTTACCCATTCTTAGTAGCTTAATCATACTATTGGATCATATTATCCCAGATAAGTCCCCAGGTTTCTTTATGTGAAAAACTTTTATAACTGTTCTTCCTCATCTATACTTTTTTTAAAAATTTTAAGCTAAAAGTAGAACTTTTAATTTATCTTTATTAAATTGTATTTTTGGGTGGCTTATTGTTTCAGCCCAGTGATATTCTCTGGTGCCTAATATGGACACTTTTGAGATTGAAAGGGGACTGTATTAATAATATCACCAAGACAATATGTAAAAACAGCATTGCCCAGGAAAACCTTATATTTCAGAATCATATTTTATATTCAGTTAATGAATGTTTAAGTAATTGAATTGCACATTGGAATTGAGTGGACATTTATAAGTCATTTAGTCCACATTCTCCGTCTATACCAAAAAACCTCTTAATCAGTCCAACCTCTCATCATCCATGTTATAATGCCCTTATAGATGATTATTCAGTCTGCTTGAATGCTTTCAGCACCAGGAATGGCACTTTCTGGAGGGATAGTGAAAAGTCTCCCAGAGAACAGCATTAGAAAGTCCTCCTAGATGGACGTCCTTCCTGGAACTTGTTCCTAGAACTGCACCTCCTAGCAATATATATGTTAAATTAATGTTCACTTGGCATCTTCCTATTTGGAGAGAGTTAGGTAAGTGGTGTGATGGCAGGACAATGACAACAGTCCCTTGCCCAAAACTGCATTTGAAATGCTACTAGTTAACATTGCCTTTAGAATCAAGTTTTCTAAGGGGAATAATATGGTTATCTGGATTATTCTTCCTAACCTATGGCTGCTACTGACAATCTTGGAAGAGGCTATTTAGTACTATATTGCATTTATTGGAAAATAAAGATGTATGCTTAAAGGACAAAGGATATAAATATAGATTCATCATTTAGTTTGTATTGAATGGAATAGGTCTTTGGTTACATTTGGTGGAATTGTGTTATACTTCTTTAATATTTCACATTGTAATTTTTCATTTAAAATGTTTTATTGTGAAATACAGCATCATTTTTTAAAGTGTATAAAAATATAATGCATATTTTCAAGATACATGCTTCTTTGAAATAGTCCAGTTCAAGTGGTTTTATCCTTATTAATGAAAAATCCACTGTAATTTGTTCTTACTATTACCAGATAATTAAATTCCAGACCTACAAGAGCCAAAAATCATCCCTAACATGTTTCACTAATACATGCAGCAGTTTGCCTATGTGAGGACTTTTCTTTGACAAAAGCATCTGTTTTTTAATGAAGAATTTTTAAAAATTAGAAATTTAGGCCACAAAGTTCTGATATTTACCCTGAAAATATCTGATACTTTCTGGAACATTTGAATTCTTACTTGTACATATTTGGACATAATTTACTCAACTGAGCCTGTCTGAATCATTTCCACCCCAACTCAAGTCCCACTTCCCCTATGGAGATAATTTATTAACATCTGTTGCTCTTATTCCATTACATTAAAATGCTTAATTGTACTGTAACTACCTTCTTCAGCCACTTTTCTTAATTATTTAATGTGTGACCAATATTGGCTCTTCTGAGAAACTTTCTTGAGTCCTCCGTACTGTTTAGCATCCTCTTTGCTTTACTGCTTTAGCTCCCTGTGCACGCCTACCCCCATCACACTTATCATACACTGTTTGTTTTTCTGTCTGACTCTTCTCCTAAGAGGAGTAGTATTTATTTAGTACTTAGTATATCCCAAGTTCCATCTATGGGCTTTACCTGTATTAACTCAGTTAATCCTCACAATAAATTATAACTATCATCACTCCTATTTCAAAGGAGAAGAAACTGGGACACTGAGAATTAAGGAAATTGTTCAGAGTCATAAAACTCTTAGTTCTAGAAAGTCTGTCAGATTCCTGAGCTTAGGCTCTTAACCACTACCCTATGCTGCTTCTCTAGATTAGCTCCCAGGAGTCAGGAGCAGGCTTTCTTCTTAGTATTATCAGCATCTAATACAGTGCCTAGAATATAGTAGGGACTTGATAAATATGTATCAAGTGAATGAATGAATATACCTACTTATTTGACATTTTTTTAGTGATAGAAGACAAAAATAGTCAATTTTAATACTGGAAAAGACATTAAAAACCTGTCTTATTTTATTCAAGCTCATATTTTGTACTTGAAGAAATCATCATGTATAAAGGTAGGTCATACTCATGTGATCACTTTTGTAGTTTAGCTGTTACTTTTTTAATCTCCTGCCATAAGCCTGAAACTATTTCAAATGTTATATATGTATGATCTCATCTAGTATTTATCTGTGGTAGATGGTTTCATTATCTCTATTTTGGAGATGAGGAAACTGAGGCATAAAGAGATTGTCCAATGTCTCATAGCTGTTAGAGGATAGATCAAGGAAAAGAACTGAGGTTGGCTGTCTTCAGTATTCATGCCCTTACCCTCCACACTAAATCAGTTCTCACATATCTAATTATTGCCGAATTCTAGACCCGAATGAATTCTCAGTCCCAGAGTCTTTCCATAGCCTGTCCCTAATTTTAAAAAATACAGTTATTCTAACTGTATCTCAATCTTTAAATGGTCTAAATTTCCTGGTGTACTTAATATATGTTTTGTTTAATTTGAGATTTAGAATTTCTTGATCTTTATAATATATTCTACATGTCTATAAAAGTTACTGAGAGAAATCCTTATGCAGCTTATAAAGCAATCCTTTAATTTATCTTAGAGAAGTTCCATTTTTAAATAGGTTATTTATGAGTGCCCTCAAATTGCTAGCAGTTGTACATAGGAGTTGATTACATGATATAATATTTTATATAATATTTATATATTAATATTATTTCATATATTTGTATTATATATTTCATATAACATTTGTTACATAATATTTCATATAACATTTTATATAATTTATATATATTTATATTATGTATTAAATGTTTAATATATAATATTTAAATATTATAATAATTAATATAATATTAAGACAATATTTAAATATTGTCTTATCCAAAATAGATTAGGAAATTTGCCCTGAAACCATAGATTTCTATTAAAAATAAAAGGTATTGACAAAGTCACTGCCTTCCATTTATTTTTAGATAGTTGTGTTGTTGTTGAAAAGATGCTGTTAATGGAATTCTTGTTGATACTTGATGAACTGGAATATAGTCTAACTCTCAGGAAGACATTTAGGGACTGCATTAGTTTTCTAGTTACACTGTAAATTATCCAGAATTTAGTAGCTTATAACTTCATACATTTGTTATCTGATAATATCTGTGGCTCAGGAATTTGGGCACAACTTATATGGTTCCTCTGTTTCAGTCTCTCATGAGGCCATAGTCCAGATGTTGGCCAGGGTTGAGGTCTCCTCTGAATGTTCAACTGGGGAAAAGTTGCTTCCAAGCTCACTTGGATTCATTTCCTTGTGGGAAGTTAAACTAAGGGCCACAGTTTCTTGCCACATGGGCCTCTCCAGTGTTCAGCTTACTTCCTCAAAGCATGAGTGCTGAAAAGAAAATAGAGAGTCTACTGCAAAGATTTCTTTTGCAACCTTATCACAGGAGTGTTATCCCATCAACATGGCCAGTTTATTGATTAGAGTAAGTCATGCAATCTAGTCCATGCTATACGGGAGGGGATTACACAAATGTGTGAATTTTAAGGTGCAGGAAAGATTGGGGGCTATCTTAGAAGCCTGCCTACTACAAGCTCAGAAATGAAAACTTTCTTTTATAAATGTAAGAGACTGAGAGGGAAACAGCGTTGACTCTCAGCATTCAATTTATGATTTCTTACCCCTTTATCAAAGTTGTGTGTTTTGTGGGGGAGGATTGATTGGTTAATTGGTTGGCTGTTTTATGCTTGCCATTAATTTACAAATTGTAAAAAATAAAAACTTTTTTAACTTTTTTTTTTTACCTTGTTTTAAGGGTTATATTGAATATATAGTTGAATAGCAGCAAGAAATTATTTTTGTGGACCCTGATTTGTGATTCATAAGGCTTTTACTACTAAATGACCCTCCAAACCTAAGTCATGTTTTATTTCATTATCTGTGGAGCCCCCACAATGAAACCTGATAATCACCCATGAGATGGGGCATGGGTTCCAGCGACCTCATCTGTAAAGATCTTATGCATTTAACCCCTTGATTTCTAATGTCTCCTTTACTTATCTGGTCTAAACTTCATCTTTGAATCTTTGGTTTTCACATTAACACTATGACCTCAATATTTTTTGTGTGGCTGAGCCAAATTATCTAGTCTGTGTTGGCTCTTTCATGGGAGGCTTAGGTTATTTTCATGCTACCTAGAACCAATCTGTGCTGCCTAAGAGATAGTAGTGAGAAGTCCTAGTAGAACAAATTTCAGTTTTGGCTTTCAGGTTTTGTCTTATTTTCTCTCTCTCTTCACATCTTCATTGCGAATGTCATTGTCATCATTACTATTTAAAAGCATGTACTTATTCTTTAATTAAACAATAAAATGCTAAAGTTTACTTAACTTCCAAGAAAGTGGAACTAGACACTTAACAGCACTGTCTGTCCTCCTGAAGGTTTACAGTCCAAAGCAAAGGACTCATGTAATCATAATGCAGTTAATAAATAAAACTTTGACCACATAGGTGTTCTTACCTAGTGGTTTGTTTATTAAATTGACCCCTCTTAGAATTGTTTGCTATATTCTTTCTTCAATAAGAACTGATAATGATACATTTAGTGGCTTGTTTTGAAAACAGAATGTTATCTAACACACTTTGTATGTTTCAGTGTGTAGAGAGAGCCTTGTATACCACCAGTATACATTTATTTATATGCTTATTCATTTATTTATGAAAACAGACCCATCCATAAGCGAAATGTAATTAGCATCCAAAATTTGTTCACTGTTTATTGTATAGTTTGGCCACGTAACATATCCTATTTGAATATAGCTTAAAAATTGCTGGGTTTTAAAGGATAGGTTTGGTAACATTAAGTCCATAATATAGCAAAATTATATGATTTTTAAATGCATTTGTTGACTTAGATGCCAGTGATTGTCAGCAGCATCATTATTTTAAATAAAAACACTGCCAATTAAACTATGACACCATCATTTCTTATCACTTTGATGGTAAAATGGAAAAGTTAAAATGGAATAGGACTGAATCTCAAGCTGATTGATAGTAATAACTCAGAGATGAGGAAACACTGAGCTGCTTTTTGTTTTATTTATTTTTTTTAAGACGAGTCTCACTCTGTTGCCTGGGCCAGTGCCATTGCCTCAGCCTAGCTCACAGCAACCTCAAACTCCTGGGCTCAAGCGATCCTCCTGCTTCAGCCTCCCGAGTAGCTGGAACTACAGGCATGCGCCACCACGCCTGGCTAATTTTTTCTATTTTTAGCTGTTTGGCTAATTTCTTTCTATTTATAGTAGGGACAGGGTCTCACTCTTGCTCAGGCTGGTCTCGAACTCCTGAGATCAAGCAATCCTCCCACCTTGGCCTCCCAGAGTGCTAGAATTATAGGCGTGAGCCATCGCAGCCAGCCAACACTGAGCTGCTTTAAGTATCTATTATGAATACAAACAAGTGGACTGCTGCTTCTGGTTTTCATAGTACTAGATGCCTTTCTGAAAATTATTTTATGTTGATCTTAGTATAATTAATTACCAGAGTTTCTCAAACTTTCACACTGAAATTCTCCTAAATATATAGAGAAAATGTAATCCCAAGTACCCTCAGGTATAGCCCAAAATGATCTAGCCCAGCTCAAAATTTGTAAGTATAAATAAGAGTGAAAAATATGATGTTATCAATTTTTAAATATAAAAATGATGCTTTTATTTACACATTCTTAAGTAAGATTAGCTTTCATAAGATGTTGCATATTTTTCCTTTGGCTTTGTGTGTCCTAGGCACACTGCAATGTGCCTCTCAGGTTCAAGTGCCCTTGGAGACTGAGGCAACCAGAGCATGGACTTAGAAAAGGATCTTAATAATTTTTGATTACCAAAAAAAAAAAAAAAATCTGACAAAGGCCAAAAATAAATCGCCTAGTCTCATTAAAGAGCATTAATACAAATTCTCTGCATTGGACTCTATACAGGAAAGGTCTTCTTGTGAAGAGTTATATCTGTTAAAATTTAACTGAAAATTATATCTAAATGAGAGATAACCGGAATTGCCTTGTTTGAGCATAAAAGTTGCCTGTAGTTTAATTGAATGCTGATTTTCCTTCCTCCCCCCATGTGCATTAATCAGGCAGCAAATTGACTAAGCATATAGTGTTCTCTGCATATGTGTGTGTTTGTTGCAGAAATATTTCTTCAGAAAGCCTTTCATTTTATAGCAAGGATTTAAACTTACCTGAGATGAAAAACAGTGGCAGGTTTACACCAAGATCTGGAGTTGTTCATTTGTCCAACAGCAGAGAAGTGCTCATTGATACACACACAAATGTTTGAATTGTTAACTCACTGGTTCAAACTACTTTATGAAAGATTAATCTCATATCGTTTTTAGTTTTATTCACAACATTCAAATAAATAGCTGTGCCTTTTTTATGCATCCAAAGACATGGTCTTTACATATAGCTCCTGCTTCCTCTGATCCCACTCGTAGCTGATCTCTATTCTTCAACATCTGGTGCCACTCCTATCCCCAGCCAAAAAAAGGGTTGGGAATGTGTACATGCTACAGAATATGTTTGTAAATACAGAATTAGAAATAAGTGCTTTTCACCTGCACACATCTGATGATTGTTGAACAATTCAACTTTGAGGGACCCTGGAGTGTTTCACCAGATTTGTACCATGAAAGCTCAGATATGTCATGAATGGAAGCATAACATGGAGACATGAATATCTAGAAACAAGTAGTGAGACTGTGGTGATGCTTTTAGTGTGTTTTCGTAGGGCAAGTTACGTCTACTGAAAATCATCTGGAGTCCATGAATTTATGACAGAAGTTTTTATCACTTAGTCACTTTTGCTGTCTTTTCATTTATTTCTAAAGAAACAGGCAGAAAATTGAAAATGAGTTTTAGAATAAATTTACATTATCATTCAATGGCCCGTACTGTTCATTTGATGCGTCTTTGAAGCTTGCCATTTTTCCTTCTACAATGACTTTCTAGGAAGGCAAGCAAGCATTTTTTAAAAGGTCTAAGACAGGTGTCCTCAAACTACATGCCACCCTCCTAGGACATTTATCCGGCCCGCTGGGTGTTTATGCCACAGCTGCCTGTCCTGCTTAGCAGCCGACTTGCCCTGGGCCTACAGTGCGCATTGTCCAACAGTCTGAGGGACAGTGAACTGGCCCCATTTAAAAAGTTTGAGGACCCCTGGAAAAATAATGTATTTAATGCAAACTGGTTGGACTATGCAAGAAGTCTAAAAATGGTCAACTGAAATTGTTGTAAACATTGGTAGTAGGGTGCAGTGGGTTTTCTTACTCATGTCCGGTTCCTACATACTATGGGTTGAATTCAAATCTACTTCTCATTTTGTTTAATTGACTGAAAATGTTTTACTTGGTTAAAGTGTTTTATACTGTATCTCCATAGAGCTGCTTACCAATTGGATAAGTTTACTCCTTAATATCAAATGAAACCAAAAATTACTTTGTGGGAGAGAAAGAAAGAGCGATAAAGAGGGAGACACACACAACTGGGATGCAGAGGTGTACATGTTTGGAGCCTCTCATATGGACAGAGCATTACAAAAAATAGGAATTTGCTGAATAGAGCTCATGAAGTCTTAAGATGGAGTTACAAGTCTCAACCTTGAAGTTTGACTCTTCTGGGTTTGAATTTGGGCTTAGACACTTGCTAACTATGTGATTTTTTGCTAGTTACTTAACCTTTTTGGGCCTTAGTCTTGTCATATTTCATATGTAAAGGGAGGATATAGAATTTATTTGATAGGGTTATTGAGAAGATTTGATGAGATAATACCTGCAAGGCAATTGACAAAAACTTAGCACAAAGGATTGGATCAATTAATATTAGACGTATTCAATGTGTTTAGTATTTGTTTAGTGGGAGGGTGAGGAACTAATATTTTATTTTAAAAATTACCTTTCTTTGTAATTATTTTAAAAATTACCTTTCTTTGTAACAAGGGATTTATTGCTATACGAAATATAGCATTTTGATGCATTTGAAATTAAAAAAAAAAACTTTCAAACTCCTTAGATACAGTTAATCATTCATACTCACCAAAATAGAGATTATCTACTAGGTTTAGTTGCAAAGTTTTGTTCAAAATATTTTAAATTGGTTTTTCTTTGTTTCAGTGTAGAAAATATTTTATATTTTATGATACTTCTACTTTTTGGTTAGAAGCATTTCTAACCTATGATTAAGTCAAGGGGTTCAGACTTTCTTTTGACATGGACAATCCTAAGAACACTTGATGAGCTTAAGTTTGCTAATGTCAAAGCCAAATTTACAAGTCAAATTTTCCATTAGTAGTTTTTCTGTAATACATTGCAATGAAGAGACATCAGTTATTGGAATCTCAAAGATAAATAAACTCATTGTTTATTCATATATACATCCTGTATGTTACAATATGATTATAAAAGACACAATTAAGGCCAAAAGGCCAATTAGCAGATCATTGTAATTAATGTCAGCATCATCAATCATATTTTGTTTATCAGTACATACTGGAATTTCAGCTACACATGGACAAGAACTGTTGTAATTGGCCTTCAGTTTCAGAAACTGGAAAGTAATTATTAGGCAGAACAGAAATTAGAAGATCTATTTTCTTTTTGGTTTAACACTCAGTATGAACATAATTTTTTGTAAAAAAATAGCTTTCATAGAAAGAGGAACTGAAACAGATTTATTTACTAATTCACTTCCATCTACAGTGTCAAATCCAAAGAAAATTCTCTCTTAGGTATTTTTTCCCCTTTTGATGTGTGTGTTGTGTGTGTGTCTGTGTGTGGTAGGTGATGTAGGGCGTGTGATTTCACAAATCAGAGACTTCTTGGGAAGCATAGTGAATGGTTTAAACTTCAGACAGTAAAATAGACTGCTTGTTTCTGTTAAAGAGTCTTATCCACATATTAATAGTTTCAGTTGACAATGACTGTGAGATATAAAAAACTCGGTTGCTTGGTTTCAGGTTAGTGGTAGAGCCAACAGTTGTACTTTGTAACTTAACCTCTAAGAAAAGAGAGTTTGTGATTGGCAAAGCTTTATTTATTATTTTAAATTTCTGCTAATGGCACTAATTTGGAGTTATTAGAATTCGTTTTCACCTCAGCAACCACAAAGAAGGCTTATGTGGAAACATGACTTAACTGCTAATCATATTATAATTTATTCCAGTAATGTTTAACTCTCTTTAAAAATGGCAGCTTGGTTAGTTGGTTGACAACTCATCTCTTAGCACAACTTGTTAGCTATTATTATTAATATTATAGCATAATCACTGTTAAGGTGATTATCATTATATCTAAATAAAGGTAAGACATAAGCATATGCTAATTTTTTTCTGTAATCTGTACATTAGGATACATGTACATGTATTAGGATACATGTACATGGAAACATCTTACACAGGAGTTTTAGATTTGTGTGTATATCTCTATGCAGTGATATGTAAATTAATATGTAATAATATAATGTTTGTACATTAAGAGAATGTGTGATAAATATTATTGTGTAGAATTTTTATTATTCCTCATACTAGAATTATAACACTAACCACATAGTTAAATTCATAAAATTAAAAGAGTATATGATACAACTCTACTATTGAGTGGAAATTACAAGTTTTGGTATATCTTCTATTGGTTCAAAGCAGGACAAAAAGTAATTTTTATCATAGAAATATTGCTTTATTAAATGTTATCTTGATCAAACTCCTGGGGAAGTAAGATGTTCAAAATAAATATAATTCAGAGATTTGCATTTTATTTTTACATTTGGATCTCTAGGTTTTATATTTCTATTTTTTATAAATAAATGTTATTATCATATAAACTGTGAGACATATTTTGGAAAAATTCCACGAAATGGTAGGCCACATTTAACATTTTTATTTCCAGGCCTTGAAAAAAATTATGCAAGTGGGTTTTATTGTGCATTTCATCTTCTTCTCTTTTGCTCAGTATTATGTGCAGTAATTTGTCTTGTTTGTAGAAACCTCAAACATTTGAGCAGATTTTGAAGAAGAAATTGGTCTAGATAGCTAAAAGTTTGAGTTTCAAGATTTAAGTAAATTCGTACTTTGAATCAATATGACTTTTAAGCATAAATGATTTAAAAGAGAAGTCAAAAAGCATATGACCTTCTCTACATCTCAATTTTTAGAACAGGACTTTTGACTTGAGATGCTTTTTATTCAGGCCTTGAACCCAGAATACCACTGGGCTTGGAGTTTCTTTTTAAAGAGAAATATGCATGTGGAATGTTGTTGCTACAGAAGAGATTATGCAAACATCTCAGCTTTGCTCAAGACATCCAAGTTCACAGAAAACTATTTGTGACTTCAGCTGCTACCCAGCTTTCTGTTTGAATGTTGACCAAATCATGTTTGATTGACTTAATCACAACAGCACAAAGAACATTTTTGAACCTATAATAAGATTTTTCTAAAAACTTTGTTCATTTGAAAGAAAGGCACAGTGAGCCTTGTCATTAATACACTAATGTTGATCTCCCATGAGCTGATATGCTGAGGCATATACCAGGTCTCCAAGGAGCATTCCATATGGTAGGCAGAAAACCAATGAAGATCAGCTTTCTGGCTTCTTGTCCTTATGAAAACATGCTTTTTGCGGCTTCATTCCAATCCCAAAGTCATGTATTTTGAGTCTTTCTAAGGCTGTGGCCATGCTTGAAAATGTTAACAAAAGAGACTGATGAGGTGGGAGGTTCCTCAACCAGATTCCTTCTTGAGGATGAAAGCCTTGATTGTGAGTTTAGTCAGCCTCCACCTACCTCTTCTGTTGGAAATATTATTATTGTAAGGTTTGCCACAGGTAAGGAATATTTAACAACAACATTGAAATCACAAACACAATGACTCATGAGGAGAGGGCAGGAATTACCGTATATGTCTATTTTCTAATAATAAGCTCTCCCTTTGAAACATTTCACCCAATTCAAAACACAAGTTGGTTCACCAAGACATATGATGCAAAGGCTCTTGTATTTGCTTGACTTTCAATCCTAGGACGGAAGGCCAGGGTTAAACCACTTAACTTACCCCATTGCCAGGGAATTCAGTGATAGCTACTAATCATAGGATATGGGAAAACAGAAGATATTTGCTGGAAATATAAGCAGAAAATTCAATTAAGACATTTAGCAACTGACTTGATGTGTTGAATTAGATTAGTAGTTGAATATGTGAGATTGCTCCATCTATTATAAAATTAAACAAATACTGACATGTAACCTTAAACTTCAAAACAAAGAAGTTGCTACAAATTTCAAACATTATTTATAAGTAAAGTTATAAAAAACAGTTATCCACATTCCCAAACTATTTACAATTAGACAAAGAAAGGACTGCTAAGCAATGAACTTATTTTGAACCAAAAAAGATCCTGTTCTTAAACTCTTCCTGCTATCTTTTCTAATCATACAATCTCAGTAAGGGGGAGAGAAGCAACAAAAGAAGGTAGCAAGACATCTGGGAGCTATTTTTAGGTTGAGTAAAAAAGCTTCCGAGGGAGAAGATGGCCAGAGAGAAAGACATATAGGAGTCAAAGGTCAGTAGAAAAGGGTGGAACTTTTCTACAATCCACTTCATTTTATAAGTATAGGCAATGTTTCAAGGAAGGACATTGTGGACATTTATACCTTTTAGACAGTTCTCCAATTGTATGTCCTTTGCTTTCTCACTAAGGACATACAAATGTATTTTACAGACCACTTTAATAGTGAAATAGATATATGTATGCATGTATATATTTAAAAGACAGGGAAATAAGTACTATCCTGAATTAAAGAGCCCAAAACAAAGTTAGACAGGTGAAATTTGTCAGAAACTCTCATTCTGAGTTCAAGTCAGTATCTATTAATACTCATGGTTGATACTACATCTCAGTGCACTAGCATGTGGTTTAGGTTGGCTGACAAAATATGTGACATTACTTTTAAGTAGAAAATGTATAATACTACTGCCTAAGTAGAGGGTACTTCTGTAAAATAGGAAGTCATGTATAAATAACAGTTTATTAACTAAAAAAAGTTATAGGTTTGTATCAAGTTGCCTATTATATTATCAGGTAATCAAAAAGGAAGGAAAACTGGCTCAAAACTTATTCTAAATGATTTGTTTGGGAACTGATTTCTATTGTACCAAATAAACAAAATAGACAATCTTATCCACTAGCAGCATGTCTTTATTAACTGAAAAGAGATAGAATCTAAATGCTGCTGATAACATCACAAGTCACCCTCTTCACACAACTCCTTCTCAACTATTGCATATTTAGGTTTTTAAGGTCACTCAAGTATATCTATTATATATAAAACAAAAAGTCAAGATTGTGGAGCACATTGTGTGCTGTGCTCAGTTCTTTTCCAAACCATTTGCCTTGGGATGTACTCCCAGTGGAGCAAAAACCTGAAGGGAAATGGAAAGGAGTTGGGCTTTAGGCAGCTGTTTTTTGTTTTTCAGTTAATGACTCTTATTACCTAAGTAGCATGTGTTCATCACTGAAAATTTAGAATACTGATAGGCTAACAGAAGTACAAATCACCTGCCGTCTTGCAGAGACCACCATAGCCATCCTTAACACATCTTTTCAATAAATTCTGCCAGTTTTTTTCTTCACATAGGTGTGAATTTATTTCTTAAAAAAAGGGTCATTCTATATATGGTGTTTCAAGATTTGCTTTTATATCTCAGCAATATACTGTGTACATCTGTTTATGTCAAGAATGTACTTTGCCACCTCATTTAATGGTCATTTCAAATTCAACTTTTTAAATGTACTCCACTTTACCCAGTCATCCACTGTTGAACATCTAGATTTCTAACCCAATTTTTCTATGATAAATAGCAAAATGTCACAATGTACATCATATATACATGTACATATCTTTAGTTATTTTTAGTCAAAATGATTGGAAGTCAAATTTCTGGATCAGGGGTGATTTGCAGAGGCCGAAAGACTTCCTCAGACAATTTGTGTCAAATCAATGTATACTGACATTAGCACTATTTGAGAATGACCATTCCTCAACACACAGAAACACACACATGTTGCGCATCTTTACAAGCATTGAGTTACCATCATTTAAAAAATTATTTAAGTGTTTATCCTTTTTGGATATAAAGTTATAGTGAATTTCTTCCTATGAAATCAATTTCAATAAAGAAAAATAGGCCCATGTAAATTTTTCATCAAAATTAATTTATTAAACATTTCAGAATGTCTAGTGTGTGTGTTTAGTAAAAAAATCTAATGAATGGAGATTTCCATGAGGAAGACTAAGAATGGAACAAGCATTTATTGAGGCTGTACTATGCCAAATTTATTTAATATCATTTAATCCTCATAAATGGAAAATAAAAATTATTCTCTTCATTTTAAAGATAAGCAAGCTCTTAGAGGTTGGGCAGTTTGTATAAGTTGACATAGGTAGCCCAAGCTAATATGGAATTGGGATGTACATCTTTTGGGCTTATTGGTCCATGGTCTATACACAGATCTTAATTGTGAAGGATAGGAGGAATTTTCATTGCTCACATTGTCTCTAATTTCATATTCTATTTAGAGGAAAGAAATTCAGCACACGTCTCTCTGTATGGAAAATAGTAGAATACATAATAATAAAATTTGACGTATTATGGTAGGCATTGTGTCAGAATGCTTGTTGATTTTATCTTTTTAAGTGTTAATGCACTGTCTTATTCTATTCATTCTACAAAGAACTTGCACCTAGGACATATTCATATGGATGCACATATGCAGATATATGTAAATATATACACACGTGCACCTATAAAGTATAAAATAAACATTTTGGAATTAGGTAAACAGAAAATAAAGATAGGAAAATAAAAATCAGCATGGTAAAATACATATTAATAGTTTTTTATTTTAAATTCCTAGTGGTGAATCAAAAATTAGACTCTAAGTTTTCTGGCAGGCAAATAATAAGGTAAATATTAATATATGAGATATAAAAATTTAGGAATTCAGAAGAAACACAGTTTCCCTGATACGCAAGTCAGAGAAACATCTTCCTTTGTTTATAAACAAGGGATACTGTAGGTGTGAGATGACATCCATGGTAACATCCCTGTGATAATTGGATTTTCATGTTTCCCAATTAGAATGCCCCAGTTAGAATCTCTCACAAATCATTGTCCAAGTGATTTATAAAATAACTTTTGCCATGTTTAAAGGAATTATCTATTTCAGTCACTTTGAGAAAATGTGAAGTGAATGTCATCATATAGATATAGATCTGTTTATACAGTATTAAAGCATTCACGAAGTTGTTAATAATAAGCCAGAATTTCCCATTGATAAAATCTCTCCCCTCATGGTAAATACAACTCAATATATGTAAAAACTTAACTTTTTTAGAGCTGTGATATTTTTTGAAAGATACATATGCTAGTATCATAAGGTAAAAAAAAAAAAGCATGTGTGTGTATTTGTGTTTAAGTGTAAGTTTTGGGAGAACAGTTTTTCTACTGAGTTTTAACCCTTTTCTTAAATCTGTACTTCCTATAGGGTCATTGAGCAATTGATGTCTACTGTTGGTAATCATCATTTAGGAAATAATTGGTAGGAAAGAGTTAATGCAAGTCCCAGAAGTGTATTATTTTTACTTAAGAAACATACATATGAAGCCACTTTTTCTGGCATTGAATAAAGCTATAACGATTAAAAGTGGGAACAGAGAGTAGGCATTGCCAAATAATTTTTACCTAAATGAGATGTGAATTGAAATAAAAGTATCATGGTGCATTTACAGAATATTCTATTAAATATGCAGAAGGCAGTCATAAATTTCCTCATCTGCAATATAATACTAATTGCATGGGGTTATTTTAGGGATTAAACAAGCTAAATCCAGGGAAATCAAATAGTGGAGTGTCAAACACAGAGTAAGTAGTGCTTGATAAATATGATTTATTCTGCCAATGCTGGTGTTACTGGTATTGCTATAGCTTTAATATCTATCATTTCCTACTCTAAAATAGGAATATATATATATATTAATATATATATACAAACACATACATCTATTCCCATTTTCATATTCTTGGCAACATCCTTGAAAATATTTCATTTGGGTCAAGAATTTTGCAGGAGTTTTGCTTAAAATAATATTACACTTTGTTTTGTTTGTTTTGGTTGGTTTTGTTTATTTTTTTAATGCTTTGGCAATTTCATGTGTGGTTGTTATTCTGATCCAAACCTGGGAGGAAAATACCTCATAACGCTGTACAATTTACAAGACCACACAGTGATTTATAAGGGTTCCCTCCCTGCCCCCCATAGAGCTTTTAATGGGGAAAACTCATCTGTATTGTTGTGTCAAGAAATCACCACCTTTATCACATGCCACAGACATAAATGAACCATATAAAAGCAAATAATCCTTAACTCCACTACAGGAAGCTAGAGCAGAATTTGAGCTTTAGCAGATGCTCAGAATGTGTAACTAGCTGTAGAAATCATGAAATGTGGATGCTAACAAGAAGTAATACAGATTATTTATCTAGTGCAATGGCTTTAAAATCACTTTTTAAAAAATCAAAATTTTTCCAACAATATCTTTTATACCATTTGGTTTCTCTAAGAGCCCAAGTCATTTTTAGTGTTGTATCAACTTTACTTGGACTTGGATAGAATGCTTTTTCTACACTATGTTGTTAAATTTTGTGCCTTTAGTCAAAATATTAATGAATCTAATATGTTTTCATATTTTAAAGATTTGAGCAATTATCTATTATTGTACTCACTGTTAAAGCCATAATTTTAACATCAGATATTTAGCTGCTTCTAAATTTTATAAATGCATTCATGTTATAACAAACCAAGATAAGACAAGTTCAACTCAAAGAAAATTATTTAATGAATAAATTCAATATAATTTCTTCTCAACTCATCATCCAGGGTGAATATGCAAAGACATATACATAATGTTACTTGAGTTATGTGAGTTAATAAAGACCTAAGAAAGAGTGCTTTGCACAAACTAAGAAATAAATAACTACTAAAACATAGCCTGAATTCAAAATGTGTTTTGCCAAATGCAAGGAAGTCATGCAAGAGTTGAAAACATCGATTCCAGGCTAAGGTACATTTGGCTATATGGTTTAACACAGAGGTAAAGAAAGAGAGTTCTCATTTATATTATGTAACAGGTAAAGCACATCCCCAGATGAAATTTTGTTTAGGTACCCACTTCCAAACACTGGCGCTTAACTGTTCTATCAACTTTGGGCCCAGAATCTCAAGTTAAAATGCAGATTTGGTGTCTTGTTCTTCCAATATAGTCTTCCTTAATACATCAGATGTTTTGTGTTTTTTGCTTTATTAATAGGAGATCATAAAGGCAGCAAAAAACTCTATCTACACTCTAGACTGAAATATATAGTTAATTAAATAGGTAACTTATTTATGTCATAAATGCAAATAGACCAAAAGTGTCCCCAGGGAGGAAATCTGTGTTTTATTCCCTGTACCACTAACTGCCTATGACAATGTTAAGAACTATGTAGGGTTTCAATAACTTTTGAAGGAAAGAGTGAATGAACAGATATTACTGGGGTAATAGAACTGTACTTGCTATTGAGGTTATTTCTTTTTTATTATGACTAGAAAAGGAAATCACTTTCTAACTTTTCTCCTGTGCTCAACCCAATTCATGTGGTTCATTACTATCTTCTGTATCCTCTGCCATCCCTGGCCCAACAATGAGCCAGACTTTGTCTATTCAGACTGTGAACTGTACATATTCAATCAAAATTAATTCTTTATATATAGGTCTGGCTACATCCCTATTTACTTATTTACGTGTCTGTGCAAACTCTTGATAGGTTGGATTCTCTCTATAGAATGTCTTCTCGAAAGACCTTTTTGCATAATTTTTATGGGAGTGGTTTATAGTTTATCTTGGTTTTATGTATAAAGAGAATTACATAAATTTGTGTATAAAGAGAATTACATAAATTTGTGTATAAAGAGAATCATTGACCTAGTAATACTGAAGACATTTACTTAAATGACAAAGTTCATTTGTTTTCTTGTCACTTTCTGTGTTACCCACCCCATCTTCCTGCCTATCTTCAGGGTCCTACCCTGTCCTGTCCAGACTACCCCCACTAGCGCAGAACAGGGGCAGACTATACATTTTTGCTTAGCGATCCTCCAGAATCTTGATATTTTACTGTATACTTATGAATGACCACATATTTAGCTTTGTATACTCTAAAGAAGAAAAGAAGGGAATAGAAAAGAAAGGAAGATGTAAGAGAGAAAGAAATGAATGAATCTGTTTAGTGAATATATCCTCTATTTTAGGAACAATAATATAGAAAACAAATTCCTTTAAGATAGGACAGTATGTCACTAGTTTTAAGGAATGTAGAAAAATGGATTTATGTATAAAATACTTTGAGCAATTTAGTAAAGAATCATCAACATGATAAAGTTTATATCAGTAAGTTTTACATATGTAATTACCTTCCTATTAAAACTTGACATGGATGAGCATTATGTGGAATATACCATAGTTCCTGCATTCTGAACTCATGTCCTTTGTCTTTCATGTAATTATCAGAAAGCAAATGCCAGAGATTGAGCTGTCACACAAACAATATAGCTTTGCCACTAACTGTAGGACCAAGGGTAAGTCACATAACTCAATGAGGCCATAGCTTCTGCCCAAGTCCAAAGAGCAAATAGAAATTCAAATTCATGACTTTCACAATTGTTTTAACCTTCAAAATCCTTTACTCAGTCTTACTCAGAAGTAAGTTTGCAAAAGAGGTAATCATTGAATCTGCTTTGGTGGATTGTGTGTGCATGTATGCGTGCGCATGTTTGTGTCTGGAACTCTACTGCAACATAACCCCACACTCCTGCCCTACAAACAAATCCCTGAAGCATCACTTGAAAGCCACTGAACTGATGGCCCTCTGAATTCCCTTCTAATTCTGTTATTCCCAACTGTGTATGTGTCATGATCTGCCTGTACAATGTAAGTGGTGATGCCTTTTGAAAGGGTATCAATTTGGCAGACCCAGCATCCACATTTATCTTATGTATGGAGTTTAGTGCTTTGCAGTCTGCAATAACTAAATAATAATAATTTGTAATAATAATGATACCTCTCTTTTTCTGTAAACTTCAGGGAGATAAAAAAACAGAATCATTTTGCCATGTAAATATAGTCTATACTTTTCAAAGTGGTGTAAAATGTATTTGATCGCATCCTTTGCTTTGAAGAGTAGACCTTTGTGTTAATTTAAAATGTGTGTGGATTTTGTCCTCTGGAAAAATTATCTATACTAGGATTCTATACCTAAGAGTTTTAGAATTGAGGGTTTCTCCCTCTGAATATGTAAAATAGGATTCTTGTTCTTTTTTTTTTTTTTTTTTTGACTGGAGTGGGTATTAATCATGATTAACAAGTGATCCTGAGCTTATTCGATAACATCATCATCTACCAGGTAGACCACCTAAAAGACAGGTAAACAATCAAACAAACAAAAACATGAGCTTCACTTAAAGAAGGGAAAGCTAATAATGATTATGATTTTCCAGGCACTGTTAGGAACTATACCTTATTTTCCTCACTTAAGCCTCATATTCCTATGTAGTAGATGTCATGAGGGAACTTGGTGACATAGTAATTGAGTTACTTTCACAAGGTCTCACAGCTAATATGCGATAGACTCAGGACTTGCTCCAAGTGTGTCTGATCCTGAATGGTTTACCTTTGTGTTGCCCCAGCAGAGTCTATACAGGAGCTAGAATGTCTCTGTTTCTCATTCTCTTCCCCTAACTTACTAGTTGGGTGACTTTGGGAAAGCTATTGACTCTTTCTTTGCTTCATTCAGTTTTTTCATTTGTAAAGTGAGGGTAATGATAGTACCCATCACAGATATTTTGGAGGATTAAATAAGTAATATGTGTAAAGCACTTAGAATTACATTGAGCATCTAGTAAATGCTCAAGAAGCAGGTGTTGTTATGATGTTAGCTATCATCAAACCTATTCTCATTGCCATTACCACTTTCCCAGCTTACTCTTTGATCAACTCTCTCTTGTTTTCATGCAACAAAGATTTACTGAGTACCTACTTTGTGACAAGAACTTTCTAATAGCTTGCAATATATCTGTGAACAGATCCCTGCCCTCAGGGATTTACATTTTTAGTTGTTCTAGGTGGATGAGATAGACAGTAAACAATACAGTTATCACATATTAAAGGTGGTGAGTGCTCTGGAAAAGAAAAAGGTAGAATAGGGTAAGGTGAGTAGGATATGAACAATGGGAGGCACTTAAAATTGATATTATTTGAGACTTAATGGAATAGTTGTAAGAATAGTACAAAGAACTCCAAAATGCCCTTTACCAAGATATGACAATTACATTTTGCTCCATTTGCTTTGTTATTCTCTCTCTCCATCCACAAACATATACATGTATACACAAATTTTTCTGAACTTTAAAAAAAATGTTATTATATATTGACAAATTATAGTTGTATATATTTGTGGGGTATAGTGTTATGATTTTTGAATATAATATAGAATGATTAAGCTAATCAACATATGTAGCACTTCAGGTATGTAAATGTGGCATCATTATGCCCCTCAACTTCTAAATATTTCAGTAAGTATTTTCTAAGAATAAAGATATTTTAAAATATAATTACATCAAAATCAGAATATATGCTATGGTATAATACTATCATCTAATTTAGAGTCTCTATTCAAAATCATCAGTTCTATCAATATTCTCCTTTATAGATGTTTTTTTCATAGCCCAGAATTCAATCCAGGATCATGTAGAGCATTTTGTTGTCAAATTTTACTAGTGTCATTCAATCTGGAAACTTTTCTGAGCCTTTCTTTGTGTTTCTTGATGTTTTGAAGAGTCCAGGCCTATGACATTCGATTTGGGTTTTCCTTGTTTCCTCTTGAGTTGAATCAGATTTTTTAAATAGGAAAAGCACTAAAATGATATTCAGTTTTTCTCAGTGCTTTATACCAGCTGTCAAAAGATGTTGCCTTGTTACAATGTTGATGTTAGCTTAGATCTTCTGGTTAAGGTGGTGTCCGGTAGGTTTCCCCACTGTGAAGTCAACATTTTCACTTTATAATTAGTGAGTAGTTTGTAGGGAAATACTTTCTATTCCTTATTGCACTTTCCATCACTAGTTTTGTCATCTGTTGTTGATGCCAAAAATCATCCGTGATTACTTCCACATTTACCAATTGGCATTCTACTATAAGGAAGAGGTTTCCCTTCTCCATTTTTTTTCATTTATTTACATCAGATGAACTCTTGGATTGTAATTCTATTCAATTTGCTATGATCCATTTTTATCACTATTTATTTTGATACAGGGTAGTTCCAAATTTAGCCAGTGGGATTCCCTTTAAGCTGGCTACTGTGACCATCTGAGGCATGATGCCCTGAACACTTCCTTACCTTCTGATGCACAAAGATATTCTAGCTCATTTTGTACTTTCTCTGCCTTTGCCAAGGAGTCAGCCACTTATCCAAGGAGGAGGGCCTTTAGTAGAAAATGGTATACAGAAACCAAAATCTGGTAACTAGTTGTGCTTGTTGTTACTGGTGTGACATTGCTTCTAGACCCTTTCAGTGAACAGAGATAAGATATTTATCTCTATATTATCTGTATACCTTTATCAATTTCTGTAATTATATCTATCTAAATAACGTGTATGAACTATTAGTTTATATTTCTAGTTCCAGTTCCCTTTCAATACTCAGTGTACATTCCATCTAGTCCATTCTTTCCATGTACCTATTGATATCTTCTCCAAAAGAAGAAACCTATTTTTTATCTACAACATATTTACTCATTTACTTGTGACTTGAATATAAAAAAGTTTGATAATTGATAGCTGATACCACTGTGGAAAACAAACCTATTAACTAGAGTTCAATATTTTCAGCATTTCTTTCCATTTTTTGTAGTAAAATTTTATACTATGATATACACACATCTTAAATGTACAGATTGATGAATTTTGTCACATGTGTACATTCATCTACCATATATCCCTGCATGGAACATTTACATCACCCTAGAAAGCTCCCTCATTCCCCTTCTTCATCAGGTCTTGGCAGAGGGGATTGACATGCAATTTTAAATGGCCTGTCAAGATGCATATCATTGAAAAGGTGATAATGAACTTGGAGAAAATGAGGGAGTGAGCATGCAGATAACTAAAAGAAAAGTGGTCTAGGTAGAAGGATCTGTCTGTGCAAAGATCCTAAGGCAGGATCTTTTCCACAAATTCCATTGGCCAAAGAAAAACATTTGCTGGGGCTCAGAGTTACTGTGGCTGGGATGTGTACTCTGTTTGCTCTTGTGAGAAATACTAAAAATTCACATGGCAAAAGACGTGAGTGCATAATTCTGTTCCATATAGGGAAAGATGATTAGGAACAGTCCAGTCTGCCACATTGGCACCTTGCCTCTGAGTGAAATGGGTAGCCTTTGTGTAGTTTCAGGAGATAACCTAACTTCAGTATCCAAAGTGCAATTCTGGTTGCTCTGCTGAAGATATACTCTAGGGGGTAAGGATAAGAGCAAGGAGTCCAGGTGAGCAGCTATTGCAATAATGCAGTGAGAGATGATGGTGGCTCAGACCAGAGTGGTAGCAGTTTAAATAGAAGTAGTTAGATTTTGAATGCTTTGAAGTTAGAGTCAACAGAATTTCCTGAGGAATTGGCTATGAGAGATGAAGAGAAAAAGAAGTTTCAGTCTAAGCAACATACTAAAAGGAAAGAGTAGCCCTCAACTGAAATGGAGAAGGCTGTATATAGAGAGGTCTGAGTGGAATATTAGGAATTGAGTTTGTTATTTTATATTAGAATTGCCTATTAGGCACCTGAGTGTGAAATCAAGTATGAAATTGTCAAGTCTGGAATTTAGGAGAGAGAGCTGAGTTGAAGAGTTAAATTTGGCAGCCTTAAGCATGTAGGCAATATTTAAATCCATCTCCCGTACTCTATGCATTAGCCACATGATCATTTTCTATTTGGTTCTGCTCTTTCCATTGTCCAGTGGATCTTCCATCCTGCTAACATTTATCATTTGAAAGCGAAACTCTGATTCTGTTACTCCCAGCCTTAAAAACCTAGCCATAGCTTAAAAGACAAAATACAAACTTAATAGAGAGATTTATAATCTTAGCAAAATCAAATCCCATTGTACTTAATAAAATCCTTTTATCATTATAGGCTGAACTCAGATGTCAACTACTCTGTTCAGTTTTCTTGATGGCCCAGCAAGAATTAAACTTTTCCTTCTTTGTGCTCCCTCCATACTTACTATATGCTCCTTTCTGTATTGTCCAATGTGGTGACCACTAGCCTCATGTGGCTATTGTGCACTTGATATATGGCTAGTCCAAATTGAGATGTGCTGTGAATGTAAAATCTACATCTTATTTAAAGATGTAGTACAAAAATATATAAAATCTATCACAAGAGTGGAAAAACAAGCACCACATGTACTCACCATCAAATTGGTATTAATTGATCAACATTTATGTGCACATATAGTAGTAACATTCATCAGGTGCTGGGCAGGTGGGAGTGGGGAGGAGGAGATGAGTATATCCATACTTAATGGGTTCAGTGTGCACTGTCTGGAGGGTAGACTTGCTTGAAGTGCTGACTCAGGTGGAGCAAAGGCAATACATGTAACCTAACATTTGTACCCCAGTTATATGCTGAAATTATATATATATATATATATATATATATATATATATAATCTAAAAAATACTTTTATATACTTGTGAAATGGTACTATTTTGGACATAGTGGGTTAACTAAAATATATTATTCATTGCACCTGTTTGTTTTTTTACTTTTTACATGTGTCATACTAGAAACTTTAAAATTATATATACAGCTTTTCGTATGTAGCTTGTATTTATTTCTATTGAACAGTGCCGGTTTACAACACTGTGTGATTACATATATGTTGGTCATATCATATCTGTTTTTCTGATAGATTCTGAGTTTTTGCAAACAGAAATTATGTTTGATTCCACCTTTTAGGACCCAGTAGGAATTTTGGCTATATGCTCAATAAAAGTTAATTGAAAATTTATTGATAAAAATAAACGGAATTTGAAAAAGAATAGACAATAGAAGGTCCATAAAATATATTTAAGAAACCCAAGTGCTTTACCAAAGGCAGCCAACTTTAGCTGACTTCATATAATTTTTAAACTAAAAATTACAATTTTGATGCCATCCTAGGGACCCAGGAACATTTTCAAAGGATAAAAATAAGAGTAATAATGTAAGTTTCTGCTCTTCATTTTTATATTTTTTCCATCCCCATTGCATCCAAATACCCTGTCTGATTTTGGAACTAAAATTTAAATTTAAATTAAAAATATCCACTAAACAATGAGATGAGACCAGGATCCACCAGAATGTATAATCAATACAATGTGTCATAATCTAATGGGAAGACAGTTAAAATGCTTCATGAAGCCCTTTGCCTCTGAGAGACAAGATTCTGATATGATAGGAGATGCGGTATAATTCACTACAGGGAGCATGTGCAGAGAGAACCAATGTTGTAGAAAAAGCAAAGTTAAAAGGTGCAAATTAGTATATATTGGCATTCCTCCTTAGGGTGAAGTGCACTGGTTCTAATGACCAGTCCAAGATGTCTAGACAGAAATACTCCTGCTGAGAAGAAGAATTAACGTCTCAAGATATGTTAATTTGATGTAAATCTCCTTTTGGCATGCTGAATTTCTCCTTTATGGTTGATTCAATAAGGTTTTGGTTTGTTATTTGGTCTCTGGACTGTTCTGCCCTTCAGAAAATTGAATAGAGAGGTAAAATTTACCTCCTATTATAAATTAATAGAAAACATCTAATCTATAAATCATTGTCCTATGTGCTTGGTCAGGTTAATAATTTTTCACTCTCATAATTGTAAAGTAATATAATAAAATGGATGTCTGACCCTGAGACTAAAGGGAGTCGCTGTTAAAACTCATAAATATTTAGGAAACCCCACATAAGCATGGTCTCGTCAGTCTGTCCCTTTCTACTCTGTATCAGCTTGACTTACCCAAATTTTAAACATTCTTCTAGACATTATAGATGATAGCCTCATACAATTTTTATCTGTTTATACAAAATCTTCTTAGACATTTACGGAACTATTTCATTTCAGTGAGAGCAAAGGGTCAGACCTAGTGCTTCTAGAATGCTGAGCTTATTTGCATGCTCAGTAACATTGTTCAACAAACACTTTGACCAATGACATAAAACAGAAGAAGGGTGGTCTATTACCTTGATTATAAATATATCCTTGCAGAATGAGTGACTTACTTCTCCCTCATTCACTGTGTCTGGCCTTTATGAGAGACATAATGATGCGCAAGGTTCACTTTAATCCTAAAGACCTGTCCTTTCCCCTAGGTATCTGAGCCAAAATAAGATGTACTTTCAGAATTCCCAGTGTTGCTAAATATCTTGCTCAACACTTAATAGTTTGAGGTTTAGGGGTTTTGTTTGGCATTAGGCGCTGGTGCCAGTGATTCAAACATGATACATTCACATATAACCCATGGACAATTGAGCCAACTTCTCCCTGCACGGAAGATATTCTGAGAGCAATTTAGACAATTATGGGAGGACATTGACTCTTCTTGGACACTCTTACTGTCATTGCCAGTAAGCATAGTAAATCATAATCAAATAGTCTGAATCTGTGCTTAAAATCTGAGAGAAGACATTAACCAGAGATTATTTTGTGTTCATCTGCCCGGTAACTTCATGTTCAACAATACATCTGACCCAATCTCATTTAATCTTTTTGGTTAGAATGGTATATCAATATCTATCAAAAATATTTCATTATTCCCATACATTATTAAGACTATCGTGGATGCTTAAGTCCTGAGAATCAGAAATTTAGAAAGGAGAAAATCTGTTGAGCTAGCTATTGTTCCAGATCTTTGGGATGACTAGGATATTTTCCCTTCCTTCAGAAAGCTTATGGTCTAAAGAGGGAGGCAGCTAAGAAAGCAGAGGTTTTTTCTTTAATTTTTATTTAGTGTTATTTTTTTAGAAACAGGGTCTTGCTCTGTTGCCTGGACTAGAGTGCAGTGGCATCATCATAGCTCACTGCAACCTCAAACTCCTAGGCTCAAGTGATTCTCCAACCTCAACCTCCTGAGTAGCTGGAACTATAGGTGCACACCACCATGCCCCACTAATTTTTAAATTTTTTTGTAGAGATGAGTCTCGGATCTCATTATGTTGCTCACGCTGATCTTGAACTCCTGCCCTCAGGCTATTTTTCCACATTGGCCTCCCAAAGTACTGAAATTTGGAGCACAGATGTGAGCCACTGCACCTAGCCCTGAGTGTTTAAGTTATATAGATACTCTGATGAAAGTATATAAAATAAAAAAAACGGAAACACACACAAAAAATTGCTAATTATACAGGCAAATAATTGGAACATGCTTAATAGGGGATGAATCTTGAGGATTTTAAAAGAAAGACTGGGCTGGGCAATTTACATTAGGGGGAGAATATTTAATTCTAGTCTCTGACATGAAGACATTGTGCAGATGTTCCCAGAAATATGAGTGTAGCTGAAAGAATGTTTTTTTACTTGCCCTATGCAGAAAAAAATGTGGCACCTTCTTACAGGCAGATGTTTAACAGGCTGAGTTAGTTGGACTTGTGGGACACAGTGAAATTTAGGGACAGTTTTAGCAATATTTCTATACTGTCAGATTGTGTGTGTGTGTGTGTGTGTGTGTGTGTGTATGTGTGTGTCAAAATGTAGTCATTGCCATCTTTCAAAGTAATCGGCTAAAACTCCTATATTTGGAGGATGGGAGAACTAGGGGAAGTGAAAGATAATGGAGTTAGGGTAATCATAGGGGAAATATAAAGCTAACTCAAGACCTTCCATTGTCTTACAGAAAGAAATCATTTCAGAAGAGAAGCAACTCACAGTCTTGGAAAATATTTTAAGGGGCTTGATTTGCTTATTCTTACACTTCATTCTTGAAAAATCTGTTACCTGGTAAGGAGTTACATAATGGCAGATATGACACTTTTAAGACCTTTAAAATAAAAGCAGATTAAAAAAAGAAGCTAATACAGCTTGAAATTAGGTTAGAAGGTAGCATAAGAAACTACAGGAGTTTGAATTTATTGCTCTATACTACCCTTTGCCAAAGTTTATTATTTCTCTTTTTTCCTTTTGCATTATTTCCCACTTACATTGCCAAAGATGTTCAATGGAAATATTTTGTGAAGTCATACTTGTGATATCTTTATAGAGGAGGTATATATGTGAGCACGTGAGAAACAGGCAAATATTTAAATAAACTTTCAACTCTCCTTAGTTTCCAGCTAATACGTGATATTTGGATCTAAGAAGTGATGGGACTCCCCTTTTTGTCTGCAAAGGTCTGGCTCCTATTATGGATATAGGTTGAATGAGAGCTGGGTCAGTCACTGGAGCATGTATGATCTCATTTTGTCATGACAGTAGAACTCTGAGGTTATTATTCTTATTTCAAATTTGACGGGTAAGAAAACTAAGACTCAAGGAGGTTAAATAAATTGTATAAGATCAAACAGCTTATTAATGATGAAGCAGAGATTCAAATAAAGATCTGTCCAACTCCTGAGCTGATGACATACTTTATAATACTGCACCATATTAAAGAAAGTCTTAAGTGAATAGGAGCAAATTCTGTGGATAAAATACAGTACAACAGTAGGCTTAGGACAACTCGGAGGAGGAATGACCAGGGTATAAGTAAATTCAGAAGGAACCTAGCAGCTTTCTTCAAATATTGAAAGGATTACCAGGCCAAAGGAGCTATTATGAGTGCTTTGCATGATCCCTAGGGGCAGAATATAAACCAATATGTATGTGGAAGTTTCAGGGAAACATTATTATATGAAAGAACTTTCCAAGAAAGATGGTTAAAGATAGACTGCACATTCTTGGAAAGCAATCAGTTTTCTGTCATTGGACTTATTCAATTATAGGTTATATAATCATTTGATAGTCTATTACCAAAGAACAATCAATGGTAAAACTCACTGTTTAGTCAATTTGCCCTTTCTTTATTCTGGCTACTGTCAGTTGAATAAACTGTGCAGTTAGAGTAAGTACCAGGAGAGTGATTGAGTGATTTTCTAAATAAACAACTGAAAGCTAACAACCTAGATTATTGCCATGTTGGGTTTCTGCTTGATTTATTTATATTTTCCTTTGATTTTATCCAAGTGTAAAAAAGGTGACTTGGAAAGTGTACCTGTTTTCTCTGGTTTAGAGTGTCCACATTATACATTTCAAGTTAAGCATATAAGATAGCTGGGATCAACATTAAAAAAAAAACAGGAATCTTATATGTCTTCAAATAGAAATTCAGAAAATATCATGTATAACCTATAGGTTATTCTGACTTACTCCTACTAAAGCAAGGAAGTGTTTCTAAATGTGAATACGTTTAAACATCAGCAGCCTGGTATTTTTAAAAAGACATATTAATGTTTGTAGATAACCTTTGATTTTCCAATTATGGTATTATATATGGCTTTAGGTCGATCATTTAAAGCATACATGTTTTAATTTAGCACAAGCATGACTCTAAATTATAGTCATGAAAGAATTAACCATTTATAAATAGAAATGCATTACCTATATAGAATTTTGAATCATTCCATATTTGTTGTCATTTATATCTGCATATTTGTACTTATTGAATGAAACAAATGAAAACTTATTTATTCAGTAACTCTGAGCATGTCACTTCACTCCCTTCGGCCTATGCCTGTCCATAAAACTAAAGGAATTGTATCAGAAATCTCTCAAGTTTCTTCTAGCTCTAAATGGGTAAGTATATAAAATTTGGTATTATATTAACTCCCAGAGAGAATGCAGAAATACTTTAAAAATAAATGAAATTAAAATAGTGAGTTTTAAAAATAATCTTCTGTGGTTTACAAATCATTTCCTCTGAAAAGTCAGAATGCTTGAGCTCCCAATTTTATTTACCACCCACCTCTATGCAGACAATTTCCAGATCTTCCTCTCCTGCCCTGACCTTTTATATTCTCCCTAGTCGTAGATTTCTTTCTGTTTATGGAACATCTTCACTTAGATGTTCTGCCATCACCTAAATCTAAACATGGGGAAAAGGAAGGAAATTCATGGTCTCCCCTAAGCTCATCTATTCTTCTTTTCCTACATCCTGGTTTCCTAGGCAGAGCCCTTGGGCTTCACTTCCCTTTTTTTGAGACAGAGTCTCACTCTGTTGCCCCGGGTAGAGTTCCGTGTCATCAGCCTGATTTATAGCAACCTCAAACTCCTGGGCTTAAGCAATCCTTCTGCCTTAGCCTCCAGTGTAGCTGGGATCACAGGCATGTGCCACCATGCCCAGCTAATTTTTCTATATATTTTTAGTTGTCCAGCTAATTTCTTTCTATTTTTTTTAGTAGAGATGGGGTCTTGCTCTTGCTCAGGCTGGTCTTGAACTCCTCGAGCCATCCTCCAGCCTCGGCCTCCCGGAGTGTTAGGATTACAGGTGTGAGCCACCACTCCTCGCCCACCTCCCCTTTCCTTTGACCCAGGCTAGTATCAATTCTGCTTATTCCTGCCCAACATTTTTTATTTCTCTACTTCTGAATTTCAACAGTGTCAGCTTGGTCCAAGCCTTGTGAACTCAGACTCTTTTAGTTACTCCTGGTGAGCCTGCCTGCCTGTATTTTTTTCCTTATTTTCATGGACACTCTGAAGAGCCATAGAATACTTTGATTCAAATGCCTTTTGAGCATCAATACATTCTCCTTTCCTGAATCTGGTATGTACCTTTAGGATGGTATTTATTTTTACATGAAAATTTCAAGCATAAATATTTACTTACATAAGTTCTGTCTCTCATAGTAGAACTGAAGTTGGTTTACCATTGGAAACAGGTTCTTTTTTCCTTTCTTCCTTATTTCTACAGATTTTATTGAACAACCAACTACTCATGTAAAATACTAAGTTCGCTGAGAGCTATAAATGTAGCTCAAGTATGGCTCTTGTCCTTAGGGAGAGTGTTCCTATTTCTTAAAGTAAGAGAAACTAAAATTTGTTGAATACATTTAGGCACTGAGTTTAGGCCATGATACAAATTATCTCATTTAAGCCTTCTTGAAAACTTTGTACAATAAAGTATTATCTTCATTTTATAAATGATAACAATAAAGGTGGGAGAAGTCAAGCAGCTGACCTCCAGGTTTGACTCTGAAGCCCTAGTTTTTAGGTCCACTGGTCTGTACTGGAATCTGTATTTAATGTTTCCTAAATTGACATTTCCATATTAAGTTTAGCATTATAACAATCTAGAAATTTTCTAAATGATTTCCTATAAATTCAAGTGACTAATATGTATTGACACTTTCTTTTTTTTCTCATAAATAGGTGATGCTATGGTCACTATCATAAAAAATTTAGATCATAAACACTCTCATAACCAGGATTCTGTATTCCATAGTATACAAGAAACTCTATATACATGAACAACTTTATAAAATAATATGCTGTATTTCTATCTGAAAAATTCATTTCATTAAAGATATATACTTTGTTAATCAAATAACATGCTTTTAAAAAAGACTGTATCTAGCGTAAAATCTTTCTATCACATTATTTTATTTGTTAATCCTGTCCTTTTATAAACCTTGCTAGAAATACTTTAGGATGCTTATTTTGTAGCTAAATAAGACTAATATGTATTTTTTTTCTTCCAAGACCACACACAACACAAAATAGATTTGTGTCTGGAGTGGTTTTTGTCAACAAACTTCAAAAGAACATATCAGATAATTTCTGTGATAACCATAGCCTAAAATCTCTATCAGGTTTAGATTTATGTAAATAGTAAAGATAAACATATGAGGTTTTTTTTTCCTGCCTATAATTTGCTGTGTTTCAAGATTACTTTAATAAATGATTACAGTGTATGGCAAAAATTTTTCAGTTTCCTTGTTTAGAATGAAATTCCTGCCTCTCTGCTAGGAACTTATTTTGTGAGAACCTGACATTTAAAATAAAAATGTTGAAATTATATTTTCAGTAAGTATTTAAAATATATTTGTGTGTGGCTGAGTAATCCTTATCAGAAAATAACATTGAAATTATTTGAAATGAAAATAAGACCACCCCCTCAAAGATGAATAAAGATGGAGACAACAAAGAAGAAGATGATGAGAGAGAAAAAGAGGAAGAGGAGGAGGAGAAGGAAAAGGAAGGAAGGAAAAGAAATAATCTTAATGTTAAAGGTAAACTGGGATTCCACATGGACCATTATTGACAGGGGCTCTGTCGTTTCTACATTTCTTATCCCTGCATTGTAAAACAAATGTAAGAGCTTTTTTCCTTCCTAGGCTCTGGTAACATTGTGGAGAGTTAAGGTGTTTAGCACCTATCAAGCCCTTACAATAAGGAGTTTCAGTATGGATTTAGAGGTATGGAATTTTGCTGACACCAGAGAGTGCTAGTCATCTAGGCCCAGCAGGTGAGAGCATAGTGGAGCGAAGCAGCCTTTAGCAGTTCCATACACAGGCTCTAGTGTCTGGTAAATAGATGTCAGTCTCCAATATTATCAGTCCTTTGCTTTTCAGAAACACTTAATTCGTTTAAATTTTTTTCTTTAGTCCAAGATAAAAAGATAGCTATGTGTCCTCTTTGTGTCTGCTCCAGCCTATCTGCCATCATATATGATCCCTGATGATTTATTCCTTCTGTAGCTTGTCAATTAAAAGTGCTCACAAAGATAAATTATGCAGTAATGTTTTTAGCATGTTTAATAGAGTCTGGTTAAGTAAACATCCTCAACAAAAGCAGCAAACGGGATCTTAAAATAAACAGAGCTACTGTGCCAAGTTCATAACGACTTATGCATTTAGCACTCTGCCCATCTTCTAAGCATGGCCATTAAAACCAGATTTGTATACTTAATATAATTGCCTTGAAACCATAGCTGTTCAAATACTATAGCTTGTTTACATACTTGAGTCCTTTTTTTCCTTCCCTTTTCTCTGCCAGCTTTATAAAAACTGGAATTTGTTTCACAAGACTTACTTCAAGGTAGCTAGTGGTAACTCTTTATAACTGATGAATTTTTGTCAGGTAATTACTGGTTCTTGTAGAGTCAACTATTCCTTGAAGAGACGTATGCTTGTCTAAAGTCCTCACATCAAGGACTCTTTGGGAAAGTATGAGAAGTTTCACATCCCAAATTAGAAAGGTAGCATAATTAGATTCTTAATAGCCCAATTAAAATAACCAAAAATATGTATTTATTGAAGCAATATATAATATTAGAAAAATATATGAGCTTAGGAGAAAGACAGCCCTGGAAATGTCACCTCACTTCACTGTCTCTCAGTTTCTGGCCCACCAGTTTCTGGTGGTGTTGGTGAGAACTGTAACTACATTGGAAGATGGTTTTTAAAATTAGAGATGCTAATAAAATTAAGTGATTGGCATATTTATTTTCAACAAATATTATCTCTTATTATTTAAATATACTAGCATATAATTTCCCATTTTATATTTCCTATCATTGTTCATAGTCATGCAAATAAGTTGTTGATTTTTAAACTATTTCTCCCACACATATCTAGGAATTGATATTCTTGTGTAAGCTTCAGTGGTTTTGTTCTTGTCCCAGTATGAGCACTTTAAGCTAAGACCTTCAATGGAAGGAATGGATGATTGACATAAAATGAGCACAGAATCTGAGGGGTTGTCCTCATAGGTCAGCATTTGGTTCTATTTGGTTTAACAACATCATTAGTGAACTGAAAAAAGGAAGTAAGTAGCATGAGAAGTACATCTGCAGATGATAAATGAAGATGAACTTCAAATTCCTAAGAGAGTAGCATATAAATAGATCCTCAGAAGGTTACTGAAATTGGTAGCAAAGAAGAGAAAGAAATGCAGACCTAAATTACAATCTTCCATATAAGCACAAGAGTGCTTTAATAATGTGAGACCCAGAAAGAGAAAAGAGCTAAACTAACAAATAGTACAATTTGCCAAGGGCACCAACGCCCAAAGGAACATAGTATTCTGTGATGATAAATGCAATCCAAATTTCTCATTTCTTACATCTAACAATGAGATTGAAGAGAGTATAGTTTAGCACAAAGTTGAGATAAAGTTGGTTTTGAGGCCTGACACCAATATTATGTGGCCTAGGGGAAAATACTTACCTTTTCTGACTCTCATGTTTCTGCTTTTGTAAAATAAAGAGTATTGCATTATACACCTCCTAGGGTTATTTTGAGGGTGCAGTGAATCTAGTACTAGATTGTAAATTCCGTGGCATCAGAAATTGTGATTTGCTCACATCTATCTACAGTTCCTATCGTGATTCCTGGCACATAGTAGGCAGTGGATAGGAAGGTTTTGAAAGAATGTTGAATCATATGGTTGTTCGGAAGGCTATATATTATATATAAGAAACTATCTTGAGCTTTTATTTGTTTACTTGCATATTTACTTGCATATAACCTGCCTCCCTTCCTAGGATGTCAGGATGGGAGCAAGAAAATTACATTCTTGTTCCCTTGCTGGAACCCAAGTGCCTAGAACCTTGATATTCAGATGTGGTTTCTTAGCCAATACATGGCAATACCTGGAAGTTTGTTAAAATGGAAGAATTATAGACCCAGCCCTGGATCAACTGAATTAGAATCTGCATTTACTATCCTTTGGTAATTTTTAAAGACATTAAATTTGGGGAATTATTGACCTAGAACATACTTGTCCCTACTAATTTCTCTATAAACTGTTATTAGATAAATGACTATAAGTGTTACCATCACAGTTAGCAGATTTAAAATCCTTAATACATGTAACATCAATAGTGCTTTTAATAGCTTTATTGGGGTATGATTTACCTATTATAAAATTCACCCATTTTAAATGTACAATTTACTTTTAGTAAATTTAGAGTTGTGCAGCTACAGCACAAGCTAATTTCGGAACATTTCCATCACTCTAAAAGGATCCCTTGTGCCCATTTGCAGTTATTTCCCACTGCCAACCCAACCCCAACCACTATAATAATATTACTTTAATATCCACCCCTGCCATTTCCCATTTTAGATAGAGAATCACTAAAGGAAAAACAAATATACCTCTTTCATTCACACTTCACTAAATAAAAGTGATTCTTAAGTAAGTTTCACTGTGGTCTAAATAGTCATTAACCATTTCCAAGTGGATTTGCTAAACAATGAAGCGTTCAAATATGACTCAAGGAGGATGTTTACCACTTTCAGGGAACAAAACATTTCAAATAATTTATTTTCTAAACTTATTGGGTACACATTTACAAACATTATCAGTCTAACAAAAATAGAAGCCATAGCGTTTAGTCTTTTCTTTCTTAATCCACTAATTACAAATCAGTGCTATCCAGTCGGGGCCAGGGCTGGGCTAGCCTACATACTCTAACTTAATTTTCTATTTGAAGTTTTGTATTTCTTTAAAAGCTTTTGTTAGCTGAGACTAACTTACTTTGGGCAAAAAGTCTCTTTAATTGTCCATCTCCTCTGCTGAATTCATGTCCTTCCGATCTTTCCCCAGGACTTTCTGAGTAGGCCAATAAATGACTTCATTGACCCCAATCACTCTGGCTTTATCCCAGGTACTTCCACCTCCCAGCCCCAAGAGGAAGTATTTCAAATCCTCTACTTAAAAACCTTCCATGATTTCAAATAGCCCATGTAATGATGTCCAGAATCCATAGCATGCATTGAGTCCACCAGACTGTTTTTTCTGGTTCATTGCTTGCCACTCCCACATTCCCACCCGGCCTATTAGACATGCTACACTTCTCCAACTACTCTCAAGATTTGCCAAGCACATCACACATCCACATCTTTGTTAAAGCTGTTTCCTTCCTGTCCAATGCTATCCCTTTTTCTCTCTTAGATATTCTAATCTTCATTGGACAACAGCTCAAATAATTCTATGACCCCCGCCCCTTAAATGTTCACCCCTTTCCTCAATCAGAATTGTCTTTTTCTAAAATTTATACTCACTCAATATGACATTTTAAGACTCAACTTTAGTATATGAAAATATGAGAATTAGACTTTAGTTAATTATGTGTTCCTACCACTTTTCACAGTATTTGGAATAGTAGGAGCCTAATAAAGAATATGTACGTTTGTGAATGAATGAGGGACCCTATGAAATCCCATCTTTAAAATTGTTGAATCTGGAATGGCTCAGACATCTGGATGAGATATATACTTCCAACTCTCCTGTTAATGCCAGTCTACTTTGTATTTTGTCTACTGAAACCTTTAAACCTCCTGTTAAGGATAAGAAAAAGTGTGAACAGGATGAGATATTTGTAGAATTGGTCCTAGAAGCCTTGCTTATGATAAAAATTAATATCCTATTTCATCCTTTTAAAATTATAGACTTATAATAACTGAAAGAACATGGAAGATAATTTTTTTAATCTGCTAGTTTTCTAGATGAGGAAACTGTTACCCAGTGTCTTTATTTCTACACTTTTCCTTCTTTCTTGGCAGAAGATTGGGGTAATCTTTTTGTTTGTAATCCTTTACCAAATGTCTCTTTATTAATAACATAATTGAATAGTTTGCCTGGAAATATCCTTTCTCTGCACAGGATTTTGAAAGCCACAGAACTATTTCATAAGGCAAATGTGGTTTTCTGGGAGAACTCATCCCTCAGACCACTTGCAATAGAATATTCCTTCCCTGATATTTATTTGCCACTTGGTCACAATAATGAAAAAGAACCATCTGAAACTAAATGAAAGGTCTCAAATTCACTTCTGGCTGCTCCCCTATGTATCAATTATATCTTTTGGGAATCATTAAAACAACACACACACACATATTCTCTCTCAATTTCCTGTACAACCCCTCCAACTGGGCAGTAATCTCAACTACTATTTAAGAAAGTTGAATGCTTAAATGTCTTTTAAGATAAAGTAGAGAGAGAAAAAAACTATTCCACATGAATATGAAATATGGGTGTTTATTAAATTGAGGAGTTTTATTTTAACAAATCAAAACATTATTGCTTTTATAAAAACTCTCTTAGTAAGGACACAAATTATAAATTGAAAATTATAATGAACCCCTATAGAAATAAATGTTTAAGTAAAAAGAACTATTAAAGTAGGATATTCGGCCAGGGATGGTGGCTCATGCCTGCAATCCTAGCACTCTGGGAGGCCAAGGAGGGAGGATCGCTCAAGGTTAGGAATTTGAGAATAGCCTGAGCAAGAGTGAGACCCTATCTCTACTAAAAATAGAAATAAATTAGTGGAACAACAAAAAATATATAGAAAAAATTAGCTGGGCATGGTGGAGTATGCCAGTAGTACCAGCTACTCAGGAGGCTGAGGCAGAAGGATCACTTGAACCCAGAAGTCTGAGGTTGCTGTGAGCTAGGCTGACGCCACGGCACTCTAGCCCAGGGAACAAAGTAAGACTCTGTCTCAAAAAAAAAAAAAAAAGTAGGATATTCTATAAAGTATACAGATAATAAGATAATAATTCTCTTGTATTGTCATGATGGCCTTGAATATTTGTTCAAATGAACCAGGGTGTAATATATCTATATCTATATCCTCTTGAAATAAATCACTGTCATTTGCAATGTTTATGAGATATCTAATACACATTAAACATTTTTCTTTAATATGGAAGTCAAGTTAAATACTTGTTCATTGAAGACTTAAAAGAAGACATTACTTGATTTCCTTAGAAAGCTATATTTCAGAAAATTTAGCAGGAAAGTAAATCCTCTTGTCTCACCTGACTCCCATTAAGGCATCGTTATAGAATAGGCAGAATTTCAAAATCATTTATGTGGAAAAAGAAATGTTTATATATTACTATAATGCCCTGGGGGCAAAGTGAAATTGATTTTTATTTTTAAAGGATTTTATAGTTTGGTTATTTTTTTAATTGCATAACCTTGTTGCAAATATTTTTTTAAAAAGCCATAAAACATCTCCTTTATCAAATAATAAAAGTTCTTAATTTTATTCTGGTATTAATTGTGTTATTTGAGAGGTACCAAGAATTTTTCTTATGCCAACATCTATTGCTCAATGGTTTGCTAGAGTTTGTTGAAATGTGTATAATATAATAACACTTTTGGATTAAAATGTTGGGGCTGAGATGCTTACTTTAAGATGTAAATTTATTACAAAGTATTTGTGTGTATTTGTATAGGAATATATGCGCTTAATGTAACTTAAACCACTGGCCACCATCATAGACTGATTTACCAAATAATCTGATTTTTAAATTTTTTAAATTATACTGTCAGTGCCTAACATGATATTCTGAGGATAGAAAAGGCAGAGCAGTTTTTCTGAAGAACTGATAGGGAAATGGATACAACCTTAAGGGGATTCTTGTGAAAGCATGTTGGAAGAACTGAAGAGTTCATAACTCTTGAGAAGGCAGGGAAGACTTCACAGAGATTGCAGATTCTTGCTAATGGAGAAAGGGACTGATGGCTGTAGGATAGAGGAGGACATTCCTGACAGAGGGTATGTGACATGTAGAAAGCTGTGAAGAGAACTACAGGTACTCTAAGAGAGCTGGAATAAAGCTGGATTCATCTTAGCTGAAATTATAGTGTGTTTTGGATCTGCCCTCAGTTCCTAAGCCTGTTGGAATATCGAACACTCAGAAAATTCCTCCTCATATATGCTCTGTGACAGCCTAGAGTGGGATATGTGTAATGGACAACAACACAAGTGACTTCCAACCAGGATCTGTGTTTTTGCAAGGCAATTTATTTAGACACAGTCAATATCTTTTATACTTATATTTTTCTAATTATAAAACAAAATTGCTGACCAATTACCATATACTAATATGTTAAACACACATACACTTTACCTTATTTAATTCTTAGAGGCAAAACAGCCTGTCCTATAGTAACTACTATTATCTCCATTTTACCCAGGGGAGACTCAGGTTTTGAAAGGTTAAATGACACCAAGGTTAGACAGCTAATTAGTACAAAGCTAAGCTTTGAATCTAGGAAGTTTGACTTAGGAGCCCAAGAGTTTTTACCTTTCATATAATTATTGCCTTTTCTAAGAACATGCAATACCAGGAGGTTCATCAGAGGGAAAAAGATTATTTTAATGCACCAAATAATTAGTTTCATATTGGTGCTGTAACAGACTATCTCAAACTTAGTCAAGGTGCAGGCCGGGCTTGTTCCTTTTGGGGGTCTTAAAGGGAGAATTCACTTTCTTGCCATTTTTTTTTTTTTAGCTTCTAGAGGCTGCTTGCAATCCCTGGCTCAGTACCACTGCTTCCTTCATCACATCTTTTACTACTGATCCTGAGCTGTGTGCCTTCCTCTTTTAAAGGACTCTGAAGATTACTTTGGGCCCACTTGGATAACTTAATCACATTTGCAAAGTCTCTTTTATCAAGTAATGTAACATATTCATAAGTTTCAAGGCCTAGGATGTGGACATCTTTAGGGGACCATTATTTAGCCTACCACACAGAAGGATGCAATCCAGAAAATAGTTATTTAAATTTTAGGTAAGGAAGAGTGAATAGGTTTGAACTTGGCCCTCAAAGAGCTCCAAGTATCATGGGGAGTGAGCCACATAAACCAAAAATGACAGTAAAATGGGAGAAGGTGCTACAGCATGCACAGTGAGCACTTAGCCTGAAAATGTTACAGAAAAAGCCACGCAAACATTTTGTATTTAAAATATCATCAGGACCTCATAAAAAACATTGGTCCCAAATTAATTTTCCATTAAGAAAATAAGCTTAATTTTAATTTAGAAATATTTCAGTGATTTCTGTGAAATTGCCAAAACATTAAGTATTACTTAAGAAGTTAAAATACTTTAAAGCATTTTGTATATATTGAAGTTAAAAATTTTAGTTCTAAAACACACACACAAAGGACAAATCCTTTCAGTACATTTGAAAAGATTCAAACCAAAAAGTTGATTCTTATGTATGTTATTACCTAACCTGTTCCTTTAAATGAAAAATGACCAAAATGACAAATGGATTTTTTTTTTCTCTCAGAAAGGAAATGTAACCCAGTTATTGACCCAGCTGTGTGGGGTTTTTTGGGTTTTTTTGCTACCTCTTTATTATTTTTATGTTAATCATAACAAACCACCATATTGTCAGAATATCTTAAAATAAAAGATTTGTGAAACCCTGCATTTCAAAAATAATATTAGTCTATAGAAAACCCCTTTGGTCTATAAAAATAGTGACTATCTTTTGACCATGCTCCGGGAATTTCTCCCTCACCAAGACAAAAGCGATCCAAAAACTAGCTAGTTGCTGGGAATCCAGCAGAGTTGATTCTTTCTGCCCTCCTGGAATTCAGCAATAGGCTTTCATTCTTTCTTCAAGCTCCCATTGGCTCTGGGGAGAAAAGACAAATAATTAACCCTGAAGTAAGAAGCATTTCACCGCAGACTCTTCCTGCTGGGTTAACAAACATCTCTCAGAAAGAGAGCTCCTTGGGAGTGTCTCACTCAGTGTCATTATTGATTAGTGACACCCATTCTCTTAGTAAAGCCTTTGGAAACTTAAGCTTCAAGGGGGTTTGATAATTAGGGATGAAGTTTTTAGTTGCCTTTTGTCCAAATTTGTTAACTGAACTGTTAAGTGATGAGATGCTTATTAGAGAGCCCTCCCCGGGAAGTCTGGGTTTCACTCTCCTGTAGTAACCAGTCTGCCTTATGTGTGGCTCCCTGTGCTCTTTCAAATGACTCTTCCCCTATTTCTCTCTAGGCTCTGCAAGTGGCACAGTGTCATCTCACAGCTCAGTGTTGTAACGTATAAGCACCTATTAATTAGAGTGATTTATAGCCAGTTATCCTTAACTAACCTAGTTATCCATTCCCTTAAACATCTTAAATACACCATTGGTTTTTGCTTATTTGTTTGTTTTTCTTTTTTAATAGCCCTCAGACCATATTACATGGCAGGGAGAATATATTTAGAATAGCAAAACTCTCTTATCCCCCCCCTCCCCAGCTTTTAGAATATTTGGAAATGAACTCAAATTTTCAAAATGCATAAAAAGCAATATTGAATAGCTTTTCTTTCACTTTACCTAAGCATTTGGGGGAAGACAATAATATGATGAATACTTTTAAAAATGCCTTTCAATGGGTTGGGAATTTTGCCAACTTAAGGTTATAGAATGAGCTAAGAGGTCAAAATAACAAGTGAAATTCATGTAAAGGTTACTTAGCTACTAGTGCTGTGGCTATTACCAACCATTGCCAAATGTGTGCCCTTGCTTACAAAAACACCTGGCAGGTGTCCGTGATTATTTTTGTCCAATCTCAGCGCTGGGAAAAACAGAATGAAACACCTATTAATACCAATATCACCATAACAAAAAGACAAAACCTGATCTAGAAACCATGATATCAAAAAAAAAAAAAAAAAGAAAGAAAGAAAAGAAAAGAAAAAAAAAAGAGTGTGTGGGATGACCAAAGAAGAGGGGATGAAGATGGAACTTTGGTTGAGAACACCTGCATTTTCTCAGAAACACATGATAATAGCATCATTCTATTTCTGTTTTGATGGGTCTTTCATGATAGCATACTGTACTTTGCAAAGTATATTGTTGCATTAAAAAGTCTCATGAAAGTCAATACTGTTTCCCACATGGCAGGTCATGGACCTTATAGATCTTTTGTAACCTCTCCAGTTGCCCAGGAGACATTCTACACGCACTAACTGAATTCATATATACTGAGATATGGGTAATAGATGGCAACATAAAAGGTGAATGTCATCTGGGAAGGAAACCCATGTGCCATCTTTCATTATTTGTAGCTTGCACAGAACCATTCTCACTCCCTAAACATTAAGTCTAGGTGCTTCATGGTTGGAGATAAGTGGAGAAAAGTCACATGAAAGGACAAATGGAAATTATAATCCTGCCTTACCTATCCTGGAAAATTTATTTACTGTACAAGCTGGCTTTCAAAATATGGCTTCTTCAGTCTCTAATGTAGGGATCCTTTTGCCTTGATCTACTTGCTAGGTAGATCTCCTCAGGTAGCCTGGTCTCCCCCAGATCCTATAATGCCTTGCTTAGTCTAAGAACTGCCTTCCCAATTTCAGCATCCTATTTTGGGAACTGTACCTTCCCCATAAATGACACTCAGAATAATAACTCATGTTTCCTCTCTCTCTCTTGTTGGAAGAAGATGCTAACCCTACCCACAGAAATTTGGTCTTACCATATGGCCATACCTTGGGACCATTCTGGAAGACAGTCTAAAATAAGTCAATATTCATACAGAGTTTCAAACCTACAGTAGCTGAGAGAGCTTTTCTTAGTGACTATAATTATTTTGGAAGCTCTTACCTAGGCAAAGGGAAAACCAAACAGAAATATTATGGACAAGGGGAAGAAGAAGGGTAGAGAGTGTACTCAGGTGTGTCATACTCTGTCCTGAGGAGACAAGAATGTCTCAGGACAGTGTCTGCAAGTGAAGGGAGGAAGAGGCACCTCAACAGACAACCAATATGGGCAGAAGTGATGAGCAAACATCAGCATTTGCTTCACCAAATGGCCCAAAGATGCTTGCTTTGAGCTGGCATGACAGCTTCATAGGACAGGATGTCTATAGGGTACTGACAGTACAGCAATGGGAAGTGCTGGTTCCTACAGGATCCTGAATCCTCCTGCTCAGAAATTTTGAAACAAAGTTCAACCCTGGACCTTAGACAGTCCCCAAACCCCATTCCTCCAGAGCACACACAAACTTATCCTTAGTTTTAACTGTATTACTAGCGAAAGCAAGCTGGTCCTGACCATAGTTAGCAAGACTCACCAAGATCACCATATCCAGGGTGATGTGATTTTCTTTTTTTTTAAAATCTGACTCAGGAAAAGGGAGTATATGGGGAACAGAGTTTGGACCCACATTATTTTTACATATTAGAATTCTTGTGTAAATTCTGCAAAAAGTTGAATTTATTTGATCATTTGATTTTAATATTTAATATACAAATTTTTAAATATATGAAGTGTCATTTTCCTCTACTTAAAATTTTCCCCTGAATTTCCACACTGCTCCATCCAGCACCACGCTGGTGAACTTTTGTTGACATAGATCCTATATTGAAAAGCATAGTATTTGTTATTGCTGTTAAGCTTCTTAATGTCTTAAGGATCTTGGTGCAAAAGAGAAAAGCCCCGTCGTTTGGTATTGTTGTGCTCCTTTATTCCTCTCCTTTTTTGAGTGCTGTGTTTATTTTAAGGACAAGGCCAAAATATTGGGATTTGGTGGCATATCCTGAGAATGGAAAGCATATGCTGCACATAAAAACCCTAGAAACGAGACTTTGAAGTATCCTCCCTCCCAGTGCAAAGGCTGGGGAAGTGAACACAAGGAGGAGGAATAGCAGAAAAGGGAAGAAGAAGGGAAGAAAAATGCAAATTTAACAGGCTTATTCTAGGATTAGATGGAGAGAGATTCTTCAAGGCACCACCCTATGCTCATCTTTTTGTCTTGTCTTCTCATTTAAATAAGATAAACTTTCTCAAACATGCTATTACTTCTTGACACCATAACTTAGTGCAAAGCATTCACACAATCTTGGATCCCCACTCATTTCCTCTGTTTTTGATCATTGACTAATCATCCAGTGAGTGCTCCTCCCTCTGAGAAACTTTTCCTAGTGCCAGGGTTGCCCTTTCTCTCTTTATTCTCTCATCATACTTTAAAACATGTGTGCTACTGGAGGCAGATTTACCTTGAAGTTAGTGAAGCCTGAGCTTCAGGGTCTCTCTCTTGCACAGGCCCCTTTGTGCCCAAGGAGTTGCAGGTTGTCCCAGAGTTGTAGCTGGGAAGGGGAGCCAGCTGGCAACTAGGAAGCAATTCTGTGTAAGCACATCTGGTAAATTATCAAAGCTGTGACCCTCCAAGTGTCCACTAACTTGTAGTTTGTGGTTTTCTTTTTCCTCCAAAATAAATAATCAGTTTTATACCTGGCTGTGCATTTATAATTTTGTTTTTATTTTCTAAAAGGATCCCCAAATGGTATAAGCCTCATGCCCCACAAAACCTGGGGCTGCACCTGGTGACTGAATTAGTGAGAAACTTGACTCAAGCTTGTTTCAAAGGATACATCCGAGGTCAGTGACAGACACCAGCTCTTGGAGTGAGAGCTTCAAAATGGTTGCTTGTGTTTTTGCCATGGCTTTCTTATGCAAGTAGTGGGAAAATAACTGTCTACAGCCTTTGCATCTTTCCAGATCCAAAAGGCAAGAAATTTTGGTAGAGACAATCCTAGGATAGGCCTCTGATAGGCTCCCCTTGAGACTGATGTGTCTAGGGATTGAGTTTCTGTGACAGGTAGCCCCTACTAGTCACATGGAAAGGATAATGGGGACAAAGCATGCACTAGAGCAGTGTGATGTTATCTGCAGAAGCAAGTAAGGCATGCTGGAAGATATCTACCAAATTACTTCTACTTTGAATTGAATTCGTTCCTTTACATATGTGCCTCTTCCATGAAACTATGGGTTCTGTGAGGGGAATAACCTTTTTTAAAATTTCTCTCATTATCCTCGGTGATGTGTCTACTGTCTTACCCAAGTGTCTGAGTAAACTAGTAAGTTAGCAAATGAATAGGAAAAAAATGAAGGTAGCTTTTACCTATAATAGTGTATAGTCACTATTTTTGCTAACTAGTCATAATTCCATACTAGAAATCAGATACCAAACAATAATCCTTTAATGTAATTTTTTTAATGCTTGGAAAGGAATGCTTTAGAAATGGTCCTTCTAATGTATTTGAGATATTTTATTTTAATATATGATCAATATGTGAATTATTATGGCATAATTTTGTAAAATTCCTCACTGGGTTCTAAGAAATATTATAATTCCAAATAAAATAATTAATCCCTTAGTAGTTGTCATGACATTCGTGCGTAACCAAGAATGTACACAGAATATTATTTTACTGGATGGCTGTGAATGCCTGCCCAGTGTTTTTCAGTTGTGGTTTGCATTGAATCCTCCCAAGGGCTGCATTATGTTTAGGTCCTGTGTGATCTCAGGAGGGGAATAACATGGCCATCAAACTAAATTTATTTTATTTTTGAAATTGACCAAAGAAGGTTTATATCGACTAATCAAATTACTAAAGAAATATTCTCTTAATCACCCTTCTCAGAACCGTGGTGCTATCAATTTTGCATTCATAGTATAATTAAAGATCTTTGACTGCAGTGTCTTTTTAGTTTAAAATTAAATGTGTTTAAGGATCACCAACCTAAAATTGATGAACTCCTGACATTCTTTTATTACCCAAGTCAAGTTTAGCCATGGATTTGAATTTATAGTTGCTTTCTTGGCTACTGAAAATACTTTATTCAGATTTAGCATTTTGAAGAGTTAACTAAGATTACAGACAGTCATTATTTTGTTGTTGTTGTTGTTATCCATAGCAGAATATTTTTTTTAACTTAAAAAGAGGAAAAGTTACCTGAAATCATTTCCCTCTATCTCCAACAACTAGATTAGGAACTAAGGTACTGTGAAAGAATGATTATACATATATTATTAACAATTAACATTTACTGAGCACTAACTATGTGCCAGGTAATGTCACAAGTACATCTTAGATCAGGTTCCCTGGGAAACAGACTGAGAGAGAGAGAGATTTGTTTAGTTTTGGGGACCTGTTCTCAGAGAAAGGAAAGAAGGGCTGGGCAAAGGGAGAATATCAACAGTTACACAGTTGGAACAGAGCCCTTAACTAAGCCCACAAGAAGCTCTTGAGCTGGAATGGCCTTTTTGGGGCCTGGCTCTTTGTATGCCCACTACACCAGGCTGTCCAAATACAATTGTGAGCCACCAGCAGTCAGCACTTCCTGTACTGGAGCAATGAGAGAACACTTCAGTATTCATGATTAATCTTTATCTCATTTAGTTAGTTTAGCAACTGGATAAAAACAGGGGGCAGGAGGAGGCAGGCTTGATTTGTAGTCTGTCAATTTCCATGGTGTAAATACTCCCACCATGGCCAATTTCAGGTTACCAACTTGATGTTAGTGAACACAGAGTTGACAAGAGATGTGCACATACAGCTCTCAGAAGTATGAGCAGGCTTCAGCACATCACCACTTTAATCTTCACTAAGCCCTTAGGAAAAAAAAAATTAATTCCTTTTGTGAAATGGGAGATCACACAAGAAATTTATTGCTCAGTTCTTCTATATATACAACCTGAAATCACCGGGTAATTATGAACTTCCCTGAAAAAATATTTACTATAGAATTTTTCACAGTGGCATTTAGACCTGCCTGTGCATATTCAGTTTCCTTTTACTATGTGTTTGAGTAGAGTCATTTTTTTTTGTTTTTTTTTAATTTTCCAAGTAACATCTAAATACTGGTTTGGGCAGTTAATGTACTGATTTCTTTAGGTTAATTAAAAAGTTTAAATTAAATGAATGCTAAGGAAACTATGATGTAAAATTAGGCCAGCCCTTTTTGTGTTCCCAGTGTGATATTTAGAGAGTTCTGAATGTTTAAGACTAAAAGCAAATCCACAAATGGAGATGGTCATATTAAAAACTTTTATGAGAAGCTACTGGAAGACAATCTGGAGCCATAAGATTTCCAAGGCCTGACCCAGAAAACAAGATCATTATCAGCTGTGCTGTGGATTTAGCCATAATAGGTTTCATGGGTCCCAGAAACATGTTTATTCTTTCATGAAAGGTTTTTTTTTGTTGTTTTTTTTTTAAGCTAGAGTTATTTGGTGAATGTTATGGGGCAAGTATGATGTGTAGTATAATGAGAGCGCCTGAGTTTTATGGAAAGAGAGATTCAGGTTGGAATTCTAACTGCATGTCCTTGGGCAAATGTTCAAACTCTCTGATTCTTTATTTCTTCAGCAGAAAGTAATGGCTTTTTTGTAGATTGTTGACAAGTTTAAATGAGGCATCAGATTGCTTGCCATGCAAGTACATAATATAGTATAGCAGTTAATGTAATTAATGTAGGAAGCTGAGCATTTGGAATTGAATATGGAGTTTTTAGTAGACCAAAGTAATTACTTTATGTTTCTTGAAAATACCCTTAAAAACTGGAATGAATTATTTTCAATTGCAGTGAATGATATTAGTAAACTCTGGAAGTATGGATGGGCTTGCCTCCTATACAATGACTCTGAAAGAATGAGTTCTAATAGGTGTTTAACATGAAACTCATTAAAATTCTATAGCAGTGGTTCAAATGGAACACCAACAATAAATGGAAGCTATTACAAGTAAGAATGTTCCAGAGAAAAATTAGCTGGCTGGGACAAAATATATGAATTGTTATGCTTATGGATAATTAGAAAATCCACTTTTTTTCAATGCAAACTCTCAAATTTCAATAAAATGACAAACTTACCATTCCTTACTTGCTTTACTGAAGCTAACTTCCTTCCTATTTAAAATAATGCACATACAATATTGTGTTCCTTGTGAAACCCCAAGCTACAGATATACTCCATTCACTGGGAGATCTTATTAAGCAAACAATTCAAAGAGCGGCTTTGCTTTTTGTACTGGACCTGATATTGACAGATGCTAACCTTACCAGCAAGACTCCTCTTTTGTATACTTGTGATGGGGAAGGAGGTTTTCTTTCCCTTTAGCAGCTCAGGAGAGGATTGCCAGAGACACTGAAGTGAAATTTCTCTTGTAAAACATAGCTTCAAGATACTTGTAAGTGGTACAGAAAAAGTGAGACTTTACTGTCTTTTTCTTTTCTTTCCTCCAATTTTACTTTGTTGTGGTCAATATCTTGAGTCATATTTATATTCTCACTAAAGGCCACTGGACATTTTTATTAGGTCTGGAGAGAAATGTTAATTGTCTTTTATTGGAAGATTTCCATGCAAACTGTGACTAATACTGCTTCCATTGTTATGGAGGAAAGAAGAAAAGGCAATTTTTCACTCACAATGAAAAATGCTGGCAGCTATTAGATAAATAAATGATACATTCTTTACCTTTTGATGAATTTCTAAGGTTTTTGATACAAAATAGAAAATTTTAAAAACATATCCAGTAATATGTAAAATCATATTTTATCTACCAAAATAAAATAAAATAAATATTGTCTTATTATTTCTATAATAATTAATAAGATCAAATTGCCAGAATTTATGACTGTCTTTAGAGAAATTCCAAATAGAAAAATTATTCTGGTAGAATTTAAAGAATTAAGCCTTCAAGAATCATTTTTGCTATAAATCCTAATTTATGTATTAATCAACTAATATAAATGTTGGAGGGAATATTAGCAAATAACTATAACTTTCATATGAGATCATTTCATTTAATGATTGGTAGTCTGGGGACTTGGCATATAGCTGTATGTTTTTATATAGATGGGCATATTTTAAAGCTACAAAGCATTAGGACAGTAAAAACTTTTATTGTTAATTTTTGTGCAATGAAAGGACACTCCTAAACCAAATACCTTGTGATTCCTTTTCCATGGGCCATACATGAATGATGACCTAAGTGACAGATATAACAAAAGTTTTGACCAATTCCCAATTCCTCCTGGGTTAACAGGAGAAGTATCATACATACGAGAGGATAATGAGATATGAAACCTAAGGCTGTTCTTCTCCACCTGACTGGGAATGTATACAACTTTAACAACTTACTCTACCAAGTTTATGAATGGAAAAGTCAAGTAAATAGAGGAGATACCAATGACTAACAATGAACCTGTAATGTTTGCCTTGGATACATGCAATCATAGTATTAAATCCCACTGATTCCTTCTGAGAATGAAACGATGACATTTTTGTTGTTTTTTGTTTTTTTCTTAAGAACTTGTGAGCTATGTCATGAATGGTGTATGACTGTTTTGGCCAGGGATTAAAAATGTTTTTTTACATTTGTACTGGGAATGAGCAAAGCCCAGATGTTTTTCTTTAGCTGCTGATTAGAGGCATCATTTTCAATGATGGCAGTAACGCTAGCAATTCCTTTCTGTACCAGTAAATAATTATTGATACAAATAGTTTTCAGATGACAGATCAGATGAATAATTGTTTGTCAGTTATTAATAAACTGACAGGCTAGGAATCATGGGCAATTATCAATACATAAAACCAACTGTGGGATCATTCGGTGAAAGCTTCATGGTTAATGGCTTTTGGAATCTGAGTCAAAGAAACCAGAGTTGAAATCTTGGCTCCTGCCCTTATCCTATCTAAGCCTAAGATTCCTCTTCATCTGTAAAATGGTCATATATTAACTCATGAAATAATTGTAGTGATTAAATGAAGTCATGAATGTAAAGCATTTATCGTAGTGGTTGACATTGAATACACAATATATAACATATTTATTACTATAATGGCAAATAAAATACATTATCCTATGAAATTAGTCAAACCTAGATATCTGATCTTTTCAATTCCCAAAGAAAGCTTTGATATAACCCAAAACTTTGGCTGGGTTGCAGTTTGTTCTGCTGGGTCAATTTGCACATTCTCTCTCTCCCTCTCTTTGTTTCTAGAAGGGAGGAATATTTTCCTCAGCTCTTATAGAGTCCCTGGCTGGGTCTGAAAATAAAACTGACAGAGACACATTAAAAAGAGAAAAACATACACTTAATAAGTTTCACATGATGGAAAAGCCTTCAGAAAAGAAGACTCAAAGAAACAGGTAAACTAATGTATGTTTATACTTAGGGTGAAGAGTGAAGAATCATGAAGGAATATGACTGGAGGACAAGAGTATGATCTAATAGAAATAAACTGAAGGAACCTAGCAAAGCCTGTTTGTTCAGATTCTTCTTGATATCTCTGTGTCTTTGAGGATAAGGATGTTCCTTCCTTTCCTCTTGGTATAGGGCGGGCACCTCTGTAATAAAGATTTTATAACCTACTTCAGAGGAAGGACAGAGAATTCTTTTATGGCCTACTTCAGGGGAGAAGAGCAAGAGAAGACCTTCTTGCTTCTGCTTTTTCCTCTAATGTCCAGGTGCCATATTTTTTTTCAGCATATCATAAGTGTACAAATGTTAAGGTTACATATATTGCCGTTCCCCCCCCTTCCCCCTTGAGTCAGAAATTCAAGCATGTCCATCCCCCAGTTGGTGCGCATCACACTCATTATGTATGTATATACCCATCCCCTCCCCCCCCACCTGCCTGACCCCACCAAAATATGGACTTTAACATGTCCTGAACACTGTTATCTCTCTCTGTGTCTCTGTGTGTCTGAATCCTCCCCCTTCCCTTTCTCCATGTGTTCGTGACACGATTAAGTGGGGTTAGGGGGTCATGACTGATTTTAGACCTAGAAAATATATTATTGATGAACTTATGAATTCGTTCTTGGCTTTAGGATACTTGTTTAACCTTCGGTATCAAAGAAAAGTAAAAGATCCATGTTTTCCTTTTGTATGAAGAACTGAATATATCAAATAATTCCAGCAGTAGGATTCTTTTCCCTTGATTTTGAGAGAGTTGTTATCCTTAGGCAGTTTTACAACTTTGTCTGAATAGAAACAAATTTCTATTAATTCAGGGAAGTTGAAAGAAGAACTAGAGCACTCTATGGTTGGTGACAGGGTGTGGTATTTGATCCCTGCCTGGCCTCAGTTGCATTGCATTATGTGAGCTAAATGCAAGCTTCTAGATTGGATCCAAAGTTTTTATTTTTCATGATCCAGATGTTTTATCATCTTTTCCTCCTTTGTCATTTACATATGAACTGCCAGTTTACTTACACTTTCAAAAACCATTAGCCTTTTTAATTTCACTATCCTTGCCGGATTTTTCAAGTAGTTTTGGCATGTATCAGCAAATATGGCACTTCATCTTTAGGATTTCCTACAAATAACTAGAGGAGCATGTAAATTGCCAACCCATATTAGCTCAATGTCTCATCACATGGGTTGGTTTATTTCCAGCCAATACCAAATTCAGTTGGATGTCACGTAATTACAAAACTACTTGGTATTATCACAAACAAGAGAATACAGATGCTCATGTGCCCAGTTTTTCTAAAGTTCTTTCATCATATTTTGTTGATGTTGTTTAAAGAAAAGCAGCTCTAATGCTTTTGGCTTGAAAATCTTATATTATGCTCAGCTAAATACGATTATCATGGAAATTGATAAAATTGTGGAAGGGGGGTCATCTTCTGGAAAAGATAGCTATTTTCCATCCAATTTGATTCAATAATCTTTGCTGCAGATTTTTTTGTATGTTCTCTGACTTAAAAAAAAAGTCTAAACCTTCCCTCTTATATAAAAAAAAATACCCAATTCATACATATCTATATTAGTCCACTTGCACTGCTACAAAGGAAATACTGAGGCTGCATAATTTATACAGAAAAGTGGTTTATTTGGCTCACAGTTCTGCAGGCTGTAAGAAGCATGGGGCCAACATCTGCTTCTGGTGATGGTTCTAGGAGCTTCTAATCAAGTTGAAAGGTGAAGAGGGAGCAGGTGTGACACATGGCAAGAGTGGAAGCAAGAGAGGGAGGAGGTGGTGCCACGATCTTTGAAACAATCAGGTCTCCTGTGAACTAAAAAAGTGAGAAATCACTCATTATCATGGGCAGGGCACCAAGCCATTCATGAGGGATCCACCTTCATGACCCAAACACCTCCGACCAGGGCCCACATTCAACACTGGGGATCAAATTTCAACATGAGATTTAGAGAACCAAACATCCAAACCATATCAACATCTCATATAAAAAAGTGAAAAGTGTGTCATGGTGCTTCAGTCTCTTGAAGAGGCTATGAAATTTTATCTTCTAGTGAGTGATCTGAGGTCACAGCATGTTAACTGAAAATAAACATCTTAATTCCAATTTACAGAGACAGAGCAATTCTATTTGCTTTGCTAGATGTATTTATCATTTTTATGAGACTATAAGGAAAACCCTGTCCCCCAGAGCCCTCATTTCACACTGTAGAATTACATGATTTAAAAAATGCTGATGTTGTTTAAATAGCTTGTGTTTAAGTACCTTGGGATTAAAACAAACTAACCCAATTTACAGTCACAGAACATTTCTGCCCCATCTTCTAACTTCTTGCTTTTTGTCGAAGAAAGAAAGTAATATGTCTCTCAAATATTCCCTGGCCAGGATTGATTCCCATAGATGAATTTGTAGCTTTCTTTAATGAGATAAGATGCACATTGGCAGCCCCATTTAGCTGCTCCTGGGATGGTCACAATCCAGTGGAAGTGAAAATAACATGAGAAGGGAAAGATGGATCTAAAGAGGTTTTTGACTGAAGACTTGAGTTAGAATGCCAGAATCCCAAAGAGAAGGGATTTGGCACATGTTAACACTGCCCTTTCCTTACTTGTTTCATAGTTCTACATAATAGCTAGTAGCATGTGATAACAATGGCAATATTCTTTAATTGGCCTTTCTATCCATTCCACATGACATCCTGATACCAGATCATGCTCTCAAGGGTACAGCTCTATCATGGCTCCCTCTTAGCAAGAATCTATTAATATAATGGTTATCTGTGATATTATGAGATGAATCTATCATGACTAACTGCAATATTATGAAATGTGTATGTAGTGTGTGTGTGTGTGTGTGTGTGTGTGTGTTTGTGTGTGTTTGCCCATGAATCCTGGCTTGTTACTCTCATAGACCTTGTTAATTCTCCTGAAGTCAGGTCATAGAAACTAAAAATATATGCTAATCTTCCCATGCCTTTCTGTCATGGATCTGGCCATAAGAAATTCTCTGACCTACTTTGTCTAATTGTAGATCATGAGACCCCGATTTTTGAAGGGGTCCTGCCCCAAACCCTGGAAAAAGGAATGCTGCAGAGAGAGGCCAAGAAGAATCTGAATAGACAGGCCTTGCTGGGTTTCCCACTCAGCCTGTCAGTATTAGCTCAAACCCTCTGTCCAATCACATTTCTACATGGTTGTCCATATCTATCCAAAGAAGTGTCCATAAAAGGGCCAAAATGGCAGGGCACAGAGAACTTCTGGACAGCTGAACTCATGGAGACTTGCAGGAAGGTGAACAAGAACTCATCCATGTGCAGGGAGGATGGTGCACCCCAACCCAACAGGGAGGAAAGCTCTGTGCTCAGGACTCTTCCAGACCTTGTCCTTGTATCTCATCTCTCTTTTTATTTGTTTCCTTTAAAATACCCCGTATAATAAACTGGTAAATGTGTTTCCCTGAGTTCTATGAGCCACTCTAATAATCTAAAGATGGGGTTATGGGAACCCCAACTTGAAGCCAGTTGGTCAGAAGTTCTGGAGGCCCCAACTTGCAGCTGGTGTCTGAAGCAGAGGGGAGTCTTGTGGAACTGAGCCCTTCACCTATGGGATCTGATGCTATCTCCAGGTAGATAGATTAAGAATTGATTAGAAGACACCCAGCTGGTACCTGCTATGGAACTGATTACTTGGTTGGTGAGTGGGGGAAAAAATCCCATACATTTGGTTGCAGAAGTCTTCTGTGTTGATTGTTGAGGTTTGAGAGCAGAGAAAAGACAGTTTGTGGTTTTCTTTCCTCAGACAACCCCATGATTATAAATTAAGTTCCTCATTTTCTTATCAGTGCTCTTTACAGTGTAGTGACCACCCATCTGTCCATCCTTTCTTCACTTTGCTGTTGATCTTACTTTATGTGGCAAGCACATTGGCTACTTACAGTGTCTTAAACACAGCCTCCATTTCCCATCTCCAAGCATCTCTCCCAAGTCCTCCCTTTACCATAAGGGTTTGCTTGTTCCTTCAGATCAATATGATATTCCCTCATTTAACTTTGTATTTTTCTTGTGACAATAGGGATCTTGAGTTAGAATTCCTATATTTTCTAGTCATATTCCTTCTCCTTTTAAATTGTTAACTCTTAACTCAGAAACAGAAAAATAAATGCAGCATGTTCCCACTTATAAGTGGGAGCTAAATTATTGCAATGCAAGGACGCACTGAGTGGTCTAATGGGCATTGGAGACTCAAAAGGAGGGAAGCTGGGGGTGAGGAGGTGTGAAAAATTACCTCTGGGGCACAATGCACACTGCTCGGTTGATGGGTACACTAAAAGCCTAGAATTCACCACTATATACTGGTGAATTCCATTACACATGGAATTCAATTTATACCCCCTAAATCTATTAAAATTTGAAAAAAGGGGAAAACAGGCAACTTAAAAAAATAGAGATTATATCTTATGCCTTTGCTACCTAGTTCATGGTTGCAAATAATTGTTCAATAGTTCTCTTATAATTACATTCCATTAGAAAGCCCACCATGGCTACCTAATCTGTACTGTATATAAGGGAAGGTTGGCTTCAAAACATAGAAGGGATTTGATGTGTTAAAATAGGCTGGATTATTGATGACACATAATATGGGAGCAGAAAAGTTTCTTTTCATTGTTTGTCCAAAAAGGGCTAAGACATGACCCTTTACTGGATCACCTTCATCTTATCAGTGATATACTCTATTGCTTCCATTGAGAAAGATTTTAACTTTTTGGTAAAAGCAGAGCATGGGTATTTTCAGACTTAAATTACATCATGTAACAGGACACAAGAGATTCTTGATATCCATTCGAGTAAGGTTTTAATGGGTAAAGTAACCCTTTTCTGGCAATGGGGAATACCTTAATAAACTCACACACTCAGTCTGACATACAAAGCCTTATGATGGGAAACTTGAGTAAGGTCTTTGAAAGGTTTCATGTTCATTTTATAAAATTATCAATGGTTTTCATTTAGGATAGAATGTCACTAAAAGAAATCTTCGTTGACTCTAAATATAAACCTAGATAATGTTAAAAGTTATTGAGTTTTTCATTCCAGATCATTCAAAATTAAGTCTTGCTCAAATGTTTTGCTCTATAAGAAAGCTCTCTCACTTAGATAAAAAAAAACAAAACCCTTCTGTATGACATGTCCACGTACACTTTACTGTATAATCATGGTGACCAGAATCACTAACAAGAAACTAATTTTAGCTCTACTTCTTTTGCACAAGGTGTCTTTAAATCATACTAGTTTTGAATGATGCAACCCACATTCTTTAATCAGAGCAGTGAAAACTGGATTTGACAACCACCTACTTCAGCAACCACTCAGAATTAAAGTTCCAACATGAAGTGTATTTTAGGGCTGCATTTTATAATTATCTGTTTAGTGAGTTCAAAGCTATTTATAATAGTAATAGTGTAACCAGTCTGACAAAATTAAAAGAGTGGCAGCTCCATGGAAGGTGACCATCATACATTTTTCCTTCTTCAAACCACCTCTCATAACCAGTGGCTATGCAAAGATTTCTCTCTGTTTAGCAGATAGATGAGATGTCCAAACTTTGATGATTTAAGTTCATTTTGTAGAGGTGTTATGCTTCATTTGGAAGTTAGTGCTCTGGTGGGCACTTGGAAGTAGGAGATGCTTTACTAGATCTTGTAGGTTAATGTTAACCAAAATGATCTTAAGAAGATGATCCTTGTTTGGGAGAGACTGCTAGTTTCCTATCCTGATACCTGCTTCCTCTTAATTATAACTCTCTTAGCCCATGTGACTAAATTCATTTTGAAATATACAGTACATTTTTATTAACTAGAGTCACCATGCTGTGCAATAAAAAACCAGAACTTACCCTTTGTACCAGTGGGTACAAAGGTTTAGTATAACTAAACCTTTAGTTATACTATATAACTATATAACTATAACTATATACTATATAACTATAACCTTTAGTTATACTAAACCTTTGTACCCACTGACCATTCATAGCTTTATCTAGTCTACTTTTTAATCCCTGGATCAAAGTGGACTTCCAGAGCTGTGTACTTGAATTTCCTAGTTTTGGGGGCCACTTACTTCTTCCTACTCGTATCCTAAAGAATTGCCTCCTTTGAGCACTCTCCCTTCAGGGTATATTGAGGGCTCCTGACAGAGCAATTAATGCTGCTAAAGGTGTCATCATGAACTCCATACCCATGTATCTAGGGCCCTTTGAGCATCACGAGCAGATGAAGGTTTTCAGGTTCTGCAATCTCAACTTGACCGCCATTTTTTCTTAATTTATGTTTGCCACCACCAAACCTGCTTATCTTCCTGTGTTCCCTTTCCCAACAGATGCTGATGTGACTGAGCCTCTCACCACATCCAGTCAACCACCCATCTTTACCTTTCTACCTACAAAATATCTCTAAAAAATCCACTGCCTTTCACAAGACTTGCTGCCCCAGGGCTTTGTATTACTGATTGTTTTCTTTTTGCCTCAGGCTCTTATATGGCTCACCAAGGCACTGTCACAGGTCCTGTCTTAATCTGAAATTTTGATATTTTGTTTGTCATGGATTTTTAAAAATTATATTTGTTACAAATATTTTATTGAAATATTGTTATATCCATATTAATATTAATGAATATTTTAATATAAATTTATAATTATTAAATATTTCACTACATGTTATTTATCTTGATAACTGAGTTTTTTGGTTAAATTTTGTGCAGGAGGCAAATACCTCACTCACTTTACTCCAGTTTTGACAATGTTCTTCAGATCCCCATTTCTTGGCTTTATTAGTTTTCCTTTATACCTGAAGACATATAGACATATAGATACACACACACACACACACACACATATGTCTCAGAATTAATCTTGTTTTCTTTTTTCCTAAATCCATTATCCCTTTCTTTCTTTCCTTCTTTCTAATAGAGCCCTGATTTTGTTCAGGAATCCACCCTTCCCTGTAAAGCCCATAAGATTCAAGGGAAGTTGACCCCTTCTTTATTGCCAGGGATTTGACCCAGTTAGTCCAAATGAAAGTATTTCTAATCTTCTTAGCAATGTTTGGTATAGATATAGCCATGCAATTTAGGTCAATTTCAGATGTTTTCCTTGGACTTATGAGAGAATTTCCACTTGTTTTCCTAGAGAACCTTTCTCTTATAGCAGTGGTTCTCAACTACAAGCTGTTTTACCACCCAGGAGACTTTTGGCAGTGTCTGGAGACATTATTGATTGTCACAATTTGGGGGATGCTACTGGCATCTAGTGAATAGAGGCCAAGGATGATGCTAAGCTTTCTACAATGCAAAGGACAGCCCCTCAACAAAGAATAATTATTCAGCCCAAATTTCATGAGAGTAGAGGTTAAGAAACCCTGATCTAACATAAACAAGAAATCATGTAGCTCTCTGATGGCTCCTTCTACTATACAATCACAGGAAAACTAGCTTTAGGATAAAGCCCAACACTGTAGATTATAGAAAGAAGAAAGGGTAAGATTGTAGGTTCTTGCTAACATTTCCAAGTACCTGTTGGATCAACTAATCTTGAAGCTGGCCTTGGCTTTGAACTTTCAGTTATCTGAGCCAATTTATTTCCTAATTGCTATGCCAGTTTGAACTGGATAATTTTTAATATTCATTAAAAACATCCTAACCTATAGAAACTGTTATATATTTATTAATAACAGGAATCCAGTTGCTGATTCCTTTTTACTTTTGACTTTTAACAAGTTCAAACCTAGTTTGTGATCCAATCTTAATAATTATAGATTTTTTTCACCTGCATATGCATTCAAGTTTTTTACATATTAGTTTATTTAAATTCTATTTGTGTATATTTTTGCCCTGAATTTGTTTAGTACATATTTTTGATAGTCTCTTTATCAATTTCACTGAATAATATAGGTAAGATAAAGTACTTGATACATAGCAGGGGACTAAAGATACACTCATACACTGCTGGTGGGACTGCAAACTAGACAATCTCTATGGAAAGGTGTATGGAGATACTTCAAAGAACTAAAAGTAGAACTACCATTTGATCCAGCAATCTCACTACTGGGCATCTACCCAAAAGATCCAATGACACTCTACAAAAAAGACACCTGTACTCAAATGTTTATAGCAGCACAATTCATAATTGCAAGGCTGTGGAAATAGCCCAAGTGCCCATCAGTCCAAGAATGGATTAATAAAATGTGGTATATGTATACCATGGAGTACTATTGAGCTCTTAGAAACAACGGTGATATAGCACATCTTATATTTTCCTGGTTAGAGCTGGAACCCATACTACTAAGTGAAGTATCCCAAGAATGGAAAAACAAGCACCATATATACTCATCAGCAAACTGGTATTAACTTAGCAGCACCTAAGTGGACACATAGGTACTACAGTAATAGGGTATTGGGCAGGTGGGGGGGGCGGGTATATATAGACATAATGAGTGAGATGTGCACCATCTGGTGGATGGTCATGCTGGAAACTCAGACTTGTGGGGGGAGGGGGGGAAGGGGCATTTATTGAAACCTTAAAATTTGTACCCCTATAATATGCCGAAATAAAAAAAAATTAGTGCCCAACTGCAGAATGAGGGAAAGAGAGGTTTACAAAACATTAAAGATTTTGATATTCATATGTCACCTGTGGACTACAGGAGTAAAAGGGAGTCTTTTGGAATGTTGCCCTGTGTAGAAGAAAACAGAGCTTGGGAGGGAGGGAATTCCAGAGACTGAGGATCCTGACCTAGGGACTTTTTCCCCAGTTCCTGGGAGATCAATCCTAAAATCTGCCAATCTCCATGACACAGTAGTGGGGGGGAGGGGAATTATGGGGTTAGAGTGTCAAAAGGCTTCTTCTCAGGGTGAGTACTAGAGCCTTGAAGTTGAATGTACCAGTTTCAAATGCCTTCGAAGTTGTTGCAAGTGTCAGGAGCCGATGATTTGTGAGGTTTGTCCTTGCTTGTGCCTCACCCCTCTAACCTTTGTCCAGGGCTGGCCTGCATAAATGGTGTAATCAGCTGCCAGTGGAGTGTGATTTGAAGGGCAGCAAGAGGCCCACTTGGCCTTAGTTATTTTCCCCTGGGTCTGTCATAACCTCCCTATTACGTAGCACAACATCTGGCTTAATAAATCTTGGATGGATGGATGGATGGATGCATGGATGGATGGATGGATGGATGGATGGATGGATGGATGGATAAATTTATTCAGCACACATATATTTAGGAGTTACTATGTGCTGGGTACTATGTAAAATGCAGAGGACCCCAAAATAAATAAAATCATTATATTTCTATTTTTCATGATGCCCACAATCTAGTTGTACAGATTGTGTACAGCTACAGAAAAGAAGGTACAATAAATACAATCATAAGTGTGGGTTCTAAAAGTTTAGAAGGAAATAAACAGAGTGCTGAGGGTAATAGACTTTAGAAGTCTTCTAAAGAAGGTGTTTCTGTTATGAAAAATGACTGTAGTTGAAATTCAAAGATATCTACAGGAAGAAATATTATAATCACATTGGCCCTGGTTATGTGTTTATAGAGTTTACCCACAAAGGGATAAAAGCAGAACACTAAAAGAATCAAGAACTTTTGATGGAGGCGAAACATTTCTAGGAGGGAAAAACTGAACGTCTGGACTGCTGTCCAAGCAGAACCGGCCTGAGCACAGACTGGAACAGGTAGGGCCTGACAAGACAGAGTCCCTGAGCCTGGGGCCAGGGGTTGAGGAACCTGGAGGGAGCTGTCCAGAACCAATGGCCAGAGCGCCATTGGTGAAACTGATGGAATGCTGCGCTCTGGGAATCCGAACTCAACAGACAAGCTGTAGTAACAAAGTCTGAGTGCAAAAAATAGTAGGAACACTAAAAGCAAAAGTGCTTTTCTTTTTTTGATGCAAAGGTGAGAAAATTGTACAGAGATGATAGAATTGGCCGCAAAGACAATTCAGTGGAATCAAATATTCTAAAATGAAAGCCTGGGGCTATTTTAAATAAACTATTTCTATGATTCAGATTAGAATATTTCATTCCACTTCTGAAACCATTTGATTTTCCATTTATCAGCTGCCTTTAGATTAATCAGAGAGAAGAGTTGCATGAATAATAAAAATGAGCTTTATCTATGATAATACTTATTTTATCTTTCCAAATTTGAGGAGCAACTGCTGTAGAATGTAGTAGAATAATTGCTGAATGAATAAATGAGTGAATAAAGGAATAAATGATAGAATATGATTTATTATTCTGCTGTCTATGACACATTGATATGATATTCTCACATCTTCCCTTCATTCACCTGACACTGTGCTTGTGGGAAAATACAAAAATAAATCTTACCTTGATACTGATTTTTATATAAAGTGCTATAGTTTTATTTTTGCATGTGATTAGCCAGGCCTCTAAAGCTCCATTATAGATTCTTGAAGCACATAAGCAGAGACTGACCTATAAAAGATGAAAGTTCAGCTTTGGGAGTAAGCCTTAAACTAAATTTGCACTGCTTCCTGATGTCTACTTTAAAATTCCAAAGATAAGAGTCCCTTTGTTTGCAATCTGTTATCACTATTTATTGCTGAAGTTGTACTTCCCAAGGAGTTGGATGGGTTGACTTTGAACAGTAGCAGTTCATAAAGACAGCAGAGCTCTCACCTTCCAACCCTATCTCCTACTTTGTTTTTCTATTTTCAGCATGAAGACTGTTTTTAGCGTCAGATGGAGGAACACATTTTTCTTTCTAAAAGACATCATGGGAAATGAAGGGAAGTAAAACCTCAAAAGCAATCTTTTCAAACTTGTAAATTTCTCTCTATAAATCATGATTTCTGCTTTCTAACAATAACCAAGGAGCCTTCTTGAACATCAAATAGCTCTTGCATAATGACATATTTTTAATATTCGATGTATGTAAACTAGAAACGGATAAAATAGCAAACATTTAGAAGTTAGTGAATTAAATGGAAAAACACCTCTGAAAGTACATCTTGTATTGTTATTGCAAAACCACAATGTTACCAATATTGGATAAACCCTGCCTGAAAACAGCTGGGTTTTTACTTTCTCTAATTGTATCTGATCCAAATCACTTTTATTTTTTTTAAGACAATATCATTTCTGTACATTACTCTTACTTTCAGAGCTGAGTTCTGGACTATGTGCCAATGCTTACTGAATTCACTTTCTCCATGTTTGTGAATGAATAAGCGTGAGTTTGCAGCCCACTGCTGAGTTTTCATAATAATGAAGGAACAATGGTCTTTGAAAGTCACAGATAATCCCCACTCCTCATTGTGGTCATCTGTTTCAATCCAGCTTTTCTCTGGAACAACCAGAAAGATACAAAATTGACTGATGATCTTCTCCCTTCCCCTGCCTGACCCTGCATGCATACACACCCCCTCTCATAGAGGTGCCAAGGAGCAGTGAAATGACCAAAAGGCAGGGAGTAGGAGGGAGAGGAAAGAAAAACAAACCGAGTGATCAACCTCAAATGACTGAGTGTTGGCTGTTTTCTATTATTTACTCCCCTGAGCTTTCTCAGATGTGTTTTTTTGAGAAGACTTTCATGTTGTCTTTTCTTTCGTCTCTTATAGTTAACCACCATTTTCCATGCAAGGGGCTGGGGTGCAGAGCACTTGAATGAGGTCCAGGTAGGCTGCCAGATTCTCAAGATGCTTAAGCACAATATTTCCATCCTTGATCTTCTGAAAACAAGCTTTTAAATTATGTGTGAACCCCTGTCTGTGATGCACAGAAAGGAAAGTCACAAAGTAATGAGTGAAAATTCACAAGCAGCTCATCGATCTTTGATATTTACATACAGCATTAAATATGTGGATATTTTTCAAATTATGCATTTTGGAATTTGGTATGTCCATTTTATAAAGGGCAGCCTGCAGTTCATAAAAACATGATCCACATTGAGTTATGTCTGATCTACTCTCTCTACCAGAGGTTTTTAAATTTCTTGTATCATGAATTAAACATAGGACAGTCTCATTCATTTGAATAAAATCCGCCCACTGGGGGTCAAACGCCTGACCTGGGTCAAATCTGTGGAAGCGCCATTGTGGAAAAGAATGCCCTCTGACCATGTCTTTTCTGTTTCAATTGTCCAAGGGCTAAGAATGAACACCAAAGAGGAAGGAACACATCAATCTGAGTCACCAACACTTCAAAGATGGTCTTTCTCAAAAGACCAATACACTGCAGGCTTTCATCAGACATAAACTGACTTAAAGGAGTTTCCTAAAGGAGATAGACTTTATGTAAAACTGCTTTTTGTTTGCTGTAGGATTTAATGGTAGAGGGAATTTCTTTGTAAGTATAAAAATAATTCTAAAAGTCATTATTATGATGATTTATGGAGTAACAATTTTGTTCCAAGCATTATGCCAAGTGCTTTACATAAATTACCTAATTTAGCTATATTAAAAACCATATGAGATAGCTATTATCATTATTCTTTATCTATATTGTTATGAATGATGAAAAGGAAGCACAGAAAAGTTAAGTATTTACTGAAGCTCACAACCCATCAGAATTTTAATTTCCTTTATGTTACTCCACAAGATAACATTAGATTTGGAAGATGACATACTTAACATATTTCATTAAGGTTTTTAAAACTGTCTCAAAGATCCTACTAATGCTGATATAGTTTGTTTTGGGGATCCTCAAAAAGGAATTTCATATAATTTCGGCTATTGATGATCATTTCTGACAACTTGAAAATGTCACTGTAGAGTACATATTGCCTGTGAATATTAGAAGATTTCTATTAATAAATCTCTAGATCAATCTTTTTCAATATTTATTTTCAATTTATATTGTCACATGTTTTTACTTAAGTTAAATCTGTACCTTATATGTATGTAAGGTACAGATTTTATTAAAAAGATAAATGTTAAAAAACAGAAAGAACCAGAGACAATATTAATGTCTTTACTATATAAAGAGCTTTATGAATCAATATGAACATGTAGAACAACTGAAATGTAAAATAGAGAGTGTGACAAGGAAATTCAATGTAGAATAAATACAAATGGTTTGACTCAAGCACATATGACAAAATGTTCAATATCAATTATAACTATATAGGAATGCCAGTTAAACAGTATAATATTTTAACTTATTATTGTAAGATTAAAACCTATGTTTTATATCTAGTATTCCAAGGATACAAAAATATGGTCATTCTCAAATATCACAGATGGGAGTATAAATTATTAAAACATACATACACATATATATATAGTTTAAAATATAAGTAGAAACCCCAAGATTTAAAAATGTTTATACTTTGTGATCAAATAATTTTACTTATAGTAATTTAGATGAAGAAAATAGAAACATCACTTTTATCTACAAAGATATTTAGTACAGTTTTATTTTAAATAAAAATTTAAATAATTTATAAGCTCAACACAAAATATAAAAGCCTGGCTAATGCATTTATAATATAGCCATGTGATAGCCATACTTTGAAGACTAATTACATACAGGTTGAATACCCCTTATCTTAAATGCTTGGGACCAGAAGTTTTCAGATTTCGGATTTTTTCAGATTTTGGAATATGGGACCCAAGTTTAAGCATGAAATTTTCATACATACCTCATACATGTAGCCTAAAGATAATTTTATACAATATTTTTAATAATTTTGTCATAAAACAAAGTTTTGGCTCAGTTTAGGTTGTGAGCCAGCACATGAGGTGAGATGTGGAGTTTTCCATTTATGGCATTGTGTCAGTGCTCAAAAAGGTCCAGATTTTTGAGCATTTTGGATTTTGGATATTCAGATTAGGTATACTCAACCTGTAATATGGAAACATAATACAGTGCATTTATTTGCAATATATCATTGAGGATAAAAAGAATACAAAACAATATATATAGTGTGATCTCAACTTTAAAAACAAATGTCTTCTATATAGCTCCACATATAATATAGCTATGTTATATATTACATATACACATTATATACATACATATATGATTGCATATAATAGAACAAGAAAAAGTGTATCTATTATATAAACGTGGTAGAATCATATGTTATTTTTGCTTTATTCTTTATATATTTCTGCATTTTAAAATTTACTATAATTAATATGTGTATATCTTATAAAATCTTATTTAAATACCAAAGATAGCATATTTCTTACAAAGTAAAGATGAAAATATGGTTGATACAATAAGGAATCAATGCATGGTGTTCTCAGGGAGTAATAACCCAATGTAAATCCCAGTCATTTCTATTAGTATAAATGTTTACTTGTGTTGAACACATGGGAGAAGTTGAACTTCACTATTACTCACAGAAATATGAATTAAAACAAATACAGCGATTTTCCTCCACATCTGGTGATGTTCAGTGCTGCTGAAAATGGAAAGAATAGGCCTTTTCAAATACTGCTGACTAGAAGTGTATAATTGGTACAGTCTTTTTGGAGGGCTGTGTGTTAATGTCTATGAAAATTTTAAATGCACAGACCTTTACAGTTAGCAAATTTACTTCTACAAAAATACCCACCTAAGTGAATAAAATTGGATATGTAAAATATTCATTGCAGCATCTTTTATACCAGCCAAGTATTAGGGACAATCTAAATGTCCTTCAAAAGAAGAATGTTTAAATAGATTTAGTAATTGCTAAAAAATAATTGAGGGAGATCTATATGTAATGATGTAGAGTGATACCTCAAACATATCAAAAAAAGCACAAGACACAACAATGTTTATAGTATGATTCAACTGAGTTTTTAAAAATATATAGAAAAACACTTGAAGACATAAATCTTAAATTTAACAGTGCTTATCTCTTTGGAGGGAAACGAGCTAAGGGTTGTTGGATGCAATGAAACAGGAATTTCATGTTTAACTTTTATTCTTCAGTGGTGTTTAAAGTTTTATTGGGAGAAGTATTTATGTGTAACATATAATTACAATGATTTAAAATGATAAACGACTCAAGAAAAGTGTTACCTATTTGTTTTAATCAAATACTAATATATTGGCACATATCATCATGCTGTTAAAACTGTAAATTAATTTCCACAAAATAAGAGTATTTTCCTCCTCCTGTTAAACTATTTTAATTTTTATGGCCAGCACAAAGCTGATCTTGGCAACAGTGGAAGGCATTCTCACAGGAGGAGAACTCCATAGAGCAAGGCATTTAATATATTAAGTTGCAACAGCCCTTTCTTTAAGGCTTTTGGTTGTATCATCAGCCCTTAACAAAACATTTTTATTTCTCCAGTTTTAAAATCCTCCAGTGGCCATTTTACTTGGTTTCTTTTTTGTCTTTCATTTCTTTATGACACTGATGCAAAACAAATTTCGATAAAAATGTCTTGTTCATTTTTTGACTGCTTAACTCTCTGCTTTCAAGCAGAGAACATTAATATTTTGATAGAAAATAATTTCTCTTTGAATTAGATTATTTTTCAAAATGGAAAGCAGCCCTGTTTTTTTAAATTATAAAAGAAGTTTATGCTAATTTAAAAATATTAGGTATCTAAAAACACAAAGAAAAGTAATTCTATCACAAAGAGATAACCAATGTTAGCATTTTGGTGTCTATATTTTGTGTGCATCAAATTTCTTATAACTCGATTATTTTCACATGAAAATATCATGAAAAGGATGAAAAGGATATTTTCACATGAAAAGGATATTTTCATATCCTTTACCTTTATCATCATTTATGATATGATAGCAACACAGTATTCTACCACATAAATATTTCATTTTTAGATATCAAGGTTTCTGGCCAGCCCAACTGGTTGCCAAGGTAATAGCCTCTTCCTCTTCCTTGTTGGCAAAACCTGCCTCACATAATACGGGCTAAATGCCAGGTATTCATGTATTCTTCTTTGCAGCTAAGGTGTGGGCACGAGCCCTAAAACTGGCTAATGGTATCAATTAATAAGGTTCCAGGAATAGGCTTTCCTCTTTGGCAAAAAGTAGACATACTTGGAGAAACTGCCCTTCTTCCTCTCGTTGGATGTGATCATGTGAGGTGAGATGCCTGGAGCTGCAGGAGCTGTATGGTGACCATGAGGAAGAATGCCTAAGAAAAAACTATGCCAAGGATAATAGAGTTTGAAGATTAAATGATTCTAGATCTTTGATGACAGTCCTGAACTGCTGAACAAACTCTAGAACTGCTTTTTCAGAAATTCTTATGGGCTAATAAACTACTATTGTTTGATTAACTTTAATCAAGTTACTATGTTACCTGTATCCAAAACCAATCCTACTGATAGGGTATTATTTCCAATTTTTCCTCCTCTCAAACAAAACTGAAATGTTCGTTGTTAAATGAACAATTGTATTAATTTGTCCAAATGTTTTCCTGAAATAGATTCTTAGTAGTTGAATTCCTGGTTCAAATATATATTTAAAATTATTTTAAGACCCTTTTAGCCAGAATTTATGATTCTCATTCTTGTGTGTGTGTGTGTGTGTGTGTGTGTGTATATATATATATATATATATATATATATATATATATATACACAATATATATATGTGTGTGTGTGGCATATATTTTATATATATGTGTGGCAATGGTTTAATTTAGAGATTAAGATCACAGACTAAGGAAATATGTGCCATCAGTTGGGTTTCTACCCATATTGCTTATTACTCCATTGACTTGAGGCCTGTGACTTAACTTGTTTCTGCTTTAGTTTGCTCATCTGTAAAATGGGGATAAAAAAGTATCTACTTCTTTGGGTTTCTGTGAGGATTACATAAGGTGATACCTGGGAAACTATTTGAACTCTAGTGCCCTTTGTTCCTTTGTGTACCCTCACTACTATCCTAGTAATTGATATATATTAGTTTGTTAATAAATATTTATTAATAGGTGAAGGAATGAATAATGGGTCCAAGGTTTTTATCTGGGCTAATGTTTTCTCATATATAAGGGTCTCTAGGATCCACTCTGTTTGTTTTTTCCTGTGTTATTTGTCTTTTTGCTGGAACTATGGTTCCAGCATTGAGCTGGATAGTAATATTACAGTTACAAGTCAGTGTGGATTTTTAACACAGAAGAAGCTCAACTATGAAACATCCTTAGGAATAGCACACTGGGTTACAAAAATGAGTTTGCTCCACTCAAATATCAACTTGCTCTTTGACAAACAACATAGCATTGGATCTTCAAAAGAGAAGGGTTTTTATAGTTTATGTAGTCTCTTCCTTCAGCCAATGAAGTAATTTGTTCCTTCTCATCCCAGACATTTAATCACCCAATGTCTGATTGAATGTTTCCATTATTATTATTTTAAAATCCTGGAGGTGGAGAGTATGGAAAAGAAACAAAATTAGAATACCATTGTCTAAATATTATTTTATCCAACAGAAGCACTAAGGCAGAACAATGACATCACATTTCCTAGATATTGTAGTTTGGGGCATTGATTGTAGATTAATTTTTTTAAAATTTTTAGATCTTTCCACACTGATTTGTTTTAGAGAAATAGAATTCATAAAATGAACTATGAGAGACATCCAAAAACATCACATATTTTATATCCATTTAAACATATACATTTGTGACAATGTATGTGTACATACAAATCTGAATTCTACAGTAAATTTCATCATATTATTAAGTGCAAATAAAGTAATCCTACATCAAAGGACAGTTGAACTTAATGGAATTTTTATGTGGAGTTCAACTATCTTACCCTTTGGCTAATGACTATCAATCAGCCCACTCATTGCCCTCAGTTATGTATTATCCTTTTGAGGATTTAAAAGAAGGTCGCATCAGATCTTTAGTGCATTATCTCATCTCTCTAATCTACTCAATAGTATATAAGGCTACCAAAATGAAATGACTGTTCCAACCTGTAGAAACAGCCAAGATTGTTACATTGGTTCTTTTATTAACTCTTGCATTTTAGTGACTCTGTGAGAGTGTTTTATTTGGAAAAAAAGAAAAAACTTGTATCTGAATATTAAACTTTTTAAAATATAATTAATGAAAAGGAAATGAAGTATTCATATTCCACAGTTTATTTATTTATTTTTTTAGTGACAGATATCAGTTACTATTAATGCATCAGCCGGAATGAAATGCTGAACAGTAGAAAAACTGTGGTTCCACAGAGGCTTAAAATAAAGTCTGTTATGGATATTTTATATAGGTCTTAGTTGCCAAAAAGCAAAGTCTATGGACTCAAAAGACTGTGTCAGTCAGTAAGCTACAAAACAGATTGCAGGAGCACCAGAAAACACATTTCAAAAAGTAACAGTTTTACAACAGTATTAATAGTTAGAAACTGGCATTTTATGTTACAATCAATCATTTGTGGGGGGGTGTTGCATTTGTCTGTTTTTGAAGACCAGCCATTTCTTGGCAGGATCTAGTGTAAATCTATACATTTCCAAGTTGGTTTTTTTTTTTTAATTTCAAATGCAAGAGCACATTAACACGATTCCCTGCTTAGAAAGCACTGATTGTACCCTGTTGCCTCCTGTATTTTCTAGTTAGCAATTACTGTTTTCCAGTGGACCATGATGCTTGTTGTCTACTGCTACAAAGAACAATCATTCATTTATTCATCAGCTGTTTATTGAGGACCTACTATGTGCTAGACACTTTTTTAAGCATTCAGAATATTGCAGGGAACAAGCCAGACAAGACACCTTGCTGTTGTGAAGCATTATTTTAAAAAATACTATTGAATTCATCAATTTGGCTGAATGATCAGGATGTGTTGGTTTTACTCATGCAGCATGCCTTTGGGAATGGGAATTTAACTTATGAAATATATTTTGAAATGTATTTGTGTCAACAGTTTGAAAGGAAGTGACTCTCCTGTTTCCTGATTTGACTTCCCACAAATGGGGGTTAGAAGATCAATGTCCTACCTCAGAAAAGAATTTGGAACAGAGTTAGTATGTGTTAAATAAATATTTTCATGTTTTAGAAAATGTCTCATTCTCCTTTTAATGAATGTGGCTTTACTGTGTTTCTAGCAAACATAGGTTCTGGAAGAAAAGAGAAGACCTACCATGCTAATTCATACTTTTTATGCTGGACTCTTCTCTGAATAGGGCCAGTCTTGGAGTGGGAGCATCTCAACTTCCTCAAAGTTTTCTAAGCCCCTTCTTCCTCACAAGTGTGGCCCTTGGTTCCTTAAGTTGTCAGTGAGATTGGCATCTCAAAGTAATAGTGGCGTTGCTGGTGTGACTGAGCACTGTGCTGACCCTTTCAAGTCATGTCACTTGGCCATGTTGGGTATCAGGATTCATGTTCTTACAATTACAGGCGTAGAATGAAAAGGGTTTGGAACTAGAATCCCAGGAAATTTCTGGGAGATGGCACAAAGCTGGAGCCTGGCTCAGCTACTAACTTGTGACAGGCTCTTGGATTAGCCACAGCCTCATTGTCTGCAAAAGATCTTGAAAGGCCTTTACTGTTTCATGTCTCTGAGGATATGAACATGAATATCATATGAATCATCTATATTTAAAATGATACTTTTTTTTTTTTGAGACAGAGTCTTACTCTGTTGCCTGGGCTAGAGTACAATGATGTCATCATAACTCACTAGGACTTCAAACTTCTGGACTCAAGCGATTCTCCTGCCTCAGCCTTCTGAGTAGCTGGGACTACAGCTGCACACCACCATATTCAGATAATTTTTATGTTTTTTCTTTTGTAGAGACAGAGTCTTGCTATGTTGCCCAGGCTGGCCTCAAACTACTGACCTCAAGTGATCCTCCTGCCTCAGCCTTTCAAAGTGTTAGGATTACAGGCATGAGCCAAAACGCCTAACCCCAAAATGGTGCATTTTTTAATGAGACAAAATGAAGAGCCTAACACAAACACTTTTGAGAGAGAAATGCTTATTTCTTCACGCTGATTAATATCCAAATCATTTTCACAGTACAATAAAAATTACAACCGTTTGTTTTGGTAACTTTTTTACTTAACACATTATAACATATTTGGAACCAACTTCTGTTTTTAGGGGAAATTTAAAAAATAATGCCAACTATCTTCCTCTTTTTGACTCTTTCCCCCAAACCAGTCAATAGTCCTTGTCTTACCCTCACTGACTTTGGAAAAGACTGTTCTTGGTGATGGAAAATGTAGAGGTCAGAGAGAAGGTCAGAGAACAGGAAGAGAAGCTTCTGAAATAGGAGATGATTTGAGAACCTCACCCCAGAAATTGTCCTGGCCCCTGGTTACACCCACTGAATGTAGCTTTAATATATTATTATGTATTTGTCAAACTACTTAAATTGATCCCAAATAAAATGGACCTGGACATTTTTGAACCCTAATGGAGGCCTTGAAAAGTGAGGGTTTTTAAATTTGTTTTCTTGTTTTAAATACATCTTCTAATATTCTTTTACATTTTATCTGAACTTATGACTTCCTAATTTGGTTAAGTACTACAGCTACTGAAATAACTCTGAAAAAATGTTTCTCACGATTTTCTCAAAACAACTAGAACTATGGAGTACTGAAAATGTCCTAGTGTCTTCTCAGGCATCGTTTCCTTGTGGAATAATGATGACTCTTTCTCCTAGTGGTAATCTCTCCTCTCCTCATTTTCCCATCCCACCCCTGTAGAAGCAGACTTGAGAAACAGAATAAGAAACACTGGTCTTTATAATAATACATGAATGTATATTTAGCTTTCTCTGGAGATTAAAAAGAAAACTTTAAAAAACTAGGTACCACTCTGTCCAGAACAGTTTTGATTTAAGTCTGCTTTGAGACCAGAAAATGGATCATATGACCCATTGCCAGACCTTCCATGCCTGTGAGTACTGCAAAAAATACAAAATCTTTGACTCTTTGACTCACAGGGCATTTTCACACTTGGTAGGGAATTTAAAATTTGTAAAGAATTTTAAAGCTTAAAAATAATTTGGCTGCAATCAAGCAAATCTTTGAGTAAAGTCCTCACATTTCCCTTGAAATAATAGAGCTTAAAATCAATTTAAAAATTTAAATTTAGATTTCATTTTCCAAATTTGCTTGACAGAAATTTTTAAGCACACATAAATAGAACACAGAGCATAATATACCTATCACCCACTACCAAAAACTATTCAAATTAACTGACACTTTGTAGCACTATGAGTAAACAGTCTAAAATTATTTACCTGGATAAAGTCAGTATTTTCCATTACTTTTTCAAATTCATCCAGTTAATGAGAAAATGAAACAGACTGTTAAAATCATCTTATTAGTATGTTATATATTATTTTTATGTTTTACATGCTTATAATCAGTTAGAAATTGTAAAACTTCAGTGAGATCAATGTCCTGACATAAAATAAGAATTCAATTTGTGAAAACTATTTCTACTTTTTGGGGCATATTGACTATGGTTATTCAGGTAACTGTGTGCTTAAAATACATACAAATCCTTCAGAGATATTTAAGGCTTCCATCCTTCCGATAATACCTTCAAAGGTATTGTCAGCACCTGGGAGCAGGCCAGTTCAGGAGAATTCATCTGCCTCATGATGAAGGGGAAAGACTCAGCCAAACCCAGATAATCTGATAATAATTTAAGTTTTATTTTGGCTTTGGTATTTGAATCATAGGAAACGAAAGCCCTTCCATGCATGAACAAGTTGGCCTTGTGTGGGCCAAGGGTATGTGTTGAGTTTGTTGAATAGAAGGAAATGTTTTGATTGAGAAAATGTCTCTGCTAGGTGGGTTTCCACCTAGCCATTGAGGACTGATAACATAACCTCCACAAACTATAAAGCAAGATTATAGGACTGACACCGTGTAGCAGTAGCTTTTCGCTCGGTAATGAAGGAATAACTACTGGAAATACAGTGTTTAGAGAGAAGGGGAGAGACCAAAATCTGAAGGAGAAAATGGCCTCCCCAGCTAAGTTCCTTCCCGTATTTCCAAGGACGCGTGGAAAAGGTCAGCGCCATTTGCTAATTTCTTTAACAACATCCATACAGGTCAGCTGTTTTCAGCAGACCTTTGCACACAGCAAACAAGAAGCTTTGGGCAGGCATTTTCTCCTGTCCATTAACTTGCTCACACTCATTCCTTCCATCCATCCATCCATTCTTTATTCTAGGCCCAGCTCCCACAATACGAGATAAGAAAAATGGAAGCAAATGAGAAAATGTTTCCAATATTAATAATTGCATTTGCTGGTTCTGAGAGCTGACTAGTTATTTTTTTAATATTTATATTTTTTTATTGATGCATAATATTCGCACATATTTATGGGTTACATGTGACATTTTGTTACATACATGGAATGTGTAATGATGAAGTCAGGGTATTTAGGGTATCCATCACCTGGAGTATTTATTATTTTTTGTTGTTGTTGGTAACATTTCATGCCGTCTTTTCTAGCTATATTGAAATAGACAATACATCGGTAACTGTAGTCACCCTATTCTGCTATGGAATGTTAGAACTTTTATTCCTTCTATCTGACTGTATTTTTGCACTCATTAACCAACTTCTCTTCCTCTCCCTCAACCCTAACTGGTTCTTTTGGCCACCTTCTCCGGTCTCCCCACACCCAACTTATGCTTGGGAGAAGGCAGCGCTGCTGACTTTGTGCTGTGGCTTCCACCGTCTGGAAGCTGTAAAAGAAGTAATCCTTGCGAACCATTTTAATGACAAAGTTATGTTCATGAAACACCTGGTATTTTTGTGAGTTATTACAGACTTGTGACTTATATAAAGAGGGAAATAAAGAAACTTCTTTTAAGGGGAAAAAAAAACATGTCACCCTAAGAAAAGGGAAATGTTTGTATGGGTCAGAAGCATCTGGCTTTATTTGAGCCTAACGCTTTCCAGTTCACATAATTTTCATATTGCTCAACATAAGCCTTTCAGGTGTCCCAGACATGCTAGCCTTAGGGGCATTTAAATGCATATGCATTTCCTTTCACCTAGGAAAGATGGTTTTGTAGCATTCGCATGCTAAATTAAAACAAAACAAAGTAATCACATGTTCCTTCTATGCGTAACTCATGTCATTATTGAAGAAGTTGAAAGCGAGTGATGAAAATTACTTAATTGAGTCTTTAAATAACCCTCTAAGGTACAGCAACTCTTCCAAGGGTGAATATATAGTTTCCTGGCCAGCATCCCTTCCTTCTTCCTGTCACCAGCAATTTTCTGCTTCCCTTTTGACAGTCCTTAGTATGGAATAAAAGGGAGAGTTGCTGAACTGCCAGTCAGTTTGCTTGCTTGTACTCTATTGCATAAAATATTTAGTTGGAAATAAAACTGTAGGCATTGGATTTTTAGTCAATGTTTTAAAAAAGGCTAACTAAAAAGAGCTAGTTTTAGTTATGTTTGACTTTAATTTCCTTACATATATCTATTATTTCCCATTTCTAAAGATAATAAGTTTTTAGTTATTATTTTGTGGTTGAGAATCTGGATTTAAATGCCTCCTTTGTTTAAGGCAATACCTCCAAGGGTCAAAATGCAAAGATGAATGAAAAATAATGTGACTAATTGGATAGGATAAATAGACACACTGAAGATAGACAGATGCCTGACGTGAATGTCCCAGCATGGTGTTTAGTCAATCTCTGATCCTCTTGTAATGTCACCAAAGTAGACAAGAGCCTTAGCTACTAAGTTGGTATTGCCATACGTTATCATTATATATTTGCTCTCTCACTGCCTCAGGTATAAGTAGATTATGATCTCTCCACCAAATAGTAACTACTGAGACAAACCTTTCTCTGTACCATTCAGGTTCTAAAGTGCTTCGTATCTCAGTGGCCACTTTTCATATCATGATAACAACACAGAAGTTTCTGTTTTAATGTTGGAGAATGTAAGCCTTCCCTAAAGAATGAGGAGGATAAATGACTTTGATAACCTCTTTGAGATCAATTCTTTTATCCCCAGTTCTGGGCATACAGTGATGAAGCACATCCTGGGTTTTTCTTGTAAACTCTAACAGTTTTGGTCTCTTAAGAACTACCAATTCTATGTCTCTGAATAGTATACATGACAGAGGTAAAATCAGATCTATAAGGTTTGTTTCAAAGTGACACATATGTAAATAATTATCCAAAGTTTTAAACTTATTTGCTAACATAGAAATGACAACATATTTTTGTTGTAGATATTATGAAATATCCTTATTTATAGCCAGGCTAATCATATATTATTGAATATAGAGGTATTTACATTTTCTGTTTTTGTTAAGACTTCCAAAAATCAATGCAAACTTGTAAAAATGTTTACTTTCATCTTTAATTAGGAAATATATGGTGAGAAAATTTTCAACAGTAGAAGATGAAATCAAATTATGACTCTAGTGGTATTATGCATGGCCTACTATATTTCTTCCGCTGGAAATTCTTAATAAAAATATGGAAACATGAAATCAAAAATCATAAAAAGGGAAGAAAACTTAGAGGTCAATGAGTTCAGTCGTATCCCGCAGCATAAAGTCTTTTAACTGCATTCCTGGTAAGAGTCCGCAGCTGCTCAATAAAGATATGGTGAATAAATGAAACAACAATAATAATAATAATATAAACCCTCTAGATTTGGCTTGAACATTTCCAGAAATTCCCTTCCAAAGTCAGATGAGTCCCTTTTGAACAGTTCTAGCATTTAGAATGCTCTTTTCTCTATTACCTGGTGACATTCATTACTTCAGTATTTATTATTAATTAATTAACATCATCTAGATATTTTCCAATTTATAGAAAGAGAGTTCCCACTTGAAAAAGATAGCTGGACCACTATGCCAAACTTAGTTATCCTGGGGGCTTTTTAAGAAGAAAAGGAACAGAAAAAGATATATAAGGAAGCTCTAGGAAGAGCTACCCTTTTTTTAGTTGGGTTATTAATGTTTCACATTGCTTTAACATGCTGTTATCCTTTCCAAATAATGAATGCAAAAGTTACATAATCTAAATAAATACAGAAGGGAAAGCCTATCAATACCATATTGAAGACTAGGATAAAAATCATACAAATTTATTCTGCACTTTAGGATAAGTGGCTAAAAAGCATTAGTGATAATCTGCTAATTCAAATGGCTCCTATCATCTTACCTCCAGATAGCCTACATTTTCACAAGTGAGAAAAAGCAGGCACTTTGTCATGATATCTCTTAAACCTAGCCTCCTTCCTTCCCTACCCCCTCCTTATTCTGACTCTGAAAACTAACTCCTCTGGGATAAACCCTGATAACATTAAATCTGGAACTACCATCAGGGCTGTTTCAATAGATCACCATGCTGAATCTCCTGGCCTCTGTCTGGGACTGAAACTGGGGCTGGCTCTCTGGGAAAGTGCTCATTAATCTTCCCTTGCCTCTGGCCTCTGGTCTCTGAAAGATAGCCTAGTTTCTTGCTTGTATATTCTAGTAAGAGTCAACTAAGAGAAGAGTTTTCCCTAAAATGCCCTAATTGAAGGGAGAAAAAGTAGGAATGAGAACACTATAGCTCTGTGGCTCTGACCATCTTAATTATCCACTCTCTCGGTTTCCTGAAATGGAAAATTACTTCTTAGATGTTCCTGAGGACCAGCCCTCTAGCTCTAACCCCTAGCTTTAGGAAAATATCAGTATCTTTCACTGTTCACAGAATGCTTATTGAGCACTGTAATGAAATTGACAAAACTTGTGAGAGAGTGAGTCTTTCCTCAGGATGAACAGTCTCCACAATGGTTGCGGAGTTAAAACAGGTCAAAGGGAGATTACTGCCAAAGACAGAAAGTCAAAATGCATCAGTGGCAGGAGTCCCCACCTATTTCTACTTATGCTTCTGCTCTTGTTTTTTTCAGTGAACTAAAGCAAAGTCCAGAATGTATTCCTGCTCTGTCTATTGCAGGAAGTAGGTCAGGTTTCATCCCCTAAATTTAAAGAAAGACCATATTTCATACAAACTTGACAAACTTTAAGCAGTCAGATTTATTGAGATATAATTAGTATATAAGTCACATTTTTTAAGTGTACTGTTTGATGAACTCCAAAAAATGTATGTAGTTGTTTAATCACCACCACAATTAAGATATAGAACATTTCCATGGTCCATAAAAGTACCCCCATAACCTTTTACAGTCAGTCTCCTCTCCCTATCCCAGCCGTTGGGAGCCATTGATCTTCTAGACTTGGTACCTATAGTTTTGCCTTTTGGAGAATGTTGCACTCAGATTTTTAAAAAATAATACTCATAGTAAAATACTTATAGATTAAAAGTTAAAAGATCAACAAGTGTTAATGGGAAAAAATAATACAAAATAACATGATTGGTATGAACATTTTATTTTATAGCTTCTGATTTGAACACTAACTTTTTTTACTTTACATTGTGTACAACTTGTTCAAACACTCACTATTACCCATTATTAGGCCCTTCTTGATGAACAATAAGACTGAAGCTGCCACCATAATCAAAACAATACAGTTCGGCTTAAGAATAGACAAAGAGATCAGTGGAAAGGAATGAAGAGACCAGAAACAGATCCACACATATATGGGAAATTAAGATATGGCAAAGGTGGCGTTTCAATTCAATGCGAAAAAGTGGACAATTTGGCAAAGCAACTTTTCCTGAGCAAATAAAAAATTACTTTATACCACATATAAAACTAGATCCAGATAGATTGAAACTCTAAATGTAAAAAAAATCATTAAAATGTTGGAAAATAGTTTAGGAGAAGAATATGAGTAGAGGATATAATCCTAAGAAAAGTGGGAAACCCAGAAACCACTCATATCAAAAATAGATAAATTTTTATGGCAAAGATGACTTAAAGTAAAAAATAAAGATAGATTTTAAGATAAAAGCTATCTTTCATAGTCAAAAATTGCCTGCAAACTGATGTGAAAAAATAGTCAAATGATAAGAAGCATTATCTTAGTAAATTTGTAACCTCAATAGCTCATAAATAAACAGGAGCTAATCCCCATTATTAGTGAGAATAGAAATTAAAATGATGATAAAATAAAATTTTTTCTTACACCAGATTGGCAAAATTTTAAAGAGGAGTAACAGTTAATGTTTTTGAAGATATGGGGAAAAATATATTCTAACACATTGGGTTGAGTGCAAATTCCTTTCATCAATTTGAAAGGAAATTTGGCAAAATTGAAATTTTAAACATCATTTTGGAAATCTACTGAAATACGTACCAATACTCATATAATTATATACAAGACTAGTTTCAAGGATATTTATTATATCATTGTTTAAGGGGCAAGAGACAAGCCAAAATTCTTTCAAGAGTAAAATGGTTAAATAAATTGTGATACATCTACATTTTGAAACATCATGTAGTGATTAAAATGAATTATATTTGCCATTAGATGCCGATGGATATTCATTATGTTCATTTGACAAAACATATTACACAGTAATGTGTATAATATGAACTCACTTTTGTAAAAAATTAATACTCATATGTATATGTATGAACACAGAGAAAGCTATAGAGTTATGCACACCAGGATGTCAGGCTCTTAACTGAGGGGTGTTAGAGTGGAGGAGATTATTATTTTAAAATATGTATTTGCATTATTGCTCCTATTACAGTCATGAGCTGCATAACAACATTTCAGCAATGAGGGACTGCATATCTGACAGTGGTCCCACAACATTATCATAATGCTGAAAAATTCCTTTTGCTTAGTGACATCGCGTAGACATGGTAATGTCAAAGCACAATATATTCCTTTTATATGTTTAGATATACAAATACTTACCCTTGTGTTACAATCACCTACGATATTCAGTCAGTATAACACACTGTACAGGTTGGCAGCCTAGGAGCAATAGGCCATATCACATAGCCTAGATGTGTAGTAGGCTGTACCATCTTGGATTGTATAAGTACACTCAATGTCACAGGGTAAAATCACCTAATGATACATTTGTCAGAATGTATCCCCATTGTTAAATGACATATGTCTATACAATGAACATATACATATTTTGAAATTGATAAAAGATACATGGGAAAATAAAAAGGGTACACCAGGCTTCCAGGCAACATGGGGCCAGAGACAATAAATTAATTGTTACATATACTGAGAAACTTGCTCCCTGCCATGCCCAGGGGACCTTGCCCCCATTATGATTGGAACCACAGGTATGAAATTACACAACATCTTGGGGCCACAGGTTTTTGTCACAAACAGAAATCTGTGCTCAGGAAGCTATATTTGTGAGTTAAAGTAAGTCTTGATTAGTAGTTAATTTTTTAATTAAAATTTTTTCATTGCAATGGGACTTGGTAACTGATATGCCAATTGTAAAATACAACTTTAAAAAAAACTTAATGACAGCAAATATTAAACATTGGAACTCTGAGTTGAAACAGATTTTTGGTCTATCGCTGTGTTTTAATAGTAGAGGGGATAAATAGCAGAGGCAGCAAAACATGGATTCTGGAACCAGACTTGTTGGATTCAGAACGTAGCCTGGCCTCATCACTAGATCGGTGAACTCGGGGGCAAGTTACTGAATCTTTCTCTGACTCGGTTCCCTCAGAGGGTTGTTCTAAGAATTATGGTTATTATATGTAAAACATTTAAAATAACACCAGGCAAACACGAATTGCCAACTTATGTGTTTATTACACAAATGAATAGTAAAACCCTCCTTTTATTTTCTGACTATTCTGTACCATTTTTTGAGCAATTCGTTGGGGATTTATTCTGGGTGCTCTTGAAACTATAAATTCTCTGATGATTTAATCTCACATATGATTTTAGTTACCAACTATGGACAAGACAATGATATCAACCATTTTATGAACTTCAGGAGAACAGCACCTTGTATCACTCATCTCAGTACCTGTACTGCTAAGTACAAGATAAGCTTCAAAGTGTTCAACTCAATATTTTGAACCAAACAGAACTGAATGGTGAAACTCTCTTAGTCACAATGAATTATGTCCTGCTTTCCAATCACAAACAAATGCATATTATTGTTTATTACAAGGTCAGTGTTAGGTTCCAATGGGCTCAGTTTCTTAAGCGTCAATTCTATACCTGCAGGCTCCTTTCTAATAGTGACACACATACTAGAAAGGTGAGTTGATAATGGAAATGTATTTTCTGAGCATGAGATTAAAGATAAGGAACTCTCTGAACTATTTCTCGAAGAGTAAGTGATGTGTTAAAATTATTATTGACAACTCACCTTATGGTGTATTTGACCTGTTAACCTTAAAGGGAATACAGCTAAGTTTAGATTTAAAGCCTTTGAAATTTGTAATTTACCACACATTTTGGAAAGGAAGTAGAAACCACAAGATGCTGATTTTGTGCTCCTAAAGTGCTTGCTGCAAAATGATTTTTTTAAGGGAAAAAAACCCTTCTGGTTCAATATTTCTGGCATGTAAGAATGTACAGAGGGATGTTATAGCACCCTTGCCACAATGCCTGGGTCAAAGTTATTTTTAGATGCAAAGAGTAGCCACAACCACTGTCTACAACTCTGTTGTTTGAATTTACTCTGTGCATTATATATATATATATATATATATATATATATATATATATTCCTAATTACATTTTAAATGTTTCTGAGGAGCTACAAACCTGCTGTTTTGCACAGAGGTTTACTTTGGCAGTATGTAATTGTTTTTATTATATGTTAGCCTTTGTTTGGCCTTACCGTAAGCTTAAACAGACAAAGGATCTCCAGGAAAATTAGCCAACTCTCAAATCTGGAGATGTGAAGAGTCCCCAGTGGAGGATTTACAATGAAACTAACAGAGACTAGAGACGGTCTTTAATTTGCTATTCTGTCAAGGTTCTGCCACATCCATTATTGTGAAGTGTAATTTCTTTATATATCAAATTTATTCCTCCCAGATTCCTGCAGAATTATACTTCTTTTCAATTCTCAGGCTAACCTGACTTTGGATAGCTGAACTCCCACATGTTATGCATGGCAGACCTGGATATAACTCAGAGAAAACCAAGGACTGATGCTGGGCATTCAGACAAAGCATATAGTCCTTGCCATGATCAGAACAAACCCTTAAAGGCCTCCAAGTTATAGTGCTAGATAGTATCAAAGTCATGATTAGAACCCAGATTTCCAGGCCCAGTAATTCTTCATTTTTATATCAGCACACTTTAGTACTGGCTCATCATGACTATAAAGGATGTGGAATTGAAATAATGGGTCCATTTGGGCCATCTGAATCCCAGACACTATCTTAACCATGTGGATGAATGTATTCACACTGTGTGTGCAGCCATTTAGACATATATCCACAAATTAAATAAACAGAATATGGCAGCCTTCTCTGAACCAATGTCTATAAAAACGACCTTTGACAATGCCCTTGCTGGTAACACATCAAATAAATTAAAGAAGTAACTTCTAGTATTAATTTGATCCACACAATGCAGAAAGAGTTTTTGGCACTAGGAAAATAGTACAGGAAATGCTCCCTACTCTCAGCCAATCAATTCAGATTAACATGAATTTCTGCCCGGATATGGAAGATTAATGCCTCAGTATCTTTATAAATTCAAGGGTGTGGATTGAAAATCCTGTCATAAAGGAGACCTATTCTGGAAATTATGCTATGTGAAGTCTATCAGAGTGGACAGGAATGGTACAATCAGGCAGTTTTTTTTTTTTTTTTATTAAAATGACAATGGACTAGCATGTTTGGGGAAGGAAAGTTCAGAATAAATTTCTGTTTACAAAAGGGAACTTGACTCCTTTCAGGTATATTGGTCATTGACCAAAATATTTTGTATAATATTTGCTTTCAGGAACTTCTGCAAAAGTTGTCAAAGTTACCATTCATTCCTCATAATTATGATTTTTATACAGTTGACATTGCTGAAAACTAGGTTGTTAAATAGAAATTAATTTCTTCATAAAAACATTTCATTTGTCATTACATATTGAGAAAACCTGTTGAGAAATGATTAATATAGATCACTAGTAATTTTGTTTGTTAGTCATACTGTTAAATTGTAGACCAACCACAAGAAATATATAACAGATTCTCAAAATATTCTTTAAGACACTGAAAATTCAGAAAGGAGTTGGAATACAGGCATTTTGATAATTTACTTCAAAAATAGAAATTTATTTCTTAAGCTGTGGGAAAAAGTAAGGAGAGCTTCAATAGTTCTTCATTCAGTACAAACTTTAATCCTAAAAATTAATCTCCATAGAGATTATAGTGTTGCTTGGAATCAAGTCTTTAAATAGTACCCACAGCCAGAATCTGAAATATTTGAACATTTTTCTACAATTTTTATATGTCAAAGCTTTTTTCAAAATTTAACCTTGCTCAAGATTGTGAATAATCGACTATTGGTATTATTATAATTCTCCCAAATGATCATCAAGTATAAAATGCCATTTCAGTTTAAGAATTATCTGTTTGAAAGTTCTGTTGCCCCAGGGATTTTGCAGAGCAAAATCCTTTCCATAGAGGAAGATGCTCGCTAGCATTTTTGTATCTTATGTCAATGATACCTTAACAATGGGCTCAACAGATGAGGAATCATGATAAGAAGCGCTACAGCAACTGTTATGTCATTTCAATACATCAGGGATCTGAACTCAAACAAAAGAATCTGTACTTGGAGAGTATCTTTAGGTCATTACATCAGTGTTTCTGATACTCAGCTCCTTCAATCCAGAGCATGCTACTTTCTCTGTCTTTTAGGACCTTGTTCAAAGCTTACTTCAATAGTCACCCTCTCTGTGAAGCCCTTTTCAACTCCTCAGAGTGTCTTACTTTTGTTTCCAAAGCACACCATACAGTTATGGGTTTTCATAGTTAGTATGTCTGTCTAGCCCACAAAACCATTAATTCTTAAAGGAATCTCATTTTTGTAACGTAGTATTTAGCACAGCACCTGGCACATAGTTCATGTCTGATGAATGCTTTTTAAATAAATAAATAAATTTCCATTAAAAATAATATAATAATACATGTTGCCTTAGATTAGTTTCTACTATATATTAATTCCATAAGAGACTAGTCTGTAGTCTATCAGAAAAAGGCATTCTGCACAGTTATTGATTTTGAGACTGTGTTGGTATATAATACTAGCTAACATTTGCTGAGACCTTATTATTAATATCTGCCAGGCACTATTATGAATATCTTACATGTGTTATCCTCCCCCAAATTCTAAGATGTAATTATTATTAACATCATTAATATTATGATTGAATATAAATATTTATTTATAAATTGAACATAAATATTTGAGAGTCAACTCCAGGCAAGCTGACTCCAGAGTCATTGTTCTTAATCACTGGGCTTCATTGATTTCTAACAAATACTCTATTGAAATGCTATCTATTGGATGCTCCACTCAATGGATAATAGCAGCTTGTGAATGACTTTATGTTTTAAGACAGTATCTCTTGTTACCCATTTTTCTGTTATTAATTCCCTATAAAACGTTACAAAACATTGAGACTTGTTACTACTAAAGAAAAATTGCTTGCCACTACCAAAGAAGGGAAAAAGTTATTTACAGAATGGAACTATGTACTTATTGATCAAGAAATCTCACTATTATAAGTAAAAACATTACATAATTTCTTATATGGTAAAATATGTTGTTTATAATTAACATAGGTAATATATATATATATATATATATATATATATATATATATAGTATTTTTCCTGAATATGAAGACCTTTTATATCCAATGTCTGTGTAGATAGATTCCCAGGAGCTCAATATGTCTTTTCCTACTTTAACACAGAAGATTACTGAGAATCAGAGAGGTTAATTAGAGGTTCTTAATCCTGTATACATATTTAGAATCATCTGGATATCTTAAGATAAACCAACAAAACCATGCCGATACCTGGAATCCCAACCAAGATAAATTAACTCAGAATCTCTGGGCTGGAGTAGAACATTAGCATTTTGTAAGCACTCTTCAGGTGATTCTAATGTGACATAAGTTGAAAACCAGTAGGTTAAATGAATCATTAAAGACTCAAAAGTTGAACCTTAAATCTGAGACTTCTAACTCCACAGGCTTTGATAGGCCATGTCCACATCCTCAAACTCAAAACCACTTTGTGTGTCCTTTTTTAAGGATTACTGACACCCTAATTACATTGTCACATGTGCAATGGAAGAGTTTTTGTTCATTCTTAAGAGTAAGTTTAGATGAATAATATCAACTATTGATGCCTAACCTGTCTCCATCCAAAAATCTCATTTAGATTATAGAATGATGAGGTTCTATGGGGAAGTCTGTTGGAAATATAGCACACACACCCACCCACACACACAATCTCTATTATGTGCAAAGTTTCCCAACCAAACAGTCTAATGTAAAACAATATAAAACAATATGCTTGCTGGGCAAATGCCCCTTAAATTCTAGCCTTCCATTCCTAAAGTTTTTAGTCTTCCAACCTCTCTTACATAAATTTCTGGATTTTCCTCTCCCTTATAGTTTAATACTTTCTCTCAAAGTTTTGATGTTAGAATGTTTCTGTTAGGTATCTTTTCAAGCTGAAAAGCTTTCAGGATGCCCATAAGTTTTAAAGAAGGTATTGTGAGTTAGTAAGTGCCTACCTCTGATGTAATTTTGAATAATTCAGAGTGAGACAGGCAGTATATTAATAATAACACCTTCACACTCTATAGCCAATGGGACTTGAAGTATGACTTGCTGCTGCTAAGGTTATTGCTATGATAAATCTGGAATTGGATGTAACAAGAACAAGTCCTGGATAAGCTCAGTTACAGCTGTTCTCTGACACAGCTGTGTTCACTCAGTTTGTAAGGCGTACTCTGCTTTGGCTACAATTAGCATGAAGGTTCTCCCCAACTCTTGCAATCTCAATTGTACACTCACCCTTTTTTTTGAGCTCTGTTTTGAATCACTCTCTTCTTGGCTGGGATCTGTACCACCAATCTAATGCTCACTGAATACCTCTCACGGTGGCCTACTCACTCCCTTACTCTGTCTCCTCAGGCCCTGGTTAGGATTGTAACTGGGTAACCACATGGATGACCTGAAATCATAGATACCTCTATACCTAACCCCTATAGCTAACAGTCTTGAAGTTTCCTTCACTGTTCTGTTTATCTACTGGTGCATAATAAACTGCCCCTGAACTTTGTGGCTTAAAAAAATTATCATCTCTCATGGATCTTGGGAATTGACTGGGCTCAGCAGGGAGGTTCTTGTTAGGGCTTCTCACATGCAGTTGCAATCAGATGGCAAATGAATGGGGCTGGAGTCATCAAATGGGCCAGATATCCAAGAGGGCCTCTTCAAATGGTTGGGAGTTGATACTAGCTATCGGCTGGGGACTCACCTAGCTTTAAAGACTAGAGAAACTATAGGCAGCCTTTCCAAGTGGCTGTTTCCCCAGTATTCCAAGAGTGAACCTTCCAAGATATCCAGGTAGAGCTGTAAGGCTTCATAAGTCCTGGCTTCAAAGTCCCAGAATATCTTTTCTGCCATATTGTATTGGTAAATACAGGTCAAAAGATCATCCTAGATTAAGAGGCAAAGAAAATATATTCCACCTCTTGACATGAGAAGAAGTAAGCCCTTAAAGGAAGAGAAGAGATTAATGGCAATCATCACTGAATATCTGTCACACTCACCATATTCTCGTTTTTACCCAAAAGTCATATCTCTTTGGAATGGTAGGTATAGACTAGCAGTTAACTCTCCGAATTCTCTTACAATCTTAAAAATTATTGAGAACTTTTGGTCTGTATGGGTTCAATCTATTGATATTTGTTGTATTAGAAATTAAAACAGAGATGTCTAAATTATTTAATTTATTGAAAAATAATAATAAACCTATTACTTGCTAACATAAATAACATATTTCATTGAGAAATAACTATATTTTCTAAAACAAAATCTTTTAGTGAGAGGAATGGCATTTACATTTTTGAAAATTTCTTTAATTGAAGACAGCTAGATTCCTGTATCTCTTTATGCAATAAATTGTTGTAATATGTTGTTTTTGTTAAAGTGTATGTAGAAAATACAGCCTTAGAGAGATATGTTGGAAAAGGGAGGAACATTTTCATAACCTTTCAGATAATTCTGAATATTCTTCTTTGATACTACACCAAAACTTGTAGTAGTTTCTTTAATGTTCATTGAAAGGTGGAATCTGAATTCATGCCAACAAATTTCTACACTCTGTTTTATCAAAATCCATTGGTCTATTTATACTTTGAAAATATTTTTTATCAATGTGTGATTTTGTGACACTGGTCATTTGGAAGATATTGGTTCACTATGTTAAACAGATCTCCCAATTATGATATATGTCATTATACAGTATCAAAAAATCATATTTGCTAACATCAACACATATTGTATCAAAAGTCTTTAAATGTTTGAAAGGTGGGACAACAGTGAAATCTAGAGTAAAACCAAGCTGGCCCAAGGTTTTCTGCAGGCTATAATATGCAGTTTTGTCAGAGTGCCATTTTTGTGTGTGTGTTCAAATGATTTTAATTATTGCTGTGCACAATTTTTTAAATATGCAAATAAAAACTTTTAAAACCTGAAAAAAAAAGATTAAATCTGAAGGAGCTATATCTCTGTGGTCACTAAAATACGAGCTGCTCCATTCTGATCTGGAGGCAGCACGTCAAAAAATCTTGATGAGATGATGCGGTCTGGTCAGACAGAGATCTAGACTTTAGTTCTCCTGAGCAGTAACTGGTTCCTCTATGGTGTAGATTTGAACCCATAAGTTTCCAAATGACATGGATAGAAGTTGTGGGAGGTAAGTACAAGGGGTAGAAGATAGCCATTCAGTAGATACCAGTGCCTGCCTCGATGTATTAGCTTTTGCTATTATCTCTATTATAAAAAATATAACTGCTAATTGTCTGTTTTTCTTTTATCATTGTTCAGATTTAAATATATGGATGCACAGGCAGATAGAGAAGTTGTATTTTAGTGTAGAAGAAAGGGCGCTGAAGTAGAAATAGATACTGGAATATCTATTCCCACCAACTTGTTGATTCCTGATTGGCTTTTCACAAGTCATTCAACCTCTAAGGCTCATTCCCTCCTTCGAAAAATTAGGGGTTTGGGTAGAGGATTTCAGGTTGTCACCTTGCTCCAAGTATGTTGATGACTGGCTAGCGCAGGCTCACAAAAAGCAATTATGCACACCTTTTCCGAATTCCATGTTTCATGACATCAGTTGGTAGCTTGAAATCCACCATGGTGGGAGTATTTACACCACAGAAAATGGCAAATACTATAAATAGGGACATATTTTTCTTTTTCAAAGAGCCAACTTAGCAACACAGCACTGTTATTTATCTGTAACATCCTTATACTAAGGAGCATATACATAATAACTGGGAACTTGCTGCAGTGTCCAACATGTGGGATATTGGAGCAGATCTATCTTGTGACAAGTATGAAATTCACACACATTTCAGCTGGACTTGGATGTTATTTTCTAATTATCATATGTGGTTTATCTAGACTGTTCTGTGATTTTGCAATCTACTTGTTGAAAGAAAAGAATAAAAATGAAATAAGAAACCAAAAGTTTTATAAATGCTGTCAAAATTACTTTTTATTTTTCTGTTATTTCTTCAGATTTATGACCTATTAATATATTTCTTCCATTCTACCATTTAAAAATTAAGTTTTCTTGTTCTGTCTGAAATAATAAGTGACCAATTTTTCGGGTCAATTCAGAATATAGAGGTAGAAATAAATGAAGTCAATAATGGAGAGTAAAAATTCCTGCCATAAAGCAAGCCTGACCATCTTACCAAGATTTCTAAATGTCTATCCTTTATGTCTTTAAAAAATCATTTTTTATTGCCCATTTTTATTAAAATCATTTTTATTTTATTGTAGCAAAAGAATAAGCAAAGAATAGGAAAAAGCAATGGACACGAAGCAGAGAAGCAGCATTTATTCTAATCAACCAAGAAACCTTAGCTAAGTCGAAAAATTAATGCCCTATAGGGCATATTTTGCTTTTGGAAAAATACCCTCCCATCTCCCATTCCTGTCACGCCCACTCATAACGTCCTGGTCTGACATGAAAAAATGTTCCAGTTTGCTTTTAGAAATGTGATTCAATCTTGCTAGCAGGGATTCCTTTGAAAGATCCTTGACCCATTCTCAGGATGCTCTCAGTTTGCCAGAAGCAAGCAACAAACGGGATGGGGTTTCACAAAGAGAGAATTCAGAAGTCTTCATGAGTGTAATTCCTCTTCAGGGCTGCCCTCACACTCTGCCAAGACCCAGCAAGGTACCTCCATGAGGGCACTTTGTCTTCTCTTTCAAAGCTATCCAATTACTCAGTCTCCAAGCTATGAAGCAGGGGTTCAGTAAGCATGAAGTGGTTCTTGGGAATCTCTGGAGAAGCAAACATTGACAGGTAATGTCCTAGCTGTCTGTCACTATCCAACAGGGTCAATCTCTGGACAAGTTCCTGGCACACACAGTGTTGCTTTTAAGTCCTGCTGATTTGGATTTAAGTTTTTCCCCTTTTAGCATTTTGCCTGAAATTTCTGTTTGAATTGGAACACCCTAACTACCAAATTAAGTGTAATGAGCATGATAAAAAAAGTTCATTGAAATTTACCACAGCCATTTGAAGAAACTTCCAATAAAACCAGAAAGAGAGCCAATGGCCATCTGCCCAGTGACATAAAACAAAAAGCTGCCCACCAGGAGATAGAAATAAAACACTAAGGAAGTCAGGAAGAGGAAGAATCCAACTTTTCTACAATCTCCACTTATCTAAATCTCAGGCCTTCCCAAGAATTAGTGAAATTCATCTGGAATAGTACTCTATATGGTCCCCAACAGAGATGAACATACTTTTATTTTGCTAATGACAAAGTATTAAGCAAACACACACAAAATCCCCATACACAAACACAAATGAGTTATTGGTGGGGTCCTTTAAAGTTCTCTGCCCCACACAGTGGTCACCAAAATAAGTAAGACTTTTTTGTGCTCTATGAGTTTGCCTCACTTTAATAAAAGAAATAGTGATAGGTAAGTGGATATAATGTGGGGAAGAAAAGATTTTCATCTCAGAATAGTGATATATTCATTTTCAGAGACACATTTCCTGTTTGATAAAACGAGAAAGGATAGTGTGTCACCAGATGAGTTGGTTAAAACAATAATCTTCTTAATAAAGAAAACTACAATTCATAGAGGGTGAACTCACACTGGCTATGTCTGTGTCACCTATAAAAACCAATTGCCTTAAGAAATAAAATTTTAAAGAATGTAAATTGAGAGGAAAAAATAATCAAAGCAGTTAAATTGGCATCTAGCTTCTTGTGTGTGCATGTGTATACATGAATATGTATATTCCCTCTCACTATGTGGATATGTGTGTGTGTGTGTGTGTGTGTGTGTGTGTGTGTATGTGTATTCTGCACACAATGACAAATAACTGGTTGGTGAATATATCATGTAGCCTTTACCTCCTGTCTTTGTAGGTAGAATCAAAGATTGCACACAGATTTTAAGTCTCCAGCACATGTGTATAATAAACTTTAGGTACTAGCATTCCCTCTGTATTCTACTTAATTATTGCATTAACATTTTCCTAGTTATTTTTCTTAGCTATTTGTATTTTCCTTCTCTCTTAAACCACATTTTCAAACTAGAATATCTCAGGGCTGTAGTATTTGATGATAAAGCATATTTGTTAAATTTTTTTGCAAACAATATTCATAGTTACAGCATGTGTACACAGTTTCTTAGATTTTTGTGTGGAAGTTCTTTCATCATTTTTTACCAGTATCCCTTTGGGATATCTCAAGACCCCAACATCTGGTTAGTGGTTTCTTAGAAAGGCACATTTTTTCAATACAAAATGTTCCTTTTCTTAAAATAACAATAACAATGTAATTTGCATGCCTTTAGTAGCTTAAAAGGCTGAATAAAACTCACTTTTCCTTAATTAATATCAGCTTCTCTCTTATCATACTACAATGCACCTGCTCTGAAATAACATAGTTTTAGATTAAAAAGATATACGCAAATAAAAAAAATTGGGAAGTTAGTATGCAAAATACAGAAATAGTTGGATTACTCATTAAAAGCTAAAGAAATGATCCTATGGTGGGAGCATGGGTAACATGAAACACCTGTTGTGTGTGGATGAGATAGACTAGGGACGGGTTTAGTGCTGATAGACTTGAGTTTAAACCCTGGTTTCATCGCTTTGATGTTTGATGAATTTTTTTAGCCACCTCTGAGACTCAGTATCCCCATCCACAACATTGTCAGGCTCCTACCTCAGGCTTTTCATGAATATTATTTATTTATTTAAACAAACAGTGCTATGTTGCATACTCTATGCCAGGCACTATTCTATTTTAAGGACTTTCTAAATTGTAACTTATTTATTTTCAGGTCAGCTTTATAAAGCAAATATTACAGTTCTACTTTAAGACATTTAAATATGGTGACTTTCAACCAGGAGGCCTTTGGTCAGTGGCATACCAAGGGAAGGAGTGAATGAGGTGGCTCACTACAAGTGCAAGTCAAAATGTCTGCCTTTTTAGGAGATAATTTAAAAATAATAACAAAACCAACTAAAAGTTGATCTGCATTTTATTGTTTTCAGGCACTGGTAATTCTAAGGAATTTCTGTGGCAAAATATTCCTCCCTTTAGGGCAGATCCCTTCTATTCCTTATCTCTGAATATCCACTGCCCTCAATATTTTAACATTGTTTTTAAAATAAAGTTAAAAGCATTAAAAAAACTTTTGAGAATTTAACAAAAATATGAATACACAGTAGGACTACAGATAGTATTGAATGAACTAATATATACATATATAAAATATAGCATATACCTATAATAATGTTAGGTATATATAGCCTATATATATATATAAAATATATATATACCTTTTTATGAATAATTGACATAGTGGCATCTGCATTTTGCCTTATATACAAGATGTTCACTGGAGATTAGAACGTTTGGTAAAATTTTTAACTCTACTTTCCTCACTACTTGCTTCATTTTTGAAATATGTGAACAGACATTTTCAGAGAAGTAGCAGGTTAAAACATATAGTTTCTAAAACAACAACAATAACCATAATAATAACTAAAACAGAATGAATAACACTTCATTTCCACAATTTTTTAAACAAAAATATTCAAGCCTGTCTAAGCCCTAGGAAAGCTTATTTAATTGAGTTGTGAATCTATCTCAATTCAGCTTCAAACTTCAAATGGAAAAGTCTTATTTTATGGGGGAGATTGACTAGATGCAATCAGAAGTCCAATTTTTCAGCTAGCCACTTAACTATGCAGCTGTCACTTGGGACATCTTAAAAAGCAGTGTATACTAAAATAACGGAGTCCACTTTGGCAACTGATGTGATTTTTAAAAATGACAATATCAAAGGTTATTTTGAATGGCTATATTAATAGAGTCTAAGGATTAATTAAACTTAACCAAAATATTACATGAATTTATGCATTTTAATCTTTGGGTCATCTTTTCTTTTATTCAATCCACTTATCTGTTTTTATATTCTTGACATGTTTGTGTAATTGAAAGGTTTGGACTTTGAACTTGGGTTTTTCAGGTTCAAATCATACCTCTACCTCTTATTTGTCATGGAAGGTTTTAGTTTCCTACTCTGGAAATAAGTGGGACAACATTTATATCACAAAGTATGCTCTGAAGATTAAATGGAGTAAAGTCTACATCAAGTCTAGTTTTGTGCCTGCTAGCTTCTTCCCTCAAGTCTCCCTCTCTTATTCCACTTCAAAGATCAAAATATTTTACATTAGCCCTGTAGAGTAGCTATCTTTAAATTTCTCCTGCAATGAGTTACTATCTTTAGGAAGTCCCTAGGTAAGGTTTGGAGATGGATTAAATGTCAGCATCTGCAGGTGGGGCTTGGCTAGAACACATAGCAGATTTATCCAGAAAGGATTACAACTGGGACTGCTATGTGTATGCAAGTGTCATGAGGCATCTAAGAAGGAAATTCAGCCTGTTCATTTTTGAACAAGGCACCAAACATGTCCAGTATGTTTATTATATAGTTATTTTGGAATAAAGGACAAACAAAAGCTATATTTCAACATTAAGAAGATGTTGATGTATACTTAGAATTTTTTGTGTGTGCCAAAAGAAATAGAACATTCCCTTGCAAAAGTGTGTATTGAAATGAAATGAAACAAATGGTCCTTTATTTATTTATGTAAGGCTAGACATTGGGTATATTGCATCATTTAAGCTTCATCCTTACACTTCATTACCTACTAAATATGGGCCCTGCTTGTAAGTATTTGTATAATCAGTGATAAGCTGTACTTTGAGACAGAGTGGTGCAGATCAAGCATTAGAAGAAAAAAAAAAAGAGAAAATCGTACTTAATCTTTTGGAACACTTAGAGAATATTTGCTTCAAAATTGGAAATTTCCTGAACTCCAAGTTAAAAAAATCTTAGAACACTATATTTCCCAGACACACTGAACCACAAATTACATGTTGATAGCTTGGAAATAATGGCCACAGTAGTTATAACAGATATTTAAAAATTTTGGAATTTAGTGAGAACACAAAGTCAGACTTGAAGGCCTATATCCTCAGATTTTCTTATTTTTCAGTGGGATAAAATTCACATTCCCTTTAGCCCAGCACTAAATACCTACCACAATTTGGCTGGGCCTCAGTGTATTTCTCAGTACTTTCTAAAGGCTCTGTTATGGTGGGAGTAGAATATGCCCTGCTCCCTCCTCCTGCACCAGAAGAGGTGTGCATTTTCTTCTGTCTTCTATCCCTTTATCAGATCCTTTCTTTCCACTAGCAGTTCCTTCCCTATTGTTCCCTAAATATTAATCAGATTTGAGTTTAACTTATACCTTTGCCATGAAAATTTTCCCCTTTCCTCTAAATTGCAGCAATCTCCCTACAAATGAACTCAGGATTCACATATTTCCATACTGAAATTATTACTCAAAACTTTGCTAAACTTCACCATGTACATGGATCCTCTCATTTCAGCCACTTGGTGTTCAACTTATGGCAAGAAGTATGAATTTAAACTTTTTCGATGTACTCTACATGGTTGTATGCAATGCAGAAATGTTAGGCAGGGAAAGAAGACATTATAGTGCTGTGCTCTACCTCTTAAGGTTGAATGTAAGGACATGTTAGTTTGGAGAAGTTATGCACTCATGGAGTGCTTGCTGAAGAAGGAAAACTTCTGTTTAGACAAAAGGGATGAAAGTCTGTAAGGACAGAGATAGTACCTGAATAAAGGAGGCAAGTGTACTTTTCCTGGGGCCCTTTTCTCTCCTGGCTCAACCTCAAGAATAGAAAAATCTACTAATCCAGTTGGGTCACATTCTAGAACAAGAATTGGCCATATATTCTAGAAGGCAGAGAAGGACTACCTTAAGACTTTACTCACATGAGCATGCCAGATTCTTGGACCTCTCCTGGGCTCTCACCAGGGCAGCTCCTCACTGCTTCCTCTTCCACTGTGGCTGGGGCAGTGAGATCCAAGTCTTGTTGCTGGTGCTTTCCTCTCTGTTCTGTTCCTTTTATCACACATCTGAAGTGTCAAATCCCACCCTTACCCTTAATGGAGTTCCTAAGCCAACATGGAGCCTGGCTGAAGTCCCTTGTTCACTCTTTTCCCCTTCGCTCGTTGTGTGCTCAGTACATGTATCAGTTCTGTCTCCTGTGCTTAACAGGAGGATGGTAGGATACTAACATTTGACTGTTAGTTTTAGTTAAGGATGAGCTGGCCTTGTTACACTCTGGTACGAAGCTTCAGGAGTTTACATCAGGCATCCTCCAACTACGGCCCGCGGGCCACATGCAGCCAGCCAAGGACATTTATCCGGCCTGCCAGTGTTTTTGCTGCTCCTGCGTGTCCTGCTTAGCAGCCAACTCGTCTCGGGCCCACAGTGCGCATGTGTGGAATGTGTGCCGCACTCTCCAATGGCCCTCCAGCGGTCTGAGGGACAGTGAACTGGCCCCCAGTTTTAAAAGTTTGAGGAATACTGGCAGTTTATCCAAGAGCTCTGTATTAGAATTTGGCAAAACAACCCAATTAATAAGAATATAGAACTTAGGTTCCTTTTTGCCATTGTCCCTTGGCTTTATATTTCCTAGGGCAACTCAAGGGGCTAGGGTTATGGCTAGACAAAAGATGGATGTAAGCATTTCTTATTTCCCTGGCTAAATATCATCACATACCACTCCAATGCCCACCGTGATTTTTAACAGTGAAGAATGGGTTTCTCTATCTCATTTAGGGGACTGAGGGTGGCATTAGGTTAGTCTGGGAAATGCAAGTCAATTCTTTGGTCCATAGCCATGTGCTCTCCCTTGTCAGATAGAATGTTCTTAGAAAAATTACAACCATTAGACGGAAAGCAACGGACCACAAACTGTCCAGAGGTGTCCATCACTAGTTCACATAATGCTCTTGAGAGAATCAGAAGACACCCTAGTCCTACACAAAGCATTGTATTAATAGTTTAGCAAGCTAAAAGTGGTTTTGATTTCAGCTCCCCGCACACCCATGGCTGGTGGGCCTTAGGCAAGACAAAATCTGCAAGACTTTGTGGTGACCTTCAGCCAGAATATACAGTTCATGTGAGCACGTTGGTTTAATTTGTTTGTCTTTTTTTAAGGTATATTTCCTCATGAGAACTGCCATTGTGTAAGGCACAATTAAATGTAAATATTATACTTTCTAATCTTATAATAATTTCCTGATAAATATATCCAATAAACTAGTCTGTAGCATTATATTACAGTCTATTGCAATTGGCTCTCCTGGTCTCCTATTTTCTTACCACGACTATATTTGATCACACTTTTATGATGGAAATAACCTGGTCTTAATCTAGTTGATAAAAAAAAAAGTTGGCAAGCCTCTTTTATGAGTAAATGGAAAGGGGTTTTGCAAGGCAGCATATATAAAAAAGAAACATTAATCCTAACCCTTCACTCTCTTAAATGGGAATTAAGGTCAACATTCTTAGAACAGCCAACTGAAGTGGTGCTAAGTTCAGAAATTCTTTGGAAAGAAAACAAAACAGCTGACTTTCACTGGAGGAAAAAACATTTCAAGAGTTAGATGCTAGCACTGGCAGTGTCTTCCCAAGCCCCTTCAACTAGGTCATTATTTTAAGAGAATAACAAAAAGTCATTTAGGAAAGATCACCACTATGCTTATCAACTTAATTCTTGATTTGAATTAAGTCCTTCTACTCCATTATAAGACACAGTAAATGAGATTTTTCCTGAAAGCCTAGGTTGCCCCTTAGGAGAAAGTAAGACATTTAGAAAAACACAGAAATCTTTTAGTCTATCAGAAATTATTGATGCACAAAAGAATATATTCAAGAGAGTCTCTAGAAAGAAAAACTTCCATTAGGGTAAGACTTACCAAATTATTTTTTCAGGCTCAAAAGTCAAATAGTATCTTTTCAGAGAAGAAATACTCCTATGAATGATCTCTCATGAACGTCACTCCTTAAATCTATGTCTCTCATTTCAGCATCCAATATGACAGATATTATGATACTCAGACACCTTGACAATGCATTCTCTTTCCAATTCCCAGAGTGATCAATTGTATAGTTTTCTTGTTCAAGCATATTTTAAAATTCAGCCTCTGAGTCTTAAATATGATATTGTGACTTATAAACACATCAGCATAAAGACAGTGTTCCTTCAAAATGTGTACATTTTCTTCAGATCTCTCCAAATACATTCTCTGATTCACAAAAATACATCTATCTTGAACTTGACTAAAAATAGTGTTGAAGTTAATTCCCACTTAAGAGAGCAGGGAATTGAGATACTGAAAAGAACAGTTAGGAAATGGAAACGGATTTACACTTTGTCAAAGAGGCAATTTTGAGCACCTTATTATAGCAACAACATGAACTCTTTGTGAATTTAGTTTTGACAGCATTGGGATTATCACTTTTCTATCTGTGATAAACTGTAGCATGTATTCACCATTTGTGTCAATGGCTCAAATGTTTTAGCATGACAATAAGCTAAATCACATTTTACAAAGGAATTAATAATAATTGGGTGGTGTTATTCCCTTGTTAAAGATGAGAAAACCATGGTGAAGAAATTCAGCCTTACCCTTAAGTCATGCAAATATCTTGCACAGACTCTAGTCAAGCTCATGACTTCTGCTTGGTACTCTTAGGGACTTATATAATGTATACAACACACAAACCCAGGGGGAAATGTATCATAGGTAGTGTTGTTGAGCTACTAACCAAAAGTGAAGTATTTTTTGTTGTTTCCACCTCACTGGAGAACAGATGAAGGTCATAGACTCTAATGTTTACTGTCATTGAGTTTCTGTGAGGGACTCTTTCTCTGGGCCATGGTCTTTAAGGAGAGGTAATTTCAAAAAATGTTAACAGTGATCATTCCAGGCCCAGCACTGTGTGACTCTGTTTCCGTTTTGAAAATATGGCCAAATTTCAGTTATCTGATAAGTTAAATAGTAGAGTTAAAAATAAAATTAGAAGTTTCAATCTCTGCCTTCTGTTAGAATACAGAATAAGAATTAGACAAAAAACATTTGGTTCTATGATACTGTAATTTTAGGAACACAAGGATAGTGGTCACCTCCTAAATAACCTCACATTTCCTAAAATTATTTTTTATATTCTCATATTATATATTCTGAGATACTTCTTGCAACATTGTAACAATTATTTATATGAGTAGTTTTCAACCGGGCATGATTCTGCCTCCAGTGTCTATTTAGCAATGTCTGGAGACATTTTTGGTTGTCATAGCTGGGAGGTGCTACTAGCATCTAGTGGGTAGTGACTTTGCTAAACATCCTATATAATACACAAGATGTCCCCACACAAACACACACACACAACAAAACATCATCCTGCTCTACATGTCAATAGTTTCAAAGTTGAGAAATTCTATTTAAATTTATAAATAAGTGAACAACTATTCTAATATAAAATTTTTTTTCTAGTATATTCAGCTTTGGTCCATTGACACAGGTAGGATACATGTATTTTCAATGATGAAATCTTCACTTGAGCTTATAATGCTCCCTGAGATTTAAAAAGTCGGAATTTAAGGCCGGGCGCGGTGGCTCACGCCTGTAATCCTAGCACTCTGGGAGGCCGAGGTGGGCGGATTGCTCGAGGTTGGGAGTTCGAAACTATCCTGAGCGAGACCCCATCTCTACTAAAAATAGAAAGAAATTAATTGACCAACTAAAAATATATATACAAAAAATTAGCCGGGCATGGTGGTGCATGCCTGTAGTCCCAGCTACTTGGGAGGCTGAGGCAGGAGGATCGCTTGAGCCCAGGAGATTGAGGTTGCTGTGAGCTAGGCTGACGCCACGGCACTCACCCTAGCCAGGGCAACAAAAGTGAGACTCTGTCTTAAAAAAAAAAAAAAAAAAAAAAAAAGTCGGAATTTAATTGAGTAAACTGGATCTTTTAGAAAATGAAAGTAGCCAGAAGAGCATTAAGTAGGAAACCATTCATTCATGCCTTTGTGTGAATTAATGCAATGAGGAATGATTGTGGAGAAAGGCAGACCCGAATGAATGCCATAAAAGGAAGGTTATGGAGCTGTTAGACAGCTTAACAATGCTAGGCACCAGGAGAGAGGAGATTCAAGAAGGATGATGGTGCCCAGTTTTTCTTACTTTCAAATTTAGTCCAACTATTCCCCACTATAAGGCATGAAGAGTAGCGGAACTCACATATCTTAGTTTCAATTCTTTTCTTTTTTCTGGTTCAGCTTCAAGGAGGTTGTGATTTTTAAAATACCAATGATTGACTCTTCTTTGGAGAAGTTTCTGTTCATTTCCATTGCCCATTTCTTGATGGGGTTGTTTGATTTTTTCTTGTTTATTCTTTTAAGTTCTAGGTAGATTCTTGTTATTAGACCTTTATCGGAAGTGTAGAGAGCAAATATTTTCTCCCACTGTGGGTTGTCTATTTGCTCTAACGATCGTTTCCTTGGCTGTGTAGAAACTTTTTAATTTGATCAGATTCCATTTGTTTATTTTTGATGCTGCAGTGATTGCCTTGGGGGTCTTCCTCATGAATTGTTTGCCTAGACCAATATCTGATAGGGTTTTCCCAACATCTTCTTCTAGGATTCTTAAAGTTTCATGCCTTAGGTTTAGATCTGTTATCCATATGAATGAATTTTTGTGAGAGGTGAGAGGTTGGGATCCTGATTCACTTTTCTGCATGTTGCTAACCAGTTTTTCCAGCACCATTTATTGAAGAGAGAATCTTTTCCCCAAAGTATATTTTTGTCTGTTTTATCAAAGATTAGGTTACCATATACAGATGGTTTCATCTCTGGAATCTCAGTTCTATTCAAGATATCGATGCTTCTGTTCTTGTGCCAGTACCATGAAGATTTAACTATTATTGCTTTATAGTACAGTTTGAAGTCAGGAAGACTGATGCCTCCCAGTTTGTGCTTTTTACTTAAGATTGCTTTGGCTAGTTCCATACAAAGCGAAGAATTGTTTTTTCTAGATCTGTTAAGAATGCTGGTGGTATTTTGATGGGGATTGCATTGATTTTGTAGATCACCTTAGGTAATATTGACATTTTAACAATATTGATTCTACCAATCCATGAACATGGTAGATTTTTCCATCTGTTTAAATCATCTGCAATTTCTTTTTTTAGTGCTTCATAGTTCTCCTTGTATAAATCTTTCGTATCTCTCATTAAGTATATTCCTAGGTATTTAATTTTCTTTGGGGCTATAGTAAAGGGTATTGCGTTTTTGATTTGAGTTTTTGCTTGATGGTTCTTGGCAAATATGAAGACAGAATAATGACCTTCAAACATAGAAAAAAAAATGCTCAACATCTCTAATCATTGGAGAAATGCAAATCAAAACCACAATGAGATACCACCTAACCCCAGTGAGAATGGCCTGTATCAAGAAATCCCAAAACAACAAATGCTGGTGAGGATGCGGAGAGACAGGAACACTCTTACACTCTGGTGGGACTGCAAATTAGTGCAACCTTTGAGGAAAAGAATTTGGAGATACCTCAAACAGCTAGAAATAGAAATACCATTCAACCCAGCAATAGCATTGTTGGACATCTACCCAAAAGAGCATAAGTCTCTCTATTATAAAGACATCTGCACCCGGATGTTTATGGCAGCACAATTCACTATTGCAAGGGCATGGAAACTACCTAAGTGCCTGTCAATTCATGAGTGGATAACTAAAATGTGGTATATGCTCACAATGGAATATTACTCAATCCTAAGAAACGACAGTGAGCTAGCACCGTTTATGTTTATGCTATCCTGGATGAAGCTTAAGCCCATAATACAAAGTGAGACGACACAAGATCTGGAAAATGGGCTACACATCTACTCGCCATCAAATTGATACTGACTAACTAAAACTATGGTGCTCAAAAAACAATAGTGTTCAACAGGGATTGGGGGGGGCAGGCCCACATCTTAAGGAAGTGGCGAGCATTGTGTGGGGGAAGGGATTAATTCTATCCCTTTTTAGGGAGAGGTAAAGATATACATTGTAACCAAAATATCTGAAAAAAAATCTGCAATCGGGAAGTGGGCAGAGGGAAGTGGGGAGGAGGGAAGGGTATGTACATACACAGTGGGTTCGGTGCACACCACCTGGAGGCTGGACACGCTAGAAGCTCTGGCATAGAGGGGTGGGGGTGAGCAGGGGCAAGATATGTAACCCTAACAATATCTGTACCCCCATAATATGAAGTAATAAAAAATACCAATGATTGAGGAGAACAAGAGTAAAGGGAATGCTGACAAATGAATACATCGGCTGACAAATTATTTTATTGGCTTCTTGGGATGAGGAGCCTCAAGAGTTCATAAATTATATCACTAGCCTCTCGTCCATGATATGTAGTATTATTCAAAAGCCAAAAAATAAGCTATCGACCTTTCTACACCATTCATTATTTAGTTTTCTTTTCTTTTTCCTTTTATTTTTCTAACCTGAGTAATCTGCTACCTTCAGACTCTGTCTTTGCTATTGAGGATGCCATGTAACAAATTCAGACAAAAACCAATGGCAATAGCATCCTGCATGGTTCAAGCTGTAACTCTTTGCATTAATTATCTATTGCTGCCTAACACATTATGCCAAAATTTAGCACAGGCATACCTTGTTTATTTGTGCTTTGTTTTATTATGTTTCGCAAATTCTGTGCTTTTTAGAAATTGAAGGTTTGTGGCAACCCTGTGTCAAGCAAGTCCATTGGTGCCATTTTTCCAACAGCATGTGTTTACTTTGTGTATCTGTGTCACACTTTCTTACAATATTTCAAACTTTTTCTTTATTACTATAACTGTCATGGTGATCTGTGATCAGTGATCTTTGATATTATTACTGTAATTGTTTTAAGGTGGCATGAACTGTGCCCATATAAGACAGCAAACTCATCAATAAACCTTGCACGTGCTCTGACTGTTCTACTCAGGGGCCATTCACTCATCTCCCTCCCTCTCCTTGGGCCTCTCTATTCCCTGAGAAACAACAATATTGAAATTAGGCCAGTTAATAACCCTACAATGGCCTCTAAGTGTTCAAGTAAGAGGAAGAGTTGTATGTCTCTCACTTTAAATCAAAAGCTACAGATAATTAAGCTTAGTAAGGAAGGCATGTTGAAAGCCGAGATAGGCTGAAAGCTAGGACTCTTGTGCCAAACAGTTAGCCAAGTTGTGAATGCAAAGGAAAAGATCTTGAAGGAAGTTAAAAGTGCTACTCTAGTGAACACATGAATGATAAGAAAGAAAAACAGCCTTATTGCTGACATGGAAAAAGTTATAGTGGTCTGGGTACAAGATGAAACCAGCCACAACATTCTTTTAAGCCAAAGCCTAAGCCAGAGTAAAGCCCCAACTCTCTTCAATTCTATGAAGAGTAAGAGAGGCGAAGAAGCTGCAGAAGAAAATTTTGAAGCTAGCAGATGTTGGTTTATGAGGTTTAAGGAAAGAGGATATCTCCATAACATAAAAGTGCAAGGCAAACAGCATGTGCTGATTAAAAATATGTAGCAAGTTACCCAGAAAATCTATATAAAATCCTTGATGACGGTGCTACACTGAATAACAGATTTTCAATGGAGATGAAAGACAAAATGGCCTTCTATTAAGAAGATGCTGTCTTGTACGTTCATGGCTAGAGTGGAGAAGTTGGTGCCTGGGTTCAAGCTTCAAAGGACAAGCTGATTCTCATGTTAGGAGCTAATGCAGCTGGTGACTTTAAGTTGAACACAATGCTCATTTACAATTCCAAAAATCCTACGGCCCATAGAATTATGCTAAATCTACTCTGCCTGTGCTCTAGAAATGGAACAAGAAATAAAGCCTGTATGATAGCATATCTCTTTACAGCATAATTTACTGGATATTTTAAGCCTACTGTTGGGACCTACTGCTCAGAAAAAAAGATTCCTTTCAAAATATTACTGATCATTGACAATGCACACCCAAGAGCTATGATTGGAGATGCACAAGATTAGTCTTGTTTTCATGTCTGCTAACACAGCATCCATTCGGTAGCCCATGAATCAAGGAGTACTTTTGACTTTCAAGTCTTATTTTTTAAGAAATATATTTTGAGAGGCTATGGCTGTCATAGATAATGATTCCTCTGACAAATTGGGGCAAAGTAAATTGAAAACCTTCTGGAAAGGATTCACCACTCTAGATGCCATTAAGAACATTTTTGATTTATTGGAAAAGGTCAAAATACCTACATTAACAGAAGTTTGGAAGAAGTTGATTCCTTTCCTCATGAATGAGGACCCACAATTCTTGAGGGGTTCAAGACTCTAGTGGAGGAATTAACTGCAGGTGTGGTAAAAACAATAGGGAACTAGAAGTGGAATGTGGCAGCCTGGCTAAACTGCTACAATCACATGATAAAACTTAAATGTATGAGGAGGTACTTCTTATGGATGAGCAAAAAAGTGGTTTCCTGAGATGGAATCTACTCCTGATGAAGATACTGTGCACATTGTTGAAATGATGACAAGGGATTCAGAATATCACACAAACTTAGTTGATAAGGTAGGAGCAGAGTTTGAGAGGATTGATTCCAATTTTGAAAGAAGTTCTACTGTGGATAAAATGCTATCAAACAGGATCACATGCTATAGAGAAAACTTTCATGAAAGAACAAGTCAATCAATGCAAAACTTCATTATTGTCTTATTTTAATAAATTGCAACAGCCACTCTAACCTTCAGCATCCACCATCCTGATCAGTCAGTAGCCATCAACATCAAGGAAAGACCTCCAAGAGCAAAAAGATTATGACTGACTGAAGGCTTAAGTGGTCCAGCTCATGAGTAAAGTGTGAAAGACTGCAGAAAAGAAAGTCCTTTATAAAAATACTGTGGGTGTGTGAGGTCTGGGGGCAGGGATTGGAGGAAGATTGTGGAAGGGAAAAAAAGAAACAGTATTTTTCTTTAACATTTTAAACATTATATAACATAATTGCCTGATCATCTGATTTCAAGGGAGATAAATTAAACTATAACACTATTCACATTATTCACATATTCATCACCTTACATAGTATGACAAGGACTTGGAAAGTAACAATATTGCAAGTGTTGAATCTTTAGCATTTTTTAGCAATCAAATATTTTTAATAAAGGTGTGTAATTTGTTGTTTTAGATATAATGCTATTGCATACTTAGTAAGATGACAGTAAAGCATAAGCATAAATTTTATATGCACTGGAGAATCAAAAAACAATTTGTGTGACTTGCTTTATTGAGATATTTGCTTTATTGTGGTGGTCTGGAACTGAACCCACAAACATTTACCTTCTCACCTAGATCGTTACAGTTGGAGATCTGGTTATGACTTAGCATAGGTGGTTCTGATTCAGGATCTCCAGTCCCTGAAGACTTGATTTGGGATGGAGGATCCATTCTAAATTGATTCACCTGGTTTTGGTCACCCCTTAGGGCTTCTTAAAATATGGCATGCCATAGAGTGAGGGATTAGCAAGAGAGAGAGAGAGGCAGCAAAATAGAAGCCATAGTAGCTTTTATAATGTAATATCTGAAGTGCCATATCATCTCTCCTGCAATATTTTACTGGTCTCAAAGACCAACTCTGGTAGAATACAGGAGTGGACTATGCAAGGGTGTTACAACCACAAAGTAAGACTCACTGGATCGTATTGTACTCTGATTACCATATTGATGGTGTCTTTAAGTTCTACAATCAGCTTGAGTCCATTTAATTGAAGTGTTTACATGTAATCATACACAGATAAGCTCTGCCATGGGTAACTTAAAAATAATGACAAGTCTTGTTGGGAAAAGAAAAAAGTGAGTCCATGTTCTAAGGAGAATTATGTTGAGTTTATCATACATATTCACAATGATATTTAAAAAAAAAACAAATATTTTTAGGTTTTGCCAGTTTTATTGTCCAGAGATAGCTTTTGTGCTAATCCAGCCAGAATTCTGTCTAGTCTGCCATGAAATATTAACTGTTGGCTTTTTAATGGTATAATTCAAATAAAAATTAGAAAGAATTAGAATGAGTAAGAATTACAAAGGACTGACTTCTAGTCCCTGTTCTCCCATTTCCCAGCTGTACAACCAGAGTTAAGTTTTTATCTTAGATGCTTCGTTTATGAAATAGATTTAATAGCACTCATCCATAATGATTGTTTTGAGGACTAAATACTATGATGTGAGGCAAAGTATCATAAATACCATGATGTGAGGCACATTGCTGTGCACATAGTGAGAACATAATAAATAGTAGTTATGAACTTTAGCTTCCATTTCAGTGTTTTTTAAACTGAACATTCTGACCATTAGTAAGTTGGGAAAATTAAAAATGGGGTGAATCAGTCCTTCTTATACAAATGAAATAAAAATTGAACAGTGTAAAAATATCAGAAGTGGGGTCGGAGACTCAGTTTCTAGGATTTATTGTGTCATTGGAGTTAGTATTGTTTCATGAAACTTTTGTTCCTTATTTATGCGCACACACACAATTATGTGTTAGTGTGTGTGTTCGTGGTGTGAGTGTGTGTAGTATTTGTTCCTTGTTTTGATTAAAACTATACTGTGGGTCCCCTCTTACTGTGGGTCACAGTCAAAAAAAATGAGAAAGCCACTACTCTAACCTGACTTAGTTATATTTATGTTTTTTGCTGAGGGGAACCAAGCTTATTCTCTTACACTGATTGCGTCTCTCTTAATGTTGGGAAGTCTTTTAACGTTTCTTTGTTGAAGAATCTCTTCCTGTTTAGAATCCCATTGAAAGATGAAATCCCAATGCTCATAGAGCCATGACCTTTCCGTGTTACACCATTAGACATGCCCCAGGCGAAGACACGGCTCATTGCTTCATGCCCAGTAGCTTGGTGGCTGCAGATGCATGAATGGTGAGAGTTACAGGAAGCTCAGAAATCTCAGCGGACTTACACATTTGGAATTTTTTTATATAGCAAGGATCTATTAAATACATGGACTTTTTTAGTTGTGTGATTAAATAAAGAAGTGCTAAGCCCCTGAGGTTTATGAAATTCTAAACATCAATCCATCTTAACGAGGCACTGCTTCTCATGGAGGAAAATTGAAGCCTTTCACTGTCAAGTTTGCCAAGTTTCCAGTAGTGAACCATACAAATGAATGGGTTTTTAAAGAATTATTTTATATCATGTTTATCCTGTCTTAATTTTGCATTGATAGTTATCATTAGTAACTTGAAATTTGTCAGCTTCAATTTATCAGAAAAACATAAAAAACCTTAAAGTCTTACAATATTGTTACTTTTCAGGTCCTTGTGATCCTATGTAAAGTGATGAATATTTTCATATGTGAATGTTTTAAAATTTATCTGCTTTGAAGTCAGATGTTCAATTAGTTAACTATAATGTTTACAATGTTAAAGAAAAAGACTATTTCTTTTTCTTCCCTCTTACAATCTTCCTCCAATCTCTGCCACAGACCCCACACACCCACAGTATTTTTATGGTGGACATCTGGGAACTTTTCTCACTGCAGTCTTTCACTTTATTCATTTCTGGCTGAGCAATTCATAGTCTAATCATCATCAAAATTTTAATTTCAGGTATTTCTGGGTTAAATTCTCAAGGAGAAATTTCCCTCTAAAGATTTGAAACAAATTGCACATGAGCTTTCTTTATACCCAGTGGCTATAAAGTCCAGAAAAATTAGTCAATATACAGAATAAATGGCTTTCTAATGTAAAATGGAATAAAATAATATTATCTGTTTCCAGACTTTATGTCTACCATATAATACATAGATATCCTGAGATAGTGTTACAAGGAAAAATACTTATAATTCTTTAAGAATGAAGATTTATAAAACTTTTTAGCATTAGACAGGCAGTATGTATAAGGGATTTAGAGTACTTTGTAATAAATTGTTTATATTTGTATGGCTACAGTTTATAAAATAGTGTCATTCTAACTTGACAAAACTGTTTTGACATAGATATTGTATTTACAGATAAGGAAACTGAGGCTTAGCATAGTTAAGTGACTTGCTCATAGTCACAACATTAATAAGTGTTAGGAAGCTAGGCCTCTAACAAATTTCTCATTAATGTTTTTTGTTGTCCAATACCATCTTTTGCATCCACACCTATTGAGGAAGTTTAAATCCAATCCTTGCCATTAAAATCTTTTATTTTATTTTTCAATGTAGGTATATTCATGATTTTTCTTGTTTAATCCTCAATAAATAGTATAATATGGGTGCATTATGCTTCCCTTTTTTTAGACACAGAAGCTAAAGCACAGAGAGGGAAAGAAACTTGCTCAAAATTTTACAGCTAATCAGTCTCTAGCCTAGAACAGTCAGAGTCCAAAGCTGACTGCTCTTTCTCATACAGCGTTTCTCATATGCTGCATTTCATGTAGGTATGAATCAGAACTTGGTAAAAGAAATAATGCAGTGGTTAATATTAGTTGTTCATTGTCTTCTGTGATAATTATGTACACCGTTACACCAGAGAATTCACACTCCTAATAAACTCTCAAACTATTTCTTCCAACCTAACCACAATCAATATGAGTATCTGACATTTGCATAGCCCCTTACAACTGACCAAGTATTAATATTTTGACATACACTATTTCATTACAACAAACTTCTGAGACAGTTAGGACAGGTATAATTAGCATGATGATTTTACTGATGATAAATGTTTTTCTTATAGAAATAACAAACCTTAAAATTCACATGGCTGATAAATGAAAAAAAAAAGCAAATTACTCAGGTCCCCTGATGACACATTCTGAGAACTTTCCACAACACCATGCTAAAGATAGCTCTGCATGCCGCAAGATTCCACCTGCCTGTGGGAGTTCACCAAGACCTTTCCCCGACTTTGGAGGAAGTCAGATAGACCACAAAGATTCTTGACTTTTGATATGAGAAATCCTTACAACTGGGCTGTTAGGCATGGTATGTATTAGTCCAGTCATAGACCAGCTGGGGAAGAATTCTGGTTCTGCCTTGAGCCTCATTTGTGTGTCTTTTGGGAAATTACCTATATTCTCTGACTCTCCCTTTTTTACAGGTGAAAAAGTTGTGAAAATTGTGAATAAACAAATGTGTGATTTCAACCAGGATGGTGGTTGTCTAGCTAACTCATTGGACATTTTTCTAAAACACATCTTGTGCTGTGGTGTGAGAATCCTTGGCTTTGAGAAGTCAAGAATGCAAAAGTCTTCAGTGAGATCCTAGGATCTATATAATGTTTGGGCTTCATAGTTTCCTGGAATAATAATGATAATTTTAATATTTAAAAGGTTATGATGAAGCTGTGAATTCTGAGAGCAGTCAGCCCTAGGTGGGAATGCACATCAGGACGGAAAAGAGGCTGATGAAGCCTGCACTTTCTCCAAGATATGAATGTGCTCAGTCACGCTGAGTTAACTGAGAAGACCAACCACACTATTTCCACTCTATGAGTATATGAATAAAAATGTCATGGATTTCACAAATTTGGTATATATTTTTCACAATCTTGTATGAGATATTTCTATTCTAAGAGTTACCACATTATAGTGATGTCTGTTTATGTTTATCTTTCTCACAAGATGGAACTAGGCAAGGATTGTGTCTTTTGCATCTTTGTATTTCTATGGCACAAGGCCTGTTAACATAGAGCACATATGAAAGTTACTCAATAGCTATTGATTGAACTGCATTTATTTTATATAAAAAATTTGTGAATATGTATTGCCTATACCCATCTACATGTGTGTGAGTATCTGTGTGTCTTTGCTGATATTTAGTCTACCATTCTGTTCTCTTATACCTACTTGGTAAGACATGGCATTTTCAAGGGAAAACAGTTACAGTCTATTACATCATGCCATATATATATTCTATGTATATAGAATATGTACATATACTGTATGCATATGTAGACTATATACATATGTATGAATATCTATATAAGATATATAAACATCTGTATAGTTTTAGAATATATAGCCATATGTTCATATAAATATTTATATATACAGAATATATGCATTTGTAGAATATATACTTATATTCATATTCTATATGTATATAATATATACACATACATATATTCTAGAGATATATATAGATACATATACACATTCTATTGATATAGACATATAGATCTATAAATATCTAAATATAAATATAGATTTATATAAATCTATTTAAATACAGACTTATATAGATCTATATATATTCTAATTAAGATTCCATAAAAATACATATATATTTATAAAATTTCTATAAGTATATTGAAGTATAAGTTTGCTTTTAATAACTAAAAAATTTTTGAGGAAAAATTATTTCAGTTCAGCAATTTCAATTTAGATATAGTTCAGCATGTTTTAATTTAGTAAACAAGAAGACATTATTTCCCAAAGAAAAAAATCTTGTTTGACTATTATTGATTGGTTTTTGTTGGTAAACTTTTTAAAATCCTAATATTAAAATTCATTCTACGAGAATAAGTTTTCAATGTGAATATATGAATGTTAGAATACATATTTAGTTGACATTTGTGTTTATTTGAAGGCGTGATGCTGTAATGAACAGAAGTAGCATGATACTAATCCACATGACATATGACAATGGTGTCTTTGTTTTGGTTGAGTAAATGAAAGAAAGTGCTAATGCTTTTCAGCAAGGATAATTAAGGTGGCCATAAATAGCCTATCACTATGGAGCTGAGGAAAGAATAAGTCAACTTGTCATATAAAATAATTATATTACATATTTATGCTGGGTTTAGGAAGGCCTCAAAGGCCCCACTAAATATTGACTCAATCATTCTTTCAGTATTCCTAAGCATGGTAGTGATGAAGGGGAGAACAAATATATGAAGACATTTTTACAATCGGAAGGTGATAACCAAATGTTAGGTGCCTTCATTTCTCCTCCAACTGGTGGCAACTCTCAAATGCCTGTAGGATCTGGGCAGCTACCCTTAATAGCTAAAAGAGCCAGAAGTTTTATGCCCAAGAGAGGTAGGAGCAGTGGATAACTGGAGATTACATGTCCTGGTTAAAGGCAGGACATGTAGTTTGGGCAGGAAAGGGCCTATATGTCATCTTTGCAGTAACCAAGGACCTGAGGCTGACTGGAGTGGAAAGAGAATGCCGTGGCCATCAGGGAGACTTGAGTTTGAATACTGACTCCAGCATTTGGGCTCTGTAATCCTAATCATGTTACCTAACTTCTCAGAACTTCTGCCATTTTATCAGTCTAAGAGAACCATACCTATATCAAAGTGCTGCTGTGAGGAATAATTAAAGGAAGTAACTAAAGACCATAGCTCATTGGCTGGCCCACAAGAATTGCTCAATAACAATGGCTTTTGATTCTAGGCTTTGCACCCAGCCCTTCCCTTTCAGTAAAGATCACCTGTAGGCTGTTTCTGTTCTTTTATTTTCTTTTGTTTATTTGTTTTCTTTACTTCTTAGGAAGCCAGGGAATTGGGGGTCATGGGTAGTGGGCAACACTAGAAGATAAAACCCAACTGAGCCAGTGGGGCACAACTATGAGGGTAGCAGTGTTTTCCAGGATTGCTCTGACCAGGCTACCACTAAACTCTGCCAGATGTTTATAAGTTTCCCACTAAAAATGAATGCATTCTAATCACATTTCTTTCTTTTTCTAGTTCTTTATTTTTTTTTCAGAATATAAAATTAAATTCTCCTTTTCTTAAAGAAAGTGGAAAATACCAAACCATTTCAAGAAGAAAATAAAATTCACCTGTATTCCCATCAGCCAGAGATAGGCACTGTTCACAATTCAGTGTTTCTTTTCATTTTCCAATGCATACAAATGTGTGTCTGCATACACTTACCATAATTAATAACATACTTAATATATCATTTTGTATACTGCTTCTTATGTTGAGTAAAGAGGGTTTTTGTTCTTAAACCATGGAAAGCTGGTACATTTTAGTCACTTAGTACCTTAAAACCTAGACTATATAGTCCATTCAACGCAAGGCTGCCCAGGAAGTTGGGAGGGCTGTCTTTATAATTGTGGCCATAATTATTTTAAAACCTTAATGCAGTAATTTATGTTTGAGAAGAACTATAGAGTCAATTTTTAGTTCTGGTAACATGTTTCCTTTTCTTTCTCAACCCCCTAATTGCTCTCTCTGGGAAATAACTATTTGCCAAGGATAAAAATTATTCATTCGGATTCTTGAGATACATTCTTTAAATGGGGGAAGATTCATTACACAGCTTTTCCTTCAGCTCCTTAGAGAAGAAACCCTGGGAGCTTTGTGAGAGTCTGAGAAACAATTTGTTTCTTCTTGCATCTGAGCTAGAACTCATGGTAACAGGAATCTGATAGAAGTTGTATTCCTCTCCTCAGAGTAAGCTAGATCTTGGATACAAAAATATTTTATTAGTAGTTAGAATTACTAAACCTAACTCACTCCTATAATTCATAATAAAACTATACTGCTAATATGTCTAAGTCTCAAAAACATAATATTGATTAAAAATGAGTTGAAGAAACATGCAATAGGGTAACATTTTTGAAAACCTTGAAAATATACTAGAGAGTATGGTATATTATTTTGAACATATAATCATATTGTAAAAGCCATATCAACTTCAGAATAAAGTTTATTCTGATTGGGAACAGAAGACACTTTGGTTGTCTACGTAATGAATTATTTCTTACTAAAAAAGAAACATTCAAAGCAAATATGTCAAAGTGTGACATCTGTTAAATATGTATGGTAGTTTCATGCTATCTACTATCAACATTTCATGAGTATAAAAATATTTCCAGGAATCCAGGATTTAGAAGTTCCAATAAATTAGACCAGCCTTCTTTCAGATAGTGAAAATGTAAAGCTTCAAGTGCTTACAGCTTGTTGGGTGACTAAATTGGGAGGAACACTATCAGGTGATCTACAGCTCCCAGAACTACACTAATGAGTCTTTAAAACTGACTTTTACAAAATTCCTCTGGCAATACTTGTAGTAATGAGAGCAGGTATTTTTTGTAGTTACTCGTGCTTAGTTTCATTCTTTTGTGCTTGTGTGGTTAATTCTCAGAGAAACTAACTCATTGTAATGGTAATGTGGGCTCTCATCCAATAGCACTTGAGATGTAACAAGCATCACCAGGGCACCAAAATGGCCTTTGTGAAAGAAGAAACAATGCCTAGTGTCTGTAGTCCTTTGATCAAAGTGAGGAAAAATAGGGATTGTAGTTAATTTATAAGGTGTCAGCAATCATTATCCTTTTCTTATGCTTTGAACGCTGATTTCCATCCTAATAATTCTTCAGTACTTGGACCAATGTAATTTAAATAAGAACTATTCAACAAATATTATTCAGAAAAAATTAGTTGGACCTCACACATAATGCTTTGGAATGTTTATTATACAATGACATTGACAGTTTTATGCCTGTACAAACTTGTTGCACATTCCATTGAGTAATCCCATATTGTAGAAGAAAACACACACACACACACACACACACACACACACACACACACACCATTTATTTTGCCTTCTTTAAGCAGATGAAGGAAAATTAATTAAAAACTCATAAACTTGAGAGATATTACAGAAGAGAAGAGAAAAAGATAAACAGAAACTTTATTTCAAGAAAGGAAGTAGCATAAATGGAATGGTGATAACAGCCTAAAAAGTTAGAATGTTGAATAAAGATGTTTCATTGGACTGAGGTTCAATTTTAAGTGCTAATATGTTGCAGTTTCATATGACATATCAAAGTAAAATGATGGCAGTTTTCTACCTAATAATGGTATTCCTGAGAAATCTATAAATCTCTTAATTATTAAAGCGTTTGAACTTCTGTTACAGAGTATCTCTTATCACCTGCTGAGTATTTAAATTTCATGACCAGTCCTGCAGTGCTTCGTTTAAATGCAGAGGTTTCTTTTAAAAGATCATCCACATAAGCTATTTGTTTGCATCACTGTCATTCATCAAAGGAGAAAAAAAATGTAGTTTGCAGAAGATGTTTCTTAGAAGAGTTACCCTGTGGCATCTCTTTTACCCCCTTAAGCCCCCACGACCTACTAGCTGCTAGGGTGGTCTGTAGTTCAAATGTCAAAGCTTTCTCTTTTTAAGTGAATCAGAATGTATTTTGTGTAACACGTGGGGGGGGGGGTGTTAAATTGCATTTCAGATAAGCAAGAAACTAAAAAGCATTAAATTAAAGGAAGACATGTTTGCAATTTTCCTTTTGAAACAATATCTTGTTTAGTTTAAAAATGATCACTTTTAAAATAATGCATACCAAGTTGCTTGATGGTTCTTCCATTCTTCTGTTATCCATGTATAAATTCAGAATTTGAGAATAACATTTCTGGGTTGTTAGGCAAAATACTAGAGATGTCCCTGACACTTTAACAGGCATTATCTATAGTGATTAAATTTTACGTCAAATACACCTCATTCAAAGGAAAGTGATGTATTGGTTATTTTAAATGGACCTTTAACCAAATAAATCACAACAAAATGAACATAACTACAAAGTATGAATGTGGAATTTGACACATACAGATTGGGAGTATGGGAATATGTGTGTATGAGAGCAAAATTGTGCAAATTTATATCTGTTTGTATACACACAACATACATGCTTATCTATGTTATTAAATGGGTATACTTTATGCTTAGTATGTTTGAAAATACAGTAAAGTACACAGAAATTATCTGCTTGAGCCTTCTGCATGAATGTCATATTAAAAATCCTACATCATGCCCTTGCCCTGTATGTGTGGTGTGACCTCAGCAGCATGCCCTTGCTTCTGATTGATTTATTTATCTCTTGATTTCCTGAGAAGCACATTCCAGAAGGTGGTAAGGAGAGTCACCTTGCGTAAGCACACACAGTTCCTTGTGTCCCACCTTACCTTTCTGGTATCCTTTCTCAAACCCCTACCCTCAAGCTATCTAGGCCATTGTTTTTTATATTAAAGGAGACAAAAGAGATGCATGCCATCCCTTCCATATTCATTTAAGACTGCCTCTGGGAAGACTTCCTTGATTTTCTCTTTTAAAGGATTCATTCCTTTCTTTATTCTACCACATCAGGCAGTCAGGATATTTGGGCTTTCATTCCAGCATTTGTAACATGCTTACATTACTAGCAGTCTCAAGGAACAGAATTGAGCTTTACGTCATTTGGTTTTATGTATGGCACAGTGATTAACACATCGTTAGTTTTTAATGTCTTCCCTGGATTTTTCTTGATTAACGTAAATATTCATAGTAGAGGTGATTCGGAAAAGCAAAGTAGAAATACCCAGTTAAACAAGGAGTGATATGGTCCAGTAAGTGAGAGTATTTGTCTTCAGACCTATGTACTTTTGCATCATTTACACTGAGATCATTGATAATTGCTAATATGATATTTCCTACTTAGAAAAACAAATGTAATTAGGCTAAGCTCACAATTGGAGACTTTCAATATTTTCATACACAAATTCATTTATTTGTGCATTAATTAGTTTATCTAAATTATATTGAGGCCCTACTTTATGCCAGGCAGTGATAGGAAGTGATACCAAGTTGAACCAGACAGTGTTTGTGCTTAAGCAACTAATGGTATACTGGGGTCGTGGGCAATGCTATTATGAAGAAAAAAGGCACAGATGGTCTAGAAGTATAAAGGAAGCGAATTAAAGAGAGGGAATTCATGAAAGGCTTTCTAGAGGAGGAAAAGCTTGAACTGAGTTTTTGAAAACAAGACCTAGCCAAGGAAAAGGGAGGATGAGGTAGGAAGGAAGCCTTCCAGTTGGGGCAAAGTCATATGCAAAGGCATGGGGGGGGAAAACCAAGAATAGTGTGTGTTTGGCAAAATGTAAATAAGTGTGTCTGAAACATAGGATACATGTATAGTGAGAGGGGCAGGGTCCCCTCATTGTCAAGAGTCTTCTATGCTGATTAAGGAGTTGTTGCAGGTAGTGGAAGCCACTGAAAGAATTTAAGCATTGGCGTGACAAGGCCAGATCTGTGCTTTAGATAAATCCCTCTGGCTACGCCAGGGATGATGGATAGAAGGAAGCAAGTCTGGAGTCAGGAGACCAGTTATGGGGTCATTAACAAATCCAGAAGAAAAATGAAGAGAGTCTGACCTTAGTCAGTGGCTGTGAGGATAAAGTAATGTGGTAGGGAGAGAGGGAAGAGGGGAGTGGAATGGACTTAGCCTTCAAGAGACAGAAGCAACACAATCTGGCGCTCACTGAATGTGGAAAATGAAGAATAGTCAAGGTGATTCCCCATGGCTTGGATAAATGAGTAGGTGATAGTGGTGCCATTCTTTGCAACAAAAAAACATAGGAAAAGGCCAAGTTGTGTTGGAGAAAGACAAGGAATATATTTAGGACAGAATGATGCCTGGGGATTAAGAGATTCAGGAATTCTAGCTTTTTATCTTAAAACAGATGTGCCTGCTATAGAGACTTGATCCAGGGCTTTTCTATTATATTTCTGGTATCATTATTTTTTTACTTCCATTAAGGATATGTATGCTATATTTTATAGATATATACATTCATATTTCAATTTTCTGTAATAAATTAAAATTCAAATCTTATAGACTCCTATACTTTATAAAGGAAGTTTTAAATCAAGAAATTTGAGAGCTTCATGAGTCATTAGAAATCATCAAATCCAGCCCTTCATTTCATAAATGAAGATCTTAAACCCAAATTGCTTAAGTGACTTGTCCCAGGTTCATGGAGTAAATCAATGATAATACCTGGATTAAAATCCAGATAGACTCCTGGCTGACTGTGCTCTTGATATGCCATCTCCCTTTTTAAAAAGGTATAGGGAAAAATTAAGCAGGCACAAATATTGTTAAGGTTTCATGACTCTGACATTTTCCTTGTGTGAGAAGGTGGGTGTAGGAGAGAAGTGCCAGGCTAGTAAAATGTGTTTTGGCAGAGAAGACATCTCGTTTGTTTACAAAGAGAGAATGACTTTCCTGGGTCCTGGCCCAACTCTGGGGCACTGTGAATGACTTTGGCAACTTTCATCAGCCACAAATATGTGGTCTCACAAGAGTTACAATCAAGAAAAGCAATTGTAGGAGAATTTGTTCATACGGGATTTTCTGGGGTGCCCTTATATCTTTTCCATAGGCCTCAGTGGGGATGCTGCTACTGCTTCTTTAGAGGTGATATAACAAAGATCTGCTCACCTGATTAACACCAGTAACTGGAAGTGTCTCCCTATTTACAGGAAGAAATGTTGTCAGTCACAGGCAGATTCCATCACAGCATTCACTAACTCTATTGAAACAATGAATCTACACATTTCTGTTTCCTACCAGACTCCACTCATTGTACTTGTAGTATCTGGCACCAGACTTAGTACACAGTACATATTTATTACACATATGCTAAGAGTGAATTGAACTGATGCAGAGTGTCATAAGTCTGAACTAATAGTATAGTCTGGTCTTGGTTTTGGCCACCTGTGGGGTGATGCATAAGCAGAATAAAAATCAAGGGGTCACTGAGGCTCAATGACCAAGGGGCAACAGGTGGACTTCAGTGCTAGGAAGCAAGAACAGAGTCCAGAAAAGAAAGTGAAGACCCCTAAAACTGATGTAGCATGAATTGGTATTGGGAAAGGGGACATCCAAATCAGGAGCCAACAGAGGTAAAGCAAGTAGCAGGAACCAGGAAATTGGAGAAGGAACATGGGGTGGGCCAACAGCATTGACAGCCATCGCTGTCGTCTCAGCCTGACGTGAGTCTGAGTTTCCCACACACTGAGGGGCCACAACCTGGCATCTGACATTGATTAGCTGTTTCACCTTGCTTTCTATAACCTCTCTGAATCTCAGTCACCACATCTATAAAACAAGATCCTTGGAGCTGGTAATATTTAATATCTCTTTCAGCTTTCTTATACTAATGGTTTTCTTTTTTTCCATAAATAGTAAGTGTTCCTCAGATATCAAAATGAGAAATGGGACTCATGTCATGAATATCAGTACAGAAACCATTTTAAATGTTAGCTAAATAGATCTATTGTCTAAAAAGACAAGTGTACTTCCCCATTTGGTAAAAGAAACAGTATATTGGGAGATCTAATAATAGAAATCCCTGCAAATAATATATTTGGCCTCAGCCATCTTTTTTATAAGGCCATAAACCTAGATATAGTTGCATTTTCAATATTGCCACTGATTTATGAAATAGTGATATTAGATAAAACCATCAACATTTGAGGCATTTTTTGCGTTGTTTTACCTTTTTATTGCTTTCCCATATTTACCCTTTTACTTTATTTCATGGTTGTTTTGCCATAACTGAGTAATACCATATGCACCAACATTCAATGAGGGTCCACTTAATCCACAACATATTTTAAGCAAACAATGCCTTTGTCAATTTTTATAGGGTTTAAAATGTTATTTTCTTAAGAATTACATGGGGAAATTATATTCTTTGTGCTTTAAGATAGGCTCTGGTTTAAGAGTTCCCTTGCAGTGATCTCTTGAAGTGAAATGATAGGGAATGCATTTTGCATATAAGACATGTCATAACCTCACACAGATTTTGGTTCTCATGAACATGAAGTACCAAGAATTTTAAGAGTCCAATAAGAGAGCTTTTCTAAACTCTCTCTCTCATAATAGAGAGTGATAGTATTAATTCTCCACTTTAGTCATTGGGCAAAGGACAGGATAGGCCATTTATGAATGAGCTACAAATGGCCGATAATCTTCTTAAAAATATTTTTTTTTTTAGTCTATTTAATCTTAGTACTTCTCATACAGTTGACTGGATATTTGCTTTCTCACTATGTATAACCTTTTCCAGGATTTGACAGCCATCAGTGTGCAAATGTTTAAATTAAAAAAAAAAAATTTAAGTGATCAATCATTGAACAAGTTTCAGCTCATCATTTCTGTAGCTTTCATTTTACATATTCCCTGCATGAATATTGTGTTATCAGAATTTGTCTATAACACTGGTGGCAACATGCTTGTGTTTGATGGAAGACTTTCCTTTGATATGGAGCACAACCTGCTGGGTAATCCCTCTAGCCTCTTCCAAAGCAATATACCAGCTCTGCCACCAATTCACCATGTGATCTTAGACAATTTACTTAATTTCCTTGAGCCTCTGTTTACACATCAGTGAAATGAGGAAAGTAATACTTACAGTATCTGGATTGTTGCAAATATTCAATGAACTATATATTTGTAAAACCTGGCACATACCTAGCCTCACTAGAGGTTTAGTATGTTGTTGTTATTCCTATTCCTTTTGTTATATTTAACAATGGTTGGTAAGAAATAGAATAGGCAGAACAAAACAAACTTGTATTACTACGAAAAAAGGTAGGAACTTATGAGAGAATTTTTAATGATCCCCTTGTATTAAAAGTACTGACAAAGTAAACTTTCCACATACCTGGCCCTACAGTTTCTGATCTCACCTCTAATTAACATGGTCTCCAATATGGGGAAGCTGAGTGAAAGTGATCCCTTTCTATTGATGCATGATTTTTTCAAAGGAATAAGTAAATGCATACTCAAGAGCTGGCTTAAAAATGGAATCAATCAATCAATTAATCAGTCACTCAGCCAGCCAGCCAATCCAATAACTGAGCAGTTCTCACAACTCTGAGGCTAGTGGAGCATCAGAAAATAGAGTTTAGGCCTTTCTTAGATGTCTGACTTTTCTTTGATCGCCATGAAGTCAGCTAAGACCTCTGTTTCTTAAAACTATGTAATGGAATCAATTCTCTCCTTGTAGGTTTGGCATAAAGATCAAATCAGACACTGTATATGAAATCTCTTTGTAAATATCAAATCGCTTTACAAATATAACATTATTTCCTTACTTGAAAATCTTCGTTAATCATTTGTCATCTCTTTCCAAATCATATACATCCTTTTCCTAGTCTTTTGGACAATACCTTATAAAACTCTGGAGTGGCAGTATAGTCAGATAATTTTATGATTCAACTTGGGAGACTCCTTTATAACTCATCAGCTCTTGTGGTCAGCAACTTCTAAGCTTGAAATTCACACCTTGGATGTTTATAAAATATTAAACCTTAAGGTAGCCATTATTTTATCTAAATATATTTTAAAAACCAGTAGAAAATATATGAAGACAATCAAATTTGTTACAACTCTTTCCTGCAACTAGCTGATATGGCACATCAAGATGGATTTCACAGTTATACATCTGCAGAGGAATGTTTAGAGATAAGATGAAAGCAGTCCTCCTTATTAATCACACATTGTATGTTTGACTTCTGCCTCTCTCCTCGGCCTTTAAATCAACTACATCTGGTTCTTGCTATTTAAGTGCGCCATTACCTTGTACATTAAAAGGCAGTTATTCCTAGAGAAAGCAGCCTCATTTGATTAAAAAATAATTAACCAGAGTTATATTCATACTACTCATCATGGCAGCCCAAATGAGAATTTTAGTATAGGTTGGAGACCTACTTCATTTCTACAGCAGTGTCAGCAGAACTGAGAAGCACTTTATGGCTGTGATGAATGCTAGTATGAAACAGTTTTTTTGCTTTGCCAGTGTTAATTTTATAGTATCAAAAAAAAGCTTAATAGTATAGTATCAACATCTGACACATAGATAGGATTGCAAAGCAGCTGAACCTGGATATAACCACCCTATGCCAAAAGGTGTCCTCCTCTGTGAAGACCAGGGCACATGGTTGTTACTATACTGAGAGCAAGTCAAGCTTTGGGGACGGAGTCCTGCTAACCAGCTGCATAAGAAATTGATGTATAATTATCAAACAGATCCTATATTGGAGTTTGCTGATAGTGAATTGTCCCTCAGAAGGGAAATCTGCATAGGAAACCAAATTTCTTGTTAAGTGGTGTGTGTGACATAGCAGAGTAATTCCGATGGTCTAAATCAAAATCAGTGCTACTCAAGGAAATTGTTGTTATTTTGTAAGAAGGTAAGAAGCTTGCACCAGAATGTAAATTATAGCATCACTTTTTGCTCATATACAGACATATATATTAATATATGTCCCCAACCTATACTGAAATTCTCATTTGGGCTGCCATGATGAATAGCATGAATATAACTCTAGTTAATTATTTTATACTCCAATAACACCACTTTTTCTATATATCAGGTGAACTAAATAGTGTGCTTCGTGACAGGTAATTTACATTATGGCACAAACTTCTCATCCCATGGCTAACTGATCACAAGCAGTTAGCATAACAGCAGTTATTCTATGGACTACACTTTGGGAAGTACTGGTTCTTTGCCTGAATTAGAATTACACTGGGAAGCTTTATAACATATATAGTTTCCTAGTATGTACCCTTGAAGATTTCTGGTGTGTTGTACCTGTATCTTCTTCATTTTAAATTCTTTCCATGTAGTTTTGATGAACACTCAAAGTTTAGGGACTGTTATAACATAGAATAATTAAGTAATGCTAGGCTGAATAAACTAGAGGTCAAGAATATGGGTTTTGGAGTTGGGGGTTGAATTCTTGCCTGTTCTTGAGCAAGTTGTTTTGGAATTTCTGTGCCTCAATAGTTTCATCTATAAAACACATAAAGTTGCTGTGAGGTTTAAGTGTAGTTATATTAATAAAAGGAACTTAGCTCAGTTCCTGCTACATAGTAGGCAATTAATAAACGTCAGCTTTAAATGACAGGTATTGTCTTCACAATGAGAATTACCTGCTGCTTTTTAGGATGTGCATGTTCATGTATATGCATACATACTCCTTTGTCCAAATTCCCTGGACAAATAAGGAACATGCTGCTTATGTTTCCCTGTCTAAGCCTTCTTTCTCTAAACATTTGTCAAATGTAATAATCAAAACATTTTGGTTGTAAATGTTAAAAACTTAAATCAATGTAATTGAAGGTAAAAAAATGTTGGCTGCTCAGGGGGAGATTATTAAATCATGCAACTTACAACTGAATGTCCAAGGGTGCATCTAGCTAAAAACATTGAATGGACCCACATGCTTGAAAGGTATCCTTCTGTCTCTATCACCTGGCTCTATCTGGTCTATCGATAATATCAATCTATTCAGCTACCTAGCTATCCTTCTGAGCTGGCTCTGGTTTTGTGGTAGCAAAATGGGCATCAACCTTGTCAGGCATATATGTTACCACCTTACTAACTATAGAGAAAAAAGAAGTTCTTTTGAAAACTAGTTTGACAAAATTCTAAAACTGAGGCTCGATAGCCTTACTTTGCAGTATCTTTCCATTCTTGAATAACTCATACTTGCTAAGTAAGAGCAGAACATTCTGGTTTGCCATGCCCTAACATGTACCTGTTCCTGAAGCTAAATTGGGACAACACTACCTGAAGCATTTGTTCCGAAGGGGTAAAAGATAATTTCCCCCAAAAAAGTTAAGAGATGTGAGAAGGAAAAGGGAAACACATGATGTGGAATCCAAACTGACAGATGTTTATTACTCTGACCTACCCTCTTTTCCTCTGCCCTTCCCTTGTCGTTTAAATATATTGGTTCAATTGGAATAAAGCCAAGATTTGGCCCAGAGACCTTAAATTTGTTAGGATAATTTTCAGATATTTATTCTAATCTAATTTGTATTTGTTTTATAATAAACTTTTATAGGTTGAAATTCCCTCCCACATCTAATTTGGGAATAAAGAAGGAAGGGGAATATCTTACATTGACCAAGAACAGATTCAGAATTTATTAATAGCATTGTGAGTTTGATTCTAAACTTTCCTTTTTGTTAGCTTGGGGAAGAGTCATATTTGATAAATAGAAATAAGCAAGGGATGATGTTAGAAAGTGACTGCCAAAGTTTCACAAAGGGGAATTTACATTTAGGCTATATTTATTACATGATAATAATGTTACTATGGATTATTAAATAGTGGATGTATTATGGTTCACTGAATCAGTGAAAATCACGTAGCTGTTAATGATTTGGAACCCGGCTTGCGAAGCACGACTTGGCAGAGCTATCAAGTGGTTGAAAGTGTTGGTATGAGAGTTAAGGACTTCAGCGCTCAAGTCCAATCTGGCCGTTTTTTGTGGTGTGTGGCCTTGGACCTGACTTCTCTGGGATGCAGTTTCCCCACATGTGTAATTGGGTAATGAAATGTAGTCACCACGCAGTGGTGGGGGAGAATTAAGTGCACTGACAGGGAGGTGCAGGCTTCTTCTGTATTTTTCAAGCCGTGCATATGCTTAGCCTTATTCTCCCAGTGCCTAACAGGCTCCCTTGCAGCAAGTCACTTAATAATTCTTCTTGGCCCCATGGTACCATTTGTTTTACAACTATAGTGTTCTCTACAAACAGTGCCATAAAGGACTAAATGTTACCCAAGGCATGAAGGGCTAAGATCAATTTATGGGCTGTGCCTATTTTTGAGTTTGCAAAGGAGCACAGAGAATGGTTATAGCTAGCTCTCATGCTCTGCAACTCATTTCATACATCATCATTTATACGTTAATATTCCCCTTAAAGGTTTTTGTTTTGATCATTTGCCATCCATCCTTCTACTCCTCATCTCCCAAATGTAGCATGGATTTTTTAATTTATCATTACAAAAATTGAAGCAGCAGGCTGAATTTTTCTGAGATAAGTGTTCAGCATGGTATAATGGAAAAATGAGAGCACCAAGATTTAGATTTAAATTATTGTATGAACTCTGCTGCATTTGTGCTGCGTGACCTTGGGTTTGTTCCTGACCCTCTCTGATTCTGTTCCCTGAGGTATAAAATAAACAGAACAATGACGTTGACTGTGTTTAATTCACATCTCTGCTGAGAGGGTTAAATGATATAATGCCAACAACAGAAAGCATAATCCAAGTGCAAATCATCGTTATGATTGTGATTATTATGTATGTGTATCAGTTTATTAGGAGTTTGTTGACAACTGGATTCCTGTGCACTCTGCTTCCATTTCCCCAGCTCCCAGAGATACAGAGGATCCCGGCCAGATGGCTGATTTGCCAGCTGCATCTTGTTTTGTCATTGTAAATATTACATGCCCCAACTGGGAGGCTTTGCTTATAATGTAGTATGCTTTGTCCTTTGTCTCTTGCAGCTTGAGAATTACATTGTGGAAAATATGAAGTCGGAAATGGCCCAGATACAGCAGAATGCAGTTCAGAACCACACGGCCACCATGCTCGAGATAGGAACCAGCCTCCTGTCTCAGACTGCAGAGCAGACCCGAAAACTGACAGATGTTGAGACCCAGGTACACTCCTCGGGGCCAAAGCCCAAACTCAACCAGGAAGGTTTGTGTGTGTGTGTGTGTGTGTGTGTGTGTGTGTGTGTGTATGTGTGTGTGTGTGTGTTTCCTTTAGCTTGCTCCATAAACACAGAGCACATTTCAGCACTCAGATTGGGGAAACATATACAATTTTGTTTATTGGTAATAACAACAATGACTGCCTGACATGCTGTGCATGTTTCTTTTGATTTAATGAGGGTTGGTATATTTAGCTTTGCATGTGTTTGCAAAAACAGGGCTGGCAAAGGACCTAATCAGTATTTAAATTCAAATAAACACTGTAGCTACCAACCGTGATATGATATGTGTCAAACAAAATAACCATTTGCATTAAATTGGTGCCTTTGATGTGCATTTTTGACCTGTCTTGTTTTGTCTCTGGTAATTCTCTAGCTATAATGGCACCTGCAGAGGGTTTGTGCATTCAGTGGATAGAAAGGAAAAGCCAAATGAACTGATCAAGAGAGTGAAAGTGAATGTGTGTATATGTGTGTATGTATCTCCCTACCAGGGACAATGACATACTTATTTGAGTATAAATCAGTAAAAAACTAGGGATGCCCTTTGATCATCACTGTCACAAACCAATTATCACAGTTTAGTGCAAATAGCAAGTATTGATTTGATGACTAGAAGATGATATTTTGGTTCCCTTTTAGATATGAAAATGGCCATTTGGTTATCATTCTGAAACTCAGGGGTTGACTCTGTGTCAATGTAGTTGATTTCTGGCATCTAAGAAATATGTCAATTCAAAAATTAAGTGCAACCTTATTTCTAATTTATTTCATTTGTGTTATTGACATCACAGATATGTACGTATTTAAAGAAAAATAACAATGACAATTTATGTGGACAGAGCATTTTATATAATACAAACAACTTTCCCATTTACAAATGGTTTTTTATGAAAATCATTTACAGTAGATAGTTCAGAGAGTTTGAGTGATTTCTCACATTGATACAGCTAGTGAATAAAATCTAGGACTCAAACTCCAGATTTATTTCTCTTCTTTTCTATCCCCCTTAATTAGTAATACTAATAATTAACTAATACTAATAATTAATAAGAACTTAAGTACTGATTGCATTGGAGCAATGAATCACATAGGCTTTGGGAAAGTTTTTTTTTTTTTGCTGCACATTATCATCAGATCAACATGAGGGATGGGGGAAAATTTGTAACTGAAAATTATGACTTTAATTGTTTATCTTCATACTAAGAAAGTTTCATAATCTATGCATATTGGCTTCTTGTGGTATAAATAATGTGATTGTATTTTTTCTTATTTTTATTAGAACAGAATGCTCATCTTTTCCTACAAAACACTCTCATATATTCAAAAACTGACACAGTATATCTTACTTGATTGCACATTTGAAATTTTTATATATCTCTGTTACAATAAATTTTATGACATAAATGGCAGGGGTTTATTTAAGTTTTCAATCCCCCAAAATGTTATCTTGGAATGTTTTTGTTCTCTTTCCACCTTGGAATTGGATCTGTGGAGAAAAAAAGTCGCATTGTTAGTTTGTTAATCTTCACACTGTTAAGATGCATGCTATAAAAGTTTTTAAGAGAAAACTTTCTTTGTCTTCATTGTTAAGGCCAGAAGATGTGTACTTTTGGAAAATAGCACAGAAAATTTAAAGAAAAAAGAATATATGAAGCAGCTAAAATTTATCCTTAAAGGCCAATGAAAGTTTATTAGATACAACAGTAACAATTTGAAGATAGCTAAAACCAAGAAAACATGTAAAAAATCACAAACTTATCAGACCTAGCAGTGAGAGGAAAGTAGAGAAGGAAAACAATGGCTCAAACTATGGCTCACCTTAAGAAGTGAAGCATATGTGTTCATCTTCATTTTAATGTCTTCTAATTGTCTATGCTATTTGTAGCAGTGATGCTCCAAAGCTTCATGTTGTAAACATATACCCTTGTGGTGCTTATTTCAACTATTACAACAGGATGTGTTCTGCTTAGACATAACCATTCATGTGCACTCATGTCCTGATGTATAGCCAACTTTACAAAATGAATTCTGAATTATTCTGTAAACTTGATACACTTTATGCATTTATAGTAAGCATTTATAAACCAATAGATCCTTCTGTGCTGTCCAGGTATGCTCTCCTAATTTTGCTCCTACATTCATCTAACTTGACTTAACTTTGGTAAGTGTTGCTTTTCCTAAAACTGATTTTAGGTCCTCAGTTAATTCAGGAACTCATGACAATGGCTTTACAATACATTTTAGTGCCCTAGCTTTCACTGTATGATCTTCTAAAGATAAGTAACTTATTGCTCTCTAGTCCTCTGCTGACTTTAGACTTGCAACTTAAAAAAAGATGATAGAGCCATGGTTTTACTGCAAGGGTATTTAAAGATACTGTTGTGCTCCATAAGCATCATGATCAGAAAAGAGACCTATAATGAGCACATCTAAATAACCCTGCTGGCCATGATGGTGAGAATCAGGAAGCAACATCATGCCCTTTCCTTCCTCCTTAGCCTGCCTTACAATGTTTTTTCTCACTCTGTTATCAGTTTGTGCCATTATCTCTTTGCCTTCAACATCCTTTTTCCAAGTTTGCAATATAGAGGGGTTAGCTTCCAAAGGTTAGTCACGTCCCTTCCTATAATGTAATTCTATTCCTCACTTTTTTCCTCAGGAAAATTTGGTTTTAGAGGAACTAATAGACAAATTGCATTATAATTCACCTCTAGTAATCTGTGCTTAGCTCAATTCTAAGCAGTTTTGGAAACATTATTTAATAAAAACAATAAATGCTATGTAGTAGATAATATATATTACCATCCCTTGTTTAAAGATGAGGAAACTGAAATATGGAGAGGTGAAACAACTCACCCCAGATTAAAGAAGTAGTGAATGTTAGAGTGAGAATTTGAACTCAGTCCAGCATCAAAGTCTCCATGCTTTACCAGTCCTCTATGCTGCCTCTCTCTGTATACTCCTTCTTTCTCTAGGTTTACAGACTAGTAAGTGGGACTAAGAAGAGGGTAAGACAGAATCAGATAAAGCAAAAGGTAGTGTGGATCTAATAGGAGCCACCGATTGCTTTCTATAAATGGTGAAGATGCTGCTGCTGTTCTGCTAATGACAGTAATGATACCACCTATTATTGCCATTCTACCATGTGCCAGTCACACCATCTCAGGGAACTGTAGTACTGTCCTTGCCACTTGCTGGCTGTGTTCATTATGGAAAAGTTCCTTAGACACTGAGCTTAGCTATGTTTCTTCCAGGTTCCAGTGCTTTACATGGGAACTTTAGTGTTAGAAATGAAATTTAGTCAAATATATAAAGATATATTTTGAGTACTTACTTGATGCAAGATGCTTTAATAGCTACTATGTAGAATACAACAAAAAAATAAAGCAATTCTTATTTTCAGGGAGTTTAATTCAGGAGGATTTTCCCTAGTAAATTTCCTGCATGTCTAATCCCATTTTATCATCTGCTTCTCAGAAGTCACAAATGATCACACCTATTGTTTGGACCTCAATAGCACAGTTAGAAATATAAGACAATTCAGGAACAGCTTGTTCGATGAGCAGGGATCTCTAAGCAGAAACAGGTTTCTCCTCATATCTGCTCTCAAAGGAAAACTCTCAAAGTTGAGGCACTGTATCTCTAACTTGTTGAGGGAATAGTTGTATATTTAACATTTAGCTTTGGTTTAACAGAAATGGCAGTGAAACAGACTCTCTACTGGGTAATTCATAGAAAATACTCCGATAATTAATTTTCTTACAAGGTTTAGAAAAATGTTTGATAAAGGCAAAAAGTGCTTGCTGAGCCCACTAGCAAAGGGCTTAGCAAACTATGGTCCACAGTCAAATTTGACCAGCCATTTCTTTTTGTAAGTATAGTATTATATTATAAATACATATGTTTATATATAATGAGATTATCATATTATAAATAAAATATATTTATATAATATATTGTAATATAATATGTAATATAGTATTAAGTATTATAATAATATACATATTATATTATAGTATAATACATACAATATTATAAGTAATTATATATTTTTCTTTTTTTTTTTTCAAAAGATGTGCTTGTGGGATGTATTTAGGCTAAGAAGGAAATGTGTTTTGTCATTTTAATGGAACACTTCTATCATTGCCAAGCAACAAGTTCCATAGACACATGGCAGAAAAGTGGTCAATTTATCATAGTTTGCTATGCAGTTCTCTCAGTTGCCCACTTTTGAATTTCAGGCCTATTTTAATATACCAGTAATATGTAATATAACATGTGTATATAAATAAAATATAATATAAACATATAAATATAAATTCTTATTTATATATAATAATTATATTGCATTAATTATATATTATTATATAATAACTAAGATAAACATTAATTTCCTGAGAGTATCTAAATCCACATTTATATTTTCTCAACTGCTTCACCGAAAATTTTAAGAAGTTTTGTTTTTCAAGGTTTAATAGTCCCTATTAATTTAGAGTAGTCTTGCACTTTTTTCCCCCTGAGACTGACATTTTAACGAACCTGGTAAATTATTTCATAAATTATCTCATATTCTGAATTTGTCTGAATATTTGTTTATTTTGCCCTTTAATTTGCTCTTCCATCTCCTACAGTTTCTTTAACTGGAAGTTAAGTTTAACGGCTTGTTTGTGTTGAGTTGAACATTGTGGTAAGGGTGCTTTGTAGAATTCCTGGTCACTTACTATTGCATGTCATCAACAGGCACACATGCCAGACTGCCACACCCACAGTATGCTGTTTATTAGCCTGATTAGGGTTATAGCCTCCATATCACTACATCTCAATAGTTCACTTTTCCCTTAGAAATTAAAAGATAACCCATAGAGTAATACTTTGTTACATTGCCCATCATTGACCAAATAAATTACTTTATTGATTTTGCAAAATGGTGATTTTTTTTTAGAAGTCTCTCATTCCTTCTGCATGTGTCAGCCTTCATTCTTCTGTAAAAATCTAATTGCCAAGACATTATAATTGATGTTACTTTTTTTGTTTGGAAAAAAATATTAAACCAAAAGTAAACACAGGTCTACCAACAGGGCTCATTTCAAAGTTAATGTGCTACTGAAAGAGATTTTCTTTCATGGGCCTTGTATTTCACCTCAATCTCTATCTTTCTTTTAGCATTAATATTAGTTTAAATATGATCAGAAGCACTCTTAAAAGTATTAAAGGGGAGCTATCTGAAATTTTCTAGCTCACTTTCTCTGGGAAACTAATAATTTTTATTTTTAAATGTTTGTTTATTTTTTAAAGACAGAACTAAAGTTTTACAGACCATAAATCCTCGATTTTAGGTTCTAAGCCTTTCTTACTTTGTGGCATATTTTGGAAAACTTAATCTTTGAAATTGTTCCTTCGGGGGCTTATTCCATGTACTCTTCACTCTTTTTCTTTCTTCTTTTTCTTTTTTCTTTCTTTCTTTTTTTTTTCAAAGATGTGCTTGTGGGATGTGTTCAGACTAAGAAGGAAATGTCTCTTGTCATTTTAATGGAACACTTCTATTATTGCCAAGCAGCAAGTTCCATAGACATATGGCAAAAAAATGGTCAATTTATCATCGTTTGCTATGCAATTCTCTCGATTGCTCACTTTTGAACTTCAGGCCTATTTTAATACACTAGTGGAGACAGTTGAAATAAAGCAGCAATGAAATCAAAGTGACGGGGAAAGAAAAGAAGGAATTGGCATTTGTGCTCAAAACTGGCCCAAGAAGACCGACATTTAGCCTGGACTTCTGAGATTGGGCCCCCTCCTTCTCCCATGATGCGATGCAGATTGGATTTGAACTGCTACTAGCTAGTCATGTGGGCCCTGTTACCCTCTCAGTGACCATTATCCAACTGTGTAAAACTTACTGTTTATTCTTCAGCATATCATCCAACACATAGCTATAAGCACCCCAGTGTCTAGACCTGTGCTGGAGTCTGTAGGTTTAGAAGGCTTCAAACAGAGTGGTTCTACCTCTGTGCTACTGATGTCCTAGTAGGGGCAGAAAGACAGCAAAGGAGTGAACAGACAGGACCATTTTCCATAGGGATGATTCTGTAAAGAAAATAGAATAAAGACAACCTGAAGAGTGAGGAGGGAGTTACTTTACAGAATGTGACCAGAAAGGGACTCTCTGAGCAATACTTGGGTGATGAGAAGTTGTCAGCCATGCATCTGGGAAGGGGATGGCATTCCATGCAGAGGAAACTGCAAGTGCAAGGGCCCTGAGCTGAAAATGAATTTGGCATATTGAGGTGGCAGGAAGGAGGATGCATGATTGGAGCATAATAAGCAAGGAGAAGAGTAGCCGGAAGTGAGATCTGAGAAGTAAGCAGGGATCTGATGGTGGCGGCCCTTGTAGGCCAGGCTGAAGACTTCGAAATTTATTCTAATTGCAAAGAGAATCCATTCGCATATTTAACATAAGAGGTGGCATGATATGTTTTATGTTTTTAACAAACATATGACAAATGTACTAGAGGTAGGGCAAAGTAGAAGCAGAAAGACAAATGAGAAGCTGTAGTGGTCTCCAGACTTAGACATGGGCAGCTTCGTTTTCAATTTTGGGTGGTTCCGTTCTGTTCTCAGTGGAGATGGAAAAGAAAACTTACTGTCCTTTGTATTAATAAAATAAAAATTTTGGTATTTGAGAATGTAAGGAAGTGTGATCAGAAAGCATGGTGAATATGGGAGAAAATGAATTTTGATTAACTACCTATGATATACTTGATTCAGTGAGACAATATATCTCTCATTCATAAACAAATACTGTCTTCTCTGTGCCAACCACTATTCTAAGTGTCACCAAAACATACAAGTGTTTTATTCCTATTTCATCATTTTATAAATTGTCACTCAATAAAGAAATAAAAGTCTTACCTGGACAAAAATACGATTAATAGTTGAAAGTTATATCTTCTGTATCCCTAATGTTTACATTCTCTATAATTTTTTCTTTGAGCTGCTACTACTCTATGTTCAAATCCTATTTTTCCTGAAATGAAGTGATGCAGATTTGGACAATATTTTAAAAAATATAATGTACTCTAAAAACATAAGATGAGATTAGTAGTAGAAGTTTAGACTGGCTTTCAGATCCATTCTAATGACAGCTGTTTAAATGAATCGCAGCTGCTTAAACTTTTTACAAGTACAATTGCACCATCTCACCATTCTCTGCCTCATCTTCCCCTTTCCCTCCTGCTCTACTCTTTGTAGGGTGAGGATTAAAGGGTAAAGCAAGAGAGACCAAGTCAGGCTAAATCATACATGTGCAGGTTCAGATCCTGTCATCATTTAAAAATGATATTCTGTTCAATGTGGATCTTTTTGCATTAATTTTGATCACTTTAAATGTTGCATTAAAGTATTACTTATCTTGATCCCTGAGTTTTTTGGCTCCCCTTTAAATTCTACAGCCAAGGCAGTCACCTTTCTTACCTCAACTTAGTTCCTGCCCTGTCCCTTCAAATATATCCCCCTCTGCTGCCACCTTTTATAACTCAAGCCCAGCCCTGTATCAGTATATTTTGAAAAGACTTTCTATGTACATCTGATACAATCCTAGACTTAGACATGTTACAAAAAAGGGGGAAAACTCTAATGGTGTCATTTTTTTAGAGGAAGACCCTTTATTTTGATATTGATTCTACAGAGATTTTCCCCTGTCCCTTTCAATAAGTAGTTCTAGGAAAGATGTGGCAGTCATAAAAGTCTTCAAATAATGTAGGGAGCTTTGAAAGCTATTACCTTCTTCCTTGCCTTTTATATCTCCCTTAACCCTTTGCACTTGGATGTCGATTGTGGATAATGTCGAGTGGATGATGAGAAAAAAGCAAGTGAGTGCAAAGGGTTAAGGAGGAAAGGGAGGGGGCGGACAAGATAGACAGGGACAGGACATTGACACCAGTTTGAAGGCATCTCTAGGACTGGAATGTGGGATCTTTGCTGGAGAATGGTAGGTTTTGTGTGTGCAGCTCACAGACTCATGCCATATTAAGGCCCAACTAGCCACATGACTCTTTGTGATTCCAGATGAGTTGAGCATTTAGTTTCCATAAGGGCCCAGCATAGTGGAGTTGAAAGGATGACGACAATCTATCTCTGGTGTAATCTTGGTTCCTAGTCACTTCATCTCCTCAGATTAAGACCCAGAATGGCTTGACTCTCCCTCATTTTAGTTTTCTGTGTGGAGCATTAGAATCAGAAGCCCAGATCTTCACTTGGTTCCTTTGTAAATTGGGGTTCTCTCTGAACCTTAGTTTCCTCATTTGTAAAGTGGTAATAACAATTCCTCCTTCAACAAATGGTCATGTCTAGTAAGCGCTATGACATCTGGAAGGGCTGGCATGACCTAACACGACAGATAGATGTTCAATAGATGTGTGATAATGAATTTGTCTAAACTATGTCAAGAGTTGTTTGCACATTTCTACCTGTTTTTGTGAAGTGATGAATCAAAGCAGATTTATTTTACATGCCTATTAGTTATTCATAATTGTCCACAATGTCTAAGATCTTGTACTAATAAAACCTTGCATTTGTAGATATTGGATATAAAATATATGAAGCAACTAGCATGATAGAATATCCTAGAGTTTCAGGACACAAAAATTGAAATCACAATGTTCTTGTTCAACTGCAACCTCAGTGTCAAATCAATATAATGTATAAGAGGCATGTAAAGCGTTAGTAGACTGTACAACATTTGATTAATTATTCTTGAAGGAATATTTTTTAAAAAGAAAACAAAATGAAATAAAAATCCCCGAATAATTGTTTTCTACTCTTTGATTTCTGATTGAATTTTTATGTTTTTATCTTTTATCTTCAGGTACTAAATCAAACTTCTCGACTTGAAATACAACTGCTAGAGAATTCATTATCAACATACAAACTAGAGAAGCAACTTCTTCAACAGACAAATGAAATTCTAAAGATTCATGAGAAAAACAGGTGACTATTATTATATTCCAAAAATATTTACTTATCTATACCCTCTACCTCTCTGCCAACTTTTTAAAAAATGAGGTTGAGATGGTTTACAAAAAAAAGAAATATAGAGCTAAATTAAATAATATAAAAAAGGAGGGTTTATGGTGAATACAGGAAGTATGTCAACAATAATATTAGTACTGTTGCTTATACTTGTGAAACACTTGCTTTTTATAACTTTTAGCATTAATTTCTCTAATGTTTAGTTGTTCAAATCCTACCATATCCACAAAAATTATTTGATTCTGTAACTGAGTTCAGTGACACAAAATATTTACATTTTTCAGCATAATCCAAATATATAACTATAGAGAAAATAATTGAGCCTATTGAATTATTACTCAACACTCTACTCTTAAACTTTTACAATGCTACAGAGTTTTGGAATTCAGATATCTTGCACTAGAAAGATGAAAAATTTATATTTTTTTCAGAAAATTATTTACATGTAAGCTGATCAAGAGTTCTGTTTTTTCATTTAAAACCATGTACTCTAGATGTAATAAATCTCTTCAGTAAGCTTTACAGATGTCATAATATGAGTATGCTTCGTAAACTATGAATCATGTCAGATAAGTGAAATGGGACTTAGAGAGCTTGAGTGCTGGGACAGTGAAAGACTTGACTTTAAAGTAATTAACATTGATGATGGAAAGTTCAAAACACTGACTTCAGTAGGACAAGTATCTTGTATTTCATTGCATTTTCTTATGAGTATTTGGAGAACTTGAAGAAGTTATAGTTCTTGGGTATTACATTGAATTAAAGACCAGTGTATTTATAGAAACTAATTAAGTGCCATTAAGTTAGTGGAAGTAGAGTTTCTTTCATATTCCAAACCAGGAAGTCACCTAAGAGAACTGCTGGTTCTCCTCTTACTTTACAGATGAGGAAACAGAGACTCAGTAGAGGCGAGTGACCTGTCCAAGGTCACACAGCTTGCTAGTGGCAGAACCAAAAATGTAATCCAAGTTTCTTTGCCAATAGTCCTCCTATCTCTATTATAACACATGGCCCCTTCAGACTTTCTACAAGAATTTCCCAACTTTATGCTAAAAATAGACCTTAATGCCAATAATTACAATTAAATTTCTGCATGAAGAAGATAAACCTGTTGGTTTGGAATCCGGAAGGGGTTACTCATGCTCTATAACTTGTATTTCTAAGTTTTACATTTATTTATCTTTGTACCATGTCATGGGGTAAACTGTATAACTATAAATAAACTTGACAGGACTTGACTCTGAGCTGGCTGCATGATGAAATGTTTTAGAATTGAAAATCCTGTTGAAAAATATCATTTATCCCACTGCAGTTTCATCAGACATATACAAGTATACAACAGATATATTTTACCTCAATCATCCATTGATTTCAGGTCATGCTCCATGCTCTAATTTTATCAATAAAATTGAATCCCATTTACAGTAATATATTTTAAGGTGCTACTTGTGAAAGCTTTCTCCAGGAACTATGAAAAAGTAAAACAATGACAATTTTACCTAATTTTTCTGAATGTTTATTTTTTTTAATTATATAAATACTACATTTATTATAGAAAAAAGAAGAAAGGACACAAAGTAAAATTAAAAACCATAGTTTCATCGCACATATATATAAATATATTTTTCACAAAAAGTTGTTTTGAAGCTGCTTTCTTTGGTGATAGATACCTTTTTATATCAATAAAATATCTCTCTAATCTTATTCTTCATAGCTGAATATTTCATTATAGGTATAACCTAGAGTGGTTTTAATCCACTCTATCCTTGGACCTGAGTGAGGGTGCAAGCTCTCAAAAGAGCTTTGCTCTGGAACAAGTAGAAGAAGCTTCTCTATGTGCTGCAACCTCTCAGGGGAATCCAACTCCTGATCCCATGCACATACATAAAAAATTCGTCAGTTTTTCACCTTAATAAATTCTAATATCTACAGAAAACTCAGGTTTTCCTTGCATATAAAAATCACACCATTTACTGATAGTGTTAATTTTTTCAGGATTATAGGAGTTCCTTATTCTAGTAACATAGGTATCTCACAATGAATTTAGGAATTTAGGCTTTAATTTGAAATTCATTTCTATGCTCATGCTGACACATCTTAAATGCATTTTATATTCCTACCCCACACCTATTTCATTTTTGACCTTTGATCCCTCAAGTATGGCATGTGGTTCTGGGTGTAGTTTTCTATCAATTTTTGTACCTCCTGGCATTGCTGTGCTTCTACGTTATCTATCTTGTGGAAGGGCTCAATGTGTATAATGGAGTGTTGTTTGAACACCTATTCTTAAACCGGGCATATTCTATTTTGAACCATTTTTTAAAAGGTGGACTTTTTTTAATATAAACCAAAAATACCCATTTGTGATCCATAGCATACTTTCGATTCTATTAATTATTATTGTTTATTTTCATGTGCAGTAGAATTAGAGGAAGTCTAACAAGCACTTTGGAGAGCCACAAAGTAATGTGCTTCCCCCATTCAAGTGGATAGAAGGTCAATGTCAAGCATGAAGTTGTTTATATTTTTTAAAAACAGTTTATTGATTATTCCTACCTATTCCTTATATGAATTTTAATCTTCCAAATGCAACAAGAAAATAGTTCTACATGGAAGCATCTCTGAAATGTAGGAACAACATGCCTTTAGTTGGCCAGGTCTGGTTTGGATCAGCTAATACACTTTGCAAAGGGGATTATCTAAATTAAGCTTTCCTTCCTCCCCAAGGAATGTCAGGGGTTGTGTCTGGGTGTGTGACTTACCAACTTTGAGTATGTTGGGGCCTCAGCTGCCAAGTCAGTGAGCTGGCCCTTAGGAAGGTCCACCACCTCTTTGGCAGAACAAGGAGGAATATTTTATGGTTAGGATTATACTACACAAACATGCTGAGAGGTCCTGCTGATTTATATCCTGACAAATTAAATGCATCACTCGTAGGATTGAAAACGGATTTTTGGCCTCATTAGATTCATTTCTTTATCCCCTAAATGGCCAAAAGCACAAGCAGAAATAGGATTAGCAACATTTCTCTACTGTTTGTTTTCCTAGCAGTCTGTTGGGGGTGACTCCAAGAAGCTTCCCGTCCCGTCTGCTTTCTTCAGGAAATATTTTTTTCTTTTTTGTTTGATGCTACCCTAATGTCTAAACTGCATTTTATTTTGTACCTCAAGGAAACAGCACTTGGAAGTAAGCGATCCACAGTTCTCCCATATAATTGAAATTACACAACCAAGAACCCAAAGAAATGGAAAACCTTAATATTTACCTTGCTCATAAAGAGATTGGTATGAACACCAAGTGGGACATGAAATTGTAAAGTTTTATTAGTTTCCTCAGTATGTTTCCTTCTGCTTCTGTTCAAAATAGTGGAAAAGAGTTATACAAGGAATGATGTCATGATGCAGTTTCCTTCAGATGAACCAAATATGAGACTGAATCTGTTGGTCTAAAAGTTTGGTCAACTGGCCAGGTTACAGGGCACCTGCCCATCTCTCACTTAACCCTAACTTTTTTCAAGGTGGTAGTATAGCCAGGCAAAAGAATATCCCAGAAGAAATCTTTCTGCCTCACCTGGGTGTATAGGAAGGGGTATCACCACCCCATGTATATAAAGATGGAGCACGTGGGCTTTCTTGATAATTGTGTTAAATATGCAGAGTGAAAATTAGGGAAATCTTCAGTAAGGCCCTTCAGAGAGAAATGCAACTAGACATGTGATGGCCATTCCAACATAGTTTGAGCAATACGAGCCGCTGCCTAACTATCTATCTACTAACTATGAGGTAAACATCTATGCCAGGTGCTTTATATTCACTACTGCTAATCCTCCAGCCAATCCTTCCAAGTATGTATTATTTCCATTTTACTCATAAGAAAAACTGAAGCTCACAGAGGTCAAGTAACTTGCTCATGACCAACGGCAAAATTAGGGTTCAAGTCCATGATGATTCTCTGCCTTAGTTATTATAAAAATTATTTTTCCAACATGATGCAGCCTCAGGTATAACTGATGTGATTGTCAAGGCAATCTCTTAATACAAACAAATGTAAATTTGAAGAAAAGGGTAGACTAGTTGTTTTTGGCTTATTACTATGCAGGTAATTATTTATTTCTTCTAATATTGGAGTTGTAGATATAAACTATTTATTTTACCTTGACAATTCACTGATCTTATTTGAAAAGCCTCATCTATCTTCCAGTTGGAGTTATGGGAAGTTATTAAGTTAATTAATTTTAAGTGATTGAAGCATGTGTAATTTCAAGTTACCAAAATATGCCTTACAAACAAAGTACTGCAATGGTATAATAAGTATTGATGTTTTTTTTCCAGCATATTATGGGGGTACAAATGTTAAGGTTACGTATATTGCCCATGCCCCCCTCCTCCCTCGAGTCAGAGCTTCAAGTGTGACCATCCCCCAGGTGTTGCACATCTCACTCATTGCGTTTGTATATATATATATACACCCTTCCCACCTCCCCCCTCCCACCTGCCTGACACTGGATAAATGTCCACTTAGGTGTTGATCCGTCAGGAATTGATGTTTTAATACTTAATATACCTGAATAAATTAAAAGTTAAATCAGTCTTTTTAACTAAATCAATTCTCCATTTGATAAGTTTATTACAAATTGCTAAAGTAACACCTTGCTAACTTCTAGCATTAGACAGGCTGAATCATATTAGTTGTGTATATCATGGACCAGAATAAAGTGCCTTTTTGAATAATACTATCCTATTTTATATCTTGTAGGTAGAACACCTAGAGATTCTGATGTTAAGTAGAACATTGTCTTTTTTCACCTTTCAATTTTTAAATAATGAGTTTAATGGCATATAGCATTTTTTTCTTTCAAAGTACAATAACCTTAGGATCTTAGAGTGAAATAGAATCTTGATCAAACTGGAAATATAAGGGTCATATCTTAATTTTTCCCTTTTCCTAATTCCCAACAACTCACCACCACTGTAGATACCATCAATTCCATCTTCTAAATATTTTTCCAATTCAGCCTGTCCTTCTATTCACGTTAATTATGTCTTAGGTCAAACGCCCTTGTCTAGGCCATTGCAATGACCTCTGTGCCTTAAGCCTTATGCCACTCAAACCTATTACCCAGAGCCCTGCAAAGTCTTCTTTCAATGCAAGTCAGACTGTTTTTCTCTTTTAATTTTCTATCAACCCCCCCCCAATGATTCTCTAAAACTTATTGAAGAAAATTCACGTCCTTTAGCACAGTCCATGGTCATTATAGTTCTAATTATGCAGTCTTACTTCTAGTCTTATTTTTTAGAAGATATGGCCTAATAGCTAAGAGCGTGAGCTCTAAGGCCAGACTGCTTGAGTTTCATTTTCCCTTAATCCCTGATATAATCTGCTCTGTCACATATTATTTGTGTGACTTTGGGCAAGTTATATAAACTCTGTGCTTTGGTTTCCTAACTTTGCAACATAGGGATGATGATAATACTACTAAATGGAGGTGATGTGAAAACTAATTGAGTTAATGCCTACAAAGCACTGAGAATAGTACCTGGCATGCATAGTAATGTTTAATCATGTTAGTTGTTGGTATCACTCTGTTATTTCAGACATGTTTGATGTTTGCCTTGTCTTATATACCTGACATTCCTTATTCAACTCACAAATTTCTGTTCATTTTTGAAAATTAATTGTCTATGTCAGCTGCTCAAAGAGCCCTTTTCTTACTCTACTAGATAGATTTTCTCATTATAAGTTATGTGATAGCACTGTACCTGTTTTTTCCCATTATTTCATGTATTGCACCACATTATAATAGATATGTGCTTGTATCAGGGTGTGGCCTTCTGGATCATAGGGACTGGGTTTTATATATCATTGTCTTTTTGCTCCTGGGCACAAGTCTCTACACTTAGCACATTTAGTATTAAATGCTTTTTGGATGTTGAATAAGTAATGAACTGGCTTATGTCCCAGGAGCTGCAACCCAGCAAATGCCATTTATACACACATACACATACACACACACGACTAGCAAAAATATTTTTAGCGGAAAACACAAATTACATAATTTATATTAAATATTATAAATCTATGAATTGCCTCTAACATAAATGAAATAGAAATAGTGTTTACAACACTACTCTGTATTCCCAAAAACCCATTATTCAAGGTTAACACAATCCACACTCTGAAGTTCACTAATTCAGCCGAACTTTTTAATTTCTACACTAGACCCATGGCTGTTTACCACATTTCTCTGAAAAATTTTTAAGAAGTAAGAAAAACTTGATGTATTTCATGTATAACATTAAATTATATACATGTGTGTACAATTGCATGTCAAAGCTGCTATAATTCCATACTCTTACACATTCACCCCCAATTGTAGAGTATCGCCATTAACAGATTTAACAGTTCACTGCCTACTCTTCCAGACTTTGTCTATAAATAGGATAACATGTACATATGTATTGAGAGTGTGTATATCTGTGTGTGTTTACACAGACACATACCCATACATAATTGCACACATGTACAAGTATGTATTTATATGATGTATTCTTATGTATATAGATTATTTTAAATGCTGGGACTTTTTTCTACTATTTATTTTATAACAACTTATTATGGATATCTTACAGATAACTATATACAAATATACCTCATTCATTTTAAAGAATGAGTAGCAATCCATTTTTATAAATGCATTGTAATTTATAATTTCCTATAATCATTATTTATATTAACAAATATATATAATTTATTGGAATTAGAGTTGATGTGATTATTTAAAATTTTTTACATATGTTGACCAGTTATCTCTAAATTTTACATTCTGTCCAAGGGTTCATGGGCTTTTTAATTTCCCAAAACCTTGGTAGCTATCTTATTAATCTTGGCTGCTTGAGAGGTTGAGTTGTGTATGTTTTGACATTTCTTGACCATTTGCATTTCTTTTTCTGTGACTAGCCTTTGCACACATGTTTCTCAATTTTTTTTTCATGTTATGATATGAAAACATCTTTATTGAATGTAATCTATCAGTTGAATAATTAGAGAAGAATTTTAAACAATTGCATGGTTTAAATAAGTAAATAAGTGATCCATTTAACAAAGGGTTATCTGAGCACCAGCAAATGGAAGATATAAAGAACTGATGAGTAAAGGTGAACTAGACATCAGTCCTGCCTTTAAGGTCTGCAATCTAAAGGATCTTAAGGGATACTGGAGATTACGGCCTTTGTCTCTATTAACTTGTCATATTATTCAAATCTGTGCTTTATTTGAAACTGAATTCTCAGTCTGAAAAAAAAAATTGTTCTTTTATAGCATTCTTCCAACAGGGAAATAAAATCTGCTTATGATGTGTTTTCTAGGACTCCATTATGACAAAATACAGGGACTATCTTTAGAACCCCAGAGCCAGAACATCTCAGTAAGAAGGAAAGTTTTAGATGAAAGAGAAAAAAATGAACAAACAATCATTTTTCTGTTTGATTCTTTAGCATTGTTTCAGCTCCTTAATGGATATTAAAACTCTGTCATATGTTACAAATGTTTTCTCTAGTTTGTTATTTATTCTTCAGTCTTTTTTAATAGAAGTATTATATTTTTATGGCATGAAATATATCAACATTTTTTCTTCTTAATTTCTGAATTCTGCAGTACAGTTAGCTTATTATTTACCCCAAGCTTTTAAAAAGATATTTACTAATGTTTAATTATAATATTTAGTCTTTTTCTTCAAATTTGAATTAACAAAGGTGACTACGAATTTTGCAAGTAAATTTAGTGTGCTCGAATTAGAAACTTAAAGTATAAATTGAACCTGAATTAAATATACCTTTGTTTAAATGGGGTGGAGGGAGAAATGACTCTTTACAAACCCATTTGCGACACATGTTGACACCATACGTATTAAAAATAATGAAAAATATTGAAACATTCGTAAATACATTCAGACAGATAAAAATTAGGTTTCTGTATTTTCAACATCTTCCTTCTTGATTGAAGAGCTATATTCACACAGATAAAACTTAGGCAACTGTCACCACTGTGAATTCATTGGCTGCTATGTTAAGAACTCTATTGTGGGAAACAATTTGAAAGAGAGAGCTTTTTCTGTGAAAGTTTCAAGATGTGTTCAATGATTTGAGATATTTCCAATAAGATATGTTGGCAGAAACAGACTGTGTAAAACAGGGGGAAAAAATCAACCAAATGCTTTAAATAGGGCTTTATGTACACTCAATTAGAACTTGTTACTAAAGTTTAAGGTCTAGGTAATTTATTTATTTTATTGTTCATTAAAGTGCACCTCTGCCTCAAACTAGAAACTAAGTGCCAAAATTCTATGCATGTCTCTTCTCAAAGTGTTTCCAGAAAGATGGGAAACAGGAAGCACTGAGAATCCTGTGAGAAACTGTCTTTGGATTTCTAGCTCAGTTTGTATAGATTTAGGTACACGGTTTCGTAAATTGTTCTTCTATGGAATGCTAATCCTAAATGATGTATCTTAATAAAAACCGGTGACTTAATCTAGGCCTCCCCAAAACTTAACAATGGAACTCTTATTTAGCGTTAAAAAAACAGACTGAATATACCCTACGAAGCAGTGCTCTGGAGTTTGGAATCAGCATCCAGGTTTTGTGTTACATACTTAAACTTAAGCTAAACTTATTCTTGAAGACTGTCATCAGGGAAACTCTGACCACTTTGCCTACTTAACTTTAGGACACTGGAGCTGTATTCTTGTCCTTCAGATCAACCTCTAAGTGCAGAGGTCTCCATATCTAGCTGAGGGGGAAACTCCCAACTGATCTGGGTAGGGAAAATGTTAAAGAACCAATAAAAGGATTCAGGGACAAAATGGAATATGATCAGTATATTGAATAAAATATAAATTTATGACAGAGGTGTTAAGGCAGAGTAGTACTTAATAAAATCTCGGTCCACATTTAAAAAGCTGGTTTGGCAAAGAAATTTTGTTTTTATACTTGGAAAAATGGGTAGGTTTAAATATTGCGAAATACAAGTTTCCAGAATAAAAATATGGAGAGTAGCAAATACTCAGGAGGTGCTAAGGTGATGCCTTGGTTCTTGGTATAAAATGAGCAGAAACAGGTAGAGATTACATTATACTAAATCAAAGAGATGAGACTATGTAATACTCATTGTCACAGCAGTGGGATGTCATGGGTAGATTTGAAATCTAGCAAGTTAGAAGACATGGCTTTTTATCCTGGTTCTGACACTTAATATCTGCATGGTGTTATACAAGACACTTTAATTCTTACCTATCTATGAGGTATTGTAACATCTACTTGGTGTTTATTGCTATATTGCTTTAAGAATCAAAGGAGATAAGGTTTTTTAAAAAAGCTACGCACTGTATTGGTACAAGAATGATATAGTAGGTAGAGATAGTATATAGATCTTTCTTGCATTGGTACAAGAAAGAGATAGTAAGTAGAGATAGTACATAGATTTTTCTGGCAAGTAAGCTTTGGATTCAAACCATACTGGAAGTAATGACAGAGAAGGGCCGACTTCCAAAGTAGATTATAACCAATGGCTGAGAAGAATCAAAGAAAAGAGAACACAGTCTTTTGGAACCCAAATATGAAGAGAAGATGAAACAGAGGGATGAGGGCTGTCAAAGGAAGGTTCACGAAGAGATCAGCCTTGCCTGAAGACGTCTAACAACTTATCATTAATATGAAGGATGTCCCTAATAAATAAAGTTAATAGAGAATTACTGGAGTACAGACATTATTAAGAAAGCTCCAAGTGAAGAAATAAGATGGGAAAATGAATAGAAGAGATAATTAACTGGTAAGACTTCCCATTTGGAAAGCGGCGCAACATGTTTCCAATTTGCTTGTAGTTGTCATGCATGTTACTTGGGTTCCCAAAATCCTATGAGATGTCTGTGATGTAGAGCAGACTTCTTACTTCTATGAACAGTCTCTTCTTCACTCTACATGAATATCTATTCTGTCAATTAGGTGACAGTCTGTGTTAGTGTCTTTTCATACCTGCTAGTCATGGTACATTTTAAAGTATGGTAAAGTTCAGTTAGTGAATTATGAAAATGAATGTTCTTTCCAACATGCTAATGTATATTTCTTGTACTCAGAAAATGCAGGTATTTTCTTCCACAAGCCAGTGTCCAAAATTGTTTCCTTTGGCACCAGAACTTCTTTGATCAACTTTCCATTCTCAGCTCTTTCCAAATTATCCTGAAAAACAAAACAAACAAAGCTCCTTTACTTACATCACAGATCGTAGCCATCCCCCTGTGTATGTCCTCTTGATCAAGGAATACATCAAAAGTGAAAAGTGAAAAAACGTTGATGCAAAGGTCCAAAAAAAATGTATTATGTCTGAAACAGAAGTTTCTTATAGCTGCTGTTTTTTTCATTTGAGGTTTTCTCTCTAAAAATAAATCCTCTAGGTTAAAAATTGTAATTTTATATTTTACATAATGATTGACGTTTAGCAATTAATAAATACAAGTTATAACGATAACATGATATTTTCCAAACCAGAATGTTACCTGCTGATTAGGAAAACTGAAAGGTATGAGCTCATCTTATTTCAGGGAAAAAAGGTAATTCAGAATTTTTATCCAGTATTATATGACTATATATTTTATCCAGTATATATGACTATATATTTTGATATATACATGATTGTCTTTTAACAGTTAATGCTAAATTTTCTTGGTAGTATGCCATAACTCCTATGAATTTAAAAGGCAATTTTCTTTAAGCTAATGACTGCAAATTATGGGCATCTTGCATCTGATCATTACCCCAGGAATAAGAAAAAAATAATTAAAATGTAAATTGAGAATGAGCTAAGGCACTGGCTGTGTGGATTAATTCTCAGTTCTGAAGGCCAAAAATTAATAGGCACTGAGAAAACCTCCTTTGACATGCACAGCAAATACACTAACCAGTTAACCAGTAGATGGTTTGAAACTTTTACCCAATAGAGACAACAGAGAAGTTGTTTTTTGTTTTTGTTTTTGTTTTACCATGAACTTCTCCAACAGCAACAGGTTATTGGCACAGGAAAATTACTAAAAGATGGTGAGTCATACCCACTCCTTAGAGATATTGTCTTTCATCTTATTTTCATTTCCTTGCCTAAGTTCATCTCCAAAATTTTTTTTTTTTAAATGTAAGTGACCATCACAGTTTCCCTCAGTCACTATACCCAAGATCTATAAACTGTAATTGGGTTTGCTTTGTGATCAGTACAGGGCAGGGCTCCTTTCTCTATTGGTGCCCAGTAGAATGAAGGCAATTCAAAACAGAAAGGTGGCTTTTCTTATCTTGCAGAAGCCACAGAGCTTCCTCTAACAGGTCTCAATGTGAAATTTTCATATGTGAATCTGGGCACACTACCAAAGGTGTTGTAAATTAGTAAGGTCTTATTTATAGAAGTATCCAGGTATTTTTAAGGCTTGGCTTCACAGGCAACTTTCCTGCCATATGCTTGCAGGACAGGTTTATTGGCACAGGTCTGGAGTGCCCAAGAGCAGTTATCCCCATACTTCTTAACCCGTATAAAAGACAATCAGTTATTAGAGATGGTCCCCTAGTACATGGAGTTGAAAAA